>NC_142067.1:84918719-86168719 GCF_059756535.1 Pantherophis guttatus
TTGGAGACTGAAGCTAAAATACTTTGGCCACCTAATGAGAAGAGAGGACTCATTGGAAAAGACCCAGATGTTGGGAACGATTGAAGGCAAAAGGAAAAGGGGATGGCAGAGAATGAGATGGTGTCATTGACACAATGAGCATGAATGAAAACTCTGGGAGACAGTGGAGAACAGATGTGCTATGGTCCAAGGGGGTCGCCAAGAATCAGACATGATTTAGCAGCTGAACAACAGCAACAATTCTAATGGAGAGGACACTATAATGACACAAAATAAGCTTGGGTGGCAACACCTAGCCAACCTTGGCTGATCTTGAAAGAGTTCAACTTGATTAGGACTAGGATGGGAATGAAAAAACATTCCAGAAAACCATCACTAGGAGTCAAACTTGACTTGAAGGTTTTTTTTAATCCTTTTAATAGCATTTTATTAATATGATTCCATTCTGCTTTTGATTCCAAATCACCCTCCTCAATTGTTAAAGAGTTATTGCAATATGGCAATTTAGATTTTGTAGGCATATCCACTGCCAATGCTGCAGACAAGACAAAAGGGTGTGTGTGTGAGATGAAAAACTCCCAACTTCCCCATGATACGACTGGAACAATGCAAAGTAAAACAACAAGAAGAATCTAAGAGAGAATTTGGGGGAACTGTGTAAGTAGCATGTAAAAACAGAAGGGAAAAATACATTTCTTTATATATTTTTCTAATTGACTAAGTAGTACCAAATGTAAAGGTACAAACAAAAAACAAATCACTTTATTCCTTACTTCCTTCTATGATAGTATACTCCTACAATCTGACTATCATGTTTAAACACATTTTCAGTAAAATACGGACAATAAGAATTATTCTCAATTTCAGGTCTTATATTAATAATAATTGTCTAGATCGGGCCCCAACCTGTGAGCTGCGGCCAATTTGCAACCAGGCCATGCATGCAGCTTCATTTGCACAACTGATGGGCGCTGGTGTTCAGAGCCCCACTTGAGCGAGCACCAGCACTCACACCCATCACTCACACAAATGAAGCTGGGCACGTACGTGTGTCTGCCCATCACACAAAACAATCCCCCTCCCCCCGCACCAGGCCGCCAACCCGGAAATGTTGGGGAATGCTGGTCTAGGTAAGTAATCAGAGTAAACACTATGTAATTTGCCAAATAGTAAGACATATAAATATAAATATATTTGTTATAGTTATCCATTTATTTTTAAGATTTGTAAGGCCACCCAACTGAAACTGTGATTCTAGGTGCTATGAGTCTTAAAAGCATTAAAAAATTGATAAACAATACAAATATAAATACAAATTATAAAATATAAATATTCTATTTATAGGACATAAAGCCCCATTTGATAACTCCTTTGTTAAGTACTCAGGAAATTTATTTTATGTACAGTCAACCTTTCTCAAACCAATATGATTCAATTTCCTTAAATGTGACAAAATTTTATTCATGTATAGTGCTTGTAAAATTCATTGTGCCCACACTGCCTTAATGATATCCGTTTATTTCATTTAAAAGAAAAATTGCTTAGTTTATCAATCCGCAGAATTATGGTCAGCAATCATAATACAGCACTACAGGCAATCCTTGCTTACTAAGTGCTTATTCAGCAACTGTTTGAACTGAAGGCTTGAAAAAGGTGATTTACAATACTCTTCAAACCTACAGCCACTGCAACATCCCATAGTGATGGGATCACAATTCAGGAATTTGACAACTGGTATACATTTATGATGATTCACAGTCACATAATCACAATTTGCAACCTTCACAGCTGGCTTCCAACAACCAAAGTCAACATGGAAGTCAACAGTAAGTCATAAGTCATGGCCATGTGATCTTGCACTTAATGACTGCAGCCATAACTAATGCCCTAAGTCAGATGTGGTCATGTTTCACTTTACAACAGGGTGGATAAAAATCAATGATTTTTTTTAAAAAATAAAAAAAAATCGGATTTTTTTTATTTAAATCAGATTTTTTTTATTTAAATTCAATTTTTTTGATTTTTATTGAATTTATTTTAATAAAAAACTTTTGGGGTAAAAATCTATCGTAAGATAGTTTTCTATTTAAGATACAAAAATAATTTAGTTTATTCAGCATGAAATGGAGCTTAGTTATGTAGCACAAGACTATATTCTGCAACACTGGGACTATCGGTGAGTCAACAGCAGGTCAAAGGAGTAGCAGAGATGACAGTTGCTCTTTAAAAATTATGATTTAAATCAAGTTGATTTAAATCAAGTCTTTTTACTAGTGATTTAAATCATGATTTAAATCGACTCTATTTAAATCAAATCCACCCTGCTTTACAACCACATTGCTCAGCATTTGTTACAATTTACAATCAGTAAGTGAGATTGTTTCCCTCTGCAGTTTGCCATACGTTGTTTTTATTTTAAATGAAATGTTCTCATGATTTAATTAGGGCATCTGTCGGAACCCTGACACATGACCTGGATGACTGAGAATCTCCATAGACTAAAGGCTTCAACAAAGTATTGAGTGAATGGTCTGAATACCATTCAGACTGAATGGCCAATATGATATTTGAGTTTTTTTCTTTTTAATAAATTTACAGACATTTCTAAAATTGTTTTCACTTTGTCATTATGGGGTACTGAGTGTAGATTAATGAGAAAAAAATGAATTTCAACAACTGTAAAATCAGGCTAGAGCATAACAAAATTGACAAAATTGACATTGCTTAGCACAATGTAAGCCGTCCTGAGTCTACGGAGAAGGGCTGCATATAAATCAAAATTTAAAAAAAAAAAAAAAAGTGAAAAGGGTCTGAATACTTTCTGAATGTACTATACCTTGGGGGAGTGCTGACTAAATATAACTGCAACTGAAATACCTAATACTATTATGTATTAATGTAGTATATTTGGCATGTTTATATATTACCCATATTTACTTTTGTTTTTGTAATTTTAATCTATTTTTATATTTATAATTGTTTTTATCTGCATGCATTATTACATAGTAAAATATGTGTTATTATTACTCTGCCACTCAGTCACCTCGAAGTTTGAGATGTGTGGCATATAAATTTAATAAATATATTTGTTACTTCGAACTTACTGCATTTGTAGCTGTCTTCTCAATTTTGGATTTTTTTTCTAAACCTGAATATCACAACATAAATATTGGAAAACAGTCTATTTTAAACCACTTTCCAACATGCATTACATCTGTCACATCTAGATTAATATCTAATCTTCCTTTGCTACTTCTCTTTATCTGGATGTGCATATAATAAGATATTTACATTTTTGTCACATTTATCATTTAAATTTATTTATCATTTAAATTTAAGTATTATTACTATATGAAACATTTGATCAAAATAGTTACCTTTACTGTTCAGTGTAAATCATAATTAAATACCTGCCAAAAAAAGAGAGATATTGTATTACTACTGAAAACATACTGCCAGGTACGCATTTTAAAACTAATATACTTTTGTTTTATTATGAAATGGAATATACTTAATATGTTCCAAAGGAAGTTATAATCAAATTATACAACATTACATAAGCATTTATTAAATTTCACCACTTTCAACTTGTTTTCAGTGAAATGAAACCTTTGCATACCCATTTTTTAAAAATTAAATTGAATTCTTATGTATTTTTACTATACACTAGTAAGTGAGAGGGAGGAGGAAACAACATTCAGAATTTAAACTTCATATGAATATTTTATATTAAATTACGCTTTGCGTCATTCCATGTCAAGTAGACAGGCGAATAGAATTGCTTACAGACAAAGTTAATTACTGCTCTGTATGCACATTGTTTCTTCAACGATAATACACAGTGAATTTTCTTGTTTTTTTTTTTCCTTAATGTCTGCAAACCCATGGCTGATACCTTGCCTGGTATCGGGAATGCCCCCCTAGATGATGGAGTTGCCAATTTTGCTAAATTGGCAAGTGGCTTAATCATCACTAACCAATGCAAGGTAATTAATATACCAGAGTTTTTGTTTTTTGTTTTTTTTAATTTGATTTATATGCCGCCCTTCTCCGGAGACTCAGGGCGGCTTACAATGCGCTAAGCAATAGCCTTCATTCTTTTGTATATTTATACAAAGTCAGCTTATTGCCCCCACAACTGGGTCCTCCATTTACCTACCTTAGAAAGGATGGAAGGCTGAGTCAACCTTGAGCCTTGGCGAGATTCGAACCTGCAGTAATTGCAGGCAGCTGTTCTTAATAACAGGGTGCTTTAGACCACTGTACTACCAAGGCCCTTAAGAGTATCATATACTGAAAGCATGATCAGCACAATAAATTTAGCTGAACTGTGAAATTTTATACCTCTAGCTCATTTATATGTCAAACAGTCTGGTGGTAAAGATAATCTTTTTTAACAAAGCATCCATGTGTGCAAATTATGAATGTCTTTGGGCCTTAATTCTGACCAAAACAGGCTGGATCCAAAAGTGAAGTATGGTGAGTTTTGTAGCAGAAATGACGTTCTTTCCAAAGACATAAAAACAAATTAAAAACTACAACATGGAGATATTTGCAACCAAAAAAGGGTGAAATTTGCATAAACCAGTAATATCATATATTTATGTACATGTGCCTTTGCAGCTAGTTGGTTGCAAAGACTCTTACTGCAAATCCTGGATGGACTGGAACTACTGGTCCAGTTATGTCCTAAATCAAAGCATAAGGACTCAAAACAGGCAACACGTTTATTTCATGAAATGTTTCATATACCTTGCTGATCCATAACAAGAGGCAAAATTATATTATGCTTCAAACTCTGCACAGGAACTTAAACCAGGATGTGTGCTAATTCACAAAGTTTTAGCTCTCTGATAGGTTTCAATGGGCTGCAGTCCCTGCACAAATTGGTTACATTGTGTCACCTAGAGCATGGTACACCAAGGGTGGCACCTCTAGCTAGCCACACCCCAACATCTGCCTCGCCTTGTGGTGGCAGCTGTGGCAACCCATCCAGCAAGACCCCGCATGTCCCCCAGTCCACTTCTTCCGGCACCGCATGACACCGTACCGGAGCAGGAAGCCGAGTGATGTGCTGATGCCGTGACAAGGCAAGCTGGGGGGAGTTGAGCTGCCCGGTGAGGCAGGTGTCGGGGAATGGATGGCCTGGCTCTGGGGGCCCTGAGATAAGCTGGTATGGAGCACGTGGGGTAGCTCTACCTCCCCTGCCTCACAGCCACAGCACCAGCACTTCACTCAGCGTCCTGCTCTGGTGCCACGCCACAAGAAGTGAGCCAGCAGCCACATGGGCTCTTGCTGCACATGGCTGTTGGTGTGCTGCCATGAGGCAGTTGTTGGGGCATGGATGGCCTAGCTGTGGGGGCCCTGAGGTAAGCCGGTGTGCAGGTGGGGCAGCTCCATCCCCCTCACCTCAACTCACCTTGTGTTGGCAGCACCGTGAGCAACCAAACGGAATGGGCAGGCAGCCGGTAGTGCAGACACTTAAGTTGGGGTTATTTTGGGGGTAGGGCCTATATTGGGTGCACAGGCAGAAAACATGCTAGGGCTTATTTCTTGGGATAGGTCTTATTTTGGGGGAAACATGGTATATTGGCCATTGTATCACAATGATTACAGGAAATATTAACATATTTATAAAAATTAGACCGGGGGAGGGGGGATAAAGTGCATACTTTCAGATATATTATATTACAATTCCCAACAATCTCTTGCCATTAACTAATCAAATGTAAGGGTACTATGTTGCTAGTTCTGGAGTAGATTGTTTTATCCTACATTTAATCATATCTAGTGAAATAGTGAATAATGTTAATATTTTTAATTTTTATATTCCACATTACTTTCAGAATTCTCAACTATTGAATTCAATTATGAATAGTTTTACTATTTAAACAATATGTTACCCCCACTGAGATTTATATAGCTGTAATCCTATGAAAAATGTCTTAGAAGTGATGCTTTAAATCACGGGTGTCAAACTTGGATCACGTCACATGACAGCATGTTACGTATTGTGATATTTTTTGCCTTTGCAGAGCTGGGGTAGGCATGACCTGCGAGTGATGCATCTGGCCCACAGGCCGCCAGTTTGACACCCCTGCTTTAAACTATACTCATGACTTAATATAAGTCTAGCTGATATGCGTATTTGAAAGCAGGGTGGATAAAAATCAATGATTTTTTAAAAAAAATTAAAAAAATGTTTTTTTTATTTGAATCGGATTTTTTTATTTAAATCGGATTTTTTTGATTTTTATTGAATTTATTTTAATAAAAAACGGGTTAAAAATCTATCGTAAGATAGTTTTCTGTTTAAGATACATAAATAATTTAGTTTATTCAGCATGAAATGGAGCTTAGTTATGTATCACAAGGCTGTATATTCTGCAACACTGGGACTATCGATGAGTCAACAGCGGGTCAAAGGAGTAGCAGAGATGACAGTTGCTCTTTAAAAATTATGATTTAAATTGAGTTGATTTAAATCAAGTCTTTTTACTAGTGATTTAAATCATGATTTAAATCATGATTTAAATCGACTCAATTTAAATCAAATCCACCCTGTTTGAAAGTCTTGAAAAAAAGGCCATAGTTATTTGAGTCTTATTCAAATAAACCTATAGAAATAATCATACAAAAACTCACCAGATACTTGATGCTATTTAAAACTGCAATTTTCCAGTAATCTTGATAGTAGAGGCCACAGATCACTAATATCCAACAATTGTGGATATTGCGTACAATATCCAATTGTGTACAAACATTTGTTAGAATTTTGAAATGATTGTGTGAACTGTAATAAAGCTGAACTATGATAAGTCCTATAAGCACTGGAACAATTTGCCAGGGCTGTTGACCATATATCTCCTTAAGAAATAAACCCAGCATCTTCACTGTGCCACTAATAAATATGGAACTTTTGGAAACAGTTCACTGAAACAATATAATAAAATCATAACTATATGTCAAAACATATGTCATAGTATATATGAAATATTTAATAATGAGCACATTATGATGTGTCAATGAATTCAAACAGATTTAATCCACTTTTATTTAGTGTTTTAAATTGAATTTAGAATATTTACAATTTAGAATAATTTAGAATTCAAAGCTAAATATTCCGATCAATACTATGAAGAGCAACTTGAGTAGTTGGGTATAATATAGCACAACAAATTCATTACATCCAACTGAGAACTATAAAAATGCACGATTTACAGAGCAAAAGTACATACTATGTGTCCTCTTTTGAGTGGATTTATATAGTCTATGGGCTTGGGGTAAAAAAACCCTGTATCATTGTATCTTTAATTACAGTCTTCATGGGTTTGGTTTTGTTGAAAACAAAAGTCAGGGTAGTTCTTTACTCTTTGAGTTTATAATTAAAAATTGCTTCTATTCTTTTAAAATATTGTAAATACAGTAAATACAGTTTACAATTTTTTATCTTGCTAAAGAAGAATTTTTTAAAAAAAATCTGATTGTTTTCATAATCAGCTAAAAAGGTTATTTTGCTCTCTTACCCACCTAGACACAGCTCATGTCACCTAGGCCAGTTTTTACACTTAACTGCACAAATAGGAGGAAATAATACTTCTTTAAACTCAATTTAATCAAAATAAAAACAGGCAGAGCAGCAAACTAAGTAGCTTGATTATCTCTTTGGGGAGGGGGGGGCACGGATTTTCCACATGAAAAATGCAACAAAGAGGACATACATAAGTTGTTGAACCGTCCTGACAGTCGAGTCATTTTAATCAGTTTGGCTTATTTGCCCCAGTGATAACTTGGTCATGCGCCAACTGAGAAGTACAGAAGGGAAGCAATTTCCCAACAAAACGGCCGTCTCCTTCTGATCACGGGACTTTTAATCATGCCACTGGAAGGGCATCTTAGGAGGACAACTTTCTCCCTGTAAGTTAAAAAAAGGGGGAGGGGTAATTGTGCGGGATAAGATACTGCTACCTGCCCCCGAAGGCTTTGTTTCCTCAAGTTTCACTTTAGGAAGCCCTACAGCCAGGACCATTTGCAAGAGGCTCTGCAGCCCCCAACTGCCGAGGCGGGCATTTTTCGAGTGTCCATACAAGCAACGTTGTCTTTAGCACCTCCCTCTTGCACCAAGGAGCGACCAAGAGCCACTCTCGATCGGACCCTCAGAAAACCTTTCCTAAAGAACCGATGGGAGACGAGGGAAACATCGCTAATGCCTCCTCCCCATCTACTGTAAGCGGCCATGAAAAGCGCAAGCCGACGCCCGGAGTCCTCAGGGCCAGGAACCGCACCCCGGAAGAACTGGGTTCTTTCTTGAGCCCATCCATGGTAAAAGGCCAGAGATGGGGCGCGCTCACCTGTCAAGAAAGCGGAGAGCCGAAAACTGGCCCGGAGCACTTGCGGCCACCGCAACAGAGAGGAAGGGAGAGAGCTTGAGAGGGAAATAACATGGCCGGGGCTGCGCTATGAGGGCGGAATCTGGCCCTCACGTGATATCAGACGAGGACAGCCTCGCCTCCCCGATTCTCGGCCCAACTGAGCGGAAGGGAGGCTGTTGCTAGGCTACGAGGCCTAGACTCGCGGTTCTAATTGGAGATTGTCTGCCCCGTCCCGCCTCTACGTGTGTCCGTTCTGCTTGCTGGGCCCCTGGAAAACAGCGAAGCTACTACAGTTCGTTCCTGTTTGAAAATTTCGCTGAAGAACAAGTTAGTTAGTCTTCCTCCAACTCTTTTGTTTTCTGCAGGTCTAATCTATAAAGTATTTTCTTGGGTTCTGATATTTTATGCCTTTGAATTATGCTACTTGGACAAGATTATTAAGAACCAGGCCATCAATATGCTTGATGAAATAGATCCAAAGTAATCACTGGAAGCCTTAATAATGAAACTAAACTTTACAAAAATGAACGCATAATTGTTTTTCCAAGGAGATCCTAATGTTAGTAAATAAATTCATTGAAATGCAATAAAAAGAGACCTGCAGGATATAAGATATCTAGTTGCTATCACTATGGATTTATAAAACAATATTTAGTGAAATGAGGCAAATCTCTTCGGAAAAATACCACTTTTCCATTGCAACTTGTAGTGTGAAGTCATTGGGCAAATTTCAGCTATGTATGAAGTAGCCCTGTTCTCTATCCTTAGAACTGAAGAAGACAGAGCACAAAGGTTTGGTCTAGCACACGATCTGTGCTGAATGTTGCATCAAAATGGTTATCAATAAAATACCTAATCATCCACATTTTCAAGAGATGTGTTTTGCCTCACAGATGCTTGTGGAACAATATAGATTTTTTTAAAAAGCCATTTGTAATGCACACTAAACTGAGTTTGTTGTGATGTTAAGAGATATATTACTTGGAGATGTAAACTTACACTATTATACACAGTCAATGCTGTGTCGTTTATTTACAGCCATAATAATTTGCAGCAAATGACAAGACTATATGATTGAACAAAGGATGAATCTGAAATGTACCTAAGACCAATATACTTGATAAGAAAAATGCAGTGAACAATTAATAGTCTAAAAATTAAAGCAAGTATATAAATATCTCTGCCTTAGCAGAATGCTTACAAATGCTGGGGGAGTGGCAGCAGATGCTGGAACAAAGATAACAAGTAGTTTGAATGAAGTGTGTGTCAAAAGTAAAATGACCAGATATATAAGACAGTGAGTACTGGTTATATCAGGAAAGTCATAAGATCAATGTAGTGTGTGATAAGAAAATATGGGTCAAGAATGAATGGGTGCTGCATGAATATACTGTATATTGAATACAAAATTGAACAATAGTACAAAATAAGAACATAAAGGCAGTTTGGTCACATCAGTGGTGGGTTGCTACTGGTTTGCCCCGGTTCGGGCAAACTGGTAGCAGCGGTGGTGGGAGGCTCCGCCCACCCACCCGGACATCATCATACGCTCTGCACATGCACAGAAGCTTCTGTGCATGCACAGAAGTGGTGCGCGAGCGAGTGAACCAGTAGCAAAGGTAAGTGAAACCCACCATGGGTCACATGGGAAAAATGAAGGAGGAATTAATCATAAATATGTAACTAGTTAAGAGTAAAGTAAGATTGAGGAAGTTGTGAATAGATGGTTGATGGGATCCTTCAGAAAGAGTAAAGTTTTAAGAACAAAATGTAATGAAGAAATAGAAGTATAAATATTGATATTGAACTAAATTCAGTTTTTATTATTTCAAACTGGATAGACAGTTTGGTCTAATGATTAAAGCACAGGGCTAGAAAGCAAGAGACTGAGTTCAAGTTCTGCCTTTGGCTGTGGAAGCCACCTGGATGACCTTGGGCCAGTCACTCTCAATCCAACTCTTCTCACAGGGTTGGTGTGGGGAAAATAGGAGGAAGAAAGTGTGTTGAAGATGTTTGCCACTTTGTGTTATTTGTAAAAATAATAAAGATGGGAAATAAATAATATTGAATTTTTTTCCCTTGCTTTATTTTGTTTGGCTTGCTATTTTTCATTTCTTTTCTGAATTTTACATAATGTTATCTCAGAAGAGATTAGTATGATGGGTATACATGCATATATGCACATTTTTGGATTAGGCAATAAACTGTATAACACAAATACCTAAGTCATAATAAATGCTTTAGTCTTTAAGGTGCTTCAATAGTTTATTAATCTTCCAGAAATAAAAAACTATAATTTTAATGAATATTGGCTTTATTTAATTTATCAACTATTTTTTTTTTAAATATCTTTTTTTAGTATTTAGTAACTACCCTGTTTCCCCCAAAATAAGACATTCCCTGATAATAGGCCCAATCGGGCTTTTGAGTGCATGGCAATAAGGCCAAGCACTTATTTTAGGGTTCAAAAAAATATAAGACAGGGTCTTATTTTCGTGGAAACATGGTAGTTACATTGGCAGGATTAAAATGCATTAGTGTAAAAGCTTAGAACAAAAAATGAATCCAATAAGGAACACCCAGAACCACCATACTGAGTAAATCTAGAAATCAAACATAATAAATCTGTATTAATTATAAAGTTTGATGGTTTAGAATAAAATTGATCTAATCCATCATTCTCCACAAAAACCACAGCACTGATGACTACTGTGTGACTGACTAGAAACTTGGTAGGTAGCTACTGTCAGCAAATTTAGTGTAAGAAATAATAAAACACTGCTTAATATAGCTGGCATCTGGCTGCTCTAGGAAAAGGTACTTCCTTAGTCCTCTGGACTCAAACTTAAGTCTTTAAAAAATTAAGAAACTTGCACATTCAATTAGTTCAGGAAACTAATAGGTAGTCAATAAAGCTGTTTTAATATTAGTATGATATACGTTGAGCTATATTATCATAAAATACATTTATTATTTGCCCTCAGGGGTGTGATGCTAGTTCGCCTCCTCGTGGTGCACCCTGGATAGCATGGTAGTGTGAACCAAACGACTAGCAACAATTGGCAGCCAAACTACATTGAAGAATTGGCTGTTAACGACAGTTGGCAGCCAGACATCTTTGTAAAACTCCTGGCTCTCTATATACATGGCAATGGATAAACAACTATAAGTCCATGTATTTGCCATACGCTAAATAAATAAATTTGCCCTCAACTTGAACTGAAATCATACAGATCAACTATGCACATTTCAAAAAAATACACTGCCTTCATATCAAGGACATCCCGTGTGTGTGTGTGTGAGTGTGAAAGAGAGGGAGTGAGGGAAGGCAGGAGGGAGAGAGATCTTTATTATCAAGGACACCTCATGACGTCTCTTGGGTCCTCTCATGAGAACTACCAAAGATCAAAGAATTTCAAGAATAATAATCAGGAAACTTCATTCCTAGAGATTTAACAACTACAATTTAAGTCTTCAGATGAATGTAAAAAGTTACTAGCTTAATAATGCTTTTAAAATATCCTATTATCTGTAAGTTGCATGATATTGATACTATAGTAATGCTGATTTGTTATTACGAACTGGCCTGAGTAATACTCTGCTTTCTAAACAATTTCCAATATTTTATAATCATTTGTTCAATAATTCACATCCACATTTTATTACAGTACAAAACCATTTAAGCATTTTCACTACTTCCACATTCAAATATTTGCTCTGGGTTACCTTCATATTTTATATTTACTTCTAAGTAATCATAAACAGATCCATCTGCTATGGTACCACTGCTCTCCACATTTATTACAAATCACATAAGTCATCATTTGTTCATCTGGATTTGTATTCTGCACCCAACCAGGAAGGAAAAGGGCTCCCCTTGCAATGACAGTAATAGTGCAATCATATTTTTCACAGCGCTTACATTTTATTTTGCTTGTATGTGTACCACTGATATTTTGGGGGAGCTGATGTTCCAGAACAGATGACTCTGTAAATGAAGTCCTGAGCTCTTTCAGTTCATCATGTGCCATTTCCATCACAGACATATCAGCAAATGTTTTGGGATTAAGAGCCCCTGAAAGCAAGTTAGTCTTTAATTGAAAATTTTTAGGATTTTTCAGGTTTAAAACTTTGCTCCTGATACAGTTTTTGTATTTTCGATTATTTTTTACATACATTGCAAAAATGTGCTGTTCAATTTCTTCTGCTAGTTTGTGGTGCTTTTCATTTTGTTCATTGCTTGTTGAAGAGTCATGCAAAGCTTTGTTAAGAAGTTCTACGCATTTAGACCTTAGAGATGTAATGGGATCCTCAGATGGGTTTATTTTGCTATCCAAGCATGAGACTCTCAGATGTTCTGATTGAACTGCATAATCCTCTTGCACATTACTTCTAACAGCTTTTGAACTCTTTTCTGATGGCAGGCAATTGTTGGAACTGACAGAATTTACTTTTTCAAGCTGACCTTTTTCACAGAAGTTTCTATTCTTCAAGACTATCTGATCATTCTTAAAAGATACTTCCATATTACTGAGTCCTGGTTTAATATGCATTGATTGGTATTTTTTATAAAGTGTTTTCCATTTTGACAATAAATGCTTAGATTTGTTTTTCAGTA
The DNA here is from genome assembly GCF_059756535.1 of Pantherophis guttatus. Classification (NCBI taxonomy): domain Eukaryota; kingdom Metazoa; phylum Chordata; class Lepidosauria; order Squamata; family Colubridae; genus Pantherophis; species Pantherophis guttatus. Next base: position 84,931,710 of record NC_142067.1, read on the forward strand.
CTACAGAGGGACAGTTCTTGAGGATTTGGAAAACAGCTTTGGCAATATCAGTCTCTTGGAGATTATTTATAGTCATATCAACAGTTTCAAGATATTCAAGATGACTGCCAATATCTTGGTAATTTTTTTTATGCAGTAGATTCTCTATACAACCAGCTGTAATCATGATAATGCTTCTGTTAGACATTGCAAATTCTGAAATAAAAGTAGCAAAAGCATTTTTTAAACTACAGTGCACCATATAATTTTGCATGGAGAGTAAAGTATGGTATAACAAGACAACTGGTTCAAACAATTCTTCATATTTAAACATTTACCTCTCCCTGCCCCCCTCCCCCCCTCTCCCTCTGTCTGTGTGTGTGTATATATAAATGTATTTTTTCTTTTTCTGGTTACTCTCCCAAGACAAATCTGGTTCATTTTCCTTTTGTTTTTTGCAGGTTTTTCTGATAATGGGCAAAGTGCCTTTATATAATTTGTTCCAACGTTCTGTTGGGCTGGAAATAATGAAAAGGAAATTTAAATTTCCTAATATTGGACCACAAATATTTGTGTATAAACATTTATTTACACTTTACAATTTTCCTTCAAGTTTTACTATAAAACAGATTATTTTTTAATTTTTTAAAGCAGCTGTTATTTAATATTTTTGAACAATCAATAGTTGGGAACAATTTAGTTGTGAGATAGGGAGAGCTTGGATTTCACTTGGTAGGGTTGTACCAAATATATACCGGTACAATATGGAAAATATTAGAATTTTCTATTTTTTCCCTTGGGTTTGGCCAGTTGTTTTTTCTTTATACCTATACTAAGCATATCTGAACAGTTACACTGCAGGTTATTTGCATTTCTCATCATCAGAATTTTGGGAGGCATAAAATGAGGCTCTTCTCTAATACAGAGCACTCTGAGCTATTTTTTTTCACAACTTCTTGAATGATTAGACTCTTCTTCTTTTATACCACACATGAAAATATGGCAAAACTTACATATCCCTCTAAAACAGTGTTTCTCAACCTTAGCCATTTTAAGACGTATGGACTTCAACTACAAGAATATCTGGGAGAATTTTTGAAGTTGAAGTCCACACATCTTCAAATGGCTAAATTTGAGAAGTATGCTCTAAAATATGGCTTTCCTAATCACTATTTAATGAATAAGCCACAAGTAGTTGGTTTTTAGCTAAGCCTAGATTTGTAACGTGATGCCTCAAACTAGCAAACCAAAAAGCGTATCACATATTGCATGAATGCGGCTCATCCTCACTAAACAAAACAGCCTTCAGCTTTGAGCTACAATTCCCATCACTTTCAGTGAACATTGCTCATGGTAGTTGGAAATGATGGAAATTTTAGTTAATGATGTTTGGGAGCGGCAGCTTATAATTATCCTTAACGTTTAGCATGAACTTGCAAAACGAGGAAAATATGAAACGGGGGAAAAAATTCTACTATACAGAGTGCAACTTCTATACAGGTTTGAGCCCGAAACACATTAGGAGAGACAGAAGATCCAGATACAAGGGGTACCAACAGAAATGGTTTTTCTAAATTAAGTATTGCCAAAAAGAAAAAAAAAGAAAATCCACCTGATGCGATTTCCATAGAGTTTACACGAGCTCTTCGTTTGAAAACGCTGCTGCTATTGCAGCTAATATCCACATTTTTGTCATATGGCTTAAGATTTATCTGGCTAAACTACATAATAGTATCCTGCTAAGTATACAAATAGTTTATTTTTAGAAGAATTCCCCGAAGCGAAGTAACAAGATAGGGCGCCCTCCTGTGGTGTCACCCAAGGTTCAGGGGGCGCTTTCTTCCCCACCAGGCATTGGTTCTTGCTCACCTGAGACTCCCAACGAGTCCGGTGCAGGGCTTCCGCCCTTCCAGCCTCCCTTCGCCTGCGGCTCCGCCCCTCAATCAGAAAACGTAAGATGTGCGCGCCTCTATACCCTCATTGCGAACGAGCGGCTTCTCTCTCTGGCTCAGCCCTAACTGCAGCGCCCTCTGGAGGTGCGGACAAGCTGTCGCAATTCCAAGAGAGTACAGCCAATGCTGAGAAGTATGGGAGTTGAAGTTTTCATATTTGGAGACTGAAGAAGGCTATATTGTATGGTACGCTATTTGTGATTTCTTCGAGGTTGCGGTATTTGTGGGATTCTAGCAGCGCAAAGTAAATATTCAGAAATAATTCAAATTAATTTTGGTGCTGCTTAGTTCCATTGACTGTTGAAGACGTGTTCACCTGGAACACACTCTACATTGTCTACAATGAAGTTGCCAACTGCATTTTAGCCTTATGCAAATTCATCTGTTATGATCAATTGGATTCTTGTAAATGAATGTAAATCCACAAAACTGAATTAGTAAACATTGGGTCTAAGAAGTCTAAGTCCAGTTAACTAGACACAAGAACAGTTTTTTCCTGAATGCCATCACTCTGCTAAACAAATAATTCCCTCAACACTGTCAAACTATTTACTAAGTCTGCACTACTATTAATCTTCTCATCATTCCCATCACCTATCTCTTCCCACTTATGACTGTATGACTGTAACCTTGTTGCTGGTATCCTTACGATTTATATTGATATTATTTCCTGATTGCTTATTTGTAACCTATGACTATCATTAAGTGTTGTACCTTATGATTCTTGATGAACATATCTTTTATTTTATGTACACTGAGAGCATATGCACCAAGACAAATTCCTTGTGTGTCCAATCGCACTTGGCCAATAAAAATTCTATTTTATTCTATTCTAGAAATATTAAAATGTTTACCATCATATACTGGACTTGAAAAGGAAATATACCCTATCATTCAGCCTCCCAAGAAGAGGTTTACATTAAAAATACAAATTTACTAAAGAAAGAAAAATAAAATACTTGCTACCCTTTATATACATGAGAACACACTGAAGTCAATCGGTATGTGTATTTGGCAGTATATTCAAGATAATTTAATGGAATTGCGGCTAAGAAACAATTCATAGGCTTCAAGGCATATTAAAGGGTTTACAAGATGTACATACAACATTTGGGTCAATATAAAAATAATATGCAACATAAAATAAATTTAAAAGTACAGTATTTGCTGTTTTAGTAAACTATTGTTTTCCTCTCCAGAAGTTTGCTTTGGCATCTTTATTTCTATTTCAGTTTAAGAAACTCTTTATCTCTGGCTTATTCTGAAGAACACTTTGCACAGTATTTTTTAGTTATTCATACATGTTTATTCATACATATTCATACATACACATACATTCATAATTATTCATAAATTTTGTTATGGCTTATATTGCTGCCTTTGCATTTTGTCTTCACTTTCTGCTGCCTTCTGCTGGTGCAGGTTTCATATAACCTTCAGTTTTAATTTTCATTGGGGTAAATGGATCTTCAACATGCTTTAGGTATTATATGTAACATAGTGAAGCCCTTTGTATAAATATCACTTTAATGATATATTTTTTAACTCTTTAAATATCATTTTAGTTGAGCAGCTTCTTTTTAACTACATGAATAGGTCTATGTAATTTTTCTCAGCAACAACACATGAACTTCCAAGATTTTTTTATAACTTCTCCAATCTGCTGGCTACCCTATACACTCACATCTATGGTAGGTCTCCAGAATTTATACCCAGTTTCAACTGCTACTTTTAGTGGCAGTAGTAGTGGACTGAACTAAGTAGTTTCAGTCTTTCCGTGGAGTTGATTTTGTGGTCTGGACTACCTAGTGGGGCTTTCAACAATCTATCTTCAACAGGGCCGGATTTAGATGAAAAGAGGCCCTAGGCTATTCCACTTATGAGGCCCTTTCACCAGTGGTGGGATTCAATTTTTTTAACAACAGGTTCTGTGGGCGTGGCTTAGTTGGGGGCGTGGCTTGGCAATCATGTGATGGTGGGCGTGGCTAGCTGGTCACATGACTAGGCATAGGTAGCTCGTCATGTGACCGGGTGGGCGTGGCTAGTGCATAGACTTTTTTCAGAGGGCTGAAAAAAGTCATTTCTGACTGGGCCTTGCACTTTTGACCGGTCCTCACACTTATGGCCATCCTCACATTTATGCCCGTGCAGCTTTCTTAACAACCATGTCACTCATTTCACAACTGCTTCTCTTCACCATGGTGACAAGATAGGGCAAAAACGTAAAATGTGAGGACAGTCGTAAGTTCGAGGACTGGTCAAAAGTGCGAGGACCAGTCAAAAATAACTTTTTCAGCCCTCTGAGTAGTCCATATGCATAAAAGGATACAGCAATAGAGAGGGATGAAGGAAGGGAAGGGAAATTAGAGTAGGAGGGAGGGTAAGAGAGGGAGGAAGAGAGGAGGAGAAGGAGAAAGGAAGAGGAAGTAGGGAGGAGAAGAAGAGGGGGAGGAAGAGAAAGTAAGAAGGAAAGAAAAGAGAGAGGTGGTAGGTTTAAGGAGAAAGATTGCTGTACAATAAAAAAGATGAAAGGGAAGAAAGCCAACTCCAAACAAATATAAAGATATTAAGATAAAGAATGAATTGTTAAACTTTAAAGAATAAAAGAGAACAAATATGAATAAATAACAATAATTAGAAACACACATACAAACATACAATGTATTTTCTTTGAACAGAGTATTTGGCCGGTTCACAAATTTAAACAGTGTTTAGTCATTTCAATTAAATTTACAATTTCTATATTTCCTTTTTGCCATATTTATTCCTCATCTATTTTTGTAAAAAACCAATATTACCCTTCATCCTCATCTCTAATCTTAATCAAATTCAATTTTTCCCTTCTATTCTATATTATACCCCTTCCCATTGTCATCTATTTTTATATCCATCCTCACATTGGTTAATTATGTAATATTAGTTGTTTAATATAAATTCAACATTTTAATATAAATCAATTAGTTATATAACTACCTTTTTTGTATATTAATCAATATGAACATGAATATTCCAATTATTTCCATGCAATCCAATTTCTTACAAATCCATTAATTATATTTACCAATAATAATAAACCAAATAATTTCCCCCATATATTCCTCCAAACCACAACTTAACCATTTCTGCTTTCAGAAATATACAATTAATAGTATCTCAATTATTACAATTCCCTAGTTAAATAGAGCTTTTTTTCTTTTGTGTTTTAAAATCTCTTCTTTTTCCCTAAATTTCCCGTTGTTTGCACCTACTTTTTTTGGTGAGGAAAAAGAAAAGAAATCTGCCTGCCTAATTTTCCAACGTGCAAAGCCAACAGCCTGCTTTACTTTCTCTTTCGTTTTTCAGTATAGCTAGGGGGAAAAAAATCTGCACTCTTTCCAAGCAAGCAAAAGAGCACTGAGCAAAACAGCTGAGAGCAAATCAGCTGGGGGTCGGGAGCCGATCTAAGCAAGGGCTAATTAGCCTCTGCTGAAGCTCCCGGGGCCAATAAAATTACAAAAAAAACACTGAACCCTTTGTTAAATTGCTGGCTCCCCCGCCCCTCGTCCACCACTATTTATTGGCAATAAATAGTGGTGCGGAGGGGCGGGGCAAGCCAGCAATTTAACAAACAGTTCGGCTGCACCACTGGCTCTAGGGCGGCCCTTTGAAGCCCCGCGGCAAGAATTTGCAGGTTTTTTTTTCCTCTAGCCATCGGAGGCAGCAATAGATGGGGAGTGGGCGGGGTAAGCGAACGGCCGGCGATCCAACAGAGCAGAGAGTGAGGGTGAGTGAAGGCGTGGAAGCTGCTTTTTCCATCCTGCTCTCTTGCGTCCGGAGCCGGTGGGGAACCACGTGGCAGCCCACGTGGATCCCAGGCAGCGGAACTCAGGCTAGGGAAGGGGTGGGCAATTGTGGCTCTTTTACAACCTGTGGCCTTCAACTCCCAGAATTCCTGAGACAGCCAAGCTGTCTCAGGAATTCTGGAAGTTGAAGTCCACAGGTTGTAAAAGAGCCACAATTGCCTACCCCTGGCTACGGTAGGCTGGCGCCGCGCGGGTGGGAGGCGAGGGGCGGGCGAGCCAGCAATTTAACAAAGGGCTCGGCCGAACCCCCTAGAACCCCCAGAATCCCACCACTGTGTAGGCCCCTCTTGATCTTGAGGCCCTAGGCTGAAGCCTAGTTAGCCTATAGGAAAATCCGGCCCTGATCTTCAAAACCTGTCAACTTATAGAAAAAAGTCTGATGCACTGCCTGTGTTTCTTTATGTGCCAAATCACCTCTTCTGGATTTTTTTAAAAAAACACATAATCCTTATTAGATACTCATTTAAAGGCATACATGGCAACATTTTATTTTCAACTGAACTATTCTAGTGCCTCATTTTTCACAGAACAAAATAAATATGGCTTGTTTCATATAGCCAATATTTCAATTTCAATTTCAAATTCATTTTGATGATCTTTTGATATCTCTTCTTTCTATACCGAATTATAAGAGAAGGATGATCGAGCTAAAACCTACTAATGATCACAAGAGGGTAGCATTGGATATATTTCACAACTACTACCTTGATCCAAAAACAAACTCCTTCCCTAAAATGTATTAGTAAAGTCAGATATGTATGTAAAATGTGAAAAAATATAAACAATAGCAAAGAACATTGGAATGGGATATTTTACTTATTTATCAAATTCGTACGGCTAATCAATTCACAAGAAGTAATCTGGGCAGCATACAACAATCCATCCTCAAGCACAGCACAATGAAGATTAAGCACATAAAATATGCTTCAAATGACTCCTTCCTGTCTTCCACTTCCTTCCTGTCTGATTTTATCTGGTTCTAGCATGTTTTATCTACTGGTGCTGTTTTATCTGCTCTCCTGGTGCTTGCTATCCTTCTTATATTCGCAGACTACTTATGCTTAATTAAATTTATTCAAATTTATTCAACCAATTCAATTATCTGGCTTGCTTGATGCATTGAACATTAATCACACTGATAAGGTTCACATAACACAAGAGGACATGCCATATAAAGGCAGCAAGCAGATGTTTTAAGTTCCCCATTTTTCTTATTTATTTATTTATTTATTTTATTTGTCAAGAACGTATTTGGTAATAAGAATAAGCATGGATTGGATACATAAAATAGATACAAATAGAAGAAACATTAGGACAGGGACCATAGGCACGCTGGTGCTCTTATGCACACCCCTTACAGACCTCTTAGGAATGAGGTTAGGTCAACAGTAGACAGTCTTAGGTTAAAATTTTGGGGGTTTGTGGATGAAACCACAGAGTCAGGTAGTGCATTCCAGGCATTGACCACTCTGTTGCTGAAGTCATATTTTCTGCAATCAAGTTTGGTGCAGTTTACCTTAAATTTGTATCTATTGTGTGCTTGTGTATTGTTGTGGTTGAAGCTGAAATAGTCATTGACAGGTAGAACATTGTAGCAGATAATGTTATGAGCTATGCTTAGGTCATACCGAAGGCGGCATAGTTCTAAGTTTTCTAAGCCCAGAATTTCAAGTCGGGTGGCATAAGGTATTTTGTTGTGAGCAGAGGAGTGGAGGACTCTTTGTGAAATATTTCTCGACACGTTCAATTGTATTAATGTCCGATATGCAGTGCGGGTTCCAGACAGATGAGCTGCATTCGAGAATTGGTCTAGCAAATGTTTTGTATGCTCTGGTTAGTAGTATGATATTACTGGAGAAGAAGCTACACAAGATTAGGTTTACAACTCGTAATGCCTTTTTGGCGATGTTGTTACAGTGGGCTTTGGAACTTAGATGATAGGATAGGATAGGATAGGATAGGATAGGATAGGATAGGATAGGATAGGATAGGATAGGATAGGATAGGATAGGATAGGATAGGATAGGATAGGATGTCAGTCAAACACCATTGCCCAACTAAAGCAATGACAGAGGTGGGCAGGAGGAGTCTAGCTGGTATGCGCCCTTGATAGACAATATTAACAGCAAGATTGCTAACAGATGGCTATGAAACACTTACATTCAATAGGCTCAGTGTGAAGAAGGAAGAATAATTTACTAAACCCCCCCCCCATGCTTCAATCATTCAAAAAATAGATTAGTCTACAATAACTTTTATAACTGTTCTACCCCACAAACAAGAGTGGACATAAGTAGGATATATTTGAATTAATAACCCTATTGTGCAACATTTATATAAGATATAAAATAGCCCCATCTATAAAAAGAAAATACTTTCTGCACTATGTAACAAGATATAGCATTGGACCTATGTTTCTGCTAATGAATTCATAGGTTGTACAAAACTACCAGAAAGCTAAACATACTGTTGTCCCCAATTTGGGCCTGAGCCTGGTGCCAAGGCCAATGAAGGACGCCAGACACGAGGTGCAGGTTTTGATTGCTTTTTATTGGGGTACCCCAAGGAAAGGGGCTCCTGGCCAAAATGCCAAGAGAGCCAAGAACAAAGGATTAAGAAAGCTTTATACATTTTCACTAAAGAAGAAGGCGGGACAAGGCGGACAAGGTAAGATAATAAGAAATATCATCTAATAAACATTTTAGTAATAATTCTACAATTTGTTCTATTGGTCTCTAGCTGTCCCTATTCCTAAACCTTGGCTAATGAATGCCCCAGGAGTTATCTAATACACCTTTTATTTGCTGCAGGCCATCTATGTGCCTAACTTTTACCTGAGGTCTGCAAATTGCCTAACTCTTGTTACTTTTATCAGCTTTCAAACTACCCAGAATTGCTACATATTTCTGTTGCTGTAATTCGAGGATCAGACTCGATAATGAATTCAGACTTTTTATATTTAAGTAGAAATTTGTTTATTTACAGAAGACATTCTATATTCACAGAGTGATTGCAGATAGAAGCAAGGAGAATGAAAGTACATCATCTTTTATACCAGGGAGGCGGGATTAGAAATGGGAGTGGTTAGTGAGGAATACATTAGGAAGGGGAGAATAAATTAACTCTTGATACTCCATGGGTATATATTTCTTTCATTCAAGAATGAGGCATTTACCCATGACAAATCCCCCTCTAAATGCCGATTTGATATACAACAATAATTACATTCAGAATTAGAATAATATTGAACATACAATTTTGAGGTTAAATATTTATGTTGTTTGGATTGTAAAGGTTTAGTTAATATATCAGCTATTTGCTCTGTGGTGTCACAATGAATAGCTTTGATGAATCCATTTTGAGATAATTGTCTTACATGTTTGTATTTGATATCTATATGTCTAGATCTTTGGCCAATAGCGTCTGCTCTAGATATTTCTATTGCAGCTTTGTTATCTTCATATATAGTGAATGGCTGTGTTGGACTCTTCCAAACATTAGTCAATAAATCATTGAACCAGATGAGATTGTTAGATGCTTTTGACAGACAAATATACTCTGCTTCAGTGGTTGAAGTAGCTACTAAATCCTGTTTCCCAGTATACCAGTAGACTGGGCAGTTGTTAAGGAAGAATACATATCTGGAAGTGCTCTTCCTACTTTTAGTGTCGCCTGCCCAGTCAGCGTCAGCGTAACAAGTGAGGATAGGCTCTTTAACATTGTTAGGTTCTAACAATAGACAAAAATCTAAGCTGTGTTTCAAATATCTCAACACTCTCTTAATTGCTTCCCAATGGTAAATTAGAGGTTTACTGACATATCTGGACAATAAATTAAGGGGTAGAGCAATATCAGGTCTGGTCCAATTAGCAATATACAAAAGAGAACCGATAACTGACCTATAGAGCGTATTGTCATTAAACTCAGGAGATGATTCATTCATATTTTTTATGAAATCAGTTTGCATTGGGGTATCACAAGGCTTTGCATTATTCATATTACATTTGTTCAAGAGCTCAATTATTTTATCTTTTTGAGATAATCTAAATCCTTTTTTGGTTTTACTAATCTGTACTCCAAGATATTTGTTTACTTTCCCCAATGACTTCAATGAGAAATGTTCTCCTAGTTTTGTTACAAAAGTATCTCGTCTTTATGTTTGCCAATATACAAAATGTCATCCACATAAATTAATACAAATTCTAATGATTCACCTTCTTTTTTAACAAAGAAACAATTGTCTGCTGTTGTGGCATTGAAGTTCATGGTCTTGAGTACGTTGACAAAGCATTCATACCAACGTTTGCCGGATTGCTTTAATCCATACAAACTTTTGTTCAGTAACCATGTTTCATTTCTACTTGTGTTTTTGCTATGTGGAGCTCTTACATATATTTCTTTATCAAGTTTCACATGTAGATATGCAGTTTGTATATCATATTGAAAAACTTCAAGATTAAGAGCTGAGGCTATCACTAAAGCTGTTTTAACACTTTCAGTTCTCACTGTGGGAGAATATGTGTCGGTATAATCCTCAGGGTATCTTTGAGCAAAACCCTGTGCTACCAATCTTGCTTTATATAGTGTGTTACCTTCTTCTAGATTTTTAATCTTAAATATCCACCTAGTGCCTATAATTGTTTTATTCTTTGGGACTGGTGCTGGAGTGAATACCTTAAGTTCTCGTAAACTGTCCATTTCTTTGGCCATGGCTAGTTCCCATTTGTTTCTTTCTTCTAAAGGGAGTTTTAATACATCTTCATATGTATTTGGTGTTGGTGTTTCATTATGTATGTGCATTATGTAATCTTTAAATCATTTAGGTACTTGATTCCTGTTACATCTAATTGTTCTTTCTGGTCTATCATTGTTATCATGTAAATATCTTGCCTCCTTTTGTGTTAATGAATCTGTTTTGATTTTGGGACAGTTTCCTATCCATGTTTTGGTGTTGTCCTTTTGTGTGTTACAGGTTTGCCCTTCTTGTTTTTTTCTACCTTGTGTTTTAATATTAGGTCTTGTTATTGGAAGTATTTCATTGAGATGTATTTTAGACCAATTGGCCTGTTCGTGAAATACAGCGGTCCTAAAGATTATGAATTTGTTATTATTGTCAATAAATCTATATCCTTTTGTACCTGTTTCATAGCCCATGAATCTAAGCCTTCTGGACACATTATCTCCCTTACATCTTAATTGTTTCGGTATATGTACATCTGCTGTAACTCCAAACACATGCATGTGGGCTATCTTAGGTTTTTTGCTATACATCAGTTCGTATGGTGTTTTGTTTATGACGCTGGACCAAAGTCGGTTAAGTGTATAATTGGAATATAATAGTGCTTCTGACCAGAAATGCTTACCTAAACCAGCATCTTCTAATGTACATCTAATCATGGTTTGTAGTGTCGAGTTTCTTCGTTCTGCTACTCCATTTTGAAAAGCAGAGAAAGGACTAGAGGTGAAATGCAACATTCCCTTTGATTTTAACTACTGGGAGAATTCTCTTGACATGAATTCAGACCCTCTGTCTGTCATGATTTGTTTGGTTTGTATTTGATGTGTTTCTACACGTTTATAAAATTCTTTAAATTTTTGAAATGTTTCATCTTTGTGTCTTAAGGTGTAGACAAAACCATAACGACTGAAGTCGTCTACAATAGTGAGAAAATATCGTTTTTTGTATGTAATTGATGGAGTTAATGGGCCAACTAGATCCATATGTACTAAATTAAAAATATGATTTGATGGTCTTGTTGCCTTTTTGGGTCTGGGCTTGGTTCTCAGTTTTGAAGACTTACATACTGAACATTCCAGATAATTTTTACAGTCTTTTATTTTAACACCTTCAGCATGTTCAATCATTTTTTGTATTACAGGAAAACTGGCATGTCCTAATTTTCTATGTAATATGTGTGCACATTCATCATGAATTGGCTTTCCAATTATGGGTTTTTTGTTAGTGTATGTATTGTTGTCAGATGTAGTTTCATCATTATGTTCTGATTCATGTTCTTCATTGTCACTATCTATATCATTTTCTGTTTCTGTGCTAGTGTTAGTTTCTACATTTGAATTAATGTTGTGTAACTATTTTTCTTCTGTAATCAAATATGGTAAGTCTCCTTTGGTAATTATATTACCTATGCTTACTTTGTTTTTCTCTAGAGTTACTTTTCCCTTTGAGAATATTATATTTATGTTAGAGTCCCTGCTTAGCTTTATTGCACTGAGAATGTTGTGAGGTATTTTGGGTATTAATAGTACCCCCTCTATTTTCCCTAGACCGGGTAATTCTACATTTCCTCTTCCAATGACTTGGACTTCCTCTTGGTTTGCTACTTTAATTACAAATTTATCTTCGACGAAGGAAGATAATATTTTCTTATCGTGTGTTGTGTGATTTGTTGCTCCGGAATCAATGAGCCAAGCATTGTCCTTTGAGTCTTGATTTTTTATTATTGTGTATTTATCTAATCCGTACAATGATCCGGACTTCCTGTCCCTTGAGTTGTCTCTGCCCCCTCTATGTTCTCTAAAGTTTGGTGAATTTCTGTGTCTATATCTGTCAATAGATTATTGTCTATCGTGATATCTGTTTCTTGTGTCATGTCTTTGTCTCTCTCTAGGAGGTTTTGGACAGTCTCTCCTATAATGCTCTTTAGACCCACAGTTATAACACTCTATTGTGTCCTGATGCCTGTCTTGGAATACTACCCTTTTGATCTGTCTATGTTCTTTGTGTGTACTGTAGTGGCTTCTTCTCAAATTATCTTCAGCAATTAATCTATTTGATAAACTCTCTATAGATAGATAGCCTAAGTTAATTTTATCTAAATGTGATATGAAGTTGTCCCATGATGGGTCTAATGAATTAATAATAACACTTTTCATTGTCTGGTCAGATATTATTTCTCCCCTTAAATGAAGTTCTGCTCTAGTTGTGTTCAGTAATAGTAAATGTTCACTTATAGTAGTCCCAGGTTTTATCCTAGCTGAGAAAAAGTTTTTAGACATTCTAGTTGTGGTTGCCACACTTTCACTATGAAACAGTTTAAACATACAATGAATTATTTCTGAGACAGTTAGATTATGCTTAATACTATGATAAATAGCAGGTGATATACTAGAGATTAGTAAATAAAATGCTCTGTGATGTAGGCAGTCCAATTTTAGTGTCCATGGTTTTTTGGGAGGGTTAGTTACGAAAAACAATAAATTTTCTTTTAAGAAAACAACCTGGAGTTGCTGACTCCATTCCTGTAAGTTAACACTGTCTATTCTCAATTTTGGAAAATCATTAGGTAAATTTCCAATGTTATTTGTTGCATTACTTACAGCGGGAAGCTGTCCATGGTCCTGTATATGCTGATAATTGCAGAATGGTGTAGGGATACTCGCGACTAGTCTGAATGGCTCCCTCTGTTCTTTATTGTCTCTATGTTCATCTGGGCGTATTTGCGCATGCGCGTAGGTCATTTCGTTCCTGAAGCTGTCGGGGGAGGTTCTCGCCGCTGTAGCTCCCTCGCAGTGTTCTTCCTCCGATGATTCGCTCTCTGGTTCGATTTTTGGTGTCCAGGTGTGGATCGGGGCTTGCTTCTTCTCATCGTAATCGTCTCGGTTGAGGTTTCTGGCTCCCGGAAGCGTCTGCGGTGTGGGCGAATACTTGCAAGGCTCTCTGGGTTCGGGCGTTAGCGCTCTCGTCGGAGTGGATAGATGCTGAAACGCTTGCTCGTTTGCTTCTGTATCTTTGCCTTTGGATTGTGCAGTTTGTCTTTTCTTTGTTATCTGGTCAACTGTCTTTGGTACTTTCATCGATATCTTTGAGATTTTTGGATTTGGGCCGAAGGCTGCGAAGAGTGTTTTCATAGCTGTTTCAATTTGTAGTTCAGTTGATGTTTCTTTGGTGTCTGTATCAGATTCTTCTGATGAGTAGAATTTTTCTTTTTTATTTCTTATGCTGTGTAGAGCTTTTCGCGCCAGCCATTTTGAACTCTGCTTTCTGATTGGTTCTGGGTCAGCCATTTCGGCGGGTTGACAAAACCAAGATGGCTGCCATTCAAAATTTTGCGTGGGACCGTTAGTCTTTCTTTTAGTTGTATTTTCATCTATAGGTAATTCGCTTACCATTTTGTGGTCTTTTGGTTCTGGTGTGTTGATTTGGTTTTCTCTCGCTGCTCCGCTATCTTTTATGATGTCTTGGAGGTTCGCGATGAGATTTTTGTCATCTTTTTGGCTTTTCAGCAGTCTTAGTATTTCTAATCTGAGCGTGTTGTTTTCTGTCTCGCTCGCTTCTTGGTCGATGGGTTCATCGATTACCTCTTCGTCGTCTGTAGTGAACTTTTCAGATTCTTTTGCCATTTTTATTGTAGATTCATCGATCATTTCTTGATCTGTTTCCATTTCTTTGTTGTGTGCCCTGGTGTTGGGTCTTTCTCTTTTGATTCTGGAGTTTTCTTTCTTTGGCATGTCTGTTTCTTATTGAGTCAGCCAACCATCCTCTGCTACCAGATTGTTGCCGTAATTCGAGGATCAGACTCAATAATGAATTCAGACTTTTTATATTTAAGTAGAAAGTTGTTTATTTACAGAAGGCATTCTATATTCACAGAGTGATTGCAGATAGAAGCAAGGAGAATGAAAGTACATCATCTTTTATACCAGGGAGGCGGGATTAGAAATGGGAGTGGTTAGTGAGGAATACATTAGGAAGGGGAGAATAAGTTAACTCTTGATACTCCATGGGTATATATTTCTTTCATTCAAGAATGAGGCATTTACCCATGACAATTTCCTACATACATATTTCCTGTGGATAAGCAGTCTTTGTTCTTGCCAGACAGACTCCACAATTACAGTCTTCCTGACTTACTTTCAAGTGTGTGTCATGACCTGGCTTTATTTTAGCAGACAGCCCATCAATACTGAGAGCAAGATTAAAACTCTTTCATGCTCTAATTCTTTAATTTCATAATTATTTCCAAAGTTACAGCATTAAGTAAAGCCACTGTGAGATAACAACTTGCCTTTGATGTGATAAACTTGATTGGGAGAGAGTATTTGTGTTGAGCAATGCAATGATTTATTTGGTTTTGGCTATTAATGTAGTAAGAACCCACACTTAAATAATGATTTATGGTGTCATAAGCCGGTCGTGTGAGGCCTCCGTTGCTGCTGCAGCCGTCCCGGCACCCCCCTCATCACCGGTGCTCCATGGCTGCCGCTATGGCATTCCCAATACCCCCGTTCACCCGTGCTCCTTCCTGCCCCGATGTGGCAAGCCCTGGGCCTTGCAGCTTGACAGTCATCTGAGATATGAAGCAGTCAGTTGTGATTTGATAAACCATCCTTAAAGGAAATCATAAGGTAGCACCATATGTGAATTTGGTTGTTGAATGTTAGCAACAATGTAGGAGTGATGTTGCTGTTATCTCATGATGATATCCCAGCTTGTTAATAAGTCCTGGTTAATACCTAAATAAGGTTTAAATTAATCTGAGTCTTCCTAACTTAAACTGACTATGGACTATGAGATTTGGTTTAATATATCTAAAGGGCTTTGGACATTGTAAACAAAAATAGGATGCCTGTGGGAAAAGAAGACAGGTTAGGGTGCTGAATGAGGATGTGTCTCCTCACGATCTTATAGATCATCTTCATTCTGACCCCTGAAATATGCCTAAGAAATTGGGGATCACAACACACTGAATTGTTATTTCAAAAGCAGGAACTCAGTGAATTTATGTACTGTATGTTCCAATGCTATGCATTACAGAGAAAATAAATGTCAAATTTGATTCTTTTTGCAACTTTTAAAAAACTTTTAAAAACTTTTAAAAAGATTATTGTCCTCTTTATACATTATGAATCTTTTTCTAATTAAAACCTGATATTTGCAAGCTTACATTTAAGTTTTTTGAAGCTCTGAGAAAAGTTCATCATTAATAGCTTTTATAATTGTAATGTGTAATATGTTTTGCCTCTTAGTAGATATTTTACATTCATTTGTAATATTAAACATATAAAGGCAAATCCAATTATTCATAAATTTAAAGTTTCAAGACTGACATCTTACCAAAGACATATCAATTAGCGACTTCCAGCGGCGACCTCAGCGCGTTAGGGACAAAAGGGACGGCGCTCCGTTCCTGAGTCTCTAACAATCCCACATCTGGAGCCGAAATAGGCGCTATCGATCTCGGAGGGATTGATAGTTTAAAGGGGAACGTCTTAGGACCTCGGAGGAGACCGCAACTCCCTCGAAGGTACAAGACAAACCCTTAATCCAGAGTGAGGAAAAACCAGCCTTTCGAGACTGGCCGGAGGCGCTGACAACTCCGTGACTGGGAAGTGAAGATTGAAAAAAGAAAAGAAGTCATCAACAGAGGACTTTAACCTAAAAAAACCCAAAAAGCATTTGATGAAGAAGCAGACGCTGGTGGCAGAGATACCGGGAAAAGACATTAGACAAGCGGCGGCAGAAAAGATCGAGCGGATTGGAGCCATATTGAACAGAGATGACAGCGCAAAAACTTTGAACAGCCGAGAGAAAAGAGAGAGCGACAAGAATTGCAGAGGATTTAACTCCAATATAACCGGATTTTATTGGGGTGGACTGGATCGAGAGGACTAAACTGAGAATAAGAATAAGAACAGATCTTGCGAGATTGAAGGAAATAAAGAGAGAGTGAGGAGACTGGTGTGCCGGAGATCGGAAGGAAATAAAGAGAGAGTGAGGAGAGCGGTGTGTCGGAGATCGGAAGGAGGATTCTGGACGGACTTCTAAAACTGATTGCATTGGACTCTATTGGCTTCGGCCGGGCAGATTGGATTAAATTGGAAAACCGAGTGTGAAATAGACTGAGGAGAGCGGTGTGCCGGAGATCGGAAGGAGGATTGAAGGAAATAAAGAGAGAGTGAGGAGAGCGGTGTGTCGGAGATCGGAAGGAGGATTCTGGACGGACTTCTAAAACTGATTGCATTGGACTCTATTGGCTTCGGCCGGGCAGATTGGATTAAATTGGAAAACCGAGTGTGAAATAGACTGAGGAGAGCGGTGTGCCGGAGATCGGAAGGAGGATTGAAGGAAATAAAGGGAGTGTGAGGAGAGCGGTGTGCCGGAGATCGGAAGGAGGATTCTGGATAGTTTCTAAAAACTGATTGCATTGGACTCTATTGGTTTCAGCCGGGCAGATTGGACTGAATTGGAAAACCGAGTGTGAAATAGACTGAAGGAGAGTGTGGACATTGCATTGACAGAGACGAAACAAACTTTGATATAACGTATTTTGAGCGGACTTTTAGAAGCTACCAATATTTTCACCATTTCCACTGGCACTCTTCTAAAAAACTGGGATATATAACGATCTAACCGTTAAATATCGAACTATTTAACTATTGAACCACTGAAACAACTGGTGAACAAACGGACAATATAGCTATTAATGGTCTGGCTTAATCTTATCATAATATATTAGAACGCAATAGAATTGAAAAGAATATTTAATAATTTAGTAGTTTTTCTTTCTTCTTTTTTCTGTTGGTGACTATATAAGAATAAGTTGATTATAATAATAACAAGTTGATCACTCAAACAACTATAGAGTACTACATGTGTGTTAAATATTGATTGAAAGCTAATTAATTTAAATAATTTAATACAGTTATAACAATTAAGATAATTAGCAATATAAATTGATATAGAATTGATTTTAGAATTACTACAAATACTGCTAGTGAAATAGATCTTTTAACTTGCAATTAATTTAAGAATAAGGTAATTTATGAATTGCTAGAAACGTGCCCTTTCCCCGCTGTTTTCCCCATTTCTACCTTCCCTCCCCCTGCTTTTCTCTTCTTTCTATATATATTATTATATTGCTGATTGCTGATTAGAAGTATTTCCACTAATATTAATTCCAACAATAACGTTTCATTTAAGCCATTAACATAAAATAGGCAATACATAATTATATGAAATTGTGGACAAGACTAACACGTACAATAGACATGGCTACTTCAAGTATATCAACTACTATTAAAACAACCAAAAAGGTACCCCAAACTCAAACACTACTAGTAGCCTCCCCAGTACAGCAAAAGACGGGAGAAGAAAAGACCAATACTATCATAGGCATGCAGAATATACAGTCTGCCCTCGCAATGATACAAGAGGGAATGAAAAGGATGGAAGATAAGATGACGCTAAATCATGATGAAACTAGAAAAAACCATGAACAATTGCGACTGGATGTAGGAGAAATTAAAGATGACATCAGAAATATAGATGAGAAGATAGTGAAAATCCAGCAAAATATCATAGAAAATGAACAGAGAATACATAAAGTGGAGGAAAAAACGGAAGCTACAGCCTTGAGGCTGGAGAGGATGGAGAACCAACAAACGATGAGGAGTCGGAACACCCAAGATGCACTCACGTTTCTTGGAATGGAAAAGGCATCCTTCTTCCTTAGATTCCAAAATATAGAAGAACAGAGAGATGAAGACCTGGGCGAGATTATGATTGAAATACTGGCAAAGGCAACACACAAAGATAAGGACGAAATTAGAAATGGAATTGATGAAATTTACAGAGCCTTTACAAATTATGCAAGGAGAAACAAACTCCCCAAAGAAGTCCATATTAGGTTTACAAAAAAAACAATGAGAGAAGAAATATATAGAAGAATGAGAGAGGAGACAGTTATGTACAAAGGGAGGGAAGTTCTAACATTGAAACAAGTACCGAGAAGAGCCAGAGACAGGAGAAGAGACTACAGTTTCTTAAGTAGACAACTGAATAAACTCAAGATAAAATTTAGATGGCTCATACCGGAAGGCCTACTTATTTCATGGGAAGGAAGGAAAATCAGAATAGATACAATAGAAAAAGCTCAAGACTTTATGGACCAATATCTAGGAAATGAAGGAGAACAGGAAAGCAGAGATAGTAGAGAAGAACATAACCCAAGTGACCAAGAGACACAAATGACAAACAAGGGAGATAAAGAACAAAAGAAGGGAAGGTTGGAGAAGGAGGAAACAGCGGGGATCTCACAAAGAGTTACAAGAAACACAACAAAGCTCAAAATAACAGACAAATAAACACTAGTGGAAATGGAAGAAGAAATAAAGCTCATTTCCATAAATATAAATGGTTTAAACTCACCAAGCAAAAGACATCAAATGTTTACAAGGTTGCAAAAATTAGAGGCAGACATAATTACATTACAAGAAGTACACATAAGAAAACAACAGAAAAAACTACTTGAAAATAAAAAATTAGGAGTAATATATACATCTTTAGGAGATTGCAAAAAAAGGGGAGTGGTAACATATATTAGAGATCATATAAGATCTAAACTGATTTATACTGATAAAGAAGGCCGAGTCTTAATGGTAGAACTAAAATTGGAAATAAAAACAATATTGTTAGTAGCTATTTACGCTCCAAATGGAAACCAATTAGATTTTTACAAAAAATTACATGACAAACTAAAGGAGTTGGACTACGAAAATGTATGTATTGTCGGCGACTTTAACGCGATAGTAAACTTACGAGAAGATTACCACAGCACTAGGAAGAATAAAATTAAAAGGAAGACATTGCCACAAACATTCAAAGATTTAGTACAAGAAATGAGCCTACACGACACCTGGCGAGAACTAAATACCAAAACAAAACAATATACATATTTCTCGGGCCCACATCAATCGTGGTCCAGGCTGGATATGGCTTGGATGACACCTCAACTAAGTAAAGAAACACACGAAGTAGAAATTATGTCTAGTATATGGGCCGATCACAATCCTATCAAAATAGTCTGGAAAGGTTTCCGAAAACAGAAGAGATGGAAAATGAACACAAGTATAATAAAGGAAAAAGAATATCAGCAAATGATAGAAAAGGAAATCAAGATATTTCTACAAATAAATACAAAAGACACAACATCGTTACAAAACCTATGGGATACCACGAAAGCCTATATTAGAGGCCTAACTATTGCATATATGGCAAGAAAGAAAAAGGAGAAACAAAGAATCAGAAATGAATTATTGGAAGAAATTAAGACAGAGGAACTTAAATTACAACAACAGCCCAACAACACGAGTGTGCTACAAAAGCTAAATTTGGCCAAACATAAACTGAATCTAACCACAAAAACTGAATTGGCACAGAAAATAAGAATGGTAAAACAAAATAATTTTGAACATGCTAACAAAACTGGACGCTGGTTAGCATATAAGCTAAAAAAGCAAACAGAAAAAAGAATTATACACCAACTCCAAGACGAATCAGGAACTCTTTACCACACATATCTGGAGAAGAAAAACATAGCCAAAAAATTTTTTCAAAAACTTTATTGCCAGGAAGAGGTTCCGGAAGACCAAATAAAAAAATACCTCCAAAAAACCAATCTTATGCACTTCACAGAAGATCACAGAGAGATGTTAAACCGGCCCATAACAATGCTGGAACTAAAGGAAGCCCGCAAAAAACAAAAGAACAATAAGACTCCAGGACTGGATGGAATTCCTACTGAATTCTATAAACTTTGTCAACAATCGATAGACCAAATACTGTTACAAGTTTTTAACGAAGCACTACTGATAGCAGAAATTCCAAAATCTTGGACAGAAACTATTATTACATTAATACACAAAGAAGACTCAGATCTGACGCAAATTAAAAATTACAGACCAATTTCATTACTCAACGTGGACTATAAGCTATTCATGTCAATACTAGCTCAGAGACTCAAAGCAATAATACATAACTATATACATCCAGACCAAAACGGTTTCATACCTAAAAGACAAATAAAGAATAATTTGAGAATGATTATAGATATTCTGGAATATTATGATCAGAAGATAGACAGAGAAATGGCCATAATCTCCCTTGATGCCCAGAAGGCCTTCGACAATTTGAATTGGTCTTTTTTCACAAAACAACTTGAACTAATGAACTGTGGAGAGAAATTTCATAACCTGATTAAAAAAATTTATTCCCAACAAACAGCAAAAATCTCAATAAACGGTGACATGACACAAATTTTTGATATTCAGAAAGGAGTACGACAAGGATGTCCCATGTCACCGCTAATATTTATAATAGCATTGGAGGTATTATTAAACGAAATAAGGAACGAGGAAGAAATCAAAGGACTCAAGATCCGGGGAGAGGAGTACAAATTGCTCGCCTTTGCAGACGACGTAATTTTCAACTTGGAAAACCCAAGACGATCTGGACCCAGACTGATGTCGATGATAGAACAATATGGGGAAGTCGCGGGCCTCAAAATAAACAAAAAAAAACAAAACTAATGACGAAAAATATGACCCAGACTCAGAGATCGGAATTAGAAGAAGAATTAGGAATCCAATTAGTAAAGAAGATAAAATATTTAGGTATTTGGCTGACGGCGAAAGCAACCGCGATCAAAGAAGACAATTACACGAAATTACTAAAAGAAATTAAAAAAGACCTGGAAATCTGGAACAGGCTACAATTGTCATTGATGGGCAGAATCAGTTCAATTAAAATGAATATATTACCGAGGGTACTATATCTATATCAGGTAGTACCATTACATCCAGGAAGGGACTTCTTCAAAAATCTCAACAAAATTACAATGACCTATATATGGCAGGGAAAGAAGGCCAGAATTAAGATTAAAGCGCTACAAGACACACGAGACAGAGGAGGCCTCGCAGTACCAGACTGGGAGCTATATTATAAAGCAGCCGGATTGACCTGGATCAAAGAATGGATGAGATTAGATGACAAAAGAATGTTATATCTAGAAGGCTTTGATCTCATACGAGGATGGCACGCGTTCCTATGGGATGGACCAGACAAACAACACATGTACTTCCAAAGACACATAATTCGGGCCTCACTCTTCAAGATTTGGCAGGGAATTAAGAAAACTTATTATACTAAAATACCAAAATGGTGGTCCCCGATGGAGGCATTGATATTTCCAAATACCCTTGAAATCGGAAAGATTATGAGATACCAAGATTTACTGAATCATGAAGGAGAACTTACTCCAAGACATCAACTCCAAAATGGCGATATAAATATTGATTGGTGGCACTATACTCAAATATACTCAAGATACAAGGTGGATAAAATTAAATATGGAATTGCAAAAGATCTGAACGAACTGGACAGAATTTTATTAGGAGCAGACCAGAAAATGATTACTAAAACATATAACTACCTTTTGAGAGACAAATTAATAGAAGAAACAGTTAAACATAATATGACAATGTGGGCCAGGGACATAGGACATAATATTCAATTGGCAGACTGGGAGAAATTATGGAAGCAGAACATAAAAATGACAAGAGCCACATCTTACAAGGAGAACCTCATTAAGATGTTTTATAGATGGCACTTGCCACCAGCCCGACTTGCCAAAATACACCCAAACACTTCGGCGTTGTGTTGGAAATGTAAATCAAAAAAGGGGACATATTATCACACTTGGTGGAAATGTAGGAAAGCCCAACACTATTGGCAAGATATAAAAAATATTATCGAAGAAATAACGAACATTCAAATAGAAAACAGTCCAGAATTTTTTCTATTTGGCATGATAATGGCACAACATCTTAAGGAAACGAAATATCTCATCATACATATCTTGACAGCAGCAAGACTACTGTTCGTGCAAAACTGGAAATCAGACCAACTCCCATCCAAAGACAAAATCATTGCAAAGATAACAGAGTGTGCTGAAATGGACAGATTGACGCTGGAACTCCAGGAAAAGGAAGAAAGCGAATACTATCTTGTATGGCACCAATGGTATCAATGGCTGGAAAGGAAAATCAGCAAAAATGTAGAGGACAGAAATTAGGGTAAAGACTTTCACAAGGAGATGAACCCATAAGAAATGTAAATTTGTAGTGAAAAGTTATAACATAGGAATTAGACATTTAATAATTACTCTTTATTAAACTATATAAGCTCAATGACATATATTCTGTTGATGACAAAAGCGTAAATGTAAAATGTTAGGTGGGTTTGTAGGTGGTGGGTTTTTTGTTTGTCTTTGTATTGTATTGTCTTTATATCTGTGTTTATATTTTAATAATAAAAAATTTTTTTTAAAAAAAGGAAAAAACAAAGACATATCAATTAACAGCAGAAAAATGTTTGCATATTGTTCTCTGAATCCTAAATATTTAGAAAAATATTTCCAAAAGAAAACTTCAATATTTAATAAAAGAGCTTTAATGGATTTTCATTTTAGAAGACAGTTTGTCATATTTTCCCTATATAGATTATACGAGAATGTTATCAAATTATGAATAAGTGCATTTATAAAAGAGAGAATCTATCTTCCATTTCCCAAATACATCATATATGTATACTGTTTAATGCTTTCAAGCCCTTTGATAAAAATATATATTTATCTACTTTTAAATATATATAATTCCCAGCTGGGTTTTGGGTTGCATATTTTTCTGCCATGATATACCAAAATACTTTGAATCTGATCCAAAAATCTGGGAACACTCTGAAGTTGGACATAAATTCTTGGCAAACAGAGGCAGAGCCCTTAGTTTATATGTGAGAAATCATAAGAATGGGTACTCAAAGCTATTTCTTCACTGAAAATGAAAGCTTATACACAGTGAATCTCATTTTCATACGCCTAGAAGTAGAACCAGTTGTCTTTGGGGGGGGGGCGAGTACTCCATAAAGCAAAAATATTTTTCTGTCTATTATGATCAAAATCACTTTTTTCACCCCTTTGGGTAGTCCTTATGTGCATAGGGACTACTCAGAGGGCTGAAAAAGTGATTTTTGACTGGTCCTCGCACTTTTGACTCCTCACATTTTACGTTTTGCGCCCTATCTTGTCATCATGGTGAAGAGAAGCAGTTGTGAAATGAGTGACACAGTTGTTAAGAATGCTGCAACGGGCATAAATGATGACCAGTCATAAGTGCGAGGACCAGTCAAAAGTGTGAGGACCTGTCAGAAATCACTTTTTTCAGCCCTGTGGGTAGTCCCTATGCACATAGCCATGCCCACCCAGTCACATGACCACCAAGCCATGCCCTCCGCCCCCCAATAAGCCACACCCACAGAGCCAGTTGTTAAAAAATTGAATTTCATCACTGATTTAAGCCCATCTGTGGATAAACAATCCCTCGAATATTTAATCAAAATACCATGAAAAATCCAGTTTGGCTTCTCTGCAGGTGACACATTTTTCATGGTATTTTGGTTAAACATTTGCAGGTCAGCTTATCCACAGATGAGCTTATATACTAGTATACTAGTATACTTATATACAGTATACTATACTGGTACCAGTGTCAGTAGAAACATGAAGTACCTGAACAGTGAATTTCTAAATGTTTTGAGAGCTATAAGTGTCTTGTCCACTATACATATTTATTGCAATAAGTGACAGTAACTCCAATAAACATCCACAGTGTAAGGCCATTTTTAGTGGCCATAAACTGGTGCAACCTCTAAGACAGCGGTAGGTGTGCCTTGTATGGTTGTAGCCATATTTAATGTTCTTTGAGAGAGCCATATTATGTGAAACAAGTTTGCAAAATCAGCAGTCATGTGATAGTCACATACATACTGTATATACAGTAAGCAGGACCAAGACTATTTGAAGATAGGGTCCTTTTGGTTTTTTTATTGTTGTTAGAAATTTATTTTAGAACTTTTACCGTATTTTGTATGATTTGCTCTTCAGAATGTCAGGAAGCCATGCCATCAGGTTTCAGCAACTATGTTTAAAAAACTGGTCCTAGGCCATAATGTCAAATTGTACTTTGCCAAAGGCTTTACCACCCTGTTCTAAAACATCACAATATTATAGGAAAACATAGGGAACGTTCAAATAAAGCAAAATTTATCTTAAATGGATTTTATGCAAAGATTATTCTTTGCCACTAGAACACTAGACATTTTTTTGTATAACATGACTACAAGTTAAATTGTATAGTTACATGTACTGGAAAATGTAATATGTTTAGGTACAAATAAACTAACCAGAAACATCTAAATCTATCATTTTTTTAAAAAAAGATGCAGTTCCCAGATCTACATTTCATCTAGGTTACAGCATCTCTGTCTGATATTTTAAAATAATATTATATATATAATATAATAGAAATAAAATAATCTGTTCAGATATCCAACATTAAGAGGTCTTCAAAACATAAATTAGAAAATAGTAGAATGGCATCAACTGCAGTTTCTCCAGTTTTACCTTTCCCACATTCTGCCTCAAAAGTGACCTGATAAAAGGAAGAAAAAAAATAATGATTAATAAAATTATGCTATCTATATAAGGGATGAGATAAAATGGAAGCCATAGAATTTTACTATCTTTTGCATCATTATTAATTTGTTATAAGAATCTAAATCCTACATATTCAACTACAATTATTTTATGTGATAACAGAATAATAAATGTTGCAGCTGTTGTTGTAGAAACTCTTTCTCTACTTTAGATTGTTAACTTCTGCTAAAGGAGGGTGAAGAAATTCCACAATCTTCACAAGGCTATCTATGATGGCTGCAGTACTTCTGAGATTCAGCTACTGCAATTATGCGGGATAGCCAGATAGGCAACAACTACAAACCGTTGTTCTTTTCTTGAAACAATAATCTGCTGTCATGTAGGAATGTTTCCAATACTATGTTAAGGCATTTCAAAAGCATACCACAATCTGTGTGAACTATCTATCAATAAAAAAGAAAAAAAATGATTATCTCATACAACTGTAAGTATCCCTGAATAACAACTGAAGTTTGTCCTAACACTTAAATGTCTTTGAATCTTTTGATTGGTTTTCCTCTCAGTCATCAAGAATACTTTCACAAGTTAAATATCTGGATTACATTAACAATCATTCATAATGAAATTTTAGAAAGCACATGATCTAAAGCACTCACAAAATAATGAACATTAACAATTTACTCATATTATAATTCATATTTATTTTCTGTTCTTGTAGCAATTGACTTAGTCAATCTTTCTACTGAAGATCATTTTCAAATTGTTTTTTTGCTATTTTGTGAATAACAGTTTTCATCTTTTAAGGAATAGCAAAGCAAAATACAAATAATTACAAGTGATCATTTCTAGTATGCAACTTATTTGACACACCCAGCCCTGTTGCACTCTGTACATAAGGCAAAACCCTGACAAGAGCTGTTTTTTTAAACCTTTAGCTTACATTCATAGCTGTTTCAGCCCCTGTGTGCACTTCAATCTGTCCAATCCTCCATCGTTCATCATTTCCCATATTCTGTTCCCAGGAAGGACTGCTAGTAGTGTTGCCTAGGAATACTTGAAGTTTTCCCACCCTTTCTCCTGTAAATTGATAACTAAAAATCAAACAATAAATGCTCTTTGGCTCCAGATGGGTGAGAAGAAGTTTCATACGCCCAATATCTCTCTTGTGACCAATGAAGGCTGGAACTGTCATGTAATATCCATCACCTAAAAACACACAGAAGGAAAATTACAACAAGGGGAAACAGTGTGACATTTGTTTCATCCTGAATGCTATTACTTCCCAAAAGTAAAAGGCCACAGCTGTTTAAGCAAAATAAATAAATAAAAATAAAATAAAATCAGATTCAACCCCGGATATCTCCAGTTAAATAAGATCAAAAAGCAAGGAACTGAAAGATTCTGTTCGTGACTCTGGAGAGCTGTTTGGATTAGATGAATGTTCTTATCTGAAATATGTTGTAGGTCAAGGGACTCCTTCATAAGTTAGAAATCTTTCCAGAGAGACTCAATATGGTACCAAGTTTTGATAATAAACCTCCAATCCTATGAATAAAAGCTGGTTTATTTTCCTGCTAATGAATACTTCATTAAATCAGGACATAATTAATTACCAAACTCATGATCTGCAGGATTCCAGTCAAAGTCATCATCTGCATCTTGTTGCCAAGCACAAGAACCTTGACCAAAGCTGCAGTCTACAACTGTGATGTCCAGAAACAGTGATTGACGTTCAGAGACAGAAAGACAAGAAAAATTAATCTAAAACTGCAACAATAAAACTTAATTTAAAATATAGTCAAAGAATTTTACCTACAATTTGTTATAATGTAACAAATGCTATAAACCCCAAATAAAAGTATACTGTTGCATAAGAAGCAATCATATCTCATGTAACTCAGATTTCTTTATCTTAGCAAGCCCCAGTCTGATCTCTTAGGGAAGAAAAATTCTCGTCTCCATTTGGTTGAAGTAAAGATACTTTTACTAAGAGACGCTGGCTGCAGTAAAGTCAGGCAAAAACTGAGTTTCCCACACAAAATGACAAAAACTATTTCCTTCAATCCTATCCCTCCCCCCCCCAACCAGTCCAAAACCAGCCAATGCAATACAGCCTGGACTTTTGGGGATCACTGGAGTGTTTCAGCTGCTAACTTTCCACACTCAGGGCAAACGGCCTTGAAGACGCCTTGGCACAAACTGATCCCATGGTGATCTGTTTTTTTTTCCCCAACTGTCATTCCCTTCCCGAATTCCCTCACAAAAATGAATACAGGTTTATTGCTGCCCATTGATTCTCTCCCCTCCCCCAGCCCCCTAGTCCTTTGATGGCAGGATGCCAGCAGGGTGCCAAGCTGAAGATGGTGGACTTGACACATTAGGTCAAATCATGCTGGCATTGGGGTGGTTACTTCAATCTTTTATTACTAGGGATTTTGGAAACAAAGTGCATTGTCTTGAAATGGGCTGCTTATAATTATCCCAAAATATTTTTAAAATATAACTAAGCAACAAAAAAAAGAAGAAGAGGAATATATCGATTGCACAATGACAACTTCAGGCCATGCACCATAATATGAATAATATGAAAGAGTATGCATGCATTTTATTATTTTTTAAAACTTTTATTTTAAGTTTGTCCACCTCCACACCAGTTTAATGTGAAGTAACACAATTTCAGATAGATGCTTGCTTAATATATTTTTGCTCGGTTTTATTTTTTTATTTATTTTTGCATAGAATAACATGCAATGAACCAAAGGAAGGATATACTTTCAAAAGCAGTTTTTTTAAAAAACAAAACAAAACAAAACTGATTTTACATTTTCAGGAATATTTTTAATAGAAAGTTCAACAGGTAAAAAGTGAAATGACAGACAAAAAGATAGAATTAAATATACCAGTGGTATACCTTAAAGAAAGCACAAGATTTAGTCAGTTGTCACCAACCTGATACCTTACAAACCAAGTGATAATTATGAAACTGAAGAAAGCCTTGAAAATGACTAGAAGCTTGTTTTTAAAAGCATATAAATTTTATAAACGTATCCAAATAAAATTTTGCTATCCTTAAATAGCTGTATCAGATTATCTCTGATAAATGTGATACATGACAAGATCATTTAAAGCAATTTTAATAAAATTAAACCAAACTTTAGCAGATCACAACTTACCTCCTAAATTAAAATTTGCTCACCTTGTATGTTTTCTTTTAAATCTGGAATTTTTTTGTATGCTATGTGAGGACCAAAAACAGCAGCTTCTTTGTCTAATTTATTAAAGGATACATTATTATTATCAATGCTAAACACACATACATTTTCCAGCAGAAAATTTCACATTATGAAGAATAACAGAAAAAGCATATAAGAAAACTCATCACAGAATGTATGTGCAATTGTAAATAAACCTTTATGGCTTTGTGCAATGGACCAACTCAGTTATCTGCAAATTATTCAGCATGGTTTTAAAAATGGAAACAAGTGTAGTGTGCAAGTCATCAAATAAGCCTGCCAATCATTATCATTGTTATGAATTTATACACAAATTATGCTTTCAGTTTGTTGTGTTTAGAGAAAATCCAAATCTTGGAGGGCATGAATCCAAAAACAAGAAGAGGTGTAGCACAATCAACTTTGGAAGATTCTCTTATTATAGCCAATCTCAATAAAAGTAATTTAATCATCCTATGGAGTTGATTTCTGTCTGGGCTACCTATTGGAGCTAACAAATTGCAACCATAGAGGATAGTAGGATGATGTGGAGGGGAGATCCATAGAAGGACCTGGTTATTTCTGCAGACAAAGAAGCTAAGTCAGATCTGCAAAGGTTATATTCAAACCTTTTAAGTTATGCAAGGCTGGGGTACACTTGAGGCAGAGTTTGATCTTCATAGGCCTGAGGAAATAGGCAGGTTCTGTTGACTGTTAGCAAGGCCCGTCTCTGTATTAGATGTATGTCTGTTGGCTAAGGCGACCCAGAAGTGACATGGGATTGGGTCTTGGCTATGATTAATTCCTCTTTGAGAAAAGGTTAGTTCCATGTCTGTTAAGAAAGTGGTGGTACACCCCATCCTCAAGAGGTTTCAGCCTTGCCATTACAAAAGGCCATTGTTGGACACATGGTATATTGTGATATTTTTCTTCCAATTTCTAACCTTCCCTTTTTAGGAACTTTTGAATGAGCTCTGGAGGGAGTGGAACAGGTGTGGTGCATCTGTCCTTGATTTTCTTGACCTCTCAGTGACTTTAGTACTGTGATGTCCTCTTACTCACACATGCATGTAACTGTAGTTTAGTGAGTTTATTAATATTCCCCACCAATTCCCTTCACCAAAAAAACCCAGAATTGTCCCAATTAAGTCTGGCCATGAGCAGACCAATGCTAGACCACAGAGCAATGGCCAAAGAGTCCACAAGGCACTTGAAAATTTCACAATCAAAATAAATCCACCAGGCAAACTTAAATCCACAACACAAGAGAATTCATGAGGCAAGAAAAGTCCAGAATTTCCAAAGCATGATCCAAGTCAAGACATGGCATCAATCCAAAGCAAGGCAGGAATCACAACAACCAGAAAACCCACAGCTAGGAAACAAAAACATTGTTCCCAGCATCACCTCCATCTGTCTGCTGTGCTAAATCAGTGCATCCAGGAGTGGGTTCCACTTACCTTCACTAGCGGTTCGCAGCGGGAGCACGCTCACTCGCTTCGCTCTCTCTCTCTCTCTCTCTCTCTCTCGCACTTCTGCACATGTGCAGAAGCTTCTGCGCATTTGCAGATTACCCATGATAATGTTGTGGTGGGTGGGTGGAGCCTCCCGTCAGTTTTACTACCGGTTCCATAGAACCGAACCGGCAGCAACCCACCACTGGGTGCCACCACTGGGTGCATCCCATCAAGAAGAGTGAGGCTTTCTCGTGAATAGTAGTCTGGCTGACTACTCACGTAGTCTGGCTGATTACTCTGTTCTTGCCTCTTCTCTGCCCTATGTGTTCTTGGATCAGCTGCAGAAGGCAATTCCTCATCTTCCTCACTGACTGGCTGCAGCTGCATATTTTCCCCAGCTGGAGCTTCAGCCAAATCCCTCACAGATGGTTGCTCAGAGCCATCAATCAGATCAGCTCCTGACATGCCAGGAACTGGTTCATCCTCCCGAGCTAACATCTAGAGCGGTATATGGGGAATCGTCCAGGGGAGTCATCATAAGTACCATCAATCATAGCATCCTTTTAAACCAACTTTGGGGGTTGGTGTGGGAGGCATTCGTGCCTTAGTCATTCCTAGATAGTTTACAGCAATGTGCTCTACATGGTATTGCCCATGAACAATATTCAGAAGCTGCAGTTTTGTTTTGCTTTATTTTATTACTTATTTAATTTAATTTAATTTTATATTATTTGATTTCTATGGTCGCCGATCTCAGTCAATGAGATGGTGCTCTACAAGCTACACTGGCTATCAGTATGCTTCTGAATGCAATTCAAGATGCTGGTGGTTACCTTTAAGTCCCTTCATGGATCAGGCCCAGATTACTCAAGGGACCATCTCTCCAGTGGTGTCTACCCATCCTGTCTGACAGAATAGGTATGCTCCAGATTCAGTTTGTGAGACAGTGTCAGGACCCTGGAAGAAAACTTTTTCTGCACTCAATGGAGTATCATCTCCTCAGAAATTAGACTTGCCTTGACCATGCTGGTCTGGGATAGGGCACTAAAATGTGGATTTCCCATCCTCTGGTAGAATGGGTGAGCCCATATCATTCATGGCTTGTTTGAGTGGTTGTGAGGTTTTCAGCTGCTACTTTTATGTTGTTTTTGTTATTTTAAACTCTGATTGTTAATTGTTTTTTATTCTAATAGTGAGCAACCTCATGTATATGAAATGGTAGCATATAAATTTACGAAATAAATTAAAAAAACCTGAGAGGCCAGGCTCACACATCATTATCTGGTGGCATTAATCACATTCATCTCTCTTAAACATTTTTTTCCAGATGACCAACACAAAAGAGAAAGCAGGATCAAGATGTCTTTGTTTTTTTGGAGACCACCAGATAAATACTTTCTCTATGCTCCAGTGGTGAAATTCAATTTTTTTTACTACCGGTTCTGTAGGCGTGGTGTGGCTTGATGGGTGTGGCAAGGGAAGAATACTGCAAAATCTCCATTCCCACCCCACTCCAGGGGGAGGATATTGCAAAATCTCCATTCCCACCCCACTCTGGAGTCAGCCAGAGGTGGTAATTGCCGGTTCTACAAACTACTCAAAATTTCTGCTACCGGTTCTCCAGAATCTGTCAGAACCTGCTGGATTTCACCCCTGCTATGCTCCCAACATCTGTGACTGATGAATCTCTTGTTAACAAATTGGCAACACAGTCCTGGTATCAGTTTCCATGAACTATTGTAGATGGCTATTCATTTTCTATTCAGCTGGTTTCTGTTGCCTGATTTTTGTTAAATTCTCAGCATCAAAATTACCTCAGAACATAATTTTGGAATGAGATCTGAGGGACCCTGACACTGGAATGTTAAATACCACACAAAATAAATCTTTAAGGCAGGATCTGTTAAAAATTTGATCAAATTACTTACTAACAGTTTGTCCAGGTAAATAAATAAAAATTAGACTCTTTGATGGAATATGATACAGAAACAGTAAAATAATTATTGGCAAACATACAGACCAAACCTGCCCTTTGGGTAGGGCAAAATATCTCATCCAAACCTCATTTAAACATACTGTATCAATTGCTATTTTACACAGCCTGTTTTTCAGTACAAGTTTTATTTAAGAAAATGAGAATTTTTCTTTTTTTCTGTTTTTCTCTCCTACTGACTGGCTAGAAGGGATTTATTCATATATATTTGTTTATTTATTCTATTTATATATCTGCCTATCTCATGTGTGGCTATAATCCTCTGGTTCAAAGACATTTTGACCCATATAAGGAAGAAATCCTAGAACATATCTGGCAGAAATATAAAGTCATGAGCCTTAGCAAAGCCAGGTTATGTACACATCTGTCTCCTTTAAAAAAAAACAACAATTAACAAGATGCTCTGATCTGCCTTCATCTTTAGCAGTAGTGGAATCCAGCACCTGAGACGTAGGTCAGATTGTTACTGCACACCCACTGTTTCTTTGTGAGTGGCTAAATATTAAAATTCATTTTTAAAAGCTACTTTGCTCCTTTTGCTGCAAGTATATTGCCTCTGAGGTTGTGGTCACTATAACGTATGATCTGTTCTCAGCTTTGTTGAAGCAGCCATCAAAGTCCATTCACATACTTCTGGCAATTGCCATAAGGGACATGGAAAACCAATGGGTGTATTGAGACAAAAATAATATATTGGCATTATGGGAATAGGTATAGAGGAACTTTGTGGTTGTGCTCTCTCCCCCCACCTCTCCTGCAGCTATCTGCAAAGTTTCATTTCAGACTGATCATGATTTAATACCCACTTACCATAATGGCTATTATAGCTATAGTCTTAGGATATGAGGAGCGGTCCCCAACTTTTCTGGCTCCATGGACTGGCAATGGAGGCTGGTGGAGGAGTAGAAGATGGTTTCATGCATGCAACCTAATCCCATGCATGCACAAATGAAGCCCGCTGCTCCCTCAGCCTGGTTCCCAACTGGCCCCAGACCGGTACCATCCACAGAATGGGAGTTGGGTTCCCCTGCTCTAGAGTACAAAATACTAACTTATATGAGATTTAAAGAATGTAATATATAATAAAGGCATAATATTGTGTTCCCTTATTTGGTAGGATCTATTTACCAATTTTATGTTTAAAGTCCTTTGCCTTTAATTTATTGGATGAGTGCTATCAAAAACTGCCATAAACATGGATTTGGGGGGATAAAGTAACACTTACAAAATACATCTCCCCTGAGTTTCTTTTCATGGACAGTCTGGTTTTTGAGGTATTCAATTTCTCCTTCTTCTTCAACACTTTCTTGTTCTATTGTTTTTCTGTCTTTTCTGATGTCTTCAGTGCTTTCCCCCCATTTACTGAAGGTACTCTCTGGATACAAGTCATCTTCATAATCTAAAGGACTCACATGAGCTTTAGATGCTGGGATTGTATTTTTTATGTCATCATGCTTTTTTGCACTTTTCTTGTAAAGAAGCAGTTTCTTGAATTTCTCTTTGGTAATGCCAGACATTCTGTGAATTGCTTTCACTGAATTTTCATGAGCAACTAGGAAAAAAGAAATAACAAAAGGTGTCCAAATTATCACACACATAGTAAAACCATTCCATCTTGAATTTGGAACAATCTGACATTGGGACACCTCAATTTCTCTAAAATCCTGATGTCTGTAGTTCAAATATGGATGGAAAAAAAAAATATGGATGGGAAAAAAAAAAGAAAAAAAAGAGATGGTAGTGTTTTCTGTAACTTATTTTTGAATATTTCTTATGTTCTTCTTTTGACTTAAATTGTAACTATGAAGGAAAATATTCATTACCTATATAAAATCAAAATGAGCATATACTTCTATGTTTTTAAAAAATCTAATATGCAGTATTCAAAATTTAATATGAGAGAAACAATAGCATGGCTTTCCACATTTCAGTTTCAGTAGTAGTAGTAGTATGGATTCAATATTATTGATTAGTAATACTGTATTCATTGCATGAAGCATTAACTACAGTTTTTAGGAAGAGAAAACCTGAATAAAAACAAATGCATCTGCCCATCTTATGGATAATATATTCAAATTTCTTTTATCCAGATGTCTACATGCCAATGTTATGTTAATAGTTACTTTAAATTCTTTTCCTCCAGTAATCACACATATCTCCATCCTATGGATATGTTCAAATTACTTTTATTCAGATGTCTATATGACAATATATATATATATATATATATTTAAATTTGATTTATATGCCGCCCTTCTCCGGAGACTCAGGGTGGCTTTCAATGCGTTAAGCAATAGCCTTCATACTTTTGTATATTTATACAAAGTCAGCTTATTGCCCCCACAAACTGGGTCCAAAGGATGGAAGGCTGAGTCAACCTTGAGCCTTGGAGAGATTCGAACCAGCAGTAAATTGCAGGCAGCTGTGTTAATAACAGGGTGCGTAGACCACTGTACTATCAAGGCGCTTATATAATATAATGTTAATGTTTAGTCCACTTGAATTCTTTTTCTGAGAGAGAGATGTTATAAGAGGTAAAGGTAAAGGTGAAATCGCACCTCGCACAGTGGTGAAATGCAAATTTTTTTGCTACTGGTTCTGTGGGCATGGCTTGGTGGGACGGGTCATGTGACAGGGTGGGCGTGGCCAACTTAAAAACTTTTTAAAAGCATTTTTTACTACCTATTCGCCCGAACCGGTAGTAAAAAAAATGCTTTAAAAAATTTTAAAAAAAGGTTCCGACAATCACGAGCACAGCTGATTGACAATCAGCTGTGCATGATCGTCGGAACCTTTTCTTTACTTTTTTAAAGCATTTTTTTACTACCTATTCACCTGAACCGGTAGTAAAAAATGCTTTTAAAAAGTAAAAAAAAAGTTCTGATGATCACGCGGCACAGCTGTGATCGTCGGAACCTTTTTTTACTTTTTAAAGCATTTTTTTACTACCAGTTCACCTGAACCGGTAGTTTTTATCACTACCGGTTCGCCTGAGCCAGCGCGAACCAGTAGCATTTCACCCCTGCCCTCGGTCATATGTGCTAGTCATTCCTGACTCTAGGGGGCGGTGATCATTTCTGTTTCAAAGCCAAAGAGCCAGCACTGTCGGAAGATGTCTCCATGGTCATGTGGCCCACATGACTAAACACCAGAGGTGGATGGAACGCTGTTACCTTCCCACCAAAGGTGGTCCCTATTTTTCTACTTGCATTTTTTATGTGCTTTTGAACTGCTAGGTTGGCAGAAGCTGGGACAAGTAATGGGAGCTCATCCCGTTACACACCACTAGGTATTCGAACCACTGAACTGCCAACCTTTCGATCGACAATTGCTAGCCAATTGTAAAACAAAGAAAAAGATAGCACCTAGCAGGAAATTAAGGCCATTTCTAAACAACTTTGTAGATAACCCTCTCTAGTATAAAATATACCCAAGATAATTGCTCTAGGCTATTTTTATGTTTTGCAGATCTATTCCTTGTTTTCCTTTTTTAGCAATAGCAATAGCACTTAGACTTATATACCGTTTCACAGTGCTTTACAGTCCTCTCTTTTTCTTGCATATATGATACAGTAATCCAAATAACTGAGCAGAGCTGCAATTTACTAAAATTAATTAGCAATAGACGAGCTTTTTAACAAAGTCCCAGGCTGGGGGTGGGGTCATATCAATTTCAAAGACAGCAATTGCCTTCCCAGGAATTTCTCTATTGAGTTCTTGTGCACTTGCAAGATTATATAACCACAAAAGGATTGCATTTTCTAGTAATCCCCTGAAGAAGAAATGGGAAAAAACACTTTCCCAATAATTGAACTTTGCTTTTTATATTTCATAGGCAATATAAAAACGATTTGTTGGTGAAGGCTGGGGAAGCAAGCACCCTGAGGCTCAACTTTCATGCCTTCAAAAGACCCAATGGCTTAGGGCCCCAATAGGAGGCATAGGAGAGAAATAATACAAATAGAATAATCTAGTTTACTCTTTCAGTAAAGGAAAACCTGATCCCAGTGTTGTCCTCTTAATTTTGGAGCTCAAAAAATGTAAAAAAACCAAAAACCAAAAACAACAGCCAGCTCATTTTGCTTGAGCTGATTCCTTTAATGTCTTTGTATGGGCTCTAACCCACTGTTTTAAACATAAAAGAAGAGTAGAATATCCTTCATCTGAAATCTGAAAATGCCTAGATTTTTTAAAATTTGTGAAAAATATTGGAATGAGACTATATACATATACATATACATGTACATACATATACATATACATACATACATACATGCATACATACATACATACATACATACATACATACATACATACATATATATATATATATATATATATATATATATATATATATATATATATATATACATACCACTGTTCTTCAACTTACCTGAGCATTCAAAACCATTGCCTCTATAGCCCAGTTTACATTTACACTTGAAGGAACCTTGAATGTTCAGGCATTCTGCATACAAGTTACATTTTGGTGTACTTGCTATACATTCATTTATATCTAAAAAGGGAAATGTTAAGTAAAATGTATTACTGAAGTTGGAAATTGAAAATAAAGCAATTTTTTTACACTGTGAAAAGATACAGCTAATTCTTGCGTACAGATATGAAATGCTGGTTGTTGTTACTGTTAACTTCTCGTTTAATAAAATACTAGTCCTTACCTTTCTATAGTTTTCCTCATTTAGTGCTCAGCAAGTACAAACTTCCTTGGAGTAGTTATGTAGATGCCTATGAGAAGTCTACAAATAACATGTACACGTAATAGCTTTTACAGATTATAATCTCCACTGCATGTTAAAGATGAATAAGTGTTGTTAGAAGAAATATCCTTCTGGGTTCAGCTCCAAGTGGGGAAAAAGAAACTGGAAACATGGAGACCTCTTGGAAAGATGGTTTAAAGGTGGACAGGATCACATGGTTTGAGTTCCTGAACAGAAAAGGGTCCGAGACGCAGTGAGTCCCCAGGTTTTATACCCTCTCTGGCTTTGAACTTCCTGAGGCCCAGAAAGAGTATCCTGATTGGTTGTCAGACTCCCAGGGGATAGGGGTCTTAGCTAGCCTTGCTGGCTGATGTAATCTTCCCAGGTGCCATGTGGTGAGTTTCTGTTGCTAGATGAGTTCTATTGTGTTAGTTTCTGTTGCTGGATGGGTCCTATTGTGTTGCAGATGATGGTCCATTGACAAAGATTGAGTTTCTGCCTCTGGCCCATTGACAAAGGGGGGGGGCAAGAAGGTGAGAGCTGCTTTGTCTTTTAAAATATGCTTCTCCATTTCTCATCCAGGGAAACATAATATTCTGCCTTTTTAATATTTCCTAAAATATTTAATTCTTCTAGGAAAGGGGTGGATGCTAACTTCCTACAGTGTCATAGATATTTTGCTCTTCCAGTACTAACATGATTTATACATTTATACATTGGTCTAAAAAAAAACCCTGAAAGCCATTTTTATAAATATTTAGGTGCACTTTTCCCACCTACTGTATACAGGAAGTTCTGAAGGTACAAACCTAATGGAGCCTGCCCATTAGGTTCATAAGTCAAAAAATTCATCAAATGAATCAGACTCAATTTTACAAATTTTTAAAATCAAATTCATTAATTGAATCAAATGGCTCATTAAATAAACAAAGATCTGACTTACTATTTCCTCCCATTCGTTAATTGATCGCTGCCATCCTTAACTGAACTGAGAGGCTTTCCAGCCACCTATCAGCCGTTTCTGGTACAGCCTTGGGCTGAGGAGCTAAATTGCCTCCAAGCAGGCTCGCACAGCTCTCCGTTTACAGTTGCTTTTTTTTTTTAAAAAAAAAAAACATTTGCTGCTAATCAGCTCAAGCTTCTTCAGACAGCTGGGGGAGGGGATGTAATTTACAGAACTCTCCGATTGCAGTTGCTTTAAAAAAAAAATCACTTGCCATTAGCATCAAGAGTGCCAATCAGGCACTCAGAGGGAGGTGGGGAAGGGGTTTTACAGAACTCTTGGCTTGCAACAGTAACAGAGATGGAATGGAACTTGAGATCATCTAGTCCCATGATGGTGAACCTATGGCACATGTGCCAGAGGTGGTAAGCAGAGCCCTCTCTGTGGGCACGCGCGCCATTGCCCCAGCTCAGTCAGCTGGTCGTCGGGTATCCGAGGCACGCATGCGCTCCGGCCAGCTGATTGTTGGGTTTCTGAGGTGCGCATGCACGCCAGCCAGCTGATCATCAAGTTTCTGGTGCTCTGGTGTGCATGCGCCTTCCGGTTTGGGCACTCTGTGCCTAAAAGTTTCGCCATCACTGATCTAGTCTAACCCACTGTTCTCACAAGAGAGTATTTCTGATAAATGCCTATCCAGTCTCTTCTTAAAAGCTTCCACTGAGGGGGAACCCACAACTTCTGGAGGCAATTTAAATTTAAAATCTACAAACTACAATAATATACACTAATCTCCAAAATAAAAGCAAGGAAACATTGTTATAGAATGCTTTGTGTAGATGCTGGCTAGCATTTCTACAAGCAGTTTCAAGGCAAATGCAAACAAACTTTATCTTTGCAAAGTACTGTACTTATAAGCACAATAGTTTGCAAAGTATAGTACTTAAAAAGCAGAGCAGTTCCCAAAGTGCTTACAAACAGTACAGTACTATAGAATAACAAAAAAAGAATATTTTAAAATAGTTATAGAAGCAATTCTAGTACTCAATTCTAGCACTAGTCCTCAAGCCCACACAGCACCAAAAAAGCCACCAAAAACTAAAAGAAACTCGCTGCCGAGCCAGCTGCAAAATCACCGGATCTTGGCCATGTGACCAGGGACAAAAAAAAATGTCGGCTTCATAGCCGCTGCTGCAACAGTGACTGAATCCAAGTCACATGGCTACAGAGGCCTCTTTTTGATCGCAGTTTTGAATTTCTAACATAAGTACCCTTTCTGAATAAATTTATTCTTGTGAAAATTTGCTAAATAAACCTTTGTACCTGGGGGATTATCTGTATTTACTGTACTTTGTGCCTTGTTTTTAACCATGACCTATGGCTATTCCTGGCCCAGATTCTTACAGTAATGAGGGACAGGTGCCAAACATTCATCTAATTCAGAATGGAAAACTTTGAGCCCACTATTCCACAGGCAGGAGAAAAATGCACAATGTGAACCTTGATTTAAGGACAATGCTAGTAATTCATAGAAACATCTGTTTAAGTAAGTTTTCTACAAGATATGGGAAAACCATTTTTTAAAAAATCTCAACAACTGCTAAATATCAGGTTTAAGTCCTATTCATAGCAAAATCCAAGTTCACTTATCAGCCAAACAAAGCCAAATTGCATAATATATTTTTGTTAAGAGAAATAATTTGCAGCTATTGATTTTAAACATATTTGTTGAACAACTGCTGGACATCCTACTATCTAGTAGATTTCAGTTACTCAAAGCGTTATGATTCAGAATGTGGCAAATGTTTCTCCATTATGTAGAAGAGAGCTTTAACTCATCAAGCCTATGGATAATTGAAGTTTTCTGTGTAATTTTGGCATTTTCTACCTCTGATTACAACAGAGAGGTCTATTTTCCACAGGGGAGTGGGAATATTGTGTGGCTAACACCTCTAGTCAGAAGCACAGCAGTTGCAGCATTGTGTATGATTTGGAACATAATGCTGTTGCATTGAAACAGACTATTTTAATGCAATTCATTAAATCCACCATGTTTGTATTCAGGTTTGTTTGGAAGCCAGAAAAATGATGTATCTGTTTTAAGACAGGCTGTGCTTGCTTATGCATCTTCCAAGCCATATTTATAAAATCATTTTTGAAACATGTACAGCCCTCCTTAATGGAAGTTCCTTCTGAGATTTTACTTTTTATTGTCATTAGTTATTACATAACTTCTGAATAAATTCAGAAATTCTGAATAAAATCAAAATCTGAAGGGACTTCTGGCATCAGTTAAAGATGTATCAGTCTTCCCATAATATAGGCAGAAGCAAATTTAATCCTTACCTACACAGTCATATCTGCCATTCAGGTGTTTCAGTTCATATCCAATCTGGCATTTGCAATAAAAACTTCCAAATGTGTTGATACATCTTCGACTGAAAGAACAAACTGCTCTGCCAGTGGCACATTCATCAATATCTATTACATGAAGATGAAATCTTGTGAGATCAGAAAATGAGCAAACACAAGCCTAATTGTCATGGTTACTTACTAATTTAATTTTTTTTTTTATTTATTTACCTACGGCATAAGATAGTCAGGGAAATCTACAAATGCTAAACACAATGCAGTTCTAACAGCCTTAATTGCTAACTTTGTTTAAAAATTAAATGTCACCTTTCAGGTTAAATTTTTCTTAGCAACTAATTAATTAAGTTGACTTACATAAAACACATTTCAACCAGTATGTTTTAAAATGGAAGCCAGATTCACTTAACAACTATGGCAAAAAAAGTCGTAAAATGGAGCAAAAGTCACTGAACTGTTTTGCTTAGCAGCAGAAATGTTGGACTCAGTTATGGTCATAAATTGAGGACTACATGTAATTTGTCCTTCAATGGCATATTTACTGTTCAGCAGTTGAACTAAATATCCACATGGGCTTATTGTATGATTCCTAAAAACATTCTCAATTCATGAATTCCATATGCATCTTGCTTTTGCAGCTATATGTTAAGGCAGCAATCCTCCAGAGCCATGCTTCCAAGCTGATGAATTTGCTGCTTGAAAGTTTATGAATATCTGTAGTTTCTGATAAACTTTATTTCCTGTGTTGTCAAATTTCTCCTAGGCTCTACAATGTCTCCAGAGTCTGTTATGCTGAGGAAGTGCCTTTTCTCTTCAGGAAAAAAAAAATCTTCCTCACTTCTTGTATATCTAGATTTCACAGTTTAAGGCCCAGGCCATATGCAGCCCCTGTCAAAGCTTCAGAAACAACTCCCACTGTCCTTCCAAAGGTTGCTGCCAAATCATCAATTTTAGTGCAAGAAAAAGGGAACATTAAGAAATATGGAGAAATAATCATATTAACTGTATGTAATCGATGTCACAAAAGAAACCATTAACCCCAACCTTGGCTAGTTCATTTGCAAGGATGATTCAGTAGGAAAATACAGTTCAACATGCTAAGAAAATCTAGAGGTTTTCAAACATCCAACAGCACCCTTGATTATATACAGGCTTTTAATAGCTTTTTCTTAAAAGGTTGATATGGGCTGGAGATAGTATTGCCAGAGGAGAGACTGTTCATATCATTGCTTTTAAAATGTACAGTTGAAGGAATAAATATACTCTACTATTGAAGATCAGTAATACTGAACTTTTAAACTCCTGAGAAAATACACAGATGTATGTCTTCCTTGGCTTCCTCTGCTACGTGGGGATATCCCCATATAGCAGAGGAAGCCAAGTAAATAGCTATTTACTTTTATGTTTCTTCTAATGTAGCCAACTTTCAGTACTATCTAACAAAGTGGGCAGAAACATACAGCCATTCCATCCAAATACACAAAAAATAACATTAGTTTGATTATTTATGTACAACTTCAAATAATTCAATTTTCTACCTTAGTCAATTACCTTAATTATTACCTTAGTCTTTGGGTTAATTATATTTATTTTCAGATATATGCTGTCATTGCATTATCCAATCTGCCTTACATTTACTGCAAAGAATTTGTATTATTAGCAATAGCATAACATCATCTGCATTTAAAAACTTATATATATTCGCAACATACCCCTAATGTCACAACAAGAATTATTTATACAGAGGTTATTATTTGTTAAGCAGAGGAAAAGAACATCATACATATACTTGTCTTATTCTCGCATCAATATTGTATTATTCATTAAGCAGGACATTTGACTGGTCAATTATGCAGCATCAAATTGTTATTAACTCTAGTGCACCCTGTAATTAACACAGCTGCCTGCAATTTCTGCTGGTTCGAATCTCTCCAAGGCTCAAGGTTGACTCAGCCTTCCATCCTTTCTAAGGTAGGTGAAATGAGGACCCAGTTTGTGGGGGCAATAAGCTGACTTTGTATAAAACATACAAAAGAATGAAGGCTATTGCTTAACGCATTGTAAGCCGCCCTGAGTCTCCGGAGAAGGGCGGCATATAAATCAAATTAAAAAAAAAAAAAAAACTCCTAGCACCACACACACATATATATTCATAACACAATCTGTCCCTAACCTAGTCCTTCAGGTCTTTCAATTGTACATGTTTGCCATGTTACTTATCAATGGGCATGATTAAATCATAAGTTTTATATGTAAATCATAAGTTTTAAATCATAAGGTGATTTTAATTGGGAGATTTTAATTGATTATTTTAATAGTCATTTTTATTGTTTTCATCGTTTTAATTTTTGTGAGCCGTCCCGAGTCCTTTGGGAGAAAGGCAGCATATAAATATAATAAAATAAATAAATAAGTTTGAAATATCAGTAGATCTTTTTCTAAGCAGAAATTCATCTGTTATAATTCTCACTCATTTGTTGACCAAAAGCCTAGCCAAATTTTATGAATACTCTTGTCATTCCCACCCATCTATTTATCTCACTTAAGTAATTTTTCCCCAAACTCATCTCTGTTACTTCTGTTATCACCATTCACTGGAATGCAATATACACGATTACCATGTTACATATGCCAATGATCCTAAATACATACTGTAACAGCTTTATAGTCCACATATTCAAGTAAAGCATACTGTAGTTTTACCCCAAACATTGTCTGTATCCAGGATAATACTGTGCAACTCAACATAGTGCTGCCTGCATCTCACCAACCAAGAGCATGCAGTATGCTGACATATACTTGGGATGTGCACTATAAGGGTTAATATTACTATGTGCAATATTAGGGTTAATATTTATTCTAGAATTAAAGTTGCTATTTCTTCCATCTTTATATGAAGCACATGCCAGATTTTGAGAAATGTTTGGAATAATAGTATCATTAAAACAACTAACATACCTATGCAGGTTTTTCCATTTGGCGCTAGCTGAAGTCCACTTGACGGACACAAGCATCGCACATCATCTTTCACTTCTTCACAACCATATTGGCAATTCACCATGGTGCATGTTCTGGAATCTTTTAAAGCATATTATTTATTAACATCTACATAACTAGAAATACCTACTTTAGAAAATTATGCTTACTAAAAGGAGTATTTTAAAGTCTGTTTAATAGAAAAACATTGGGATGCACAAATCAGCATCTTTGTATCTTTTAATTGCTATTTTGACTGTTGCCATTCCTATTACCAAAACGACACACGTTTGTTAAAGTTAGCGCACACTGATAAAGGCTTCAAAATAACTATATTTTTAATTTTTAGATAGCTAGAAAGCTCTAGGCACAATACAAAATGGTGGTGACCTATCAATCCTACATGGATTGTTATGTACCTGAACCACTATACCTGATATGTACCAGAAGCACATTATCTGAATCTTACACTGAATGCTCTTTCCAGGTGCTGCTGTACATAAAGTTAGGCAAGTAAGATCAAAGGGTACAGACTTTTTGGTCATGCCATCAGATGCACAAAGCACTCTATCTAGAAAACTGCTGCAGGTTTTGATTTGTTTTTATAGCGTCACATGAATACCCCTTTGATGGCATGATCGTGCAGTGGTTAGAATGCAGTATTGCAGGCTGACCGCTTACTGCCAGGAGTTTGGTCCTGACCAGCTGAAGGTGGACTCAGCCTTTCATTGTTCCAAAGTCAGTAAAATGAGGATCCAGATTGTTGGGGACAATATGCTGATTCTGTAAACTGCTTAGAGAGGGCTGTAAAGCACTATGAAGTGGTATATAAGTCCAAGAGCTATTGCTATTGCTATTTTATTAGATTGTTCTGTTCTTTGTGTTTGAAAACTATTTTTAGTCATCCCTTTATTTGCTACACTGAATTTATTGATCTGTATAACTGCTGCTTCTATGATTTCTCAAGTTTAACTCTGAATTAGATACGTTGATGTAAATAGTTTAATAGATACGTACAATTTACATTTTTTACATTACAGCCATTCAATATGTATTTTTAGATAGGAATTATAATATTCCCTGGTTGCCCTGGCAACTCATCTCTCTGTATACCTTTTTCCCCTGCATGCCTTTGAAAGCCCACCTGACATTTCATCCTGCAGCATTTTGTTTCACGTTTCATTTAGATTCATGAGAAAAAACAACTTTTCTGTCACTATCTAAGAAAAGTAAAGTAAAATTGCTAATAAAAACTTGTTGATACCACAAATAATTTATTGAGCATTTCCATGGCTTATGCTTCATTTTCAACATTTATTGAAAGCCAACAATTGGTTCAAACTTTGTGCTTTAGCCCTTCCTAATTTTTCTCGATTCTACTATACAGGTACATTACAAATGTAAAGTGGAAAAAAATGGCAGGATCAAATGTTTAAAAATATGTTCAAAACCCCGCATTTGTTTTTTCCTTCTCTCAAGCTCAGGAAATGCTTTGAAGACAGCTAAAATGTCTGATTTAGCATAGCATGGTTTTTCTATATGCAGTGGAAAATGAGCAGAACTAAAGAAATAAGTCCATGGTTTGCCTCCTAAAGGTACACATTAAATAACTTGTAACATCACCAACACTGCCATCACAATCATTTCCATATAATACCTACAACATAGATTTAACCCCAAATCTCAAGTTAATATTGATACTTACTGGCACAGGTGCCATCTGGCATGAGCATGTACCCATTTAAACAATAGCATTTGTAGCTTCCGTGAGTGTTCATGCATCTGTGTTCGCAAACATGTGGCTTTAATCCACATTCATTGATATCTGCAGAAATAATTAGAATAATT
The DNA here is from genome assembly GCF_059756535.1 of Pantherophis guttatus. Classification (NCBI taxonomy): domain Eukaryota; kingdom Metazoa; phylum Chordata; class Lepidosauria; order Squamata; family Colubridae; genus Pantherophis; species Pantherophis guttatus. The sequence continues at coordinate 84,976,286 of NC_142067.1, forward strand.
GAGTTTAGACATCTACGGAGGGAAATTGCAATGCACTCTACATGGGGCTGCCCTTGAAGAGCATCCGGAAGCTCCAGTTGGTGCAAAATGCAGCAGCCTGCATGGTTTTGTGCAGACCCCAGTGTGCACATGTATCACCTTTCCTGCGGGAGCTGCATTGGCTGCCGATTTGCTTCTGGGTGCAATTCAAGGTGTTGGTTGCCACCTTTAAAGCCCTTCATGGCTTGGGACCATGATATCTAAGGGACCATCTCTTGCCGGTTACATCTACCCAACCCATCAGAGCAGGGAGGCAGGGAATGTTGAGTATCCCATCCCCTAAGGAGATACACCTGGTGGGACTCAGAAGAAGGGCCTTCTCAGTGGTGGCCCCCTCTCTCTGGAACATCATCCCCACAGAGATTCAAATGGCTCCACTCTGGCACTCTTCCGGAAGGCACTGAAGACCTGGTTCTGCCAGCAGGCCTGGGGAACCCAGAGCGGGATGGAGCCCATTAAATGGCTCGTGTGAGGTGCTGTTGCCGGAGCGGGGGGTGGGGGGTGATTTTAGTATATTAATTTATTATATGACTTCTTTTATTAGTTTTATTGTTTTTATATGGGGGTTTATATTCTGTAAGCTGCCTTGAGTCACCATATGCGAATAGGCAACAATATAAATTCCATAAACAAATAAACAAACATTGAGTTGTGATTTATGACTTAAATTTGTATCAGAAAATGTTACTTGTATGTTTAACTATTATTACAAACAGGCACTAGTATATTCAGGAAATATATTAAAAATAAAATCAAGGAATAATTTCTTTTCAATAGTATACTAAATACCTTGATTTAAATGGTAAGCTTGGTGATCTTGATTTAAAACACCCATTTGCATTAATAAAATGTCACTTTAGGAGACTTGTATTTGATAGAACAATTTGCAGAGAGATTCAGCCAAGGCTATGGATATGTTTATCAATCTCTTCCTCCATACTCAATGGAATGGAAGATACCCTGCCATAGTCAAAGGAATTGAAGATCTTAAACATAATGCTGTTTTGAAGATCCATGATCTGATCTTCTGAAAACAAATGCTTCTTTGGTTAAAACTAGATGTGAAGAACTCAATATAATGACAGTGAAGATTAGGAATATAATACTTTAGTTTATTTATACATATATCCTAAACACATGTACAGAAACCTATGTGCATATCTAAATAATCTTACAGTATTTCTAGACCACCGTTTATGGATGCTATGCAATTCACATCAGAGCAAAAATAAAGACAAAGGCAAAAATTGTGAACCAAAAGAAGATTGCACATACATGAATGAAGGTGCCTGCAATCAGCATAATATCTTCTCCCCACCACTACCAGAGGTGGTATTTAGCTGGTTTGCACTGGTTCGTGCGAACCGTTGGCGAAAATTTGGCCAAGGTCGCCAAACCGGTAGTGATGGCTGGCTGGCCATGCCCCCAAACTGGTCCCCCGGTTGCCGCTCACATGCCCTGCCCGCCATGTTCATCGCTGCCATGTTCTCCACGCATGCACATCCCATTGCCTTGCAAGTCCAATGGGATGCGCATGCGCGAAGAACATGGCAGCGACAGCAGCAGATTTTTCCGTGACCTCCAGTACTTTTTGGTAGCCTGCAGCCAGCTGCTGCAGCCACAAAGCAGCTCTCAAAGAGGTGGCGGCTGGGAGGCTTCTTTGTCAGCCGCTTTCCAGAAGCGGCAGCTGGCTGGGGGCCGCCAAAAACTCCAGTCAGCTTGCCTTCCGGACTCTGGACCAGCCACTATGGAAGGTAAGCAGCCCGAACAAAGAGGCGGTGGTGGGGGAGGAAGTGGGGCTAGGGCTGGGGCCGCTAAAGGAGGGGAAATGGGGGTGACTGGTGAAGGGAGGGGGGAGTAAATAGGTAGAAATTCCAAAAAAAATCCTACCTTTTGTTGTGGGCATGGCTAGGTGGGGGGGGGTCATGTGACTGAGTGGGTGTGGGCATGAGTGACATCATGTTGGTCATGCCCACTCAGTCACATGCGCCCCACCTAGCCATGTCCACTGAACATTTAGCAAAATTTTTTGAAACCCACCACTGACCACTACCGCCTGCCTCTCATAAAAACGTCATGGAAGAGGGGATTGCAACTACTTGAAAACAATCAGAAAAACTTTGGGAAATAGTGAGTTTGTTACTGATTTTGTTACTTGCGAATCTGATTTTGTTACTTGCGAATCCATAAACAGTTTGTCAGGATTTTTGAGGAAGGGAATGCAATCTGTTACATTAATTAATTCCGAATGCAGTCCTTCCCCAATGCTATGGATCCTGTTATGATTTCAGCTGGAATAGGATCTATGACATCAACCTCTGTGTCTATGTTTTGATGGCTCTGCAAGCCAGAAGAGCTCATTAAGCATACAGTGACATGTCAAAAAGAATATTAGCTATGCCAAGATTTCTTAATATATAACTTCCTTATTTTTGACATGGAATAGACACAATGAATGTCCCTAATGTAATGTATCTACTAGAGTCACAGGAGTCAAAGTCATTATAGAAAGCTCAGTTTTTAAATAGCAGAATTCTAGAAATGACAATCTCATATAGTAAAAGAAGAACCATCTAACCATTGAAAAAACGTTGCTTTAGTGCTGTGCTCTAGTGCAGCATAACAATGGAAAGCTTGCATATGGCTGAACCAAGAATATTTGAAGAAGAAAGAGTACATGCACCAATAAAAGACTTGTGCCAACAAAAGTGCCCAGGAAGCTTTTGGGGTTAAAGCCAACAGCTGTTGCTGATGGGGGGAATGACATTGCTAGAGACAGGCATATCTGCAAGATAGGAAAAATATATTTTGTATGGTCCTTTGGGCCAAGTTAAAGCTATAATTTAATTTGATTATAATTTTTAATGAAATACTAGGTAAGCTATGCAATATTTGAAATAGAAATAGAAAAGCTATATTGGTTGAAAATATATTGTTTACAAGAAAAAGCACCAGTTTACCTTGGTTGCAGCTTTTCCCTGTATATCCAGGGTAATATTTACATGTATCTGGCAACACACATTCACCATATTTGCATCCATCTACACAGATAGCTGTGAAAGAAATGCAAGAAAAGAAAAAGGAATGAAACATAAAGACAGAAACTGAATAAACTTAAGATAATTTCTAGGGATTTGGATATAGTAGCACTAAAGTAAATTAGGAAAATTGGCATATCCTGGCTTCGGAAATCCTTTCCAATGCGTTAATAATTGTTCCACTCTAAACCATGTGACCAGAAGGAAGCATTTCTCAAAGTGCAGCAATCAGCAACATTTTAAGCCAGTCTTTCTCAGCCTTGACATTTTTAAGATGTGTGGATTTCAACTCTTAGAATTCTGGGGATTGAAGTCCACACACCTGAAGTTGCCAAGGTTGAGAAACACTGTTCTAAGCTGTTGCCCACTGCCTGTCCCATTGAAACATAATGGGATTTTTTTTTTCATTTTTTCCCTGCAGCTTCCAACTGAATTCAACCCATTTTCAAACACAATCTTGCTTTTGTTGGATTATTTCCCAGTACGATGTTTGGCCCCATTTTGCATTTTGTTTTTGGAGAGTCATCCTGCTGATAAAGGAGGTGTAGGCAGAATCTCAAGTCTCTTTGTGAAATTAATTTCAAATATTCTACAGAGTTTGAAAGAATAGCATGGATTATTGTAGAAAAGTAACAGGTTGGAGCTTGAAATGTCTACTTTGATTGAAAAAATCTCCATACTGACTAAAGATCAGCATGAATGGTAGAAATATGTTGACATAGATTTTTGCATATTCCAATATATCAACAGTAAATAGGAAACAGAATAGAGCATTGTCCTGGGTTTTTATATACTAAGACAGAAGGATGCATTTCAACAAGTTCTTCTGAAAAGAATGGTTTGCTTTTTATTGTGGATATCAAACTACTGATATTAGGACTATCTCCCTTTTTTATAGACTTTCTTGTACAAATCAACTTTTATTGGAGGAGGAGGACCATAAAAATTAGTAAGGAATGGTAGGTACAGAGTGGTAAGAAGAAAAGATGATGAAGCTTTTGCATGAGAAGCAAAACTTCTTCTTCTTCCTCAAGGAAAAACAGTCCAGTTGTTGAAAAAGCATTCTTGAGACAACTGTAACCTATATGACTGAGAATCCATAGACAAAAAGAAAAGAGTTCTGATTTTCAGCTGCTCAACCCACCTGTTGAAGTCTGGAGATACATCTTCCAGGGGAATATTCTCTAGACATTTAGTCTCTATAGGAAATTGAAAAATATCTCTGAATCAGACTTGATTAAGCATCAGAGAACTTTAAGATATAAATTACCATGAAGTAAATGATTACAACCCTCATCAAGGCTAAGTACAAGAGGAGAAATAGATGGGAATAAAATATAAACTAAGGCAAGGCACTTGCCAAAGGTAGGGATTTGATAATTAAATGCAATTTAATTTTTATTGTAGGTCTTTTCAAAGGGGGTTATAATATCTTTGGCAAAAGCAAGCCTGATAATAGTGCTAATTCTCAATTCATGAATTCCAATGGTTATTTTATATCCTACTTTTCTTTATACCTGATTATAAGGTGGGGCGAGACCATACTATAGTAGAGGAAGTCATTCTCAGAACCCAACCATACTTTCTGGAAATTCATGAATTTACACAAGACGGAACCTGAAAACAAATGTTTCAAAAGCATTTTTGCCTTTATTCCTCTCTGTAGAGCTCCAAGCTTCTGATTCTCTCGTAATATCTTCCTAGGTCCTGTGCCATCTCTGCAGCCCAGACCAATTCAACAACATAGCATTTTTCTGCATTTCCTTTCTGCATTCTATACATTTTACATATCTACATCTGACACATATTTTGGGACACAGAATTTGAGCTTTAAGTTCATAATATAAGAGGTTTTTTTTACATGTGGCACTTACTTTGTCTTGACAGTTACAAAGTTTTCCAAATTTAACCCAACCAATTGTCTCATATAATGTTCTTCTGAAATCTATTAAGCAATATTATCTGGCGACTTCAATCATCTTGTGTTCTAAATTGATTAACAATATTTTACACAAACAGCACCAGCAAAACCCCTGCCTTAAGGAAATCTTGATCAAAGGTGTCTTAATGTGAAAAGAACAGTGTAATAAAGGAAACAAATACAGGAAAGAATGTTGGTATATTAATTCATATGTTCAGCATCATGCCTGACTCAAACCAGAAATATGGGGATAGAACAATTTAAAAAGCTTTTGAAAAGTGAATACTGATAAATTATTCATGCTTCACTTGCTGCTTTGAAAGATTTTTATTTGTTATCTTTTTCAACATACTATATTCTTGAGCAGCTGAACTAGGTTTATACAAACAATTAAAAAGCATTATTAATAAAGGATCTCCCCATGCAGCATATGGAAATACTTTAATTTATGACAACTATCTGCTATATATATTAATAGATATTCAAGAGGAAAATACTTTTTTGACAGCATTCTCCCTTGTATAACCATCTGATAAATATATCAATTATAATATGAACCTTTGCTCATCTGTATTGGGTAATCCAGTTCTAAATTCCTCAAAACAGCAGATGCAACATCTAAGAAATAAATTATCCCAGAGTCATTATTTTATTACTTTAGGTAGCTTGCCAGAATCTAGCCAGAGAAATATTTTAACCTTTCTCTTATATTTATGCTTCTATTATTAATAATAGTATCAATATCATTAGATAATCATGGGCTTTTGTTAACCTAATTCCCCAGAGGCCTAAATCAGAGACCCAGCACAGGCAATCCTCAAATGTTTTTACAATGAACAGTTCAAAATGATCAATTCTCTACTTATGTGGAAATGTGAAGACAATTTATGTTGTTTAATGAAAAACATCTATTTATAAATAACTCTGTGTGCCCTATGTAAAAGCTTTCTTCCCCTGAATTTCCTTAATGTCTACTAATATGGGCTTGGGCAGTATTAAAGGTTAACAGGGTAGAGACATGCAGAAATTGAATTCTTTCCAACTTCTTAATAGTACTCTCTTCTGAGTTATCTTTGCAGAAAGAGAGAGAGCAAACTTAGAATGGAAGCATTGGTAACATGCAATATCGCTGCATTGGGGGTGAATTTGTTCCCATTTGAAATTTATCTCTCTCTCTCTTTTTGTTGGTTTCACCATCATAATTCTAATCTTGGACTATTAACTTGCTAATAGACTGTCCACTTGACAATGAGAAAAACAGGGTTCTCAGTGAGCCGAATTAATTCAAATTTAGGCATATTTTTATAGAAAAAAATGGAGCAACAAGTAGGTACAGTATGGTTACCTTCACAGAGCTGTTTGTGATTTCTTTTCCAGCCATAGCAGCAATCAGACATAGATCCATAACGACAGACCCCGGGCTCATTCACAGTTAGCAGCTGCCTGTGACCTCTTAAACAGTGCAAAAAACAGAACATGAATTCTAGTTAAGGAATTAACAAAGGCTTATGTTCTGGACATATGTCCCATCTATCCATTGAGAAGTCTGGTTATATTGCCATAGCATCATAAGAAACTCTTTCTGCTGAAGCTGAACTTTATCCATTATAAGTAATAATAATCTGCATATTCTTAATGGAACACAACTGATTTCCTCAATTTAGCAAGTACTTGCTTCATTTTTATTGATTAATAGATGTACTGTCTTTCTAATGTCAACAACAGCAGGGAGCAGAGTTTCTGTGTGGCTTTCCCTCCATATCCTGCTTAAAACCGTGGTGGTGCAGTGGTTAGAGTGCAGTACTGCAGACTATTTCTGCTGATCACCGGCTGCAAGCAGTTTGGCAGATCAAATCTCACCAGATTCAAGGTTGACTCAGCCTTCCATCATTCCGAGGTCGGTAAAATGAGGACTCAGATTGTTGGGGGCACTGTGAAGTCATATATAAGGCTAAGTCCTAAGTGCTAAAACCAAAATCAGTTAATTTTAAAGCAAGTACCCACAGGCCATCCATGTTGGAGCCATAGCATATTGATAGTGCTAGTATTTTTTAAGTAAAAGATGCTGAAACAATGTGTATTTAAAAAAAAAAAATCTAATGCCTTCCCTACATTCATTTTGCTGGATTTGACAAATGACAAAGACTTTTTAGCATGCAAAATTCATTTTCAGCATCACAACTTGTGCTTCAATCTGTGAAACCTATTCAAGACACCAGGACTATATTCCAAATTACATGGCTGTAATTACAAAATGCTTTTTAGCCATTTTGGAAGCCAGTTGACACCTGGAAAATTTTGTCTCAGTCTATGCATGTCATATTTAAATGAAATTTAACATTACAACTAAATATGTTGTTAAAAAGTTTGGTGAAATAATGCAAAAAGCAGGAGATTAAATTTAGAAAGAATCTTGTTATGGATATTTTTGTTGTTTAACTCTGGTCATTTTCTACCTGAAAATCACCTTTGAGCAGCTGCTTTTTCACCAGGGTGAAGCAACTATCTCTAATTTTAAAAACACTTCATTGCAGGGATGGAAATCAATGAAAGAAAAGAGAAAGGATTAAGTCACTTCTCCCCTCTTCCATTTGGACCAGCCTTCTTCTGGTGCCCTCCTGATATGAAATGCTGTTTAATTGGTGCTATTTTTTCCCATTGAATAGTTACCCTGAAAAGTTATCTTCTTGGCTTTTGTGAACTTTATATATTCTTTCATAATAGCAAAATGAGAATATCCCAAAGATGAATGTCATTAATTCAGCCACAGATCCAATGAACAAACTTTCCTTTTAATTGAAGAACACAATATAAATATTTTTAGGAAAGAAAAAGGCAGGTAGTCCTCTTGGGTGGGCTATTTGAATCAAACAAATTCACCCCACATGGCATGACAGCAAAAGTTAATCTATCACTACTGTTATTACTCATAAGAATGGTGAAGTAGCAGTCTTTGGTATAATATGGTCAAATTATGAAGGAAGGAAGGAAGGAAGGAAGGAAGGAAGGAAGGAAGGAAGGAAGGAAGGAAGGAAGGAAGGAAGGAAGGAAGGAAGGAAGGGTTTTGATTCAATTCAAATAGCTGTTCTGTTTCTAAGAAAGTGCCAAATGATTTAGGGTAGCTAATATCATGCCTCCAGAGAGTCTCTGACTTTGGCAATCTTTGACCAGGGCAACTGATCAGGTTCTATGCCAGAACCTTCTACAAACCATCTTTACTGCTACTTCATGTCACTGTGACAAACAACCAGTTTTAGCTCACTCCAATGCTCATATTAGTCACTGTATTGCACAATAAACTGAAGGACATTTATGTGCGCACCCACCCACCTTGAATACTAAATATGTGCAACAACATTACAATTCACAATCCTGCCATGAAAATTTCTATGAAATCATTGTATGCTTCAAGAAATAAAAAAAAAACACTCTTGCTATTTGAACGGACTTCAATCTGCAAGCACAGCAGCAGGAAGGATGGATCCAACATTGATGTGCCTTTAGCAACTGACTGAGAAGCCTTCTGCTAGACATGTAGAAAACTTCTCACCATGTCCCCTCTTCTGCTAGAAGCTGTCCCAAATGTAACTCATGGGTTTTTCTCATTCTTCTTTCTTTCAGACTATCAAAAGGGTCAGTGTGATTCTGTTCATTTACTGCTTTGGGCCTTTGAACTCAGATTTAAATTAGGCTGAGTGAAAGTGAGTGAAGAATATAAAATGCCTAAATGCATTAGTGCTTACACCCCATCAACAGTCTTCAGCTGCCCTGCAGGGTTCTGGAAAGAAGAAACAACTCAACAGATTTGGGGTAGGGGAAATCCTAAAAGTCTGGGAAATGTCTGCCTAATGTGAACTGGTTTTAAAGACAGAAGTGATTTATCTCAAATGCAATTCCAGAAGAAATTCCTAGCTCAGCATCCCAGCTGTTTTTGGTTGTTCAGTGAGGATCACTGTACAATGCCTTCTCCATATGCTCAGAAACATTCTCCAGACAAAAGCCTAACTTCAATTGTCAATCAGCCACGGTTGCTTATATTAAATTTTCTGCACATATTCACAGAATTTTTCTATCATCCTATATTCCCCAACCGAGTCGCTCTGTGTTGGATATGACTCCCATCGTCCCGCGCCAACACGGGAGCAACCCAGAATCCCAGATACTTTATTTCAGCTCCCAAGAGACCGCATCTCTTTCCCTCAATTGCTCTGCCGAGAGAGAGGTAAACCTATGAGAGTCATCCCCACTGATGAAAGGCGAAGCAAGAAGGTAGAGGAGCCGAACGAATAAATCCCCCGCCCCTCTTCTGGCTGGATTCGCAGGACCACCAGGCTTATGCTATTTTAAACTCAGTGAGTCTTATGAATGCTGCCGGACTGGAAGAAAGGGCTTAAAATCCGCGTCCGTCCGTCTACTCTTCCCGCCCCCCCCCCACACTTGGCAACTAACCTGCCACTCCCAGTGAAGGATAGCTGGGGAAGCGCGAGACAAGTGCCCCAAGCGAGCAACTACAACCCCATGCTGGAGAGGGTTGCGCAGCGCCTGGCAAAGCTGGCTCTCTGATCAGGATCGCTTCTGCTGTCGCTCGCTCTCACCGTTACTGCCTTGGGCTGCTGGATGGTTTTTCTAGTCCAGTTGCATAGCTATTCCAGGGGCCTTTCCAACGAGGAGATAGATGGGAAGACTGGGGGGGGGGGCAAAATCCACAAGGATCAGCCAGACTTCCATACAAAAAATCCACCCCCCGGGGTCTGCATTGGGCTTCTGCTCGGTGGGATCTATATGCTTTGGCGGGGATGCGATGGGGCGGATCAGAGCTTTTGCATTGGAGACCCGCCCCCACAATCCGCCCGAGTTAGTCGTTTTTTTCGTTCTCTCTCCCAATGCAGGTATTGTATTACACGAAAACTTGAGTAGTTTCAGTATTAAGTGAAATAATAATAAATGCCGACGCTGAAACTCGCGTTTGGACGAGAAACCAAAGCAATAACTATCGAAACAAATAAAGCAAAAACTCAGAGCGGGATGCCCGCTGGCAAAAGCGAACGGAACGGCGAAGTCCCACATTTTAGTCAGTCAGAAGAGATTTCCATGAGAAACAAACAAATCGTAGTCCAACAGATTTGTCAAAGACAAATCTTTTTGGGGGAAACCCTTGCTCCGCGTGGGGCCAAAAGTTCCAAGTTAAAAGATACCAACAGTAGGTCCAACCAATTTAGCATCATCATAAGCAACTGACTGCAATAGTAGCGATGTAGCTCTGTATCGAACCTTGCTCAAAAAAGGGAAGAGTTTCTGGGTTCTTCACTGAAAGTGTATTTGCATTTAAGAGACATCTCTACTTTTCTTAGCTTGGATGAACAGCGTTGCAAAAGCTATGAATATAAACAAAACATTACAGGAATCTGTCAATACCTTCAGTTCAAAGTCATTTCTATCCCAGCGGGCCTTTGCAGCTTTACACTGATTTCTGAATTATCCTCTTTACTGCAGCTGTCAGTAATAAGTACCAACATCTACAGAGGTGGTTGCACAGTGGTTATAATCCAGCATTGCAGGCTAACTCTGCCCAGTCAGGAGTTCAATCCTGACTGGCTCAAAGTTGACTCAGCCTTCCATTCTTCTGAGATCGGTAAAATGAGGACCCAGATTGTTGCTAACTCTGTAAACTGCTTAGAGAGGGCTGTAAAAGTATAGAAGTCTGCTATTTTGCTATTGCTACTCACATAGCAAAGTCAGTAGTCAAGCAAGATTTCTCTTCCATCCCCAACAGGAGGTACTCCTGAGCTTGATGAATGAAAGAAATCTTGATTACCAGATGCCATTTCTGTGACTAATGCTATTCCACCATTGTCCACTCTAGTGCCCAAGGTGGTATAAGGAACAAGGAACACAGAAACTGTAGCTTGCCTGAACTTGCCGCTGCTCTTGTGGATTTAGAATACTTTGTCCAGTGCCCACAATTGCTTCCCCCACCCCCTTTCCAAACTGTTCTGTCATAACCAGGATGCCTGTTCACCAATCATACCTTTCTATCCCTCATCATAGGGAGGAAAGGAAGGAAGGAAGGAAGGAGGGGGGGAGGGAGGGAGGGAGGGAGGGAGGGAGGGAGGAAGGAAGGAAGGAAGGAAGGAAGGAAGGAAGGAAGGAAGGAAGGAAGGAAGGAAGGAAGGAAGGAAGGGCTTCTGATACAGTAGGACAAGGAGGGCACTTTCTTATGGCATTATTGTCAGCTAGCTTGCTGCTTGCTGCCACGGAAAAGGAGGGAGGGGTCAATGGAGAATTTTTCATTGCAGCTTTGCAACTATGGTCTGGGCATTGCTTATCTCTCCAAGGTCATTTCTTCTGGCTTTGGTATACAGCAGCCCTCTGGTTGCCTAGCTACAAGGGAATTGGGCTCTACAGTTTGTTTTAAATTGCTGCTTCGTGCACTTTTGCCTCAGATCTTTCCTGAAACTTGTTGCATTCGGTTCACTCCTAATAAAAATACCTTTTCTATGAATCTATGGAGTCAAGATTTTTTATTTCCTAGGAAATGGATAGAGGCAGCCCTGACATTAGGCTAGATCTGCTTTAACGGTCAACCTGGAGACAGCAGCCTACCATGGGGGGCCGAGCATCCAATGTCCAACCATGGGAGTGAGCTGGAGGAAACTGGAGCTATGGCCAGCTCCTGCACTAGACCACACTGTGCTCAAGATGAGGCAGAATGGTGAGAGGAGTTGGACTTCAATGAGAAGCCCATCAGGCTCAGATGGGCAAGGGGCGTAGGAAAATGTCTACTCACTGCCCCTGATGAAGGACATGTTGGTGCATTTAGCCAAAAGAAAAATCTTTACTAAGTTAGACTTGCGGGAAGCTTACTACTGGGTTCGAATAAAGGAGGGCGACAAATGGAAAACTGCATTTAATTGCCCTCTGGGATGTATCCAATTCCAGGTGCTCCCTTTCAGTCTACAGGGGTCCCCCAGTGGTGTTCATGCAACTGATCAATGAGGTGCTGCATGACTATTTGTACAAGGGAGTGTTGGTGTATTTGGTTGATATTTTAATACATATTGAAACTATGGAGGAATTTGTGAAATTGGTGTGGGCAGTCCTTAAAAGGCTCTGAGCCGCTGAACTGTATGCAAAGCTTTCCAAGTGTGAATTTCAGCAAGACAGGATTGATTACCTGGTTCACCATATAACAAATGAAGGAGTGGAAATGGACCCAGAAAAAAGTAAAGGCAGTACTAGAATGGGCCCCTCCCTGCACTAAGAGGCAATTGCATTTTGCCAAATGAAGGGCAGTTCATCTCCTCATTTACAAAGATTGCATTGCCAATCACCAACCTTTTAAAAACTAAGGGTGAGGGGAAGACAAAGCCAAGTCAGCCACAAGTCAGGGGTGTCAAACTCAAGGCCGTCGGGCCTCATCCGGCCCATGGGATACTTAGATCTGGCTGCGGGGCCGGCCTGGAAATATCAAAGGAATAGCCCGTGGAGCCTCTGCCAGCCAAAATGGCACACACAGGCCCCCTGGCCCATTTTTGGTTGGCAGTGTTGCAGGAGGCTGTGGAGGCAAAAAATGGGCTGTGTGGGGGCCACCCGGGGGCCATTTTTGGCTGGCAGAGTGCTGTTTGGCTGTGAAGGCCAAAAACGGGCCACCCAGGGCCTCTATGTTGCCCATTTTCGGCTGGCAGAGCATTGCAGGAGGCCTGGCTTGGACTGGATTACAATTATGTGGCCTCAAGTAAGTGCCTGATCTGGATAGAAAATAAGCAACATCCTATGTTAATACTACAGTTTAATGCCAGATTTTACATACTGTAGGTCCATTTAATCTACAATCAACAATCTATTCTGTATTCTATTCTGTATCTATAATTGACAGCCATTTCTATTTACTATCCTGGAAATTTACCTCTGCTGTTAGGTTTTGTATTATCATGTTATTTATGCTATTGTATTTTTATTATTAGTTGAATAATAAAAATACAATAGTATAAATAGTTTTTCTGCCTGGAAAAGCAATTTACTATTAAACAATGGGTATAAATTTAGAAATAAAAAGTTTAGTGGAATATGAAGAATAAGTAATAAATGTTTGCCAGTAATATTTGGTAGAAGAGATAGGAAAATGGTTATAGTAAAGAACTGTGGAAAGAACATCAAATAACCGCAAACTAATGGAATATGTAAGAGAACCAACTCAGTCCTGGAACAGCACCTCAGGTGCTACATTAATTACCAACAGGACAATTGGGCTGCCCTTTTGCCTTTTGCAGAGGTAGCATATAACAATTCTGTGCATAGTAGCACAGGGTTCACCCCATTTAAGGTGGCCTCCAGTCAGAACTTTGTAGCTATGCCAGAGCTGCATCAAAAGAAACCACACGTACCCTCTTAGCGGAGTGGATAGCCCAACTGCAGAACACTTGGCCAGTTGGCCCATAAGGCACTGGAGGAGGCACATCAGGCACATAAGAAACAAGCTGACAAAAAAACATGTGAAGCCAAAAGATTTTAAAGTAGGTGATAGAGTTTACCTTTCCACAAAATACTTACAGTCCACCCAACAATAAAAGAAACTGGGTCGTAAATATGTGGGGCCATTCCCAATTGTTAAATTAACCCAGTCACTGTACAACTGGAGTTGCCTAAGAATCTTAAATGTATTCATCCTGTGTTTCATTGCAACTGAAACTGTGTCATCCCTTCGCCCTGCACCTGACAACCCTCCTGTGCCCACTTTAATCAAAGGACGGCAGCGTTTTGAAATTAAAGAAATTTTGGATTCCAGGAAACATAGAGGGAAGGTCCTACACCTCGTTGCCTGGAAACATTTTCCCACTGCAGTCCGAATGGGTGGATACTAATGTTCTGATCTAGGCTTCCTGAGTCAGTAAAACATATGAGTAGTCCCAAAAACCTCTTATTGCAACAGCTGTGAATTCTGTTCATTCAGAGATAAGTCCCAAATAGTTGTAAAGAGTCCTTCGGGATAAGGCTGATAATCACTCACCTTTATCTTCCTTGACATGCTGCCAAAGCCCTAATTGGCAAAGCCACAAGGAGTCCAGAATCAAACAGAGCTTCAGACTTTAAACTGAACAGAATTAACAACGTTGCTTCCTGCACAGGACCACGTGCCTTTGCTCCTCTTTTAAGTTTTATGGGAGGGGCCAATCATCTCCAAGAAGTGGCAGCATTGGCACTCCAGAATATACTGGAGTTGGCAGCTCATAAATAAAAAAAGGAATAATAAAAAGGAAGGTTGATTTTTCCAAAGCTGGATAGTTCCTCTTCTGCCTCATTAGATTGATCTATATGTCAGCCCTGGTGCGCCTGGCAAACCGGGGCTGCCATTCTGTCAAGGGAAGGAGAGAACAGGGTGGCCATTCTGACAGGGGAAGGAGAGCTGCATGGCTGCACCATGCCCACCAAACGCTACACCTGGATTAATGGAGCCACACACTGACTGAATGGCCCAGACCAGACCAGACCAGACCCGGCCAGACCTGGTCGCTGCTGCTGACTCCACAGCTGTGAAGCGGCCAAAACAGCTGAGAAGCAGGGTGGGCGCCTGCATGTCGGGCATGCCTCACCTGATGTTTTCCTGCTGATTTCCACGTGAGGGGTGGGGTGCGCGTGTGGCTGAGCGGGACTGGGGAAACACTGAAACGGTGGAGGTAAGCACTGGGCAGTTATCCCTGACTTTCATTTGGTGATCGTCAGTTCGTGCCAGAGTTTTTGTGACAAAGATAAAGCCATTGTAAACGAGGAATGAGTTCTTTGGTATTTTTTCCACGAATTACCGGAACTTGACAGGAACTCAGGGTTCTACTCTAACAGCATGGCAGAGGGAACGGAGACTGGCTTGGAGGCTGCTGAATTGGCAGAGCCTGGAGCCACCCTGGAGGTCCTACCAGTACTATCATAATTTTTAATAAAACTTGTTTACAAAAAAAAAAATAGTTCTATTCTTCTTTATCCTTCATTTGATTAGCTGGTATACTGGTATTTTGCAGTCTTAGTAATCTTTTCTAATTTCACTGCATGTTTCCCAGCGACACATTCCTCCTTCTTGACCCTTCCATCTTTTATATCTACCCCTTTGATATTCCAGATTTTCATTAAATGATCTGCTGCTGTTGTCAATTTTTCCCATTATATTTCTGTAATTATGCTTTAACTAATCCTTTTTAAGGCTCTTTTCTCAGCATCTTCTGGGTTAACAAGTGGTTGTGAGGGAAATAGGAGGAGGAAGGTGTGTTGGATATGTTTGCCACTTGAATTATTTGTAAAAATGGTAAAGGTTGGATATAAATAAAGTTGCCTTGTGTCCAATGTGATTTGTCCAGAAAACATTCATTCCATCATCAATAAATACATGGTCATAGAATCAAAGAAGGACGCTATCTAAAACTTTTCCTGATTTAGTGACTCTTTCTCTTTTATAATTCCAGATAAAGCACTTTGACTCTCTTCATTTGAATAGGATAAACTGATCAGTATCCAATAAGAAAGGGTTTTTTTTTGAATAGGCAGCATGACAATAAAATATTTGTTTGGTTCAATTTATTTAAGATAAATGGGAAAATGTTTGCTGTTTGCAAACATTTACTTTGAGGACTTTTATTATATTATTCTGGCTTTCCTATTAGGTGGTTATGGATAATGTAAGACACATCAAAAACAAAGCTTTCAATGGCATGCCTAAAAAGCAAATAATTCTGTGTAACAATATTATTTTCCATTCTAGTATAAATTCTGATGACTGTGGAATTTGATTCCTACATGTTCGGTGTGCCAAAAATCAATATGGGAACTACATAATTCACTAACTTGCTAGCAATGCAGAACAAACTGCTTTCTATGTCATAACTAGAGTTTATATGCATCTCTTGCCACAGTCTCTTTCCAAAATGCTACCCACAACCTCTATGCCCTTCTGAGCAGATTATTTTTGTAGACATGTAAGGCATCTTCATGATCAACTTTAATAAAAATATAATGCATTTGTAATTGTCTTTTGCAGAAACTCTTGGCAGGGAAAAGGGATAAAATGTCCAAGTAAATTAAAGTGGAAACTGTAGGAAGAGATAACATTCAGGGTTATCATGCTATGCCTTTCAGAGAATCATTTTTGTTGTTGAAAGAGTAATAATTCTCTTCTTGCAATTTATATGAAACCAAGTTCTCACCATCCATCAATACACAAGGGATATCCCACATTAACAGCAAGCTACTCCAAGATTTCAGGGCCATGTTCTACCACTGCCTTGGCAGTCATAATGAGAGCAGAGTTCAACCTGAGGCCACAGAGAAATCCAGAGCAATTTAGCTAAGTAAAAACTTCCTTCTCAACAGAACATCAATAATAGATGCAGTTCACATCTGTGGCACATCCAAAATAGATGCTTAAAGTGTAATTCTTGGGCTGTATCTATTTTGTCCCCCTTTGTAGAATATCCATACAATACTGTAGTCCAATTTTTTACTCTTTTGGAGTATTTTCCCCCATTTAATTTGTCTGTAAAAATCTTTCTTTAATTGAAAAAGGGAAAAAAATGAATAAGCAATACCTACTCTTCCAAATGTTATAAGCAACATGGCCTTTATCTGTACAGTGGCTTTTTAAATCCTTTACTATGTCCCATTTCCCATACCAGAGCTTATTTTTAAAATCTAGGCAAGATGTTGTTTAAAAAATAAACAAAAAGTCTGTCTTAATAAACTCAAAATATTAACAACTGAAGGCCCTGTGATCAGAATGCAAAACATGAAGCCCCAGAGCTGCTTCAAATTCCAAAAATTTTGAATCTAACCTCCAGAAATGTGACACCAAATTGTAGTTTTCAGTAGAAAAGATGGGGGAGGGTAACATTCACAGGGTGCAATAATGTTAGGTTAATTTAATTTAGTTCACTTCTAAGTTTACTTCCATTTCTTTGTCATAGTCCCATGCAGGTTTAGAACTTACTTTAAGAATGTTACTTTGAGGCCCACATGGTATATCTTATGAGATTATCAGATAACTAAATCATTACACTGAATGAACTGACTTTCTGCTATTGAAAGAGTTTATCTGCAATTTCTTTAATAAATCCTCTGTTTTCAGATTGATCATAAGAAATCTAATGCTATTGTTAATAATACTGTAGTGGAAGGAAGTCAGCCTTTAAAAATGATTAGCCATTTTTGTATAGGATCACACTTTTCTAAAGCAAGAATATATTTGAAGCTTACTATAACTTTATCATTAAGTATTACTGGGGTTTATCCAAAGCTCATGTCATTTCCTGAATAAAAGGAAATGTGGGTATCACCACTGAATCAAGTCACCTTTGGTGACTTGGTGGACCTTTGCAGTATAAAACTTAACTGGGCAATGGGCAAACCAAACCTGTATGCCAATGACTATCTTCCATTTTTAAAATTGATAAGTTTATGATTTGTCTGTTTGTTAGATTTATATCTCCTCTCCAAAATTTTGAGGCAGTATAGGTGAGATTCCCTCCTACAATTTTTCCTCCCAAGAATCCTGTGAGGTAGGCTGGGCTAAGAGATAATGACCAGCCCAATCTCATCCAGCAAATTTCTGTGGCTGAGAGGAAACATGTACCATTGTTTACCCATTCTTATTCCAATAGTTTAAGGCAGTATTTCTCAACCTTAGCAGCTTTTAAATTCAGTGGACTTCACTGGGGAATTCTGGGAAATGAAGTTCACCATCTTAAAATTGCCAAGGTTGAGAAACACTGACTTAAGTGTTAGGCAACATTGGTTTTTTTCATTAATGTAAACATGTCCTAAAGAACTTCTATAAATAATTTTAAAAATGATAATGCAGCTCTTTTCTTTCTTCTGTGTTCTTCTAAATCTCTCCTTTGGGGCTTTTCCTCTTCTTATTTACAAAATGCATGTAAAAGAGGCTGAGGAATGTGCTATTAACTATCTCAGACAGGGTACCTGCAATAATACAATTCATCTTTGAAAAATAGCCTGCAGACGCACATTTAATAGCTGTCAGTTCTAAGGATATTTTCATGCCTTTTAACATTATCCATAGTTCTTTTTAATTTAAAGCCTGAAGAAAATATTACCTAGAGTCTCTGTCACCAATATTATTCTATCTCCAGGTGTTTTAAATATTTGTCAGTAAAAATTCAAGGCTCAGCACTTGCACTACAGTCCTGCTGCAATTACATTTAAAAAACGACACTATTTAATTAGAATGAATTTACACATTTGCTTCTCAATACATTTGTGATTGTCAAAGGTAGGGTTTTTTTTAGTCAATTTGACTCAAACTGAAAAGTTCCAGCAAAACCACAGGACCCTAGACTGGCAGTTCCCAATCTTTCTGGTTTTACAGACCAATAGCAGCAAGGAGGGGGGACAGGGGATGATTACATGCGAGTGGCGGGCGAGCGCATGTTCAGCTCCATTTGTGCAAGTGGCAGGTGTGCACACATGCCAGTCACACAAACGGAGTTTTGCATGTACACATGGTCACCTGCTGCTTTTGCAAGTGGAGCTGCATGCATGCACACACTTCCCTGTCGCTTGCGCGGCCTGGTTCTGAACAGGCTGAGGCCCGATACTAGGCTGCGGCCCGGGGGTTGAGGACAGTGGTGAAAAGTAAAATTTGTTACTACCGGTTCTGTGGGCGTGGCTTGGTGAGAGGTAATGTGAGGTGATGGGTGGGCGTGGCCAACTTTTTTTTTTTACTTTTAAAACCATTTTTTCTAACCTCTTCAGCCGAAGAGGTTGTAGAAAAAATGCTTTTAAAAGCCTCTGACGATCCCAGCTGAGCCACACGATCATCAGAGGCTCTTTTTTTTACTTTTAAAAGCATTTTTTCAGCCGAAGAGGTTTTTTAAAAAATGCTTTTAAAAATAAATTTTAAATAAAGCTTCTGATGATTGCGCGGCTCAGCTGGGCATTGGGGGGGGAGGGATTTTTGCTACCGGTTCTCCGAACCACCCGCCGCCATCGCTACTGGATCTGGAGATCTGGTCCGAACTGGAAGCATTTCACCCCTGGTTGAGGACCCCTGCCCTAGACAATTGGATTTTTTAAAAATCTCTCTGTAAGAGTTGGGGAGGTGCTTGAAAAAATATCCAAGATACAAAAGTGAAACATACAAACCTTATATGCATAAGCTTTTCTACGTCTACTGTCTTACACTATATTCTATTTATAATGTCTATTATTATTTATATTATACAATGTTATCTTTACTATATTCTATTATTACACCATATACTATTACTTATTTTTCTATGCTATATTATACAATTTCTGCTACAAGCTTACTATTCCTACTATGCTACTACTATTACTAGTATACAACAGTATTTTACCGATTATAGACCTTGGTCTGTCTTTAAATCTTCTCTCTCTGAGATTTCTTCTATTGCTATTTTCTTCTTTATTAATGGACAACATGTAAAGCACTGACACCTTCCCAACACTGTGTTTCACTTTGCCTCTTCTTTTTCTTCTAGGTCCTTCCATTTCCTTGAAAAGAAACCCCTTCCTATATTTTAATGTTTTTTGGGGTTGTGGTGGCTGATGCAGAGTTTGCAAAACATGCTTCTCTCCTCCACTATCTGTTTCAAGGTTGCAGATTTTATAAGCAGTTTTGCCCTGCTGATGCTGGGGAGAAGGATCAAATAGGAGGGTAGAAGGCAGCACAGGTACTTGCAATTTTCTTAGCTGCTTACTCCTCCACAGTGACAAACCATAGGATGGGGTTGGAGAATTACTGGTGAACATCTTGGCTACTGATTTACAATAGATTTACAATGAAATCCCAGAATTACCTGGGAAACACCTTCTTTTATGTTGCCATCTGAACCTGATTCTTGGCAGGCCCTAAGGGAAGAGGAAAAAGAATCTCAGTGGGCTTCTGATAAGTCACTATCTTAAATGATTCTGAAAAGAACTTGAAATGAAATGTTCAATACCAGCTTGTCATAAGGTTATTATGAATACACAATCATAGCCAATTGGGCTTCTGGGCATCAGTTGCAAAAGAGCAAGAAACAGAAAGGATTACTGCTTTCACGTTCAGTTTATGGATTTTTGGAGTAACAACTAAATAATCTTATTGCCTTGATTCCTAAATACAGCTATGATCTCAACCCTGATCCTCTAATCCAGGGCTGTTAAACTGGTGGCCTGCAGGCCGAATGTGTCATGCGCAAGCCATGCCCACCATAGCTCTTTGAAGGGAACGTCGCCATATGTCACGTGACAGCAACGTGATGCTGCAAGTTTGACACTCGTGCTCTAATCCTTAGATTCATTCGTTTATTTATCCATCCATCCATTCATTCATTCCATTTGTAAGGTCACCTAATTTAACAACTAATTTACTAATTTATTCTGCTACTGTTCAAGTCAAGGGCTATTTCTCTGGACATTAATACAAATTATAATAGTTCCCAACAGTTCTTCTCTAGCTCCCAATATTCCTAACCAGCATGGTCACAGTCACATCCTTCAACTGTTAAGTCCCTCAATTTAAGACAAAAACAAAGGAGATAGCCGAAGCACCTTCAAGCTAGAAAAGAAGCAATCTCTACATTGTCACTATAGGAAGCTATAAGCCAATTCATTTGCTACTCATTATTGCTCCTTACTTTGTCTGGAAATCATGCTGATAGGAAGACCAGCTATGCTCCAACAGAATTTAATAATTACAGACTACATTGAGTAATTTATGAGTATGTTGTTTGCTTTTGTAATATTCAAAAAAGCATTTCCAAACCAAAGGCCTGGAGCTCTTTAACCAACCATTTTGGTTCTTCATCCACTATTATAGATTTTCCACCCATTAATTTCTTTGAAAGCAATTTGAATTCTTGCCAAGAATCTGACAGAGGATTCAGCATGAGACACTTTTGCTGTTTCTGGAAATCAGTTAATGAAATTCCCTCAGGACCACAAATAAAAAGGCTTATCTTTGACAGTTTAATTTCTGCTATACCCATTTTGGATTAATTCATTGTGAAAGGATATTCTTCATTTTGAAATAAAATTGTTTTTTTTCTTTCACTGCTCCAGTGCTCAGCATTTCTCTTTTTCTTCCCTCTTTTCTTCCATACAAATTCTGATTTAAAAAAAAATTCTCAAGAGCCAAATACAGTTTAGAATTGATTTGTTCTCTTTAGAGAACAGAGAACTGGGGCCAGGATAGTGATTTATTGACGTTCTGGCATGGGTGTGTATGAGATATTGGAAATGAGATTTTGGGTAGATCTTGACTTGATTTATTATCTTGGTTTTTTCCCTTTTAGTGGGTTGGATATGTTTTTCTTCTGGTTCCTGGAGAAAATGAAGAAACCAAGGGAGAATAAGAGGATTACAATAGTAACATGACATCATCTGGATCCATCTCCCCCCCCCCACGAGTAGGTGTCACCTGGCTCAACAGCAGTAACTATGAGCAGGATCTAAACTTCCTAGTGGACAATCACTTAAGTATAAGCCAGAAGTGTGCTGCAATTGCCAAAAAAATCAATGCAGTTCTAGGCTGCATCAACAGAGACAATATGAAGATTAGATGAAATTTTAGTACTGCTTTATACTGCATTGGTAGGACCACACTTGGAATACTGCATCCACTTTTAGTCACCACAACACAAAAAGATGTTGAAACTCTAAAAAGAGTGTAGAGAAGAGCAACAAACATGATTAGGGGACTGTACGATGAACAGTTGTGGGAACTATGTAGTCCAACAAAAAAAGGACCAGGAGTCTTCCAATATTTGAGGAGCTATCACAGTGAGGAGGAGGTCACTATTTAACTATTCTTTAAAGTACCTGAGGCCAGGACAAGAAATGCCAATTGGAAGTTTAACAAAGAGAGATCCAACCTAGAATTAAGAGAATTTTCCTGTCAGTGAGAACAATTAATCACTGGAACGGCTTGCCTTCAGAATTCATGGGTGCTCCATCACTGGAGGTTTTCAAGAAGAGATTGGACAGTCATTTGTCTGGAATGGTATAGGGCAGGAGTCTGCAACCTTAAACATTCAAAGTGCCATTTGGACCCTTTTCCCACAGAAAACAAAACACCGGGAACCACAAAATCTGGGTGGATGTGGTCAACTAGCACATGAAACACCCCCCCCCCCCCGACATGCCTACCCAGGTTTTGTGGCTCCAGGCATTTTCTTTTCTATGGGAAACAGGTATCTCTCTCTCCCCCTCCCATCTCTCTCTTTCTCCCTCTCCTTCCACCTCTCTCTCTTATCTCTTTCTCTCTCATTTCTCTCTCTCCCATCTCTCTTTCTCCCCATCTCCCTTCAATTTATCTCCCTTAGAGATAAAATGGCGGCTAATGAGCACTGGGAGAAGAAAAGAAGATCTTGAAGCATAATCTTAAAGGGACAAAAACCCGATGGAAAATTGACTTTTGAACAAAATTATTTGGAAAATAATCTGGAAAAATTTAAAAACTAGAAAAATTACCCCAAGATTGGTTAAAGGATCGGAAATAAATAAATAGATCCTTTTTTCTCCCTTTCTTTTTCGAAACTTAAGAAAAACAAAAGAGAATGGACAATAAGCCCTATAACAGAAGTGTTCTATAAACAAAAGGAAAAAAGGAAAAAAGAAGTGAGAAGAGCTGTTTAAATTCGGACTGGACTATAAAACTGATTTGATATTTTTAAAGCTAAAAAGAAAAAGAGAAGCTAGGTAAGATTGTTAATGTAGATTGAAACAAAATGGATATTTGTTAGTCAATTGGAAATTGTGGATTGCAGAGAGACACCTTCAAGAGTAAAAAGGAATACTGCAACTTGGTCTTTGTTTTGGAAAATTGTGAACTTTACAGATAACAGCAGTGAGAACTTTTGGGAAGGATTTCTTTGTCTGAAAGCAGCTTGACTTTGGAAAAAAAAGGAATATAACAGAACTTTTAAAATGGGAATAATATTAACTCAAAAAGAATAAAATGGCACAGGGAATTAGAGAAATGATTAAATCGATGTACTTGTCATGGAAAATGGAAATAAGAAAAATAACGACAATGCTACACGGAGAGATTAAAATCTGAGGACACAAAAGCTGAGATGGAGCATACGCAAGCGGACAAGGAAATAAATACGGAGAAGCAAGACACAGAGGCTGAAAATAAAGAAGATAAAGAATGTGATTAAATATGGAAAAGTAACTGAACATGTGGATAGCAATAATAAAAAGGAGGTTTTTAGAGATTACTTTGGGATTAACAATGAAAAAAATAAAAAGGATGGAAAAAGACAAATAAGGAAGGAAGGGTGGAACAGAAAGAATATAAAGAATTTAAATGATTACACTGGGATTTACAGTGAAAAGATAAAAAAGAGAGAAAAAGGGTGGAAAATAACAGGAAATATAGGGCAAAATAGAAGAGTTCAGGATTTTGAAATACAAAATGATAATACTGAGCTAAACAGTTGGCTAAACAGTGGTGAAACAAAAAAAGAGAAAAGAGGGAGAACAATGGGAAATATAGGGCATTTTAAGGCACAAAAGGAAAAAAGGGGAAAGAAAAAGGTAAAAATAAAAATGAAAAGGGAGAAAAGAAATGAAAGAGGAATATGATGTATATGACTAGAATTGAAAAATGAATTGTAGTAAGAAATAATGTTAGATCATATGATGGTGAAAATGAATTGAAAAATAATTGGAATAATAACTGAAATATTTTTAATGGTTTATGGTGGTGTGTATATAAACAATTAAGTGATGATTTGGAATAATACATGGGGAAAGCTATATGATTAGAGGATAATAGCTAGAATATTTTTAAATTTAACTAAAGAAACTGTAATAAATGAAATATTTTTAATTGCATATCATGGTGAAATATATATATATATATATATATATATATATATATATATATATATATATATATATATATATATATATATATATATATATATATATATATATATAATATTCTCTTTTTCTTCTGGTTCAAATATATAAATGAAAAAGGTATCTACATAATTAATTGATTTATATTAAAATGTTGGACTGTATTAGTTAAGGAAATGTATGTTATAAAATAAGTGGGTTTATTATTACTACAAAAATTAAATAACTGTAACACCACATAATTAATTAATTTGATGATGGATATAAAAATAGATGATAATGGGAAGGGGTTTAATATGGAATAGAAGGGGAAATGGAATTTGGTTAAAATTAGAGATGAAAATGAAGGGTAACATTGGTAAGAAATAGATGAAAATAAATATTACGGCAAAAAAAGAGGTATAGAAATTGTAATTTTAGTTGAAAGGTCTAAAAATTGTTTAAATTTGTTAACCGGCCAAATACTCTGTTTAGCAAAAATACATTGTATGTTTGTGTGTGTGTTTGTGTAAAAAATTAAAAAAAACTTTACAAAAAAAAAAAAGGATACACTGGATGAAGGCATTTATCAGAAATACTCTTGTGAGAGCAGTGGGTTGGACTAGATGACCTCAAAGTCCCTTCCATCTCTGTTACTATTGCAAGCCAAGAGTTCTGTAAAACCCCTCCCCCATCTTTTGCTGGCTGGCTGGCTGGAGACTGTTAAGTTAAGTGGCAAGGTTTTTTTTTAAAGCAACTGCAATTGAAGAGTTCTGTAAATTACCATCCCACCCCTCTGGGCAGCTGTCTGAAGATGCTTGAGCTAATCAGCAGCAAATGGATTTTTTAAAAAAACTTGAAATGGAGCTGCTTGGAGGCAATTTAGTTCTGTACTGGAAACAGCTGATCAGCGGAGGCGGAAACAGCTGACTGGCGGTGGGTGGAAGTAAGTCAGATCTTCATTCATTTAACAAGCCATTTGATTCAATTAATGAATTTGATTTTAAACATTTGTAAAATTGAGTCTCATCATTTGATGAATTTTTTGACTTACGAACCTAATGGGCAGGCTCCAGTAGGTTCATATCTCGAGGACCAGTGGTGCTATTCAGCTGGTTCTATCCAGTTCGGGCGACCGGTAGTGGCAGCTGCGGGAGGCTCTGCTCACTCACCCAGGCATCATAAGGTCCTGTTTTTGATGCTCTGTGCATGCGCAGAAGATCCTGTGCATGCGCAAAGGTGGTGCACGTGAGCGAAGCAAGCGTGTTCCCATTTGCAAACCGGTAACAAAGGTAAGTGAATGCCGTCCCTGTCAAGGACTACCTGTCTTCTGTATTCAGTTTCTGAGATCACTCAAGATTAGAAGGTGCTGCCACCTGCTGACACAATTTTAAAATAACATTCCTGATATAGCCTGTCTGGTCCTTAAATTTCTGGCAGTAAACTAAAATGTGCCCCTCCCCCCCGACCCACATTACAGGTCATTCCAGCTGCTAACTGGAGAATCAGCCTCTCCAGTGCCAAGGAGCAATGGTGTTCTGAATCTTGCTTATACTAGCTCCCATATATTTGTCCCTGTGCTGAATGACTAAGCTATTGATATGCTACATAGCACTTAGCAATAGCACTTGGACTTATACACCGCTCCATAGTGCTTTTAGAGCACTCTCTGAGTGATTTACAATGTCAGCCTATTGGCCCCTCCAATAATCTGGGTCCCCACTTTACGCACCTTGGGTAGAGGGGAAAGCTAAGTCAAACTCAAGACCCATCCGGATCTATAGTAGCTTCAGATTATGGGTCGTTAGCCTGCAATACTGCACTTTAAGCACTGTGCCACAGGGCTCCTCCTACATAATTTAGTAATGCTTTTTTGGTTGTGGCAGGCACAAAGTTCCCCCTTTAATTTCCAAAATTAAAAAAACTATAGCAGAGAGGCAGAAGTGAACTTCCCAGATCCTGACCACTGGGACTTTCTACTCAGTTTCTAAGAAAATATCCATCAAATTTTGGAACATTCGAACTTTCTCCAGCAAAAGGCACGAAAAAGGAGAAGAGTAGTCATATGGATGAAGCTATAATATGTTTAGAATTCAATGGTTCTCTCTGGGCCCCTTTCTAGGACTAATACCTATGGTGTCTGCTGAAGGTACATACCGTGTTTACCCAAAAATAAGGCCTGGTCTTATTTTCTTTTGAGCCCCAAAATAAGCACTTGGGCTTATTTTCGGTGTGGTCTTGTTTTTTTTTTCTATCACAAGGCCCGGCCTGGCCCACCCCCATGTGCACAGGAGGCAGGAATTGCACAGAGCCCAACTGTAGCAGGAGGTAGAGGGACGCAGGTCCCCAAAGGGCATTGGCCTGCCCACCTCGATTCAGCTGCAGGCTGCTGTGGAGAGCATGAGTGGTGAGAACACTACTGCGGTGGGGCTTAGGGGATGATCAATCCCCATTTGTAGCGTGGTGGAGAAGGTGGAAAATAACACCTCCCACCAGGCCAGACCAGCTTGGCGGGGGTGGGGTGGGAAACCGAGCATCGGCGAAAGCAGCTGAAGGGCTTGCACACTTTCAGCTGCTTTTGGTGCTGCTCGGTTTCTGACCCCACCCCCACAAGGCTGGTCTGCTTGGGTGGGTGTGTGTGTGGGATTGCCTTCCGCCTTCTCTGTACCACCACCGTGAATTGACCATCCCTCAAGCTCTGCCTCTGTCAAAGTAAATCCCGGGGTCTGCGCTGCAATGGACAGGTGAAAAGTGCAATTTTTGTCTGAAGGAAGAAGAGCAGGAAGAAGAGGAAAAGCGGTTGAGTGAGTAGCGCCCCATCACTTCTCTCTCAACTACCAGCGAGGAACTGAAGCACTGCGACTGCTACCATAGTGAGAGAGCGAGTAAGAGACCAATCCAATCCAACCTCTCTGTTTTTGTGTGTGTGTGTGTATGAGTGTGTGTGTGAGAGAGTGATCCGATCCAACCTCAAAGTTATACCAGGGCTGGCGGCAGTATGTATTTTCTCTCTCTCTCTCTCTCTCTCTCTCTCTCTCTCACACACACACACGTTTGATCGGATCATTCTCTTGCTCTCTTACCCCCACCTCATGGCAGCAGGACCAGCCATGCTCTCCACAGTGGCCTGCACTGGTTCTTTCTCCAGCCCCCATCGCCTTGCTTCATCTTTGTTCTTCACCACTTCTCCTTGCTCGCCGTGACAGAGCAGGAGGCTGAGTGACACATGGGTTCCTGGATGGGGCTGCTGCAGCAGCCATAAGATGGGCAGTTGTCAGGATGTTGATGGCCTGGCTGCAGGGCACTCAGGTGTGGGTGGCAGCTCCGCACCCTTCTTGCTTCACTCTCCACTGCCTCGCTTTCTGACTGCTGTACCGGTGCATTGTTCAGCCTCCTGCTCCATTACGGTGGCGAACAAGGAGAAGTAGTGGCAAAGAACAAAGAAGAACGAAGTCAGGGGGTGGGGGTGGGGGTGGACAAAGCAAGGCAGAGGTGTGGAGCTGCCCCATGCTCCCTGCACCAGCTTATCTGAGGGTCCTCTAGCCAGGCCACCCATGCCAAACCCTCACCATCCCAGGGCAGCCACATTCCTTCACTAACCTGCTTTCCAGTTCCATTCTCTGTCGCCACGTGCAGGGCAAGAAAAGTAGTCTGTGGGACTACGGTAAAAGAAATAGTTCAGACTTTCCAACTTCTCACAAAAAAAGAAAAAGATCTCATGAAGAGGCCTGGCTCCACACCCACTCTTACTTTGTCCTCCAACCCCCCCCCCCACCACCATCTTGCTTTATTCTTCATTCTTTGCCACATCTTCTCCTTGCTCACCACCCTAACAGAGCAGGAGGCTGAGCAATGCACTGATGTGGCAGCCACATAGTGAGGCGGTGGAGGGGTGGAAGACAAAGCAAAGCAGGGGGTGTGGAGCCAGGCCACCCATGCCAAACCTCACAGCCCCTGCACCGGTTTACCTGAGTGCCCTGCAGCCAGGTCATCAACAATCTGACAACTGCCTTGTCTTACAGCAGCTCCAGCAGCAGCTCCAGCTGCCCCATCCAGGACTCCATGTGTGTCGCTCAGCCTCCTGCTCCATTACGGTGGCGAGCTAGGAGAAGTGGGCCAGCGGCCATGTGGGGTCCTGGATGGGGCTTCTGGAGCTGCCACCACAAGGCCAGAGAGTTGTCAGGACATTAATGGCCAGGCTGCAGGGCCCTTGGGTAAGCTGGTGCGGAGTGTGTGGGGCAGCTCCGTACCCTCCTGCCTTGTTTTGGCCTCTACCTCCCTACCCCCGCCCTAGCTTGATTTTTATGGCTGCGCCTTGCCCCACTTCATACAACCAGGTGGTGGGCGGGGCTTAACTAGGCCTTATTTTTTGGGTAGGGTTTATTTTAGGCACAGGTGTGAAAATTGGGCTAGGGCTTGTTTTCGGGGTAGGTCATATTTTCTGGGAAACACGGTAATTATCTCCAAAATGTTCTACTAGTCTTATCAGTAAACAAAGCAGAATTATAAGGTATTTACATCCCCAGCTCTCACTTTTACAAGAATAATTTTCCCTGCAGTATTGCTTTAGAGGTTTCTTTCCACTAAGAGATAAGGAGAATACAACCTAATTTTGAAAAAAAAATGCAAAAGTTCCATTCTGTTTCAATGAAAAAAGGAAGATAAAACAAAGAAACACAAATACTGTTTTACCTAGAAAGTTTTTTATACACCTGTGACATCAGGTGTTCCCAAAACCAATTTATTTTTCCTGTGCTAGTTTGAAATGGAAGATTTTCAGAGTTGTCCATTGTTTTCCACCAAGACAAATACAATTTTTTATATAAAGGAAGAGTGACACCCAATGGTGGAACATAATTTTGCTTCTATTGTCATTATTGTGTACAATAATGTCATGGCTGCTTTGTCCAGGGTTACTATCATGTTGGCAACATTGTGTTATACATACTGTATATTTAATACATTTGTTTCTCCAGCTTGGTAAATTTACTTGGAATACGTCCCACTGAATTGATAGGAGAGTAATAACACATACTGTCCTGAGAATAATTTTAATATTACCTCAATGGCAATTTATTATTCATCAAGCTTGGATTTCAACGGCAACCAAGCAATGGAGATCTTTCAGCACAATTATTCAGAATGAGTAGGAAGAATTTACCAAATAGGGTAAAACTCAGTTTTTAAGTAAAGTATACAGATTTAAGGACAAAGCACTCCAAACTTCAACAGTTTTAAGAGGGAAAGCAATATTTTCAGCACTTGTGCAATTTGAAATTGACTGAACCTCTTTAAATGAATCTTATATTTTAAGAACTTAACATCTAGGATTTCATATCACTGAAATATACCTTCTGCATAGAAAGTAAACATGTTGGGGGAAGATAATTGCCTAAAGGTGTTACCTATATTATACATCAGCCTGTTCAAATACAGGTAGTCTTTGACTTACAACCATCTAAAGTTACAACAGCACTCAAAAAGTGACATATCATTGTTTTTCACTTACAATTGTTGCAGCATCCCCATAGTCCCTTGATCAAAATTCCAGTGCTTATTAATTAGCATGTATTTATGATTGTTGCATTGTCCCGGAGTCATGTGATCATCATTTGTAACCTTCCCAGTTGGCTTCCAACAATTAAAGTCAATGGGGTAAACAGATTCACTTAACAATTGCAGTGATTTGTTAACAACAGTTAACAAAAAGGCAAAAAGGTCATAAAATGAGGCACAATTCAACAATTATCTTGCTTAGCAACAAAAATGTTGGGCTCAATTGTGGTCATAATAATGTTGTGTGCCTCCTGGAGTCAATATGAGTTATATATAAATATGCTTAATAAATTATTTTAGAACTCCAAAGTAGTAATAATCAAGATGTGCCAATGTGTTTTTAAAAGATAATTTAAAATGTCGATAAAAGCTTTAAAAAAAAAAAGACTTAACACCAGTAATAACACATAATTTTCATACCGAAACAAAAAAACCTTCATAAAATGTCAAATTGGATTGTCACCTTCATAACACAAATTCAAGAATCTGCTCTAAATAATACAATTTAACTCATAGTTCATTTTTAGTGGACCAAGCTGACTAAAGAACAGTCTTTACTGAATTCTCTTCTGATTAAATTTTGCATATGCAGTCTTCATTGTTTTGCTATTGTTAATTACAGTATTATTTGGTACCCAAACTTATTTGGGGCTTCATCCCTCTAATTTCAATAATATTCTCCATAAACTTTAATCCATTTTCAAGCCTGTAACCTATATTTCCACTTACTAGGTCTCATCTCCAGGGAGTCTTGCAGAAAATGTGTTTTTCCTCTGCAGACTGGAAGACAATTGCAGAATCCATTATAATCAATAATGTGGTTCTTGATTGTGTTTTTCCTCTGAGAGATTTCTGCACAATTCATGCTGTACTTGGTGCTGAGAAATATTCTGAGAACATGAGTGTTCTGTACATTGACTCAGCTTGCTTTTTTCCTTTATAAATACCAGTCTTGACTTCCTTTTAAGTGTGTGCCAAAATACAATCTTTATTAAGAAATCCAGACTGACTTGCCTGGCGTGCTTCCTCGGGCTGAATTGCAAAATATTTCTTCGGCAGGTCCGTAGAGGCATAATAATCCTTGCAGTCATTCACAAAGGAAATGTCCTCTCTGTAATAAAGATGAGTTCAAGACGCTCTTTCACACGATTTTTTCTGCCAACTTCGACTCTAAGTATTCTGTATTTATCTTCAATCTCAGCATAATGAAGCCCAGATGACTTTTTAAAACATCAATAGCCTTTGTCAACGCCATTCTACACCATGCTCAACAGATGGCAGTAGGCGCCACGCTATATCGGGGTCTTTCCCTATTATCGAATTAAACTGCAAAAAAAGAAAAAAAAATGACAGGCTTTGTTCTCCCCCCCTTTTGCACGTGATCAGTCCGTAAGCAAAACATCCACCAATTACAGTACAGTAGCAGCAGGTTGGGACTTACTGCAGGATTGTGATCTATAGGCTGTTTCCTGTCTTCAACCTTCTACTCCCCATTTTGTCATAACCCAAGCTGTTTTTTTTTTTAATCTGAGTCACAAAAGGAGCTGAGTCACAGGCAGCACTTTTCCTTAAGGTCTCTCTCCTCTTTCTTTTCTTTTTTTGAGGTTGTCAATACATGCTGATTTCCAGATGCCTTTGTTCTGCAGGCCAGGGACAGGGAGTTGGCACATCGTTCCATTGGTTTGCTATTTAAACTACGCACCACGCGGCAAAATCTATACAACGTTATAAAGCTCTTCTGTACTCCCAACTAAGCACGCCAGCAGTTAGGCAGTGGCATTACTTACGTTTGCAGCTCCCTAGGGAGACAATAGAATGGCTAAATGGAAGAGACAGCTTCACCTCATTCTGAAACAACCAATAAATATCTCTCCCTTCCCGCTGCTAACCACCTGATTTGACCTCGGTCGTAATGACTAGCAAAGTGATTTGGGGCTCTCGCTAGCTTTATAATAAAATATTCTTTATTGGTCAAGTGCGATTGGACAAACAAGGAATTTGTCTCCGATGCATAAGCTCTCAGTGTACATACAAACAACCAAGTGGTAAGTCATTGATCATAAATCATAGTTACCATCATAATTCATAAGATGCAAACAAGTGATAACTCATAAGATACCAATAGAAGGTGGTAGGAAAAATGAGGATTATAGTAATACAGCCACACTATATGGGTAAATATCTTTAAAATACACCAAACATTTAGCAAGGAAACGCTACTTTTAACAATTTAGAATATCAAACCTCAAAACAATTTAGCATGACTCAAGCCCGTCTTACTCATAGGTTGAGATGAGGTGGAGTTTTAAGAACAGGGCAGGAAAAAACGTTGCCAAGATATTTTATACTGCGACTGCCGACATGGCCTCTGGGCTTGCTTAGGCAAGCATGCGCCAGCCGATCCCTTTGCACCCAGTGTTTTGGGCAGTCAGCAATGACAGCTTGGAAATACTTTGAAGTGTGAAATATTTCCTTGTAATGGGTTTTAAGCCCTTTAATTCCCTCTCCTCAGATTCCTGGGCTCGTCACTTGTGAGAGGTCCTCAGAGGCGCCCTTTCGCGAAGCTCTTTGCAAGCCAGATTCGGCGGGTAAAGGGCTTTGGCTTGAAACAAATTGAATCTGGAGGATGGGTGTAGTAAATCTGTTGTAGCGCTTCAACAAGTTTTCCTTCCGCTCCTCCCCCGAAAAAAACAGATCTATTTTTAATTGCATATGCTCAGGTCGCGAAATCAAAAGCGCAAAAGCCAGCCTCTGAGCGTCTGTGCTCCGGAAGGGAGGGAACTCTGCTTAAGGCTCCTTAGAAAGCGACGGAGAAAGCGCAACTTTGAGCCAAGAACGAAGGTCCTTTATTCTTCTCTGTAATTAGGGTTTGGGTCATAAAAACCTGGAGGAGGTGATCGGCTTATTTGCTCAGTCACAAAGATACAATTTTCTTCTGATGACACCGCCCTTGAAAAAAAAAATTCAATGGGTCCTGTGTATGCACAAGCACGCACCTTGCCCATAACTCTCCCCACAAAACCCACAGCTTGTTCCCGTTTCGCATCTAGCTCGATGAGAAGGAGAAGTGAAGGGCGGGACCGAAGGAACAACGCCCTGGTTCCGCTGCGCGAACAATGAAGGAGGAGGAGATGAAAAAGAAAGCCACCCTTCCTATCCAATGCCGCTGAAGTCTCTTGCTGCGTCCGCTTGACTGGTCGGACTTTCCTCATCTCAATTACAAACGAATTGTTCTCTCCCCTTGGACCCTCCTCAATTTCATTCAGAGGATTCTGTGTGCCTCACATAGAAGCGTCTTCTGCCTAATCTCTATAGATGCTCTTCCTATTAAGTGACAGCTGGTCAATATGCCAGACTTCCCTATAAAGATTGGGTATGTATTTGCATACATAATATGGAAATTGTGTCTGTTTCACACATTCTTCTAAAATGCCCACTATACTCTCATTGGCGATCAAAACCCATACAACTACCACTTGAGCCAGATAGACTCTACTCATGAAGAGGAGACTGAGGAATTTCCAAGGCAATAGCAAAATTTTACCTTACAGAAATCCAATGAATTGCTTATAGGGTTTCTTTCTTCCTCATATATGTAAGAATGTCTATTGTATTTTAAATTTATGACTTGGTCTTGGACAACAGATGGACAGAATTTTTCCTTCCCTGGGCACTTTGAATTTTTTTGAATTGAGCTTTGCCACGGTGGGCTGATTAACAATTGAAGTGGAAACCCTCATTTTCTGTTTGTGTTTTCTACCTCAGCCTAGAAAGCCAAAAAAATTTTTTTTTCACCCCTCAGAAATCAGCTCCCTCAGAAATCAGAGAAAACAGGATTGTGAACTCTAAAATCACTATATCTCGTGCCCAAACTGACCACTGAAATAACAAGGAATTTAATATTGCGCTGTTAAAGTCCATCATGCAAAGCAGCTTAAAAAACCAGATCAATCATTCAGTAAGCCCAGTGGTTACAGGATTTCTATATATGTTCAACCATAATGATGTTGTAGTTGTAAAGTCTGGCTTATGGGCTAATGTAATGTGTAATGCTGTTGGAAGAAATATCCATCTGGTTCAGTTCCAAGTGGGGAGAAAGACACTTGAAACATGGAGGCTGAATGGAAAGATGGTTTATTGAGGTCCTGGGCAGCTGACCATATACAGTTGAGAATAAGTGGTTATCTATACCTTCTCTTGAGCCTTGCCCTTGAGTTTCCTGTTCCTGTGCAAGAATATGTATTTTATTGGCTGTTGTAGGGGTCATAGCTAACTTTGTACTGAAGCAATGAAGGGGTTTGTTGGGCAATTCCTGTTGTGGCTGAGGGCTAATCCTACCTTTGTTCAGAATATCCTGTCTTGAATCTGCGTTTCTAAAAGTTGATCAAAAGTTTCTACTTAGGGCAGAGCGCTGAGGCTCTGAGTTTCTTGTCTTTAGAAACATGTTTCTCCTTTAGGGAAATATAATATTCTGCCTTTTTAATATATCTCAAACTATTTTATTCTTCTGGGAGGGGGTGACTTCCCTCAATGCCAAGAAGCACAGAAGTTACAATAGACCATGGTGAAGATGATAGTTTAGGGTAATGTGTAAATCAAGCCATTTGCAACTCAGCCTTGCAGAATTGTTCAATTATAAGTGTTACATATGCAAATACGTAGGAGAGAGTTTTCCCTTCTGTCCGCAATCAGCGTGGGAAAATAGTTTAAACTGATTGGCTAATGGCTGACAGCCCTCTATAAAAGGAGTGCTGCCAGCCAGTTTCTTGGTTCTGTCTTAACCATGCTTTGAATAAAGATTACTGTTGGAATAGAGCGGCTTCGCCTCCATTCTTTCCCAGTATTGAACAATAAGGATAAAATGAGGAGGGTTATCTAGTTATATGTTATCTAATTATCTAGTTCAACCAACTGGAACTCTTAGGAGGAATGGTGGTTTTAAAAATGCAAAAAAAAAAAAAAAGGAAAGAAAAGAAAAAAGAAAAAAGCATTAAATCAATTCAATTGTGTGGCATTATATATTTTTTATTTTATGTTCTCTCAGGGGAGAGAACTGACTGCATTTCCCTTCTTTTAAGAACCTTGAAAATTTCATGATACACAATAATAGATAGGGATGTAGGCATGCTTACAAAATTGTGTATAGCCATTCAATCTATTGGTACTAGAAGTGCAATAGAAGCAGTGGAATATTTGCTAGAAAAAAGAGTTAATGTTAATAGAAAGGAGATCTGGAACCTGTTTGTTTTAAAGTCTGGTAGTGTCATCAGATGTTATAAACTTGTTGCATTTATTTCAAAGGCATTATATAAACACACACCCATCAAATACTTTTCTAACATTGTTTGTACATGATGCAGGATCATATCTTTAGTTTTTATTAGACTGTGTAGCTAGCCAGTTTAACGTTCAAAACACACTGTTATATAGCTAAATAAGGCAGTGCTTTTTCTTTTGTTTGTTATATGCACTAACTATGAGTCAGGAAATAGAACCAGGAAAGGCCTTGACAGTTTATCTTCTTTAAAGGGGGGGGGATTTTTGTGGTGACTCAACCTTCCTAGGCAGAGAGCTTGGAAAGTTAAGTTTGGTAAGGGAAGGAGGGAAATATTTGAGATCAAATGGAGATTTGGACAGTGAATTAAATCAGAATGACAAGGTTCTATTAAAGCAAGTTCTGTCCCTTAGTTTGATATAGGAAAATATGCATAAAAGACTCTCTGCACCTCAATTTAGACATTGCATGTCTATTTTTCTTTTTCTTTCAAGTTGCTACCACAGTCAGTTCTGTATCCAGGTGATGATGATGCTTCTGTTCAATCCAATGTCCTATTCTCAGGGATTCTGTGGACCAGCTCTTTCCACATTTCCTAATCTTGTATGGTTTCTTTCAGTTGTTTGATGCTCTGGGTGCTGTCAGCTTTGATGGTGTCTAGCCATTATGTTTTTGAAAGTCTCATTTCCTTTTACAGTTGACCATTCCAAGCACATATTGGCCTTTTCTAATGAATGGCCAATGTATTCACTTCAGTTAGACAATGTGATATAATTATCTATTGGCTTTCTTTCATATTCTCATCTGCCCCTAGCACAAATTCTTGTTTATTGTTTAGAATTCCCAGTAGCCTTGCTGATTGGGATAGTCAGAGTTGTACTCCTTGCAAGTGAAGGTACCAACTCGGGGTGGTATTCACTTACCTTCATTACCGGTTTGCAAATGTGAGCGTGCACGCAGAGCATCAAAAATGGGACGTGATGATGGGTGGGCAGAGCCTCCCGCAGCCGTCACTACTGGTTCACCTGAACCGGATAGAACCAGCTGAATATCACCACTGCACCAACTTCTAAAATGTTTCTTCAAACTCTCTTGTAAGGAAAAGTAAGCAGAACAATCCTGGTGATTCCCATGGTTAGGTATCTTCCAGAAGTACCTGTTATGGCATCAGATTTACAAAGAAAACTGGGCCTTACATTCCCAAAGTTTGCCCATCCTCTCCTATATGTTGGATACTCATAATGCTTTCCATTCTCTCCTGCTCCGAGTATACAAATTCTCTAATTTGTGTCATGTGTAATATGCATAATCAGATTTCACCTCATCCCAGTTTAAATCCGAAATCAGTCTAGCCTTTTTGTGGATCTGATGACATAAAGCTACAGCTCATGAAAGCCTATGCTTTTTCATAAAACTAGTTAGTTGGAAAAGATGCTATCAGATTTCTGATTTTTATTTTTATTTTGCCATGTGAGCTAACCTAAATCTCCTACTGATATTTTACCTGTAAGTTCTATTTCTCCCAAAGGTTTCTTGTCTGCATTGCTATTTATTCCCAATTTAATCAAACATCTGCCCATATTAACGTAGGCACAAGTAAAATATATTTTAGATACAAAGGTATTGTAGGAAGTTAGCACCCACCCCCCTCCTAGAAAAATGAAATATTCTAGGAAATATTAAAAAGGCAGACCTCCCTGGATGAGAAATGGAGAAATATGTTTTTAGGCAGGAAGCAGACTCACTCTTAATAGCCCCCACACCCTCAATAGCCCACAGCAGATGTCAGCACTAAATAGATAAAGAATAGCTAGGTCTATTCATAAGCAAATCCCTCCCCCAAGATCCAACAAAGATAGGATTAGCCCTCTACCCATCTAGCAATAGAACTCACCACATAGCACCTGGGGAGATTGCATCACCCAGCAAGGCTCAACTAAGCCTGGAACTCAAAAGACAACCTACAAAGTTACCCCTGCATGGCTCCATGGGAGTTTGACAACCAATCAGAAAACAAGCTCAAATTCAAAGCCCAACAGAGGGTATAGATCTCTCTCTCTCACCCATGTGCTTTTTTGCCCAGGACCTCAAAACCATGTCCTGTCCACCACTAAATCATCTTTTCAAGCAGTCTCCATGTTGCCAGTGTCTTTCTCCCCACTTGGAACTGAGCCCACATAGACATTTCTTCCAACAGTATATTACATAGCCATATGGCCACTCTGGGATGTGTTGCTGTAAGTACCTGCCCCAGCTAGTTTCTCAGGAAAGTAAGACTCTTGAATCCATTGAATTGAATCAAAAGAACTTTTACTGAGAGAAAGTGGTTGCAGTAAAGTCAGGCAGAATCTGAAGATCCAGTGCAAAGCATAAAGCAATTCTTTCATTTCCCCAAACGCAATCCCCTTGACTAGTCCACCATCAGCCAATGTAATGCCGAGAAGATGTTTTGAAAATGCTGAGGTGCGAGGCAGATATAACAGGTCACTCTCAGGACACAACAGCCTTGGAACTGCCTGGGAGGGAGTCTCTCCTATCTCCAAAGATATTTTTTTTTGTTGTTGTTGTTAGTTGCAACGGTGTCCAACCCATCGTGACCCCATGGACAATGTTCCTCCAGGCCTTCCTGTCCTCTACCATCCTGTGGAGTCCATTTTAAACTCATGCCTACTGCTTCAGTGACTCCATCCAGCCACCTCATTCTCTGCCATCCCCTTCTTCTTTTGCCCTCAATCTTTCCCAGCATTAGGCTCTTCTCCAGTGAGTCCTTCCTTCTCATTAAGTGGCCAAAGTATTTGAGTTTCATCTTCAAGATCTGGCCTTCTAAAGAAATTCCCCCTCCCTAATTCCCAAGTGTCCAGGCAAAAGCAAAAGCATCCAAAGCATACCAGCCTCCCTCCCTTCCAATAGAATGGCAGAACACCTGGTTGACCTGACAATCTCATCATTAAAGGAAGAAAAAATACTTCAGCTATCTTGTAAAAGTTAGAAATAAGTTCCTTCCAGGTGTGATCTGACAGTTTTCCCCCGTTAAAAACTGCATGGTTATCTGATTCCAGAACTGGACAGTGAAGCAGAGCAGACTTACCCTTGACAACTGGTCCATTATTACAAGACATGTAAAACTAGAGAGCTGATTATCATTATTTCTCTCCTCACAAGTAACAATGTTTATAATAAATGTAAATAAACTGCTAATGAGCAGTTATGGTTTGTGAATAATGGACTACAGGGAATATTTAGATCAGAGGTGGGGAATGATGGCCCCGTTTTGACTTGTGGACTTCAACTTCCACAATTCCTGAGCCAGCATGGCTGACTCAGGAATTCTGGGAGTTGAAGTCCACAAGTCATAAAGGGGCCATGGTTTCTCACTCCTGAGCTAGATGAACTGCTAAATGCTATCAAATGAAGCAGCCTTCTCATTTTCCAAGATATTTACATAGCTGAGAAAATTATTCTTGGAATGTCAAGCAGCTGCTAATTGACTTTTGAGTTGGGTCAGTTTTGCCTCAGTGGTAGCTAAAAATTTATTTTTGCCTGTAGCCTCGTAGTATGTATGCAGTACTACAATTACACAGGTAAAATAAAAAATACAATAGAGTTACATATGTTAACATAGAAAAGAAATCTGTGTTAGAGGATTTTATTCTAATTTTTACATTTCCCAAAATTTATAAGTAATCTTTAGAATAATTATGTTAATGTCTAAATTATAAATGAATTTTATACAAGCAGTGGTAATTTGACAAATTGGTTCATAAGATTAGGTTTTCTACTTTCCAACATATTTTGCAGTGTAAAAGTTTCCTCACCTTTGTGGCTTGTAAATCATCTGTGCATTGATAGAAGTGAGGACATTACTTTGAAAACACTCCATATTCTGTGACCAATTATCTATGGGTTAAATCCCAGGGACTTTTCTGGGTCTTAAGTAAACTAAATGATATTCTGTAAGCTATACATACAGAATCATCATAGACTCATTACCAGTTTATCATCTTCTTCAAACAATAGAGTTCCCTTCCACGGCTGCTTCATTTTAGTGCTGATCTCCCTGCAGGCAGGCACAAGATCATAAAGTGGTGACATAGCAGGTGATTTCAACAGATTCTCTTTGTCTTAACTCCAGCTGACAAAAGTCTGAGTAATGGAAAGACAATAGTGGGAAGTAAATAACTGATCAATGCAGCTGCTGCTCTTAAAAGGAGTCATTTGTAACCCTTTATCTCTTCCCTTACTCTCCTCCCCTCCCCCTGCCTGCAGCCACAGTCTACTCCATCTTCGTCAGTATCTTCCATGCAAGCCTGATGAATCTCTATTTGAAGCAGACAGTTTATGGCTCATAAATACTTGGTATGTCAGCCTGTAATAGATCCACTGGGAGAAGCAGCACTATTTGAACAGTGGTTGAACACGATCATTGCTACATACTGAACATAGATTTTAATGAATATGATCATATGGTGTTCTGAAAGGAGAACTAATACCTTGGAATAGCAATCTTATTGAACACAGCAGGCAAAAATATTCAGTGATGTATTACAGATCTGTATGATTCCACCTTTCTCCAGAGACAGTAAAGGCTGCCTTGATACTTCTGATTTTTTGTTGAGCAAATAATGGTGTCAGATCCCTATCTTCACTTTCTTTGAAGCTCGCTAGCAACTGCCATAAACTGGGGGGAGAGGTATTTGGGACAGGAAGAGTGCTGGAGGTGTGAAAGAATGCTGTGAGAATTAAGGGAAATATTTGCATTGATGATACAGATAAACCTCCAGTTGGCCTAAACAACTCTAAAAGAATGCAAATGACCAGTTGTCTGCAAGGAGTATAATTCCTTTCATTCCCCACCATCGAGTCAGAGCTGAAGAAGCTTCTTGGATGAGAAGCAGTGTTTGCAGAGTTTACCATTTAAACAAAGCTACTGGAAATAGCATCCATTTGGTCAGATGATACCCATTTTTTGTTATGTATAAATGCCCACCATTGCCCATCCCAGGTATGATAAGGGTTAACGCCACATCCACCTAGATCCTCCCCTGACCCCTCCTTACTTCAGCTCCGCCTCCCAGGTACTTAAGACATGGTCCAGGAGTCCAGAGGTCACTTCCAGCTAAATACCTGTAATAGAAACATTGATCAATAAAGAGAATTGGTTCAGTGCATCCTGTGTTTGGAGTTATTGGGTAAGATCCTAGAAATAAGTCACAGGTTGGTAGCAGAGGATGGTTTACCCACAACTCACAGAGATGGCAGAATCAGGAACCCAGGCAGAGAAAAGAATGGCCACCAGAGCCTACATCAAGCAGATGAAAGAACTGCGGGCTCTCGAAGGTGCCACAGCAAGGACCTCCACAACTGAAGATGATGGAGACTACAACCCGAGTCCACAACTCAGGGACGAAGGGCCAAGGGAAGAAACCTACTACTGCGAAAGGGCAGAGCCACCAAGCAACGAAGAATTCCGATCCACCATCCTGGAGATGATGGAAGCGACTGCCAGCAAAGAGGAGCTCATCGTGAAACTCCATAGCCTACTCGAAAGCAATGGAGCAGCGATGAGCATCTAGCAACAAAGAAAAGAAATCCCCAGCCCGGCAAGAGGAAGGTATCCCCAAGCTGAAGCTCCGGACGTGGAGGATTTCATTTCCGCGCCATGCTCTCGGCAGCCATCTTGGAATGGCCAACAGCCAATGGGAAGCCGAGCTTCAAATCGAATGGCGGGAAACAACAAGAACCCCAACTTCGCTGGAGAAGACCCCCAAAACAGCACCCAAACAAGATCACAAGCCTGCGGGGGCTCGCCCATCGAGCCTGAAGCAGACAAAATGATCAAAAACCTGGCTGCAGCACTCGGCTCAGCACTCAAGCCCCCAGCAGCCAGAGAAAAACAAACCGACGCTCAACACCCCCAAAAGAGCAGCAGGGTAGCCACCGGAATCCTTGCAACACCCCTGCAGGCACCACGCGGGACAACGCACCCCAAAAACTACACCCAAGACCTGGCCACCTGCAGGATTGAATACCCGCAGGATTTGCACTCGCCACCCGCCGCACCAACTTCCCTAGGCCGAGGAATGAGGAGAAGAAACAACGACTCACCAACCACGTGGCCTCCACCTGGCTTCCCGACCCATCCGGAGGTTCCCCAGCGTCGCCCAGGATCCACTGCCGCCATCGCTGCCGCTGCGCCGCCAAACCCAGGAGATCCTCGACTTACGACCACCGCCATGCCGCCGAACTCCAGGGATCCCCGACCTGCGACCGCCTCGCCTCCTCGCCTCCTTCCAGTCTTCGCCCAAGATGCAGGGGCCCAGCCATGGCATCCGACGTCCAGGGAGGGCTACGGGCCCGCCAGGAGCGAGCCCAGCCCCCCACCGGCAGGCCTAGGCCTAGGCCTGAGAGCAGCAGCAGGGAGCTCCTCACCAGACGATCTCCGGCGCGAAATGAGCTTCGCGCATGCCCAGTCGCCACCTACAGGAAGAGAAAGAAACGTAGAGATAAGTACAAGGAACATAGAGATAAATCAGTTCAGACTGGCAACAAGCATTCCCCCAGCATATTGCGAGTTCACTCACATAAAGAACCATGGACAGCACCAGACTGTAAGTAACATAACTTTTACTGCTGACAATCACAAGTTGAAATTAGATGGGTCCAATTTTTTGGAGTGGAACCATCAACTACAAATTGTTTTTCTAAAAGAAAATATGTTGTACTTATTTGATGACCCACCAAAGAAACCATGGACTTTTGAGATTGACTGTTTACACCACAGGGCTTACTATCTATTAATGTCTAGCTTGTCACCCAGCATTTACCCCAGTCTTGGCCGCCACTTAACCGTGGCAGAGATATTACAAAAAATATTTAATTTGTTTTACAGTAAGAGTGCAGCCACCACAAGCAAAATATCCAGGGAATTTTACTCAGCCAGGCATAAGGCAGGGACACCCATGGGAGAGCATATACTCAAACTAAACGCCACCAGGGCAGAACTCATACAAAGGGGGGAAACCATTTCTGATGATAGCATGAAAAGCATCATCATAAACTCTCTAGACCCCAGTTGGGAGAACTTTATCATGCAACTGGATAGTCTCAACATAGAGCACCTCTCTTTAGAGACATTATCCAACAGGCTGATAGCGGAGGACAGCCTGAGAAGGGACCGCGCATCAAGCCGCACAGAGAACAGACCAATGAAAAGGGTGGACTTCCAGACCAGGGACCAAGACAAACCAGAATGCTTTAACTGTGGGTCTAGGAATCACTATAGGAGAGATTGCCCCAGAAACCAGAGGGACAGAGACCACAGCTACCGTAGGGAAAGACAGGGCCGCAAATCAGGATACTCAGACAGGCACTCCCCAGAAAGCAGGTTCAGGCGCAGGGACTCACCCAACCCAGGGACAGGAGAGGATATAGGGATAGCTCCAGGGATAGTCAGACTGGGTCACTATATGAACTCAGAGACCACCAACACTCACACACCCAGACAAAAGGAAAGAACACATGGCTCATTGACTCAGGAGCCACCAACCACACCACCAACAATAGAAACATACTGGAGGCATTCACACCTAAGGAATACCACATTAATGTAGCCAATCAGAACAAGGTATTGGTGAAAGGAGAAGGGAACGCACATATAGATGGAATAGGGAAGATAGAGGGGGTACTGTTCATCCCAGAAATACCCCACAATATTTTAGCAACGCTCAAACTAAGTAGAGACTTGGGCATTGAGACAACCTTCAGGGAAGGGAAAGCATACATGACCAAAGGAAAGAAAAGCATAGGAAAAATCATCATAGAAGGGGGACTCATATACTTAGTACCCCAAGAACACACAAACACTAACTCAGAAAGTAACGAGAAAGAGACAAGTACGCCCACAGAAAATAGAGGGGGTGAAGGAGAACACACTGCAGGAGGCAAACCCACCACAGACACAACACACAAAGAGAAACCACACATTGGCAAACCCATTCATGATGGGTGTGCCCACTTACTGCATAGAAAATTAGGCCACGCTAGTTTTCCAACGGTACAAAAGATGAATGAATGTTCAAATGGCTTACCATTAAAGAACTGTAAAAATTATTTGGAGTGTTCTGTGTGTAAATGCTCGAAAATCAAAACCAAACCAAGGCCCAAGAAGGCCTCCTGCACCACCAACTCAATATTCCAATTAGTTCACATGGATGTGGTGGGACCCATGAGACCCTCTATTAAATACAAGAAGAGGTTCTTCCTAATCATAGTCGATGACTATAGCCGTTACGGATTTGTATACACCCTCAATCACAAAAGTGAGGTGTTCCAAAAATTTAAAGAATTCTACAAGAGGGTAGAAACTCAACATAACGTAAAAATAAAACAAATCATGACAGATAGGGGCTCAGAGTTCTTATCAAGGGACTTCTCCAATTGGACAAAGAAGCAC
Source organism: Pantherophis guttatus (assembly GCF_059756535.1). Taxonomy (NCBI): domain Eukaryota; kingdom Metazoa; phylum Chordata; class Lepidosauria; order Squamata; family Colubridae; genus Pantherophis; species Pantherophis guttatus. The sequence goes on from NC_142067.1 coordinate 85,019,416, forward strand.
GGGATACTACACTTCTCCTCTTCGCCTTTTTCGCCATTCCAGAACAGAGTATCAGAACGCAGGAACGGCGTATTACAAACAATGGTAAGGTGCATCTTAGAAGACGCCGGACTGGGGCAACACTTCTGGGCAGAGGCACTCACATATTCAAATTACACACTGAACAGAGTATGGTCAAGCGTAGTGAACAAAACTCCCTACGAGATCATGTACAATAGGAAGCCCCAGATAGCTCACCTGCACATATCTGGGGTAATTGCAGATGTACATATACCCAAACAGTTAAGGAGAAAAGGGGACAAGGTGTCAAGGAGACTAAGATTCATGGGGTACGAGTCCAGGACCAAAGGTTACAGGTTCATTGACAAGGACAACAGATTTGTCGTGTCCAGATCAGCTGTGTTCCACGAGAACACAAACTGGTCAAGAATACACCTCAATGAGGTACTGCCCAGGCAAGGAACTGATGACAATGTTAGAACCAATAACAAACCAGACACAACCGAAAGCGAGACACACGAGAAACAAAAACCCAAACACAAAAGGGTAACCACCAAAGAATGGAAAGAGAACCACCCCATCTTAAAGGTAAAAGTAGATGCACTCACTGAGAGGGAAGCCCAACACATGCACGACTCAGACACAATGCCCAGCAGGCTCATAAGACACAACAGAAACAAATTAACAAAGAGATTCGACGATTACATACTCTCGATACACACAGGCACCACAACACCCTACTCCTACGAGAACATCCTTAAGTTACCACGAGAGGAAAGGGACAGATGGGAGGAGGCCATAGATAAGGAGATGAACAGCCTGAGAGAGTTGAACGTGTATACCCCATCCAGAGTGCCAGAGAACAAAGTAGCCATTGGGACTATATGGGTTTTCAAAATCAAAGAGCTAGAGGACAATAAGAAACTGTACAAAGCTAGGCTAGTAGCACAAGGGTTTGCACAGAGGTACCCGGAGGACTACACTGACACGTACTCACCCATGGTCAGGGCAGAGAGCGTAAAAAGCGCTCTAGTAATAGCCACAATCCTAGGGTTAGAAGTCTACCAGTTCGACGTGCAGACAGCCTACCTCCACGCGAAGCTAGATAAAGAGATCTTTGTCAGGGCACCCCCAGGGAGAAATACACAAGGGGAGGACACATGGTTGCTGAACAAAAGTCTGTATGGGTTGAAACAGTCCGGTAAGAGGTGGTACGAGTGCCTAGCAAAGATCCTTAAGGACATGGGGTTCACAGCCACCTCCACCGACCTATGAGGGCACATCCATAGAGTACATACTCATCTACGTGGATGACATTTTGTACTGTGGCCAGCATAAACAAAATAGTGATGAGTTTGCCAACCAGTTGGGGAAACTTTGCACTAAAGACTCTGGGAAAGGTGAACAAATATCTGGGTGTCCAGATTGATAGAACTCAGAAGGGATTCAGGATCTCTCAAAAGGAGAAAATACTGGACCTGTTAATTAAATGCAACATGAAGGAAGCCAAGCCATGTGACACGCCAATACATATTGACTTCCTGAAACACATGAATGAGGAAAGCGAGACCTTCAAGGACAATACCCTCTATAGGTCTGTTGTTGGGTCACTACTGTATATAGCCAATTGGACTAGACCAGACATCCTCCTGGCAGTCAACCTGCTATCCAGACATGTCAGCGATCCAAAGATGTACCACTGGGAGGGTGTGAAACATGTACTCAGATATCTAAAACACAGCATGGACGCATGCATGAACCTAGAACCAGAGATGTCCAAAGTACCCATACTAACCTCCTATGCAGACGCTGACTGGGCAGGTGACACAAAAAGTAGAAAGAGCACATCTGGCTACGTATTCTTCATCAATGGCTGCCCAGTACACTGGTACACCAGAAAACAAAACCTGGTAGCCACCTCCACAGCTGAGGCAGAGTACATCTGCCTCTCCAAAGCGGCCAATAACCTGACATGGTTTGACGATCTACTTACCAGCATATGGACTGAACCGGCCTACCCGATAGTAATACATGAGGACAATAAGGCAGCCATAGACATATCCATGGCAGAAGCAGTAGGCCAAAGGTCCAGACACATAGACATTAAGCACAAGCATGTCAGAAAATTAACGAACATTGGTTTTATTAAGGCTATACATTGTGAGACCACCAAGCAAGCCGCAGACATCCTGACCAAACCTCTACCCAGCAAACAACATGCTTACCTCACGTCTAAATTAGGGATACGGGTACAAAACACACAAGCAGGTCCAACTGTTGGGCATTTAGAGGGGGATTTGTTATGTATAAATGCCCACCATTGCCCATCCCAGGTATGATAAGGGTTAACGCCACATCCACCTAGATCCTCCCCTGACCCCTCCTTACCTCAGCTCTGCCTCCCAGGTACTTAAGACATGGTCCAGGAGTCCAGAGGTCACTTCCAGCTAAATACCTGTAATAGAAACATTGATCAATAAAGAGAATTGGTTCACTGCATCCTGTGTTTGGAGTTATTGGGTAAGATCCTAGAAATAAGTCACATTTTTATATGTCCACCTGTAGCTGAACAGACGTTGTTGTGGAAACTTTTACCATCTGGAGACTGTAATGGTCTAACTAGGACAAAACAAATTGAGTTTGAATCCTAGCAAGACATTTATTTATTTATTTATTTATTTATTTATTTATTTATTTATTTATTTATTTATTTATTTATTTATTTATTTATTTATTTATTTAATTTTGAATTTATATACTGCCCTTCTTCCCCTAGGGACTCAGGGTGGTGAACAGCCGAAATTAAAATACATACAATATAAAAGTTAAGATAGCTAAAATAAATTAAATCAGTCGGCCCCCAATTTAAAACCCCAAAGCTATACAATTAAAAACTAACCCATAAAAAACCTAATTTGGCTAGGCTGGCTTGCTGAAATAAAAACGTCTTCAGGGCCTTACGGAAGGTGCGGAGATCCGGGTTCAGTCGTATTCCGGGAGGAAGCTCATTCCAGAGGGCGGGTACCCCCACAGAGAAGGCTCTCCCCCTGAGGGCTGCCAACCGACATTGCTTGACCAACGGCACCCTGAGGAGGCCCTCTCTGTGAGAGCGTATTGGCCGGTGGGAGGTTATCGGTAGCAGAAGGTGGTCTCGTAAATACCCTGGCCCTAAGCCATGGAGCGCTTTAAAGGTGAGAACCAACACCTTGAAGCGCACCCGGAAAACCACCGGGAGCCAGTGCAGCTTGTCCAGGAGAGGTGTTATATGGGAGCGATGATGTATTGATTGCTTGTTCAGCAAATGCATAATAATTAGTTGTTCCCTTACTGCTAGATGGGGTAGCAGTGATCTTTAACCTAGATTTGCAACACCTATCTAAATCAGAGGTGGAAAGTGTGGCCAGGGGTGCTTCTGTTCAGCTTCAGCTTGTGCATCAATTGTCATCTTTTTGGGAACAGCAGCCAGTCATGCCATTATCTACAGATTGAATACAATGTTATGCAGGGGTTCAGGTGTGACTCAATAAAGAATAAAAGATGGAGTCTGGAGTATTGAAAGCCCTGATTCCTTGCGATTGGCCAGGGAATTTCCCCCACCATGTTTACTGTCAACCTGACCATGGGACCTTACATGCATAATGGCTACCAGAAAGCAAAACAGCATCCAATAATCTCAATATTTCAGGGGTACCTTGGGCGGTTAGCAATCCATGCTCCTTCCACAAGGCACCATGTACATGTACAACACTAAAAGGAATTTTACTAACTGTGAAAATATTAACAACCATGCCTTCTGATAACTCTAAGGCTCTCTTCAAGGCAATGGGCTCAGCCTTTTGGGCTGAAGTTCCTGCAGGGAAAGCTGCTGCTTCCAATACTTGGTCCAAAGTGACCACAGCATAGCCAGCCAGCCTTTCTCTCTTGGAGCTTGCATCTGATACAAGGGGTGCTTTGACCAATAAAAAGCATATTCACCAGATAGTGGTTCTCGGAGCCTCCAGATTTAAGCCACTGTACTTCCGTAAGGCCTGATAACGATGCTCAAGCAAGTCACTTGGGCTTTCAGAGGGAAGCTGATAGACATCATAATTTTTTCTGTTTAGGAATGGCTGCTTGTAAAACAGTAACAACTAGGGCCTGAAATTCTATCAAGGGATCATAATCTGGGATATCATAACAGTTAATAGAGCACCTAGGTTTGGTGTCAGGAAAAAGAAACTTTTTCTCCTTGTCAGTATATAAGGGTTCGTGAATTGGAAGACATGGTAACAGGTCAGCCAATGGGATTGTTTGGTGACCCAGATGGTTCAGAGCCTGGGCGTGGCTTAGATTCACTGATCTGTATATATATAAGCGCTTCTGTGATTCTATAACTTCTGTGATTATTGATTCTGTACTTCTGGATTCTGAGTTCTGGTTCTGGCTTCTGCTGTATGGTATTGTATATAAAGAAGTTTCTTTTATAAATGAATCCTGCTGAATTCTTTACTTGTGTGCTGGTTGAATTGCTGCAAACTCTAATACTCATCAGCAAGTTTTTTGGCAGCAGTGGCTACTAGACGCCTCTCCTCGGCCATAAGAAAAACATCTAGCATAGCCTGGAGATCTGCCCAGCTGAGGATTGTGATACCAGAAATGTTATGCAGGCATTCAGGTATGACTCTGTAAAAAATAAAAGATGGAGTCTGGATTTGTCTTGATAAGCCAAACACGTTTATTCAGCTGAATGAAGATGGGCCCTCCCTAAAGATGGAAGAACCATGAACACAGTGTAAGGCAGATATTTATACAATTCTTTGCTTTTACTTGGTTACATAAAAGGAAGCTGGCACACAACAGATACGGTATAGAAATATAGAAATTATAAAAATACTCAACCATGCCTTTTGTGGTTTCGGTCACATGCCTAACCCACAGGCTAGTGTTTTCCTGTGGACTTTTCCAGGGCCTCAAGGGCCTGCTGAGGCCTGAACTTTAGCTCTGCCATTTCAGCATATGTACCTTTCAGCCAATCATCAAATTCCCAGATTCCTGATCAACAACAATATGCTTTACCTAGGTCTGCTGTTGAAGATAGTCTGTGTCAAGGTTGAACCACTTTTGAAACATTTAGGTGTTATCACTCTTCAACTTGCCAAAGAAGGGAGGGAAGGGTAGAGACAGACTATGAGAGCCAAGATTCCACCAAGGTCACTGATGCAGGTTTCTGACAGAGAAATGAACTGTTCTCAAAACAAACAGACAATTCATAATTGGACAATGTGACCAACGGGGTAGGGAGAAGGAGAAGCTATTGTTTAACTATACAATCATTGTGTGGGAATAACCAGAGTTGTTTTGATTATTCCGTGCTGAAATGGTGCATCCAATAAAGTTTTTCGGGTGGGGGGATTTAAAAGTTCCTGAGAGTGTCTACTTTTGTTGGGTTTGTTAGTCAGACCATTGACATTAAACCAACTCTCACTCATCAATCCCAGAGCAGCCTACTGAATGATATCCGAGAATGCTGTGAGGGAAAAAGAAGGATGACATCTGGTATAGAGCGGAAGGCAGAGATGGCAGAAAAGGCTGGAGTAGCCCCTTCAAAAGAAGCACCAATGGAGACTCTGGTGGACATGGAGCACAAGCAGTCTTGACTTGATCCAAAAGGCAAGCAGAGAAAACAGAGCAGTCACTGGTGTGAGAGGAAGGAGCTGCAGCGGGGGGGGGGGGAGCTCCTCAAACTGAAGGAACCATGGCAGGATAAAGTGGGAAAGGCCGCCAAGGTGGAGTTTCTTCTGATTCCACCAGGGATGGCCATAACCTGAGGGTTGAATTGGAAAGCCAAGAGAGCTGTGAATTGGGAGAAACCGGTGGACTGGAAATATCTTATGGCATGCTGCAGCCCTTCGGTGGAGCACCTAGAGAGAGGTTCATCAGGATGGAGGCACCCAGCGATATCAGTGTACCAAGCTACGCTAGCCCCAGGAGTGGGAACTGGCCATGCCCATGCCTCCATGGGCCCTTTGCTTCCTGGTCCCAACCCGTGATGTCTGGACCAGCGACCCAAGGAACTGTGAGTCCCCAAGCGACAACCATCCCTCAGATGACCCTGAGACAATCCCAAGTGCCTCAGGGTGCCACAGGACTGCAGGCCCAAGTGATCCCACAAGTGGTGGGAATGCTACCGAGTTATGTGCTGGTCCGGGAAAATCGAGAACCCCCTCCTCTGAGAACGATATTCAATGGGAAGCCAGAGAAGTTAGCCTACTTCCTAAATCAAGTGTGGAACCACATGGATCAGTACAAGGCTGACTATCCAGATGATGCTGCATGTGTGAACACCACCATCACGAGCCTGGAGGGGGAGCCTGCGGACTGGGTGGTGTTCTTCCACGATGAAGGCTCTGGAGTTGGGAAACATTAATGCTTTCATGGAAGGGCTTCAGGCCAGATTTGGGGACCCCTCACAGACCTGCTGGGCTAAAGCAGAGATCCAGACCATTGGGTAGGGAGCCAGACCAATGGCTGAATATATCTGAGAATTCTGAGGCCTAGTGGAGAAGCTGAAAGGGTGGCCGGAGCGATTTCTGGTCTACCAGTTTTGAGCTGGGCTGAAATGGGAGCCTACCTGAGGTATCCTGGACAAGCTCCATGCCAACTGGCAACTACAGTAGAGTTAGATTTGGTGGAGTACAAGCCACATGCTGGGCTCAAGGACCAACCCTTGAGGAATCAAGAGGGATGCTCGCTGGGACACAAGACCCTGGGAGCCCCCTCGGCCCTGAGGGAGAATCCATGGTGCCCAGCAGGAGCCTGTTGCCAGTGTGTTTCAATCTGAAAGTGATATCTTCCTTCTTTTCCCAATTTATAATTTTCCATGTGGATAATCTCAGGTATCTCAGATATTAGCCTGGAGATGATATAGTCTGATAAAGATCTGGTAAGCTCCAATGGATCCAGTAAATCAGCTGCAAAACTGCACTTTCATCCAGACATTGGTGAAGTGTACCACCTTGGCCATTTTTTCCTTTGGCTGTGAGAAAATCTGGATCTCTTTCTTTTTTTCTCCTTATGTTGGAAAATCACATTCCCAAGAGATCAGTAGATTTATCAGCCAACTATTTTTATTTGTTTCATGTGGAAATGTACTTAAAACAGTATATTCTTGTGTTGTGTGGATTACTACCATTGAACTACTGCTGTTTAGTTTGTGTAAAGTAAAAGTAGGCAGTTTATATCAACATACTTAAGCATGTTTACGTGCTTTGAGGATGAATCCTATATAAACAACATTGTGAACTAGCCAACATCTGTCACAATAAACCAACTGGGGGATCTGTGAGTGAAGAATCCATATTCAGAGACTGAAATCAATGGAAGAAGTTGCTCTGCTGAATATACACAATATGAGATGGCTTGCTAACACCTGATACATTTTAACTTAACCTGTATGCTTAAATAGTTGTCCCATGTATCAAGAATGCACTTGTACATCCGTTCCGTGGAATGCAAATTGCTCATACATCAATTTTTGTTTGTACCATTAAATGTTTTTATAGGCTTTTTAAAAAAAAACTATATATGATTCTAGCCCTAAATCTCTCTATTAGCTAATAGGAAAAATGGTATTCCAATTTATGAGATTATACTCCAGTTTAATAAATCCAGAAAACATTTTAATCTGTTAGGCGAAAGACAGGCATCCTTAGATTATCTCATACATTTTGCTACAGTTTATACTCACATCTTTTCATCTTGCAAGTCTTTATCCCAATTCTTAGATAGAACTCAAAAAGTTTAACCCACAAGGGCAGGGTTTGGAAATAAGCAAGCAACAGAAGATAGTATCACTTCAATAGTGCAGGATTTGGGGGATGTTGAACATGTTTCTGCAAGTAAATCTTATCTTCCTCTGTTACATCTCTTGCCAGTCACTTACTCTAATTATAATATGACTTAAGTGAGGAAGCCTGTTCCACTATAATTTATTTTTTTTTTGTTTTAGAAAGATCTGTTCAGTACTAATAAATAATAAAGCACTGATGTGTTACCTAGTTTGGGTAATGAAACTTCTGCAAGAAAACAAGCAAGCTCAAAGAGCACCAAGGACCCCTCAAATCTGTTCAGTGTATTACAATGGTCCCCAACTTTTGGGGCTTGGCAGCCCAGTGGTGGGGGAAGAGAAGAACTGGCCCACTCAAGTGGCGGGTTGGCATGCAGGTGCAGCTCAACTTATACATATTCAGGTGGGTACATGTGTGCACACGCACCAGCCTACCACTTGCACAAGTTGACCTGCACCCACACGCTTGCACACTGGCCTGCCACTCGCAGGGCCCAGTTCCAAATATGCCATGGCCTGGTAGTGGGCCCTGGGGAGGGTTGGGAACCCCTGTATTACAATACGAAAGAATCCCTTTTGTTAAATGCCCTTTCAGTTTAGATGATTAATATTACATTTCTTCATTTGCTGATATGTTTAAGACATCTCTTTGCCCTATTATTTTGGTTTTCTGATCTTTAGTCATTTCATTTATACTTTTAAAAGTTCAAAAAGAAATTAACAGTTTGCAGCAGCAACATGATTTCTTTAAGTATAGTTCATTATTTGGGAAATTATTGTTAGAGCACCTGAATAACCAAGGGCCAACTTTTCAGTTGGGTATTCTCCCTTCCCTTTCTCTTCACTTCTGAGGTTTATGATCCCTAAATGACTAAATGATAGAATATAGAGAGTATATTGAGGGCATAGGACTTTGGATCATGACACCAACTCTACAAGTTAATCTTTCCAGGGAAACACTGATATCTTATGAAGATATGCTTTCAAGGGAGATAAAAAGGGGCAGACAGCCTCTAGATTCTAGTTGTTTGGTTTTGCTATCACCGTTTCTTTTCTCCATTTTCTTTTTATGATCTCATGTTTCATTGTTGGTTTCTAGAATCCAATTGCCATGTTTAATTGCTTTAATTATTTCATTGTATGTTATCTTGAGCCTCTTATTGAAGAAAAACAGAACAGGAAATATTAAAATATGCTCTGCTGAAATCTGAATATAATTTATTATTTATTTATTTTTATTTATTAAACTTATTTGCTGCCCATTTTGCCACAAAGCGAATCAAATCTCTTTTTCTCTCTCTCTCTCTCTCACTCACATAAACACACACACACACACACACACATATACACATACACACACACACATATATATATGAATGAATGAATGAATGATCAAGGACCAACTTCTCCAATGAGCATTCTCCTTTCCCTTTCTCTTCACTTTGGAAGTTTTCAACGCCAAGGCAGAACTTAAACTCTCAATCACCTGCTTTCTAGCCCCATACCTTAACCACTAGACTAAACTGGCCTGAATATATTTTCCCAAAACCTCCTCTCCAAGCAGGTATTCCTCATAATTCAATTGCCTTTGGGTGGAAAATATCTTACTGGTAGGTCATGTAAAATCATGTCTATGCAGATTCTCAGTCATCGAGGTTATGGTTGACCCAAAGGTGCTTTTTCAAAAGGCAACTGGACTTTCTTTTTGTAAATTCAGTTTTACTTTGATTATCCAGTTCTATCTGAGGAAGGGTTTGTGCCACTTTAGGTAGTCCAGTTGAACAAATGCTATTCATTGATATACAAGAATTATTAACTTTTTTGCTTAATCAGATCATGATATGGACTTGCTGCTCTGGAGTTTTGTATGAGCTATTGCCTCTGAAATCAAGGCAGCACACCTTCATTGTTGCTAGGGAACAGTGGTGGAAAAGGGTCATCAACCTCTCTTTTCTGGAACACTTCCCAAATGCTTTTAGTTGACAAAAGATTGGACTAGCTGGATTCTTCTGATGAGAACAAATTCATCTAATTTAATTTTACAGGCAGCATAACTATATTTTCATTTATTCATCTTTCATGCAATATTATAATATCAACATGATATAAAATACACCTGAAATTTGCCTATATATTTAAATGGTCTTTTTGCCAAATATTTTGTTCTTGGATTTTTAGTGAGATTTGATGAGTCCAAGATGATCTGAAATTCCAGGAGAGCATGATGATCACATATATGATGGTATATAATGCACACATTAACTGCATGAACATATATTTATACATCACTCACCTTTCTTTAGTAATCTGTTTCCATTTATAATGTCCAGTGGTGCAGTACCATTCTGAAAGATTCATCTTTAAATGCTGGTTGTAGTGATCAGCAATGTCAGCATCTTTATTAAGCACAGTAATAATTTAGGTGACAGTATAGTACTATGTAATCAGTCATAAAAATGATACAAATCAATATTAATAAGATTCTGGCAAGAATTATATTCTTGGGAAGATAGTTGATAAAGAGAACCATTGAAATGCTAAAGCTTAATCTTCATTTTGCCATTTTTTAAAAGGCTGTATATTCCAACTAAGAGTAATTATCTCCAAAATCTTTTAACAATCAGATTTGATACTTCAATGTACATGTCAGTGATATAGTTTGCTGCCTAGAGAGACGTTTGTAAAAATTTAAGGCGAAGTCTAGAAAGCAATATCTTTGTCCTAAAATCCTACTATATTTTTCTAACCTTTTTTTGGTCTTGGTATAGAAAAAATCCATAATATCAATTGATTTGATACTACTAGAAAACTACCATGTTTCTAATGATATACGCTTATTTATGATGTACATTCAGATTTTGTTTAGTGGAATCCAGGACAATAAAATGGGGTTACTCTTATAAATAAAATGTAAATATCCTGCTACAATTGGCATAACAAAAATTGGTAGTGGAAGAAGACTCATGTGCTCTATCTTTTCCTTCTCTCATTTTCTACATTGTTTATAGGAATAAATAGTTCCTAGTTCAGAGGACTACAGAGTTAAAGGATCTGTAAACTATATAAACTTAAAATGTGAATTTTCCCCATTTATTTCAGTATGATATTATATTGAAATTGGTAGCATATTTAACAATGGACTTTTCCGTGTCATGTTTCTTTTGAATCCCAGTCAGTTGATCTTCCCATTTGCACAGCAAAACTACCATCTTTCTATTTTAAGAATAAAAAGCTGAAGCAAACTTTAGAATGCAAATCACCAAAACCAAGGAAAGCTAATTGGGCTGCATTTTGATCTCAAAGTATACTTCTGACTAATAGAGATGCATTTATATTTCCACAGTCAGAGATGACTTGGATGAGCAAATACAAAGCTCTCTAGGGAGGCTATATTGCTGTTCTATCACCAGTACAAATGATCTAAAGAAATGCCATCTTTGTAATGTTACAATTAAACTTATGCTGTTTGTGCTGTCAGCTGTATCTCAGCATCATTTTTAATGTACACACAAGACATCAAGGGTTCTTGTATCTAAGGGGCTGCCACGAGGAAGAGGTGGTCAACCTATTCTCCAGAAACTAATCAAGGAGCGAAGCAATTTAGAACTAAGGAGAAATTTCCTGACAGTTAGAACAATTAATCAGTGGAACAATTTGCCTCCAGAAGTTGTGAATGCTCCAACACTGGAAGTATTTAAGAAGAGATTGGACAACCATTTGTCTGAAATGGTATAGGGTTTCCTGCCTGAGCAGGGGGTTGGACTAGAAGACCTCCAAAGTCCCTTCCAATTCTGTTATTCTATTCTATTCTATTCTATTCTATTCTATTCTATTCTATTCTATTCTATTCTATTCTATTCTATTCTATTCTATTCTATTCTATTCTATTCTACTCTACTCTACTCTACTCTACTCTACTCTGATCTTTTTGTAAGCTGGTGCACAGCAGGCTATCATTCTTCTTTCATGGGGGGGGAATAGAAATTGGATACAAATGAATAAAGTTATTGTTTTGAGAGATATACTGTAAATGATTCACATTTCCTACTTTGGCTGCAATTTAGCGAAGTGTTTAGCTGGTTTTGGTTGAAAGAGTATTAGATTCAGTAGCATGAAACAAATCAGGAAACCTGTTCGGCTGCATAATCACATAATCAGAATGTAAACTGTGGTTTATGTAGTTTGGTTTCTAATAGTGTAAGATGCACATCAGGAGTATAAGTGTGCTTCCTTAAAATCCTCAAATGTAGAACTATGAAGACTCCTCTTAGAAATTGTTAATTTGAAAACATCATTAAAATCACAAAGTAAGTATAAAGTCTTCTTGATGACTTGAACATGGTCATATCAGTTTCTTGGCAATTATGAGAAATGTCTTGTCATTGTCTCCCCCTCCCAGTATTATAGTCCAGTACAGGTTGTCCTCAATTTAAGGCCACAATTGAGCCCAAAATCTCTATTGCTAAGTGAAACATTTGTTAACTGAATTTTGCCCCATTTTATTACTTTTCTTGACACATTTTTTTAAGTGAATCACTTCAGTTGTTGATTTAGTAACACAATTGATTTTGCAAAGGATGACTTTGCAAAAGACTTGCTTTCCCACTGACTTTGCAAAAGATGATCACCTGACCATGGGACACTGCAATTGCCATAAATATGATTCAGCTGCCAAGCATCTGAATTTTGATTATGTGACCATGGGAATGCTGCAATGGTTGTAAGTGTGAAAAACGGTCATAAGTCACTTTTTTCAATGCCATTGTAATTTTGGTCACTACACAAGCTGTGGTAAGTCAAGGACCACCTGTACTTCCTGCTGGACCTTTTGTCCAAGAACTAATCAGGGCCAATTCTACTTGGCTTTTTAAGATCAACTCAGTTTATACGGGTTTTTCCCTTTTACTTCTGATTTTTCTATGACTCTTTTTTTTTTCTATAGTAATTTATTGGAGATGTTCAACAAGCTCTTCCTGAAAAGAACCATTAGATCTCCAGAGTTTTGCTTGGAATAATATTTAACAAAATAACAAGGATCTTTTGCTATGGATTTCATGGGAAATCTCGCTCTCCTTTTATTTCTTATAGGAAGATTCCCTACCTGCGACCCCTTTTCATGAGAGATGAAGAATGAAAGTGACTTGGATAAATTGTCCCCAACTTGCTGGTATGGTTAAATACCAGACATTCTTCCAGACTTCTAAACAGTGGTGGGATTCAAATAATTTAACAACTGGTTCTCTGCCCTAACGATCAACTGGATAGGCGTGGCTGGGTGAGCATGTGACTGGGTGGCCATGGCCAACTCGATGTCACTCACATTGAGGGATGCTTCACCTTGCCTGGCCTCTTGTGACCATGGGGATGCTACAATGGTCGTAAGTGTGAAAAACAGTCATGTCACTTTTTTCAGTGCCATTGTAACTTTGAATGGTCATTAAATGAACTGTTGTAAATCAAGGATTACCTGTAGCAAAATACAAAAAGCTGCTTTGCTTGTAAAAAGCTGCCCTAAATACCAATCATTAGATTAGGAATACCTGCAAGGTGGAGTTAAAAATCAGGCAGGGTGCCAGAGCATCTTGAGGAATTAAAATATGAAAATGCAATTATAACTATCAGTGGCCAACTCTTGCTCATAAAGTGAAACCCTTTAGCAGAGAGGTCATTTAAGCTCTCCAAAAAGAGCACACCCAGGAGAAGCAATCCTTAGATCCGTTTGCACCACTTAAAGATACCAGCTGATCTCACTCACCTCACAAGATATCCTAAGGAAATCATCCAGATTTAAGGAAAGATCACATGCCCCCCAGAAAGGCAGTAAAAAAAAATCAGTGCCAAGCTTGCATCCTACCTCTTGGAAGTACACCCCAAAAGGACAGTTCCAGAACCACTAAAGCAGGGAAGGAAGAGCCCCCTCCCCAGATAGAAAAAGAAACCATGAGGCAGGAAAAAATTCAAACACAATACAAATAATTAAATCACAACAGTTTAAATCCTTTTAAAACTAAAACACAAGCTTATTGCTGGAGCTCACACCCCAGGCAACCTCAAGTGTAAACACATGAGATAAGCCTAACAACAAAGAAAGCAATTAGCCCTAGAATGTAGCAAAGGAGCAAACACAGTACCTCTTGCTTGTTAAACCTATTACCAGAACAAATAGACACAGGAACTAGCCAGGTTTCTGAATCCTGCTTCTTTTCAGGAACAGAGATTAACCTTTTTCCTTCCAAACAAAGCTGAATAGGGAAAATTATCCCATCAATAAACACAGGATTAAACATCACCAAGCACAGAATTAAACTTCACCAAAAACCAGTTTTAGACCAAAATTCAGAAAGGGTATGTAAACTCAGGTTTGAATATCAATCTTTCTAGCTAGCCAAGAAGCCTTGCTGAACATCACTCATCTTGGTTCCTTGTCATTAAAAGCTTCTTTCCGACAGCTCTGCTTCGTTATCCAATTCTTTCTTCAAAGTGCTGATCATTGCATCCCGGTTGGAAGAACTACAGGGGAGTATTTCCTCCCAACAGCAATGTAAAAAGCTTAAAACAACCCTTCCCCTTTAAGAAAGTCAAGCCCCAGCAAAGTACCAGCAAAGGAAAAACAAAACAAAACAAAACTCCAGAGTCAGTAAGTCTGCGTGTACTGCCAAGAATCTTTAGCTGTTAGATGTAATAAGGGTTAACAGAGGCAGTTTCTGTAAGCAGGGCAATAAAGAGTAGACTAGAAACACCACCAGAATTCCTTCCTTACAGGATTAGCCCTGTAAAGTGGGAAAAAAATAAAAGATTTCTTCCAACAACCAGTTCTCCGAACTGCTTAAAAAGTTAACAACAGGTTGTAGTGAATGGGTGCTGTAGGAGGTTAGCACGCACCCCTTTCCTAGAAGAATGAAATATTTTAGGAAATATTAAAAAGGCAGAATATTATGTTTTCCTAGATGACAAATGGAGAAGCATGTTTTACAGACAAAGCAGCTCCCACCTTCCTGCCCCCCACCCTTTGTTAATGGGCCAGAGGAAGAAACCCAATCCTTTGTCAAAGGACATTTGCAACACAATAGCAACAGAAACTAACACAATGGGACCCATCTAGACAGAAACTCACCACATGGCACCTGGAAAGATTACATCAGCCAGCAAGGCTAGCTAAGACCCCCACCCCTGGAAGTCTGACAACCAATCAGAATACTCTTTCTGGGCCCCAGGAAGTTCAAAGCCAGAGAGAACATAAAACGTGAAAATTCGCTATATCTGCCCTTTTTCTGTTCAGGAACTCAAGCCATGTGATCCTGTCCACCATTAAACCATCTTTCCAAGCAGTCTCCATGTTTCCAGTGTCTTTTTCCCCACTTGGAGCAGAACCCAGTAGGATATTTCTTCCTACAGTGCAAACCGGTAGAATCCCACCCCTGCTTCTAAATGTCCTTGGATATACTGTAGGTGTCAAGGCTGATTTGTAACACACCGCTACTTGCAACCTGACAACAGAGATTGATAATATAATATTATCAATCAGCACTTTGTATATATAATATACAAAGTATTGCCTTTTTCTTTGCATTTTTTTCTGAAGCTCTGAACAAGTGCTGCATCCATTATGCCATTTGGAAATTGCTCCAATCCTTTACAATTATAAGTTCTGTAACTAAATCTGTATGTTGTATTATGTCTATTCATATCATAGATTTTGCAAAGCAGTATGCCTTTTGACAGATTTATTTTATATTCCTTTTTTAATGACTCTCAACATGGATTCTTTTTTAGAGTGGTCCCATCCTAAATTTTAACTGTTTTATCAAATGCTTACAGTAACTCTCTTCTAATATGGTACATTACTGCTGCAGCACAGGCCCTATAGTGTGAAGTTAAGATTGTTTTTTCCAGTGTCTGTCCCTCTGCATTTGCTGATATGAAACAATTTTCTCATTTTAAGTTGTATTCTTACTTTGGATAGACCATTCTGAAATGCTTCATAGCCTTTTCACATAGAATTCCTTTTTCCAGAGAATTTCCTTCCCCTGGAACTTACGAAATTCTACTTCTGCTGGATATGGATTTTTAAGAGAATTTACAGCACCCACAATAAGCTACCATGCCCAAGTTTGTTGATGCAGTGAATAAAAAATAATACAAGGGTACATAGTACTGATTTAACTGATCAGTGCCTTTGTAGAATATTTTGTCTCTTTTCATCGCTGTTGTGTTTCAGTAGATGTGGCAGGTATAATGGCAGTTATAAAAGCATCACAACTGTGAAGTTAGGCCACACTGCCTGGAAACATGAGCAAATAGTATGATCCGTTTGTGGAAGCTATGCTAGTAGGAGCAATTTCATTGGCCATGTTATCCTTGTACAAAAGAGCTGGCATTTGGAGAGTATCTGACCAGCACATAAATATGTGCTGAGTGCTGTACTCTGAATGATTTATAATACTAGCAAAATTTATTCATAAATGTTTAACTTTATCTATCATAAGAGTACCTCCAGTATTGTTTGATTGCACTGAAAAGTAGAGCAATTCTGCAAAATTTAGTTCCTTAACGTAGCACTCTCTAGATATCTTGAGATTGACTTCTAGAACAGTTTTTCATCATGGCTAACAGCCATGCTGACAGAGAATTCTCTGGAAAACTTCCTCAGAGAAAGTATCCCAGATAAATTTGTTGATCATTAAGACATAGAATGGTTCATTTCATTTGACTTAAGCATCTGCTAGTTCTTGGATTACACACACACACACACACACACAAATATCTATATCAATAGATATATAGAGATATATAGAGATACAGATACAGATACATACACACATACAGAGCAGTAACATCCAGTCCAATATATATATTGGACTGGATGTTACTGCTCTGTATTGGACTGGATGTTACTGCTTTGTAACAGTAACATTAATTTAAACAACCTGTCCTTGACTCAATTACATTTTTGTGCTTTTTAACAAATTGCTTAACATTACATACAACAAAGAGTTTATGACAATGTTTTTCAAGCTTGGCAACTTTAAAATCTGTGGACTTCCACTCCCAGAATTCCCCAGCCAACTTGGGGAATTGGAGTTGAAATCCATGCATCTTAAACTTGCCAAGCCTGAAAACACTGGTTTATGACTTACAGAAATTTGTGGAACTTCTATCTCATAAAACATCACAATGCAGTTTGCATGAAATATTTTTGAATGAACTCTATATGGGAAGGAGGGTGATAGATTTATCACAAACTATCAATGCCAATTACAAAGGCAATTCATATAAGACCTTTGCTGCAGCCCTAATGAAAGACTAAGGTTTTCTTAAAGGGCAATCTGTTCATCTCTGAAGGCCAAGTATGCTTTGGTGTCTTGTCAGCTGAGCAAAATCAGAGCAGATGTCTCTTTTCAAGAGATCTTGTGTACTAAATTGTTGAAGCTGGAACAGAAAACGAACAGTATGTTTTTCAACCTTTAATATTTATTTCAGGCTTCATGTCCTATTAGTGTTTCTATAAACTGCCTTACTGAAAGTTCTGTATTTATGGGTTTTGGTTGTGCAGAAACAAAGCCAATTAATTCATGATCCTGGCTGCAATACTCCTTTTCTTTCTGAGTGAATTTCTTTCAGGAAAAACTAATTGTGGAAGTTCTACAATACTTTGTGGAGGTTCTGACTAAACTCACTGCCTTTCTAAACCATCTGTTTATTCACAAAACATTTCAGAACTTGATGATAATGAGAGATGTCCTTCAGCCTAGACTAGGCTGAAGCAGAAAGAAAGCCACTGGAAGGAACAATGGTTAGTGGCCAGAGGGCAGAAGATTAACATTTTGAAATGTCCTTTGAACTAACAATCTCGCCATCTTCACAGATCTTAGTTTATTCTTTGCCTCCTTGACAAAGTCCTCCAATGTTTAGCAACTTAATCATTCTTGTTCAGAGGTCATCCAGACTCCTAAGCACATTTTTTTCCTCTCAGATCTTGAAATAGAACCAGTTTTGAAAAATGTCTGAGTAGCTAGCAATTTACTTTCTTTTCTTTTTATCAGACAAAATATTATTTTCCCTTGGTTGGTTATACAAGAAAGTCACTGGATTTGATATAACCATGTTAGCCATTTATTAATAAATATTTTTTGGAAACGACATCAAATTATGCTTTGAGAAACATCAATAGCCCATCTGTATTAATAAGATTCTTAAAAGTGGAAAGATTCATTTTAATAAAAATCAACATGAAAAAGAAGATATTCATTTTTCTATGTTCATTTATCTTTACAATCTTAAAAGATTTTTTAAAATATATATATATCCCACATAAATTCTGAACTTGCATGCTGTGCACAATGATTTAAAAAAAAAAAACAGGCTTGATTTTGAATATAATGGGAATAACAAACATGAAGGTATTCATGTTCATCTGTGTCTAATTAAATTTGCTTAACTCAGTTTATCATTTAACCATGACACAGCTATATCACATCAAGTGTATAAAATAGCAGCTATAACATTTAGTTCATGGGTGATCCATTTATTAATTGAGAGCTGCTAGAAATGAATAATGATTGATTTAAATTATATCTATGTAAGAGCATGAGTTCAGTCCATAGGGTAAAAGATTGGAGGTACCAAACTACCTCAGAAACACTTGGATCTCCTTTCTGATATATTAATATCACAACAGATAGTTTAATCAAGTTTTATTTTAAAGAAGAAAAGAAAAGAGGAAAGAAGACTCCTTTTAATTAATTTATTAAATGACTATGTTACTTTTTATTCAGAAGTCCATTTTTAAACTTTAAGCATTATGAAGCCAAATTATTCACTCATGGAACTGATAAGAATGTTGCACAAAGTAGAAAAATGTAAAGGAAAATACAAGGATATGACCAGACAACAATATGATTGGACCTAAATACAGTTACAAACTAAAACAGAGAAAGTTACCCAAAGTCAAAATACTAGATTTTAATTAAACACAAATAGAAATAAAAATTAATATACGATATTTGCAGGAAAAGCTTTTCTGTCTGTCTTTTACAAGGTAGCTAGTTTATCTAATAGAAAGTTTCCTTGGAGGACTTCTCTTTCAAATCCTTGAGGATTCCAGTCAGTCAACCCAACATCCTAGAGCAGGGGTGTCAAACTTGCATAGTCATGGCATCGTGACATGATGTATTGTGACTTTTTTCCCCTTCATTAAACCAGGCATGGGCATGGCCAGCACATGACACATCCAGCTTGTGGGTCACGAGTTTGACAACCCTGTCCTAGAGGGAAAGGAACAAGCTCCATTCCTCTACTGTGCTCCATTTTGCCTCTAGAATAGGGGTGGGGAATTATGGCCCCTTTATGACCTGTGGAGTTCAACTCCCAGAATTCCTGAGCCAGCAATTCTGGGATTTGAAATCTCACAGGTCATAAAGAGGCCATAGTTCCCCACCCCTGCTCTAGAATAAAGGGAGGGGAACTGGGGTAATCTCCTTACACATGGCCAACAGCTAGGCCCCTTTCTGATTGAGTCAGCTAAGTGCATTCTCTGGGAAGCAACTTATTTAACAGAATCACATATACACCATATGCATCATTCATTTACAGCATATGAATATGGTTACCAAAGAAAGAAAATAGCTGGCTGTAAGCACTTTATCTTCAATTTTAAAAAATATTGAAGAAGATTGACAAGAGTTTACTATCCTGCGTGGAGCTCTTGGAAGTATCTGATCACTATGAGAAGTAGAATATGGATGCTATCTATTCATTTATTTACTTTATTAAATAGAGTAGTACCAATAGCACTTAAACTTATATACAGTTTCATAGTGCTTTCCAGCACTTCCTAAGCAGTTTACAGAGTCAGCATATTGCCCCCAACAATCTAGGTCAGTGATGGCTAACCTTTTCCTGACCAAGTGCCCAAAACATGTGCACCCGAACCCCCAAAATGCAAGTGTGCAGCCCACGCACATGCGCCGCCCCTCATGCACATTCAGCCCCTGCATGCGCCCCACCTCCATGCATACGCACGGGTCCCACACCTACACGCACGGGCTCCCTGCACACGCACGGCCCTTGCGAATGCACGCTGACAGGAGGCATGTGTGCCTGTGCAGCAGAGCTGAACTGGGGCAACGGCTCACATGCCATCAGAGAGGGGACTGCGTGCCACTTCTGGCACACGTGCCATAGGTTCGCCATCACGGATCTAGGTCCTCATTATACCAATCTCAGAAGGATGGAAGATTGAATCAACCTTGAGCCAGTCAGGATCAAACTTCTGGCAGTGGGAAGAGTCAGCCTGTGATACTGCATTCTAACCACTGCACCACTATGGTTCTTATATACAGTTTTATAGGCAATCTTTATCAGTCCCTCCAACTTTTCCTATTTCCACAGCCTATTTTTCCTTGGTCATGTCCAATTTTGGAAGGCAGCTGTAGTACAATACACAAAACTGAAATGTGAATATCATGAAGATGTAGATGTATCCAAATGTCAGTGTTATTCATGGATGAGATGATATGGGTAATCCCCAGGTTACGAGCGTTCCTTTAGCAAATGTTTGAAGTTATGCGATAAATGCCCCCTAGTCTTTATGAACAAGTCCGGAAACTACGAATGTTACAGCACCACCGCAGTTGTTTGCCCTTATGAACAACTGCAGAGGCTCTGCAACATTTATCTTGCCTATTCACCTCTGCTCCGCGCTTTGGTGGCTAAAACAGAGCTTTCGAAGGGCAGGCCTGTCCCTTTGATGATTCGTTTTCGCCTGCGCAGGCCTCGTCCTGCACTTTGCTGGCAAAAATGGAGCTTTGGAGCGGTGGGGGTTAGGGCCCGCCCCTCCAAACTTCCGTGTTGGCTGGCAAAGTGCTGGGCAAGGCCTGTGCAGGCCAAAACAGAGTGTCGGAGCGGTGCACACAGCTGAGAGACTGGACAGGAGACAGTTTGCTAGATCTTTGCATGGTAAGTGACCCGACGTGGCAGGTGGGGGGGAAAGCAATTGTAGGGAGCATGAGGTATTTCAGTGGGGCAGGTGGTCTTAAGCAGGTGGTCTGTTCCATCACTAGGCCTCTCATGGCCTTCATCACCCTAAAATACCTCATGTGCACTTAATGAACCACGCATTCCATTAGCAAATGTGTGGGCAAAAGGAGGAAGTGATCACGTTCAAGGTACAAGATTCACTCCCACGAATCCATTAGATTTGTAACTTGAGGACTAATTGTACTGAAGTTGTTTCTTCTTTTAGGGAATACTTTGATAATAGTTTGAGTTCAAGTGCTTAGAAGAGATTAAAATTAAAGAAGTTAAGCACTAAGACTTCTTTCAGATGTAAAGTTATAGGCATACTTCTTTTGAAATTAACAATTGATGAACCTGTTTTATATAGTGCTATGATCTTGAATGTAGAAACTACCTTTAATTATCTTCCATTTACTGATGTGGCATAAGACAGAAAAGCAATAGTGAATAGACTTTGAAATAATATCCGCCTAGCTATATTAAATCAGTGTCCATGTTGAATTCTCTGGTATTCAGTTCCTAATACTTTAATCTCTCATATGAGAATGAGTTGCAATTGCTAACCTCATAATATTTTGTCCCAAAGGTGCTTTTTCAGGAGGTAATCGGACTTTCTTGTTTTGTCTTTTGAAGATGTTTCGCTTCTCATCCAAGATAGTGGGGAATGGAAGGATTTATACTCTATTTTTCTATTTATATTCTATAAATCCTTCCATTCCCCACTATTCTGTCAGAGCTGAAGAAGCTTCCTGGATGCTTTTTCTTTTTCAAAAGAAAAAAATAAGAAAGTCCAGTTGCCTCCTGAAAAAGCACCTTTGGGACAACCATGACCTGAATGATTGAGAATCTCTACAAACTCATACTATTTTGTAGAGTTATAACTGATTCTAATAAATGGCTTTATTTACCTTCCTCTGCCATATGTCTTTCACTTCAACTGAAAAACAGTCCTTAAATAATGCTTCATGGATGATTCAAGGAATAAATATCATGAATAAGAAGTTTTATTAAGTCTGTTGGATATGGGCAAACATTTGTTAATTATTGAGCATAATACATTGAAAATAAATAGAAAAACTTGCAGAATTGTTACTGAAAATAATGGCAAGAGAAATAATTTTTCACTGAAAACTGAGCTCTTCAGTTGAAGCTAGATCATTTATTTCATCATGTATAATTAATGGTTGAATTCTCTGCAGCTGAGCTGAATATAGTGGGATTTAATTCTCAGCAACATAAATTGGACTTGTACAACACAAAAAGAGAATATTTGGTATTTGAATACATATATTATAGATTATCTGCTTGTGTGGGGAAACCATGATTACTTTTGAATAATTAAATGCAACTGAAGCATTTAACTCAAGTGATAGGCTAATTTATCCTATAGATAAATTAAAAACACCCAACTAATTAAAAAATGTAACATTTGTATGTGCATGTTTACCTGTATTAATTAGAGGGGTTGAAGGTGTTTGAGCAACAAACAATGCAATTATTGATGTTACAAATGAATTAAGAAAACTTTTAAATTATCACACAATTGTATATGAGGGGGAAAATAACAAATATTTGCTGAAAAAAGTTCAGCATCAAAGAAATAAAAGCATTATTTTTTTTAAGACAAAGCCCTGGTTTAAAATGGAAAAAAATTATAATTTATTTTCTATATTTGTACACCATTTTGGCATTTAGCCATACACAAAACACATAAAGCAGATTAAGTTACTAGAAGAACTTGCCAGAAGGTATCTAAAGAGCTTCAGAGTAGAAGACAAATTTCAGTGTGGGTTTCCCTGAAATTCCTGTCTTTACACAATATGCCTTGCAAAATCTCTATAACTAAAGTGATGTATGAACTGAAATATGTAAGTAAAATAAATTATTATACCTTAATGGTCTGATTTTCTTCAATTAGAAAAAAATACTACAGTATTCCCCTTTTTAAAAATGTGGTGGCTCATGTTATTGTACAAGTGTGTGGAATTTGGAATCAACAGATTCATTGACCAATATGATTTTCTATTTATCTTTCATTCAATTATGCTTTCTTTAAACAAAGAAAAAATGTATGGTCAAAAACCATGGCTGGAGTCATTTACTGATTATCCATATTGTGGACTATTTGATTCAGTTTGTAATGTTCTGGTTATATGATAAACCATGATACAAGCATACCATGCCTAATGCATAAATTTAGCCGATATATGATGAAATAACTGTATTGCTAGCCCAAGGTATTTTGCTGCTTGGGATGAATAAAAAATGGCATTCCGTGTATAGTAGCCAACAGGCTATTACTACACAGGAGCAATAAATAGCATTCTCCACTATATCACAGGCCACACTGGGCTCATTTAAGATGACAAGGATAGGCCATATACTATAAAGTGAACTTGTTAGGAGATTCAAGAATAACTGTGGGGGAGCTTTTAAACTTGCTTATCTATTGCCTGGAGCAGCTTTATTTCTCTAATTTGTGAAAGGGTCAGTTCTGAATAGGCATCTGATTTCCAAAAAGAGGCATTCTCAAATTCAATCCTGCCTAGAAATCAACTGTTCTGAAAAGCCTGTCCTTGAATGTATAAGAATTGGTTTTGATTGCTTGCCAATGATAGGAACTCTGTCCTTACTCTTTCTGAAAAAGCTAACTGTGTTAAAAACAGATTTTGGGTCTAAGCGGTATTGAAGTCTGCAACTAAAGAAAAAAGTACAAAAATACCATATATAAATGCAATTAAGGAGCTTCATTAATCTGTTCATATAATCTGTTATATAATCATATAAACTTCATATAATCTGTTCACACCTACAGTATGTATTAGGTTAGGGGTAGATCTTCTTAGAGAATATCCATCTATGTGATTGCTAGGAATAAAAAATGACTTGATGGCACATGATCAGTCAATGCAGAACAACTTTTGGGGTAGGTTATAGTGAAAAAGCATTACCAACTCAAAATTTCCTTCATAGCTGAGTAAGAATTTCAACCGGGGGATTAGTGTAACACTTTATGCACTGCTCTATTTGTTGTGCATATCAAAAGGGAAATATATACTTCTCATTTTTAACCTATGATTTATTGTGTTGCATTTTAAAGTACAAGTACGGTAAGTCCAGGGGTGAAATCTAAAATTTTTTGCTACCGGTTCTGTGGGCGTGGCTTAATTAGTGGGTGGGGCTTGGTGGTCAAGTGACTGGGAGGGCATGGCTTGTTGGTCAGGTGGGCATGGCCAAGTCAATGTCACTTCTTTGCCCTTTTTTAACCTACAAAACACAACACAACACAACTGGCTCACCCACAATATAAAAGCAGCTGTGCTAGACCCAAAATGGCCCCTGCAACAAGCAGGAACCTCACACAGCCACAAAAAACAACTTTCACACTTTACACACACACAACACAACACAACAACTGGCTCACCCACAATGTAAAAGCAGCTGTGCTAGACCCAAAATGGCCACTGCAACAAGCAGGAACCTCACACAGCCACAAAAAGCCCCAAAAAACCAACTTTCACACTTTACACACACAAAATTCCACATACAGCTTTGTGAGATTTTGTGTGTTTGTGTAGTTAGAGTGAAACACTACAGAAATACACTAAATCTCAGAAAGCTGCACAAATATTTTATTTTATTTTATTTTTATTTTTATATAAAAGCAGCTAAATTTAAAACTTCCTAAACTTTAAATGGCTAGGTCTAAAAAAAGAACAACTAAAAAAACCCCCAATTAACTATTTTTTTAAAGCTCCCGAAAGGGGAAAAAAACTTACCCAATAGAATAGGGGTCTCCAACCTTGGCAACTTTAAGACTTGTAGACTTCAACTCCCAGAATTCCTCAGCCAGCTTTGCTTTGCTGGCTGAGGAATTCTGGGAGTTGAAGTCCACAACTCCCTGCCTGTTTGATTGCAGGCAGGGAGATTCAGTTGCTTGCTGATGCAATGGATTGCAGGGATTACAGCAAGGCGTTGCGACCAGCAGCTAAGGTAAGCAAGCTGAGGGGGGAGGGGGAGGGATTTTTGCTACCGATTAGCAGGCAACTCAGCTGAGATCATCAGAGCTTGGATCGTCAGAGCCATTTAAAAGAAAAAAACTTTTTTTCTTTTAAATGGCTCTGACGATCCAAGCTGAGTTGCCTGATTAGCAGGCAATTTAGCTGGGATCGTTAGAGCTTGGCTGGTCAGAGCCATTTAAAAGGAAAAAAAAGGCTCTGATGATCGCGCGGCTCAGCTGGGCATGTGGGGCGGGGGCAGGGATTTTTGCTACTGGTTCTCCAAACTGCCCGCGGCCATTGCTACCTACTCGCCCGAGCCAGTCCAAACTGGGAGCATTTCACCCCTGGGTAAGTCCCTTTACAGTTGATAGGCATTATAGCAATTCATGGTGTTGTGTTCGGCGGCCCCGGCAACCGGGGACGCCACTCTGTGATTGGCCAAGAGGCGTGGCCTCCCTTAAGCGGGAGTATCTGTGGTTGCTGATTGGTTATCGTTTGACAAGCTAAGCAGTATAAATAGGCTGTCAGTTCTCCTCAGCCTGGTTCGTGTTTTCTCAATGCCTGTTGCTGTTTAATAAAGTGTTCTGTTTAAACGCAACTTCATCCTAATTCATGCCTGAACGAACTATTTAACACTGGCGACGAGGAAGAGGAAGAATTCCAATGGCTCCACCTACTTTTGCCCCTTTTGACCCATCCACTGAGGTCTGGGAAGCTTATATGGAATGCTTCGAATGTTTCTTAGAGGCAAACGACTTCACCGACCTTTCCGGAGGTAAAAAGAGAGCTCATTTCTTGAATTCTTGTGGCCCTGAGGTTTTCGCGACTGCTTGGGCTTTGTTTGCCCCTACCCCGGTGCATACAGTTGCCTGGGATGTCCTGCACCTTAAGTTAAAAGACCACTACTCCCCCGCACCTTCCCGAATTGCCCGTTGGTTTCAACTGCGACAGGTGTTACAGGAGGAGGGGGAGTCCATCAATCGTTATGTGGCTCATTTGCGGACAGCTGCCCTCGATTGTGAATACCGCGACCTTGATGACGCGCTGGTGGAACAACTGGTGTGTGGCGTTAAAGACATCCGTCTGCAAAGATGTTTGCTGGCCAAAAAGAATTTAGATCTACCGACTGCGATCGAGGAGGCACAGGCGGCTGAAATGTCGGACAAATCTACTGCTGACATTAGAAAGTTCTACCCTTCCGGGGGGTTGTCATCTACTACTGTTAACCTGCAAGACATTGCCTCTGATGAGTCTACGGATGAGGAGGCCGTTGGTCGTCTACAAGCTTCTAAGCCTAGACCGAAGAACAAACGTTGGCCAATTAAACCTCAGCCCTCTCTATGCTTCAGCTGCGGTGAACAGCATCCACGGGCAACCTGTTGGTTTAGATCTGCAACTTGCCGCCGTTGTGGGAAACTGGGCCACATTGCTCGAGCATGCCGATCTCTGCCCAAACCCGCTGCTTTGCCGAAGTCTCGCCGTCCTAAAAAGGAGGAATGTTTCTCGATTTTGCGCGACTGCCACATCACTGAGGTGACTTCCCTTTCCAGACTACCCAGTAACAATAAACTTTCAATGACAGTGCTCATCGAAGGCGCCTCCTGTCCAATGGAGGTGGACACTGGTTCGGCAAAGTCAATCGTGTCATGGGGGGTGTTAAAGCGGATAATTCCAACGATTCAGAAGAGACGTTTGAAACCTTGCCCTGTCAGATTGAGAGACTACCAGGGAAACTTCATTCCTATTTTAGGACAGGATTCCTTTTTAATTGAAACTGAGGGGTTTGTGGGACTTCTTCCATTGATCGTGGTCAAGGGTTTCCTTCCCAGCCTACTGGGAATGGATTGGTTTCGGGCATTGGGGTTACAGGTATCAGGGATTCACTCCACTCACATGGACAGTTTTGGGGGCCTGTTTAATGAGTTTTCTGACATTTTTGATGGGGGCCTGGGTCCCCCATCTCCCTCAATCTGGACCCCCAGGTTGCCCCGATTAGGCTTAAACCGCGCCGTGTCCCTTTTGCCTTAGGCCAAAGGTGGATGCGGAATTAGATAAGCTCTTAGCACAAGGTGTCCTTGAGCCAACCAATCACTCTAAGTGGGAGACCCCCATCGTGATTCCCATCAAACCTGATGGGTCTATTAGGATTTGTGGTGACTTTAAATGCACCCTAAATAAGGCGTTGACAGTTAATCCTTACCCTGTTCCTGTAGTTCAACATCTACTACATTCCCTAGGCCCAGGGTCCATTTTTGCCAAATTAGATTTGGCCCAGGCGTATCAACAGCTCCCGGTGGATGATGCCTCGGCTGAGGCTCAAACCATCGTGACCCATCGTGGAGCTTTTAAGTGTCGGCGCCTCCAGTTTGGTGTGAACGTAGCCCCGGGCCTCTTTCAAAATTTAATGGAGCGTCTTTTGCAGGGCCTGCCAGGGGTAGTGCCTTACTTTGACGATGTGCTCGTCTCTGCTTCGTGTCGGGGCGAGCTCATCGAACGAGTAAGGGCTGTCCTCCTCCGTTTCCGTGAATCAGGCTAAAAATTAAACAAGAGTAAGTGCAAAATTGGCGTTTCCCAAATTGAATTCTTGGGCTACTTAGTGGATGGTAAGGGGATCCGTCCCACCCCATCTAAGGTCGCTGCCATTAAGCATGCACCGGTGCCCACCTGCCGGGCTGAGTTGCAATCCTTTTTGGGTCTCTTAAATTTTTATAATGTATTTTTACCCCACAAAGCCACGGTAGCCGAACCTCTCCACCGGTTGCTGTCCAAAGCAACTCCCTGGGTGTGGACAAAAGTACATGACCGCGCATTCCAGGCGGTTAAAGACCTGTTATCTTCGTCAGCCAATATAGCTCAGATTTACCCCTCACTCTGACAGCTGACGCGTCCCCATTCGGAATTGGGGCGGTGTTGAGTCACCATTTTCCGAATGGGTTAGAAGCACCGATAGCGTTCTACTTGAGGACTTTGTCCTCCGCAGAACGTAACTACAGTCAGCTTGACCGGGAGGCTCTCGCGGCTGTCACTTCTATCAAACGTTTTCACGAATATGTGTATGGCAGGCCGTTTGAATTAGTAACAGATCATAAACCCCTGTTAGGGTTACTGGATGGTTGCTGCCAAACTCCTCTGGTCATGTCCCCTCGCATGTCCCGGTGGTCGGTATTCCTGGCCGCTTATAACTACTCATTAGTCTACAGACCGGGTAAGCTCATTCCCCACACGGACACACTGAGTCGTTTCCCTTTGCCGGCCCCTGTGCTGGATCCATCTCCGGCCCTGCCCGTCCTTCTGGTGGACGAGTTGTCATTACCACTGACCTCCACTGACATAGCAGCCCACTCCCTCCGTGACCCGATCCTCTCTCAGGTTCTCCACTGGGTTACTACTTGCCCCTTTAGGGCAAGTGCCTACTGCTTTTGCTCCTTACCGTACCCGCCAAAATGAGTTATCGGTCCATCTAGGGTGTCTACTGTGGGGACACAGGGTTGTGGTTCCTCCCTCCCTCCAGCCTGAGGTTCTTAGATGTTTACATACAGACCACCCAGGCATCGTACGTATGAAAGAGTTAGGGCGTAGTTATGTGTGGTGGCCCTTATTCGACCACAATGTCTCTGCATGGGTCTCCGGGTGTCAGCCTTGTCAGCTCTCCTGGCCAGCCCCTCCGTCCACCCCGTCCAGGGATTGGGAAACTCCCCGCGGCCCCTGGTCACGGCTGCACCTGGATTTTGCCAGCCCTTTCTGGGGCCGACATTTCTTAATCGTTGTGGATGCCCTATCAAAATGGGTGGAACTGGAACTCATGCCTTCCACAACCGCCGAGGCCACTGTTAGGGTATTACGACGTCTTTTTACCACCCATGGGATCCCTGATGTGATCGTTACTGATAATGGACCTCAGTTCGTCTCTGCCACTTTCCAGTCTTTTCTCGCGAGTTTAGGAACCCGTCACGCCCAGATTGCCCCTTACCGGCCGTTAGGGAATGGTTTGGCTGAACGGGCTGTGCGGTCTGCCAAGGACACGTTGGCCCGGTTTGCCTCTGGGAGCTGGCAGGACAAGATTGACGCTTATCTGTTTGCTCAACATGTGACTCCTTGCCTGCTCACCCATCACAGTCCCGCGGAGGTTTTGATGGGGCGGCGGCTGCGAACGGTGATGGATCATTTGCACCCTACCTATGCTCCAGAGGGCTATCAGGGTGTTAGTGTGGAGCTCAGGGCATTTAAGGAAGGAGACCTGGTGTTTGCCAGAAACTATGGGGGCGAACCTCGTTGACTACTGGGACGGGTGATAGATGTAACCGGCCCCTGTTCTTACAGGATTCAACTGACTGATGGTCGATCGTGGCGCCGACACGCGGACCAACTGAGGGGCCGACAAGATACCCCATCAGACACTGGGGACAGAAGAGACCCAAGCGTAGTCCTACAAGATGCAACACCACCCAGATACGCCCCCGTGGCCGTCACACTTCCTCCTACCCCCCGGGGGCCGAGTCTTGCCCAAGACTTACCAGCACTTCCGGATGTCCCCATTGGCCATGACGGCTCACTGGCCACGCCAGCTCCTGACACTGATCTGCCCCCCTCTGCCGCTGCAGCTGCGCCAGCGCTGAGACGTTCATCTCGTCCGCGCAGGCGCCCAGAGTACCTTAAAGACTACGTCTGTTCAAGCCAGGGGTGAAGGAGTGTTGTGTTCGGCGGCCCCGGCAACCGGGGACGCCACTCCGTGATTGGCCAAGAGGCGTGGCCTCCCTTAAGCGGGAGTATCTGTGGTTGCTGATTGGTTATTGTTTGATAAGCTAAGCAGTATAAATAGGCTGTCAGTTCTCCTCAGCCTGGTTCGTGTTTTCTCAATGCCTGTTGCTGTTTAATAAAGTGTTCTGTTTAAACGCAACTTCGTCCTAATTCATGCCTGAACGAACTATTTAACACATGGCTTCTCATCTCATCACATATTCATAGTTTTGCTTTGTGAACTAAATGAGGGAAGTGGAAAACAATTGGGTCCTGCAACCAAATGGGACAGACGCCAGGACACATGTGTTAAGGAGCAGAGAGACCTAGATTCTAATCCTTCTCTGGGCACAGAAGTCACCTGGATAACCTTGGGAATCTCAGCTTCCTCTCTGTAATTAGTCACCTGAAAACAAAATTCTTCACTGCATCAGGCATTGGTAAGTTTTCTTGTAAGAAATGGGCAAGCAAAGCACGAAATCAAGCAGCTCCTACAGCTAAATGCTGTACAAACAAATGCTAAGAAAACAATGTATAATTTCATTAAACAAGCTACCACAATATTGTTCATCCTTCCCTTCTTTTTGCTGGACTGAAAATCCTCAGATGCTATTACTTTTCCTTAGAGAGAATTTGCTCTGATTCTTTAAGAGTTGGGTTTCTCTTTTCTTCACATCACCAGCTCTTCAGTTTACCACAATCTGAAATTTACATTGTATTCCAAGAATGATAAACCATAGATTTGCAAAGATCAGACAGGTTTTAAATTCTTTTGCTGGTTATTCTCAATGGAATCTGCCTTTTCCAAATGCAAATTGGATTGAGTTTTTCATCAAGCTTTGCACTAGAATTTCAGATTCCCATTCATAGTTAATTACAATTAGGTCAGATCCAGACAGCTTGCTTACTAAGTTACACACACCAAGTACATCACCCTGTACCTAAACTGAAGCATATTAGGCATTTTAATATTTTCCCCAATTTTGTGAGATATTTTTTTGTTATCGCTTTGGATTTAAACATCCCATATGCTTGAACGTTGTCAGCAAACATGATTGCATTACACATTGCCTCCAAATTCTGATCATTTAAGAATAAATTTTTAAATTCTATTACAGATCATCGAAAGTCACACCACTTACATCTCTTCACTGTGAGAATTGACAAATTATTCTTACTGTCTGCTCTTTCATTAGATGTCAAGCTTTAAGATAACTTGGTAAGTTTGCTCAGGAAGAGAATTTGTCAAAAGCCTTTTGAAAATTCAGTTCGACAGTATATGGCAGTTGATCCTTTCTCACAAACGTGCTCTAAAAATTTAGTGAGACAAAAATTATCTTTGTGGAAACTCTACTGAGTTGTGCACACTCAGAATACATCCTTCTGCTTCAAGAATCTTCCACCTATATCACCTTATCCCAGTTGTAAAAAACTACAATGGTTAAATGAAGTAATCCCTCCAGTGTATAGGCTGTCAACCAATGTCAAAGAAAGTCTGATGCATTCTTTAGCATCTGTTCACTCACTTTGTACATGGGAAGTTGCTGGGTTGCTATTGTTTGTGAAGCAGAAACCTGCAGTGATTACACATCAGCGAGCTTTAAGCAACACAGTATGGTTGAATTTTTTATTACTGAAGGAATTCACTACCAAGTGCAAGTTGTTTATGATGAAAACTGTGCTGATGAGAATACTGTGCATTATAGGACAAAAAATTTGTCCTATATTCCTATATTCCTTCCTATATTATGAACTGGGAAGAGGTTTGTTAAAAATAAAGAACAAAAATGGCAGCCAACAATTTTTATATAAGAAATTTTGGGGAACTGATTGAAGACAACAGGCAGATCACACACAAGGAAATCACTGTCAAGCTTTTCACAGGAATGCATGGGTCACATTATTGATATTCTTCAACTGGAAAATTTGCACAAGACGGGTCCTTTTGTCTTTTTCTCTTGGCAGAGATGAAAGTTTCAAGAATTGAAATTTGCCAACAAATATTGTCATGTTGTAAAAATGAAACTTAGAATGAAGTGAGCAATGTTCAGCAAAGACTGTAGTCAATTGGATGCCACCAGATGTTCAGAGAAAAAGAGGAAGGCCAAAGAAAATCTGGCACCAAATATTTTAGGAAGATCTGAAAAACAACTTTAAATGGAAGGATGAGGATACTGTACCTGTGGACTGAGAACTGCGGAGTACGCTTGTAGCCCAATGGACTTAGCACAGGACTTGTTGGAAAGTAAGAATGAAGGTGAGAAATTTCTTCGCAGCATTGTGATAGCAATGCAAAATGGGCTCATCATTATGATCCAGAAATGCATCAATCCATGAAATACCATCACAAAGGTTTTCCTGTGAAGGAAAAGGGGTGGGGGGAATCTCAGGATTCAGCAGAAAAACTTATGGATACAGATTTTGGGGGAGATGCAGATAGAATTTTTGACATGGACTTTCTTAAAACTGGCACCACTGTGAACTCCGAGCACTATATTGCAACACTTAGCTTTGAAATAAGGTAGAGTTAGAAAGCATAAAAAGACATTTTGCTATCTATTTGATTCAGATCAAGGGATGGCAAGTCCATTAGCTTGAAAGACGGTCTCAGCCCCAATATATAAATCAGGCCAAAAAATCAACTCCACATTAAAACTAACACTATTTTAATTATATTGTTTCCTTTGTTGCATTGGTAATGGTTTTCCCCCTTCTCTGTCAAGGCCATCCTCTTTCCTCTCTACACATAGTATGGAGTTGTGATAGCTTTAAGCTATCATTGGCAGAAATCATTGAATAACAGTGATTACACGGAAGAGTAAATACAAGTAAGTAATTTTGCTATTTCATTTATTATCCTTTCCAAACTAAGGTTTTAGAGATGGGAGATGGAAAGATATAATCTTAATAACTATTCATGATTTCTAAAAGGAAATCTGGCTGCCAAAGAACATGGTGGCTGGACACCACCAAAGCTGACACTAGCCAGAGCATAGAACAACTCAAAGAAGGACTTCCGGTTGAACCTCCAGGGCCTTCGGAAGCGAGCTCCGTGGCCCCGTTCCGAGCCCTCCCTGCCGGGGGCTTCATTCAAAGTCATAGCCATCCTGGAGGGGTGGTGAAGCGAAGGGGGACCACCTTGCAGGTTGCATCTCCTCTCCCTAACTCAGAAAACCCCCTCATCTGAAGACTAGGAGTATCAGCAGTCAAAATGGCTACCATGAAGCCAGGGAACAAATAGAAACCATAAGTTTGTGCAGGAGGAGAGAAACAGTGAATGATGTGTCATCTGGGTGAGAAAAGATTTATTGCTGAAGCTTGACCCCCCCCCCAAAAAAATTCAAGGGGAATACATTTTAGAACAATTTGTTACAGTGGCATGCAATT
Source organism: Pantherophis guttatus (assembly GCF_059756535.1). Classification (NCBI taxonomy): domain Eukaryota; kingdom Metazoa; phylum Chordata; class Lepidosauria; order Squamata; family Colubridae; genus Pantherophis; species Pantherophis guttatus. The sequence goes on from NC_142067.1 coordinate 85,052,383, forward strand.
ATTGTGAAAAAACATATTGGAAATTTAAAAAGTAAATATTTGTTTAAAAAGAAAATTAAGCTGGAAATTGAATCCTCAAAACAAAAGGTGTGATATTAAGAAGGCATATTAAGATGCTGGAACCATAACCCCACCTTTTCTTCAAATAATTTGCTTTAAGTATTTGGATTTATAAATTAAAATAAACAAGATAAATAAATGTTATTGTCAAAATAAAAGCAGAGTGAAGTATAGAGTGCCATCTGCTGATGAAAGTGAATTTTGCAGTTTGGGAGTAAACATTGAAATAAATAAAAATAACTGTTGAACTATACATATTTATCCTTTAACCACTGGAGACTGGAATATTAAATAAGATTTTGCATTTGGAGACCCCTGACTATTGTTGGATATATAAAAATGACTTCAGGAGTAGAGGATCCCTGAAGTGATTTGATTGAACATTGATGAGGAGGCTTGGTTTCTGAACTGACAATTGTGGAGATTTAAATGGAATGGAGTCAATGATTCAGAGCATTAAAAAACACTGGAACTACATAAGGACATGGTGGAAATATTTGATTTTATAGATAGAAGATGGGAAAATTGTACACAAGAGACAAGGAGCAAAGACCAGGACAAGAAGGAAAGAATGGGATTAACAATTGGAATAGAAGGGGAATTAGAATTGAGAAACCAGCAAAAAGAAGACAACAAGGAGGATACACTTTTAAAATTAATAAGGATTGAGGAACTAAAACAGGGGGAATACACTTTAAAAGATTTTAAAAAGAAATGGGAGGTACAGGAAGAGGCTTGGGGGAAAAAGATAGGATTTAGAACAGAAAGCTTTCAAATTAAACAGTGGGAAAGGGCAGGGCAAGGAGAAAAAATTAAATTATGGATTCAGACTATAAATCTCGAAGTAGATGGAATAAAAGACTTAGAGAAAAATATGGGAGACAAGTCAAAAAAAAGGTAGGATTAAAGGATTGGATGTGGACAAGAGATAATGGTTAAGGGGAGAAAAAGAGTTATAGATACATTATGATAATATTTTAATGTATTAATATTAGAATGATATAGGCTGGATAATTAGTTTGTATGTAATATAATAAATATTAGGATGAACATTTTACTATAAATGGATATATATCTTACTATAAACTACGGAAAATTTAAATCAGAATTTACTATTAATTGGAAATGAGAGGTTGAATGATAGTATTATCAAAAGTGTGTAAAATATGACTATTGTGTAGGTAATGTGATAAGTAGATATAGCTATGCATAACAATAGAATTATATGGAACAAGAAAACTAGATTTTGAATGAGAAAATTAGAAAATAGAATAGGAATATGTTGAATGCTTTAAATAATTGTGATTGATATTAGAAGTCACTATTGAGATATTAAATAATGGAAGAAAGAAAGGAACTAATATATAGAGAGAGGAAGAGTTAAATAATGGGAATATGGATAATAAAACAGATTATCATGTCTTTGAATATAATAATGTGAAGGGGGGAAATGTTAAAGAAACTTTAGAATGGAAGGGTGGTAAAGCAATGTATTAATAATATGGAATAAGGAAAATGGAATTGAATAATTATGAATATGTTTATTTGTTTATTTGTATTGAATTATATGATACTCAGATACCACACCATTCACATAATGATATGTATAAACTATACAAAAATAAAAAACTTGATTTAAAAAAAAAGGACAAGTCATAGAAGAAGTGCAAGATTGGAAGATATGGAGAGACCTGGCCCATAGAATCACCAAGAGTCGAACACAACTGAATAGATAACATTATTTTCATTGTCATTCATTAATTCATCAAATACAATAAATCATGTAACGGTGAGATATCATTTGAGAGTTTGGGCTGAGTTTGGGCTGAGGCATCCTGTGTGTATTGAACATACTCCATTATATAATTCAATCCTAGCATCTAGAATCTGTCTGGATGGGACAAAAAAAAAAAAGCTGAACCCAAAGAAGATGGAGTTTGTACATAGATCGAATCTCACCAGGCTCAAGGTTGACTCAGCCCTTCCATCCTTCCAAGATGGGTAAAATGAGGACCCAGATCGTTGGGGGCAATATGCTGACTCTGTAAACTGCTTAGAGAGGCCTCTAAAAAGCACTGTGAAGCGGTATATAATTCTATTGCTATTGCTAGAGATTTTTTATTAGCTCCAGTAGTGGGATTCAACCGGTGTAACAACCAGTTCGCTAAGTGTGTGCTATGCGTGTGCGCAGTGCATTTGAAAACAGCTCTACAACTTACTGTCGAGTGTCAAACAACCCCTTGACACAACATCCTGGGGAATATGAAACACCTGAACATGAGCATCTGTGCAGATCCAGAATGAGATGGAACAGACCCGGAAGAACACACACGGTGGAGGGGGTGTTATAGCATGTAGGATGGCATGGTGATATTAGGTGATGGACGGTATAAGGAAAAAGGGGGGGAATACATCCATCAACGTCAAACAGATCCCAGTGACAGGAGAAGATAGTAAAAACCCGGAAGTAAGGGCAAACTGTAGGTAGGCAGAAGGGGATAAGCAGCGTGGTTACTTTAAATTTGTACTAGAGCAAAGGAGGGGCGCTTGAAGAGCGTTCTATAAAGCCGGCGGCACGGGAGAAACAGCCGTCTCCGACTTTGCTTCTCACCAAAGAACTTCAGCGCTTACTGTTTGACCATCGTGTAAGCTATGATTAAACCGGATAGATTCCTCTTCTGAGCGTGAGTGTGTGTGTTTATCCAGTGCAGCACAGGTGGTTCCGAGTGGGGCTGACAGAAAGTCGGAGACCCTTTTTCTTTTCTTGTACTGAGGATGGGAGCAGCTCCAATGGCAGAAGGAACAGTGGATAACGCTTTGGTGTTGGACTTGGGGGCGGAGACGGAGGCAGAGGTGGAGGAGAGCGCGGCGCTTGAGGCATGTTGCGAACAACAAGTAGTACGCCCCAAACAGAGAGTGGTGTTGCCGGTGCCAGAAAGCAAGCAGGAAAGCCAGGACTCATTGGGGACAGAGGCTTTTCAAACATCGTCTGGGAACTGGTGGCAAAGTACCGCTATACTGGGGAAATTGGGGTTTTGGGCGTCGACAACCCCCCCTGGCCTCGCAATTCCAAGGATGGCAGGAGAGGCAATGGCCAGAAGAAGAAGATGGGGATTGGAGTTATTCCACTGGCCCTGGTGTGACTACCATGGATATGTTGAGGGAGAGGTTTGGGGAAGCCAGATTCTGGGATGCCCCTTCCTGGCAGCCCTGGGCGCTGGGGTGGATCAGTCGACCACATGGCCAAGTGGGGTTGGACCGTCAGCTGGCGGAACGGAGTCCAGGGTGCGTTTGGCCAGTCCCAAGTTGCGGGCACACCCCAGCAGATATAGAAGCAGAGGGGAAGAAGAGTCTGCTCCTCAGGAAGGGGGTTCATCGGTAGGCGAGGGATTACGTGGTGCAGTGGAACCCCGCAGTCATATACACTGTGAGGAAAGGGAAGGGGAGCCTGTTACTAGACGAACGCAGTCACAAGAATGTAGGGGTCCTCGGGCTGGGGAGGGGGCTGGTCATGGCTGAGACCCGGCAGGCCCCTGGGTTCCAGGACCATGGATACCGCAATACCCTGGGGTTTTCCTCCCTTACAAGCTACGGTTGATGGGAACCTGGATCGTGTAGCCCTGTTTCTCAGTCAGGTAATCAGCTGCATGGATGCCTACGGACATTGTTATTCTTCTCAATGGGCCAGGGTAGTGGCTGTTACAACAGTCTTAACGGGCGAGGCAGCTGACTGGGTAGCAAGTTTACATACTATGCATGCTCGAGAACTAGAGGATCTAGGCCTGTTTCTGGAAGCATTACAGAGCAGGTTTGAGGACGATGCCAGTGCCCAGGTTGCTGCTGAAGGTGATTTAGTTTCTTTAAAACAACGCAGTCGAGCAGCCAAAGACTATGTTAAAGAATTCCGTACGTTGGCTGGTCAAGTGAGGGGCTGGCCTGAATGCCTGTTAGTTCACCATTTCCATATGGGTTTGGATAGAGAACTACGGCAAGCCTGCGTTTATAGGGGTCTTGGCCCTTATATAACAGCCTGGTACAAGGCAGCTATTGAATTAGATGTTGGTCTGAAGGAGTTCCGTACACGAAGTGATACCGTGGCTCCACAATAAAAGGTGTTGGAAAAGCCGCCAGTAGGGCGGGGAGGTGTCTGAACCTATGCCCCTACAGGAGTAAGAGGTGCTGCTTCTTCATGACGACCATTCCAGTGTTACCGTTGTGATCAGGAGGGTCATAGGGCACTTGACTGCCCACTCCCTCCCCTCCGGGGCCCGGCTGTACCGACTACAAGTTCCAGCAAACGGACGAGCCTACGCTCCAGACCATTGGAGCGCTCCCGCATTGCAAGTCAATCAAAGAGTGGTGAGCCCGGTGGTCGTGATGAGAGTGGTCGTTTCCCCGACGTCCGGATGCCGGTGGAGGAAGAGGTTACCGAGGAGGATACACAACAAACAGATCTTATGGTATGTGATCCTATCCGTCCCTTTGTTATTCAGGTAACATTGAACCATCCTAGGACGGGTAGGATAGAACATCAAGGGGCCTTGGTAGATACTGGTTATACCCATTGCTTGTTACGGAGATCGATAGCAGACAGTTTAGGTATTCACATTTTGAAGTTACAGAAACCCATCGTTTTTGAACAAATGGATGGTTCGATGCCAGGCGGACAACCGGCTAGTCATGTAACAGAGCGAGTAACACTCAGAATTGGGAATCATCGGGAATTAATATGGTTTGTAGTCGTGGAGAAGATGATTGAACCTATAACTTTAGGCTTATCATGGTTAGATAAATGGAAGCCTACCATATAGTGGGAAGAGTGTTTTCGCAAATTGCGGTTGGCAGTAGGCCCTACTCCACCTGAAGACAACCAGACTACAGGAGCAGTTGGGAAGGAGATACCGTGTTTAGAGAAGGTCCCACATGTATACAGGGATTTGTGGCGGGTCTTTAGTGAAAAGGAGTGCGAAACCCTTCCACCCCACCGTCCTACAGACTGCGCGATAGAATTAAAACCTGGTGTTACCCTACCCAAACCCCGTATGTATTCCATGACCCCCCTCGAGTTGGAGGAATTACAGCATTATGTAGACCAAAACCTAGCCAGAGGTTTTATTTCGCCCAGTCGGTCACACATGGCGGCGCCAGTTTTGTTTAAAGAGAAGAAAGACGGGGGTTTGAGATTGTGTGTTGACTTTAGGGATTTAAACGCTGTCTGTATGGAACCCTTGTATCCCTTGGGCAGTTATAAATTCCGGGTTATGCCCTTTGGCCTACAAGAGGCCCCCGCAGTTTTTATGCAGCTTATTAACAGTATATTATACAACCATTTGTATAGAGGGGTTCTCGTGTATTTAGACGACATCCTGATCTACTCCGAGACCCTGGAGGAACACATCCGTCTTGTGCGTCAGGTTTTAACTAAATTGTTGAAAGCTCAACTATATGTGAAACTATCGAAATGTGAATTTCACAAGGGGGAGAAACGGTATTGGAATGGCAGGCTCCAAAGACCCGAAAGCAGTTACAAAGTTTTTTAGGATTTGCAAATTTCTATAGGAGGTTTATCCCCTCGTTTGCCAAGATAGCCTTGCTGTTGACCAAATCTTTTAAGAACAAAAACCCCCACGATTGGGACAGGCACACCAAAACAAAAGATCGAATGGACACTGTCCTGCCAACACGCATTTGACACATTAAAATCTCTTTTCGCTAAAGAACCCATTTTGAGACATCCTGATGCGTCAAAGCCTTTTGTAATACAGGCGGATGCGAGTGACATGGTGGTGGGGGGAGTTCTTTTACAAAAGAACGAGCAAGGTATCCTCCAACCATGTGCCTATACCTCCCAAAAGCTAACCCCCACAGAACGAAACTGGACTGGTCTGGGAGAAGGAGGCCTATGCCATTAAATGGGCCATGCAAACGTGGAGACATTTGTTGGAGGGAACTAACGTGGAGTCCGAGGTATGGACGGACCATAAAAATCTATAGGCTCTTCAAACGCCTCGCAGACTGTCTTCAAAACAGGTGCGTTGGGCACAATATTTCTGTAGATTTACGATTCAGCTGAAAGCGATTCCAGGGGGAAAGAACTACCTAGCAGACGCCTTATCGCGTATGCCTCAATATGAGAGTCAAAAAGAAGATATAACTCAAGCTTTAATACCTGATCAACAAATAGGAAAGCAAGGTAGGGATACATTCCCACTCCCTTCCGCCTGGGTGGTAGATCTAAAAAAGGAATTAGCAATGGATGTCTGGTTAAAGGCCAACCCCCAGGTAGTGACACAGAAAGGAGGACTAGTCTGGAAAGGGGATAAATTATACATCCCTGCTGTGCTGAGGAATAAAATATTACAACAGTGCCATGATGTAAAGACAGCAGGACATTTCGGTTTTGTGAAAACATTGCATTTGGTGCGTTCTGGTGGCCACGTATGCGTAAACAGATAAAGATATATGTACAAGGTTGTCCAATCTGCATAAGAGCCAAACCGTTGTCAGGAAAACCCCTCGGTTTATTACAGTCTGTGGCTGACCCACATAGGCCTTGGGAGGATATTGCCATGATTTTATTGTAGAGTTGCCTCCTAGCAAAGGACATAATATAATATGGACAGTCATTGACTTATTTTCCAAGCAGGCACATTTTATTCCCTGCAAAGGACTACCATCTGCAAGACGTTTAGCGAAACTTTTTGTACAACATATATATCGTCTTCATGGTGCCCCCAAGCGAATAATTTCAGATAGAGGTCCCCAATTTACCGCTCGGTTCTGGAGAAATTTCTTAAAACAAATAGGAACAGAACAAGGGTTAAGTTCTGTGTTCCATCCAAACACCAATGGAGCAGCTGAAAGGGCCAACGTCATGGTAGAAAGATACCTACAATCTTATGTGTCGTACCAACAAGATGATTGGTACGAACTCTTACCTTTTGCAGAATCAGCATATAACAACACTGTGCACAGCAGTACAGGGTATACACCTTTCCAAGTAGTTTCTGGGAAGGAATTCCCAGCCATTCCAGAACTAGATGTACAAACGACAGGTCCACATAATCCAAGAGAATGGACAGAGAAGGTGAAACAGAGTTGGCCACATATCAAAACTGCACTAGAAAAAGCATCTAAGGCATATAAAACCCAAGTAAATAAACAGAGACGAGACAACCCACCATTTAGGATAGGAGAGAAAGTATATCTTTCTACAAGATAGGGAGAGAAGGGAGAGTGGAGCCGAGCCGAGCGGAGAGCAGAGAGCGGAGAACAGAGATATGGAGATGTGGCTTGCTGGCGGCGGGGGGGTCAGTCAGCGGAGGGGGCGAGGGTTTTTGAGATCTCCCTCGCCCCTGGACATGCCTAGAGGCGCCGGCGAAGAAGTTGGCTGCGCTGCTCCAACGCCGCCGAAAGTGGTGCTATGGTGGTTTGTTTGTGGGCAGCGATAGCAGCAAGGTGAAAGGGGAAGTATGGCTGTGGGGCAGCGAGTGGTGGCAGCCTGTTGAAATTTCATCTGCCCCACTCAGGAACTTCCTCAGCGGCCCCTGGAAACCGGGAATGGTGGCGTGGATATCAGCGGGGGTGGTGAGGCCGGCCCCAACATTAAACTGGGCCATGGCACACCCCATGGAAGTACTGGAGCTGTTCTCAGGCCCTATTGCCGGAGAAGGGGCCTTGCTAGAGGGTGAAAACTGAGAGGAGCATAACGGACTGGAGAAGAAAGACCCCCTCCCGGGATATCTTGGCAGCTGTAGAGGACCTGGAGGCCCCCTGTGACATCCAATGGAGGCTGGGGTTTGGATTTGTTATCCCGGAAGAACTGAACTATCTGAGGAATGTAGGGCTGGGGGGCGACGGAGGAGTTTTCCGTCACATAGATACCAGCCCTTTTCTCCTCCCCCTCCCAGGTACTGTGTCTGCCTAAATGGGCTTATTATTCGCCCTAATTGAGGGAATCTTCTTTCTCCCCCCCCCTTTTCTTCCCCTCTTCCTTCTTCCCCTTCCCTTCTTCCCTTTTTTTCATCGGGACTTACTCGAATATGATCTTGAGTATAAGACTTTGCCAAGGATTTTCCATCTTCACCCCTGGCGTGACTCATAGACTGACTGATAGACTGATAAATCTTTCTTCCGACCATGGTCAGCCAAATTGATGCAACTGTTGAGGGGTCCTCTATTACATCATGGCTCTTGTCTGTGGGAGAACTTCTTCAATCTACGGCCCCGTGGGGTTCCGCTGTGAGAGGGCGGGCCGGAGGTCGCCCCCATTGGAGGAGATAATTTAGGACCCTCCTGCTGTTGTGGGAGGACAGTTGAGACACCAACAGCACATCGATGAACAATTGGCTGTGTTACATCTTTTGTGAAGTCCCCTGTCTGAGCTTTGGGCCTCCATCGCTGCATTTTGGAGATGTATACGACTGCAGATCTTCTTGCGCTGCGAGATTCCCCCTTCTCGCAGATGTGGCCCTCCTCACTATCGAGGGCCCACCTCAAGGAAGGGTTTTGGGACCCAGAGAGGTGGCATGTGAAAACGAGGGGATTGAGGGGTTTTTTAACAAAATTTTTAGTCAAATTTTTAAGGGGTCCTAGGGAGGGGGAGGGTCAGATTGGAATTCGGGCTGTGGGTATGGGGGATAACCCACAAGGGGGAGGGTCGGGTCTGGCAGTGAAGCGTGGTGTGGGGGATGGAGGGCCCGGGATCGAGGGGGGGGTTAGAGCTTGTCCGGATAGTTTTTTGAACATCAGTACTGTAGGTGGGAGGGGTAGATATGGCGGGAGCAGGGGGCCATATCGTGTTAGGGGAGTGCGCACTCGCTGTCTACGAGCGGTGGCGTGCTCCGGCCCCCAAGGCTCTACTCGCTCCTCAGGTTGCATAGACCCTCAGGACCCAGGCCTTCGGCTGATGCTGTGCAATGCCAGGTCCGTAGTAAATAAAGCCCCCCTCATCTGTGATCTTGTTCAGGAGGGGGGTGCGGACCTGGCAGGTATTACGGAGACCTGGTTGGGCCAGGAGGGGGGGGTTCCCCTCGTTGAAATGTGCCCGCCAGGTTTCCAAGCATTCCATCAGCCGAGGTCACAGGGGAGGGGCGGGGGGGTAGCGGTTATCATTAAAGAAGGTCTGAGACCGAGGGAGGCCACTGTTCCTCAGACGGCCGGCTGTGAATCCCTTTTTGTGAAATGGGGTCATGGGGTTCAGATGGGTTTGCTGATCACGTACCTGGCTCCCTGCCACGTGGCAACAGCCCTGCCCGAGCTACTCAACGTCATCGCCGCGGTGGCGGTTGATACCCCTAAGCTTATGGTTATGGGGGATTTCAACCTGCCGTCCGTGGGTGAGACGTCAGAGATGGCTCGGGAGTTCATGGCTTCCATGACAGCTATGGACCTGACCCAGTTAATTCATGGCCCTACCCACACAGGGGGAAACACGCTGGATCTGGTTTTTGTCTCTGGACAGTGGTTGAGGGATCTTGATATAGGGGATATAGTTACTGAACCCTTGTCATGGTCAGATCACTCTCTCCTTCGTCTCGACTTTCAAACCGCTGCACCCCGCCGCAGGGAGGCGGAGCCGGTCAGATGGTTCCGCCCCAGGCGCCTGATGGAACCTGACAGATTCCAGACGGAGCTTGGGCCATTTCCTGAGGTTCTGGCACACGCCTCGACTGGAGACCTGGTGGCCGCCTGGGATAGGGCGGCTGCTGGTGCTCTGGATCGGGTCGTGCCTTTGCGGCCTCTGACCCGGCGCCGATCTCAATTGGCTCCTTGGTTTACCGAGGAGCTGAGGGAGTTGAAGCGCCGGAAAAGACGCCTAGAGAGTAGTTGGAGGGCCAGTCTTCTTGAATCTGACCGGACACTAGTAAGATCCCACATTAGGAATTACTTAGTGGCGATAAAAGCAGCGAAATGTAGTTATTTTGCTGCTCTTATTGCGTCATCAGATAATCGCCCGGCCGCCCTCTTTAGGGTGACCCGCTCCCTGCTCCACCAGGAAGCGCGGGAGGACCCCTTGGAGGGTAGAGCCGAGGATTTTGTTCAGTATCTGTATGACAAAATCACTCAGATTCGGGAAGATTTGGACTCCGACTGGGTAGTCTCAGGGGGAGAGACAGGGGCAGGTCTTGAGAATGTTATCTGGGATGAGTTTGATCCTGTGACCCCTGAGGACGTGGACAGGATTCTGGGTAGACTGAACGCGACCACTTGTTTATTGGACCCGTGTCCTTCCTGGTTAGTACTGGCTTCCCGGGAAGTGACACGAGGCTGGCTCCAGGGGATTATAAACGCTTCGCTGAGTGAGGGTGACTTTCCCGCCGCCTTGAAAGAGGCGGTGGTGAGGCCTCTCCTCAAGAAGCCTTCCCTGGACCCGGCAATGTTGGTAAATTATCGTCCGGTCTCCAATCTTCGCTTTGTTGCGAAGGTTGTTGAGAGTGTGGTCGCGCAACAGCTCCCCCAGCACCTGGATGAAACGACGTATCTGGATCCGTTCCAGTCGGGCTTCAGGCCCGGGTACAGCACGGAAACGGCATTGGTCGCGTTGGTTGATGATCTCTGGAGGGCTCGGGACAGGGGGTGCTCCTCTGTCCTGGTCCTGTTAGATCTCTCAGCGGCTTTTGATACCATTGACCATGGTATCATGCTGCACCGGTTGGAAGAGTTGGGGGTGGGAGGCACTGTGTTGCGGTGGTTCTCCTCCTTTCTCTCTGACCGGTCGCAGTCTGTGTTGACAGGGGGACAGAGGTCGACCCCGAGGCCCCTCATATGTGGGGTGCCGCAAGGGTCGGTCCTCTCGCCTCTCCTGTTCAACATTTATGTGAAGCCGCTGGGCGAGATCATCCGTGGTTTCGGGGTGGAGTACCATCAGTACGCTGACGACACCCAGCTGTACATCTCCACCCCGGATCACCCCAACGATGCCCTTGAAGTGATGTCCCGGTGCCTGGAGGCCGTACGGATCTGGATGGGGAGGAACAGGCTCAGGCTCAACCCATCCAAGACAGAGTGGCTGTGGTTTCCGACGTCCCGATATAGTCAGTTGACGCCATCACTGACTATTGGGGGCGAATCATTGGCCCCCACGGAGAGGGCTCGCAACTTGGGCGTCCTCCTGGACTCACGGCTGTCTTTAGAAGAGCACTTGACGGCCGTGACCGGGAGGATTTTTCATCAGGTTCGCCTGATTCGCCAGTTGCGTCCCTTTCTGGATCGGGACTCTTTACGCACGGTCACTCATGCCCTTGTCACCTCCCGCCTGGACTATTGCAACGCTCTCTACATGGGGCTCCCCTTGAGGAGCACCCGGAGGCTCCAACTGGCGCAGAGTGCGGCCGCGCGGGTGGTAATGGGAGCGACATGGCGTTCCCATGTAACACCTCTCCTGCGCGAGCTGCACTGGCTCCCGGTGGTCTTCCGGGTGCGCTTCAAGGTTTTGGTTACCACCTTTAAAGCGCTCCATGGCTTAGGACCCGGGTACTTGCGGGACCGCCTACTACCACCAATAGCCTCCCACCGGCCGGTACGCTCCCATAGAGAGGGGCTCCTCCGGGTGCCGTCAGCCAAACAATGCCGACTGGCGGCCCCCAGGGGGAGAGCCTTCTCTGTGGGGGCACCTACTATCTGGAACGAGCTCCCCCCAGAGATACGGAGGATCCCGGATCTGCGCACCTTCCGCCGCGCCTTAAAGACCTTACTATTTCACCAGGCCGGCCTGGCCTAATTTTCCCCCTCTTTTATAAAAGATTTTTAAAATTTTAAATATTTTTTAGTATTTATATATTCAATTTTAAATTGGTTTTAAAAGTTTGGGGTTTTAAATTTGTCGGGGCCAAAATTATTTAATTTGATTTTATTCTATTTTTTAAATTTTGTATTGTATGTGTTTTTATTGTTTGGCTGTGCACCGCCCTGAGTCCTTCGGGAGTAGGGCGGTATAGAAATCTAATAAATAAATAAAATAAAATAAATACAAAATATATCAATTTACGTATGCCCAGTAAAAAACTGGTTCCTAAATATATAGGTCCCTTTACCATCACCAAAATAATAAATCCTGTGATGGTATCATTAAAACTACCCCCCATTACTGAAAAGAATACATCCAGTATTCCACAGTAGTCTCCTAAAATCAGCAACCAACATACAGGGACACGTCCAGGACCCGTAACAGGAAACATATACAAAATCAGAAAGATACTGGATTCCAAAATATATCATGGTAGGATTAGGTATTTAGTAAGCCGGAAAGGGTATCCTGATTCTGAGGCGTCATGGGTAAAGACTAAAGACATAAATGCTCCACGCTTGCTAAAACGTTTCCATGAGAAATACCCAAACAAACCAGGCAGACACGCCTCCAACTAATGATGTTGATAGATTGTTTTTGTGTCCCTGCAGGAGGAGACCTGGTGGGGGGGCCGCATGTCAAGTGTCAAACAACCCTTCAACACAATATCCTGGGGAATATGAAACACCTGAACATGAGCATCTGTGCAGATCCAGAATGAGATGGAACAGACCCGGAAGAACACACACGGTGGAGGGGGTGTTATAGGATGGCACGGTGATATTAGGTGATGGAGGGTATAAGGAAAAAGGGGGGGGGAATACATCCATCAACATCAAACAGATCCCAGTGACAGGAGAAGATAGTAAAAACCCGGAAATAAGGGCGACCTGTAGGTAGCCAGAAGGGGATAAGCAGCGCGGTTACTTTATATTTGTAATAGAGCAAAGGAGGGGCACTTGAAGGGCATTCTATAAAGCCGGCGGCATGGGAGAAACAGAGTCTCTGACTTTGCTTCTCACTAAAGAACTTCAGCGCTTACTGTTTGACCATCGTGTAAGCTATGATTAAACCGGATAGATTCCTCTTCTGAGCGTGAGTGTGTGTGTTTATCCGGTGCAGCACAGGTGGTTCCAAGTGGGGCTGACACTTACCTTCTACTGCAGCCCCGGTGAGTAAAACAGCTGAGCCGCGGCAGTCCACTTTGCCACACCTATCAGCTGGGTTTCAAACAAAGGAAATATAAGTCAGTATAGCATAGGGGCGGGTGGGTGGGCCCACTTGATCATCAGAGTGAACCGGTTCACTCTCAGCTGATTGTCAGGGTTACCAGTTCACCTGAACTGGTCCAAACCAGCTGAATTCCACCCCTGATTAGCTCCAATATTAATTCTGAATAAGGAGGCACTATCCTCAAAGGTACAGATCCACAACTTGGAAGGGCCCTTAGACTGGAAGCTATAAGGAGAGCTTTGCCTAGCTTCCCCAGTTGCCCTACGGGGAGTGGGAGGGCCTCTAAATGGTACCTCTCTTATCACTAAACATCTGGATTACTGCAAGGCACTCTATATAAAGGTGCTCTTGAAGATCACTTAGAAACTGCAATTTGTGCAAAGTAAGTTGCCCATTTGATTGTGGGTAGGTTATAATCATATAACATTAATATTGCAGGGTCTACATTGGCTTCCAGTCAGTTTCTGGATACAATTCAAATTGCTGGGTTTAACCTTTAAAGACCTATAGGCTTAGTTCCAAGGTATTTTATGAATTATTTTCCTTAACTAAAATCAACCCGCCTAGTATATATACCTCAGGAGATGATTCCTTTGCAATTCTGTATATACTGATTTTGTATATAGTGATATACAAAACCAATATATAAATGCCTGAGAATAGAATAGAATAGAATAGAATAGAATAGAATAGAATAGAATAGAATAGAATAGAATAGAATAGAATAGAATAGAATAGAATAGAATAGAATAGAATAGAATAGAATAGAAAAGAAACCTTGGAGATCTTCTAGTCCAGCCCTCAGCTCAAGCAGGAGAACCTATACCATTTCAGATAAGTGACCGTCCAGTCTCTTCTTAAAAACCTCCAGTGATGGAGCGCCCATGGTTTCTAAAGGCAAGCTGTTCCACTGGTTAATTGTCCTCACTTTTAGGAAGTTTCTCTTTAATTCCAGGTTGCTTCTCTCTTTGATTAGTTTCCACCCATTGTTTCTTGTCCTGCCCTCTGGTCAGGGGTGGGTTCTAAAAAATTTTATTACCGGTTCTGTGGGGGTGGCTTATTTTGTGGGCATGGCTTGATGGTCATGTGACTATTCTTTAGAATTTAGCAGAGGTACTGGTCTACCAGTCTTTTAACTGCTTGCAGAGCTGTATCAGTCTACTCATTTGTTTTTTGGAGGCACCGGTCTACCCGTTTATTTTTTCAGGCACTGGTCTACTCTTTTTTTTTTTGGAGGCGCACTGGTCTACCCATTTATTTTTGCAGGTATCGGTCTACTCATTTGTTTTGGGAGGCACCGGTCTACCACCACACTGCCTTTTAACACTGATCAGCTGTAGAGTGGCCCTTTGAAGCCCTGCGGCAAGAGTTTAAACAGTTTTTTTCCTTCTAGCCGATCAGCTGGGACTCAGGAGGCAGCAATAGATTGGAGGTGGGGCCAAATAAAAGGTAAGAATAACGCGGGGGGGCGGGGGGGAGAACTGGTTTGGTGATGTCATATCATCACCGCTACCAGCTCGGTGGAACTGGGCCGAACCGGGAAGAACCCACCACTGCCTCTGGTGCTTTGCAAAATAATTTGACCCCCTCTTCTTTATGTCAGCCCCTCAAATACTTCACGTGATCTTGATTCAATGCCTCTGTTTATACAACCCAGGACTGTATTAGCTTTTTTGACTGCTGCTGCACACTGCTGGCTCATATTGAAGTGATCATCCACTAGGACTCCAAGATCCCTCTCACAGTTACTATTTTTGAGCCAGGTCTCACCTAATCTGTACTTATACCTTTGATTTTTTTTCCCCTGCCTAAATGTAATGTCAGACTCTCCGCTGCGGGTTGGCGGTCGAAGGGAAGGAAAACAAGACCAGCAGCTTTGGAATGCTTCAATGTTTTATTCCCTCGAACAGCCCGTCATCGGCAAGTGAACATAAGCGAAACACACGCAAAGTCGGCGTTGGGAGCGGCTGCTTCCCAACGCCTTTTAAATCCTCGCGCCTGTCGCCTACACCCTTCCGGGTATAGCCTCCTCTGCGCGTGCATAGAAACGTCTGGATAGCCTATCCCCGGCCGCTGGGTGACCGCCCGCCTAAGGTACTGAACAAACACCCCCCTCCACCGTGTAAATGTCGGATCCGAACCGCCACCTCCCCCCATCTTCTCGGTGAAGTAAGTCGAGCGCCAGGAGTCTCGGCCGGGAGGAATCAATGTCGCCGTTATAGCTGGTTGTGTCGAGAGGATCTCGACAGGCGGCTCCCCCTACCAAAGACGCTCCTGGAAAACAGAAACAAACATGTTAACAGTTGGATTAAGGAGGGTGACACATACCCGGGTTAGGCTTTTGTGGATATCGTTTATGGAATATCCGAAGCAGTCGGTTAGCTCTGACATGACTGGCCCCGACCCAGGATGCCTCCTCAAACGGATACCCTTTCCACTTGACTAGGTATTGTATTTTACCCCTGTAGAGCCGGGAATCCAATATCTCCTCTATTTCATAGTGAGTTCCCTCTATTGGACCAGGTCGTGATAGATGCTCTCTTACTCCTTCCACTGGCTTCAGTAAACTACTATGGAACACAGGGTGAACCTTACCCAGAAGGGGAGGTAGTTGTAACTCTACGGTCACCGGGTTAATGACTTTGATAATAGGAAATGGTCCGAGGTATTTGGGACCTAGTTTACGGCTCGGGGTGCGTAATTTCAGGTATTTTGTTGAGAGGTAGACTTGATCCCCTATAGCAAATGGTTTATGATCTGCTCTTTTCCTATCTGCCTGGACCTTATAGGAGTCTATCGCTTTCTCCAAGGCCTCTTTTATCTGTGGCCACCGGCTTTTAATACCGGTGGCCCACATATGGGGGGAAACCCGTTCCTGACTGTATAATAGGCTTCGCGTAAATCCAGTTTCGTGAAAACACGTCCAGTCGACAGGGTTGCAAGCAGGTCTTTCATCAATGGTAAGGGGTACAAGTGTTCAACGCATACAGCGTTTAGGCCACGAAAGTCCACACATAACCTTAAGCCCCCATCCTTCTTCTCCCGGAACAAAACGGGAGCGGCCATATGTGACCTACTCGGTTGGATAAAGCCTCGAGCTAGATTTTTATCTATGTACAGTCTAAGTTCTTCTAATTCGGCCCTCGTCATAGCATACATACGTGGCTTGGGCAACTTAACATTTGGTTTTAGCTCTATAGCACAATCAGTGGCTCGATGGGGGGGTAGAACCTCGCATTCCTCCTCATTAAACACAGCAGCTAGGTCCCTGTATACGGCAGGATACCCAGGATCGATGGATCCGTTGGAGTGGGGTTTTCCCCCTTGTAGCCCGACATGATTCACCCGATCCTCCATCTCTGGGTTTGGACCAATACTGAATCGCAGCTTTCTAAATCCCCCCTCCCACCATATCACAGGTCTCCACTTATCCAACCAGGTCAACCCCAAAATTACGGGCTCCACCATATCGTCCACTACTATAAAGCGGATGTTCTCCCAATGCCCTCCGATCTCTAATCGGACTATTTCAGTCACTCGAGTTGCTGGCTTACCACCCAGGAGGGAACCATCCATTTGTTCAAAGTTAATGGAGGTTTGCAGCCGTAACATACGAAGACCTAACTCCTTGGCCACTGCCGCACGGATGAGACACCGTGTACAACCCGTATCTATCAGAGCTTTTTGCTGGCTTATTGTTGACGTTTGAGGGTGTTTTAGTACAATGGGAATGACAAACGGGCGAACTGGATCACTCACCATGGGATCGTTAGGCGCGTCATCCTCACTGCCTTCCGAAGCGACTTGGAGTTCCTCTGTAGGGGTTTCTGTTTCCTCCCGATGACCACCAGACGGCCTCGGGGACGTCGTCTTGGACCACTCGGAGGAAGAGCGGGCTCTTTCGCGTCCTTTACCAGCTGACGGCGGGGATCTGGATGTAGTAGACGGCCCAGGCAGCACCAGACAGTCAGCTGCCCGATGACCCAGTTGGTTACATCGGAAGCACCGTATTGTTCCCCGTCCAACCGGTACCAGGGAACGAGGTGTTGAGGACCCCGCGCCTCGGGGAATTACCGTCTTCTCCGTACCGCGGCGAGGAGGGGGTGGATAGGTAACCACTCCTCGTGGGCGAAATTCGCGCAGGCCAACATCCAAATCCACCACGGCATTAAACCAGTCTGCCAGCTTGGGAGGTAGTCCTCGATACACACAGGCCTGCCTTAGCTCTCTATCCAGCCCCATCCGGAACTGGTGCACCAAGAGCCGTTCAGGCCATGCCCGCAAATGGCCAGCGACAGTGCGGAACTCTTTGACGTACTGTCGGGCAGGACGTCCACCCTGCCTTAAAGTTACTAATTCTCCTTCTAGCAGTTGGGTTCGTGACTGATCCTCAAACCGGGTACGCAAGGCTTCCAGGAACAACCCTACGTTTGCCAACTCTTTTGCATGATCGCTGTGGAGGTCTGCTACCCAGTCTGCTGCCTCACCCTGCAATACGGTTGTTATGGCCACCACTATGGCCCACTGCGATGGGTAAAGGTGACCGTACAGATCCATATAGCTCAAAATCTGGCTGAGGAAGAGGGAAACTCTATCAGCACTGCCATCAAATGTGGCCTGTATAGGGGGTGGGCCCCAGAGTTGTTGTTGTGGCTGGCCGATACCCGGCACCCACAGAGGAGGTTGCCCTGCCAGCTGACTGCCCTGTCCCGGGCCAACCCCCCCAGGCTGCTGACCCAATGGGCCCCTGGCCCCTGGCCTGACGAGACCTGCCTACACGGGGCACCCCGGTCCTCCCCTCGCGACCCCAGCGATGGTACTGCTGACCCTGAGGAGGGAGGGTCTCTCCTGACAGGCCTATAGCTCCCTCTCTCCAAGCGGAGTTTTGGACTGGCTAAACGGAACCAGGGCTCCGTACTACTCCGTGTGTCCCCCTGCCCGTGCCAGGTGTCCTGCCCCGGTGCCCATGGTTGCCAGGAGGCTGCATCCTTAAAGCTGGACTCCCCAAACTTTTCGCGGAGTATATCCAACGTGGAGGTGCCTATCCCCGTGGAATAGCTCCTCTCACACTCCTCTTCATCCACCCAGCGTCTTTCTCTCCACCCTTGGAAGGATGGCTCGCTCGGCTGCGGCATCAGCTGCTGCTTGGCTCCTGTGATAGCAGAGCTCTGCCACCATTCACCCAGTGTAGTCTTCCCTCCGCAAGAGCTAGCCCCCTCCGTCTCAGTGGCAACGCTCTCCTGCAACAGAGGTGGCTTCTCCTTAGGGCGCACCACCGGCAGCACCGTCTCCTCCGCGGCTTTAGCGCCCTCCGCCTCCTCGTCCCCAGTTACCAACTCCTCAAGTCCCGGTGCACCGGCTCCCGTGCCTTCCGCCATGGCGTCACGAAGCTAATCGGTGATACCGGAGTAGCAACGCCGACTTTCTGTCAGACTCTCCGCTGCGGGTTGGCGGTCAAAGGGAAGGAAAACAAGACCAGCAGCTTTGGAATGCTTCAATGTTTTATTCCCTCGAACAGCCCGTCATCGGCAAGTGAACATAAGCGAAACACACGCAAAGTCGGCGTTGGGAGCGGCTGCTTCCCAACGCCTTTTAAATCCTCGCGCCTGTCGCCTACACCCTTCCGGGTATAGCCTCCTCTGCGCGTGCGTAGAAACGTCTGGATAGCCTATCCCCGGCCGCTGGGTGACCGCCCGCCTAAGGTACTGAACAAACACCCCCCTCCACCGTGTAAATGTCGGATCCGAACCGCCACCTCCCCCCATCTTCTCGGTGAAGTAAGTCGAGCGCCAGGAGTCTCGGCCGGGAGGAATCAATGTCGCCGTTATAGCTGGTTGTGTCGAGAGGATCTCGACATGTAAAACTTTGCTTTTCTCCACATTAAATTTTGTTGGATAGGGCCCATTGTTCAAGTTTGTCAAGACCTTTTTGGATCCTGAGCTTATCTTCTGCAGGTTGGCTATACCTGCCAGTTTAGTATCATCTGTAAATTTGATGAGTTCCCTTTCTATTCCCTCATTTAAGTCATTTATGAAGGTATTGAAGAGTACTGGGCATAAGACGGAGCCTTGTCGTATACATCTCTATGTGTGGATATAGTACCATTAAGGACTACTCACTGAGTACATGTAGATGCAGTACCGTTAAGAATGACTCATTGTCAGCCAGTTATAAATCCATCTGTGGTGATGTTGTCTATCCCGCATTTTTCTATCTTACCAAGTAGATTGTGGTCTACTTTGTCAATGCTTTAGTGACATCTATGTATACAATGTCCATAGCATTTCGCTGATCTACTAATTTAGTCACTTTATCAAAGAGGGAAATAAGATTGATTTGGCATGATCTGTTTTTAACAAACCCATGCTGGCTACTAGTTAGGGTATTGAAGTTAGATATTGATGTTAGACTGATTGGTCTGTAGTTTCCTAGATCTGTTTTTTCCCCCTTTCTTGAAAATGGGAACACATCAGCCCTTTTCTAATCCTCAGGTACTTCCCTGGTGCTCCAGGATTTTTGAAAGATATGGTATAATGATTCTAAGATAACACCTGCCACCTTCTTCAGAACTCTGTGATGTAATCTGTCAGGTCCTAGTGATTTATATTCATCAGGGTCAGATAGGTCTCATACTATTTTCTTGCCTATTTTAATTTTCTAATTTGTCTTGTACAGTAGTATTTTTGGTACATTGGACTAATTTCTTTTTGCGTGAAGACTGATGCAAAGAACAAGTTAAGCAGCTCTGCTTTCTCCCTACTGCCTGTTACTTCCTTGCCATCTTCTCTCTCTGTTGTGCTGGATGGGGCTTTTATGATCACATTTTTTAGAATTTCCGTTGCTTCTTTTTTTATATAATTTTTTATTTTATTAATATATTCTATGCATCAATACACAAATGAAACATACAATTCTGCCACCATGGTGTAATGTGAGTACATTGTCCATAAATATAAAGTCATTCCTTTATACATACATACTTGCCATCATATATCTATTCTATCCCACCTTTTCTGGACCCAATCATACCATAATTTCCAACTGTTATAAAATTCTGAATCTTTTTTACCATTGATCAATCTAGTTAATCTATCTGCTTCCGCACACTCATTAATTTTATATATTATTTTCAAATCCATCGGTAAATATTGATTTTTCCACTCCTGCGCAAACGCTAATCTTGCTGCAGTAATAATATGAATCAACAAGAACCATATACCTAATTTAACATTCAAAGGTTTTGCCCCCAATAGGAAAATCTCGGGCCTCAATTCCAAATTGATCTGTGTAATTTCCAAAATCCACTGGCGTATTTTTTTCCAATATTTAACCACCTGCGGGCAGGTCCACCATTGATGAAAGTAAGTTCCATTACTATAACCGCATTTCCAACAGCAGGAAGATGTCCCGGGAAACATTTTAGCTAGTCTTACAGTGGAGAGATGCCAACAGTAGACCATTTTATATATGTTTTCTTTATATGAGGAGGCCTTGGTTAATTTCATATTTTTCAGCCAAATCTGTTCCCATTGCTGGAAGTCAAGGGGATATCCAAAATTTCACGCTATCATACAATCCTTCACTACATCCTGTCCTATCTGCAGAGATGATAAATATGCGTAACATTTAGATAGTACCCCTTTCCCTCCTAATAAGATCTTATCCAATTCTTGTCTTTTACTGTAAATTCCTTCACTATATAAATCTTTTTTATACCTGGAGTGCACTTGGGAATAAGACCACCAGTCTATCTTATATCCTTGGAGAGTTAATAATTCTCGTGACTTCTGATTATCCTGAGCATCCAAAAAGACTTCATAAGTCTAAGTTTTCCCCCCTTTATACAATGTCGGGTATATCTGAGCTTCCTGCGTCGAAATCCAACATGGTACTTTTGAATATACCCTTCTTCTAATCTTTTCCCAAGTGTACCCAAGAGTCCTATGTAAATAGTGATCGTCAAAATGTCTGGGGCGGCCGGACACTCCCAGCCATAAAAAATAGTGCCAGCCATGTTGAAGACCGACTCCCTCAAATGTCAGAAGTCGTCTCTTTTGTAGGGTCATCCATTCTTTCACCCAAATCAAGTTCGCTGCTTGGTAATAAAGCTCCCAATTTGGGAGTCCAAGTCCTCCTCTGTTTTTAGGTTCTTGTAACATTTTAAGTCCAATCCGCGGCTTCTTTCCCTGCCAAATAAACTTGGATATACTCCTATCCAAATTTGTAAAAAACTCTTTGTTCAACCTTACCGGGGCTGTTTGAAATAGAAATAGCCATTTGGGTAACACGCACATCTTAATGGTTGCCACCCTTCCCAAAATTGATAGCTGGAGATTTTTCCATCTTTCTACATCTCTGAGCATCTGGTTGTAAAGAGGAAGATAGTTATCCTCCTTTATGGAGGAGCATCTGGCAGTCAACCATATACCCAGATACTTAATTTTATTTGTCATTTTTAAACCCATTAACTGCTCCAGCTGTTGCCTTTGCATCTGAGTCATATTCTTCGCTAGGATTTTAGTTTTTTCTTCATTCATCAATAATCCCGCTACCTTCCCATACTCTCTAATCAAGCATAATAATTTCAAGCCCGAGTCCAGTGGTTGATCCAAAATAAATACAAGATCGTCTGCATAAGCCTAGACTTTAACTTCCTCCTGCCTAATCTTCATTCCTCTTATTTTCGTATTTCCTCTCACTTCTCTAAGCAGGGGTTCTAAAGTCAATACAAATAGCAATGGGGAAAGGGGACATCCCTGTCTTGTACCTCTACAAATTTGAATCCTCTCCGTTTCCTCTCCATCTATGAAAACTCTTGCAGTCTGCTCCTGGTAGATAGCTCGAATTGCCCGAATAAAATTCCCACCAAACTCCATATATTCCAATTGAGAAATCATAAATTCCCAACTGATTCTGTCAAACGCCTTTTGGGCGTCAACAAAAATTAAAGCTAATTGTTTATCCGGGCAATTTTCAAAAAATTCTAATGTATTCATGATAATTCTAAGATTATCTCGTAAGTATCTATTAGGAAGGAAGCCGTTTTGGTCTGAGTGAATGAATTGGTTAAGGAAACAGCTAAGTCTGGCTGCAAGAACCCCCACAAATATCTTATAATCGGAATTTAGTAATGATATAGGTCTATAATCCTTAATAAGAGATAAATCAATTCCTTCTTTTGGAATAATAGAAATATAAGCCTCAGTCCAAGATACTGGGACCTGAGCCTCTTTCATAACCGCATTAAATAAATGTGTTTCCCTACAACATCAAACACTATTTTGTATAGTTCAACTGGGAGGCCATCTCTACCCGGGGTTTTGCCATTCGCCTGTGCTTTCATAACTGTTTCTACTTCCTCCATCGTAAATTCCGCATTAAGAATATCCTTCATTGTTTCCGAGACTTTAGGCAAGTCTGTCTTTTCCAAGTATTTCCAAATTTCACAAATATTTTCCTCCCCTTTCTGATAAAGTTGTGTAAAGAAATCCTGGGCTACCATTCTCTTGCCTTCCTTAGTACAATGAAGATTCCCAATTACATCTTTCAGCCCTTCTATTCTCCGTTGTTCCTGCTCCTTCCTAAGCTGGTAAACCAACCATCTTCCTGTTTTATTCGCCCTTTCAAAAAAATTTTGTTTAGTCCACATTATTTTATTTGCTAATTCCTCTTGATCTAATAATTTAATCTGGTGTTGCCAGAAATCCCTTTCCTCTATCAATGTTGTCTGGGTTAATCCATTTTGCATCCTTTCTTCCACCTGTTGTAATTTATTCAAGAGGTTGTCTCGGTGTTTCTTACCAGCCCTGCATTTATCAATCATGTATTTGATTAGCCATCCCCTCATCACTGCCTTAGCCGTATCCCATGTATTGTATATTGAAGTATCTTATTTTCCTGAAAAAAAAGATGTAACTCCTTCTTAAATTTGCTCATAAATTCTTCATCTCTCAAGATACCTATATTCATTCTCCATTTACCCATTTTCAGAATTTCCGTTGCTTCTTGAGTTGTTTTCTCCTTTAGAATTTTCATCCATGGAATCTTTCCTATACTCTCTCTGAGTTTGTTAAAATCAGTTCTTTTAAAGTTTAAGATGCTGGTTGGAAACACTCTGGGCAATTAAAAGAGGTTATTAAAAGATCAATTGAGGGACAAATAAACATTAATGACCCATCTATGCTTAATAGGAGAAGAAAATCATAGAAAAGGCCTTTCTTAAAGGGCTTATTTGGGTATAAACATTACAGATAGACCTTGGGATTTCTTTTCCTTTTTAATGATAGTGCATTTTAATGGCTGACCATCAATAAACCATTAATCACCAACCAGAAAGTGAGGGAAAATCTTGAAGACAAAGAAAATAATGGTTGAAAATTGGTGGATTGGGACTAGAAGACAAGTTAATCTATGAGGGGAAAAAAGATTTTCATCAATCGAAGTGATTTGGCATTTCACTTTTATCTTTGGTTGTGGTTTTTCAGGAATGTTTATTTGGTTTAATATTTTTGTACTCTAACATCTTTTTTAATGACAATTAATATATTATAACGTTATTATCATTGTACGTATATATACACAGTATACCCATACAACGAAATTCACATAACACCCAAAGACCAGGCCCAACACACATAACAATACTGTTCATTGGCAGCTACTGTCAGCCCCACTAGCTAAACCAGATCAGAAAATCAATTTCACAGTAAGCTAAAACTATTTTTACTGACATTCACTGTAATAACAGAATCTTGCAAATCTGATTGTGCTGTACCTCCTTCTTCTTATACTTCAGTGAATTAGGGACTTGTCTTCCTGAATCTTTCCAAATAAAATCTCATTTATTGATTAAAACATGTTTTAGCCTCTTTTGTGTAAATAAAGCCATCTTCCTTAATCTCTACAGTTAGACATTATAAGAACAACACTGATGTAATCTTGCCCTCTTGTCCCACATATTGTATAGGAGGAAAACAAAGGTTCCTATTTTGGTCTGCAGAGAATGAATTTTGTATCCTTAACAAGAGCCAAGCATTCCTTGGATATTTTGGATTGGTACCTGGACTGGGAAACAACTAGGCATGCCATGAAACCAAGATAAAGATGAAGGGTGTATGCCACAGTCTGCATCCAAGCATGAAACTCTGACTTTGAGCCCGATGCTGTCTCTCAACCCTACTTTTTCACAGGATTGTTGTTGTAGGACAAGGTTGGAAAAGGGAATACAAAGGTGTGTATCAACTATCCCAATATGCTAGCCAGCAAAAGAAACTCCTGAGATATTATTTTTCTTCAAGAATATACTTTACTATAAAGCATGTGGGTACAGAAGTAGAAAAGCCTATTCTAACATTTCATGTGTGAAAAGCAGAAGATAAATTCGCCTTCCCCCCTCCCCCGGACCTCCCATTGTCCTTTGTCCACCAATCGATTGCATCTGGGTTGTTTTGAGAACGATCTGTCTGCCTCAGATGTTCTTAGAGTTGATGACCTTGGGATGGAACTGTCTCAGGATTCCAGATGGCACACTTGCTTTCCAGAGTTTGCCTCTCAAAACACCCTCACATTCTGATGCCTTCCCTGGTCTCCTCCCGTTATTGTTGTCTGGTTGCGAGCAGGGTGCCTAGTGAGTCAACCATGACAGTGTGAGATGTACATCATATCAAATGAATAATATGACAAAGTGAATTGTTTGGGAATGACTGCAAAGATGTAATTTAAATATATATTTTACCCAACATTAATGAAATGGTCTTTTAAGTTTTTTGTTTACACTACTGATGCTTTGGAACAATACAGGGATTTAGTTTTAATTTTAAAAAGTTGTGTATATTTTTAAACTCATACTTACATTTCAGTGCAAAGAATTCATTAAGTAGATGAAACATTATATTCTTGATATTACATTTTATCATATTTTCTCTAGATATTCGCAAGATTCTTTTTTGTTGTATGTGAATAAAAATACTATTCCTTCAGAAGAATATCTGTTCTAAAATATGCTCCAGTTACTAGATAAGTTAATTTAAAGCATTTATTTAAGTCATCATGGAAAACTGATAATTAAATTAAATTAGCATTTTCCTTTTGTAATTGCACTTTACACATATAAATGAACAATGTCATTATTGCAGAAGTAACAATCACAAAGGTTTCCATTATTGTGGAAAGAAATAGATTCAGTAATTTTACTTTAATAAATGATAGACTTCTGGATGTTTAACTTCAGTCAACCATTTTTTCTTCTTCAAAAAAAAAAATAGCTAGAGTTTTTTCTACTAGTAAGGCTATTTCCTCCACTTTAATATCCTGCCTGATGTCAAATTCTCAAGGCTGGAGAGAGATCCAATCCATTATGACTCTCATAACTGGAGCCTTCAGACCGCCAAGGAGTTCACAATACTTAGCCTCCATATTCTTCTCTTCTACAGCTACTTAGTATTTATTGATACCACCACCTTTCTTAAGGTGGTACCTCAGGAGGGTGTCTTCCATTAATCCTGGCCTGTGGATGTGTGTGTGAGTGGGGGAAGGGCTCTCAGAAACTCTACTGCCTTATGCCATATAAAAGATAAACATGGAAATAATCATTTCTACAGTGCAACATTCTGGTTGCCTTGTCTCCCTGCCTTAAAAGTTAAATAAATTTCTCAGGAGATCAATACAATCTTTTATTTAAATAAATAATTTTTATTTTTATTTATTATATATTATTATATTTTATTTTAATAAATCTTTTATTTTAAAAAATACACTCAAGATACCATATGGACCATAATTTACTTAAAATACATTCAGCCTCTTAGCAAACTCCAAGATGGTGTTGATGAACTGTCGATGAGTGTTTGAGGGTGGCAGATGACTTTCATGTTGAATATCAGCTTCCAAGAAATTAATACAGAGAAAAGTAAAGCTTGTACTCGGTTTGACATTACATGGAATGGATTCCTAGTGCATAAAAGTTGGAATAAGAGGAAATAAAGCTTCTAACATTGATGAAATTAGAATTAGAATTGAAGGCAATGTCTAATTAGATATTTATTTTTAAGAAGTCAACTGAATCCTGAAGAAAGTTCTGTTTATTTGTTCCTAGATCTCCCCTGGCTGTTTGATCTCAGCCCTTTGAGGTAGATCTGGTAAAGAAGAAGGCAAAACAAAGATTCCAGCAATGCTCTTGATTGAAATCATCAAAAGCATAAAAAAGCAAAAGTTAGAATATTTTGCGACACCCAGAAAAATATGGCATACTTCATTTAATCCTCCAAAGAAAGATTGAAGGCAAACAAGATCCAGGCAGAAGAACATCATAGCTTCAAAATCTAAGGGACTGGTTTGGACAAAATTCAACAGCACTTTTTCGTGTGGCTGTTGATAAAAATAGGATCCCCAACATGATCGCCAACGTCCGATGACGGATATGGAACAAGAAGAAGAACAGAATTAAGTGGCATATGTAATAATATATAAAAACTGCACCAAGGAGTATAATCAGAGAAAGGAAACTCTAGTACTGAAGTGCACGGTAAGAATTTTCTGAGTGGACTGCTATTCCTCCATTTAAAAAGAGTTCACTTGCTTTTCTTGCCCCAAAACATGGTGAACAAATTACACTACATAAACTTTTCATTAGAGTCTCATTTCAGTTAAAAAGGACCAACCCCCAGGTTATGATTTTGAGAAGCTGCATGATCTCTTTTCAGGAACCATGTGACACATTTGAGTTTTCATATAAGTCTCAAAATTGCAGACTTGTTCCCTGTATGAATGTGCTTTTCTTTTGATGCAATTCGTACTACATTTTATTGAATAAACATTGAACTATATTAATAAGTCTAAACTTTGTATATTAACTGAATATTTCAGGAAAGAAAAGTGAGTATTGTTCAGAAATGCTGTAAATTACTATTGTGGTTTATTAATAAATGTTCTGTTTCAAGCGGGTGGATTGCTTGGCACAGACAGATACACTCCACGGAAAAATATCATGCAGATTACTTTTATTCATCAGGCATTCTCTAAACAATAACTCACAGTCACTGAAGAGATTCTTCTGAGATGCATATAATCTGTTCCCAATTCACATAGGTAAAACGAGGTTGTTTGTCCCCATGTTGATAGAACAAGCAGCTCCTGGTAGGGCTGGAATTCATAAAAGCCGGCTAGTCTGTACATAGCAACTTTTGCCCCCACCCCTCCGGCAGTCAATCAGAAGTCTGACCCAGTGGCCAATCAGAAACACAGATGTGACCGCGTGACATAAAACTACATTTCCCAGAAAGCAATCCCTTAAGGAGATAGTTCTTAGTTCCTAAACTAACTATTTACTCTAACCAGCACAATAAATATTACGAGTGACCTGCTTTTTAATTGGGACCTTCAGTGGAAACTAATTTGAAATATAAGAAGGACATTCTTAAAAAAAAGAGTGTTGCATAGCGAATTCTAGTCCCACTTTAGGCATAAAAAACAGTTTGTCCAGGTGGCCTCCAGGAATCAAGATGTACTTGAAGGGGGGTGTGGGGGTGTGGGGGTTTATTTCTCTCTCCCCCCCCTCCCTCCCCCCCTCTCTTTGTGTAATTTTTAAAGAAGTTTTTCCACAGAGTAAAAACTATAAAATGTTAAAAGTTAACAGAGGTAAAGAAAAACAATAAAAAGTGAAAAATAATGATAGAGAGAAAAGAAGGAAAAAGAAAAAAAGAACTGGCTTCTGATCATAACAGTAGTTATAAGTAAGTTTATATTTTATCCTCTCATCAATGTTTCCTTTTCTGCCAAATCTACCCTTTCTAACCATCAAATCTATAAATCATCTTCATGTCATCTTCATCAACCATTTCTCAGTTGGAGGTATTTCAGAGGTATTTCAGAATCTCTCCAGTTTTTGTACATATAGTTGTCTCCCAGCAGTAACCATATATAAAATAATCCTGACTTTTTCTAGTTATCTGTGTTAGGCAGTTCTAAACATACTTTGAAGGAACTGTTATAATTTGTATATACTGTATCTATCCCTTCTTTGATATGCGGTGCCTCAGTGGCTAAGACGCTGAGCTTGTCGATTGAAAGGTCAGCAGTTCAGTGGTTCGAATCCCTACTGCCACATAACTGGGTGAGCTCCCGTTACTTGTCCCAGCTTCTGCCAACCTAGCAGCTCGAAAGCACGTAAAAAATACAAGTAGAAAAATAGGGACCACCTTTGGTGGGAAGGTAATAGCGTTCCGTGCGCTTTTGGTGTTTAGTCATGCCAGCCACATGACCATGGAGACGTCTTCGGATAGCGCTGGCTCTTCGGCTTTGAAACGGAGATGAGCACCTCCCCCTAGAGTCAGGAACAACTAGCACATATGCAGGGCCGGATTTTCCTATAGGCTAACTAGGCTTCAGCCTAGGGCCTCAAGATCAAGAGGGGCCTACACAGTGGTGGGATTCTGGGGGTTCTAGGGGGTTCAGCCGAGCCCTTTGTTAAATTGCTGGCTCGCCCGCCCCTCGCCTCCCACCCGCGCGGCGCCAGCCTACCAACTTGGCTGTCTCAGGAATTCTGGGAGTTGAAGTCCACAGGTTGTAAAAGAGCCACAATTGCCCACCCCTTCCCTAGCCTGAGTTCCGCTGCCTGGGATCCACGTGGGCTGCCACGTGGTTCCCCACCGGCTCCGGATGCAAGAGAGCAGGATGGAGAAAGCAGCTTCCACGCCTTCACTCACCCTCACTCTCTGCTCTGTTGGATCGCCGGCCGTTCGCTTACCCCGCCCACTCCCCATCTATTGCTGCCTCCGATGGCTAGAGGAAAAAAAAACTGCAAATTCTTGCCGCGGGGCTTCAAAGGGCCGCCCTAGAGCCAGTGGTGCAGCCGAACCCTTTGTTAAATTGCTGGCTTGCCCCGCCCCTCCGCACCACTATTTATTGCCAATAAATAGTGGTGGGCGAGGGGCGGGGGAGCCAGCAATTTAACAAAGGGTTCGGTGTTTTTTTTGTAATTTTATTGGCCCATGGAGCTTCAGCATAGGCTAATTAGCCCTTGCTTAGATCGGCTCCCGACCCCCAGCTGATTTGCTCTCAGCTGTTTTGCTCAGGGCTCTTTTGCTTGCTTGGAAAGAGTGCAGATTTTTTTCCCCCTAGCTATACTGAAAAACGAAAGAGAAAGTAAAACAGGCTGTTGGCTTTGCAGGTTGGAAAATTAGGCAGGCAGATTTCTTTTCTTTTTCCTCACCAAAAAAGGTAGGTGCAAACAAATTTAGGGAAAAAGAGGAGATTTTAAAACACAAAAGAAAAAAAGCTCTATTTAACTAGGGAATTGTAATAATTGAGATACTATTAATTGTATATTTCTGAAAGCAGAAATGGTTAAGTTGTGGTTTGGAGGAATATATGGGGGAAATTATTTGGTTTATTATTATTGGTAAATATAATTAATGGATTTGTAAGAAATTGGATTGCATGGAAATAATTGGAATATTCATGTTCATATTGATTAATATACAAAAAAGGTAGTTATATAACTAATTGATTTATATTAAAATGCTGAATTTATATTAAACAACTAATATTACATAATTAACCAATGTGAGGATGGATATAAAAATAGATGACAATGGGAAGGGGTATAATATAGAATAGAAGGGAAAAATTGAATTTGATTAAGATTAGAGATGAGGATGAAGGGTAATATTGGTTTTTTACAAAAATAGATGAGGAATAAATATGGCAAAAAGGAAATATAGAAATTGTAAATTTAATTGAAATGACTAAACACTGTTTAAATTTGTGAACCGGCCAAATACTCTGTTCAAAGAAAATACATTGTATGTTTGTATGTGTGTTTCTAATTATTGTTATTTATTCATATTTGTTCTCTTTTATTCTTTAAAGTTTAACAATTCATTCTTTATCTTAATATCTTTATATTTGTTTGGGGTTGGCTTTTTTCCCTTTCATCTTTTTTATTGTACAGCAATCTTTCTCCTCAAACCTACCACCTCTCTCTTTTCTTTCCTTCTTACTTTCTCTTCCTCCCCCTCTTCTTCTCCTCCCTACTTCCTCTTCCTTTCTCCTTCTCCTCCTCTCTTCCTCCCTCTCTTACCCTCCCTCCTACTCTAATTTCCCTTCCCTTCCTTCATCCCTCTCTATTGCTGTATCCTTTTATGCATATGGACTACTCAGAGGGCTGAAAAAGTTATTTCTGACTGGTCCTCGCACTTTTGACCAGTCCTTGAACTTACGACTGTCCTCACATTTTACGTTTTTGCCCTATCTTGTCACCATGGTGAAGAGAAGCAGTTGTGAAATGAGTGACATGGTTGTTAAGAAAGCTGCACGGGCATAAATGTGAGGATGGTCATAAGTGTGAGGACCGGTCAAAAGTGCGAGGCCCAGTCAGAAATGACTTTTTTCAGCCCTCTGAAAAAAGTCTATGCACATAGCCACGCCCACCCGGTCACATGACGAGCTACCCACGCCTACACATTCACGTGACCAGCTAGCCACGCCCACCATCACATGATTGCCAAGCCACACCCCCAACTAAGCCACGCCCACAGAACCTGTTGTTAAAAAAATTGAATCCCACCACTGGTGAAAGGGCCTCATAAGTGGAATAGCCTAGGGCCTCTTTTCATCTAAATCCGGCCCTGCACATATGTGTGAGGGGAACCTTTATTTTTACCTTTTATCACTTCTTTTTCTGTAAAGTTTTGTGTTGAACCATTCATGCTAATCAACTCCATAACCCTAAAGCCACCATAATAATGTTTTGCTTCTTAGCACATAAAGCAAGATCCCTAAAGATTATCTTAGTTGGCACGAAAATACATAATGGGAAAATGGTTCTGAAGTATATAGCCAGGGGTGTAAAAAATCCTGCATTCATTCACTAAATGACAACCTACAACAAACAAACAATATATTAATTAGTATAATTAAATATATAATAATATATAAATCTATAATCTATATCAGAGGTTCCCAACCCCCGATCCCCAGTGCTGGCCCATAGACTGTTGCCAATTAGGCCGCACAAACAGTGGGCAAGCGTTCAAAGCTTCATTTATACATATAGGGCATTAGGTTAGGTGTGTGAAACCATTCGGTCCCCCTGCTGCTGCTGCTGGGACCCGCGGATATTATAATTTAAATATATATAAAATAGTCTCCTAAAACTGTTGACCCTGCAATTCCTGTATTTTGGCTTCCCTATATTTCCTGGGCATCATTTTATTGCAGTTTGTTAGTGATTTCCAAGGCTTGCAAAAAGCATTTTTTCTAGAAATGGCCAGACATCAACAAGACATTTTTAACTGTTACATTAGGAGATTATTAATAAGAAGCAAAATAAAAACAAACACAAATGTTTTTATTCAGTTAATATGAAAACATATTAGTATGTTAGGTAACTATGCATTTATTTTCCTGACCAATCAAAATTTTAATATATGGAGGTGATATAAATTTACTGATTAAATGATAATGTGTGCTATCCATAGACTAAGCTTGAGACAGCTGTGATTTTTTCTTAAATTTTTTATTTAAAAATGAAGCTATTTGCAGATTGCAAATCTATGCACTCATCTCCTTGGCACCTATTACAATAACGGTTGCCATTTTAAAAAAACCTACAGAAAATAATTATTTCACTGTCCTATATGCAATCCACATGGATGCTAAAATCTTTTCCAAAAATGATTTCACTAATTTCTAAATATTTAAAAATTGCCAGTAGAGAAGATGTCAGGTATAAATGCCTTGCCTCTGATTCAGGGCTAGAGGCAGAGGGGCTGGACAAGCCAGCCCCCAAGGTCCACCCTAACCCAATAACCCCTCCTTACCTTAGCCACGCCCAGGGGGTACTTAAGGGTCAGCCATGCGGTCCTGCTTCAGTTCCAGACTTGTTCCTGTAATGATAAGATGCTTAATTAATAAACAATATCTGATTTAATGAATACCTGCTTATGGAGTTATTGGGCACGATTCTTGAACACATTTAACAATATGGTAGCAGAGGATGGTTTGACAGCCCAATCCTAATACTCCACAACATGCAAAGGACCACGACAGACAGGGTGAATACCAGGGCATTCACCAAGAAGATGGCAGAACGGCCTGCCCAACCTGAAACCATGCAAGGAGAGGCACCCGAGACGAGCGGCCTACTCCACCACCATGCACCCCGGCCAGAAGCGACGAGGGGTGGAAGAAACACGAGACCTCAAAAGGAGAAAAACACGACCTAAAGATAAAACTTCTGGAGCTGATAGATTCGTCACAAAGCAACACCGACCTCATCGCGGAACTCCGAAGCCTGGTCAAAGGCTGCGAAGCAGCGAGTGAGGAAGATGAAGACGAATCCGACTACAGCGACGAAGATGCGGTAAGGGAGGACTCCCCCCACCAGAAACCCACCGAAAAGGCCGAAGGAGACTTCGCGCCCTTTTTACGGCGGCCATCTTGGGAGGCGGCATCATCAAAAATGGCCGACCACCCACCAATAGATTAAATCTATTGGCGGGAATCGGGGCCTACCCAAAAGTAGCCGACCAAAACTACTACAAAAAATACAAAAAACAAGAAAACCCAAAGCCAAAACCTACAGGCTCGCCTACCGAGCCCGAAGTCAACCAAGCCATCGAACTAATCACCGCGGCCCTGGGGGATAAAATGAAACTACCGAACACGCACCCCGGTGCTAGGCCAAAACGCAAAGGGGACCCTAGCGCGAAGAGGGCTGACACTGGCACCCACCCTGGGGAACTGACCGCTTCCGCATGGACCCAGGGCCACCCAGAGCTCCCAAGGAGCCTCCCCTTAAAAACGGGACACCGAAGGCGATGGGACTACTCACCGGACCGACGACCGGGACCAGATCCATGGCCCACGGGGCCATCCGCAGGCAGGGGATGTCCATCGGCGGGCAGGGGACTTGGCCCGACACCCGGAGGCAACACCCACACAAGGCCGGGCCATCCGGGACCATTCGCGGCCCCAACGAGACTTCCGACATCCACCGACGATCCTCACCGCTTCCCGAGGCTCCAGACAACGATCCCGAGCAAGTGAGGCCGACCAAGAAGGAACCGGAGGCCCATCCGGAAGGTTGGGGCCTTCACCCGGGAGCTGCAGGGACGAGCTCCTCACTCCACGGCGGCTGGGCAGAAATGAACCTCACGCATGCGCAATGCATCCCTGTAAGAGAAACGGAACAAGACATAGAGCTACACCGATGCAAGCACATAGAGACAAGTCAGTTCAGACTTGCCATAGTCGTTCCTCTGCCTTATTGTGAGTACCCTTATGTGAGGAACCATGGACAGCGACATAATGTAAGTAATTTAACTTACAATTCCAGGACTTTGCCAAGTGACTTTCCCAAACTAAGACTAGATGGGGAGAATTTCCTGGACTGGAACCAGCAACTCCAGGTCACCCTGCTAAAGGAAGATCTATTATCCCTAGTCATAGACCCCCCAGAAAAACCCTGGACTTTTGAATTAGATTGCATCCACCATAAAGCATACTGTATTGTCATTGCCAGCATTACCCCCAGTATTTACCCCAGTATTAACCACCACTTGACTGCCCTGGAGGTGATACAGAGGATGCACAAACTATTTTACTGCCAAAGCGTAGCAAGCACCACCAGGTTATCCAGGGAATTCTACGCCACCAAACTTAAAGCAGGGACCCCAATGAGCGAGCATTTATTGTCTCTAAATACAACCAGAGCTCAGCTGACACAAAGGGGGGAGGTCATAAGTGAGAGGACCATGATAAGCATCATTGTAAATTCCTTAGACCCCAGTTGGGACACATTTATCACGCAGATAGACAACCTAGGGTCAGGGAAACTCTCACTGGAATTACTAATGAGCAAACTAATAGCTGAAGACAGCATCAGGAAAGACCGCTCACTAAGCCGCAGGGAGCAAAGACACAGCAGAAAGGCTGAGCCACAGGGTAGGAACTACAGTAACGCAGAGTGCTACATATGCGGGTCAAAAAATCATTATAAAAGGGACTGCCCTAGAAACACAGGGGACAGGGATAGGTCACATAGAAGGGACAGACCAGAACAAAGGACAAGGCACGCTAGCGGACGCTCACCAGAGGACAGACACAGGCGTAGGGATTTCCCTAGCCCCAGGGACAGGAGAAACCACAGGGACAGCTCCAGGGAGAGCCAGACTGGATCACTATATGGCATAGGAGATCAAGAGCGACACATAGGCCAGGACAGGGAGGAAGGCACATGGCTGCTGGACTCAGGGGCCACAAACCATACCACTTATGACCGTAACTTGCTAACCTCATTTACAGAAGAGAGTTTTATAATAAAAGTGGCCAATCAGAACAATGTGCAAGTAACAGGCAAAGGTAACGCACACGTGCCAGGGGTAGGAGTAGTACAAGGAGTGCTATTAGTGCCAAATATACCCTATAACATCCTTGCCACTCTAAAACTAAGCAAGGACAACAATGTCGAGGTGACATTCAAGGAAGGAAAGGCGCAGGTTACTAGAGGGGGCAAAAGAATAGGGAAAGTAGTAATCAGTGGGGAACTGCCATTCTTCCAACCAGTCAGGGACAAGCAGCCAGAGGAAAACAATCACCAGAAGGTCAAACCCAACAACCCAGACTACACAAGTGGAGAAGTAGAGGGGGTTAGTCACGCACACACCATGATGATACAAGTGAGCAGGGGACTCCCAGGGGAGGAAAGCCAGCAATAGGGAAGCCAATGCATGACAACTGTGCCCACCTGTTACACAGAAGTCTAGGACACATTAGTTTCCCTGTGGTGCAGAAAATGATGGAATGCTCTGAAGGTGTAAAAATAAAGGATTGTGAGAACTATCTCAAGTGTTCTATTTGTAAGAGCTCTAAATTAAAAACCAAACCAAGATCCAAAAAGTCAGTACGCACAAGTAATTCTATCTTCCAACTCATACATATGGACCTAGTGGGACCACTAAGACCCTCCATCAAATATAGGAAGAGGTACTTCCTGACCATAGTGGATGATTTCAGCCGCTATGGCTTCGTATACACGCTAAAACACAAGAGCGAAGTATTCCAAAAATTTAAGGAATTCTACGCAAGGGTGGAGACACAACATGACACCAAGATCAGGCAAATAATGACAGACCGGGGGTCTGAATTTTTATCAAGTGACTTCTCGCAATGGCTAAAGACACGCGGGATAGTCCACTACACGACTTCTCCATTTTCCGCCTTTCAAAATGGAGTGGCAGAACGAAAAAACGGAACACTGCAGACCATGATGAAGTGCGCACTAGAGGATGCCGGCCTAGGGCAGCATTTCTGGTCAGAAGCACTCATTTATTCGAACTACACTTTGAACAGGTTATGGACCAGCGTACTAAACAAAACTCCATACGAGTTAATGTACCAAAGGAAACCACAGGTGTCACACTTACACATATTCGGGGTCACAGCAGATGTGCACATCCCCAAACAATTGAGACATAAGGGAGACAGGGTATCCAGAAGACTGAGGTTCATGGGGTATGAACCAGGAACGAAGGGATATAGGTTCATAGACAGCAATAACAATTTTGTGATATCACGAACAGCTGTCTTTCACGAAAACGCCAACTGGTCCAAGATACACCTCAACGAGGTGTCCCTTAGCAAGGACGAACCAGGGGATGACCAAAGGGGAAAAAAGCACCAAACAGAAAAGGGTACAGAGCAGGGAAAGAGCAAACCCAAGAGACAGGAAATACCTGTGAAGGGGTGGAAAGAAAACCACCCACACATCAAAGTGGACTCACTCACCGAGAAAGAAGCTAGGTACATGCATGACACAGAGACACCCCCAGACAGGCCAATCAGGGCAAACAGGGGCAAAAAGCCAGAAAGATTAGGAGACTACGTGTTGTCCCTCCACACTAACCAACTAACCCCCAACACATATGAGGACGTATTGAAGTTACCAGATGAGGAAAGAGAAAAATGGGAACAAGCCATGGAGAGGGAAATGGACAGCCTGAGGGAACTAAACGTATACACTCCCTCTAAAGTCCCAATAGGAAAGACGACCATAGGCATCAGGTGGGTCTACAAAATTAAAACACTAGAGGGAAACAAAGCACTCTACAAGGCTAGGCTGGTGGCACAGGGGTTCGCCCAAAAATACCCTGATGATTACATGGAAATGTATTCCCCCACAGTCAGGGCTGAAAGCGTAAAATGTGCGTTGGTTATTGCATCACTACTTGGGTTAGAAGTACATCAATTCGACGTGCAAACCGCTTATCTGCACGCCGAGCTCGATAAAGAGATATACGTGAGAGCGCCACCTAGCCAAAACACCAGGAAGCGAGAAACCTGGATCCTAAACCAGAGCTTGTATGGACTCAAACAGTCAGGGAAACGTTGGTACGAGTGCCTATCCAAGACATTGAAGTCCATGGGATTCTCAGCCACCTCGGCCGACAACTGCTTCTTCACCAAGAAGTCAGACAGTTCCCTCGAGTACGTTTTGATATACGTGGACGATATATTGTATATCGGTGGCCAGTCTGGCAAATGTAATGACTTTGCCAGTGAACTAGGAAAACATTTCACACTGAAAATATTGGGTAAGGTAGATAAATACTTGGGAGTGCAAATCACAAAAACCGACAGAGGTTTCCAACTGTCACAGAAGGACAAGATTTTAGAACTAATACATAAGTGCAACATGACAAACGCCAAGGGGTGTGAAACACCAATGCAACCAGACTTCTTGAAGGACATGTATAATGAAGCTGAGGTGTTCAAGGACAACACATTATACAGATCCACCATAGGCTCCCTATTATACATTGCGAACTGGACTAGGCCAGACATCGCCCTGCCAGTTAACTTGCTATCACGACATATAGGTAAACCCACTGTGTACCACTGGGAAGCCATCAAAAGGGTACTGAGGTACCTAAAGCAGAGCTCCGATGCTTGCCTATCATTAGAACCCGAGAACAACACAACACCCACACTCACGTGCTATGCAGACGCTGACTGGGCTGGGGATGTGAAATGCAGAAAGAGTACTTCAGGTTACGTATTCTTTCTAAACAACAGCCCAGTACATTGGTACACAGGCAAACAGGATCTGATGGCCACATCCACAACAGAGGCCGAATATATTTGTTTGTCCAAGGCCGCCAACAACCTGGTCTGGTTTGATGACCTGCTCGCAGACATATGGGCCGAACCGAACTATCCTATCATCATGCACAAGGACAATAAAGCCGCTATGGAAATATCTAAGGCTGAAGCAGTGGGTCAAAGGTCGAGGCATATCGACATAAAATACAAACACGTTAGACAGTTCGCAAGCATAGGATTCATAAGAGTTATACATTGTGACACAGAAGAACAAACAGCGGACATTCTAACCAAACCATTGCAAAATAAACAGCACACGTATTTAACATCAAAATTAGGTGTCCTCTTGAAAAGGGCACCTCAGGTATGCACCACACAAGAACACCTCGGCCAGGCATTTAGAGGGGGTTTTGTCAGGTATAAATGCCTTGCCTCTGATTCAGGGCTAGAGGCAGAGGGGCTGGACAAGCCAGCCCCCAAGGTCCACCCTAACCCAATAACCCCTCCTTATCTTAGCCATGCCCAGGGGGTACTTAAGGGTCAGCCATGCGGTCCTGCTTCAGTTCCAGACTTGTACCTGTAATGATAAGATGCTTAATTAATAAACAATATCTGATTTAATGAATACCTGCTTATGGAGTTATTGGGCACGATCCTTGAACACATTTAACAGAAGACTCTAAAGATTCCGAACTATAAATAAGATATTTGAGCAAAATGTTGAATTTGGTAAACATTTTGTGCAGGTGCATTTATGGATTGTGTCTTTGCAGTGTGTAGTAAAGTTATGACTGAAACTATAGCCACAGCTAAAGATTTACAAGCTTTATTTTTCCTACGGCATTTTTCATATTTTGCCTGCATGACTTCTTTTAATGAAAACCCATCAGCGGTGATTCTTCACTGGTCTTAGTTTCAGTGTTTCCAACAAAATTACTTGACAGATTTATTGTCTGTAGATTCTGATCCATTCAGCGAAAAAAGTACATTGGCTGCCAAACATGAATACATAAAATATCATTAGTGTGTGACTGAGATGGGGGAGGCCTCTATTAGGAAATAAAAATTTCTAGTGGTGATGAGTTTTACTTGTATTTGCATGATGCAATGTATTTGAGATCTGGTACATATAATATGTAAATGTTGAACTGAATCCAGGTGCCATTGTCTGAATGAGTGAATACATGTGTTCATATAACTCTTTTTTTCTATTCACAAGTAGAGGCTTGGGTCCAACAAAAAAGTATTTTAGCCAAAAACAAATTCCTCCCAGGAATTTCAGAGTGAGGAACTATTGCAGACTTAAAAACATCCAGTTAGGCAAGCCAGTGGTGAAATTCAATTTTTTTTACTTCCGGTTCTGTGGGCGTGGCT
Organism: Pantherophis guttatus; assembly: GCF_059756535.1. Taxonomy (NCBI): domain Eukaryota; kingdom Metazoa; phylum Chordata; class Lepidosauria; order Squamata; family Colubridae; genus Pantherophis; species Pantherophis guttatus. The sequence continues at coordinate 85,090,937 of NC_142067.1, forward strand.
TGGTGGGCATGGTGTGGCTTGGTGGGTGTGGCAGGGGAAGGATACTGCAAACTCCCCATTCCCTCCCCAATCCTGGGGGAAGGATATTGCAAAATCTCCATTCCCATCCCACTCTGGGACCAGCCAGAGGTGGTATTTACTGGTTCTCCAAGCTACTCAAAATTTCCGCTACCGGTTCTCCAGAACCTGTCAGAACCTGCTGGATTTCACCCCTGAGGCAAGCATATTTGTCTGAAATGGTATAGGGCAGTGATGGCGAACTTTTTAGGCACTGAGTGCCCAAATTGCGCGAACGCATGCCCAAACTGAAAGGTGCGCGTGAATGCATACATGCGTGGACATGCACATGTGTGGACATGCATGGACATGCACATGTGTGGACATGCATGGACATGCACATGTGTGGACATGCATGGACATGCACATGTGTGGACATGCATGGACATGCACATGTACAGACATGCACGAAGATGCGCGCATACGCAGCAGAGACCCAAAGACCAGCTGGCTGGCAGGAGATGGGGCATCCCAACACCGGCAGTGTGGCAAGAGTAAGATCTTTTTCTTTCGTGAGCTTGTTTTGTCGTTTGCAGGGAAACAGAAGCTCATGAAAGAGACACCACGGAGATCTGACCTGGAGTGACAGCACATATGCCAGTAGAGAGGACTCTGCATGCCACCTCTGGAACACGTGCCATAGTTCGCCTTCACGGGTATAGGGTTTCCTGCCTGAACAGGGGGTTGGACTAGAAGACATCCAGTCTCTTCCAACTCTGTTATTCTGTTACTCTGGATGTCTGGATCCAAACCAAATAATAGTCTATCTGTTGTTGTTTAAAAAAAAAAACATGCTAAATCCAAGCTCAAAGCCTACAATAGCAATTCTCTACATATAGTATATATAAAGTATGATGGGGGGAAATGGAAATATAAGATTATTTTAGCTAATATGTATCAGTTAAAGTGTGGGTGTACTGAGGTAATTAAAATTGCCAGTATATGGTGTAAATAAAAATCTGTTCTCATTACATAATTCACTTCCAGTTTAACAAAAGTTAAAGATTGAGGGAACTAAATGGCTTAACTGGCAAATAATTGATGCTGTTGGACTTTTCCCACTTGCATATAATTATGAAAAGAACATGGTATGAAAATGCCAGGTCTTTGTGAAGTTGCCTTCAACTGATTCCTATTCCATGCCTTCTGAGGCAGTTTACAATTGTCTTTAATGATTGTTAGATTTAGTTTTCTTCTTTGAGAGAATAAGAATGTGTAATAGTCTCTCTCTCTCTCCCTCTCCCTCCCTCCCCCCCTCTCTCTCCCTCCCTCCCTCCCTCCCTCTCTCCCTCCCTCTTTCTCTCTCTCCTCATGGGGTGACTCACATGGGGAAAAGGGGAAATTAATTATGTTGGTTTACGCACAAGATGTCAGAGCTACCTTTGCTTCTTCTGTCCCCTGTATGGAGTTATACTCTTGGTAAAATAATGTCCCAGGAGTTTCTTTTGCTGCATATGCCAATGGCACGACTGAGAGGCAGGTTGACAGAATTTGGTGACACTCGCTTTTAAATTGACTTAAATTGATTAAGATTTTCATAGTACACATGTCTCTCAAATTCCCTGCTGAGAAGTTTTTTATTAGTATTTCTGGGCCAAGGCAGTAGAGCTAGACCTTCACTCTTAGAAGGCTGCTATATGAGTAAGCATTCCAGTAACAGACAAGCTGGGTGACAAATAGAAGCTTGTATAGCATGAATAATTTCCTTCAGTAATTGCTAAATAGAGAGGCACTGCAGCCATTACTTGCAATATATTTTGCTCCTTCAGTAACTGTATTGGAAGATCATTCTAGTGGTCATAAATGCATTTTGAGGAAAAAAGTCTTTATCATTTCCTAAATTACTATTGCATTTTTTTGTTTTCTTTTTTTTTCATTTACAGGACTTCCCTTAGTATGTTAAGAATTGTGCAGCTAAATGAGAACTATCTATCATATTCAAGGTAATTTTTCACATCCTAATCCTAGCCATAACCCTTGATTTCAGAAGCATGAATTTCCACCCCAAGAATTCTCAGCAATGACCAATTGTCATTTGGGTATGGAATCCTAGAAAGTCCAAATATCTGAAGTTTACCCATGTTGGGAAAGGCCGAATTACAGCAAGATGTATCATATACTGTAGGTTGACTTCTGTTTATGCAATAGGGTATTTCCATCTTTCACGCTACTCAGACATACTCCAGAAGTTCACCTAAGTTTGTAGGATTTTTCTTATTTTTCCACAAAGGTTTACTTTTATAACAGGAAAGCATTTTCACCCTGTGCAATCTGAGGCTCTCTGAATGCATTTTCGATTCTATTCTGCCTATTTCAACATAAAAGATATTGATATACTGACCATATGATAGACTCCACTGGAATCAATAGTTCAACTATTCAAACATTTAATGCAATTAATAATATTCACTACTGCAGAAAGTGAAATATTCTATCTCTTTTCTCCAGAAAGCAACAGTTTATTTAGTTTGTTGTTTATGCCCCACCCCCTCCCTCACTGTAGCTATTTATCTGTATGTCTTACTTGTTTCAGCTATTCTTGCTCAAAGGCAAGTGTGTTTAGGAATTCAGCCAAATGGGTTAGTGGGTGATCTTTGCTGGAATGCTAATGAATCTCTCTACCTCAAGAGAATACCAATTAGCAAGCTGAATGAGGGGGAAAAAGACTTCAATATAAGATTGCTTTTTTTTATGTAGCAAGGATTTTTTTATGCAAATTAAATGATACTCTAACTAATATCTAACTAATTAATATTACCAAGATTTTGTATTATTCAATGCTCATTTCTTTTTGCTGTTGTTGACTCTACTGCTTCTTAGACTTTATTTACAAGTAGATACATGATATTTTTTCTACCATCTGTAACAAAGTACCAGAGTCCCAGGAAGCTCCAGGCATCCATAATACAATCTGAGCAGCAAATGCAACTCCTTCTAGTAAGGCAGCCCACATAAGTTTAAAAAGGTGGCAGCATCAGATCCAACTCTATTTCCCAGTGCTCCCTTGATGAATATCTTTGATAAAAGAGAAAACCAGTTGCTGAAGACACTTTAGCATGCTCACTTCCAGTTACAGGTCCGTTGTGTTCTTCCTACTACCTGTCTCCTCTCTCCCATCACTCTTTGGAAATTTGGTAGGGTCAGGAGAGATTGTAATGGTCAGCTTGGTAATGCATAGCAATATTTTATGCATTTATATTTTGGCTATTTAAGATAGTATCACTGACCTAAAGAAAGAATTCAAGAAAGAGACTGGTTAAAAAAATGGAAATAAACATTGTGCCATAATGTAGGATTCAGGTGATAGCTTAATTCTTAATATTATTAACAGCTAGTCAACAAATATAAATGTCCAGTACAAAATGTGATGACATAAAAATGAAGAAATGTGTGTGGTGGTGCCATGTTAGAAACCTGTTTGCATGTTGATATTGTATACATTCTGTTGGAAGAAAAATGTCTGGTTCATTCTTTTCCATCTGGGACGATGAGATTGGTGTGACAAATGTAATGAGAGAAGAAGAAGTAAGCTGCTGGGAAAGGAGGTTCTTTATTTCAGAAGCCAGCGTTCCGCCTTTATGAATGGATACAAGGTTTCCTATTCACAGGCACTTTGGCTTATTGTGAAAACTCCTCTGGACGATTTCCTATTTGTGGGAGGATGTGAGTCATCTCTTGTTAAGGGGGAGCTTTCTTCGTACTTCGAAAAAGGTGGGGTGTTATTCAGCCATTTTCCCTTTGGGGCCTGGCTTCCTACAAGTCCCCCATTTTGTGCTGCACAATTAGGTCCTATCTGAGTAGACTTGGTATTTGTTATCTATTTGACTCATCATTAAGGAGACTTGGTTTGCCTCCTTGTCCCATTTCGGTGCAGTTGAGAAACAGGTCTATTGGCAGCTGAGGCATGAGGGGATGTGTTATGTCCTTATAAGGACACCCGCCCGGATTGGCTGCTAGCCTCGGGCGGGAAGTTTGAATAGCTGTCTAGGGGCAGTGCGTCTGCCGGAGAGAATATAAGGAGAGCTCCGGCAGCACACCGCCAGTCTTGTTACTGTTTCAATAAAGTTACTAAATGTATCGAGCTGGTCACGTCTTCATTTCCTGTGCCTGATCCAACACTGGCGACGAAGGACTAGAGAAGAGAACCTGAGCAAGACTTGTGGCACGATCACCTAACCGAGCTGAAGTCACTCAACCGCGGCATCTCACAGAATGACAACCCCGCAAGCACCGATTGCTTCGCTGAATCCATTTGACCCAGCAAGAGAGAAATGGAGGTCGTACATGGTCAGGTTCCGGCAATTCCTCCGAGGGAACGGCTACCAGAACTTCGACGATGAACGCAAGAGAGCCCTGTTCCTGGCCCACTGCGGCTCTGACGTCCTGAAGATGGCCATCGACCTCGTGGCGCCCAGAGATATTGAGGAGATGTCCTGGAGTGACCTGCAGGAAGTCCTACAGGAACACTACGCACCCACAGGCACCCCGATCACAAACAGATTCACCTTCCAGAAGAGGAATCAACAGGAAGGTGAATCCATCAAAGAGTTCGTGGCAGCACTTCGTCAAATCGCTGCCAATTGCGAATTTGATAACGTGGATAATGCCATCCGGGACCACATTGTCTTCAGGATGCGAGATGTGGGTCTCCAGAAGAAGTTCCTGAGCCGCAAGAGAATTCCACTCAAGGAAGTCCTCCAAGAAGCCACAGCCGCTGAGACTTCCGAGAAAGCAGCCGCCGCGATGGTGAAGGCCAGAGGGATCCACAAGATCCACAAGTCGGGCCCAAACTCCTCAGACGACTCCGCCATGCCATTGGAATCTGATGAGGAAATGGCCGTTCACAAGGTTTCCCGCCCCCCAGGCGGGAAAACCCTCAACATGGCGACCGGGGGGAACGGTGCGGCAGTTGCAAAGGCGACCACCCCAGAGCAAACTGCAGATGGAGGGACGCGACCTGCCGCCGCTGCCTGAAGAGGGGACATATAGCCGAAGCATGCAGAGCAGCAGATCCAGCCCCGGAACCACCCAGGCCAAGATTCTGCGAAAACTGCAGAGAAACCCAGAGGACATCCAAACGGTCCTCGAACCAGTCCAGGCGCGGGGACGACGAATATCCCCACAACAGAGCAGTGCACCAGACCACAATCGCCCACACAAGCGACGACGGTGCCACCAAATTCAACATGACACTGCTGGCAGAGGGGTCACCGTGCACAATGGAAGTAGATTCAGGCTCCATCTACTCCATCATGGACTGGCAACATCTGAAGCGCCTGAAGCCAACCTGTGAAAAGAACCAGCTAAAACCCCTGAGGTCGAGGCTCGTGGATTTCAGCGGTAACCCCATCGGTGTCTTGGGCAGAACCACTCTCCACATCACCTTCAAGGACTTCCAAGGCAAACTTCCCATCACAGTCATGGAACACAGCCGACCGAACCTGCTAGGAGTGGAGTGATTTAAGCCGCTAGGGTTATCAATCGGAGGCATCCATCAAATTCAGAGGGACGAACTCGACAACCTCATCGAAGAGTTCAAGGAAGTCTTCGATGGTAAACTGGGGAAATTTGTGGGGAAGCCAATCTCTTTTAATCTGGACAAGGGAATCACCCCAATCAGGCTGAAGCCCCGCCAAGTTCCATTTGCCTTGCGGCCAAAAGTAGACGCTCAGCTAGATAAGCTGATCGCCCAGGCTGTTCTGGAACCAATCGATCATGCTTTATGGGAAACCCCCATTGTGACCCCAATGAAGCATGATGGGTCTGTGTGCATCTGCGCCGACTATAAGTGTACAAGCAATAAGGCGTTGCCGCAGAGCCAATACCCAGTCCCAGTGGTGCAACATCTGCTGCATTCTCTGGGGACTGGCTCAATTTTTGCCAAACTGGACCTGGCCCAGGCTTACCAGCAGCTGCCAGTGGACGAAAAGACGGCGGAGGCCCAAACGATAGTCACCCACAGGGGGGCATTCAAATGCAACCGTCTCCAATTTGGAGTCAGCGCTGCCCCCGGAATCTTTCAATCAATAATGGAACGCCTTCTCCAAGGCGTTCCAGGGGTGGTGCCATACTTTGACGATGTATTAATCTCCGGAGATTCCAAAGCACAACTCCTTGAAAGACTCAGGCTTGTCCTGCAGCGATTCAAGGCCAAGGGCTTGAGAGTCAGGAGAGATAAATGCATCTTAGGAGTCCAGGAGGTCGAGTTCCTGGGCTATCTCATAGATGGCACGGGCATCCACCCCACCAAATCAAAAGTTAAAGCTATCCATGAAGCTCCCAGCCCAAAAAACAAAACGGAGCTTCAGGCATTCCTTGGATTGCTTAACTTCTATGCCATGTTCCTCAAACAGAAAGCCACGATTGCTGAGCCACTCCACCGCCTGCTGGGGAAAGCGGCTTCCTGGAAGTGGGACCAAGAGGAGGAAGCAGCATTCCGGGCCATCAAAGGACTTTTAACATCCAAAAGCGTCCTCATACAATACAACGAGACGCTACCAATCAAGCTCACCTGCGACGCATCACCATACGGGATGGGGGCAGTCCTCAGCCATGAACTTCCGAATGGCTCAGAAGCCCCAATAGCATACTTTTCCAAGACGATGTCCAGCGCAGAACACAATTACAGCCAGCTGGACAAAGAGGCTCTGGCTATCGTCGCAGGAGTAAGACGATTCCACGAGTACATCTACGGGAGGAGCTTCACCATAGTGACTGACCACAAGCCGCTTCTGGGGCTCCTCGCAGGCGACCAACCAACTCCGACCTTCATGTCCCCACAGATGACAAGATGGACCATCTTCCTAGCCGGCTATTCCTACAGGCTCGTGCACCAGCCAGGCACGTCCATTGGGAACGCCGACACGCTGAGCAGATGCCCATCAAAGGATCCAGTGGAAGACCCAGCTCCCACGCTCAACCTCTTCCACATCGACAACGACTATAGCTGCCCAGTCTCATCTGCAGATGTGGCCGCCCACACTCAAAAGGACCCCACACTCCACCAAGTGAGATCCTGGATCCTCAGAGGGTGGCCGACGGAGAAGGCAGAGGAGAAATTCAGCCCCTTCGTCAGAAAGCAAAAGGAGCTGTCCACCATGAGAGGCTGTTTGCTATGGGGAGACAGAGTGCTGATTCCCAGCACTCTGCAAAGAAGAACGCTAGAGACCTTGCATAAGGGGCACCCCGGCATCGTCCGCATGAAAGCCCTGGCACGGAGTTACGTCTGGTGGCCATCACTGGACAGAGACATCGAAGAATGGGTCTCCAGATGTGACCCGTGCCAAGAAGTACGCCCAGCGCCACCCGAAGCCGAACCAACGAAGTGGGAGACCCCCAGCAGCCCTTGGTCTAGGATCCACATCAACTTCGCGGGGCCGATGCAGGGGCGCCACCTACTCATTGTTGTCGACGCTTTCTCCAAGTGGCTCGAGGTGGTACCCATGGCATCTACCACAATGGAAGCGACGATCCGGGCTCTACGCCGTCTCTTCGCCACCCATGGACTGCCGGATGTGCTGGTTTCCGACAACGGGCCCCAACTCACGTCCTTGGGCATGGAGGCATTCCTGGCCGGACTGGGCATTCGCCATGCCCTGTCAGCCCCCTACAGGCCAGCTGGGAATGGACAGGCTGAACGGATGGTGAGACTCACCAAGGAGGCACTCACCAAAATGGGCACGGGCGACTGGCAGGAAAGAATTGACACCTTCCTCCTCACCCAACACATCACGCCGCATGCCACCACCCACAAGAGCCCAGCTGAGATGTTGATGGGCAGAAGGCTGAGGTCACCATTGGACCGGCTGCACCCACAATACAGCCCAGAAGTGACCGCAACGGCCAGCCGCCCGCTTCGCGCCTTCAGCATAGGAGATCCGGTTTTCGCATTGAATTTCCACGGCTCTCCGAAATGGCTGAAGGGGAAGATAGAAAGCTCAACCGGCCTGAAGTCCTACAGAATGGAGCTGGAAGATGGACAAGTCTGTAGACGTCACATCGACCAGCTCCGGAAAAGGTGGAGGGAAGTAGGACAAAACCAGCCCGACGAGGTAGCCTTGCAACACCCCGACGAGGTAGGCCTACAACAACCCGATGAGGTAGGCCTACAACACCCCAACGAGGTAGGCCTACAACACCCCAACGAGGCAGGCCTACAACACCCCGTCGAGGTTGACCAACAACACCCCGGCGAGGTTGGCCTACCAGACCCCGGCAAGGAAGGCCAACAACACCCCGACGAGGTGGGGAGGCAATGACCCGACCAACCAGGGCAGCAGGATGCTAGGGAAGTAGACCCGAGACTTCTCACCCAGGGCGAACCCCGGCCACCCGGCTGGGGCAGCAGACGGGCCCAGAACACGGAGGACTGCCAACCAAGGACAACAGTAGACTGGGGACCGCCCGAGGTGGGCACACCACAGCTCACGGGTGAAGATGGCACACAACACGCCGGCGAGGGGGACCTCCACCCAGCACAGAGGGCAGCCCAGCAACAACACCCCAGCACGAAAGACCCCAGCCACCGACCTGCAGTAGACCGGGGACTAGTGCGAAAGGGAAGCCTACAACAACCCGGCCAGGGAGGCCAGCGCCACCCCGGCAGGGGAGACCTCGACCGCCCCACGGAGGTAGCCCCACAACAACAACCCGACCAGGATGACCACCGCCGACCCGACAGGGTAGGCCAACACCAGCCTGGCAAGGAAGGCCTCCGCCACCCCAACCAAGGAGGCCTGCACCAACCCGGCGAGGTCGGACCACATGACCAAGGTCAACACCGCCCACCACCGGGAGACCGGACCTGAGGGCACCGATCCGAGACATCCCCCCGACAACAGGAAACCGAACTGCAGCCAAACCACGGAGCCCGGGAGACCGGGGAGGAGCAGGTGACAACCAGAGACTTACTGAGACTCAAACGCTCTTCCCAGGTCGGCACCGAGCGGCCACAGCGAGATGACCGATGCACAGGCCAGGAGGAAGACCATCAGAACCAGCAGTCCGAGGTCCAAGGTTCAGCCGGAGGCGCTGGGAGTGACCCCTCACACTCGCCAGCCAAACCAAGTCCGGTTCCGGGGAGGGAACCAGGAGACACAGGAGCCCCGTCCGTCCAGGTCGGCGTCGATGAAGAAGTGAGACTGCGCAGGTCAACTAGGGCGCTAAGGCGTCCCACATACCTGCACGATTACGTGACATTCATTGACTTTGAGTGACTGTTTTCTACTAGGAGGGGAGGAGTGTTATGTCCTTATTCCCGCCCGGATTGGCTGCTAGCCTCGGGCGGGAAGTTTGAATAGCTGTCTAGGGGCGGTGCGTCTGCCGGAGAGAATATAAGGAGAGCTCTGGCAGCGCACAGCCAGTCTTGTTACTGTTTCAATAAAGTTACTAAATGTATCGAGCTGGTCACGTCTTCATTTCCTGCGCCTGATCCAACAGGATGCACTGGCAGAGACAACAGAGGAGGAGCCCCACAGTGATTACAGCGGCAACCCCCAAAGTGAGAGTTCTTAGCTAATGAAGGTTTAGTAGCTATGAAAAGAGTTCAAATAAGTCAAAGGGGAGTTTACTGTATCCAATGTCTTGTGTCAATACTTTCAGGCATTATATGTCTGTCTGTCTGTCTGTCTGTCTGTCTGTCTGTCTGTCTGTCTGTCTGTGCCATGTATTCTGATTTGGTAAATAGGGTTGTATGGGAATCACAATAAGATGTTAGGGATTGGAGGTCTCTTCTCTGTCATCTCTGCAGTGAGGGCATGAGGATGGTCAGCCGTCCTAGGGCACATGGTTCCCCAGTAGAGTTTGCTGGTAGATAAAAGTAGACTTTAACCACACATAGCAAGAACCATCCCCGGGGAAGATTTACATCGTGATAGGTAAAGGGATTTGTTTCAGTGTGGTTGCAGACCTGCATCATTAGGCTGCAAAGGGAGTCTGCATTAGCTTGGGATTCCTTAAAGTCACTTGGGTCAGTTTCTTTAGATTTTAAAAGTCCTGCCCAGCAATACCAATAGGGAATCTGGAGGGGTTTAGCCTAGGTCAGTGATGACTAAACTTTTTGCTGTTGCGTGCCAAAAGTGGGGGGAGTGGGGGGGGTTGTGTGCATGTGTGCCCACACCCATAATTCAATGCGTCCCACCCTCCCACACCTGCACATGCGACCCCCCGGTGCTCCCACCGCTTTTGGCACATGGGCTCAGTAGGCCTGTTTTTCTTTTCTTTTTTTTTTTATTGAAAAAGTTTTTCAAATACAAATTTTTCCCCCTTTTTTCTCCCCCCTCCTCCCTAACCCCCCTCACCACCCCTCCCCCTGTGACTTCTTCATAGTAAAATCCAAATTCATAACAGATTGTATAATACTTTACCATTCCCTTACTCCATCCCCCAAATACTCACCCTTTCTTTCTAATAATATTATTATATCCCCCTTTTACTATACATTTCAAAATAACGTTCTGACTTAGCAATAATCTGCCCTTTTTCTCCTCCCCCATACATATATCTCTTAAGTCAAACTTTTTATATATATTAATATAACATTTCATAACAACCTTCCACTAAAACTATATAATAAATCCTAATTTAATATTTAATCTTTTATATATAATAATATAACATTTCAAAGCAGCCTTCCACTATAAAACTATATAATAAATCCTGATTTTACTTATATTCAACTCCTAGTCTACTCCACTCTCATAAATATATCTCTTAGATTTCCCTTTTCTTAAACTAAACCATCAATAAGCTAACCTATCTCCACCCACTTTCTTACAAAATAACAATTCTTAATATCTTTATTCTTCTACCCACCTAACTAAGAAAAAAAAAAAGATATCCCTTATGTAGATAAAATCAATGACTTTAAACTTCTATTCCATGTAATATCTTCTATAATGTCTTTAAACTGGATTGTTGACTCCATCATCCGTGTTAGGGTAACATCACATCCTAATTCCAACAGAATATTCGGAATCCTCAGTTATCATCTGCCCCGATCAATAATAGATATCTTCATGTATGTATGTATATATATAAAAAAAGAAAAACAACCACCCGAGTGACATTATAATTATATTCCATATAGTATCTGTAGTAGTGGTTTCCTTCAGGATTATTAATTCCAACCATCATAATGGGATAATAACCAGATCTTCTGCGTGCCCCATCATAGCTCTCTTGCCATATAACTCATCATAAACGTAATACATTTATCAAAGAATCCAAATAGATAGTTCCAATCCAACAGTTTAAGGCCCTTTTCACATCCCAAAAAATACGGCATTGCAGAGATCTGTCACTCTCCTCAGGATGATATTAACCAATACTTCGCCTCAACTGTCTTTTCATGTATTCAATCATCTTTTAGATAACTGGCTTCGCTGTTGCCTAAATTAAAAGTTTTTATTTTTGTGAGACCTATTTCTTTTTTTTCTTGACTTTTTGTGGGTTTGATCTCCATCCTGGTTTCCTTTCTATGAGTTGTATATCAACTGTTCGGTTTTCATTCTGATCTATAACTTGATCTTGTTGGTTTTGCTTTTGTGGCTTAGATCGCCATTCAAGTTTCTTTTCTATAAGTTGTATATCAACTGATTGATTTCCATGCTTGTCTGTGACTTGATGAATCATCACATTAGTTTCTTTTCTATAAGTTGTATATCAACTGATTGATTTCCATGCTTGTCTGTGACTTGATGAATCATCACATTAGAATCCAACACCGCTTCTCTCTTATTTATAGGTAGTCCAACTGAAACATCTAAAGGATCCAAAGGCGATTCATCTACCAAAACCTCTGTAGCTCGATGTTTTTCCATTGTTTCCTGCTCCTTCTGCATATCTTGTGTTGTGCATGAAGATATTGAACTCATTTTCAAAGTCTTATAATAAAATTCTTCCGCTTTGTCAACGGTGTTTAATTGGTATCTTTCTCCTTGATATCTCAATATTATTCCAACTGGAACATCCCACCTGAATAAAATATTTTGTTTTTTAAGCTCAGTCACCAGGAATCCGAATTTCTTTCTATCTGCTAACATCTTAGGCGGTAACTCTTTATATATCCAAATCTCTCTTCCATATAGTTGTAAAGTAGAATTAAAAGATTTTTGCACAATATTATTTCTTATTTCTTTGTCTGTAAAATAGATCACCACATCTCTAGGTAGTTGCCTTTGCTTTGCAATCCAAGAATTTACTCTGTAGATTCTATCAATCCTGCAAAATACTTCCTCAGGATGAACCTTTAAAATCCCAGCCAGAATTTCAGCAGATATTTTCCTTAAATCATTTCTATTATTTTCTTGTAATCCTCTCATTCTGATCGCAAATTCTGTAAAGTTGTGTTGCATCATTAAAACTTCTTTTTCAATCTGTTGTTTTATATTTTCTACATTACAAGTCTTATGATCAACTTCCGTTTTAATTTTTTCTTCTAAACTATTGTCTTGAGTATTTATCAAATCATTTTCAATTCTTTGTATTTTATTATCCAAATTATAAATCTTGTCATCAACTTCCTCCATTTTAGACTCTAATAACTTAATATCTGTATCTAACTTTATAACAATTTCTGAAAAACCTTTAGTCACTGTTGAAATCTTTCGTTGCAAATTATCATACTTTGATTGTATCAACTCTTTAATTTCCTGCTTAAATTTTTCAAGATTCTGGTTCACAATCTCATCCCTTCTTACCATCTCCTCCAAGAGAAATTCAATTAAATTAAAATCATTTTTCTGAGTCTGTAAGTTTAAAACTTGTTCACGTAGTTTGTAAATGGGGGAATCCCCCCCCCCACTGCTTGTTTGTCTGGCTTTGTTAAATTAAATGCCATCCTTCCACACAGACAAACTCTTTTTTAAGAAAAGAAAACTTCTTTCCAAACAAGATCAGTATTAGATCTCCAGGAAAAAGAAAACATAAAAGTAGAACTTTTTCTTCTCAATTGTAACCAACAGTATTTATTCCGCTACTTTGTTGCTTGTTGAGAGACGGAAGGACTTTCCCTTTCAGCTTTCCCTTCTCAAGCCTCAGCAGTCGCCATTTTAAAATTCTTTTTTCCTTTCTTCAATATCTTTTATAAAGTAAGTAAAAATACTTGCGATTTAGGGTCACAGGTCCAGATCTCATCCTCTTTAATTGAACAATCTGTTAATTTTCTTTAAAAGGCATGTTCTCATCGCCTGGCTCTGCAAAAAGGCAGAGGTCTCCCAAAGCCCGGAGCGGCGGCGAGGGAAATAGGGAGCCTCATCTGCTTCATCCCCCAGAGTAAAAACAAAAACTCTGGGGACTTCGCAGAGAGCTCTACCTGCCCTCACCTGCTCTATCTCACATTTCCTTGTGGAAATGGAGTTTTTCGAGCCGCCTTTCAGTTGTAAAGGCAGCTCTTTACAGGCAATGGGGATGGCGGTCCCGAGGGACCGTCTGGCAGCGACAGAGAGCAAACTGGAAGTCCAGTAGGCCTGTTTTTCATTCTCCCCAGGCTCCAGAGGCTTTCTAGGAGCCTGGGGAGGGTGAAAATGGCCTTCTCCAGCCCCTCCCCAGGGGCCCTCCAGAAGCCAGAAACAGCCCATTTCTTGACTTACAGTGGACCCGGAAGGCCCAAAAATCAGCTGCACATGCGCACTGGAGCTGAGCGAGGGTAACATTCAAGTGCCCACAGATATGGCTCCACATGCCACCTGTGGCACATGTGCCATAGATTCGCCATCACGGGCCTAGGTATTGGTCAGTGGTGAAATGTAAAATTTGTTACTACCAATTCTGTGGGTGTGGCTTGGGGGGGGTAATGTGACTGGGTGGGCATAGCCAACTTTTTTTTTTAATTTTAAGAGCATTTTTTCTACAACCTCTTCAGCTGAAGAGGTTGTAAAAAAATGTTTTTAAGGCTCTGATGATCCCACCCGAGTTGCCTGATCGTCAGAGGCTTTTGTTTTTTTTTAAAAGCATTAAAAGCCAGGTCAGCTGGCACCTTACAAAATTTGTAAATGGACAAATTTTTATATGATTTTGGGGCTGTGTGATTGAGATTTGTGGGCTTATTAGGCAATAGGTTTCAAATGTGTGGATATTCTAATTGTGGTAGCTTGGTTTCTATTATGGATGGGAGGTCATGCCCTGTCTTTGAGGTCAGGTGGGGGAATACAAATGTGAGTGGCATTGTCTTTGGATATTTAATCTACTAGGTTTTGGTTCTCTGTGATGGCTGTAACTGGCAGTGCTTTGCTTATGAATAGGTCGCAGCCAGCAACACTTTTGTTTATGAATGGACCTGTCCAGCTACTAAGTTTCCATTCATAAAGAATGTTCTGCCTTTATGAATGGATACAAGGTTTCCTATTCACAGATGCTTTGGCTTATTGCAAAAGCTGCTCCAGGAAATTTCCTATTAGTAGGAGGATGCAAGTCGGCTCTTGTTAAAGAGGAGCTTTCTTCCTACTTCAGAAAAGGGGGGTGGGGCATTCTTCAGCCATTTTCTCTTTGCACTGGCTTCCTACTGTCCCAAAGATGTATGTGGTTTGCATTACTGTACAACACACATTTTATCATTAACTGTACCCCTGCCAAAAATAATATACTCTGGTTTCCTCTAAAGCAATGATAAATTCCCTTTGTTAAATTTTCTCTTGCCATATCAGAACCACTGTGTTTAGCAGGCTACTAGGACTTCCTGAGGTTTCCTTCTAACCAAACAATAATCAACCAAGGACTGAAACAGAAATGTGAGTCTAAGAACAGTCCAGGAGTCAGCCAAAGTGACAAAAAAGTACTAAGAATCAAAATTATTGAATCTGGGGGCATGTCATCAGTCTTACAATACAGAGCCTAACAAGATAACTCCTACACTGCAGAAACATTTGGACCACACATCTTGACCAGGGTAAAGCAATAGACACAATTTACATAGACTTCTGCAAAGCCTTTGATTCAGTGGTGCACGATAAACTACTATTAAAACTAAGTTCTTATGGCATTTCCGGATCCCTGCACAAATGGATAGCTGCGTACCTGTCAAACGGGCAACAAGTACCATGTTTCCCCAAAAATAAGATCCTGTCTTATATTTTTTTTGAACCCTGAAATAAATGCTTGGCCTTATTGCCATGCAGTCAAAAGCCTGATTGGGCTTATTATTAGGTGATGTCTTATTTTGGGGAAAACAGGGTAGTCAAAATAGGGAGGGACCTATCAAATCTGGCACCAGTTAACATGGTGTCCCCCAAGGCAGTGTTCTAGGACCCACACTCTTTCTGCTTTACATGTTTTATGTTTATGTTTTATTTGATTTGTATACCGCCCTACTCCCGAAGGACTCAGGGCGGTGAACAGCCAAACAATAAAATAACATAGATACAAAAAATTTAAAAAACCAGATAAAATCAGATTAAATCATTTTGGCCCAGACAAATTTAAAACACCCCAATAATTTAAAAACAGATTAAAATTTACATGTTTAAAAAGGGAAGAGATTAGGCCAAGCCCGCCTGATGGAATAAAAAGGTCTTCACAGCGCGGCGGAAGGTGCGCAGATCCGGGATCCTCCGTATCTCTGGGGGGAGCTCATTCCAGATGGTAGGTGCCCCCACAGAGAAGGCTCTCCCCATAGGGGCTGCCAGCCGACATTGTTTGGCTGACGGCACCCGGAGGAGTCCCTCTCTATGAGAGCGTACTGGCCGGTGGGAGGCTATTGGTGGTAGTAGGCGGTCCCGTAGATAACCAGGTCCTAAGCCATGGAGCGCTTTAAAGGTGGTAACCAAAACCTTGACGCGCACCCGGAAGACCACCGGGAGCCAGTGCAGCTCGCGCAGGAGAGGTGTTACATGGGAGCGCCATGTCGCTCCCATTACCACCCGCGCGCCGCACTCTGTGCCAGTTGGAGCCTCCGGGTGCTCCTCAAGGGGAGCCCCATGTAGAGAGCATTACAATAGTCCAGGCGGGAGGTGACAAGGGCATGAGTGACCGTGCGTAACGAGTCCCGATCCAGAAAGGGACGCAACTGGCGAATCAGACGAACCTGATGAAAAATCCTCCTGGTCACGGCCGTCAAGTGCTCTTCTAAAGACAGCCGTGAATCCAGGAGGACGCCCAAGTTGCGAGTCCTCTCCGTGGGGGCCAATGATTCTCCCCCAATAGTCAGTGATGGCATCAACTGACTATATCGGGACGTCGGAAACCACAGCCACTCGGTCTTGGATGGGTTGAGCCTGAGCCTGTTCCTCCCCATCCAGATCCGTACGGCCTCCAGGCACCGGGACATCACTTCAAGGGCATCGTTGGGGTGATCCGGGGTGGAGATGTACAGCTGGGTGTCGTCAGCGTACTGATGGTACTCCACCCCGAAACCACGGATGATCTCACCCAGCGGCTTCACATAAATGTTGAACAGGAGAGGCGAGAGGACCGACCCTTGCGGCACCCCACATATGAGGGGCCTCGGGGTTGACCTCTGTCCCCCTGTCAACACAGACTGCGACCGGTCAGAGAGAAAGGAGGAGAACCACTGCAACACAGTGCCTCCCTCCCCTAACTCTTCCAACCGGTGCAGCATGATACCATGGTCGATGGTATCAAAAGCCGCTGAGAGATCTAACAGGACCAGGACAGAGGAGCACCCCCTGTCCCGAGCCCTCCAGAGATCATCGACCAACGCGACCAATGCCGTTTCCGTGCTGTACCCGGGCCTGAAGCCCAACTGGAACGGATCCAGATACGTCGTTTCATCCAGGTGCTGGGGGAGCTGTTGCGCAACCACACTCTCAACAACCTTCGCCACAAAACGAAGGTTGGAGACCGGACGATAATTTACCAACATTGCCGGGTCCAGGGAAGGCTTCTTGAGGAGAGGCCTCACCACCGCCTCTTTCAAGGCGGCAGGAAAGACACCCTCACCCAACGAAGCATTTATAATCCCCTGGAACCAGCCTCGTGTCACCTCCCGAGAAGCCAGCACTAACCAGGAGGGACACGGGTCCAATAAACAAGTGGTCACATTCAGTCTACCCAGAATCCTGTCCACGTCCTCAGGGGTCACAGGATCAAACTCATCCCAGATAACATTCTCAAGACCTGCCCCCGTCCCTCCCCCTGAGACTACCCAGTCGGAGTCCAGATCTTCCCGAATCTGAGTGATTTTGTCATACAGATACTGAACAAAATCCTCGGCTCTCCCCTCCAAGGGGTCCTCCCGCGCTTCCTGGTGGAGCAGGGAGCGGGTCACCCTAAACAGGGCAGCCGGGCGATTATCTGATGACGCAATAAGAGCAGCAAAATAGCTACATTTCGCTGCTTTTATCGCCACTAGGTAATTCCTAATATGAGATCTTACCAGTGTCCGGTCAGATTCAGAAAGACTGGCCCTCCAACTGCTCTCTAGGCGTCTTTTCCAGTGCTTCAAATCAACGACCTATGCGATCATATTACAAGCAGCTGCGTCCTCTTTGCTGATGATGTAAAATTATTTAACACCACTAACAATGCTGCTGCCCTTCAAAGTGACCTTGACCATGTGTCAGAATGGTCGTGTAATTGGCAACTCCAAATTTTAACTAATAAGTGTTCTGTCCTACACATTGGCAATAAAAATCAGAACACCAAATGCAAGTTGGGTGGAAACAACCTCGTAGACGACTCTCACTCTGTCAAGGACCTAGGAGTACTCATCTCAAACAATCTAAGCCCCAGAGGTCACTGTAACAACATTGCCAAAAAGGCATTAAGAATTGTTAACCTAATTTTGTGAAGCTTCTTCTCCAGTAACATTGTATTGCTAACTAGGGCATACAAAATCTTTGCCAGACCAATTCTCGAATACAGCTCATCTGCCTGGAATCCACACTGTATATCGGACACTGATACGATTGAGCAGGTCCAGAGATATTTCACGAGAAGAGTACTCCACTCCTCTACTCACAATAGAATCCCTTATGGCACCAGACTTGAAAATTTGGGCTTAAACAATCTGGAATTGCGCCGCCTGCAGTCTGATCTAAGCATAGTACACAAAATTGTCTGCTACAATGTCTTACCTGTAAATGACTTCTTCAGCTTCAATCTCAATAATACACAGGCAAACAATAGATACAAACTCAAGGTAAACTGCTCCAAACTTGATTGCAGAACATACAACTTCAGCAACAGAGTGGTCAACACCTGGAATGCTTTACCCGACTCCATTCTTACATCCTCAAACCCTCACAGCTTCAACCTTAAACTGTCTACCGTGGACCTCACCCCAATCCTAAGAGGTCCGTAAAGGGGGCATGCATAAGCGCACCAGCGTGCCTACCATCCCTGTCCTACTGTCCCCATTTATTTGTATTCATTTCCTTCATTCATGTCCATGTTCATATTTATACCTGTTACCTTGTATATGTTTGACAAACTAATAAAATAAATAAATAAGATTCTAGAAGGAAATAAACAGAATAGTTATAAATCAAGTTCACTTACTATTTAGTTGAAAAGCCATAAATTAGTCCTCAGTCTTTTATCAGAGTTGCAAGAGGCCAACCCACAGCAGCGTTCCAATAAGAGGAAATGAAAAGACTCTACCAAGCAATCCATATCCAACATCAAAGGATTCAGTCCTTAAGGAATTTGTGTACTGTAGATAGGCACAAAATATACAACTTCAGAGAGTAGATGTCCGAATTCTGAATCCCCGTGTGAAACCTACGCAAGAAATTGGAAACAAGAAAAAATACCAAGTGAAACAGAAGTAATAGGGAAAATTTTAGAATGCGCTGAAATGGATAGGTTAACCAAAGAATTACAAGAAAAAGAAGAATCAGACTATTATAAAATATGGAATAATTGGTATAATTGGTTAAAAATTAGAAATATACAAAAAATATAGGGGATATATTACCGATTGATACATATATATGTAATAAAAATATTATTAGATTACAGAAAGGTGAAGGAATATATTATAAGTAGAATTGTAGAACATCACTCTGAAAAAATGCTTAAGAAGAAATTATATTCTTTTTGTGTATATGTTGTATAAATGTTCGTTGTGTATATGTTACGTATGTCTTTTTTAATATTTATATTCAATAAAAACTATTTAAATAGAATAATAATTTATATTGCCGCTGCCCCCAACTCACACATTGTTCTGCCCCAGCTATGGACCCCAAAGAATGCAGCACACATAAAGTCCGTACAAACCTTAATTTACTAATTAAAGACTACTAATGAGCTTTCTTAGTAGTCATTCAAACACAAGTACAATAAATCAGTCTTTTCTGAACAAGGGCTGTTAATTTAACTTCATTAACAGCCGACAAGAATTCAAAGAATAATAGCTCAGTTCTGAGGCACAGTATTTCAGATAACCATAATCTTACTGTGGTTGGCAGAATGCCCAGAAGCAATTTGCAGGAAAATTGATAAGAGAAAAACAAGAGCCAAAATCAAATGTTTCTGTAATCAAGACTCGAAGGAATGTGAACGAAGTTGTTTCCTGAAAAATGCATCAGTCGTCATCCTTCCTTAAATAGACTAGGGGAGTGGCCAATTAGCCCCAAGCCTTACTCTCAAGGAGACCTCCTCCTGAGGGGCCACTCCTGCCTTTTTGCAGCTCTGCACGCTCGTGCATCGAGAAGAGGCTCCTCCTTTTCTTCCTCTTCACTTATGGGAGCTTCTGGAGGTTCTGAAGGCCCTGGCTGAAACCCCACCTCTGGCACCACATCTTCTTCAGCCTCCTCATTGTCTGACTCGAGTGCCAACTGCATAGGCTGCTGGCGCAGCACCACACCAGCCTCCTCGCTGTCGGAATCACCTACTAACTGCACAGGCCGCTGATGGGCCACAACACACATAGTGACTCTAGTGGTAGTTAATGCACAAAAAAAAAAGAAAGAAAAGAAAGAAAGAAAGAAAGAAAGAAAGAAAGAAAGAAAGAAAGAAAGAAAGAAAGAAAGAAAGAAAGAAAGGTCAAGCAATAGACAAGAATAGATGAGAAAATGGGAAGGAAGTAGTGACTTTAAAGATCAAGTCCAAAGCAAGTTTTATTTCTTTGACATTTTTTTTGACAAGATAGAGGTAAAATTTAAAGAATTGCTTACAAAGGTTCTGAAAGAGTTGGTGGAAGTCTGTAGGCCAGGGGTATCAAACTCAAGGGCCGCGGGCTGAATCCGGCCCATGGAGTACTTAGATCTGACCCATAGGGCCGCCCTGGAAACAGCAAAGGAACAGCCCGCGGTGCCTCTGCCAGCGAAAACAGAGCATGGAGCGGTATGTGTGGCCCTCCCAGGCTCCGTTTTCAGCCATGATGACCTCCTGCACCCCTCTGACAGCAAAAATGGAGCTCGGGGAGGCTGTGCACGCCCCCCCCAGCTCCATTTTCGCTGGCAGAGGGGTGCAGTAGGCCGTCACAGCTGAAAATGGAGCTCAGGAGGCCATTTTTGCTAGCAGAGAGCTCAGGCCACCACAAGTGCCTTCAACACAAGTGACCTCAAGCTGGCCATGTCCACCCTGGCCATGCCCATCCTGGCCCCCTGAGGTCAAACACAATCCTGACGTGGCCTTCAATGAAGCTATGTTTGACACCCCTGCTCTAGGCTCTCTTGCAGATGAGCATGTCTTAATTTAGGATTTCAGGATTTGTGCCTGCTTCAATATAGTAGTACCAAGACAAGAAAGTGTAGAGTTTGAACAGTGTTTATTAACCTTGACTACTTTAAAATGAGTGCACTTCAACTCTCAGAATTTCTCAGCCTGGTATGCTAGCTGGGGAATTTTGGAAGTTGAAGTTGCCAAGATTGAGAAACACTCATCTTGAATCGCCCAAATCTTGTTACATGACTGCTGTGATACAACTGCAGGATCCCATATGTCAGTTCACCAGATGGTATATTTGGCCTCAATAGAGCTAAACCTTTTTTGTTATATTATGGACATTTTTATTCCTTACAATTAAAATACACCAACAAGAAAAGAAGTTTTCTTTAGTAGAAACTTCTTGCTACTAGGTCTCTCTCATAGAATCAGACAGCAGCAGTGCTTTAATGAGCAGGGCCTATTGTTACCTCTTGTGCATTCTCATTCTAAGCAAAAATATTTAGACTTACAATATACACTGATCAACACAATATACTAATGTCTTCTTCTTGTAAAAAAGAGGCATCTGAATTACAAGAAACAAAGTGTGCTAAGCCAGGCAATGTAACACAAAAACAATGTAACAAAGCTGTGCAAAGTTGTTAGAAAGACCTTCAGGAGAACCTTTTTCTAACTTGTTTGTTCTTTGCTGATATCATCTATGTAGTTTATTTGCTCAGTGATGATGCTGGCCTTCTTTCTTCAACACCGAAAATACCCATGGTGCTGAAAGTGCAATATTCTCTGCCTCTTCCTTTACTTCAATTTTTGTGAACTGATCGGTCTGTTATTGGCTTTGTATGGAGGTAAGGATAGTTGTGGTGGTCTCCCAACATCTGTAAAGGGATTGTTAATTCAGAGTTTCTGTTTTATCCTCAGTATTCCCTAAATTCAGATTTGCACAATAGGACATCCATCATTCAATTTTTAATGATAGACTATAGGAAATTATAAAAAGCAACTTAAAGAAAAGCATAAATCAAATTTACATTTTGTAGGATTTCTTTACAAGCAGGAGTATTCAAAATTCCAGTGATTTGTGTGGACAATGTTCATCGGTCTCAGAGGTATTTTTGGTTCTTTGACCCATGGAATATTGCTTTTTCAGCATGACTGAGTTTCTACAAATGGTATAGAATAGTAGCAGTATATTTTCACACCTTACAGCAGTATTACAGTATCTTGAAATTAACTATCATGGTAGTGTGCAACCTTATATTAGTGTCTGTGTTATTATGTGCTGTATTATTGTTTGGATTTTAAGAGCATTTTAAATTGATGGTGTTGGAGTTTGATCCTGACGAGGTTCAAAGTTGACTTTTTTTTTTTTAATTTGATTTATATGCTGCCCTTCTCTGGAGACTCAGGGCATCTTACAGTGTCTTAAGCAATAGCCTTCATACTTTTGTATATTTTATACAAAGTCAGCTTATTGCCCCCACAAACTGGGTCTTCAATTTACCTACTTAGAAAGGATGGAAGGCTGAGTCAGCCTTGACCCTGGCAAGATTCGAACTTACTTTAATTGCAGACAGCTGGTGTTAAATTACAGTGCTTAGTCTGCAGAGCTATCCAGGCTCTTTAGCCTTCCATCCTTTGGAGGTTAGTAAAATGAGGACCCAGATTGTTGGGGGCAATATGCTGACATTATAAACCTCCCAGAGGGTGCTATAAAGCACTATGGGGGAGTATATAATTCTAAGTGCTATTGCTACTTGGTTGTAATAATACATAATAGTCTATCTGGTTTCTTAGCTCCTAAGAAACTTAAATGTTGTATGGTTATTATGCCAAAACTGCCTTATGAAATAAAATTGCTTTCAGTCTTTGCTTTCACACTGTTAATGGAATTTCCACTAATATGCACTAACATTCACCAAGTTTTGCATTTACCCAAGTTATAAGGTCACTAAGGATTGTGTATGTGAAATGAACATCCTGGTTTTTGCTGTACAGACATCTTTCTGACTGGCTTTACAGGATTTCAGTTAATCCGAAGGAGATACGACTTGAGGGAATCTTCTGGAACATTTTAAATCAGGAAATGAGGGAAGACAGGGAGATGGCAAAGCGATGAAGAGGCTTGTGCAAAAACAAACAAACAAACAAACCAGGATACATTATGTAGTATGTTGAGAATTAGATGGAGAACAACCCTGTTTCATAGAGGAAGGCAGCTTTTAAAACCATATTATTTTTAGTTTTCTAAAAGACTAAATCTGGGTAGTTTCTCTTTAAAGGACAAAGTTTTTTGAGAAACCAAGTTCTGTTCATTTATAAAAAGGCAGCAAATGAGCTTTAGACAAGTTATATGTATTTAGTAAATAATTCATTTATTACTTTATGGTCCATACACAGTTGAGATCTGGTGGAGTCAGTTAACTATAAAACAGTTAACTGCTTTATTCTCTCATGAACTCTTCACTGCAATCTCTGAAATATTTCATAAACTAGGATCAATCACTGACATTTCATTATAACAGTTTGAAAGATAAACAGTGTTAGCTCATTTTGTTCTGTTAAATTTAATTCCTAGCTGCTGATGCCCTTGTGTTGATGCTTCTCATCTGGTTGTCCTTTGTAACTATAAATAAATTCAGGCTGTTTGCCATTGAAGGCACATAAAAACTTTTTTTCCATTGGAGTCTTAACCTTTCAGCCTGTATTTTGAAAACAGCATTTTAAAATAGCTGCAAAGCATTCCTCACAGAAACTCTAAAAACAAAGGCACAAACGTATAGAAATAAATGGCTTTGTTGCCATAACTGGAAAAAGCTGTTCCTGGAGTTAGTTAGTTAGTTCCTAACTATGAAAGCTGGGGCCAGCATGAGATGGCTAGTTGGTTGTTTCAATCCTACAATGTACAGTACATGTTGGCCTTAAAATATCTTTACTAAATGACCATATCCTCTTCTATAGAAATTACTACAGTTATGTAATAAGGCAGATAAATACTGCTATATTCATTATGTTTCAATTTACATTTTTAGTCTAAGAGACAGGTTTTTTGAGGCTTCTTAATACACAGTAAGAATTCTGCAAGACAAACATTTTTTTCTTCTTTCTATGATGCTGATTTATCATTGGATGAATAGGATGGTTATTCTATATCTTTAATCTCCTTTAATCAGTTTAATCTTCCTACATGAAGCTCCCAACCTCACCAAACCTGAACTTGTGCCATATATCTTTAAAAGTTCCTATTGAAGTAAAACTCCTTCTTGTTGCCTTAGCAATGTAATTCATCTTCCAAGAATCTAAATTTTTAAACTTTATTAAACAAGTCAGGCAAAAACATTTTTGTTGAAAATATCCTGTTTCGGCCAAAATAAGACATTCCCTGATAATAAGCCCAATCGGGCTTTTTAGCGTATGGCAATAAGGCCAAGCTCTTATTTCAGGGCTCAAAAAAATATAAGACAGGGTCTTATTTTCAGGGAAACATGGTAGTTTGGTCTGTGAATCTAATAGTGAATCATTTCTAATTTTTCTGATTTTAATAAGTTTTAAGATTTTAATTACACATTTCTTATTTTATTGTTAATTACTTGATACCATTTTTGTCAGACAGGCAAGATAAAATGACCAAATATAACAATTTACTGGTAAGCTTTTTTCTTATTATATGTGCAGCTAGGAAAAGGCAAACATATGAATGGGTTGGATATACTGTATCAACGTGACTTCTTTTCCTGTGCATGGAGGGAATTATTGTACCAGGCGGCACTCGCCTATTGATCAGCTGGAAAGACTACTAATTGGCGTTTTCAGTATTTTGAGATGAAGTGACAAAATATGATTGCAGGGTCAGTTTCTGAATGCTTTATAAAACCTGGTTGAGCAAAAGGACTGGTGGTGTGGAAATGCCCAAAGTAAAATCATGAATTCCATTTTATTTTTATTTATTTTTTTACTAACATGTTCCACACCTGAATTAATTAATTTCATTGTAGAATAGTATTTTACGTTACTTTCTCTGAGTCTTTTGCTCTTAATGCTGCATTTTGTTATATGGCTGGGCATGACCTTTGGCTTCTCTTAGGATGAACTCCATAGACAATTCTATCTTCAGTTTGCTCTGCCTTCACATAAAAAAGCACTTAAAAAAGCATTCTTCCATATATGAATGGCTTCCTTTGTAGGGAAATTTGGGGGGCAGACAGGTGAGAATGTATTGGGAGGACCAGGAAGGGAGGGAGGGGCAGCTTGGCTCACAACTCAATCACCTCCAAAGAAAGGGAAGAGCAGGAACAAGGCCAGCACGGCTTCTGGCATTGTGAGGGGCCCAAGGGGGAAGTGTGGCACGGCAATGGAAATGGTGCTTAGTGTCTGACATTGCGGGGGTACCTGGGGGGCATGGAGGGTAAATGGCAATGGCATGCAGCTTCCAGTGTTACGGGGACGTGCAAGGGTGCGCCAGGCAAATGGTGTTGGATGTGCAGTTTATGGTGTTTCAGGGGGCAGTGGAGGGGGTGTGGGAGGCAAACAGCAATGCCACACAGCTTCTGGCATTACAGGGTGGCATGCAGGGGGCGTAGCTGGTAAACAGAGGTGGCACATAGCTTCTGGCATTGTGGTGGTGTGTCGGGGGCATGGCAGGTGAACAGAGGTGGCGCATGTCTTCTGGCATTGCAGGGGTATGTGGTGGGCACGGCAGCTGAATGGAGGTGGCATGCGGTGGGGGGGGCAGCCGAACTGCCTGTTAGGTGTCATGCCAGAGTGGCAATGGCACGCCCCCCCCAATCTATTACCTTAGTTTAACTTGGAGCTGACTTGAGTTGCAAGCCAAGTTGTCTTTGTGAAGCCCCCTAGAGGTGCCCCCCCTTTCTGGTCCCCCCCAACAAACTCTTACCTGTCTGCCTCCCCAGTGGCTCCGGCAGCTATTCCTGCCATGACTCCCCCTCCAGTCCTGGTAACAGATCTGCAAGGCCCCCAAGCAGCAGGATGTTTTTGCACTTTAAAAAAAATCTTGCATTGCTGAATAACTCTCTGGTGGCATGCATGTCACCATAGTGTTCTACCTATTCAGCTTTCCTCTGCCACCATTCATCCTGCATTACTAGCAAATCTGTCTATACTTTGAACTGAAGGTGCTTAAACACATCTTTCCTTGAGATGGAGAAACTTATATGAATTAGCAAAGAACACTGCATTTCTGTAAGGAAAACCAGGTAGGAGATGATCAGGCTGAGCCCAAAGGAGAGGTCAAACATGTCCTAAGTCATGAGTCCCTGCATGCCCACAAGAGATCTAAGTCCAGCCCATCTTGAATACCTCTCTTATTTCCTGCTCATTTCCCTTAACCGCCAGTTGGTCAGATTCTTATAGAGAGTTTACAATAAATCTTTATACTCCTTTGAACTTCCTGAATCTCCTGATTTCCTTGGCACTTGATAGTAAATAGTTCTTTAAATCATTTATTTGCAAAGGTATTGATCTGAGTGATGACTTTGTTTTTTCAATTTAGCACACATTTGTTGCTCTTGCTTTTGTCCATGAACAATTATATGAAGTAGTTATCTATAAAGGACTATATCTGCTTTGAAGCACAAATGACAATTGTACTAATTGAATTCAATGCACATTATAAGGAAGTTGAAACAGTGAAACCAGATATTTCATTTCATTACTATTGTCAAACATTCGGTGCATCAGGAAACATGTTATTAAAAGCAGAAAATTAGAAGATTGAACAATAGGTGGAAAAGAGTCAAGACATTTTCTTATTGATGCTTAAATGGGCAGGGTCACTCTTCCTCCAGCACAGAACATTCAGAGCTGTTGACTCAGTCACCCTTATATCAGGTGGTGTCAGGTATGCTTCCTTCAGTATCCAGGAAAGAAAACCCCAAACTCAAGCATTTTGAAGAATTTGGTACTTTTACTGAATATGAAAAGATTAACACCCCAGTGAAAAGCTGGAAGTGACCAAAACGCGCGAAATGCATCTACTAAGCTTCTTCCCCCCCTCGTGTTTATATTTTCTCAGCCAATCTAAAGGTCTTCCAAAGGTCAGGTGGCAACACGTCTGGCAGCGTCATCCATCAGGAATGTCGAGACAGTTGGTTAGCCATCCCCTTCTGAAATCCAGTTTCGATTCCCACGAAGTCCCCTCCTACAAAGACAAACCCCCTCCTGCTCTCTTCCCCCCCTTTGCTCCATACCTAATCCCTCCCCGTTTCTTATGGCAGCTAAAGCAGGAAAGCTGAGGCTGACATTCGGCCCCTCTTGCAGAAGAGACGTTAGTCCTAAATAAAAGGAAGAAAGAGAAAGAGAAACAGAATATATACAATGATCAAGGTTTATCAGGGTATTTGGCATAGAACTGTTGTACTTTCTTGGGAGCTCGGACATCCCGTTTATTTACCCATTCAGCCTGAGATAGTGGAAAATGTTTCCAGGCAATTAGATATTGGACTTTACCATGGTGTTTTCTAGAGTCCAAGATTTCCTTAACCTCAAAATGTTGCTCCCCTTCTATGAGGATGGGAATTGGAGGGTTGCTATGATCAACCCTTAGGGGAGATGAGTGTTCAGGTTTCAATAAACTAACATGAAATACAGGATGTATCCGTCTCAAGGTTTTTGGTAATTCTAATTCAACTGTCACTGGATTTATCAATCTAATCACACGGAATGGTCCTACATACTTAGGCCCCAGCTTTTTAGACCTCTGGGTGGTTTGTAAGTATTTGGTAGACAAATAGACTTTATCCCCCACTTTGTAAATGTGAGCTGGGGACCTTTTCTTATCGGCTTGTGCCTTATGAGCTCGGTGTGCCTCATCTAATGCCTTCCGAGTCACTGTCCAGGTGCTCCTTAATTGTTCCATCCAATCTATCAAGGAGGGATTTTGGGGATCATCTTGAGGTAACTCGGGAATGGGTACAAAATCCTGGCCCGATGCAACCTTAAAAGGGGTGAATCCGGTGCTACTATGCACAGAATTGTTATACGCCACTTCTGCAAATGGCAACAAGTCTACCCAATTGTCCTGTTGGTAATTCACGTAACACCTAAGGTATTGTTCGAGCACCCCATTGGTTCTTTCACAAGCACCATTTGTCTGAGGGTGGTGACTGGAACTCAACCCCTGTGTGGAGCCTATCAATCTTAAAAATTCTCTCCAGAAATTGGAAGTAAATTGCACACCCCTATCAGAAATTATTCTTTTCGGAGACCCATGTAGTCGGTAAATCTGCCGAATAAATAATTTTGCGAGGGTTTTTGCTGAAGGGATCTTTGAGCAAGGTATGAAATGTACTTGTTTGGAAAACAAATCAGTTACTACCCAAATGACAGTGCAGCCCTCACTGTCGGGTAAGTCCACAACAAAATCCATAGATATTTCCTTCCATGGGGCGTTCGGTCTAGCCACACCTTGCAGTAATCCAGGGGATTTCCCTGGAGGTCTTTTAGCCGAGGCACATACTGGACAGCTAGCCACATATGCCTGTATGTCCTTTTTTAGTGCAGGCCACCAAAACTGTCTCTTAACAAGATGTAAAGTTTTGACAAACGCAAAGTGTCCTGCGGCTTTGGCATCATGCGCATATTTCAATACGGTTGGTCTTAATGTGGTCGGAACATACAATTTTGATCCAACCCAAGCTAGTCCGTCGCGAAGTGTGCATTCATTCGAGTGGATTTTAAACCACTCGTCAGTTTTTAGCGCTTCTCGTAACTTTTCGAGTAAATCCCCTGAGAGTTCTGGATCGGTTTTACTCTGCGCTCTGGTAGTGACAGGTGTTGCCAATTGCGTTAAGGGGATCATTGGTTGAACCAGTTCCTTCTTTATGCTGTTGTACTGTGGTAATCTGGAAAGTGCGTCCGCCATGAAATTTCCCCCCCCAGGAAGGTAACGTAAAGTGAAATTGAAATGCTTGAAATGTTGGGCCCAGCGTGCCTGTTTGGGTGACAATTTGCGTGGTGTTTTTAATGCTTCTAGATTCTTATGGTCAGTCCACACCTCGAAAGGGTGTTTTGCCCCTTCTAAAAATTGTCTCCATGTTAACAGCGCCCATCTAACTGCAAACGCTTCCTTCTCCCATATGGCGCATCTCCTTTCTGTCTCAGATAGCTTACGGGATGTGTAAGCACAGGGTTGTAATATTCCATTCTCATTCTTTTGCAAGAGTATTGCTCCTACGGCAACGTCGCTAGCATCCGCTTGTACTACAAAAGGTTGTTCTATGTCGGGGTGTTTGAGCACAGGTTCAGCTGCAAACAACCGTTTCAGTTTCTCGAAAGCGGCCTGACAGTCCATAGTCCATTCTAGTGGTTTTGAGGGTTTGGGTTTTATTTCCCCTTTGGTTTTGAGCAAGTTTGTAATTGGCAGTGCGATTTTTGCGAAAGAGGGGATAAATTGTCTATAAAAGTTAGCAAACCCTAAGAAACTCTGTAACTGTTTACGGGTGCGTGGTGCGGCCCATTCCATTACTGCCCGGACCTTTTCCGGGTCCATCTCTATTCCCTCATGCGATATACGATATCCAAGATAGTCGATTTTGTCTTGATGGAATTCACATTTAGAAAGTTTGGCATAGAGTTCAGCTGCTCTGAGTTTATTCAAGACCGCTCGAACCAATCTTATATGGTCGGCCATGTTGTCAGAATAAATTAGAATATCGTCCAAATAGACCAACACCCCCTTATATAGATGCTCATGCAACACTTCGTTGATCAACTGCATGAATACGGCCGGGGGCCCCTGTAGTCCAAAAGGGAGTACTCTAAATTGGAAACACCCCAGTGGGCAATTAAATGCTGTCTTCCATTCATCTCCCTCTTTTATCCTCACTCGGTAGTATGCCTCTCTTAAATCAAGTTTGGTAAAAAAATTTCCCTTTCCTAAATGGGCCAACATGTCCTTCATAAGTGGGAGGGGATAGACATTTTCCACGCAAATGGCGTTCATGTTTCTATAATCAACAACTAATCTGAAGGATCCATCTTTCTTTTCGCGGAACATTACTGGCGCTGCTACCTTGGGTTTGGCTCGTTCAATAAATCCCCGTTCTAAGTTTTTGTCAATAAAATTCCGCAATTCCTCCAATTCTCGAGGTGTCATGGGGTATATTTTTGGTTTTGGAAGCTTCACCCCTGGGAGTATTTCAATGGTGCAGTCAGTTGCCCTGTGGGGAGGCAGAGTATCAGACGCTTTTTCACTAAACGCTTCCTTGAGGTCCCAATATTCCTTCGGAATTTTCTCTTCTCCCTCAATATAGTTAATGGCTACTGCGGCCCCTTCTGGTCTTATGTCGTCCCTTAGGGAGGGGCCTTCCTTTTCCGGAGGTGGTTCTGCCGTACGGATGCGCAGGACCCCCGTTTTCCAATTTACTCGTGGGTTCCATTTACGAAGCCAGGGCAGTCCTAGAATTAGGGGCCTTTCCATGCCAGGTGCTACGATAAAGCTGAGCTTTTCTATATGATTCCCCAACTGTAGTTCAAGGGGTTCGGTCATAAAACTAGCTGGGCCCCCTCCTGCAATCGACCCATCTAATTGACAAAATGCAATGGGTCTTTTTAAAGTTTTCAGTCTCAGTCCCATTTCCTCCACTACTTTGGGGCTAATTATGCACCTAGTGCACCCCGAGTCCAACAGGGCTAACAATTGCGCGTGAGTTCCTGTGGAGGGCACCCTTACTTCTACGGGGATGAGTAAGGGTTCTTCCGTGTGACTCACCCGTTCATCGGTGTCCGAGTCGGAATCCGTCTCGCTGTCGTCATCGTTGGTCGGAGTTCCCAACTCACGCTGGTTCCGGGGAGTGAACTCAACGACTTCTCCTTTCAGGGCGGTGCCGCGGGTTTTGGCGGGTATTTTATCGCTTTTCTTTTGGCTGGCCCCGGTGGCTTTTGGCGGTGGTTTGGAGAAACATTCGGCCGCCCGGTGACCCTCCTTCCCACATTTGAAACAGGTGAAGGGCTTTGACTTGGGTTTGAATTCGGTCTTCCCGCCAGTCATCTTGGCCGCCCCCTTACGGTAGAAAGAGGATGACTGGTCCCCCATCCGCCTTCCTCGGAGTTCGCTCCGTTTCAGCTCGATCTCCACATCCTCAGCTACTATGTACCATCTATCCAAATCATCGGGGACCCCCATGCTCCTGCAATCTCGATATATCTCATCATTCAGTCCATCCTTGAAACTCTCCAAAAGCGCCATTTCTGACCAGCCTGTCATATAAGGTGCCAGTTCACGAAACTCTTGGATATACTCTGCCACCGGCCTCCGACCCTGCTGAATGCTCTTCATTCTGAGTCTCGCCTTTCGTTCAGCTAAATGGTCTTCAAAACGTCTTCTAAGGGCCCTCATGAACTGGTTGTAATTTCTCAGCAGGAGGGAGTTGTTATTGTGGAGAACTACCATCCACTCAGCCGCCACTCCCTCTAGGGCATTCGCAACGCTTCTGACTTTAGCCGCATCCGTTTCGTAGTCCTCCCCCCAATCCTGCATGTGGTTCCACACTTGGGTCAGGAAAAATCCCAAGGTTTTAGGATTTCCATCAAACTTCCCAGGAAGGGGGGGGATTTTTGGCTTTTTACGTCTGCGGGGGGGGGCCTGCAGGGCTGGGGTTCTCTGGCCGGCTGCATCTCTTCCTTGAGCTGCCGAAGCCTGGGATGTTCCCTCCTCAAACTCTTCCTCTCCCCCGCAGGCTGTCTCTTCGGCCTCCCCCCTGGGGTCTGCTTCCCCCTTCTCCACAGGAGTTTCAAAAGACTCACGGTTTTTTCTGCTTTCTTCCACATCACGGATAAGCTGCAAGGCTTGATCTATCATGAGACGTTCCTTCTGCTGTTGCATCCACACTGCCTCCCTTTTTCGGGGTCTGGAAGTCGTCACTCCCCGGGGGTTCTCCCCCCAGTCCGGCAGTCTCCCCACACCTTTTGACCATCTGGCCTCCTCCGGTTCCAAACGGAGTCTTTCCAGCCATTCTGCAGTTTCTCTTTCCGACTGGAGGGCGGTTGAACTTGCTGCCCCCATCTTCCCTTCTTCATCACTCCCTCGATCTGACATACTTTGGATTTTCAGTCCCCTCGGGTTTTGTCCGGGATGACTGAGATGACTTCCAGCTTAATGTCAGGTATGCTTCCTTCAGTATCCAGGAAAGAAAACCCCAAACTCAAGCATTTTGAAGAATTTGGTACTTTTACTGAATATGAAAAGATTAACACCCCAGTGAAAAGCTGGAAGTGACCAAAACGCGCGAAATGCATCTACTAAGCTTCTTCCCCCCCTCGTGTTTATATTTTCTCAGCCAATCTAAAGGTCTTCCAAAGGTCAGGTGGCAACACGTCTGGCAGCGTCATCCATCAGGAATGTCGAGACAGTTGGTTAGCCATCCCCTTCTGAAATCCAGTTTCGATTCCCACGAAGTCCCCTCCTACAAAGAAAAACCCCCTCCTGCTCTCTTCCCCCCCTTTGCTCCATACCTAATCCCTCCCCGTTTCTTATGGCAGCTAAAGCAGGAAAGCTGAGGCTGACAGGTGGGCTAATATTTTTCTGTGAAAATAACTCCACTATAGAGTCTAATGAACTATATCCTCAACAATTTTTCCCTGAAAGAATATCTATAAGGCTTTCTGTAATTTCAATAAATAAATAATTTATATGTTGCTGAATTTCAAATCACAGTTGTAAATTTTGGAACAGATAAGGATGCTGTAGCTTTCAGGCAGCTGATGAACAGATACCCCCCATTTAATAATATCTCTGCTCACATTGTTATTCTTACCTTGATTTGTGTTTAAGCATGAAGCATGCTTTCTTACACCACTCTGGAAGATGTTGTATGTCACTAGAGGGAATCCTGTCTTCATCTTGCATTCAGATGACACAGTAATAGCCTAGTAGAAACAGTTTTATATCTTATCCTTGTTGAGTCACTGTTTATTCTACTATTCCACATATCAGCTGATATATATCCTTCTAATGAGCGAACTCATTAGAACAGATAGTTTCATTGCATTTTTTCCAAATAAATATAAATCTACAAAAAAGATGAATTGTATTCTATATATTTGATCATATTATAATAAAGTATTTTAATCGACAATATCTAGAGTTACACATCAAACCATGACATACCTAAATACTTTAACAATAAATGACAACAGAAGTTGGAATGGTATTTTTGTTACAGTTTCTGTGTATTAATTATATTTGCTTAGCACCTATTTGAAAACAAACTCAGATTTTTGTACTGCATAATTTTTTTCTTTTCTATCTTGCTCCCTCTTTTTCTTTCTATGAAGTGGGATAGAAGAAAAATGTATTCTACTTTATCTCATGGCTATCTCAAGAAATTAGCATTTTGAAAATTTTATTGTGGTGAAATAATACCTGTGGAATTTTTTGGGTACTTTTAAAAGAATTTGTTATTTACAGAAAGCAATAGAATAGCAATAGCTAGAAATCCTTCAACAATTTTAAAATCTTCACAACAAATTACAAATTATTGCTTAATCATGCTATGGTTTTCTAATAGTATAATATTGCAATTGGCAGTGAAATTCCTTGGCTTTTATTTAATTGAAAATTGAATTTGCTTGTGCTTCCAGGGAAAGTCATGTCTGCCAAGCTGAATGCATTTCAATAACAATTATATTGGCCTAAATCATGGTATAAAAACTTCAGCCTTCAAAGGTCCATTTTGGCTCCTTGACCAGGATTGCTAAAGACTAATGGCACAATTTCCTGCTATTCTATTAACAGCCTATGCTAGACTTTTAAAGAAGATTTCATTACAGGCTTATTTCCCTTCCCATTTTTCACTGAAATTATATGGAGATTTAACTCCTTCCTTGGTTGTAATTTTAACTTAAATCTCATCTATATCCAAAACCAATCAGGACTAAATGGGAGCTTTTCTCTAAGCTTCACAATGTTTAGAAGAGAAAGATATTCATTAGGTTTACTAGAATACATATATGCATATATATGAATACAATATAAAGTATACTGTATAGATTTATTTTATGTGAAAGATCAATCTGGTCAATTTTGGGTATGTCCCAATTATCTATTCAGTTTATTGCTCTTCTTGCATATTTCCAGTTCCTGCTGCCTGTCTTGCTTGCCATTGCACACAGATACCTTGCTTACTAACTATCTTTGAAGGATATGTCCTCATAATATCACTTCTATCTTACTTCCAGCCCACAGTTGAAGCAACCTAGAGCTGTCTTTAGTTATTCCAGTTTGGAAGTGGTAATTTCCTTCTTTCTATATAAATTTCTCAGATAATATCTGGCTGAAAACCCTTGTAAAATTTACAGTACAATAAAATATGATTTACCATTTTAAAAAAAATTATCTAATGCCAATTTTTTAATTATATTTGTACATGGCTATTTTGGTCTTTTGGCCACAAATAAAAATGATGAATGATACATATAAAGGCTAGAATCCTTTGTCCTGCCTCACACCACATGTCCAAGAGAGTGATTGATGAGTGATTTTCCCACAAGAAGGTGATGCTGAGTGGGAAGAAAAAAGACAACAGGGAATCCACCAATCATGGTCTTAAAACTAGCCTGCTTTAAATTATGGGAGGGCAGCATCACAACCTTGCCTCATTGTCAAGCATGATAAAAATTAGGCTGTGGAGCCAATACAATTTATGTCAATATTTATTTTCCTTCTAGTACACAAAGAAAACTTATTAATGGGATTGGGAGAAAGAGACCAAAATCAAGGCAATCTTTGAAAAAATGAGTTAGCTTGTAATCCTGAATATATTTACTTGAGTTAACTGCAATATGACTGTGCCAATACTACAAAATAAATGCTTTTCTATATTCATTTAATAATTCAAAAGATCTAGACTTCAGAAGTGACTGCTTCAGAAGCTTTCCCTGTTTTGTGTGTTTGTTTGTTTGTGTGCATGTACATACACTTTTCACTGGAGAATGCTGGGAATATCTTATGAACATCTATATTAATTCAAAGTTAAACATTTCATATCTATTCCTCTGTATTGTGAAATGTTACTTTCAAATGATGTTCACAGTTCTACCATTATGATACTTTTCTAAATAGACATGCATAATACTATAATGCTAAAACTTTGGCTAATGTAGCTTTTCTGTATTTTTAATAGTTCTTTTAAAGGCAAACTGTCTTCTGGTTTGTCACATATACAGGCTTTCCTATCGGAACTAAACAAATGCTATATATTAGCTCTCTGATAAAAATCTGAAAATAGGTGTTAGTTTAGCTCTCACAAGAACTAGTTTTCAGAGGATATTAAAGAAGGAGTACCCAGTTGAGCTGGCATCAAGGAGAAACATCAGAAAAGTTTGAAAGGAAGATTTTGGGAGAAATGGCTAGCAGTTGTTGGAAGAAATGTCCATTTGGGTTCAGTTCCAAGTGGGGAGAAAGACACTGGAAACATGGAGGCAGATTTGAAAGATGGTTTAATGGAGAAGAAGAATGGGGGGGGGGAAGAGAGAGAGGTATTTATACCCTTTCTTGCCCTTGAACTTCCTGTTCCTGTGCAAGAAATGTATTCTATTGGTGGGAGTCATAGCTAACTTTGTAGGCTGTCTGTGTCCCAGGCTTGGTTGAATTTTGCTGGGTGATGCAATGAAGGGCAATTCCTATTGTGGCCTAATGGCTTTGCCCTGAAGGATAATCCCATCATTCTGGAGCTGAAGGTCTTTTGTCTTGTAGATAAGATGACACCAAAATATCTGCTGGGGACAGGGAACTGGGGCTGAGTTTCTGTCTCAAACAGCATGTTTCTCAATTTCTCATCCAGGGAAATACAATGTACTGCCTTTTTAATATTTCCTAAAATATTTCATTCTTCTAGGAGAGGGGTAGGTGCTAACTTTCTACACAGTTGAAACAAAGTAGCAATTGCCTTTATAGATAACTTGTTGATTTCCGTAAAGAACACTAATTTGGATTGACTAGTTTTGGAACTGCTGAAGATTGGTTCAAAAACAAGTGCAAGAAAATTGCTGAATAGAATTGGTGAACTAGAATAAGATGAAGACCCCAAGAGACAATAGCTAATCAATATGGAACAGCACAATGAAGTGCCACAAAGTGACAGAATAAAATATTTTTTTATCAAGCAGAAGAAAATTAGCTGCCAGAGAGAGAGAAAATTTCCATCACTCTCCGAAATTCCTTCCTTAACTCTATCTCGGCTTCCCCCGGTCTGTGCTCACGAAATCACAAGCAACGCACTTGGAGATTCGATGCAACTTGGTTTATTGTGACAAACAGCTCGTACGGAAGTCGGACTGCAATGCAATTCAAAGACATGGCTACCCCACGCCCCACACAGAGTCCTTTTTATAGGGGTTTCTCTAATGACAAGCAGCTGCGTGGAGGTTTTCAACTTCCCGCCTCTCTTCACGCGCGCATAGCAATGCCGTCATTCATTCCGTCTTGATCCAATTACACTGCTTGTCTCCGTGCGTGTGTTACACCCCCGCGAGCCCCTATAAACGCCCGTGCATTATAACGCCTAATCGCCAGCCTGTCCCCATCACCAACACCCGTGCAGCCCATCTCATCCCTCCTCCTAGCAGGTAGGACGAACGTCCATGGGTCAGCGGTCTTGTGCATGGTGTCGAGTGCTTCTTGACGCTCGACAGGCGGCTCCCCCTACCAGGTGTCTGCCTAAAGGAGAACAAAAAACAAACAGTGGTTAGTATTCTTATAACGGTTTCAGTTTGTGGGGGTTTTTCTTATGAAATTTCCCCACCAACCGCGGAGCATTTACATCTTTTTTGTGAACCCATGAGGCCTCTGTATCAGGATATCCTTTCCACCGAACCAAATAGTATAGATGGCCTCTTCGCATTTTCATGTCGAGAATATCTTTGATTTCATAGTGAGCCCCTGTTACTGGCCCTGGGGGTGTTTGTGTTGACTTAGGGGGTACGGTTACTGGTTTTAATAGACTTGAGTGGAAAACAGGATGAATTTTCCCAAGCAGAGAGGGTAGTTTTAACATAAATGTTACCGGGTTAATGATTTTTACGATGGGGAATGGGCCTATATATTTAGGACCTAGTTTTCGACTGGGCAACCGTAACCGTATATATTTAGTGGACACATACACTAAATCCCCAACCTGAAAAGAAGGACATGTGGTTCGTTTTTTGTCGGCCTGCTCTTTATATTCCTCAGCTGCTTTAGTTAGTGCTTGCTTTATTTGAGGCCATGTCTTCCGTATGTTAGCCGCCCACTCCTGGGGAGTCATTGATGGTGGAGGGAGTACATTGAATGTGGAAGGGAGTACATCCGGTGCTCCTATGCACCGAGTTGTTATATGCCGTCTCAGCGAACAGCAAATAGTCCACCCAGTCTCTCTGTTGGTATGATACGTAGGAACGTAGGTACCGTTCCACCATGGCATTCGCTCGCTCGGCTGCTCCATTCGTGCTGGGGTGATATGCTGAACTTAGGCCTTGTGTTGTTCCAATATCATGAAGGAAACCTCTCCAGAACCTGGCAGTGAATTGCACCCCTCTATCTGAAATGATTCGTTTGGGTGCTCCGTGTAATCGATAGATATGTTGGAGAAACATCCGGACTAGTCGTTTTGCGGATGGTAAGCCTTTACAAGGGATGAAGTGTGCCTGTTTCGAAAAAAGATCGACTACAGTCCAAATGACTGTATATCCCCTACTGTTAGGGAGCTCTACGATGAAATCCATGGCGATTTCATCCCACGGCCTGCTTGGCTCTGCCACTGTCTGTAGTAGCCCTAACGGTTTTCCAGGACGTGGTTTGGATATAGCACATATGTGACACCCGCGGACGTATTGGTCAATGTCTTTCCTCATTTTGGGCCACCAGAATTGTTTTCGGATTAGATGCAATGTTTTTAAGAACCCGAAATGTCCTGCGGTTTTGTTATCATGGCATTGAGTCAACACCCGATGCCTCAAGGAAACGGGGATATACAACCTATCCCCCCACCATACCAAGCCGTTTCGGTGGGTGACAGAAGAGTGGTTGTCTTGTACCCACTTATCCGTTAGCAGCTCTTTTCGCAGTGTCGATAACCAGTCAGTGGGTTGGTGAGTCCCCAGTGTATACACCTTTATGGGTGGAATCATAGCCTGTAAAAC
This sequence comes from Pantherophis guttatus, assembly GCF_059756535.1. Lineage (NCBI taxonomy): Eukaryota > Metazoa > Chordata > Lepidosauria > Squamata > Colubridae > Pantherophis > Pantherophis guttatus. The sequence goes on from NC_142067.1 coordinate 85,128,695, forward strand.
CTCATCCCTTCTGCTTCTGTATTGAGGCATTCGTGACAATGCGTCAGCCAAAAACATCTTACCTGCTGGTTTGTAGACGAGAGAGAACCGGAAGCGCTGAAAGTGCCCATCTGATTTGTTTTGGGGACAACTTTCGAGGGGTTTGGAGCGCTTCTAGATTTTTGTGGTCTGTCCAGACCTCAAAAGGCTTTGTACTTCCTTCTAGTAGATGTCGCCATGTCTGCAAGGCCCGCTTCACAGCATATGCCTCCTTCTCCCATATGGCCCAATTCCTCTCTGTTGTCGTGAATTTACGCGAGGTGTATGCGCAGGGCCGTAGATCACCATTTGGATCTTTTTGTAGTAGCACAGCTCCCACGGCCACGTCACTCACGTCTGCCTGCACAATGAATGGTTGTAATGTCTGGATGTTTAAGCACAGGCTCCCTAGCAAAGAGACGTTTGAGACTTTCGAATGCTTGTTGGCACGCAGACGACCATTGCAGCACATGTCCCGGCCTGGGTTTTACTCCGGGTGCCACTATACCTTTCGTTCTTAAGAGCTCGGTTAAAGGCAATGCTATCTTCGCGAAGGACGGGATGAACTGCCGATAAAAATTCGCAAACCCTAGAAAGCTCTGTAACTGCTTACGTGTTCGCGGGGCTTGCCATTCCATCACTGCTTCTACTTTTTTCGGATCCATCTGAATTCCCGTATCACTAATCCGAAATCCAAGGTAATCTATTTCTCTCCGGTGGAATTCGCATTTCAAGAGTTTAACAAAGAGGTGTGCTTCCAGTAATTTGGTAAGTACCTGTCGAACGAGCTGGACGTGCTCTTCCATCGTGTTTGAATAAATAAGTATATCATCCAGGTAGACTAGTACCCCCCGATATAGGTGTTCGTGTAACACTCCGTTTATGAGCTGCATGAAAACAGCTGGTGCACCTTGCAGACCAAACGGCATCACTAAGAAATGGTAACTACTGAGGGGACTGTTGAATGTGGTTTTCCATTCGTCCCCTGACCGTATCCTCACCCGATAAGAAGCTTCACGTAGGTCTAGTTTCGTGAAGATCCTTCCGGTGCCCAAAGTCGTCAGTAAATCGGTTATCAGCGGAAGTGGATACAGCGGCTCGACACAGACAGCATTTAGTCCCCGGTAGTCGACACATAATCGTAACCCCCCGTCCTTCTTTTCTCGGAACAGCACCGGTGCTGCTAGGTGTGACCTACTAGGGCGGATAAAACCTCTCACCAGGTTTTTGTCTATATATGCGCGTAATTCTTCTAGCTTTTTTGGAGTCATCGAGTACATTCGGGGTTTCGGTAGTCGAGCTCCGGGGATGATTTCGATACCACAGTCGGTATCTCGGTGTGGTGGCAATACGTCACATTCGTCCTTGCTAAACACTCGAGCAAGATCGGCATACACGGAAGGGTACTTCTGTTGGGGCGCTGCCTCATACTGGAGTGCAACACAAGGTTCCCCTGTGATCGGAAGCCTTAATTTACGGAAACCCCCCTCCCACCAGATGTGGGGCTGCCACTTATCCAACCAGGCAAGACCTAGGATGATTGGTTCTATCATCTGTGTTATTACAATGAACCGGATGCGTTCTTGATGGGCCCCTATTTTTAACACTACAGGTTCTGTTACGCTAGTGGCGGGTACACCCCCCAGAGTAGTACCATCCACCTGTTCGAATTTAATGGGATCGCGTAACGTTAGTATCCGGAGGCCTAAAGCCTCTGCTATGGACCGGCGGATAAGGCAACGGGTGCAACCAGAATCTATCAATGCATCTTGATCGCACTCCCGGTTGGTTGCGGGGTGCCTAAGGGTTACTGGAATCAGGAACGGACGAATGGGATCACTCACCATAGGATCGTGTATGTCCTCCTCGGTGTCAGTCTCCTCTGGAGTCTCGGGCACGTGGGCTGTTCCCGGTGGACCACCCGTGATGGAACGAGGTGTTGCCTCTACCAAAGATGTCTGCGTAACCGCTCTGGATCGTTCTGGCGTCCGTGTAGGCCGGTCCTGTGGTGTGGTAGCCGGTGGCGGATGTGGAGTAGACATCCGAGGTGGTGGCACTGGACATTCTGCTGCTCGATGCCCCTCCTGATTGCATCTGAAGCAACGGAACGGTCGTCTGGCTACCTCACTGCTTGCGGACCCAAAGAATGGGGCTGTTCGAGCAACGTTCCTGTCACTAGACCGGCCCATTGGTCCTCATCGTAGATTTAGGTTTACGTTACGGGGCTTGAATTCCCGCAACCCGACATCCAAACTAACAGCCGCCTTGTACCACTCAGATAGGCAGGGCCCTAGACCCCGGTAGACACAGGCCTGTCTGATGTCTCTATCAAGCCCTGCCTGAAATTGATGAATCAGAAGGCGTTCTGGCCAAGAGCGGAGCTTCCTGGCCAAGTTACAAAATTCATTGACGTAGTCCTTTGCTGGACGACCCCATTGTCTAAGGTTTACCAATTCCCCTTCAATAACCTGCGTTCGGGTTTCGTCCTCGAACCGGTTCCGCAACGCTTCCAGGAAAAGCCCTAAATCCGTTAATTCGTGGGCATGTTCGCTGTGCAGGTCAGCGACCCAATCAGCAGCTTCGCCTGTTAACACTGCCATCACTGCAACCACCATTGACCACTGCGAGGGATAAAGCCTACCATATAGGTCCATATGGCTTATCACTTGGCTGAGAAAGAGCGCCACCTTTCCTGCAGTGCCATCAAAGGCCGCCTGTATGGGAGGTAAGCTCCAGGGTGTCTGGCGAGGGGTCCATGGCCCATGGCCCCATATCGGCACAGGGTCTAGTTGGGGTGGCTGTGGTGGTCTAAGCCCCGGACCTGGCTGGTTCTGCTGGTCGCCTCTACCATGGTTCACCCCCTCTCCCTGCGGGGTTGCGCCACAGTCCCCGTGGAGGCGTGCACATCGTCCCCACTTACTGTCGGAGCGGTGCTAGTGCTCTGGCGTTCTCCGCTTACCCGCTGTGTGCATTGTTCCCGCCGCTCAGATTTGAACTTCGGGCTGGCGAGACAGAATCTGCTGCCTGAGCTGCCTCCCGCCGTACCACTGGACCAGGAACCAGATGAGTCCACTGTGGGGGCCCATGGCTGCCAAGAGGATGCGTCGCGAAAGCTGGCCTCCCCAAATTTATCACGCAAAATGTCCATAGTGGACGCCCCTGGGCCAGTGGAGTAACTCCACTCCCCCTCCTCTTCCTCGACCCACTGCCGTTCCCTCCAGCCCAGGAACTGGGCGCCTGCATAAGGTGGGGCTTGTGGACGTGCCTCAGTTGCCCCCGGCTCTTGCAACTCCCGTTCCTCACGCCCCGTCTCTGGCCGTGGCTCCGCGGCTCCGCTGCCTTTCGGCTGCTCCCGTTGTTTCGGCCGCACCACCAGCTGTTCATCCATCTCGGGTGCGTCGGAAACGGCAGCGTCCCCCGGTGCCTCCTCATCTCGCAATGCCTCTATGGGCAGCACATCCTCAGTCACTCCTTCGGCCATCATGTCGGAGCTCCGAAACCAGACTAGATGAAAAGAGGGGGGAATGGAGCCGCGTCTTCCTCTCGGCTTCCCCCGGTCTGTGCTCACGAAATCACAAGCAACGCACTTGGAGATTCGATGCAACTTGGTTTATTGTGACAAACAGCTCGTACGGAAGTCGGACTGCAATGCAATTCAAAGACGCGGCTACCCCACGCCCCACACAGAGTCCTTTTTATAGGGGTTTCTCTAATGACAAGCAGCTGCGCGGAGGTTTTCAACTTCCCGCCTCTCTTCACGCGCGCACAGCAATGCCGTCATTCATTCCATCTTGATCCAATTACGCTGCTTGTCTCCGTGCGTGTGTTACACCCCCACGAGCCCCTATAAACGCCCGTGCATTATAATGCCTAATCGCCAGCCTGTCCCCATCACCAACACCTGTGCAGCCCGTCTCATCCCTCCTCCTAGCAGGTAGGACGAACGTCCATGGGTCAGCGGTCTTGTGCATGGTGTCGAGTGCTTCTTGACGCTTGACACTCTATATTTGGAACTAGGTAGGATTAGAAATATAATACTGTACACATAATCTGCAAATATCAATCTTAGAAATGTTTAGGCTAACAATTTGATATTTTAAAAAGATTATAGCCTTACATTTTACACAGTCTTACCAACTAAGGCTTGAAATGGAGCAAAGAGTTATTTATGATGGAATGCAATGCTATAGGTTATTCTTTAAGAAACAAAAACAGTTTTTGCTCACTTTAAGTTGCTTCTTTTAAAAGGAAAAAACAAACCTGAAGTGGTTTCCTACACTGAATGTCTATCCAGTGCATAGAATCTATACATGGAACCTGTGGCTATGACAGAAAAAACATACAGGAATATCTAAATTCAGATGCAGAAATATCTAAATCCCGCTCACTTATTCTGCTTGCTTATTTTGTTACCCTTTTTTGTCCTCAGATAATTTGGATAATGTGATAAGATAATCTAAAATTTAGCTATCACTTTCTGATCTAAGCATTACTAAGAATTCATCTATAATTGCATAGATAGTAAACATTCAAAAAAGTGGAGTAAAAGATTTGGACTATTTATATCAAAGCTGTTTCCAATGTCCTAAAAGTGCTGCTTCTCAACTGTAGCTCTATCACAGAAGTTAGGGAGTCAGGAAAGTGACTTGGACAAAGTTATTTAACATAATGCTGCCTATTGTAACAGATTGAAGTCCTTAGGGATTGGAAGCAGAAAATGGGGTTCCTGCCTGATAATTTAATTGAAAGATAGTGAGGACTGGCCCTTTGCACACAAAGCAAATATCCCAGCAGAGCAGAGATAACTCCATACATTCACCAGTTCCCTCATTTGTCATTGTATCAAGTCCATCATTCACCTAGGTAGCCACATAATTTCCATATCTGTAAGACGTAAACAGGACAAGCTCAATGCATTTGCCACTGTGGGAACTGTGTTAGTCTAATAGATATTTATGATACACACTCATCACAACATAAAAATGCATAAAATAGCAAATCTCCCTTATGGCTATTTATGCTGTCTCCAGGGTATATTCATCCTTTTCTGGGAAAGTTAGTTAGTGTCTCCCAGCAGAAAATTTCATAGCCACAAGCAGATGTGAGACCAATAAGATAATAGTTCCCACAAACTTTATGTTCCAAAAAAGCTTTTAGACAACCTTCAGAATGAAGTTTATACTGTATAATACTGTAGTTAATAACTTCTTTAAAGATTGGTTGTAGAACAGGCTGCTCTATATACTCCTGTGGGACAGAATTCTCATCAACTTGGTTGGTCACCTTTATCCTGAAGTCTCCTTCCATAAATTGATCTATTTTTAAAAATAATCTCAATCACACACTTTGTGGTTTTTTTTCCTTTGAAAAGGCAGCCAAGAGACAGCATCGTGATACAATTAATGCAATTGCAAATAAAATATCAAAAGGCAATCCTATGAAATGTTTGCTTATCCACCAGCAATATATCAGCAACTTATTAAAATGCAATTCATATTTTTACCAAATGTGCACACATATGCACAGTTCTAGAAGTCAATGTGGCAAAACATTTGGAAACAAATGTATTAAAACTAGAGACAATTAAATCAATTTTAAAAAATCACAGTATAGAAAAGCAAAATCCACCCATCATATATCTTTATTTAAACCTTCCCTTTTCCTGCTAATTAATAGAAATGTTGGCAGTTATTTTGCTGCTAATTGAATGTCTGGGATAGTAACACTCTTCTAGCTCTAGTTCTTGGAATTCCCCCTCTTTAATTTTAACATCACATCTGGAACATGTACATATCCTAATATAATGGGGAAAGATAATAATAATACAAGCCAAATAACATTTAACTTTCATGATCTTATATTTATATCTTACATTTATGTCTGGGTTCATTTTACTATCCTAAGAATTTGAGGAAGTAAGAGAGTCACTGTAATTTTGAGAACCAGGTCTAAGTCCCCTCTCAGCCTGGAAATTTGCTTATTCTGTCTTATTTATTTTGTTAACATCTTTTTTTGTCCTTTTCTCTTTTTTTCCTTGGATAAAAAGTCACTTGGCGATTTTAGGGTAGTCATTCTCTCTAGCTTAATGTATCTCACAGGATTGTTGTGGGGATAAATGGGAGGAAGGACACTGAGTGTGCATGCTGTCCTGAGTTTGGGAATGAAAGAGAAACATAACTCTAACAAATAAGATGTGAGCTTCATGACAAACTGGATATTTGAATCCAACTTTCTAATCTTACAATCTACTATTACATTGATTTCATCCTCTTATTTCTCCTTTTTAAATCATCCTTTTAAAACTGTTTATAACCGTTTAAAAACTGTTAAAATATTTGAATTGCTTCTATGTTCTGATTCTTATTCAAACGGATCCAGGGTCTTTTCTCTACCCCGTTCCACCCCCTGAAGGAAGGTAGCAGTTATGAGAAATTACTTTGATCAGAAAAACACGGTGGAAAAAAGTTTAACTCCTATTTCGTAATACAAATTCCGAGAGATATTAAAAGCAACAAAATAATAAAAACAAGTTAATCTTGTCTCATACTTTTCATTTTCTTTGAATTATTGCAATAAAATAATTTGGAGAATACTTTTTAAATATGGTGTTCTATCTCAAGAACACACACACACACCCCGGGAGGGGATAACTTTTTTCCATGGAACAAAGCAACTGAAGCTCATTTTATGGTTTCCTCTACCCTGTCTATTTTGTTGATTTCACTTATTTATTCTGTGTACAAATTACTGCATGCAAACCAAGAAAAATCCATTCCATATGACTAGAATTTTTGTTTTAAATGTGGGATTTAGAATGTCTACAATTTTTAACATTTTTGGTCTTTGCAGAAATGGACAAGAAATGCCCCATGATTAATCACGTTTCCAGTAATCTGAATCCAGAATTCTTCTATTAAAAGCAACTTGAAAATGCAGTCGTATTTATTAACTGCAAGAGACATAATTTTTATTATTAGACAAGTATTGCTCAAATAGGTTGCTGCCAAATTAAATACTGTGAAACTCCCAAGTATATCTATAGCAATTGCCCATACAAGGTTTTTTCCTTGAGATATGACAGGAGTTCCAAATTCCATCTGTTCCCAATAATGAAGGACTCCAAGTAAAAGGATTTAATCGTATTTTATAATTGAATAGGGGATTTAATATGCACAAAGTGGACCAGACAACATCTGCTTCACACATGACCCTCCCAAGTAGCATTTAGTCCCACACATGTAGTAGGCAGCATGTTGAATTTGGTATTCTGCTTGATAGAACTGATAGGAAGGTAAAAATATTCTGCACAATTCCATCACCATTGATAGATTCCTCTTTGGTTAGTTTTACTTTGATGGTTGACTCAAACTTCTGCAGGAGCAGAAGACTGGTTAAAATGGTTCACAGAAGTTTTTCATGGATTCAGGTGGTTTCCTGAATGTGCTGATGAAATATTCCACATAGTAATACATTTGATGTCGTTTTTGGGCAGTTGACACTCTATATTTTCTCACAGATCCAAATCATACCTTGGTTATTAGATAGCTAAGCATGATGACATAAATGGAACATCAGCTGGAACATAAATGGAGGAATTCTAAGAACTGATCCAATTGAGTATGAATCAAGGCCCATCTGAAGGTCCATTTCAATTTCTCCACTGTAGTAAGAGCAGCAAAATTATGTTTCCCTGTTTCGGTACATTATACCAGTGCTGCACAGAATTCCAGTGTTACTTTTCCACTGGTATATAGTAACTCCTCCACCAAGTTATTGGAAGAAAGACCTGGAATAGTCAGTAGCTTGTCATAAACCATTTCTTTCTGTACAGTTGAATCTGTATTTTTGGCGGAGATTTTGGAGTTAAGCAAATCATAAGGACGTGAATGTGCACGCTCCAATTTCAGCACTCGGTGCCGAAAAGTTTAACCATCAGTGATATAGTCTATCAGCAGCAGAGAGCGTTTGTTCCTCCAATTCATTTCAAGTATGTAAGATAATACAATTTCAGGTATATAAGGTAGACTTCAAGAAATTTTAGTCTGAATTCAGCCATATTGGTCTAGATCAGGGTCGGCAACCTGCGGCTCTAGAGCCGCATGCTGCTCTTTCGGCCCTCTACTGCGGCTCCCTGTTAGCTGATCCCACCATTGGCTGGCCCCTCCCCTCCCCTCCCAGTCACTTCTTGCCTGGCCTGAGAAGGTAAGGGTGATGGCGGGGGATGAAGACTTGCTCCATATTTCAGAGCGGGAGTAACACGCCCCTGTACTTGCCTTTGCATGGAAACAGCATTCTGCCTTTGTCGCAGTACATTTGCACTCAATGCAGCCCTCACCTCCCACCACTTCAGGCTCGGAGCTGTAAGTTGCTTTGGGCTCAGAGCTGTTGCCGCCTCCATGGCCTGCCCGCTGCTCTCGTAGTGCCTTGCGCAGCACAATGAAATTTACCGCGCTTCACAATGGGGGAGATGAGGTTCCCTTCCTCCTTCTGGAGCCCATTATGACATGGAGCCACAATGTGACCCTGCCCCACTCGCCCCTGGCAAGAGAAAGAGAGGGAGACAGACAGAAAGGGGGGAGATGGTACAAAGACATAGAGACAGTCAGAGACATAGAGAGAGAGAGACAGAGAAAGACAGAGAGAGACAGAGAGAGAGAGAGAGAGAGAGACAGAGAGACAAACAGGCAGAGGCAGAGGCAGAGGCAGACAGAGAGAGACAGACAGAGAGAGAGAGACAGAGAAGGGAGAGAGAGAGAGAGAGAGAAAGAGACAGAGAGAGAGAGAGAGAGAGAGAAAGGTGAACAACAGTATGGCAAATGGTGGCTGGGAGGGGATGGGTGAGGCGGGGCCGGGCTGGGTCGAGCGGGGCAAATAATTTAACAATTGGTTCTCTGCCCTAATGACCAGCTGGGTAGGGGTGGCTGGGGGGGTCCAAATGGCTCTTTGAATGTTTAAGGTTGCAGACCCCTGGTCTAGATAGACCATCATTCTCCGGAACTATAAGGCAGTTTCCTTTGACATACATCAGAGGTGTGAGATGAAGGCCCTTTTATAACTTATGGACTTCAACTCCCAGAACTCCTGAGCCAGCTATGGAATTCTGGGAGTTGAAGTCCACAAGTTATAAAGGGGCCATCATTCCCTACCCCTGACTTACATCATCAATATATGGAGGTGGTCCAGAGTGTGATCCTCCATTTCCTTACATTCTATTTTCAAATGACTGAAGAGAGGACTGGGGTGCCATTATGTGGAACTTTTTCAAAGAGTTTTAAATGGTTTCTTAGTGGTTTGTTTTGATGTTTATATAATTAATTTCAGTTATAGAAGCTAACATGTGTAGCTGAAGGAAAGGCTGTTGACATCGAAGTGCTATTGTTTGAATGATGAATGAAAACATGTGTAAATAAGCCACGAAACCTTATAGTAATGTTTATAACTTCTTAATTATAGAGCAGTTCAGAAAATGTAGCTTTCCAAGGCATGTAATTCCAGGAGGCTTTGAGGAATACATATTGATTATACAGCAGATTTGTCATATATTTCCTCTCAAAAATAAATCAGTTGTCACTCTTCAGCATGTTTGAGATTAATTCCAGGCTTTCCCCCTCTCCCCCTTTTTTATTTATCAATCAAATTTATACTTTTTATAATTTCACTTAACAGCACAATCCTATATACAATATGTCTACTTAAAGGTCCCGCTAGATTCAATGTGGCTGAGAAAGTAAATGATTGCATATTTGCAAAATTACAGCTACATTTTAAAAGACAAAACAGCATGAACAGTTTTCAGGTCAGGACTGCTTTCCACCTTTTCTCATCATTTCATATTACTCTTTTGCTGCCAAGCTGTTTTCTTATTATTTAAACTATCATTTTGTCTTGACATATTTTAGCTCCTTAAATCAAACGATGTTCCATAATGTACCAGTATTCACTACCTCAAAAACAGTTAACAAGTACATTATAGACAGCCATTACCCATACCAAAAGCAGATTTTCAGAACACAAGAAAGAAAGGCAATTCATTCTCTGGTAGATCTCACCCATCTTAAGTTTTAAAGCAGGGGTGAAATCCAGCACGTTTTAACAGGTTCTGGAGAACCGGTAGTGGAAATTTTGAGTAGTTCGGAGAATCGGCAAATACCACCTCTGGCTGGCCCCAGAGTGGGGTGGGAATGGAGATTTTGCAATATCCTTCCTCTGCCACGCCCACCAAGCCACGCCCACAGAATCGGTAGGGAAAAATTTTGAATTTCACCCATTTTAAAGATTACTTGATTGCCTGTCACTGTCTGCCCAGTTGTGTTTTCTCTATATTTTAACTTGAATTGTTAGAGATAAAACCATCAAGAGTGGAAAATTAGACTACTAACTTCCTAGTACTGGTGATGAAAATGAGCTTGTTGTATTTTCTAATAGTAGCATACCAAAATTCTGGAACTTATTCCATCTGTATTTAATTGTGTAATATTTGAACCATGCAGCCTCAAGCTGCACAATTAAATTAGTGTATTGATGGGTCTGACAGAACAGGGCAAGCAAGGAATTCCAGCTATGTCATCCCCTGTAGAAATTGTCATAAATAGCTATCTAAGAGATGAAATTTCATACTGTGTCATAGGCCTATGACTATGGTTATAAAAAAGACTATGCACTTATAATGTAAATGCATTCATAATTCATAAAAGTGGTGTCCTTAGTAAAAATTGTACAAAACCAAATTTTATTCCTTTGCCATATATCCTGTAGCTCAGTTGGAAGGATTCTTTTAAAAAGCCTATGTGAGTGAAAAGGGAAAATAAAGAAGTTTATTTACATGAATGCAGTGATTATTGTTTTTTAAAAAATTATTTTCCTTTGATGGGAAAAATTGCTTTCAATTTTTTTAGCATGTTGGTGCATGCAAAAATGTAAGGTCTCCCTTGAGTCAAAGTTATTTCTGGTATTTTATTTATTTATTTTATTTTATTTCAAATTTATATACCACACCTTCTCCTAAGGGACTCAGGGCGGTGTACAGCCAGATAAAAACATACAATACAAACATTAAGAACAATTAAATATATATATATTAATTTGGCCCCAGTTTAAAATGACAAACCAATTAAAAATTTAAAATTTAAAAATATGTTAAGCCAGCCCGGCTTGATGAAAAAAGAAAGTTTTAAGGGCACGGCGGAAGGCACCGAGGTCTTGGATTCTCCTTATCTCAGGGGGAAGCTGGTTCCAGAGGGTAGGTGCCCCCACAGAGAAGGCCCTCCCCCTGGGGGTCACCAGCCTACATTGTTTGGCTGATGGCACCCCGAGGAGGCCCTCTCTGTGGGAGCGCACGGGTCGATGGGAGGTTGTCGGTAGCAGCAGGCAGTCTCGAAGATAACTAGGTCCTATGCCATGGAGCGCTTTAAAGCTGGTAACCAACACCTTGAAGCGCACCCGGAAGACCACTGGGAGCCAGTGCAGCTCGCGCAGGAGCGGTGTTATGCAGGAGCACCATGCAGCTCCCGTAATTACCCGCGCGGCTGCAATCTGGACCAGTTGGAGCCTCTGGGTGCTCTTCAAGGGGAGCCCCATGTAGAGAGCATTGCAGTAGTCCAGACAAGAGGTGACAAGGGCATGAGTGACTGTGCACATGGACTCCCGATTGAGAAAGGGTCGCAACTGGCGAATCAGGCGAACCTGACAAAAGGTCCCCCTGGCTACAGCCATCAGATGTTCCTCCAAGGACAGCTGCATATCCAGGAGGACTCCCAGATTGCGCGCCCTCTCCAAGGGGGCCAAAGACTCACCCCCAATAGTCAGCGATGGAGTCAGCTGACTATATCGGGATGCCGGGAACCACAGCCACTCAGTCTTGGAACGGTTGAGCCTGAGCCTGTTCCTCCCCATCCAGATCCGCACAGCCTCCAGGCACTGAGACATCACTTCAAGGGCATCGTTGGGGTGGCCTGGGGTGGAGATGTACAGCTGGATGTCATCAGCGTACTGTTAGTACTTCACCCCAAAGCCATGGATGATCTCACCCAGCGGCTTCACATAAATGTTGAACAAAAGGGGCGAGAGGACCGACCCCTGAGGCACTCCACAAATGAGAGGCCTTGAGGTCGACCTCTGCCCCCCTGCCAACACAAACTGCGACCGGTCAGAGAGAAAGGAGGAGAACCACCGTAACACGGTGCCCCCCATCTCCAACTCTTCCAACCGGTGCAGCATGATACCATGGTCGATGGTATCAAAAGCTGCTGAGAGATCTAACAGGGCTAGAACAGAGGAGCAACCCCTGTCCCGAGCCCTCCAGAGATCATCTACCAAAGCAACCAATGCCGTTTCCGTGCTGTGCCCAGGCCTGAAACCCGACTGGAACAGATCTAGATAAGACGTTTCCTCCAGGAATTGTGGAAACTGTCGCGCGACCACACTCTCAACAACCTTCGCCACGAAGCGAAGGTTGGAGACAGGATGGTAGTTGGCCAATACTGCCAGGTCCAGGGAGGGCTTCTTGAGGAGAGGCCTTACCACCGCCTCTTTCAAGACTGTAGGGAAGTAACCCTCACTCAACGAAGTGTTAATAATTCCCTGGAGCCAGCCTCGTGTAACCTCCCGGGAAGCCAGTACTAACCAGGAGGGACACGGATCCAGTAAACATGTGCTGCACTAAGTCTCCCCAAGATCCTGTCCACGTCATCAGGGGTCATAGAGTCAAACTCTTCCCAGATAACGTTCTCAAGACTATTCCTCACCACTCTGCCCGAATCTACCCAGTCAGAGTCCAAATCCCCCTGGATCTGAGCGATTTTGTCATACAGATATTGTCCGAAATCCTCAGCCCTGCCTTCCAGGGGGTCCTCCCGCACTCCCGGTTGAAGCAGGGAGCGGGTCACCCTGAACAGGGTGGCCGGACGATTCTCTGATGACGCAATAAGAGCGGAAAAGTAATTAAACTTTGCCGCTTTCATCGCCACTAAGTAGGTCTTAATATGCGACCTTACCAGTGTTCGGTCAGATTCAGCAAGACTGGCCCTCCAACCGCTCTCCAGGCATCTTTTCTGGCGCTTCATCTCCCTCAGCTCCTCAGTAAACCAAGGAGTCGTGAGGGATCGGCCACCGGGTCAGAGGCCACAGAGGCACGACTCGATCCAAGGCCCTATCCCAGGCAGCCACCAGTTCCTTGGCCGAGTCATGTGCCAGATCTTCAGGAGGTGGCCCAAGCTCCATCTGGAACCTCTCAGGAGGGCGGGGTGTAGCGGTTCGAAGGTCCAGGCGAAGGAGCGAGTGATCTGACCATGACAAGGGTTCCATGTCTATATCCCCTATAACAAGACCACTCAACCACTGGCCAGAGACAAAAATCAAGTCCAGAGTGTGACCCCTGTGGGTGGGGCCATGAACTAGCTGGGTCAGGTCCATGGCCGTCATAGAAGCCATGAACTCCCGAGCCATCTCGGACGTTTCACCAATGGACGGCAAGTTGAAATCACCCATGACCATAAGCCTGGGTGTATCAACTGCCACCATGGCTATCACGTCGAGGAGCTCGGGCAGGGCCGTTGCCATGTGGCAGGGAGCCAGGTACGCAAGCAACAAGCCCATCTGAACCCCATGACCCCATCTCACAAAGAGGGATTCACATCCAGCAATCTGTGGCACAGTGGTCTCCCTCGGACCAAGACTTTCGTTAATAATAACCGCCACCCCCCTGCCCCTCCCCTGGGCCCTCGGCTGATGGAATGCTCTGAAGCCTGGTGGGCATATCTCAACCAGGGGGACCCCTCCCTCCGGGCCCAACCAGGTCTCCATAATACCCGCCAAGTCCGTTCCCCCCTCCTGTATAAGATCGTGGATGAGGGGGGGCTTATTTACCATGGACCTGGCATTGCACAGCATCAGCCAAAGGCCCAGATCCTGAGTATCTGAGCCACCTAGTATCCGAGAGGAGCCTTGGAGACCAGGGCGCACAATAGCTCTCAAACAGCGAGTGCACTCCCCCGACACGTGATATGGTCTCCTGCTCCAGCCATATCTGCCCCTCCCATCCACCATGCTAATGGTCCATCCCTCATTGGTATAGCTCTCCATCCCCTCCCCAATCCCTCATCCAGTACCCTCCAAACCGTTGCCCCATGCCAGGCTCGGCTCCGACCTTAGTGGATTCCCCCCCCCATCCCCTTTGGTCATTCTCTCAGTTCCCCTTAAAAGATTATAGGTATATGTGTGTGTGTGTGTGTTTGTGTGTGTATATACACACACATACATACACACACACACACACACATATACACATACACACATACACACACACACACACACACACACACACACACAGAGAGAGAGAGAGAGAGAGAGAGAGAGAGAGAGAGAGAGAGAGAGAGAGAGAGAGAGACATATATATTCATGTTGTTTTGCATGGCAACAATGTGGAAATAATTTTACAATACCTCCTTTGGTTTGTTTATTTACCTTCCCAGTTTAGTGTACAGCTTAGATTGTATTTTAATTAATTATAGAATGGCTGCAGAGAGCTTATAAGTGTGCTATCACAGCGGTCCCCAACCTTTGCAGTTTGGTGGCCCGGTTGGAGGGCAGAGAGAGGAACCAAGTAGAGGTGGACATTACATATGTAATAACTGGTTCGCCCAGAGTCGAAAATGTGAGCGCTGGCATCTTCTATGCATGCACACGACATCGAAAGACCAGCGATTATATAGGACGTGATAGTGCCAGGGAGGGTGGTTGGGCCCAGCCACTGGTTGGAACCGGTCCGAACCAGCAGCAGCTCATCAGTGGAATCAGGCTTGCACAAGTTGAGCTGTGCATGCACGGCAGCCCACTGCTCGCATGGCCTGGTTCCAAATAGGCCACAGCCCAGTAATAGGCTATGGCCTAGGGTTGGGGATCTCTGTGCTATCATCTTTCTATGATTCTAAGATTTCCTGGTTTCTCATATTTCAGTTGAATCTAAGGAAGACATCATTAGGAATTTGCAACATGAGGCCTTCTCAGAACAGGAAGAGGGGAAGCTGAAAGTGCTACATAGGAATATAGAAAAGTTTACATAAAACAACAAGAGTATCAATATTCCTGACACTTTGCAACAATAAAACCTGAATAAAATTACTACACCCAAGACTTGATATATTTAAATACCACCTTAAGTTTGAGGTAAAAAACATAAGCCTCTGTTAGAATTTGCAGCAATTCAACCAGCACACAAATAAACAATTCAACAGGATTCACCTATATAAGAAACTTCTTTATATACAATGCCATACAGCAGAAGCCAGAACCAGAACTCAGAATCCAGAAGCACAGAATCAATAATCACAGAAACTATAGAATCACAGAAACACTCATACATATACAGATCAGTGAACCTAAGTCATGCCCAGGCTCTGAGCCATCTGGGTCACCAAACAGTCCCGATTGGCTGACCCGTTACCATGTCTATTCCAATTCATGAACCCTTATATACTGACAGCCTCTTTTAGGAAGGAAAATTCAAAAACTGGAGTGAGATTTTGATATGTCCTAATTTATAATTCACATTTTAATCCCAAAGGAACTAAATGTTCTTGCCATACACAGTGCTGAGCAGATTTTAGCAGCAAATATAGCAAATGGATATTGCAGTGATTTTAAAAGATGACGGTAGAAACAATTAGGAAGAAATGATGAAAAGATATTGATAACAAGCTATTTTATAGAGTTTTTGTGGATGGTGCCTTTGTTGCTAATAAAATTCAATGTCACACTTTTGGATTCTTTGAAAAGACCATTTTAAAGGGCAACCATGATGATGTCAAATGATAAAACAGTTCTTATGATATAACAGTGCAAACCTGCCCTTTCACACTTGTGTTATGACTTCTTACACAATTATATAAGAGGCACATTAGTGTCGAGCCCCACCATCCCGCTCGACACTGCAACATGGGGCGTGAGGACGGGACGAGGCTGCACCATCACCGACTGCCTTCGCTTTCACCATGCTCCACACCGAGCTCCGACACGCCCCCTATTCGTGGCCGGGATGGGCGTACATTCACACATGGGGGGGATGCACATAGGCGCTACGGTGGACGGGCGGGTGGACGCGTTGGGGCCAGAGCTCCACGGGATCGGGTTATCGCTTGTTCGGGAGGTGTCATCCACACAGCAGCCAGCTGTTGTTAGCACCCCACCCGCTTCCTGGTCCGCTGATTCACCGCCGGCGGGGCGTTGTTCTGGGCTCCGCCTCACAGCTGACAGGCGCGGGGCAGATATAAGATATCTGCGACTTCCGGTTTCCTTGTCTTCGGCGACGGCGGCGCTCTTTGAAGCTCCGCCAGCCCCGCCGCCTGTAGAGCCGCTTCGCGATCGAGAAGCGGCTCGAAAACTTCAAAATCCTGAAGATTGTTGGAGGAGAGATAGCAGGGCACAGGTCGAGCCCCTGTAACCCCCCAGGGAATCGTTTCTGGGGAGGAAACAGGCGCGGCTCCCTTCCAACCTGCTGAGACTCCGGGCGGCGTGGGACGATTCTGCTCCTGCAGAACAAGCCGGCTGCAGGAAACTTAAAGCGAAAGAACCAGCTTTAATAAACAGCGAAACTACCTGAACCCTGAAATTTGGAAACGCAAGTATTAGCACTTTGTTGACTTTTCAATCTGAGAAAATGCGAATGAGTGAAAGTGCTTTGAAAAAACATGGCGCCTAGCTTCAGAGTTAACGAGTCAGCGAGTGTGGATTGGTGAAGTTATTTTGTTTTGCTACAAAGTTTCCAAGTTGCTACTAAGCTGCCTTGCTTGTTATAAGAGAAATAACTGGGAAATTTTTTCCCTTTTTAATATTGGACTTTGCTTTATTTTAACCCTTGTTTGATCAAATCTGGGGGACTTTTTTAGAAGTTTTTGTGCTGGAGGGAAAGGAAAAGGAACCTCCCTCTTTAGAAAAACTAGATCACGAGCCAGGATGGCTTCAAAGAAGCAGGAAGGGAAGGCATTAGGGGGGGGATCCCCCACACACAAACATCAAACGCAACTTCCCCCTGCTCAACAGCTACAAACTCAGAAAAAAGAATTTGATGTGGGAGATTTAAAAGAATTTATTTCTAAAACTCTGGATGACAAATTTCAAAAATGTCAACAGGAGATAGATGATAAACTTCAAAAATCACATCAGGAATTTATGCAGGAAATTAATGAAGTTAAAGACATGGTGAAACAGAATCAAAATAAGGTGACCAAAAAAATATCAGAAGTGGCGTCTGGCCTGGCAGAATTTATTGGGAAAGTTGATTTTAAAGTTGAAGAATTTAAATCAGAAGTTAATGTTAAGATGAAAGACAATGATTATAAAATTGATGAAGTTGACAATAAAATGCAGAGAATTGAAGATGAGATTGTTATGATACAATTCCGGGCGATGGAATTTGCCATACGGCTTCGGGGAATTCGAGAGGAGGAGAGACAGGATTTGAGACAGGTTTGCTCTGAAGCCTTGGCTAAGATTTTACAAGCTAATCCTGATTTGGTATTTCATAAAATAGATAAAATTTACAGAGTGAACTCTTGGGTGGCCAGACAAAGACAATTGCCTAGAGATGTGGTCATATACTTTACTGAGAGAGAAATTAGAAATGATATCCTGCAAAAATCTTTTCACACTTCTGTACAAGTGGGGGGCTCACGACTTGAAATTTTTAAAGAATTACCTCCTAAAATGCTGAAAGCTAGAAAAGAATTTGGTTTTCTTGTTAAGGAATTGAGAAATTTACAGATACCCTTCCGGTGGGACGCACCAGCTGGGATAATTTTTAGATATAAGGGAGAAGGATATCGGTTGAATACCGTGGAGAAGGCACAACACTTTTACAGTACTATTCTTAAGGAAAGAACACCATCTCCACGTACATCTACAGTTTTGGAGATTAAGGAGAGTGAAGAGAGGCAATTGAAAGAACAGTCTAAACAGGAATTAGAAAATGTGCAAGGTGCAGAAGGAGGTTTTCTGAGTGAGCCCTTGTTGGACTCTTCTCCAATTTTGGATTTGATTCAGTTGACTGAAGTTAAAGATCAACGTATAACTAGAGCCCAATCCAAGCTACTTAAACAAAAGCAACAACAACAACAGGAAAGACAAGACAAGAAGGCAGTTAAGAGTACCGTACAAGAGAGTGGAGCTATGGGAGGAGCGAGATCGAAGCTCTCGGATGAACTTCAAATATTTTGCTCTGTGCTCCAGAAAGAGGCTGATGACCTTTAAGTGTCTATCTTGGAATGTCAATGGGTTGAATTCAGCACAGAAAAGGAAGAAATTATTTACATATTTGAAACAATTTAATAATGATATAATATGTTTACAAGAAACGCATATTACAACTCAAGATCAAAAATATTTGATAAACTCAAAACTAGGAGCACATTATATATCTTCAACTTCGCAGAAAAAGAATGGTGTGGTTATTTATGTAAATAAAAAATTAACAGCGAAAGTTATAGAAGCAGATCAAGATGGTAGGTTTGTAGCAATTGAATTGCTCATAGCAAAAGGTCAAATTCTTTTGATTGGAATTTATGCTCCCAACCAACAACAGGATTATTTTTATAAAATGTTACATACTAAAATATTGCAATGGGACTATAGATCTATTTTAATTATGGGAGACTGGAATGGAGTAATTGATTCTAAACTAGATAAAAAGAGCTTGGCAAAGTCTAGAATTAGACTACCACAGACTTTTTTTGATATGAAAGAAGATATGGAATTAAAAGATGTTTGGAGAATACATAATCCAAATGAATTGGACTACACTTTTTTTTCGGATAGACATAGATCTTTTTCTAGGATTGATTTTATCCTGTTGTCAAATGATCTACTTGTTAAGACAAAAAGAACAAAGATTTTTCCAAGAACTCTGACTGACCATAGCCCTGTATGGATAGAAATTGAGATGGATAAGGTTGAGAGACGTTCTTGGAGATTAAATGAGAACTTGTTTAGATATGAAAAAAATACAATAGAACTTAAAAAGCATTTGAAAGAATTTTTTGAAATAAATTTGAATAAAGGTACCCCAATTGAAATTGTTTGGGATGCAAGTAAAGCTTATATGAGAGGGGTACTCATTTACATGAATTCTAAACATAGACTGTTCCGACAAAAGAAAAGATTTGAGTTGGAAATGGAAATAAAGAATAAAGAACAGTTACTTATTAAAAACCCAACAGATGAAAGAATACGAAGTGCTATAAAACTTTTGAAAGACCAATTTCAAATGCTTATGGCGGAACAAGTTGCAACAAGTTTACAATACGCGAAGCATAATACATTTTGCAACGCTAACAAACCGGGCAGATGGTTGGCTTACACATTGAGGAAAAAACAAAGTATACGGACTATTGATAGTATTGATATTGGAGGGAAAGAAATCTTTCAACAAAAACTAATTAAAGAAGCTTTTGTGGATTATTATACTAAACTATATGCCAAAGAAGAGGTGCAGAATGGACTTATAGAAAAATATTTAAAGGATAAGAGAGTTACAAAAATTACTGATCAACAAAAGGAAAGAATGAATTATCCTATAACAGAGGAGGAGATAACAGCAGCAATTAAACAGCTAAAAACAGCCAAAGCTCCTGGCACGGATGGTTTGACCGCAGTGTATTACAAAACTTTACAAGCTGAAATGGTGGGACAACTTAGAGATTTATTTTGCAATATTCAACAAGGGGGCAAAATACCCCCATCTTGGACAACTGCTTATATATCTTTGATACCAAAAGAACAAGTTGGTCCTAAAAAACCAGAGAACTACAGACCAATATCTCTTTTGAACACAGACTATAAAATTTATGCGAAGGTATTAGCCAACAGGTTGATGCCAGTAATCCAAAAGGTGATTCATGCGGACCAAGCGGGATTTATTGAGGGCAGATATATGAAGGACAATGTAAGGCAAGTAATAGACTTATTGGAATATCTTGACAAGAATAAACAGATTTCTGCAGTGCTGGTTTTTTTGGATGCGGAGAAGGCCTTTGATAGAGTGGATTGGAATTTTCTACTAAAGACTTTAAAAAAGATGGGCTTTGGGGACCAATTTATACAGGCGATCTCAGCAATTTATCAAGAGCAAAAAGCACAGATTATTATTAATGGAAGTTTGACGACAGAGTTTAAAATTGAAAAAGGAACAAGACAGGGATGTCCGTTGTCCCCACTTTTATTTATTTTAACATTGGAAGTCTTGCTAAATACAATACGGGACTCAAAAATTTTGAAAGGCATAATGATAAGGCAAGAGGATTATAGAATAAAGGCATTTGCAGATGATCTGGTGGTTACCCTATCACAACCAATGGAATCAACAATCCTGATGAACGACATTATACAAGACTATGGTAGAGTTTCAGGTTTTAGAGTGAATTCAAAAAAGACTAAAATGATAGTCAAAAATATGACACAAGATCGCAAACATGAGCTTGAAAGGAGGGCAGGTTTTGAAATTGTACCTAAGGTAAAATATCTTGGAGTTCAGGTTGCAGAATCAAACATGAAATTGTTTCAAAATAACTATGAGGTGTTGTGGCGAGAGGTTCAGAAAGACATGGAGACTTGGAAAAAGCTGCAACTGTCTTTACTTGGAAGAATAGCAGCAGTTAAGATGAACATTTTGCCAAGATTTCTGTTTTTGTTTCAAATGATTCCGGTGCTTAAAAGTGATAAACAACTGAAAGTTTGGCAAACTGGACTTAATAAGTTTGTCTGGAACGACAAAAAGCCGAGAGTGAAATTGAAAATTATGCAAGATGTTCCAGAAAGAGGAGGCCTTAAACTTCCAAACCTACAGTTATATTATGATGCAGCAGCTTTAACTTTAACAAGTGATTGGTTTGGAAGTAAAAAGGCTGGAATATTGAATGCAGAAAGTTTTGATCTTGAATTTGGATGGCATGCTTACCTATTTTATGATGACAAAGTTGATAAAGTATTTAAAAGTCATATACTTAGAGACTCTTTGATGAGAGTTTGGAAGAAGCACCGACTCAAATGGGATTATAAAATACCGCTATGGCTGGATCTTGGTCATACCTTGTGGAATACAAATATAATGTCACTCGGGGGGTTTTTATACAAAGAGGTTCTTTTTACAGATGCGGGTAGATGGCAGCTGAAGACCTTGCAGACACTGTTGGACGAAGGGATTAATTTAACTTGGTTACAATACAATCAATTACAATTGAGATGGAAAGAGGACCAAAAAACTGGTATTATGTTGCATGAGGAAGAATTGGTTAGACATATAAGACAGAAAGGTCCAATGCATATTAAAAGGCTTTATAATGTTTTGCTAGAAAGGGATTCAGAAACGGAATTAGTTAAAGATTGTATGATTAAGTGGGCACAAAATTTTGAAGAACCAGTGATGTTGGAAACATGGGAAAATATTTGGGTTCAGAATGTTAAATTTACACAGTCGCAGAATCTGAGGGAAAATTTTTATAAAATGTTTTATAGATGGCATTTAGATCCTAAAAAGCTGTCATGTATGTACCCTAATGTTCAGCCAAAATGTTGGAGATGCGAATGTTTGGATGCTACGTATTATCATGTTTGG
Source organism: Pantherophis guttatus (assembly GCF_059756535.1). NCBI lineage: Eukaryota > Metazoa > Chordata > Lepidosauria > Squamata > Colubridae > Pantherophis > Pantherophis guttatus. The sequence goes on from NC_142067.1 coordinate 85,150,311, forward strand.
TGGACCTGTAGGAAAGTTAAGGCTTTTTGGATAAAAATATGGTGGGTCATGCAGAATGTTTTGAAGAAAAAAATTCAATTTTCTCCACAATTGTTTTTATTGGGTATAGTTAAGGGTTTTACACGGGGTGAAATAAAATTAATATTGTATATGATAACAGCAGCAAGATTGTTGATAGGTAAATATTGGAAGAATGAAGCTTTGCCTACTATCGAGGAATGGACTTTGAAGATGGCCAGTTTTGCAGAGATGGCGAAGATTTCAGCATATTTAAAAGATTCTTCACAAGAGACTTATGAATGGGAATGGAAAAGGTGGATAGAATATGTTCAGAACAAATACCAAACTAGAAAGTACCAAATAGCTTTTATTTGAAAATAATGTATTAGAAATATCATAATGTAAAGAGATAAAGAGGGAAAATAATATAGGGGGAGGGATGGGTTCAGGTATACATATCAGTATTATTAGTTATGAGTACATAATAGGGAAGTCTGGGGGGAGGGTTAGGGAGGGTTAGGGAGGATGGGAAGTTTGGGGAGGGAGGTGGGGGGTGAAAAAAGGGGTGAAAATGTAATTGTAAAACTTTTGCAATAAAAAAAAAAAAGATATCTGCCCCGCGCCTGTATATAAGCCGATATAAGCCGATTTTACATCGTTACGACTGCAGCGTTTTCGGGACGAACAAGATTAAACCAGCATTACACATCAAACGTCGTTCTTGGTGGTTTGTGCTTGTTGCGCTTGAGGATTCTGAGAGGAAATCGGCGCTCTTCTTTTTTCCTATTCACCATGGTGAAATGACTGAGATGGCAGAGGGCTTGGACCCTGAGGCACTCACACAGGACGTCGTGGGGGACGAGCGAGGGGAGACCCCACCAACCCAGGTCGTTTCTCCAGCTCTAGATCCTGTGGTTCGGCCAAAAGAGCAAGCGAAGAGTCACAGCAGGGAGGAGGGCGAGATACTTGAGCCACAGTCTGACGCCACCCCCTTTGCTTCTGGTGACTGGTGGCATAGCTCTGTTCTTGCTGGCCCTGGAGGAGGTTTCAAAACGCAGACTCCTTTCTCTCTGGATGAGAGGTTTTTGAAGTGGCGTGAGAGACGGTGGGTGGAGGATGAAGAAGGGGGAGAGTGGAGCTACTCCACAGGCCTGGGCCCCTCTACCTTGGATGTTTTGAGGGAACGGTTTGGGGAGTCCAGCTTCCACGATGCGCAGTCCTGGCAGCCATGGGCTGCGGGATTGGACCCTGGTTCTGGTTGGCAGAGTGGAACAGGAACATCAAGTGCAAGCACCCGTTTTTAGTTAGCTAGCCCTAAACAGCGGGTGGAGCGGGCAGCCAGCCAACAGAGGAAATCAGACCCTCCCCCATCGGACACTCACACCTTGACCTTGGGGGGGGGGGCTGGGAGTACGAATGGATGCTCGGGGACATTCTATTCCTCCACAGGGGATACGGGAGGGGCCCCACTCCGGTCCAGGGCAGCGACTTATGTCGCACGGGCCCCGGGGAACAACGGGTCCACCCGGGCCGGTACCATCTTGGCCTCCAGGGACATGGGGCTCGCAACCAATGTGGGGTCCGCCTCCCTTGTAAGCAACTTTCGACGGGAGTCCCGACAGGGTAGCCATATTTCTGAACCAGGTCATCAGCTACATGGACCTCTACGGTCATTTTTACCCATCTCAGTGGGCAATGGTAGTTGCCATTACCACCATCCTCACTGGGGAAGCGGCAGATTGGGTAGCGGATCTTCACAGTGACCACGCTCAAGATTTGACCGATGTTGGCTTGTTCCTAGAGGGTCTCAGGGCTCATTTTGAAGATGACTCCAGGACACAACAGGCTGAGGGAGAGTTGGTTAACTTGAGACAGAAGGGCCGCCCCACGAAAGAGTATATTAAAGAGTTTTGGACAATTGCTGGAAGATTACAGACATGGCCTGAACGTATGCTAGTGCATCAGTTCCATCTAGGCCTGGACAGAGATCTCAGACAAGCATGTGTGTACAGGGGACTGCCTCCTCGTCTTCCAGAGTGGTTTCGAGCAGCTATCGAATTGGATGTTGGGTTGCAAGAGTTTCGGGTCAAGGCTGTTACAGGGCCACCACCTCAAACAAGGAGGAGTCTGGAACGGCCTGGTCTCAATCGAGGGGGTTTCCCCTCCGGATCCGGAGACTCCAATCGTAGACCGGCATTCCTTTGTTTCCGTTGCAACCAGGTAGGCCACAGAGCCTTGGACTGTCCTCTTCCACCTCTCCAACTGGTAACAAGCCGCAGTCTTGCAACTGGTGGGAGAGGTCATGACCGACAACGAGTGACACTCGAGCGGTCTAGGGTACTGTCGCAGATCCCGCAGTCGGGACCTGATGCATCAATGTCCGAGGCTGTGGATTGCTCAGGATCGATGTGGTGCCAGTTGTTGAGGGGACAGTGATGAAGACGATAGTGGTAATGATCCAATGGTAAGTGCTCCGATACATCCGTTTATAATCCCAGTAGTCATAAAAAACACATGTACCGGGATGGAGATACGTCAAGGAGCACTGATTGACTCCGGATGTACCTGTTGCTTGATAAAACGAACGTTAGTGAAGAAGTTGGGTCTTAAGACATATCACCTACAGTTCCCTATCCGATTTGAACAGGTGGATGGGTCCATCCTAGGGGGTGCACCTGCTACACAGGTTACTGAGTTAGTGCAGTTGCGTATAGGGGAACATCTAGAGTATCTTCGGTTTGTGGTGGTAGAGCTTATGATTGAACCTATCATCCTGAGACTAGCCTGGCTAGACAGATGGAAGCCGACCATCTGGTGGGAAGGGGGTTACCGGAAACTCCGCCTGGAACTCGGCCCTGAGCCAGGAGCTACAGACCCGACAGGTAGGGTGGATGAGAGCCCAAGGGTGGGCAAGAAACCCCTAGCGCCCGGGGTGCCCGATGTGTATGTGGATTTAGCAGCAGTGTTTAATGAGGGGGAATGCAATATATTACCACCACACCGTGTCACAGACTGTGCTATAGAACTGTTACCCGGGGCGAAACTACCAAAACACCCAATGTATGCAATGACACCTAGAGAAGTAGAGGAACTACGTAAATACATAGACAAGAACCTAGCCCGGGGGTTTATTCAACCCAGTCGAGCGCATCTGGCTGTCCCAGTCCTGTTCCGTGAGAAAAAGGACGGGGGTCTTCGTTTATGTGTTGATTTCCGTGGTTTAAATGCTGTTAGCATGGAACCGTTGTATCCCCTTCCATTGATACAGGACCTCTTAGCCACACTGGCAACGGGCAAATACTTTACCAAACTAGACCTGCGGGAAGCATATTACCGGGTTAGGATAAAAAAGGGGGATGAGTGGAAGACCACTTTCAACTGTCCTCTTGGAAGCTATAAATTCCTGGTTATGCCATTTGGGCTGCAAGGCGCTCCGGCGGTATTTATGCAGCTAATTAATGAGGTCTTTCACGAATATTTATATCGTGGTGTGTTAGTGTATTTGGACGACATCTTGATTTACACCCACACAATGGAGGAGCATGTATGACTAGTCCGCCAGGTGTTAAAGAAATTGTTAGATGCGAAATTATATGTTAAGGTATCCAAGTGCGAGTTTCACCGAACCGAGTTAGACTATCTTGGTTACAAGATTTCTAGAGAAGGCTTAGGAATGGATCCAAAAAGGATCAGTACTGTAGTGGAATGGCAAGCCCCCGAAACCCGGAAGCAGCTACAAAGTTTCCTGGGTTTCGCTAATTTTTATCGGCAAACCATGTCACAAACCATGTTTGGTCTCCTTTGAACTCCAATGCTAAAGACTTTTCAGATGTTTTAGTCTGCTATTGGAATGTCTTATCTATGAGTAGCACAGTGGCCTAGTACTGAAGACATTCTCTTCCCACTCAGAAGGTTGAGCATTCAATCCTAAATAATGGCAGATATTTTTCTCTTAGGGCACAAAGAAAATATATCTGCTGTGAATTCTGCAAGGTGTCAGGAAGGGCATCAAACCATTCCAGATGGCAGAGATTGCTGCTGCCACTGCTTATCACCACCAAATGGGACACATGGAAAACGGGACATGCAGAAGCCAAAAATGGGGCATGTAGAGGCTGAAAATGGGGTGCCCGGAGGCCAAAAATGGGGCACACAGAGGCGGTGATGGGCAGTGGCAATCCCTGCAGCCTGGAACAGCTGATAGGTGGTATTCCAGGAGGTAGATCCAACCGCCAATCAGCTGCTTGTGCTAAATCAGGCTGTGCTGAAGCTGACCAGGCTGTTTGCTGTTTGCTGCAAGGAGGCAAATTGCTGGGAGGCAGAGGCCGAAGGGTGGGGGCTGGTGGGTGGGCAGGACTTTGGCAACATTTGTCTTATAGTCTGAAAAATATGGTAATTGAAAAAAATATGCATCTATTTATTTATTTATTTATTTATTGTGATTTATTTATAGTTTATGTGTAATTTCCAGTCCTCCCTTAGGCAAGAAAGTTGGCTAGGTGACTTTGAGCCAGTCAATCTCTGAGTCCAACCCACTTCACAAGTTGTTGTGTTGAAAATAGGAGGCAGGAATATTGTACACCACCTTGAATTAACCAAATAAAATAATCTAGTAAATAAGTAAACTTCTAGTAAATAAATAAAAATATGAACTGATGCAATGTGAATATTATTTATGTAATAATGAATATAACGTAAACCATGTCAATGATATAAATTAATGTGGATTTCATGAAACTTCTTCTCCCCAAATGATCTGTTAAACTGAGGCTTTAATGTATAGGTAGTCCTTGATTTACAACCATTTGTTTAAGTGACTGTTCGCAGTTATAATGGCACTGAAAAAGTGACTTATGACCATTTTTCACATTTAACTGTTGCAGCATCCCCATAGTCATATGATCAAATGTCAGAGACTTGGCAACTGGTTCATATTTATGAAGGTTGCCGTGTCCCTGGGTCATGTGATCACTTTTTGAGACTTTCTGACAAGCAAATCAATTGGGAAGCCAGATTCACTTAACATTTGTGTCACTAATTTAACAACTGCAAGATTCACTTAACAATCTTTAAAAAATCCAGTCTGGTTATCTACTATCAAAGCATTTCATATTCTATAATATTTAGAAAGGAACAAATTGTTAGATATAGTGAATTATTGAATGAAAAAGGTGAACTTAAATCGAAGCAGGAATTAGAAGAACAAGATATAAAGATGAATTGGTTTTCTTTTATACAAATACATTCTAGATATGATAAAGATTGTAAGACAGAAGGCTTTTATAATAACTTGACTAATTTAGATAAAATCTTAACAGGTACTGATGATAATGTAATTAAAAAACTGTATGGATATTTATTAGAGATTAAACTGGAAAAAGAACAAGTTAAAGAAACAATGATTGCTTGGGGAAAAAATTTTGGACATGGAAATGATTTAGAGAAATGGCAAAAATTGTGGTCACAAAATTATAAAAAGACAATGTCAACTGCATATAAAGAAAATTTGTATAAGATGTTTTACAGGTGGCATTTACCCCTGAAGAGAATAGCTAGAATGTTCAAGAATAAATCTGAAAAGTGTTGGAAATGTCATCAGATACCAGGCTCATACTACCATATGTGGTAGACGTGTGTAGAAGCCAAAAGATACTGGACTAAAATCCACACATGGTTGGAAAAAATTTAAACAGTTTTTTCCCCTCTAGCCAATCAGCTGGGACTCAAGAGGCAGCAATAAATTGGGGGTGGGGCCAAATAAAAGGTAAGAATAACACGGTGGGGGGGACCAGAACCGGTTTGGTGACATCATAGCGTCACCGCTACCAGCTTGGTGGAACCGGGCGGAACCGGGAGGAACCCACCACTGATCATATGACTGTGGGACAGTGTAATACTGTAAATGCACACCAGTTGCTAAGTGTCTGGATGGCATTCACATGCCCATGGGATCCTGCAATGGTGTAAATGCAGGGATTGGTTGCAAAGATACTAGAAATAGTAATAATTTCAAACTTCACTGGCAAAAACATGGAAATTTCAGTAAAAGAATGATGTCACCCATCAGACTAAACTTCCTCTTAGTTTTTAGTTTATCTAGCTGGACAGTTCTTGATCTTCCTACCAAGGTGTTTTCCTTTCACTCATCCCAAGGAAAAACTAGAATGGAAGATGTTTGGTACTACCCCAAGTCTGAAACACAAAGCAATATAAAGTGATGAACTCTTTCACATGTGGAAGATTCACAAGAAATTCCTTTGTAAAATTTATGTAAAGCCTAAAAATGATTTTTTGCTGAAAATGGAAAAAAATATTTGGGATTTATGGGTTTGATGATTAGAAAGGGTATATTGGAAAGAAAGGAGTTGTGATATAATCTTAGAGAGAGAGGATAAAATTTGAACTTATTTATAACTGTCATAAAGAAGATCAGAAGTCACATTTTTGCAATTTGTCTATATTTTCTTTTTTTTCCTATTTCCCTTTTTTCATTTCTTTATTCTTTTCTCACTGCTTTCTTTTACTTTATCTTCTTTTTAAAAATGTTTTTATTCTATAAAACATATTTAATAAAAATCATTTTAAAAAAGTAAAACCTATGAACCAAATTGCTAGATATTGTTGGAAGAAACATCCTTCTAGGTTCTGCTCCAAGTGGGGAAAACAGACACTGGAAACATGGAGACTGCTTGGAAAGATGCTTTAATGGTGGACAGGATCACATGGCTTGAGTTCCTGAACAGAAAAGGGGCAGATACAGTAAATCCTCGGGTTTTTATGCTCTCTCTGGCTCTGCATTTCTTGGGGCCCCGAAAGAGTATCCTGATTGGTTGTCAGATTCCCAGGGGGTGGGGGCCTTGCTGGCTGATGGTCACATGTGCTTCCCAGGTCACATGTGGTGAGTTTCTGCTGCTATTGTGTAGAGGGCTAATCCTATCTTTGGCAATTCCTACTATGGCTCTGCCTGAAGGAGGCAGATCTTTGTTATGTAGAATAGACTGGCCCAGGCCTTAATGGCCCATTGACAAAGGGTGGGGGGCAGGAAGGTGGGAGCTGCTTTGTCTGTAAAATATGCTTCTCATATTTCTCATTCAGGGAAATATAATATTCTGCCTTTTTCATATTTCCTAAAATATTTCACTCTTCCAGGAAAGGGGTGGGTGCTAACTTCCTACAATATAAAAAAGAGTTGCCTGAGAAAGGAAAGGGAAATATAAGAAAAACAAGGAAAGGCAAGAATCATACACAGTGAACTCTGATGAAAGTCAACAATCAATCTAGCCAAAGTAGTTACTTATTATTTCCTGCTTGAATAAGCTCTTGGGATTCAACATATGTTCAGAGTTCATTGTAGAGAAGATGGTTGGGGAGGGGTCATTGGGACTTCCTGCTTTGATGTTGACAGGCAGGGCCTTCTTTCTCTCTCCTCTCTGCCCCCTCCCTCTTCTAGCATTTTCCTCAAGTTTTATAGAAAGCGTATATTTGTTGAAAGATAGCCTTATTTTAGAGATATTGTTATTGTGCCCAATCAAACAAAATCTGTGATATTCACAGATTCACATTATTATTCACATTATTAAGTATATATAATTATATAAGTATATATAATTATATATTCACATTATTAAGTGCCAAACCTAGCCTGCTGGAATGACAAAGGCATGGTCTATTTGTGCCATTGTATAAATAGCATTATTTCAGAGGCTTTTTAGGGAAACAAATGCTGAAATTCATTTATTTAGGCCTTTCAGCATAGGGTCCACTAAATCAAACACTTTAGGGATCACTGTTGTACCATATTAAAGCGGGGGGGGGAGGGGGAGGTGTTATCCCAGGGCAGAATTTATACAATGATATTTTCAAAATTATTGTTGCTCTTTTTGTGAATCATACTAAACAAATGAGAAATGTACTGATTTATTGTAATAAAAAGGATATTTCTTTGGAAAATGTATATAACATTTTCCAAGGAATTTTTAAAGGACTGCCCCTTTTTTAAGCATATGGCATAATGCATTTATTAGCATGAGACTTGTCACCAGTGTTTCAGAATTTCTCTAAAATGTTAGTTTTCCAAATAAGGCATACTCTGCATAGCTGGACTTCCATCCCCCCTCCTTGGATTCTTCTAGTAACCAGTAATATTTTTCCCCAAGGCATTTGTCTTCTTTCCAGACATGTAATGAGGCTTCAAGATTTAAACCAGCTGGGATCTCATTTACTTCTGATAGTGCTGCGTTCTTTTTAGAACATTTACTTCTCAAATGCTCTAGCTGTTAATAGGAGATGGTGATTAAAGAATGTCAAGGAGTAGGAATTGTTGATTTTGGTTAAATGATCACAAGTATGTGCCAAGCATTTAAAGTATTTAATCTTACAAGTTATTTCTCTATGTGGAAACTCATAACATAAGACAACAAAGAAGGATGCAACAATACTGCATGTATTTTAATGTCCAACTATAATTTTCTATTTAGAAGTTATGAAACGTAGACCATGTACCATCTTCTTTGGGAAAACTTTAATACAATAATTCATGCCAGTAGTAGGATTGAAAGTATTAGGAGTTCAAATTCAGGACACATAAACATTAATTTCATTCCATTTTGTCATAGCTTTGGACCAGAATAGCAAAGATTCCTAAGTTTGTTTGCAATGTTTGGAAATCACAAAAGTCTGGGACTAGTTTGCAGCCTTCCAGGCAAATTAGCATACAACTCCCATCATTCCTAACATATCACCAAAATCACAAGCCTCCTCTCTTATAGCTACCCAATAATAATATATTGGGGATCACTATATTGTTCATATAATGTTAGATATATGTTTGTTTTCAATGTTTGCAACTTGAACACTGCTCTATAGAAAGTATTTTTGTTCAGTACTTTGTGAGCTTGATACAATAGCTTCTTCACTATGGGAGGAGACCACTTTTGAAGTCTGATTCATTAAGTCAGAAAATAGTTTTGCATCTCAAGGTGCACCTTTCTTCTTAATCCACAGTAATGTCTAAGGTTAGAAATATTTGTATTTCATATGAATAGAATGTGATATGATTTTTGCTTCGTTTCAGAGGTAAGAGCTTTATGGACTGCTATATAGCTTTATGATAGCTTCCTGCAATACAATGGGCTTTTCTTTCTTGTAACAGACACATGACTACCTCTTTGTTATGTAGTTTGTAATGTGAAAAAATACATCTGTTGGCTAGAAAATGTATCACCATGGCTACTGTATGTTGCTTTAATTAGGTGGAAGAGTTTTATAAAGGTTTCTGCTTCCTTTTAAATTACCCTTAAATTAGTCATCTAAGATTGGGCAGAAAATGTGGTTCAAACATCCTCCCCTCAAACTATGGTTAAGGCATTATCTGGGCATGTTTTCTTAGTATTTATTTTTGTTAGAAGAAAAATCTGGTCCAGTTCCAAGCCAGGAAAAAGATGCTGGAAATAAATGGACTGGCTACAAGGAAAGAAGGTCTCTATTTATTTGATGCCATAAACTTCAATGACAGCAGCATGTTTCTGGGGTGGCTGACCAAATGGCATTGAGATAGGTGGCTTTTATACATTCTTTGGGGCCTCGTGATTGAGATGCCTGTTCCTGTGTAAGAATTTATTTATTTATTATTTATTATTATTTATTAATTTTATTTCTATACCGCCCTACTCAGGGCGGTGTACAGCCTAATTAAAAGCACAAAGACAGACAAAATTTAAAATAAATTAAAATTATTAAATGATAGGCTCAATTTAAAACCCCAAATTTAAAATCCCATTTTTAAAACCCAATTAAAATCTTTACCTTGATAGCCCAGCCTGGCGGAACAACAAGGTTTTGAGGGCACAGCGAAATACACGGGGATTAGAGATTTTACGAATTTCTGGGGGCAGCTTGTTCCAAAGGGCAGGGGCTCCCACAGAGAAGGCCCTCCCCCTGGATGTTGCCAGCCGACATAATTTGGCCGATGGCACCCTGAGGAGACCCTCTCTGTGGGAGCGGACTGGCCGGTGGGAGGCTACTGGTGGCAGAAGACGGTCTCGAAGGTATCCAGGTCCAATGCCATGGAGCGCTTTAAAGGTGGTGACCAACACCTTGAATCGCACCCGGAAGGCCACTGGGAGCCAGTGCAGCTCGCGCAGGAAGGGTGTCACGCGGGCACAATGAGTTGTGCCCATAACCACCCACGCGGCCGCATTCTGGACCAGTTGGAGCCTCCGGGTGCTTTTCAAGGGGAGCCCCATGTAGAGAGCATTGCAATAGTCCAATTGGGAGGTGACAAGGGCATGAGTGACTGTGCTCAAGGCACCACGATCCAGAAAGGGCTGCAACTGGCGGATCAGGCGAACCTGATAAAAAGCCCCCCTGGCCACAGCCGTCATATGTTCTAAAGACAGCCGTGCATCCAGGAGGACACCCAGATTGCGAACCCTCTCTGTGGGGGGTAAAGACTCACCCCTAATAGTCAGCGATGGCGCTAGCTGACTATATCGCGACGCCGGGAACCACAGCCACTCAGTCTTGGAGGGGTTGAGTCTGAGCCTATTTCTCCCCATCCAGACCCGCACGGCCTCCAGGCAGCAGGACATCACATCAAGGGCATTGTTGGGGTGGTCTGGGGTGGAGATGTACAGCTGAGTATCATCAGGGTACAGATGGACTCTCACCCCAAAACCACGGATGATCTCACCCAGCGGCTTCACATAAATGTTGAACAGAAGGGGCGAGAGGACTGACCCCTGCGGCACTCCCCATGCAAGGCGCCTCGAAGTCGACCTCTGCCCCCCTGTCAACACGAACTGCGAGCGGTCGGAGAGGAAGGAGGATAACCACCGCAAAACGGTGCTCCCTATTCCTAACCCCCTCAACTGCTGCAGCATGATACCATGGTCGATGGTATCAAAAGCCGCTGAGAGATCTAACAGGACCAGGACAGAGGAGCAACCCCTGTCTTGAGCCCTCCAGAGATCATCCACCAACGCGACCAATGCCGTTTCAGTGCTGTACCCCTGCCTGAAGCCCGACTGGCACGGGTCCAGATAGATAGCCCGGGCAGTTGTCGTGCCACCACACTCTCAACAACCTTCGCCACAAAACGAAGGTTGGAGACCGGACGGTAGTTGGCTAATTCAGCCGGGTCCAGGGAAGGCTTCTTGAGGAGGGGCCTCACCACCGCCTCTTTCAAGGCAGCGGGAAAGGCACCCTCACTCAGAGAAGCACTTATAATTAGACCTGAATTAGACCTGTCGATACCAGCCGCCGTGAGAGGGTGGCTTGGTCATTGCTTTTCAGGGCATCGACTTGAGACTCCTCTCCACTGCCGTGAGAGGACAGTGGAGCCCCGGTTCTGATCCGCGCCAAAATGGTGAACTGTCTCTCCTGGACTTTTAAATGTACCATCATTGAATCCTTAGCCTGACTCTATTTCCCCAAGCGAATTTGCAGGAATGTATTCACCGGCTGAGCTCTTTGCCTTGCGAGACTCCCCCCTCTCGCAAGCCTGGCCTTCCATGTTATCGAAGGCCTACCTCGATGAAGGGCTTTGGAACCCAGAGAGGTGGCATGTCACGAAGAGGGGGTTGAGGGGTTTTTTAGATAAAGTTTTAGCAAATGTCTTAAGGGGTTCCGGGGGGGGGAGGGTTGGATCAGAAGTAAGGCCATGGGTATGGGGGATAACCCACTAAGGGGAGGGCCAGGTAAGGCTCTGGAGCACGGCATGGGGGGTGGGGGGCCCGGGGTCAAGAGGGGGGATAAAGTTCATCCAGATAAGGTTTTTACCATCAGTACCGTGGGTGGGAGGGGTAGATATGGCGGGAGCAGGGGGTCATATCATGTTAGGGGAGCGCGCGCCCGCTGTCTTCGAGCGGTGGCGCGCTCCGGCCCCCAAAGCTCCACTCGTTTTCCAGGTGGCGCAGATCCTCAGGGCCCTGGCCTCCGTCTGATGTTATGCAATGCCAGGTCTGTAGTAAATAAAGCCCCCCTCATTTGTGATCTTGTTCAGGAGGGGGGAGCGGACCTGGCAGGTATTATGGAAACCTGGTTGGGCCAAGAGGGGGGGTCCCTCTTGTTGAAATGTGCCCACCAGGTTTCCGCGCATTCCATCAGCCGAGGTTGCAGGGTAGGGGCGGGGGGGTAGCGGTTATTATTAACGAAGGTCTGAGACCGAGGGAGGCCACTGTTCCTCAGACGGCCGGCTGTGAATCCCTCCTTGTGAAATGGGGCCACGGGGTTCAGATGGGTTTGCTGATCACATACCTGGCTCCCTGCCATGTGGCAGCAGCCCTGCCCGAGCTACTCAGTGTCATCGCCACGGTGGCGGTTGAGACCCCTAGGCTTATAGTCATGGGAGATTTCAACTTGCCGTCCGTTGGTGAGGCATCTGAGGTGGCTCGGGAGTTCATGGCTTCCATGACAGCCATGGACCTGACCCAGTTAATTCATGGCCCTACCCACACAGGGGGAAACACGCTGGATCTGGTTTTTGTCTCTGGACAGTGGTTGAGTGATCTCGAGATAGGGGATATAGTCACCGAGCCCTTGTCATGGTCTGATCACTCTCTCCTTCGTCTCGACCTTCGAACCGCTACACCCCGCCGCAGGGAGGCGGAGCCGGTAAGATGGTTCCGCCCCAGGCGCCTGATGGAACCGGATAGGTTCCAGATGGAGCTTGGGCCATTCCCTGAGGTTCTGGCTCACGCCTCGACTGGAGACCTAGTGGCCGCCTGGGATAGGGCAGCCGCTGGAGCTCTGGATCGGGTCGTGCCTTTGCGGCCTCTGACCCGGCGCCGATCTCATTTAGCTCCTTGGTTCACTGAGGAGCTGAGGGAGTTGAAGCGCCGGAAAAGACGCCTAGAGAGTAGTTGGAGGGCCAGTCTTTCTGAATCTGACCGGACACTGGTAAGAGCTCATATTAGGAATTACCTAGTGGCGATAAAAGCAGCGAAATGTAGCTATTTTGCTGCTCTTATTGCATCATCAGATAATCGCCCGGCCGCCCTGTTTAGGGTGACCTGCTCCCTGCTCCACCAGGAAGCGCGGGAGGACCCCTTGGAGGGTAGAGCCGAGGATTTTGTCCAATATCTGTATGACAAAATCGCTCAGATTCGGGAAGATCTGGACTCCGACTGGATAGTCTCAGGGGGAGGGACTGGGGCAGGTCTTGAGAATGTTATCTGGGATGAGTTTGATCCTGTGACCCCTGAGGACGTGGACAGGATTCTGGGTAGACTGAACGCGACCACTTGTTTATTGGACCCGTGTCCCTCCTGGTTAGTGCTGGCTTCTCGGGAGGTGACACGAGGCTGGTTCCAGGGGATTATAAATGCTTCGCTGGGTGAGGGTGTCTTTCCTGCCGCCTTGAAAGAGGCGATGGTGAGGCCTCTCCTCAAGAAGCCTTCCCTGGACCCGGCAATGTTGGTAAATTATCGTCCGGTCTCCAACCTTCATTTTGTGGCAAAGGTTGTTGAGAGTGTGGTTGAGCAACAGCTTCTCCAGCACCTGGATGAAACGACGTATCTGGATCCGTTCCAGTCGGGCTTCAGGCCCGGGTACAGCACGGAAACGGCATTGGTCGCGTTGGTTGATGATCTCTGGAGGGCTCGGGACAGGGGGTGCTCCTCTGTCCTGGTCCTGTTAGATCTCTCAGCGGCTTTTGATACCATCGACCATGGTATCATGCTGCACCGGTTGGAAGAGTTAGGGGTGGGAGGCACTGTGTTGCGGTGGTTCTCCTCCTTTCTCTCTGACCGGTCGCAGTCCGTGTTGACAGGGGGACAGAGGTCGCCCCCGAGGCCCCTCATATGTGGGGTGCCGCAAGGGTCGGTCCTCTCACCTCTCCTGTTCAACATTTATGTGAAGCCGCTGGGCGAGATCATCCATGGTTTCGGGGTGGAGTACCATCAGTACGCTGATGACACCCAGCTGTACATCTCCACCCCGGATCACCCCAACGATGCCCTTGAAGTGATGTCCCGGTGCCTGGAGGCCGTATGGATCTGGATGGGGAGGAACAGGCTCAGGCTCAACCCATCCAAGACCGAGTGGCTGTGGTTTCCGACGTCCCGATATAGTCAGTTGACGCCATCACTGACTATTGGGGGCGAATCATTGGCCCCCACGGAGAGGGCTCGCAACTTGGGCGTCCTCCTGGATTCACGGCTGTCTTTAGAAGAGCACTTGACGGCCGTGACCGGGAGGATTTTTTATCAGGTCCGCCTGATTCGCCAGTTGCGTCCCTTTCTGGATCGGGACTCGTTATGCACGGTCACTCATGCCCTCGTCACCTCCCGCCTGGACTATTGTAATGCTCTCTACATGGGGCTCCCCTTGAGGAGCACCCGGAGGCTCCAACTGGCGCAGAGTGCGGCCGCGCGGGTGGTAATGGGAGCGACATGGCGCTCCCATGTAACACCTCTCCTGCGCGAGCTGCACTGGCTCCCGGTGGTCTTCCGGGTGCGCTTCAAGGTTTTGGTTACCACCTTTAAAGCGCTCCATGGCTTAGGGCCTGGTAATTTACGGGACCGCCTACTACCACCAATAGCCTCCCACCGGCCAGTACGCTGTCATAGAGAGGGACTCCTCCGGGTGCCGTCAGCCAAACAGTGTCGACTGGCGGCCCCTAGGGGGAGAGCCTTCTCTGTGGGGGCACCTACCATCTGCAATGAGCTCCCCCCGGAGATACGGAGGATCCCGGATCTGCGCTCCTTCCGCCGTGCTGTGAAGACCTTTTTATTCCATCAAGCGGGCTTGGCCTGATCTCTTCCCTTTTTAAAATATGTAAATTTTAATCTGTTTTTAAATTATTGGGGTATTTTAATTTGTCTGGGCCAAAAAGTTTAATTTGATTTTATCGGGTTTTTAAATTTTGTGTATTTATGTATTTTATTGTTGGCTGTCCACCGCCCTGAGTCCTTCGGGAGTAGGGCGGTATACAAATCAAATAAAATAAAATAAAAATAAATAAATAATTCCCTGGAGCCAGCCTCGTGTAACCTCCCGGGAGGCCAGTACCAATCAGAAGGGACACGGGTCCAATAAACATGTGGCGGCACTAATCCTACCCAGAACCCTTTCCACATCCTCAGGAGCCACAGGATCAAACTCCTCCCAGATAGTGTTCTCAAGACCTACCCTCGTCTCCTCCCCCGGACTCACCCAGTCGGA
The DNA here is from genome assembly GCF_059756535.1 of Pantherophis guttatus. Classification (NCBI taxonomy): domain Eukaryota; kingdom Metazoa; phylum Chordata; class Lepidosauria; order Squamata; family Colubridae; genus Pantherophis; species Pantherophis guttatus. The sequence continues at coordinate 85,165,473 of NC_142067.1, forward strand.
GTCCAAGCCTTCCCGAATCCAAGCGACTTTATCGTGCAGGAATTGCACAAAATCCTCAGCTCGAGAATGTGTCCTTTAATATTTTAATGGCTGTTGCCAGATTCCTTTGTGGTCATATAGGGGTCATGGCTGGCTCTTTAGGCAAAAAGCAAATCCTAGATGTTTGTCTGAGCTAATCTTGTCTAATTGTATTGCGTATTTGCTTATGAATAGATTGGCTTCAGTCTTTCTGAATGGATATAGAATCTCCATTCCAAAAGACCAGCCTCTTCAAGCTTCTGTTTTCCTATGGCAGGAAGACTGGGGCTCCTTTCTAGCTTTAAGAACGTTCTCCTCTTCTCCTTTAGGGGAAATATAATATTCTGCCTTTTTTAATATTTCCCTAAATATTTCATTCTCTAGGAGGGGAGGGGGCTTCCCACATTTTTTTCTGAGTATCTATTTAAATGTTTTTCAGAGATGTGGCTTTAATCTTGCTTATTCAGCAGGCTTAAATTCAGTTACATTGTTGCAAATCCAAAGAAAGTTCCTTTATCATCTCTCAGAATTAACTTGAGTTTTATGTTTTAAGTCTATTCATAGTATATCAAATTGGTCCTTTAAATTTCTAGTAAACATCTGTAACATTCCAACTGTTCTTAGAACAAGCCATATTATTTTCTTTTCCATTACCAGAAACTAGCATCAAGAGTTGGTTTACATACTAACTTCTCTTTCTTCCTGAATTTCTGCCATATGGCTATTTTGTTCTTTGGGTGATCACCTTTTGCTACTGAAACTTTCCCTACCATGAGAAACATCTCCTCCTCTTTTATTTTTTGAAAAACCCACGATCCTCGATCTCCATCTTTTTGTTTTGTTTTTTCATTCTTGTGAGGAATAATATTGGTGCTAGGACATTTATACAGACAGATCTTTCTTTGTGTAAATACATCTGGTTCAAACCGAACATTTATTTATGTGATCAGTCATCTTGAGCTAATTTGACCATTTGGTCAAAGTGTGCTATGAAGTATTAAGTTTTAGCAAATTTCTGTGTATTTCCAAGTTTGTGCACACAAGTCAGTACAAGTTCATGTATACACATGCATACATGCAAGTTTGCACACAGTATCTTATGAGGAAGTGAAAAGTATTGTCAATTCACCTCTACCTATCTATCTATATTCATTCTAGGGTTATAAATTACATGAAACTATGTCATCAGAATGGAGAGCAATTTAGAAGTAAGGCATTGTTTTGCTATGAAATATCCAGACTTTGGAATCTAGGGCACTTCAATATGCTAGTACGAGGGTCGGCATCCTGCGGCTCTGAAACTGCATGCGCAGTGGTGAAATTTGTTACTACCAGTTCTGTGGGTGTGGGTGTGGGAGGGGAGTAATGTGACTGGGTGGGCGTGGCCAACTTTTTTTCTTTTACTTTTAAAACCATTTTTTCTACAACCTCTTCGGCGGAAGAGGTTGTAAAAAAATGCTTTTAAAAGCCTCTGACGATCCCAGCTGAGTTGCCTGATTGGCAGAGGCTTTTTTTCTTTTAAAAACATTTTTTCTACAACCTCTTCGGCCAAAGAGGTTGTAGAGAAAGAAAAGCAAAAGAAAATGCTTTTAAAAGCCTCTGATGATCAGGCAACTCAGCTGGGATCATCAGAGGCTTTTAAAAGCGTTTTTTCTACAACCTCTTTGGCCGAAAAAATGCTTTTAAAAGCCTCTGATGATCCCAGCTGAGCCGCATGATCATCAGAGGCTTTTTTTTTACTTTTAAAAGCAGCCGGCCAGGGGGTCACAAGAGGAGGAGGGAGAGGAGGAGCGAAGCCTCTGCTGCAGGTTCGCTTATTCCTCAGCCAGCCCAGATTTCCAAAAGGAAGAAAGAAAAACAGGTAGAGAAAAGCCTTGAGCACACAGGGCTTTCCAAAAGAGTGAGAAGAGACACAGAGATAGGGTGAGAGAGATACACACACACACACACACACACACACACGCACACGCACACGCACACAGACATAGAGAGAGACATGGGGGGGGGGAAGAAACAGAGAGATGGAGAGAGAGGGAGAGAGAGAGGTGTGTTGTGACCCTCCAGTGGCCAGCAGAGCTGGCAGCAGATTCGGACAGTGAGGAGATTGGGGAGGAACGTGAGCCAATCCTGGAGTCTGGGAAAGGCTCTGCATTGGAGGCAGAGAGGGGGGTAGGGCTATCTGGTAGTTATGTGCTACCTCCAGAGCCTCCGGAATCTGACATCAGCGAGGTAGAATAGTAGTGTGAGCCTGTTCCCAGTGTGTACATGCGCAGAGCTGCCAGAAGGCAAGAAAAAAAGGGCAACTTGGGAGTAAGGCTTGGAGATGATTGGCCTCTCCTATAAGACATAAAAGAGGAGCAATGGGATGTGAGTCTTTGCAGGAAGCAATTAGTTCATACAGTCAATTCAAGCTCTGAGAAGTCTGTTTGACTCTGTGCTCCGTTTGGACTTGCAAAACTAATTGACAATTAGGTCTCTGGCAGCATTTCAAGGGATATAAAGGTGGGTGCTTATCAACATTACCTTGAAAGATTGTGTCAACTCGATTGTGTCTGACAGTGTCAACTGTCGGAATCTTCACAAACTGTTTGTGAATCATTACGGGCTGTACCATAATTCACAGCCATCTCAATAAAAGAGATTTTTTGAGACTAAGATTGTGATTTATGCTTTCTCAGGAAGCCTAGGTCAGAACAAAATGAGGGAGAGAAGGGAATGAGAGGGAGAGAGAGAGAGAGAGATAAGAGAAAAAGAGAGAGATGAGAGAGAGAAAGAGAGAGAGACACACAGAGAGAAAGAGAAATGAGGGGGATGAGAGGGAGTTAGAGAGAGAGGGAAAAAAGAGAGAAAAAGAGAGATGAGAGAAAGAGATGAGAGGGAGGGAGAGAGAAAAAGAGAAAGAGATGAGAGAGAAAGAGAGAGACACACAGAGAGAAAGAGAAATGAGAGAGAGGGATGAAAGGGAGAGGGAGACACAGAGAGAGGGTGATAGAGATGGAGATAGAGAGAAAAGGAAAGAGACGAGAGAAAGAGAAAGATGAGAGGGAGAGGGAGATAGAGATAGAGAAAAAGAGAAAGATGAGAGAGAGGGAGATAGACAGATGGAGAAAGAGATGAGAGGGAGGGAGAGAGAGAGAGATGAGAGAGGGAGAGAAACAGAGAGAGGGAGATACCTATTAGAAAAGAAAACACAGGGAAAAAACACAGGGAGAAAAGAAAACACAGGGAGCCACAAAACCTGGGTAAGGTGTCAGGGGTGAAATTCGGGTGAACCAGTAGTAATAAAAGCTACTGGTTCAGGTGAACTGGTAGTAAAAAAATGCTACCAATTCCTCTGAACCGATATTTCCAACGATCAGCTGTGCCGCACGGTTTAGATTCGATAGAAAGCAGGATTTCCTGCTTGCATTTGATACATTAAGTTATATACTTGAAAAAAACAGGTGTGCATGATAAGTCTTCAAATGACTTAAGGAATACAGGCCTATGACCATAATTGAGCGCAAAATTTCTGTTGCTAAGTGAGACATTTGTTAACTGGGTTTTGCCCCATTTTATGATCTTTCTCGCCACAGTTAAGTGAATCACTGCAGTTAGGTTCAGAACATGGTTGTTGAGTGACTCAGGTTTCCCCACTGACTTTGCTTGTCAGACACTCACAAAAGCTCACAAAAGGAGGACAATGCAACCGTCATAATATGAATCAATTGTCAAGCATCTGAATTTTGATCATGTAACCATGGAGATGCTGCAATGGTCATAAGTGTGAAAAATGGTTATAAGTCATTTTTTTCAGTGCTGTTGTAACTTCAAATAGTCATTAAATTAATTGTTGTAAGTCGAGGACTATCTGTTTATCTTGAGAGTAAGAAGTAGTACGAGTAATAAATATAGAAACATGGGTAAAACTGCAGAATAAAAGGTAGTTACTATAATAAATAGCAACTTATGCTAAGCTAGGAAAAGAAAACTACTGTGATGCTGCAGAGTCACCTGGGCTCTGTCTTTTCTGATTCATCTGGAAGAGGCATAGCTTTTCAAGTTGGGGGGGGAAGTAGGTGGTGTTTCTGCTAATGGAGCCAGGTTTCTTAGGCTTTCTTCTATCTTTTCTTCATTCCAAATTAGTCCACATAGAAAAATGCATGTATTTGGATCTTTATGATTATAATGAATTATAAGAATATTAGGGGAATAATTTATTTGTGTCCAATTCCATAGTTTTTGATGAGGCATTAATTATTTATAGATAATTCTATAAATTTAATTAGCTCTTCTATACTAATCCTCATATAAATGATTAATATTTCTATGTAAATGCATTACAAATTGGAAAGCCCTCTCAAACACTCCTTGGAAGTCTAGCAAGTGAAAGCTATAGAACAAAAGCCATGTCAACATATGTTACTGCCTAATAAAGGGACAGTTGTCATTTTTCAGGCTGCTTCTGCAAGTCCCAATTAGACAATGTCAGTAGGGTTGCATCCTTTGTTGCCCAGAAGAGTTCCCACCAGAGTGTCACTTCTAATATGTTAATAAAGAAACCATATTGTTTTGTGTCCCTGGAAAGGTCCTTTCCTGCATTCATTGGTGCAACAATCCAGGGTTTGGCCTGCAGCACAGCCTGATGCATGAAAAGCCTAGCTCCAAGGCAGAGACAGAATGCTTGTATGGGCCCTTTGGAAGAAAATGATTTAACACAGAGTTTAGGCTCCATAAATTTCTGTATCTTTTTGTTGGTCCAATAACAAAATATAAAGGCTTTTTAGTGTTACGATACCCATATTTGAATAAATGAATTTATATTACAATGGGGTTATATAATGCTTTAAATCTGACATATTAAAAGTACTTCAGAGAACATAAAGGTATGTACTTAGCACTTGTCTAGGGTCTATAACACTTTAAACCCACTGTGTGGTTTTTCAGGATCATGTAGTGTAGGGTGGCGAGATTGAGCATAATGCATGAAAGAGATGTGGTCTGAGGTGAACAGTTCAACCTTGTACTGGGCTAAGCATTGCTGGTAAATGCCTGGGACAGGGACCTCAGAAGAATGGCAAAAATGTCATGGGGAACCTTTAGGACTAGTGGATGGCCTAGGACTAAATCTCTTGAGTGCTTAATATTTCTATGATGGCCACCCCAGCTCTTTTTAAAAAAATTTTATTTTTTATTTTTTAGTAGAATAGTTCCATCTTCCATTAAACAGTGTGTTGTCTGGGTACATGTATCTTTGTGCAGTAATAATCAAAATTTACAACAGTGTTCATTACATTAATATTACTTCTCTAATTTTATAATACTAATATTGAACGTTATAAACATATTCACCTCTCTTTTAACATATCTTCTAATAAGAATATAATAATAATATTAAACATAATAATCCTAATAGTCATAATCATCATCATCATCATCATCATCATAGTGTTTACATCTCTCTCTTAACATATTTTCTATAGTTCGCTGAACTTCTTTTTTTGTTTCCCTGTTTTTATTTTCTAACCATCGATAAAATAGTTCCCATGTCATATAATATTCAGTTTGTACTTTCTCCTTAATTGCAAGTGTTAATCTATTCATTTCTGCACATTCTAATATTTTCCTGATCGCATTGTCATCAGTAGGGATCTCTTCACTTTTCCAGTTTTGTGTGTGAATTGTGTGAATACAATTCTAGCTGCAGTTAATACATGAATAATTAGATATGCATTCCCCTTACTATAGGCTTCAGGTAAAATCCCCAACAAAAATATTTCTGGTTTTAAATCAATGTGTTGTTTTATCATCTTTTCTAGGCCACCACAGCTCTTAAGCAGGGGACCACCCCCCGGTCAGGGCCGGATTTAGATGAAAAGAGGCCCTAGGCTATTCCACTTATGAGGCCCTTTCACCAGTGGTGGGATTCAATTTTTTTAACAACAGGTTCTGTGGGCGTGGCTTAGTTGGGGGTGTGGCTTGGCAATCATGTGACTGGGTGGGCGTGGCTAGCTGGTCACGTGACTGTGTAGGCGTAGGTAGCTCGTCATGTGACCGGGTGGGCGTGGCTATGTGCATAGACTTTTTTCAGAGGGCTGAAAAAAGTCATTTCTGACTGGGCCTCGCACTTTTGACCAGTCCTCACACTTATGACCATCCTCACATTTATGCCCGTGCAGCTTTCTTAACAACCATGTCACTCATTTCACAACTGCTTCTCTTCACCATGGTGACAAGATAGGGCAAAAACGTAAAATGTGAGGACAGTCGTAAGTTCAAGGACTGGTCAAAAGTGCGAGGACCAGTCAGAAATAACTTTTTCAGCCCTCTGAGTAGTCCATATGCACAAAAGGACTACCCAGAGGGCTGAAAAAAGTCATTTCTGACTGGGCCTCGCACTTTTGACCGGTCCTCACACTTATGACCATCCTCACATTTATGCCCGTGCAGCTTTCTTAACAACCATGTCACTCATTTCACAACTGCTTCTCTTCACCATGGTGACAAGATAGGGCAAAAACGTAAAATGTGAGGACAGTCGTAAGTTCGAGGACTGGTCAAAAGTGCGAGGACCAGTCAGAAATAACTTTTTCAGCCCTCTGAGTAGTCCATATGCATAAAAGGATACAGCAATAGAGAGGGATGAAGGAAGGGAAGGGAAATTAGAGTAGGAGGGAGGGTAAGAGAGGGAGGAAGAGAGGAGGAGAAGGAGAAAGGAAGAGGAAGTAGGGAGGAGAAGAAGAGGGGGAGGAAGAGAAAGTAAGAAGGAAAGAAAAGAGAGAGGTGGTAGGTTTGAGGAGAAAGATTGCTGTACAATAAAAAAGATGAAAGGGAAGAAAGCCAACCCCAAACAAATATAAAGATATTAAGATAAAGAATGAATTGTTAAACTTTAAAGAATAAAAGAGAACAAATATGAATAAATAACAATAAATAGAAACATACATACAAACATACAATGAACAGAGTATTTGGCCGGTTCACAAATTTAAACAGTGTTTAGTCATTTCAATTAAATTTACAATTTCTATATTTCCTTTTTGCCATATTTATTCCTCATCTATTTTTGTAAAAAACCAATATTACCCTTCATCCTCATCTCTAATCTTAATCAAATTCAATTTTTCCCTTCTATTCTATATTATACCCCTTCCCATTGTCATCTATTTTTATATCCATCCTCACATTGGTTAATTATGTAATATTACAGTTGTTTAATATAAATTCAACATTTTAATATAAATCAATTAGTTATATAACTACCTTTTTTGTATATTAATCAATATGAACATGAATATTCCAATTATTTCCATGCAATCCAATTTCTTACAAATCCATTAATTATATTTACCAATAATAATAAACCAAATAATTTCCCCCATATATTCCTCCAAACCATAACTTAACCATTTCTGCTTTCAGAAATATACAATTAATAGAATCTCAATTATTACAATTCCCTAGTTAAATAGAGCTTTTTTTCTTTTGTGTTTTAAAATCCTGAACTCTCCTCTTTTTCCCTAAATTTCCCATTGTTTGCACCTACCTTTTTTGGTGAGGAAAAAGAAAAGAATTCTGCCTTCCTAATTTTCCAACCTTGCAGCAACAGCAAAGCAGTTTCAGTTTCGTTTCTCAGCATAGCTAGGGGAAAAAAAATTAGCACTCTTTGCAAGGAAGCAGAAGAGCCCTGAGCAAAACAGCTGAGACAAATCAGCTGAGAGCCGGGAGGCCAATTAACCTATGCTGAAGCTCCGTAGGCCAATAAAATTACAAAAAAAACACCGAACCCTTTGTTAAATTGCTGGCTTCCCCGCCCCTCGTCCACCACTATTTATTGGCAATAAATAGTGGTGCGGAGGGGCGGGGCAAGCCAGCAATTTAACAAAGGGTTCGGCTGCACCACTGGCTCTAGGGCGGCCCTTTGAAGCCCCGCCGCAAGAATTTGAAGTTTTTTTTTCCTCTAGCCATCGGAGGCAGCAATAGATTGGGAGTGGGCGGGGTAAGCGAACGGCCGGCGATCCAACAGAGCAGAGAGTGAGAGTGAGTGAAGGCGTGGAAGCTGCTTTCTCCATCCTGCTCTCTTGCGTCTGGAGCCGGTGGGGAACCACGTGGCAGCCCACGTGGATCCCAGGCAGCGGAACTCAGGCTAGGGAAGGGGTGGGCAATTGTGGCTCTTTTACAACCTGTGGCCTTCAACTCCCAGAATTCCTGAGACAGCCAAGCTGTCTCAGGAATTCTGGAAGTTGAAGTCCACAGGTTGTAAAAGAGCCACAATTGCCCACCCCTGGCTACGGTAGGCTGGCGCCGCGCGGGTGGGAGGCGAGGGGCAGGCGAGCCAGCAATTTAACAAAGGGTTCGGCCGAACCCCCTAGAACCTCAGAATCCCACCACTGTGTAGGCCCCTCTTGATCTTGAGGCCCTAGGCTGAAGCCTAGTTAGCCTATAGGAAAATCCGGCCCTGCCCCCGGTTCACCGGATCTAGCTGGATCGAATAGTAGGCACTGGTCATAATGTGGGGCCAAAACTTTGTACTAATATGCCTGAGCCCACACCCCCGGTTTTCCTGAATAAAAAGACAAAAGAGTTTGTGGTAGTCTGGCTGACCCAGCACAGGGGCTGAAGTTGATGTCTGTTTTATTCCCTGGAAAATCTGAGCTAATGGCTTTGTCCATGAAATGGGATCTGGCATGTCTTTGACTGTCAGTTGAATTAAGGGTTTTGCTGGTTCCCTGAATGAGGGGATCCAGGGGTGGTAGAAATCCAGGATCCCCAAAAGAACTCTGACCTGTCATTTTGTGTGGGGCAATTTCATAACCAGCATAGCCATCCTGAGGATAGCTTATGGGTCCCTGGGGTGATGATATAGTCCAAATAGGTAACTTCCTGTTGTACCGTATTTTTTGGAGTATAAAACACACCTTAGTTTTTGGGGAGGAAAATAAGGAAAAAGCTGATTGGTGGGTGGATTGGCCTCCCGGAATACCCCCAATCAGCTGTTTCCAGAGGTGAATTTTAGCAACAGGTTCGTTGGTTATGAGCTCTGTGCCTTGCTTTTCTTTCTGCCTCTGAAACTTCTGAAACTCTGTTTCAGAAAAAACTTTTTTTTCTGCCTCTGAAAGCCTCCGAAACAGAGCTTCAGAAAAAAAGGCTTTTTTTCTAAAGCTTCTTTCAGGGGCTTTTTTTTCTGAAGCTTCTTTCAGAGGCTTTTATTCTGAAGGACAATCTGTACTCTGTTGAATCTCCTTTCTTTGGTATTGGTATGTAGATTAACCTCTTCCAATCTGTTGGTTATTGTGTTATTCTCCAGATTTGTTAACATAGTTTGGTTAGAACCTTTACTGATTCTTCTTTTGTTGCTTGCCATATTATTTTAGATAAAAGCCTTTCAGGGGCTTTTTTTCTGAAGCTTTTTTTCTGAGGCTTTTTTTCTGTAGCTTCTTTGAGAGGCTTCTTTTAGCCTCTGACATCTCTGTCTGCGAGGCTGGGTGGGGCTACATTCGGAGTATAAGACGCACCCAGATTTTCACCCTCTTTTTTGGGGGAAAAAGGTGCATCTTATACTCGGAAAAATACGGTAAGTGTTGTAATTTTGTTGCTGAGGCATTGTGCCCCTTCTTGACTAGGGAGAGGAATAGGTGATGGGTGTCAATTTGACAGTCTTCTTTGGAGTCTGAGGCTATCAATAAGTCATTCACATACTGGATTAGGGTTGAGTTATGGGGTAGAAGAATAGAAGATAGGTCTGCCTTTAAGATCTGGGAGAAAAGCGTGGGTGACTCTGTATAGTCTTGGGGAAGGCAAGTCTAGGGATATTGCTGATCCTCCCAAATGAAAGGGAACAGGTCCTGGGAGGTGGGGTCAATTGGAATGCTAAAGAAGGCTGCACAAAGATCCATCACAGTGAAATAGGTGGCTGATGCTGGCACTTCTGTGACTATGGTGGTCAGGTTTGGCACTATTGGAGCACTTGGTATTACACAATTATTAATAAATCATAAATCTTGCACAAAGTGAAAAATTGGTTTTCCATCTGAATTGGACTGTGGCTTTTGGACTAGAAAAATAAGGGTATTACATAGGGAGGTGCACTTGCAGAAGACGCCCTGTTCTAAATATGCCTTTATTGATTTCCTGATTGGCTTGACTGCCTCGGCTTGGATTCTATATTGGGGAATGCTTGGAGATGCCCCTGTTTTAACTTGAATTTTGATTGGGGTGGCTCCTTTTGGTAAACCCATTTTGGTAGGATCCCAGCCCCCAGGGAGGGTGGCAAGTCCCTTAGGTCTGGATACAGCTGACTCTCTTTTGTGGCTAGATGTGTAGCTAGGAAGTGGGCATGCTTTGCTGGGATGTCTAGCATGGTGGCTCTGAGTTTGCACAGCAAGTCTCTGCCCATCAAGGATAATGGAGACTAGGGACAAACAGTAAAGGAATGGTCTAGGGAGAAGGGACCAATTTCTACTCTCATGTCATTGGTAAATTTCACAGGAATTACTCCCCCCTCTCCAATGATATTTTTCCAATCCTTGGTACCATTGAACCTTTGAAAGCGAGCTTTGTAATTAGGGATTAGGTGGCTCCAGTGTCCACCAGGCATTCATATGTTCTCCTTCCTATAGTGAGTGTGAGGAGTGGTTCGCATTCTGCTGCCTCCCTTTCTAGTCAGAGTGTCCCAAGATCATCCTTGAACTGTACCTGTTGGGGTCATTCCAGGGCCTTCCTAGCCCTCTGCAGGGCAGGAGACTCTTGGAAATGGGGATTGGGGGGGAAAGTGTTGTGGTTTAGAAATCCTAAAGGGTTTTCCCTACATTCTTGTTTAAAATGTCCCTTTCTACCACGCCTGTAGCAGTGCTTGCATCTTGTTTCGAGTCATCCCTCTTCCTTGCATTGCTGACACCTTGGCTACCTGTTAAAAGACTGGAGTCCCAAGTGTCTCCTATCATTGTGTAGGGCAGCGAATACCTGCAAGTCTTCTTTTCTCTCTGCCCTTCTCTCTCTCTCTCCCTCTCTTTCTCCCTCTCTCCCTTTCTATTTCCCTTTTCTCCTTCTCTTCTCTCAATTTCTCCCTTTGGTTGAAGACAAAGTTCACAATCCTGCGCAACTTTGAAATCTTCAAAATGGACCAATTTGAGACAATCCTGTGGAAATGCCCCCTGATATTGTTGGCTGATTGATCCACGAAGGCAGAGGCTAGGATCCTCTGGTCCTTAGGGCAATTTAGGTCTAGGTGGGCATATGCCACCCCTACTTCTAGGAGATGAACCCAGAAAACATCAGGCATTTCTTTCATCTTCTGTGTTGTTCATTGGAATTCTGACCAATTGAGGGGTTTCTGTCCTATCTCTTGTAGGACCTCCAATAAGGTTTCTTTGGCCCAGTTATATTCATCCCAGTGCTTGGTGTTGTTTTAATTCCAATCTGATCAATTTAGTGGCCAGGTGACTCTTATGGGGGTCACCTACCCTGAAGTTGAACTTCCTATGTCTCTCTAATTTTATGTTGATATTCAATTGGCTCTGCCAGGTCTCCCTTGTGGTTTCCTGCCCCACCTGTCAGCCCCCCCAAAAAATAGGGTCTGGGAGGACTCTGGTTCCCTCTCAGAGTAAGGGCACCTCCTTCCTAGGGAACAACCTGGCTATCAGCTTTCAGACCAAAAAGGGATCTGGGAGGATCTCTGCTTCCTTTGCAGTAAATTGGAACTTTGCGGAACCTCAGGCCTCGGAGTTGTATTTCATCGGGGGTGTTCCTTGGAACCCTGACAGTATGGGCATGTCCTTTCACAACCTGCCTTGTGGTTTTCAGACCCAGGAGAGTCTGGGGAGACCTCTGCTCCCCTTAGTAGTATGGGCACCTCTTTTCTAAGGTAGAGCTTTGCTCAGTGACTTCCAACAGGAACCCTGGCAAGCATTCCATACTTTCTCCTTTCCCATTCAGTTGCTTAGCCCCTGCTCCTTGCAGAAAGTCCTACACTCTGGCCAACCCCTCTTGCTTTCCAGAGCCCATCGGTCACAGCCCTGTGGGATTAGCAATGGGTATGGGCGTGGCTAGCAATGATGCGGACAGTGCAGGATCCACCTACACCTGACAGGGAGACCCCTTTTCACTCACACACACATGCTCACATCCTTTCACTTCTCTGGGGTTTCCAAATAATTTCAAATTTAGTGGTGCTCACCTCCTTTCCAAGCAGCCTTCAAGCACAATATTAAAAAAGCTCCCTTTACTACCCTTCACCACTTGGGCAGGATCCAGGAAGCTTACTCATAGAGAAAAGGGTCTGTTGCCAGTAGGGTGGTGACTTATGTAGGCCCCATCTATTGTTTAGGTTAGCTGGGAGTCCCTTCGTGGTCGCCAAATTATTGGAAGGAAAAATTTCTTCAGTTCATTCCTTCCAGCCGGGACGATGAGATGGGCGCTGATGAATGAAATGAGAAAGTGTGAAAGTGAACTGATGGGAAAGGAGGTTTTATTTCAGAAATCAGAAACTGCAGTGACAACAGTGCTGAGTTCTGGGTCAGCTGGCTGATTGGAAGAGTAAGTAGAATGATTTTTATTCCCTACTGGACCTTTGTGATTGAAATGGTTGGTGGGGATTAGTTTAATAATATGTCTTTTGGTATTTTGATTGTCCCTATTTGGTTTTCTGGATGGTGGATGAGGTCAAGTCTAGCCTTGGGGAAGGGTGGGGAATGTAAATCTAGTGGGTTTTTGTGTTTATCTAGTTTAATCCTTTCAATTTGGCCTGTCTCAGTCTGAAGCACAGAAGCTATTTCTTGTTACATTCTTGTGGGTGTGCTTTCTGTCAATAGATACAATGTATCCATTTGCAGAATGCTCTTATTGGGTTGCCTGAGGCTATTCTGCTTGGCTGGGAGGTGGGTTATTTCTTAGCCTTTATGGGTGGTTCTTTTCTTTTCCTTTCCTAGAGTCATGATATTTGGGGTGGGGGGGATAATTCTTTCTACAACCTCAAGGAGCATTTCAAGTCCTTGAATGTATAATTACTTTAAGTCAAAACTGCATTTCCAGTGAATTTAGTGAGGTGTATTCCAAGCAAAAAGACAAAGTGTTGCAAAGTGGTAGAATACATAAATATAAGATAATACATAATATATATATTTTAATATTGTTACACCATTGTAAACCATTGATACTATCACCCATCTTGCCTTTTGTAAATAACTATTAATTTCTGCTTTTTAGAATCAAATTTTATTTCAATAGTTCTTCTGTGCTGTTGCACAAAACCAACTCTAATATTTTTAAGAAAAGCTTTTACTAATTAATTTAGCTATACATAATTTATGTTTATTCATTATAAAAACACATGATCTATGTTTTGTAGAAAGTGTCCAAATGACCACTAAGACATTAATTTAATAATTAATGTAGGATTATTTCTTGTACTAAGGCACTTTCCGCCCCTTTCATTGTGCACACATGCATATATTCTGTCAGGATGGGGTTGAGGGTTTTCCCCGAACCGTGAACCAGCTCACAAGCAAACACACTAGGACTGAAATAAAACTAGCAGAGGAGTCTTGTATAAAAATATACTTTACTTGAAAATGTTTAAAAAACACTATATCTTTAAAAAAGCACATTAACAACAAAGTCTTATTTTGGTTAAATGAAGCCAGGCCATCTCCCTAAATTCCTCTCCACAATACCGAAACAGTCCATAAGAAAAAACTAACATGACATTAAACAGCTTCGGTGTCGATACATCATCGAGGTGGTAGAAGGGCAGCAGCGTAAGCTTCACAGCTAAAAGTCACCTGTGAAAAACAATTCAATCAGCAAACGTGGCTTGAAGCTCCTGGGAGGGAAACTGTCCATCTCTCCCTCCGATCGTAGCTCCAACAGCAGCAACAGTTCAGATGTTGGCTTGCGTGCTTCAACTCAGCAAAAGGCAAGCCGAAATTGGAGACTTCAAAAGGCTCCCAGCTATCTCAACTCACAGTTGCAGCTAGCTCTGTGAGAGTATCTTTACACAGCTCTTTGGCTCCTTTTCTGCTGCTATCTCTGCTGCAGCCGTCAGGACTCCTTAGCTGAGTTCTCCTCTCTTCTGCAGCTCTGCTCTGGGCTCTGCATCCAGGTGCTTCAGCACTGGCTCTGCATCTAGGCCTAAACAGCGTCTAGGCCCGAATAGCAAGCAGAAAAGTCCGTGCTTATATGGGGAGTTAACCTGCAATTAACTAGGGCGGGGAAGGCTTGCAGTTAATTGCAAACAGGAGATGGCTTGATTGGGTCCATACTGTTTGTGACTGATCAAGTAGCTACAGCAATTCTGAAAACACTCGTGACATATTCTAATACTGATATTCTCCAATAGTCAGAATCCAGAAAGTGATTGGAATTCATTCTGAATTGAAGTGCTATAGAGAACAAAGCTATGCCAAAGTCAGTTTGGACTACTTACCCTCCATAATTTCTCCTGTGAAATAAATTTGGAAGTATATTCTCTATCAAATTGGATGCATAATTGAAAAATACATTCTTTTTCTAATCAGTTTTACTGGAATTGCTTTCCAGTTCTATGAAACTTTATACTTTTTTAAAAAAAAATATAGCAAAATACAAGTAGGTAAGACCAGGGGTGAAATGCTTCCGGTTTGGACTGGATCGCCCGGTCTGGTAGCGATGGAAGCGGGTGGTTCGGAGAAGCAAAAATCTCTGCCCCCCCCATGCCCAGCTGAGCCACACAATCATCAGAGGCTTTTTTTTTTTTACTTTTAAAAGCATTTTTTCTACAATCTCTTCAGCCGAAAAAATGCTTTTAAAAGTAAAAAAAAACCCTCTGATGATTGTGTGGCTCATCTGGGATCATCAAAGGCTTTTAAAAGAAAAAAAGCCTCTGCTGATCAGGCAACTCAGCTTGGATCGTCAGAGGCATTTAAAAGAAAAAAAGTTTTTTTTTTCTTTTTAATGCCTCTGCCAATCCAAGCTGAGTTGCCTGGTTGGCAGAGGCTTTTTTTCTTTTAAAAGCCTCTGATGATCCAAGTTGAGTTGCCTGATCGTCAGAGGCATTTAAAAGAAAAAAAGCCTCTACTGATCAGGCAACTCAGCTGGGATTGTCAGAGCCTTTTGAAAGCATTTTTTTACAACCTCTTCGCCGAAGAGGTTGTAGAAAAAATGGTTTTAAAAGTTAAAAAAAAATTGGCCACGCCCACCCAGTCACATTACCCCCTCAAGCCACGCCCACAGAACCGATAGTAACAAATTTTAGATTTCACCACTGGGTAAGACCTTTCTTTTTCCATTCCAAATTGGCTAAAGTTCAAATGGCTTAAACCTCATTTAAATCATTGCAGGTTTGAAGATCTTATGAAGGTTCATTTGTCTATAGCAATTTTAAGAATTTTATTTATTTATCATGTTTATGTAACCATGGATCTCACAAATGTTTCTAGGCAGTGTGCAACCCTCAATTAAAAAGAAAACCAACACACATAAAACAATAATTATTAAAATTATGAAAACTATTTTAAAAGCACACAAAATAAGAGAGGAAAATGTTCTACCACAGTAAGGGAGCCATTGCAAAAGCCCTTCTAGCCATGACTGCTAGACCTGCTTTTCAAACAGGAGTCTTGAGTCCAGGAGAACTCCCAGGTTGCAGTGCCACTTCATCCAGCCCTAGGAATATTTATCTCCCTCCTTTTGCTCATCTCCCTCACCATAAAAATTCATCATCCCATTCTTGGAACCCATCTGTTCCTGCATTCAAGGTTTAGAATTTACCTCCTTTTCTAATCCAGTTGTGATAGGCATTGAGAAAATCAGTTGGTTGCAACATTGCCAGGATGCTATTATTTAACCTATAAAACCTCACAGGAGCTTTGAAACATAGCAGGAGAATGGCAGCCAAGCAACCAGGAAGACTCTAGATCCTTTAAGCACTTTTATTTGCATATTTACAATTGACCTTCCTTTACATAGTTTCCTATCAACCTCCCACTTTTTGGTTTTCATTTTGCAAATTGTCAAAACCAACAGGGACATCAGAGGTGGTCGGAGTTGTCAAAATAAGTCAAGGTGGCAGTTGCAACCATGTGAGCGAAGTACTGCTTCTTTTTTATTTGAGTGATCTTGTCCTGAAAACCCACAAGTACATATCTAAACAGCATTTCTTTTTTATGGGACATAGAATTGGAGCATTGAATATTTTTCTTTTATCTGTCCTTGTAAGGGAGGATATGTATACGTGTGTCTATGCATGATTGCAGATGTTGGTGGGACCCTAGATGTTCTTCATATACTCCTGTTGATCAGCTGAAGGCGAAAAGAGTGAAGATGCTTGGCTCTTTGTTTTAAGATCATCATAAGTGAAGTCATTTGCAAATCAGTTCCAGAAAACATTTATTTGGGAATGGAAAATGCTGGTGGTATGGAAATGCGCTACACTGTAATTACTTCTAACCATGGATGGGATAAATTGAGATTTATATTAATTTTTTCTGAGTCAACATCTATTTAGTATGAATCTAAATATTGTTATCCCTAATTCGTGTAGTTTATTTTTGTTCAATATTGTAAAATCTGCTGTGGCAGAAACTCTGTATATCTTATTATTCAAAATGACTCAGGTTTCTACAAACATTGTATGCTCTTATTTCCTCTTAATGGTGCTCTACTTCTGGGAGAATGAACTATAATGCATAGCTAGCTCAATAGGGGAAGATACTGAATAATTAATGATAATACTCCTTGTTCTTCAAGAATGGGTGTTAGAGGACTGTTGAAAAATTGGTACCTAGTAGTCCACGTAGGGCAGATTTTTTCCCAATGTTAGCCTTCTTGAAGCTACTCTCTGCTCTATTCCTACATGAAGGGTAGCTCAGACTCAAAAATATATTGATAGTATACTTTGTTGTCAGCCAACTAATTTAGTAATATAATAACATTTCGATTCTCTTCACCTCCATTCACTGGACTTCAGATGTCACAGATCAAATCTGCATTCATACTCCATACCTGAAATACAGAGAAGTGTCCTGTTATATCACTTGCTCAATTTATGTCATATGTGTAATTATGTAATTGACATTTTTGCATCATTTGTGACAATTATATAATTTGAATCAATGTATACTATATAGAGGATACCAAGTCTAATGGCCATTCCAATTTAATATATATCTCTTTCTCCAAATAATCCTTTGATCAGTTTTACTATATTATATATTCCACAAGAAACAGCACTTTTGAGCTAGTTATTTCATTCTTATCTTGAATATGGTTATGCAAATATTACAAGCATTTGCACATATCAATAGATTAGATCAATGAATGAAGAAAATAAGAAAATGTATTTGTACAAATAAAAAACAAAAGGTTTTTTAAAAGGTGTGTTGGATATGTTACAAACCAGGAAGCTCTTGCTGAAAAACAATTGTATAACCCCCCAGAAATCTGATTTGCCCTATATGCTGCTTTGCTCTGAAAAATTGAAAACCCAAATAATTTTGAAGCAAGGCAATATGTGTAGGACTTTCAAGCCATTATTAACCTACAGTAGATATTACTTACCAGTTGTTGCTGTAAATATTCACATTTGTTCTTCTAATGTATTTGACATAAATGTCCTACTTTATCTCCACTGAGCTACATTATTTACCTGAAAGGAAACTGGCTCAGAGTTGAAGACATCCTGATCCTTCCACATACAAAAGTTAGATCAAATCTTCCCTTCCTTCATTCCTTTATTCTCAGTGAACCTAAGATCACCTTCTCATTTTAAAGATAAATAAGCAAGAGAAGTGACTTATTTCTTTCATATAAATATAGTAAGATTATGGGCAGATTACTGCATTCTGTTTTCACAATTTTATTTCATTTCACTTTATCTAATTTTTTCTTCTTCACATTTCTGTGATGTACCTAAAAAGAGATACTGTGACAAGTTCATGTTTGTACCCTGAACTTCATTGTGAAATTGAGATTAGAAGTCTTTCATAGGAAATGTTTACTGTGCAATAGTGCACATTGTTTATAAAATTGTACAGGGTGGAAGGAGAGATCCAGACACAATTGATTTCCTTTGCATTCTCTTGTGCTCTGTCTCTTTTATTTCCCACAAAATAATTTACTGAGGAGGAAAAGACAGGAGACCTGCATAAGGTCTTTCGATTCAGGCTGCCAGCTCTCTCTATGAAAATACCTAACACCTAATAATCATTTTATTGTCTATTACATCAGCATCACTTTGTTGCCTTAAGTTGATTCATGGATATCATTTCCTCTCTTGTTTTCCAGATCTAGCTGTATAAAAATTTACTCAGAGTGAACTATTAATCCTATGGGAGGTGGCTAGAACACTCATTTTGTCACCATGGTGACACTGCGGAAACAGTTCCCCATAGCAACGGATCTCTGCCCAGTCAACAACATTTAGAAACAGTTACTCTGCAAAGATCAGCTATCATATTGAAAATCTTCATTCCAAGTGAGACTTTTAACATAGCAACTAGAAGAAAAATTACAGGGCTGGAATGGAATCAGTTGCCTTGGCAGCAAGGTCATTCTCAGTGGCCACTTTGTGGCTACTATAACATCTCTCCAGACTCCTCATGAAAAAGTGGGACCCGCCCTCGAGTCTCATTTCTCAGAGAGACTTGACATAACTGCACAGGTGAAAGAAATGCTGAAATGAAATGTATTATGATATAGAGCCGTGATGGCGAACCTGTGGCATATGTGCCAGAGGTGGCACGCAATGCCCTCTCTGATGGCACGCAAGTTGTTGCCCCAGTTCAGTTTTGCTGCACATGTGCGTGCGCCTCCCGCTGGTCTTTGGGTCTCTGCCACACATGTGTAGGGGCAGGGAGCATGTGGGGGGCACACATATGCAGGGGGCATGGTGTGTGCGAGGGGCACTCGTGCGGGGGCATGGCGGGGGCGCATACATGTACAGGGGTGGGGCACATGCGGGGCGTGTGTGCATTCACGGAGGTTGGGGTGCATGCAGGGGGCGTGCGCATGCAGGGGATAGGGCCCATGCAGGGGGGCCATGTGCACATTGCATCCTGGGGGTTTGCGCGCCAGAACTTTGGGCACTCGGTTCAGAAAAGGCTAGCCATCATTGGTATAGAGGGAACAGCTGTTCCTGTTGGGCATAACAGAGAAGAAAAGAAAATTGGTTTTATTTGTGAGTTATTGACCTGGGTGATTTTTAAAACTTACTTCTGTTTCAGTAGATCCCAGTGTATGATACCATCGTTAAAACAAATCTTCATAAAAGCATAAAAAATACCTGCAATATGACAGAAATATCAATATTGAGATTAGGAATGTGAAGAGTCAACATGAATCTCATTCTATCCAGGCTTTTAATGTTTTTTTAAAAGAGCTATAGAAAAAACTAATGTTTGTTTGCTTACAAAGCTTTTTGTGAGACAGTATGGGAGAGCACAGTCAGTGGTGAAAGAGGCTAAATCTGAATGTTTTATATAGAAAGATAATGGGTGTGTGTGGGAGCTGTATATTTAGTACATTTCTCTATGTAAACTCATTTTTATTCATATACACAACATAGACCAATTACACTTTCCCTTTCAGAATAAGCAGTGTTATACAGAGCCCTGCAAAGGAACAAGTCTTCAGATGAATCTTTTTCTTCAGATGAATCTTTCAAAACAAAATACAGTAATTGAGTGTAGATTTTCAATCAAGATGGGAAACTAACAAATTTCCTTCGTCATGTTGCTTGAACTATAATTTTTTTGCTAAATCTTTCAAATATGCTTCCCCAGAAATTTCTGATTTTTTTTTTTTTTTTGTAATACTAAAAGAGTGGAGGAGACAATATCATGACTAAAAAGAAATAAACTGCAATAAAAAAATACAATTATGATAAATATCTAGATCAGGGGTGTCAAACTCAAGGCTCACGGGCCAAATGCGGCTCGCGATGTGGTCGGATCCGGCCTGCAGAGCCATCCTGTTCTACCCAATATGAAGAGGAAAGATCAGACCAACGTAGTTTCGGCCTGGTCTACCCAATGCGAAGAGGAAACATGTCAGCAGTTTGGGGAGTGGCATCAAGCTGGCCATGCCCACCCAGTCAGCCACGTCCGCTCAGTCGGCCATGCCCAGCCAGCCCCCCCAAGGTCAACCACAGCTGTGATGCGGCCCTCAATGAAATTGAGTTTGACACCCCTGATCTAGATCTTAATTTACTATTATAATGGAAAGAGCCTTGGTAGTATAGTGGTCTAAGGCATCCTG
The DNA here is from genome assembly GCF_059756535.1 of Pantherophis guttatus. Taxonomy (NCBI): domain Eukaryota; kingdom Metazoa; phylum Chordata; class Lepidosauria; order Squamata; family Colubridae; genus Pantherophis; species Pantherophis guttatus. The sequence goes on from NC_142067.1 coordinate 85,185,699, forward strand.
TTATTAAGTTGGTTATTAAGACCAGCTGCCTGCAATTATTGCAGGTTCGAATCTCGCCAAGGCTCAAGGTTTACTCAGCCTTCCATCCTTTCTAAGGTAGGTAAAATATATATATGAGAAAATATACTGAGATACTGGCCATCTTCCTGCTGAAGCCCTCTCCTGGCAAAAACAAGATTATATTCAAGGATGTCCTCATTGGTAGTTCAGACATTTTGCACACAAGCTTTATTTCATCATCTAAGTCCTCACAATTGCACTCATGTCAATCCTACTAGTGCTCAAAACTCTTTGTGAAGTCCACTGTTTGTTCCAACTCAGTGGGGAGCACAAAACAACAGCACCCTCTCCAGCCCTCTCCAACTTCCAACTTGATTTTTATTGGTCTGCATTTACTTGTGTGACAGAGGAAAAATGTCCAGTGTGTTAAAAAATGACCAAATTTTCCCTAAGATTGATTGGGAATAATGAGAAAACTGTGGTGTTATAATGGCACCTTGATTTCAGGAGGGAAGGGGAAACTTTGAGCAATTGCTGGGAGAAGTTCCTATCAGTGGAAATCATTGGTTCCACTTTTTGAATGCAAAGTTTTGCAACTTTGTAGTATTTCTTCTGATGCAGCAGCTCAATTTGGGAAGTCCTGCAAGTGCCCCAATGCTGCTATGAGGACATGGCTGTAGTATTGATTAATACAGGTACAGCCCTTCTATGTGGGAGGGGCCTAAATCCAAGTCATATCCTTTTTTATTTTTCAAAAATATTTTATCAATTTTTGCTACATTAGATACAGTTAAAGAAGGAATCAAATGTATCTTTCATATAAAATGCATCATATGATTTTGGTCCTGTTTAGTTTTTAGCTGATTTGATTTATTGAGATTAAATAATTCTGTTGATTTCACAACAGAGAGATGTAAATAAAGAGTTCATAAAATATCCAAAATTATATTAATATTTTGGAACAGTATCCAAACATACAATAATACTACTCTTTTCCAAGAAAATTCACATATCATTTTGCTGTAGATTTTTCATCTACAGAAGTGCACTTATAAGTTTTATATGATAGGCATAAACTAAGAAATGAAGGTCTCTTATTACGTCAAAGATCAATCTGGAAGGGAGAAAATGGAGAACAAACTACAATAAATATCAGTTCATAGAGATCCTGAGGAGACAGATCTAGAGGCCAAACAACAACTTATTTTAAATACATAAGGAACAAATCTTTTATTTTTTAATGCATATTCTAAATAGCAATTGTACAACATATGTGGGCACAATTGGGATGTAGATCCCAGCAGATCCACAGAAGTCTCTTTCCCAGTGACATGGTTCTGATTCTGACCTCTCTCTACTTAACAAAGAAAACAAAGGAGGCAAAACTGCTTATATGCTCTAGATTTAGTATAACATATTACCCTGTTTCCCCCAAAATAAGACATCCTCTGATAATAAGCCCAATCGGGCTTTTGAGCAGATGGCAATAAAGCCAAGCTCTTATTTCAGGGTTCAAAAAAATATAAGACAGGGTCTTATTTTCGGGGAAACACGGTATTTGGTTCTAAATTCAGTCAGGGATTAAGAGTGAGAAGACCCAGGTTCTAATCCATTCTCAACTATGAAAGTTTTACTGGATGATTTTAGATGAGTCACCCTCTTGTACACAATACACCACATACAGGTGTTACCGAAGGGAATAACAGGAGGAAGGAGCATTATTCCCACTTCTCTGAGCACCTGAATGAAAGGCTGGATATTAAATCTAATAAGAAAAACCTGAGAATGACATCTTTCAACATAATGGTAACTACTGAACGATCATATGTAGGATTGGGCAGTGGGTACATCCAGAGGTGAAATGCACTTACCTTCGCTACCAGTTCAGAAATGTGAGCGCACGCCTCTTCTGCACATGTGCAGAGGGTCAAAATTGGGACATAATGACACCCCGGTGGATGGGCGGAGTCTCCCGCCGCCGGCCCTACAGGTTCGCACGAGCCGGATAGATCTGGCTGGATTTCACCGCTGGGTACAACCTATTAGAAACATCTATTAACCATTTAGAGAAAAGACTGCATTGATGTACATTTTTGGAATAAGAAAGCATAACATTTTTTATTTATTTATTTATTTTTCAGATTTCTATACCACCCTTCTCCTTCCGGACTCAGGGCGGTGAACAGCCAAATATAAAACATTTGTACACAAAAGTTAAAATAGATTTAAAATAATTAAATAAAATTTGGCCCATAATTTAAAACATTTCAATTAAAATCAATATCAAATTTTAAAACCAACCATAAAATCAGGAAAGCCCAGCTAACTGAAAAAAGTAGGTTTTAAGGGCCCGACAAAAAGTCCGGAGGTCTGGGATCATTCGTATCTCTGGGGGTAGATTGTTCCAGAGGGTAGGTGCCACCACAGAGAAGGCTCTCCCCCTGGGGGTCGCCAGCCAACATTGTCTGGCCGACGGCACCCTGAGAAGGCCCTCTCTGTGGGAGCGAACTGGCCGGTGGGAGGCAATTGGTGGCAGAAGGCGGTCCCGTAAGTACCCCGGCCCTAAGCCATGGAGCGCTTTAAAGGTGATCACCAACACCTTGAAGCGCACCCGGAAGCCAATGCAGCTCGCACAGGAGAGGAGTCACATGGGAGCGCCCCGTCGCTCCCATAATCCCCCACGCGGCCGCATTCTGCAACAGTTGGAGCCTCCGGGTGCACCCCAAGGGGAGCCCCATGTAGAGAGTGTTACAATAGTCCAGATGAGAAGTGAGTGCTTGAGTGACCGTGCGTAGGGAGTCCCGATCCAGAAAGGGGCGCAACTTGTGTATCAGGCGAACCTGATAGAAAGCCCCCCTGGCCACGGCCGTCATATGCTCTTCTAAAGATAGCCGTGCGTCCAGGAGGACGCCCAAGTTGCGGGCCCTTTCCATGGGGGCCAATGATTCGCCCCCAATAACCAGCGATGGCACCAGCTGGCTATACCGGCTATAACATGTTCTGGGATGATACTTAATATGAACAAAAAGTTTGTTTAGTTAAAAGTTAGTTTCTTACAGTGTATGAATCTCAAGTGTCCATAGTTTCCTGCTGGAATTATGGAGCCTAATATGAAGTGGGCGCACAAGCCATGATAGTACCTAGATTCAATAATTGACACAGAGTAGAGATAGTAATGGAAGATACTAAAGGTTAAGAAAAGTATAGGAAAAATGAATAATGACAAAGAAGGTGAAAAAAAAGACATGACATTCAGTGCTTCTTTTACAAGCATATGTCTTAATACAAAGAGCAGTCATTGTGGAATTTAATCAGTAGCAAGTGGGAGTAATTATTTTGTAATGTAATGTAAATAAAAATGCACTTCTAAAACTTATTACTTACCATGAGAAAATAAAAGTTTTTCTAGTTGCGAATAGTAGATTTAAATGATGAATTTTCATGATTAAAATTTTATTTCCCATTGCTGCTGTCCTGCTAATTACAAATTGTCAGCCTCTTTGTCTGCTGTTATTTGCACTGATACTGTTTTTCATTAAAAGCAAAGAGCACATTTAATATCTAAAGCTCAGTCTTTAAGTGCACAGCTATTTGAGTTTATCTAATAAATTGCTGCCTTTCCTTGCCATAATTATTTTAATACCTGTTTATCTAGTTTTCTAACTCTGCATTTGCATTTTTCTTTGTAAATCCAGCTGAAGTTAATAATATGCATACTGTTGTTATTCAGTGAAATTTCAGAACTTAAGACCATCTGCAAGGGAAAGAAGTGTGTTTGTAGGGGACCCTGGCTGGATGCCTGATGGTTTAGACAATTTTGTCTTCAAAAGGTGTACTGTGTAGCAAAGCAATTCATTGGCAAACATAAACTTAAAAGACTACAAAGATTTTCTTTTTGAGGGAGCAAAAGTCAGGCACATGGAGAAGACTATGAGGCTATCAAATATCAAAGAGATTTAATACAGATAACTCTGGAGGAGGCATCCCAGGGTCATGAAATGTTGTAATGAACTGGGGTCATGTGGACCCCCACAGTCATCAGCAGAGAAGCCCTTGTACTTATACCCTCCTCCTTCCCCCCCCATCTAGAATATACTGTACCTATTCTTCTTCAACAGTACTTTCATTAAGGGAAAATGCTGAAAAAAGGAAAGATAAATCAAGATGAAATAGGAGTCATACACACATGTCCTAAAATATTCACAGCATGTAAAAGCCACAACAGCTGCCTCCCCCAGTCAGCTATGAAAATCCCTTCTTCTGGAAAAATACAAACTGCCTCTTGTTCTCTTCTCTTGTATACACACCCAGGCAGAACACTAAGAATGTGACCTGCATTCTTACTTGACCTTGATTAAAACAGCATTCATTGTTGAATTCTTTGAAACAAATTACTTGTGAAAGTGGAAACCAACAAATAGAAGACAAAAGGGCAAACATGTCTCTGAACTGTCTAGAGACTGGCCTTATAGCAAAAGGTTACATGTTGTTTGCATGCTGAAGATTAGCATGGCAAGGAAAAGAGATTATCAGGGAGCATGTATATTACACATAGAATAGAAATGTGTGTCTGCATTGTTATTACGGGGCACTGCATTTGTGCATGATAGCACTAAAATCACTTAAAATCAATGTAAGGGTTGGGGTTTGCATCATGATAATTATAACACATATTTCATAACTTCCCCTCATTCTCCTCCATGAATGTTTGTATGCATATGTGTGCATATCCACACACTTGTCGTATGACTTTTATGCTGTGTGATGGCAAGTAGATGCATATTATGCTTGTATTGTGAAATGCTTGATTCACGTTTTCTTCTCACTATCAAAATTGTGTCTCTGATTTATTGATTTATCACTATATTAATGAAATCCTGCAATCACAGGAATCTGTTTAATAAGGTATAAAAAAATAAAATGAAATATAAAAAATTAAGACAAAAAAGCCCCAAAAAAGTATTTAGTTTTTTTCCAGAAAGCAGACAATGTTGGAGACAAACAAATCTTATATGGAAAGTCATTTCAGAGGGGCAACTTCATCACTGAAAAACAGTGCTTCTGGCCCTGGCTGTCAGGAACCTCTCAAAAAAGCAGACAACCAGCTATTTTTCTGGGGCTGAAAAATTGATTCTGCAAATAACCAGCCATAAAGGGCTTTTGACTTGGGCCTTGAATTTATTTGTTACATTATTCCTGGACTTCTATTATGTGTTAATCATTTGCCAGAAGTACCTGGAATTATTACTTGATGTTAGTTTGCATTCAGTGGCTGTGGGAAGGTAGATTTGCAGAATGAAGGCCATCCATAAAACAACTCAGCTTTGATTGGGAATGTACACTGGCCGGAAGCCTATTCAATGGTCACTTTAATCAGATACCAACAACAGGCCATTGTCATGCATATTTTCAGAGAGTCATCGGTGACCTTTCAGGTTTGTAACATTGTACAGTATTTATAGATCAAGGTTCACTGATGTGGATATTTCAGCAATATCCTGAAAATTCAAGAATGCATCCTTGCTGGTAAAGCAACACAGCTGCCAGGCTTTGCAACCTTTTCCAACAGGAGAGTTAGGCCATCAAAAGGCCAGTAAATAGGAAATTCTTTTTATTTCTACCTCCATTGTTGGCTGTTTCAACACATCCTGTTTATGTTTTGATCATTTTCTCTCCCAAAGTATTTGACAAAGAGTTTTGGCTTCCATTCAAGCAGTTGAACACAAATTGTTGACAACTCTCTAAACTCTATTTCTCAATATTAATATTTCTCGTAATAAAGCAATCAACATGTACTAATAAATTATGCCAGAAGAGTAAATCCAGAACAGGATAAGAAAATTATTGAATTTTAAGGTATTTAAATTATTTCTTAGAGAGATAGTTTCACTTTAAAATGTAAATAGTTTTTTTTCTTCCATTCGTTGTGTTTGATTCTTGGGGACTGCCTGGTCCCTTCAATTTTCTTGGCAAGTTTCTTTTCAATAGCAGTTTACCGCTGTTTCTTTTCTGAAAGAAAGTGATTAGCCAGCCTGCTTTGTGCCTAAGGAAGGAATAAAACTCTGAGTCTCTTGGTTTCTAGCCTAATGCCTTAATCGCTACACCAAACTAGCTCTCCTAAATATTGTAATATGACTTTAAAAGAAAAGATGCAAATGATATAGAAATCTTCATAGTTTGCGTGGGTGAGTTAATTCTATTCTGCATGGTATTAGACAAACAACATTGTTTTGTCTCAAAGCTTTCATAATGAGAGTGAGTTAGTGTAGGAAGTTAGCACCCACCCCTCTCCTGGAAGAGTGAAATATTTTAGGAAATATGAAAAAGGCAGAATATTATATTTCCCTGGGATAAGCATGTTTTGAAGCAGCTCCCATCTTCCTGCCCCCACCCTTTGTCAATGGGCCATTAAGGCCTGGGCCAGTCTATTCTACATAACAAAGATCTACCTCCTTCAGGCAGAGCCATAGTAGGAATTGCCAAAGATAGGATTAGCCCTCTACACAATAGCAGCAGAAACTCACCACACGTGACCTGGGAAGCACATGTGACCATCAGCCAGCAAGGCCCCCACCCCCTGGGAGTCTGACAACCAATCAGGATACTCTTTTGGGGCCCCAAGAAATGCAGAGCCAGAGAGAGCATAAAAACCCGAGGATTTACTGTATCTGCCCCCTTTTCTGTTTAGGAACTCAAGCCATGTGATCCTGTCCACCATTAAACCATCTTTCCAAGCAGTCTCCATGTCTCCAGTGTCTTTTTCCCCACTTGGAGCAGAACCTAGAAGGATGTTTCTTCCAACAGTAGAAAATAAAATTGAGAATTAGTGGTAGAAAAATCAGGTTCCAGTTCCTCCTGAATCATGAAAGTCACTCTATGCTCTTGGATCAAGTCCCATCTCAAACAGGACTCAGACTTTGATTGTGCAGTCATGATCTATCCACACGTGCTTCCTATTCTGGCTTACAATACTTTGATAGATGTAAACTAGAGTAACCCCTAATATAATCATCCTGAACTTCTTAAAGTAAGAAGTGGATCCAGCACATGGTAAATATCCCATTCCTCCCACTTGCCATTTTCTTCTAATAACATTGTTCTTCTACATCTGTTAGCTCTATTTTATTCTTGGACAGAAGTGGAAACAGTTTGGTAGATGTGATCCTTTTCCTATTTTCATCACTGATTTTTATACGTTCCAAACCTCCATCTTCAGTTCACAAATTAGCATGAAAATGCATGTGCAGAAGATCTGCAGGATATTGTAACAAAAAGTCAAAATGTTGACCATCATATGTGCGACTCATATAACAAATAAGCAGAGCTTCAATAGCATTATTGTGATTGCTGTCTTGACTTTTTTTTAAACCCCAGCCTGTGTATATCCCTGCACATGTGCATACAGGAAGCTGCAGAATTTCATTTCTAAATCCAAAAATACTTTTTCTCACTGGAACATTTTACAACATATCCAGATGTATTGGCAAAAAAATGGTAACTGTTGTCACAACCATTATTACCTCCCTGTAACAATAAAAATAAGTAACAATCAAATAAATACTGTTTAATATTCTCTGTTTCTTGCTGTTTTATCATTATCACCCACTTTATGTGAATAACTGCAGTCACTACAATAAATAGAAAATTAGCCCCTAATATTTGATTCAGAAGTAGATTAGCATGCAGTGATGATATTGACAGTAATCTTCGGGTGGAGAATTTGGTGCCATCCAACTGATATGGAGCTCCATTCTCAAGATCTCCAATCATAAGAAGTGGATGTGTAAGTTTAAAACTTCTTAATGTCATAATTCAATTATTGTAGCAAATAAGTCCTGAGATCTGTTTTAGAAATTGTATGTCAGATGATTATATTATGAATTCTGATGGATGAAAACAGACTTTAGGAACATATTTTTAAACATTGAAACTATAAATATAAAGATGAATTTGCATGGTTATATATCTTCTTGTATTTAATATTTTAGAAAAAATCATTAAAAGTGCTTAAGGGTTAACTGATCAATATTGTATCTGGTTACTTGCTACTGATATTCAATAACCAAATTGGCTTCTGAAGACTTTCTGAAGAGGCCAATATTTTTCTCTTTGAAATATAATGAAGAAACTCTAATAATTTGACTATGTTATTAGCTACAAAAAGAGGAGGTGGAATTGCACTATATGTAAGACACCACTATATATCTACAGTAATACACATGATCAAATATAAAACCCCTCCAGAATGATATGGGTTAAAATAAAAGGGGAAAAAGTGACATTGCCATAGGTGTACATTATAGGCCACCCAACCAATCAGAAGAAATAGGCGAACTCTTTACCAACCAGTTAATGAATGTATGTAAGAAGCATACCACAGTAATAATAGGAGACTTTTAACTATCCAGATATCAACTGGGAGACAAACTCTGCAGCAAGTGGGACATCAAACAGATTCCTAACCAATCTAGCCAACAAATTTGTAATTCAAAAGGTATAGGAGGGAACTAAAAGTAAACCTATAACTGGACCTAATTCTTACTAATAGAGAAGTGATAGAGGGAGTGGAAGTTGCCAAAATTCAATATAATGCAAACACAAGCAATAGAAAATAATCCAACTAGTGTCTTAAACTTTAAAAGAGCTGGTTTTAACAAACGCAGAGAGAGCCTAGGAAAGATTCCATGGACAAAAATCCTAATGGGGAAAACAATTCAAAAAGCATATGAAACTCTGAAACAGGTGATCATAAAAGCCCACTCTAGCACAATATCACTGAAAAAGAAAAACAAGACATTTAAGAAGAAACCAGCATGGCTGCACAAAGATCTCTCTGACAAACTGAAAGACAAAAAGGACAAGTACAAAAAAATGGAAAGAGGGACACTTAACTAAGGCTGATTATCAGCAAATAGCCAGAACATGCAAAGAGGAAGTCAGGAAAACAACGTTTCAGAATGAACAATGCTTAACGCATTGTAAGCCACCCTGAGTCTCCGGAGAAGGGCGGCATATAAATCAAATTAAAAAAACAAAACAAAACAAAAACAAAAAAACCCAAAGAGTTGCAATGAAAGTCAAAAATAATTTTAAAAAAGTTTCTTTTAACATATTAATAACAAGAAATAAGTCAGGGAAACCATAGGCTCACTAAAGAGAGAAGATGGAAAGGAAGTAACAGGTAGGGAGAAAGCAGAGCTGCTTAACTTGTTCTTTGTATCAGTCTTCACGCAAAAAGAAATTATAGCCCAACATACTAAAAAAATTACTGTAAAAGACAAACTAGAAAATTAAAATAGGCAAGAAAATGGTAAAAGAACACCTATCTGACCTTGATGAATATAAATCACTGGGACCTGACAGATTACATTCCAGAGTTCTGAAGGAGCTGGTAGATTCAAAAATCCTGGAGCATTGGGGAAGTGCCTGAGGATTGGAAAAGGGCTGATGTGGTTCCATCTTCAAGAAAGGAGAAAAAAACAGACTCAGGAAACTACAGACCAATCAATCTAACATAGATCTGTGAACAACACTGTAGAAGCAAATAAAGTTATAACTAGTAGTCAGCACAGATTTGTTAAAAAGAGATCATGCCAAACCAATCTTATTTCATTCTTTGATAAAGTGACTAAATTAGTAGACCAGTGAAATGCTGTGGATATAGTATACTTAGATTTCAGTAAGGGATTTGACAAAGTAGACCACAGCCTACTTCTTGGTAAGCTAGAAAAATGTGGAATAGACAACATCACCACCAGATGGATTTGTAGTTTGCTGGCAAACTGTACTCAACGAGTAGTCCTTAGTAGTACTACATCCATATGGAGAGAAGCAAGCAGTGGGGTACCACAAGGTTCCGTCTTACTCTTCAATATCTTCATAAATGACTTAGATGAGGGAATAGAAGGGGAATGCATCAAATTTGCAGATGACAGTAAACTGACAGGAATAGCCAACACCCCTGAAGACAAGCTCAGGATCCAAAAAGATCTTGACAAACTTGAACAATGAGCCCTATCCAACAAAATGAATTCTAATGTGGAGAAAAGCAAAGTTTTACATTTAACCAGGAAAAATCAAAGGTATAAATACAGATTAGGTGAGACCTGGCTCAAAAACAGTAACTGTGAGAGGGACCTTGGGGTCCTAGTGGATGATCACTTGAATATGAGCCAGCAGTGTGCAGCAGCAGTCAAAAAAGCTAATACAATCCTGGGTTATATAAACAGAGGCATAGAATCAAAATCACTTGAAGTATTACTACTGCTTTATAAAACTCTAGTAAGACCACACCTGGAATACTGCAACCAATTTTGGTCATAATACTACAAAAAAGATGTTGAGACTTTGGAAAAACTTCAGAGAAGAGCAACTAAGATCATCAAAGGCCTGGAGACTAAATCATATGAAAAATGGCTGCAGGATTTGGGTTTGGCTAGTCTAAAGAAAAGAAGAATCAGGGACGATATGATAGCAGTATTCCAGTATTTGAGGGGCTGCCACAAAGAAGAGTGGATCAAATTATTCTACAAAGCACCAAAGGGCCGGACAAGAAACAATGGTTGGAAACTAACCAAAAAGAGAAGCAACCTGGAATTAAGGAGAAACAGTGAGGACAATTAACCAGTGGAACTGCTTGCCTTCAGAAATCATGAGCGATCCATCACTGGATGTTTTTAAGAAGAGACTAGGCCAGGGATGTCAAAATCAAGGCCTGCTGGAAACAGAGAAGGAATAGCTCGCGGTACCTTGGCCCAATCCTCCCGAACTCTGTTTTCTCTGGCAGCATGCTGGAACAGATAATTGCAGCCAAAACGGAGCTAGGGAGGGCTGCCGAGCTCTGTTTTTGCTGGGAGCATGGTGCAGGAGGCCATCAGAGCAGAAAACGGAGCTCAGGATGGCCACACACGGCCCTTGTAGCTCCATTGTTGCTGGAAGCTTGGTACAGGAGGCCGTCACAGTGGAAAACAGAACTCCGGAGGGCTGTCTGCACTCCTCCTGAGCTCTGTTTTCGCTGGCAGAGTGCTAGCAAAACAAACTACTAGCAAAAGTGGCATTTGATCACAAGGCAAGGAGGCATCGAGAAATGTTTTCACTTTTGCATTTGAGCATCCAAGAAGGGACAGGAAAGGAGAAAAGGAAAGAGGAAAAACAAAGAAAAAGAAGGGAAGAGCGAAAAAAAGAAGAAAGGAGAATGAAGAGGGGAAGAAAAGGGGAGACGGAAGGAAGGAAGGAAGGAAGGAAGGAAGGAAGGAAGGAAGGAAGGAAGGAAGGAAGGAAGGAAGGAAGGAGATTATAATGAGAGGGAGGGAGAGTGTTATGTATGTATCTTTTTTGTGCGGGAAATTCAAATGTAAAGTGAATTCTGATTGGTTCTTGGTCGCCTCTGAAAAGCATATAAGGAAGGCAGTTGCCTGTGTTCTTTTGCTGAAGTCTCACCCTGAATTAAAGAGCTGTTGTCACTAGCTTGCTTGTGCCTCTCGTTATTCCCGCGCTACAACATTGGCAACAAAGGTGGGATTGAGGCCACAAGAAGCAATTCAAAAAGAGCTCTGAGTTTCAGCCAGGGTGACTAGCGAACACGGAGACACAGCATGTCTGCCTACGTTCCGCCAAAACCCTTCGACCCAACCCGAGAGAAGTGGGGATCGTATCTGACCAGGTTCGAGTGCTCCTTGGAATCGAGCGAAATGCAAGGCCTCTCAGCGAACAGAAAAAGGGCCCTGTTCTTAAGCCACTGCGGGCCAGACATATTCGAGATGGCCAAATCCCTTTGCGAGCCAACCCCAGTCCAGACGGTTCCCTGGGATGTCCTACAGGCCAACCTGAGAGCTCACTACGCTCCGGTTCCATCCAAATTTGTACAGCGCTACGAACTCCGGCAACGTGTTCAAAAAGAAGGAGAGCCGGTCAGCGCTTATGTGGCCGTGCTTCGAAAAGCCGCAACACATTGTGACTACAGAGATTTAGACGACGCACTGCTTGAACAATTGATTTGCGGGGTTCGAGATACCCGGTTACAAAGGTGTCTTCTAGCCAAGCCAGACCTAACGCTAGCCGGCGCGCTAGACGAAGCCCGAGCACACAAGGCATCAACGAAAGCTTCGAAAGTGCTGCAGCGACCAAGTTCAAGCAAAGATGGGCCGAAAACAGCCCCCGTCCACAGAGAAGAGGTGCGAACCAGCACAGAGGAAGAGTCAGACGAGGACGTCTTCCATACAGAAAAGAAATTGAGCGAACAAAGCCGCCGCCACAAGAACTGTCCTAGCTGCGGCGGGGATCACGAGAGACACTCGTGTAAATACAGAGAAGCCATTTGCAGGCGTTGCGACAGGAAAGGCCACCTAGCACGAGTTTGCAGAGCTCAATTTCCGCATAGTCGGAAGCCACATGACTACCGCGACCAACCAGAGCCGGCTCGTTCAAAACAGCCAATCAAAGATGACGGCGCGAGAAAATGGCACGAACCTCAAAAGCGGGAGACCTACAGCATGAGAATCGGCCAAGCCAGCACAACCGACGATGAGAAAGTCTACATGAAAGTAGAAATCGATGGCAGACCGTGCGAAATGGAAATCGACATCGGGTCTACGTTATCGATAATGTCCTGGACAACACTCAAGGCGCTCCTGCCCAAGTTGCAGAAAACCCAGCTGTCCCATCAGAAAATCCGCCTCTTTGACTACCAGGGAAACCGAGTTCCTGTTGAAGGCGTGGGCACATTCCGGGTCACCTACGGAAAGAGCTGCCCCTGACCATCGTTAGCAAGCCCCTACCAAGTCTACTGGGCATGAAATGGTTCCGAGCCCTTGGCATGGGCTTCACGGGCGTTCACAGCATCAGTGGATCATCCCTCAAAGAAACCCTTCTCCACGAGTTTCGGGACATTTTCGAAGGGACTCTAGGCAAGTACGTGGGGACCCCAATATCCTTTAATTTAGACCCCAACGTAGTGCCAATCAGACTGAAAGCAAGACGAGTTCCCTTTGCTTTAAAGCCCAAAATTGATACGGAGCTCGACAAGCTCATTAAGCAAGGGGTGCTAATTCCCATAGATCACGCTAAGTGGGAAACCCCGATAGTCATGCCAGTCAAATCGGATGGCTCAATAAGAATTTGCGCTGACTATAAGTGTTCGATTAACAAGGCATTGCAGCAGAGCGCCTATCTGGTTCCGATAGTCCACCATCTACTACACTCCCTGGGACCTGGCAAGCTATTCGCAAAACTTGACCTTGCGCAGGCGTACCAGCAACTGCCTGTAGATGATGCTACGGCAGAATCACAGACAATAGTAACTCACAGAGGTGCCTTTAAATGCACCAGACTTCAGTTTGGGGTCAGCATCGCCCCTGGGCTCCTTCAGAGCACAATGGAGCACCTTCTACAAGGCCTCCCAGGTGTCGTCCCGTATTTCGACGACGTTTTGATTAGTGGCCAAGACGAGACTCAGTTAGGCCAGAGGGTTAGACAAGTCCTAACAAGATTCAGAGAAGCGGGACTTAAACTCAAACGAGCAAAATGCAAAATAGCGGTTCCATCAGTGGAATTCTTAGGCTACCGAATCGACGGCACAGGCATTCACCCCACAGAAAGCAAAGTCAGGGCCATCCGAAGCGCACCCACCCCCAAGTCGAAGTCCGAACTGGGCCTTCTCAATTTTTATACGATGTTTTTAAAACACAAAGCCACCGTTGCGGAGCCCCTGCACAGGCTCCTTGGGAAAAACGTTCCGTGGGTTTGGGGCAAACGAGAAGCAGCTGCATTCAATGCAGTAAAGAGATATTTGTCTAAGGACAGTTTCCTCATTCAATACAATGCTGAACTACCCCTAGTGTTGGTCTGTGACGCTTCCCCCTTTGGCGTAGGTGCGGTTTTAAGCCATAGACTGCCAAATGGGTTAGAGGCGCCCATCGCCTATTACTCTCGCACTTTGTCTAGTGCTGAAAGGAACTATAGCCAGCTAGATAGGGAGGCATTAGCGGCTGTAGCTGGGGTCAAAAAATTTCACGAGTATCTGTTTGGTCGCACCTTTGAACTCATTACGGACCACCAGCCTCTTTTGGGACTTTTGGCTGGAGATAAACTGACCCCGGCTGCTCTTTCCCCCCAGATGACCAGATGGTCCATTTTCTTGGCTGCTTATTCTTACAGACTGCTCCACCAGCTGGGCAAAACCTTAGGACATGCTGACGCCCTCAGCCGATGCCCCTTGCCCGAATTGTTGGACAATCCGAGTCCGGAAGCCCCGGTTTTACTTCTTGACATTGTTTCCCCGGGCCCCATCTCCTCCAACGAGGTGGTGAGGGTTTCTGCCAGAGACTCTGTCTTGCGCACTGTAATGGGCTGGGTAATGAGGGGTTGACCTACCAAGGTGGACGGTGGGGACTTTCAATTGTACTTTAAGAAAAAAAATGAAGTGTCAATGTTGGGGGATTGTTTGTTGTGGGGAGACAGGGTGGTCATTCCTTCACGGTTAAGGCACAGAGTTCTAGAAATGTTGCATGAGGGACACCCTGGTATTGTTCGCATGAAAGGCCTAGCTCATAGCTATGTTTGGTGGCCACATCTCAACCAAGAAGTCACTGAGTGGGTGGGGAAGTGCAGGCCCTGCCAAGAGTCCCGCCCAGATCCTCCCATAGCTCCCGTTCGGGAATGGGAAAAACCAAAGGGGCCATGGGGGAGGATTCACATCGATTTCGCTGGCCCGTTCCACGGCCAGAACTTTCTTATGATTGTAGATGCATATTCTAAGTGGCTCGAAATTGCCTTGATGCCATCTACCACTTCTGAGGCCGTAATCAAAGTACTCAGAAAACTATTCGCAACACATGGATTGTCGGACACCCTGGTATCCGACAATGGGCCCCAATTTACGGCAACTCAATTTGAGGGCTACCTAGCCGAATTAGGCATAAGACATGCATTATCCGCTCCTTTTCATCCAGCTTCGAATGGCCTTGTAGAAAGATTTTTAAGAATGGCAAAAGAAGCTCTTTCCTGGCTTGATGCAGGGGACTGGCAGGCTAGAATAGATGAGTTCTTAGTGGTACAGCACGCCACCCCGTGCCCCACCTCGGGCCGCAGCCCAGCCGAGCTCTTAATGGGCCGAAAGCTAAGATGCATTCTCGACCGACTGCATCCCAATTACTCCTCCGATAGCTTCACGGGGGAAGGGGGAGGACTAAGACAATTCCAAGTAGGAACACCAGTTTTTGCTAGAAGCTACACAATGGGCCCTTATGGGTAGAAGGAACCATAGTAGGAATCACCGGTCCAAAGTCTTACACAGTTGATATAGGGCATGGTAAAATTTGGAGGAGACATATAGATCAATTGCGTAAACGTTTACAAAACGAAAACTCTAGTCCTAACTATCAAAGTCTTCCTGACACAGCTACCTCAAGCCCGAGTAAGCCGGAATACTTATCTGGCAACCCAGAGTTCCAGCACCGCCCCAGCGAGTTGACACTCCCAGCCGGAGATAGCCACACCTCCGGAGAAATCCAGGAGGTTCCATTGGCGGAGACGGGAGAGACGGGAGGTCCCTCCGACCGGCTCGATGCCTCGCCAACAACTGAACTGTGCAGGTCAACCAGGATTAAGACACGCCCTGGTCACCTGTGTGATTTTGTATGTAAATATGTAAATAGATAGGATAAGTGCCTTCTGGGAGTGGAGGGGTGTTATGTATGTATCTATTTTGTGCGGGAAATTCAAATGTAAAGTGAATTCTGATTGGTTCTTGGTCGCCTCTGAAAAGTATATAAGGAAGGCTGTTGCCTGTGTTCTTTTGCTGAAGTCTCACCCTGAATTAAAGAGCTGTTGTCACTAGCTTGCTTGTGCCTCTCGTTATTCCGGCTCTACAACAGAGAGTCTGAGGGAAGTCCTGCCTTAGCACTTTGCCACCAGCAGCCCTGCTGCCAGAGGTGGGCTGATGCCAGTCCAAACCAGTTCGGGCAAACCAATTGTTTCGATTTTCTTCACAGAAAATCCCACCACTGGCTGGCTCCGCCCGCTCTCCCTGCCTCTGGCTGGTGGCTAGAATCACACCTGCACCCAGCTACACTCTGGCTCCTTCGCTCACTCACTTGCCCAGACCACGCAGCTCAGCTGATCTCTGCCCTTGCCCACTTGCCTGCCTTTGCTGCGGCCTACCACACCAGCAACGCAGCCCAGCTGATCTCCACACCTCACCCATTCTGCTCACCATGGCTGCCCGCAAAGGTAAGGCATCAGTTCCCACCTCTGGCCTTCCCTGGGGCCTACGGGCAGATGCCTCCCTTCACCTTGGGTCGGGGGACATGCCAATTCCCACCTCTGGCCTTCCCTGGGGTCTACTGGCAGATGCTGCCCGCTCACCCTTCACCTCAGGTCAGGGGACACACCTGTTCTGACCCAGCCTTAGCAGAACCAATAAACAGACTTCTTGTCCTGAAAAACCCTTCTTTATTTAGCTACTGTGAATTCATGGCATTCACACACAGAAAAGTCCAGGCAATAATCCTTCCAAGGGTTAATTGCAGTAACAGATCTTATCAGTCCTTGGCTAACAGTTGCAAAGCTGTAAATTAATTCCTGGCAAGAAGTCTCTGAGGCACGGATCACGATAAGCAAATCTTCTGAAAGAAATACGAACTGTTATCTCCCTGCTTTTTCCTCCACCTCCCCATCCTGATCGAGCACAGCACAGACAGCCCAATGGAGGCAGAAAAATGAGGCGTTTCATCATCCCTTCTCTTCCCCCCCCCCCAGCCTCCTTTTACCAGATGCACCAGGCAGGCTCAGCAGGCAGTCACAATCTTTAAATGGGCTTTTATTTTGTCAGCCCAAGAGAGTGGGGGAAAGGGGCTCGGAATGGTATGTAGGAAATTGCCTTGTCTCTGCAGTATCAGCCGGCCTGCACCACCCCACTTTGCCTTGTGTGATATCGAGTTGACCATGCCTACTCAGTCACATGACACCCCCCAAGCCACGCCCACCCAACCAGTCACATGGTGAACCAGTTATTAAATTACTTGAAGCCCACCACTGCCTGCTGCCCTCTCGCCATCTCCTTGTCTCCTCCTCCTGGTGGTCTCCCATCCTATCGCTGAGGATGCTTTGGTTACAAAGCCGGGTCTCCTCACATGGAGAGTGAGTGGGACTCCCTCTGACCCACACACTTTGCCTTCCCACACACACCATGAGCAACCTGGCCAATGAGAGTGAGCAGCAGCCTTGGGGAAGAGGTAAGTGTAGCTGGGCACCCCCTTGGGGAAGTGGGCTGGGCTGTGGGGTCCTGGTGCCCTGGGAGCTTGAGGGCTGGGCTGGGTGCTTGCCCTCCACTGCCTAGGGCTCTGGACAGCCTGCGCTTCCTTCCGGGGCTCCTCTCATGGCCTGAGAGGGATGGTGAGGTGCCTTTGGAGGACAAGGGTCTGGCGCTTTCCATGATCTCAGTCTGCTGCAGATAATGGATCTCCCCAGCCTCGCCCGGACCACCACAGGCGTCCCCAATGTGATTGACTTCGAGCTGGCCACGCCTGCCCCAGCCATGCCCACCCAGCCCCTCAAGGTCAAACACAACCCTAATGTGGCCCTCAATGAAATTGAGTTTGACACCCCTGGACTAGACAGTCACTTATCTGAAATAGTATAGGTTCTCCCGCTTGAGCAGGGGGCAGAACTAAAAGACCTCCGAAGTTCCTTCTATTCTATTCTATTCTATTCTATTCTATTCTATTCTATTCTATTCTATTCTATTCTATTCTATTCTATTCCATTCCATTCCATTCCATTCCATTCCATTCCATTCCATTCCATTCCATTCCATTCCATTCCGTTCTATTCTTCTGATGCAACAATAAGATTGCTTAGGATAATATAAATCAGAAACCACTAAGGATTACCTGAACATTAGTTTTCCAAGTTAAATTGTGGGAAAGTGCAACAGAGCGATCTGTCTTGGATCACATCAACCTTCATTTTGATAGATCATCGAACTGCATATATTCAACTCATTTTAAATTTAGATGTTAATGCTTTTTTAAAAAAAGCTAGGAACATTATATCTGTAAATCTGTAAATGATTCTTTTCTAATAATTATTTTTCAGTGTTCTTTCTATTTGGCAGGAATGTTTCATGCAACACGCTAAATGCTTCTAAAAAGGAAGCAGATTTGGGTGTCAGTGTATTTGCACATTGATTAAACATATTCTATCCACCTATATGTGAGAATATAGAATATATTTCTTGCTTGATGCATATTCTGTCAATTGTGGTACTGTGTATCTCATGCTTCTAAAACAGTGATTGCAAACTGACAGTTTCCATGCTGAATCTGCCCTCTGTCTGGCTGCTCAGATGCTTAATTCTTCTCTCCTTCCAGATTTCTAAAAACAAGTGGGAAGGGAAAACAGAGAGAAAATACTTGCTCATCTTAGCCTTTCAATCTCTCTTCCTGCTTATCTTTCCAAGTTATTTAGCTAACTCAAGTGAACCTGTCACTCCCAGTAGAGAAATTGGCTAGCTTGACTGTTAAACTTTGCTGCGGAGATATGAGAAAGACAAACATCCATAACTGCATTTGAGGGAAGCAAGCTAGATTTAGAAGGCATAGTTGCTCAAATCAGGAGTGTTGTTTTGAAGGGGAGCCTTGTGCTAAGGGCTCATCTGTTGTGTAGATAGGAGATGCCTTTTTCTTGTGTAAATTCCAGGTTGTAGAATGAAGCACCTTGGTAGCTATATTTGGCACGTGCCCTCCTATCAATTAGGAAGATGCTAGATGTTGCTTAAAATCAAACTTATCTTCCACCAGGCTTTTAATGATTGTTTTGATTGTTAATTTATTTCATATTATTAGCTTGTTTTTATTTCTATTTTGATTTTACTGTATGTTTGGTCTAAATACTGTATTTTGTATAATGTTGTAAGCCTTTTGATGATCAAATTGATAGAAAGGCATGGTATAGATACAGGGGTGAAATTCAAAAATTTACCCTACTGATTCTGTGGGCATTGTTTGGTGGGCGTGGCAGGGGAAGGATATTGCAAAATCTCCATTCTCACCCCACTCTGGGGCCAGTCAGAGGTGGTATTTGCCGATTCTTCGAACTACTCAAAATTTCTGCTACTGGTTCTCTAGAACCTGTTAGAACCTGCTGGATTTCACCCCTGTGTAGATAGATACCTTTTAAAGTGATCAAAATTGGTATAAAGAATTTTTATTTTTATTGACTTTACATTCTCCTACATTTTTATTTTTAATAAATGATGGAGAGTTGTTATATGAGTGGGACAAAAAAAAAATCTCTATATTTCCGTGCTTTACCATAACACCTTACTTGTCTTTACTCTTTAAAAAAAAAAAAATCTTAAATGTTGCAGACTTTCTTACAGGAAAACTCTAGGCTGACTCTTCTCTTTTTTGTAGCTTTTCTACAAATGCATGGAGAACAGTGTTATTCACATATTCATAGTACTCCAGGTGTTGTTGTTGTTTTTTGTCATATATGCATGATTACATTGGTTGTTTTTTTTTTCACTAGCTTTTGTAATGACCCCAGGATAGGAGTGGTTTCTTTCCCCCCCATATCTACCAAACTAAGGGGTGACAGTTCCATTTACGACTTTAAGCTCATTACTGGTTATGAGTGGTATCTGATTGCGGGCATCTAAATTTTTTCTTTTTGGCCTCTCTGGAATGTTGGACTAGCAGCTGTATGAAACTTTGCTTGCTCTAATAAATTCTTAATATCTTACTAGTTCTTTCAGAACGGTACAGTTTTGCAGCCAGTGACGCTATCTGCAGTCTCAGTGTCACACTTTCTCCATTCAAATATTTCCCTTATTATGTGAAAAGAAGCTTGGGAATTGGAGTTTGAACACACCAACATATTGTCAGAGTAATAGATATTAGTCTCTCCATTCCTCTACTGAAACATACATCTGAGAAATTGCTAATCCATTATGTCAGAAAGAACAAATTATTATATAATCTAAATTAATATTGTGTTACACAACAATATTTATAGATATATCTGGCTATATGTAATATGCAGTTCAGCCTTTGAAAGATAAAAAATATTCCAGACTGTAAAAACAGTTTACATCAGAAATCTTTTTGGATTTCTGTCAAAACATTACACACTGTTAAGAGAATTTTTCTAAATAGATGGCTATTTTCTTAGGATGCATATTGTTCAGAACAGCTAAGCTTCTAAAAGAATGGAAAAACTGATTCAGCAAACTATCTGGGGCCATATGCTTTCTTAGATAAGAATGAGGTGTTTAGTTTTCAGGTCTTAATATGTTTTACAGACATTATTCTTGTATTTTCTGCAGTCAGGTCAACTAAATTGTGCCTAATTTTTGCTAATTCTAAATTTCAGAGATAAATTTTACAAAAAGGGGAATATTCATCTGGAAGGCCATTTTGAAGGAGAGCAAAGGCTGGAATGAGAGCCAATTTGGTGTAGTGGTTAAGACATCAGGCTAGAAATGGATAGACTGTAAGTTCTAGTCCCACCTTAGGCACAAAGCAATCAGGAAAAACTTCTAAGAAAGCATGCGCAGGAGCTAGATTGCATGTACGAAACTATCCCCCTCCCCCTGGCTACTGCCATTTGCTGATGCTGGGTCATGGAGTCAGAAAGGTTGGAGACCGCTGCTCTACTACCACCATCCAATAGTTTTAAGTCCCAAGATATTGCTGTTGCCAATTATCCTACTTTATAAATGATAGGCAGATGCTATTTGCTAGAGAATTATATGGCGATGGAAAATCAAACTGGAAATCACTGGAATATACACAATCAACTGTCAGATGTGTCACAATTATTTAGTTTAGCATGAAAGAAGCAATTGTTCTCGCTGAGTGGAAACGTCTCTATGGAAAGCATGTCATAACTAATGTAATTAGTAAAAATAATGGATCTAGGGAATTCTTGCTGGGGAAGAAGTGATGCTGGAATGGAGGGTTAGTCAACTCAGTTATTAAAAAAATGGTTCTGAGTTGGACAACCCAAAACTGGAAAAAAAACAATGGGAAAAAGAATTCAGAACTTCAATTTTTATTATCACAAATGCTCAGAGTCTTGCCTGGTTTATTGCTTGTTTATTTTCATGTTGGGCATGTGCACCTGGTGATTTCGAAGGTAATATACCATGAGCAAAGCGCATATTGTGGGCTGTTTTCAGATTAGGAAGCCTTGAAGAGAGGAGGAATAGAAAGAGCATTGCAGAAAAGAACAGTAACCCTAAACCACTTCTGGTTTCTTTTAAAAAATTAAAAAGCATAATAAGAATGACACAGAACAATAGAAATGTTTCAGTAAGTAAAAAAAAAAAACACTTAGAAACTGTAATATATTTTTGGCAAGACTATTATTTTATTTACTTTTGCCATAATAATTTATTGCTTATAACACCTCCAGAAAGCATTTCTTATAGTAAATTTTAATATAAACAATCTACTTCAGGCTTAAATGTATGGAACATATGGGACATTTGGAAATGAAGTCCAAAAATATAGCTTAATCACCAATGCATTTTCCATCGCAAGTGAGTTAACTTGGGCTCTGGATATTTCAAAATAAACAGAAGACATGGAAAATACTTGCTTTGAAGCTTGAGACATCCCTATCAGCCTCAAGCAATATTTTAGCTTCCCGTTACTAATCAGTTGGGGCACAAAGACCCTTTTCAAGAAAATGTGTGACTCTGGACTTCTGTTCCTCAAGATAAATAAGCATCTGGTTTAAAAATACAGCAAAAGAAAAACGGAAAACCTACAAATAGAGGAAAATGGTCTATTCTGGTTAAACTATGTGAAACAGCAGCACTGTTTACTTTGCATACTCAAGAGGAACGTGCTTCAACGGAAAACAAAAATTCTCACAGATTATGTACATGTGAACACGAAAGGCCTCACCTTGTGAGGGAAAACTGTCACAGGCTATTTCCACTTGTGGAATCTTCCTCGCAGATAGAGATATCACACTCTGTGCTAATTAAAGTATTTGTTTGCAATTATAAGATAACCAAATCCTAATTTATTTATTTATATATATTTATATTTATTTATTTATAAATATATTTATAATATATTATTATAATATATTATATTTATATTTATTTATAAATATTTATATTTATTTATATTACAAAAAGTATATAAACTAATAGATCGTTCATGGAAAAAATTCTGAATTTCTCCAATATGAATACTGTTAGATAGTGATATAAGAAAAGTAAAATAAAATCTAGCAGTGGCATTTGAAGAGGGCAGGCAAGGAGGGCCAGGGTGAAGTTTACCTTGTCATACCCAGGTCCAAAAGAGGCAGATGCTTCTAACAAATGCACCAAGCTCTGGTAAACCTTATGTAAAACTTTATGTAGTTTTATGTAAAACTATAAAATAATATACCTATTAGTAAGAATGAAAATTAGCGCATAAAATCTTCCATTCATCATTGATACTAATATATTTTAAAGGTATACAAATCCCTAAGAAAACCAGCAAATTATATTTCCATTACTAACATTGAAACCTTAGTGTAGTGATAAAAGTCTTTGGCTAGAACCTAGGATACTGAAATTCAAGTCCCCACTTGTCTACTGAGTTCATTAGATAACTTTGAGATGGTTCCTATTCTTCTTCAGTCCAACGTACAGTAGCTCCAGAGGTTATGAAGATGAAATGAGGGATAATGCCATGTACACTGCCTTGAGTTTCTAGAGTAGCGGTTCTCAACCTTCCTAATGCCACGACCCTTTAATACAGTTCCTCATGTTGTGGTGACCCCCAACCAGGGGTGGGTTCTAATTTTTTTTACTACCGGTTCTGTGGGCGTGGCTTATTTTGTGGGTGTGGCTTGGAGGTCATGTGACTTGGTGGGCGTGGCTAGCTGGTCATGTGACCGGGTGGCCATGGCTATGTGTATAGGGACTACTCGGAGGGCTGAAAAAAGTCATTTCTGACAGGTCCTCGCACTTTTGACTGGTCCTCACACTTATGACCATCCTCACATTTATGCCCATGCAGCATTCTTAACAACCATGTCACTCATGTGCACAAAAGGACTACCCAGAGGGCTGAAAAAAGTGATTTCTGACAGGTCCTCACACTTTTGACCGGTCTTCGCACTTATGACCGGTCATCATTTATGCCCATTATAGCATTCTTAACAACCATGTCACTCATTTCACAACTGCTTCTCTTCACCATGGTGACAAGATAGGGCAAGAACGTAAAATGTGAGGACAGTCGTAAGTTCGAGGACTGGTCAAAAGTGCGAGGACCAGTCAAAAATAACATTTCAGCTCTCTGATTAGTCCATGTGCATAAAAGGATACAGCAATAGAGAGGGATGAAGGAAGGGAAGGGAAATTAGAGTAGGAGTGAGGGTAAGAGAGGGAGGAAGAGAGGAGGAGAAGGAGAAAGGAAGAGGAAGTAGGGAGGAGAAGAAGAGGGGGAGGAAGAGAAAGTAAGAAGGAAAGAAAAGAGAGAGATGGTAGGTTTGAGGAGAAAGATAGCTGTACAATAAAAAAGATGAAAGGGAAGAAAGCCAACCCCAAACAAATATAAAGATTTTAAGATAAAGAATGAATTGCTAAACTTTAAAGAATAAAAGAGAACAAATATGAATAAATAACAATAATTAGAAACACACATACAAACATACAATGTATTTTCTTTGAACAGAGTATTTGGCCGGTTCACAAATTTAAACAGTGTTTAGTCATTTCAATTAAATTTACAATTTCTATATTTCCTTTTTGCCATATTTATTCCTCATCTATTTTTGTAAAAAACCAATATTACCCTTCATCCTCATCTCTAATCTTAATCAAATTCAATTTTCCCCTTCTATTCTATATTATACCCCTTCCCATTGTCATCTATTTTTATATCCATCCTCACATTGGTTAATTATGTAATATTACAGTTGTTTAATATAAATTCAACATTTTAATATAAATCAATTAGTTATATAACTACCTTTTTTGTATATTAATCAATATGAACATGAATATTCCAATTATTTCCATGCAATCCAATTTCTTACAAATCAATTAATTATATTTACCAATAATAATAAACCAAATAATTTCCCCCATATATTCCTCCAAACCACAACTTAACCATTTCTGCTTTCAACACAATATACAATTAATAGTATCTCAATTATTACAATTCCCTAATTAAATAGAGCTTTTTTTCTTTTGTGTATTAAAATCTTGAACTCTCCTCTTTTTCCCTAAATTTCCCATTGTTTGCACCTACCTTTTTTGGTGAGGAAAAAGAAAAGAAATCTGCCTGCCTAATTTTCCAAGTTGCAGCAACAGCAAAGCCAACAGCCTGCTTTACTTTCAGTTTCGTTTTTCAGCATAGCTAGGGGAAAAAAATCTGCTCCAGCAAGCAGCAGAGCCCTGAGCAAAACAGCTGAGAGCAAATCGGCTGAGAGTCGGGAGCCGATTTAATCAAGGGCTAATTAGCCTATGCTGAAGCTCCGCGGGCCAATAAAATTACAAAAAAACACCGAACCATTTGTTAAATTACTGGCTCGCCCGCCCCTCACCCACCACTATTTATTGGCAATAAATAGTGGTGCAGAGGGGCGGGGCAAGGGGTGGGGCGAGCCAGCAATTTAACAAACGGTTCGGCTGAACTCCCTAGAACTGGCAGAATCCCACCACTGGCTATAGGGCAGCCCTTTGAAGCCCCGCGGCAAGAATTTAAACATTTTCTTTTCCTCTAGCCATCAGCTGGGACTCAGGAGGCAGCAATAGATTGGGAGTGGGCGGGGTAAGCGAACGGCCAGCGATCCAACAGAGCAGAGAGTGAGGGTGAGTGAAGGCATGGGGGGGTGAGAGAGGGCTTTGGCGACCCCTGTGAAATGGCCGTTCGACCCCCAAAGGGGTCGCGACCCCCAGGTTGAGAACCGCTGTTCTAGAGCAAAAGTGGCTAAAATATGATAATAAATGATACAAAGTTTTTAGAACAGGGGTCTCCAACCTTGGCAACTTTAAGCCTGGTAGACTTCAACTCCCAGAATTCAACTCCCAGAATTCTGAGAGTTGAAGTCCGCCAGGCTTAAAGTTGCCAAGGTTGGAGACTCCTGATTTAGAAAATACTACTAAGTAGGGTAATACTGCAGATATATTAATTATATATTAATGTATTAATCTTTCTACATGTAGATAGAAGTACATAAATGTAAGCATAACTGTCTAAAAGTGAATTAAATTGGATAACAGTTCTGCTCTAGATAAGAATATAATATATTGCATTCAAAATAGTTTCCAATAAATTTGCCGTTTCCAATTCTACAAATACTTTCTACGCGCCAGACTAGCCCTGCATGCAGAGCAATGACTTTGCTCAATCATATAAACACTGGTCAGTACATATTTCTTTTCCACAAAACAGAGATTATAGGAACCTGTTTGGGACAAGGCAAACTGGGGTTGTCAACAGGAGAGGAACTTATTCACAAAATGATTGCCATCCGAAACTTGTATGTTTGCAAATTGCTGCCATCATTGGAATGGCTGATCACAAAATATTCATTGCACAGAAAGTTAACTAGCTATCTTCTACATGTTCAGACCACCTCAATGGGACTTTTTCTGCAAATAATTATAGCACTTTGACCTGAGTATGCTGCCTTACTTATTTTTTTCTAAAATACTATCTTTTAAAAGTATGCCTGGTGCCAATTTGCGTTGCTAAATTCCCTCCCTCATTTTTGAAGTAATTTTCTGCCTACCTGCTTTCACTGCACTTATGAAGCAGCGCTAGGTGTGGGGGCTGCATTAAAACCACCAGATTCTGGTGAGATCAAGTGAGCAAAGGGGTAGGTTTTATTTTCCATTGCTGTGTGCCTCTTTTTTTTTTTTTTAACAGAATAAAGTCACTCACTCTTCCTTTATGAGTGGGTATAATAAACATGCTTTTGGCATATACATTAGAATTCTGCCCCAGAATTCTAGATTAGGATCATAAAATATCAAACTAGTTAAATACTATTTTTCCCAAGATTAACTCATATTACCTGGAACTATATAGCCCTTCTCTCCTGTCCTGTCCTGTCCTGTCCTGTCCTGTCCTCTCCTGTCCTCTCCTGTCCTGTCCTCTCCTCTCCTCTCATAAAACTAACCCTAGACCTTTAGGGAAGAATGCAA
Organism: Pantherophis guttatus; assembly: GCF_059756535.1. Lineage (NCBI taxonomy): Eukaryota > Metazoa > Chordata > Lepidosauria > Squamata > Colubridae > Pantherophis > Pantherophis guttatus. The sequence goes on from NC_142067.1 coordinate 85,211,866, forward strand.
AAAAGGGATTCCCTTCCCTTCCAGCTTTTTTTTCTATTGTTTTCTATTGTTTGAAGAGCTAACCTTCCCAGTCATGTTTAGTAAAAGCTTTAGACTTGATGAACCACAGTGGTTGTCCCTTGGTAATTGGCATTTTCTGCCATATGCTTGCTGTTATCAGTGCATAATCAAGCTTTATAAAATACACCTTTGCTTCATTCTTCTTGTATGATTCAAGGACAAAAGCATTTTTCTCTCTTTAGGAATCATCTACTGATCATATCTGCAATGTTCAGTCACTGTTTCTTTGTTTCTAACATAGGCAATTTTGTCTTCAGCAGACATACACAACTCTGTAATTTTGTTTTTCATTAATTTATGACAGCTTTCTTAATGATGGTGTTTTCTAGATATATAGAAACTATAGCAGTCAGAATCCGAAGAAGACTGACTTACTATAGAAACAACTCTGATAATTACATAAGAAGGCTGTGAATAGTTTAGCCCATGATTTTAAAATGTACAGTACATGTAAGACTTAACCTGTTCTTCTCATGTGGTTTTCCTAAGTGAAACTGTTTTCATCCTTAAAGCACATATAAGAAACCCTGGCAAGGTTTGACAACTTTTTTAGGTCTCGGGTGCCATTGTGTCTTTCTTGTAATACTGTATTGCTAAATTTCATGAAATGTTGATACTCTTCCACTGAAGTCTTGTGTGAGAATGGAAAAACATGAGCTGTCGAGCTTGTGAGATTTCTGCCACCTCAATTTTTAATTAATTTGGGGAGTTTAATTAATTTGGGGACAGGACATTGTTTGAGAGGATTAATGGATGCCTTGGTACTTGCAGGCATCATGCTGTAGGTCCTTTAGGTAAAACATTCTACATTTGATTATTTGATAGTCTAGACCATTAAGACAGTGAATTTGTAATTAAGGAAATGATGCAGGAAGAAAGGATGACGCCTTTCCATCATCTTTTCAAAATTCTTTTCAAGAGAATTTACTCTCGAGAGGGAGAATTTACTCACAGAATGAGGAACTAGCAAAATGTTTGGCAGAATAAGTGCTCCCAGACAAAATCACATATCAAGTGGAATATGGGAAAGGGATGACAGCTTCCCACCTGCCCCAGCTGCCAGTACTGTAAGCAATAATAACCATTTTGAATTGTTCTGAGAAGGAACATGGTTTTCCTAGGGATGCTATTGCCAAACATCTATCTTCAATGACATATATATCCTGAATATAACACATGTAATGACACACTGTTTATATCAAGTGGTGACAGCTCAAAACTGTTAAATGAATGAGTATTTTTTTCCATTTGTATATTAAGAGTAAGACATAATGTTCCATGAAACTATGGCCAACAGATATGAGCATAACTTTGTTAGGTTAATTCTAAAAATAAAATACCTGGTTGATTTTCATAGAATACAATCACATTCTAATTTCCTAGAGTGCAATAAATTATTGCTAGAATGCTGGACTGCAAGTAAAAATATATCAAATCCATACATATGTACACAGAAAATTAGTCTTTTGAGCATACCTGAGCTCTGCTTCAGTATACCTAGGTGATTTCTCTGGTTCATGAGCTGCACTAGTTGTCAGTTTGTTTCTGGGTGCAATTCAAAGTGCAGGTTATGACCTATAAAGCCTTACTGTATATGGTATAGGCCTGATTACGTGAGGGATTGCCGATCTCCAGTGATGTCAGCCAAGTTCATTCATTCTGACAGAGTTGGTGCACTCCAAGTTCCATTGATCAAGCAGTGCTATTTATTGAGATCCCAGAAATGTATCTTCTCTGTTGTGGCATCTGCCCTCCAGAATGAGGTATTCATGGTATCTGGATGGCTGCCATCTGAGGGTATTTTGGAGAGCCTTAAAGACCTGACCCTTTTACCATGTTTGGGTTTGATGTCCCTTCTCAGGTGTATGTTTTGTTGACCAGATCTACCATCTGTTTATTTCTATGTTTTAATCTGGACTGTAGATTGTTTTGATTTTATGCTGTGATACACTCAGAGTTAATTGGACTTGGACAGCATCTAAGTTGAAATAAAGGGGGGGGAGGGAGAAAGAGAAAGAGTAATGCCTGCTTTGAATTCAAAAGGTAGAACAAACAGTGTTTAGAACCTTAACTTCACTGCACATTCACATACCTTGCAGTTTATTTAGAAATTAATCAGTTCAGCTAATAAATATGTAGGAAGAGTTATGCATATAGGGAGGTGAGTACTTCTCTGACAGCTTCCTGTCAGAGTATAGAGTATTCCTTATAGAATAATTTCTCCATTTTTAAAAACTATAGAATAGTCATATTCATATTATGTGTAAGTAACTAGAGCTAAATTATCCTCAAAAAGGGGTAGGGGCTAGGAGTTTTCTTGCACTCGTGTCTTGAATATATTTTGTTTTACTTTCAAGTTTACATTTGCTGGAGGCAAAATAAATTTACATCAGATGAGTAGAGTGTTGACAACTTGCATTTCTTTTTTAAATAAAAAAGTTCTCATTTGTCTCTGTTGTGCTCATAAATTAGAGAACATATAGAAAGCTAAGGAAAGAATAGAGTAGATCCCTTGCTTGGATTTCTGTTCACAACTTAAAAACCTATATTCACAACCCAATTTCATATATGTATGTTCATATGTTGTATTTGCTGAAACTCCTAGAATAGTAAGCAAAGAGATTAAATAGAATGAATCAATGGAAAAATGAAGTAAAACTAAACATAACAAACAAATGTGATGTTTTGGAGGATGGATAGCACAGAAATATTATTTTCCTTTCCATCACATGAGTAATATTTAATAAATCCTTGATCATGAACCAAACAGATTTAATCATATTTTATTTGGTGAATAGTCCAGATGATATTTCCACAATCTCCTATTCTGCTACAGCTATAGCTTTAAACAGAAAAGTATTTTTCACTTGAAAATAGCTATGGTTTCAAAACAATATGAGGTTGGGGAGAATCCAAGAATTCATGCTGTAGAAAAAGGAAGAGAGCTTCCCATGCAGTTAAATAATACACATTGCCTGTCAATCTGTGTATTGAGCATATTTTTTACCAATCTGGATTATCTGTTCTATTTTTTTCTTTCCATTTTTTTTCTCCAACAGGCAATATGAATGGATACTCCCCAAAATCTGCAAATATTTGGATTCTCAAAGCCTACCAGTGTTCCAGAATTAAGATCATGCATGATTATTTGGTGTGGTTTTTAAATATCTCTGTTAATATCTCAACTCACCAAGGAGCCTTGGTGGTGCAGCGGACTAAAGTGCTGTTAAGTAGCACTTAGCTGCAATTACTGCGAGTTCAAATCTCACCAGGCTCAAGGTTGACTCAGCCTTCCATCCTTCCGAGGTAGGTAAAATGAGGACCCGGATTGTGGGGGCAATAAGCTGACTTTGTATAAAAAAGAACACCGCTTAGGGGGGGCCAAAAACCCTACTAAGCAGGTATATAAAAAAAGTATGAAGGCTATTGCTCAATGCATTGTAAGCCGCCCTGAGTCTCCAGAGAAGGGCGGCATATAAATCAAACCAATAAATAAATAAATAAATAAATAAATAAATAAACTGATTTCAACATCTATTTTGCACACTGCCTTGAGGTACCTATACCCCAGTGGTGGGTTTCAAAAATTTTCACTACCAGGTGTGGCTAGGTGGGGGGGCATGTGACTGAGTGGGCATGGCCAATTTGACGTCACCCATGCCCACTCAGTCACATGAACCCCCCCTACCTAGCTACGCCTACAGGAGAAGGTAGGAAAATTGTTGGAATTTCCACCTATCTACCCCTGCCCTCCCTTCACCAGTTGCTGTTTCCCCTCCTTTAGCAGCTCCGGCCCTAGCCCCGCTTCCTCCCCTACCACTGCCTCTTTGTTCAGGCTGCTTACCTTCTGTGGCAGCTGGTCCAGAGTCTGGAAGGCAAGCTGACTGGAGTTTTTGGTGGCCCCCAGGTAGCCACTGCTGCTGCAAAGCAGCTGGCTAAGAAGCCTCCCTTTGAGAGCTGCTTTGCAGCTGTGGTGGCTGGCTGCAGGCCACCAAAAAGTACCAGAGGTTGCGGAAAAAGCTGTTGCCATTGCCGCCATGTTCTTTGCACATGGGCATCCCATTGGACTTGCAAGGCAATGGGATGCATGTGCACAAAGAACATGGCGGCGATGAACATGGCAGGCGGGGTGAGCAAGCGGCAACCAGGGAACCGGTTTGGGGGCATGGCCAGTCAGCCATCGCTACCGGTTCAGCGACCTTGGCCAAATTTCCACCAACAGTTTACATGAACCAGCTGAATACCACCTCTGCTATACCCCCACAAAACGTTTATAAAAATTATTTTAAAAATACATTACCAAAAAGAAATAATCTCACTAATGCTATTTAAATTTAGTGAGGAAAGGAAATAAACATTCTTTATATAAAGTTCTGCTACCTTTGGTTCAGCCCACATCAGGGCGAATTAACTATTACCTAATGGTGCCAACATGATGTTTCAAAATATCCTGTGCATAGTGCTCTCATTCTATTACTCATACAGCCTTTAAACTATCATGATCTTTTTTTTTTTATTTTACAAAAGAAGAACCTCAGAGACTTCTCCTTTTGCCTCTCTGAACTACCATTCTCAGTGAATGAGTGATTATTAAAAAGTTTAACTTCCATTGAACCCTTTTGAACTGATGTTGTTAGAAAGTCTTTCTTTATAACATCAGTTAAAATCATACCTCTTTTTTCCTTTTTTCTGTCTTGTGTATAAGAAAATGATATATCACAATAGCAGATGTACATTGCATTATGTATTTTATTATTAATTGATCACATATTTTCTGAAAATCTCCTTGTCATAGACCAACCCCTTGGCCACTACGCTGGCTCAGTGCATTTTCCTCAAGCGAGAAACATGTTTTATCAGTGATCTTCCTAAAATGTCTTCTTTAGGACACTCTTATTGAGCGAGATAAATTCTTTGGGAATATATCAAATAGAATTAAATAACTCCTGAAATACAGTGGGAGACACTTGTGTGTAGACGTGCATATGTTCAAAATAGAAAACAAGTATATTTTAAAGTGATAATTGAAAGATAAAAGTAGCCATGTTGGCAAGTGGGAGAGAAAAATCTAAAACATATACTGAAGCAGTATCTTATTTGAGCAATTCAGAGTTCACTAAAAATCTCAGATTCAACCCAGAAATAAGGAGAAATTTTCTGACAGTGAGAACAATCAACCAATGGAACAGCTTACCTTCAGAAGTTGTGGGACCTTCATTACTGGCAGCTTTCAAGAAGAGACTGGACTGCCATCTGTCAGAAATGGTGTAAGGTCTCCTGCTTGGGGTCAGAGGTTGGACTAGATGACCTACAAGGTCCCTTCCAACTCCGTTAATCTGTTAAATCTGTTTATCAGAGGCATCTGGAGGCAGCTATATTCAATGTTCTGGTATGACACTTTTATTATTCAAATTAACTATTTTAATGCTTTTGGACTAGACCAACAAGACATTGATGCTATGAAACTGTTCTGGGAATACAGTTATATCAATATGAATTTACTAGTTGTTGTAAAATTTACCCACAGTTCAATGAAGTGGAAGGGCTGAAACAGGAACAAATCAACAGTTATGAAGGTATTTTTAATCGGTCTCAATAAGAAAGTATATCAACTCTTTAATTTTTCATTTTCCCCCCACAGTTGAAGAATCTCTCACTCACAAGATAATGTGATTGTTCTACTGTCTTTCATGTACATTGGCCATTTGTCTCCTGAGAATTTTCTCTTTTGACTTAACATCCTAAAAAAATAGTATGGCATTGAATTTAAATGTGCTGAGATTGGAAGATGGATGGATAAAGCTGGTGACAAATTCATAAAACAACTTGAGTAGAATTTTGGTGGAGGCATATTGTTGTAGCATCTGAGCTGCAGAGAATTCCTTCTGCTCCAACTTAATTTAATGATATTTTTGAATTCTGGAAGTGGCTATTGATGTGTATCATGCGGGGAAATGTCAGAGAATACTGTGGGATCAGCAAAATTCTTTTACAATATTTACTGTAGTAGTTATTTAAAATATTTCTTCATCAGTTTCATGTGGCATTCATTTTTCCCAACTTGATTCTTTGGCTGTTTTTCTCCAACCCAACTTGCTGCAATACAAAGTATTTCTCCAAGTGATAACATTGTTTGTTTTCTTCAAGAAAACAAAAGGCCATTCTGCCCAAGGTCTGTATGTCTCATCTTGGCCAGCCACCAAAATGGAAGATGGTTTTCACATATAACTGTGGAAGAGATTTAGTCTAAGTGAGAATGAAACATTGACTAGCTACAACAGGAGATTGTGGATTTCTGACCAGACCACAGCCACACCTCCTCCTTGCCTTCCAACCCAACCTGCTGCAATACAAAGTATTCCTGCCAACTGAGCTGTGAAAATTTACTTTTCCCTTCCTCTCTGAGCCAGGGCTCAGTAATACATTTTAGGACCACACTTTTATCCAAGATTAAACCTTGGTTTTTAAATAGCAGTTGACCTAGCATTACAAAACAGCACCTTTGAGACTGAAGATCCATTACTGCTCTCACCAACAGTTCCAATCAGAAGGGAAGTAAGGCACCAGCCTATTGTTAATGCTCTGTAATGGTCTGGTTACAGTTTTCCATTGTATCTTCCATGACTTGTCACTTATATAGGCATCTGATACAAACCACAATGATGAAAAAGTAATGAAATGTGCAACATCACAACACAATACAGAGGGGTTTCACACTGCCATTTTAACATTGGACAACAATTCACATTTTGATCATGATGCTGCAATGCACATTTTGTTATTTGTTGTTCTTTGCTCAATGTTCATTCTGTGGACACCTATGTAATTTCACTAAAGTTTTTCCCCATGCCAGAATCTACTTACTGCTGTTCTTCCATCTTTCTAAAAATACCATAATGCTTAGATATAACAACAAACAGGGTGCCCATCCTAGGGATGCACTTTAAAGTCATTCATTTGGCACAGCCAGGGCACTGTTTGTTTTAAACTAAGGAGCAGCTGCTGCAACCTTTCTGGGAGATAGGTTTCCTCTTAAGGAGATGAATTAAGGAGTTGCTGAATAATTAACCAATACCCAATCATACATCTTGAGATTGGGCCAACCAAAGTGTGCTGTCTATCTCAGTGTTAAGAGGCCATGTGAGCCTGGATGGTTTAGGTTTAGGTTTATTTGATTTGTATACCGCCCTACTCCCGAAGGACTCAGGGCGGTGAACAGCCAACAATAAAATACATAAATACACAAAATTTAAAAACCCGATAAAATCAAATTAAATTATTTGGCCCAGACAAATTAAAATGCCCCAATAATTTAAAAACAGATTAAAATTTACGTATTTAAAAAGGGAAGAGATCAGGCCAAGCCCGCTTGATGGAATAAAAAGGTTTTCACAGCACGGCGGAAGGAGCGCAGATCCGGGATCCTCCGTATCTCTGGGGGGAGCTCATTCCAGATGGTAGGTGCCCCCACAGAGAAGGCTCTCCCCCTAGGGGCCGCCAGTCGACACTGTTTGGCTGACGGCACCCGGAGGAGTCCCTCTCTATGAGAGCGTACTGGCCGGTGGGAGGCTATTGGTGGTAGTAGGCGGTCCCGTAAATAACCAGGCCCTAAGCCATGGAGCGCTTTAAAGGTGGTAACCAAAACCTTGAAGCGCACCCGGAAGACCACCGGGAGCCAGTGCAGCTCGCGCAGGAGAGGTGTTACATGGGAGCGCCATGTCGCTCCCATTACCACCCGCGCGGCCGCACTCTGCGCCAGTTGGAGCCTCCGGGTGCTCCTCAAGGGGAGCCCCATGTAGAGAGCATTACAATAGTCCAGGCGGGAGGTGACGAGGGCATGAGTGACCGTGCGTAACGAGTCCCGATCCAAAAAGGGATGCAACTGGCGAATCAGGCGGACCTGATAAAAAATCCTCCCGGTCACGGCCGTCAAGTGCTCTTCTAAAGACAGCCGTGAATCCAGGAGGACGCCCAAGTTGCGAGCCCTCTCCGTGGGGGCCAGTGATTCGCCCCCAATAGTCAGTGATGGCGTCAACTGGCTATATCGGGACGTCGGAAACCACAGCCACTCGGTCTTGGATGGGTTGAGCCTGAGCCTGTTCCTCCCCATCCAGATCCGTACGGCCTCCAGGCACCGGGACATCACTTCAAGGGCATCGTTGGGGTGATCCGGGGTGGAGATGTACAGCTGGGTGTCGTCAGCGTACTGATGGTACTCCACCCCGAAACCACGGATGATCTCGCCCAGCGGCTTCACATAAATGTTGAACAGGAGAGGTGAGAGGACCGACCCTTGCGGCACCCCACATATGAGGGGCCTCGGGGCCGACCTCTGTCCCCCTGTCAACACAGACTGCGACCGGTCAGAGAGAAAGGAGGAGAACCACCGCAACACAGTGCCTCCCACCCCTAACTCTTCCAACCGGTGCAGCATGATACCATGGTCGATGGTATCAAAAGCCGCTGAGAGATCTAACAGGACCAGGACAGAGGAGCACCCCCTGTCCCGAGCCCTCCAGAGATCACCAACCAACGCGACCAATGCCGTTTCCGTGCTGTACCCGGGCCTGAAGCCCGACTGGAACGGATCCAGATACGTCGTTTCATCCAGGTGCTGGGGGAGCTGTTGCGCAACCACACTCTCAACAACCTTCACCACAAAACGAAGGTTGGAGACCGGACGATAATTTATCAACATTGCCGGGTCCAGGGAAGGCTTCTTGAGGAGAGGCCTCACCACCGCCTCTTTCAAGGCGGCAGGAAAGACACCCTCACCCAGCGAAGCATTTATAATCCCCTTTAACCAGCCTCGTGTCACCTCCCGAGAAGCCAGCACTAACCAGGAGGGACACGGGTCCAATAAACAAGTGGTCGCGTTCAGTCTACCCAGAATCCTGTCCACGTCCTCAGGGGTCACAGGATCAAACTCATCCCAGATAACATTCTCAAGACCTGCCCCAGTCCCTCCCCCTGAGACTATCCAGTCGGAGTCCAGATCTTCCCGAATCTGAGCGATTTTGTCATACAGATATTGAACAAAATCCTCGGCTCTACCCTCTAAGGGGTCCTCCCGCGCTTCCTGGTGGAGCAGGGAGCGGGTCACCCTAAACAGGGCGGCCGGGCGATTATCTGATGACGTAATAAGAGCAGCAAAATAGCTACATTTCGCTGCTTTTATCGCCACTAGGTAATTCCTAATATGGGCTCTTACCAGTGTCCGGTCAGATTCAGAAAGACTGGCCCTCCAACTACTCTCTAGGCATCTTTTCCGGCGCTTCAACTCCCTCAGCTCCTCAGTGAACCAAGGAGCTAAATGAGATCGGCGCCGGGTCAGAGGCCGCAAAGGCACGACCCGATCCAGAGCTCCAGCGGCCGCCCTATCCCAGGCGGCCACTAGGTCTCCAGTCGAGGCGTGTGCCAGATCCTCAGGGAATGGCCCAAGCTCCATCTGGAACCTATCCGGTTCCATCAGGCACCTGGGGCGGAACCATCTTACCAGCTCCGCCTCCCTGCGGCGGGGTGTAGCGGTTCGAAGGTCGAGACGAAGGAGAGAGTGATCAGACCATGACAAGGGCTCGGTGACTATATCCCCTATCTCGAGATCACTCAACCACTGTCCAGAGACAAAAACCAGATCCAGCGTGTTTCCCCCCGTGTGGGTAGGGCCATGAATTAACTGGGTCAGGTCCATGGCTGTCATGGAAGCCATGAACTCCCGAGCCACCTCAGATGCCTCACCAACGGACGGCAAGTTGAAATCCCCCATGACCATAAGCCTAGGGGTCTCAACCGCCACCGTGGCGATGACACTGAGTAGCTCGGGCAGGGCTGCTGCCACATGGCAGGGAGCCAGGTATGTGATCAGCAAACCCAGCTGAACCCCGTGGCCCCATTTCACAAGGAGGGATTCACAGCCGGGTGGGCAGGTTCAATCCTGAGGAAACACTGTGGGTGTAGATTTTTGAATCAGCTGAGATTGGGAATTTTCCATCTTTGTTCACCCCATCTGTGGATTGTCTTGGACCCACAGTTTCTGCTCAAATAGCAATGTGGCCAAGGGAGCTTTTTATAGCTTCATCTAGTGCATCAGTTGTGCTTTTCCTGGACCAGAAGGCCCATTAGAGGTGTCACTCATGCCTTAGTCTCTTCACAAATGAATTATACATGATCTATATGGGATTGCCCTTGACGGTCACTCAGAAGCTACAACTGGTACAGAATGCAATGATACAGGCAATAATGACCATGCTTTATTATGTCCATCAGGATCCACTGTTCCATGAGCTGTACTTACTACGGGTTGGTTACTGAATGCCATTCAAAGTACTACTTATCACCTAAAAAACCCCTTATGGCTTTGTGTGTGTGTGTGTTCAATTAATATTTATATATTGTTCTTACCTTTTAAAATTGTAAACTATACACCATTTTTAGGAGATAGCCTCTAAGCTGTGTAAGTAAGTATATACCTTTTTTTTTTTTGCATGGGTTAGCTTAAAATTTAAAAAAATGATAGCCCATTGATAAGATTGTTCATTTTGAAGTTGTAATCTGTACCTACCCAGTGCTACAGTAATATGAAAAACAAAAAAGAAAAATTGACCTAGCCCAATCTATTTTCCCAGATATGGTGCTTAAAAGTTGTCTAATCCTTACCCAACATAACCCCAGAGTCATGGCATAGGTTATACTCCAACACATCTGGTGCATACCATATTGAGGAAGTGTGCTGTAAAAAATATTAGGGCTTTTCTTAGCAATATACTTCCCTTTTCTTTTGCCAGTTATTTTATTTTATTTTTACTCCAGCAGTCTTTCAAAGGAAGTCTGTTTCTAAGAAAAGAGGAGATATGCTGTTTTGCATACTCATTTCTTGGCATGATCCAAAAGAATCCAAAATAGACTCCAAGCATGGACAAAAACCTGTCTATGTGAAGAAACTCACAGATAGCAATGTTGTATTTCTGCCCAAGAAGGAAGCCAGGATTTGATCATTCTGTTCCAGGCCATTGGTTTGATGACAATTACTTGGTGGGAAGTTTATTAATGACTTACAACATAAAATTAAGTAGTGCCTGAGAAAAGGGTACTTTCAATGCAGATTTCACAAATAGGTAAACCCTTGTAACTTACAATGCCCACTCATTAACAAATATCTTTTCAATTCAAAACTGAGATAAATGAATGAGTGAATGAATGAATCTTTCACATCCTCTGGTATAGGAAATATCAAGATTTCATCCTTAATATTCATTGAAAATAAGGTACTGGGAAGGATCAATCATTGCTCCCCAGGTCTTTATTCAAATAGATCATGCAATGTGTAACTCATCAAGATTGAAGTAGGATATACAAGTAGATGACTTAGTTAGATCTGTGGGACTGCTAAAAATGAGTGTTAGCAAACATCAGTTTAAACACATCATTCAGATGTTGTGGGTGCTTCATCACTGGAGGCTTTCAAGAAAAGGATAGACAGCCACTTGTCAGAAATGGCATAGGGTCTCCTGCTTGAGCGGGGGGGGGGTTGGACTAGATGACCTACAAAGTCCCATCCAACTCTATTATTCTGTAAGAACTTCTGTAAGACCATCATGACATCCAAGAACTAATTATCATGCTGAGAAAAAGAACAGGGTTCAGGTTTCCACAGACTGCAGAAATTTCATCTAGGAAATATGTATCACCAACCTATTTTGATTGCATTACAGTACTGCTGGATTATTGACCTTTTAAAACAGATCAGTATTCATCTTGTCCCAGGAGGACAGAAGCAAATAGAGAAGAATTTGCCAAAGGCTACTTGCTTCATGAATGAGGGAAGCTATCATTGCTAATAGATGAAACGAAATGTGCAATCCAGACAAGAATTTGATACCTCCAATTTTATCCAATTATCCTTATTAGCATCACATTCCTCATATATTTTCTTCTCTCTCTGACTCTTCTTTTGGGGAAAAAACAGCTTAGTTTTCCATAGCGAGCTTTTCTTAATTGCATGCTACTTTTATATTGTAAGAAGGTTCTGATGTACAATCAGTATTATTCAGCCTTACCAGTCAATGGTTAATTATAACAAGTTTTCATATAACAAATCGCTCAATTTATATATACTGTTTTTCTAAGCAGTGTACAATAAAACAATTAAAACAATTGATAAAATATTACTAAGATCATCACAGAATGTGCCAAAATCTCATATTTATTTATTTATTTATTTATTTATTTATTTATTTATTTATTTATTTATTTATTTATTTATTTATTTTATTTATTTTATTAAATTTCTATATAAAATGCACCTATCCCACGTACATCTACTGATATATATATATTAATATTGAAAAACCACAGCCCTCTAATAATAAGAGAGGTATATTATTTTGGCTTCATATTTTAATAAAATGTAATAATTAAATTAAGACACCCCAAGGACCAATTCCCAGGGGTATTTTCCAGATCTAAATCTTTGGAGAGAATTAAGGAAATTGGACTTGCATAAGATGAAGTAATGTTGAAGGATGCATAGCTCACAGATGTACACAGTATCTGTTCACATATTCTTCCTTTTGCCATGCTTCAGGTTATTTTATTTCATTTATTTTATTTGTTACTGTATTTTAAGCATATAGTTATTTTTGCACACCAAGTAATTTGGGTGACATTAAAGCAAAAATCAGAGGAAAAGGAGCAAGAGAGAATTTGACATTGTGTTGGATTTAATTCACTTCCAAAAGAAAAACAGTGGAACAAATTTAACAGTTGTCTATGGTCTGTTTCCTTTTTTGTTGTTTGGCCTTTTCATTGCATTTCATTTGGCATTAAAATTTTAGGATAATGGAAGACTTTGGGAAAACAAATAGCTAACACAATCTGGACTGCAGAGAAGGCGTCTGTTAATAAAAGTATTAAGAAAATATTAAGAAATAAAAAAATATTTCCATAATGAAGGGATAGAGCAATAGCAACTGAGATTGGGAACTGTGAGATGGTCTGTTGAACCCAAGCAATTCATCCTTTTCATTCCTGTAAACTTTCAGAAAAAGGAACCAGATGTAATACCTACTGCTAGCAATCAGAAAAGAATTTGATACGAGGCCTAGGCTATACCAGTTTCATGGACAATGTTGCCTTACAGGTGCAGTTGTGCTACTGCAGATGTGCTGGCACAGATGTGCTTCTAAGATTAAAGTAGTAAGCAGAATGAAGATGATTAGTTTCCCAATCTGATCTTTGACGCAGAATAATTTTCTACTAAGCCAGTCCCCGCTTTGCTTCCACATTTCTTCCTTTTAAATATAAGCAATCATTGGTTTCTTCTTCCCATCACTGACACTTACAATAGCGTAAGCATATTATGTATAATTTTGTTTATTGAATAGTTTTTCCTAACAGCTCTCCTTGAAGTATTTGTCTCCATGGTTACATCTCCATAAACAGTTCTTCAGTAGGTACAATATAGCCTCAAAACTGCTGAAATCTAACTCCAGGAAACACTGTGATCCAGATTTTGTGGTTTTCAGTGCTTAGAAAACATGCGTGTTGAAAGATCTTACATTTAGGTATTTTGACTTATCTGTCACTGAATTGTGTTAGTAATGGTTACTTTGAGATCTGTCATGGAGGATCCTGGGAAACTGAAATGTTCTGAGGTTAGTTTGCCTTTATTTATTTATTTATTTTTCAAGAATGTATTAGATAATATATATAAGTATAAGCATGAATTGAATACATAAAATAGATACAAATAGAGGAAACATTAGGACAAGGACAGTAGGCATGCTGGTGCTCCTATGCATGCCCCTTACAGACCTCTTAGGAATGGCGTGAGGTCAACAGTAGACAGTCTTAGGTTAAAATTCTGAGGGTTTTCGAATGAAACCACAGTCAGGTAGTGCATTCTAGGCATTGACCACTCTGTTGCTGAAGTCATATTTTCTGCAATCGAGTTTGGAGCAGTTCACTTTAAGTTTGTATCTATTGTGTGCTCATGTATTGTTATGGTTGAAGTTGGAGTAGTCATTGACAGGTAGGACATTGTAGCAGATAAATTTATGAGCTATGCTTAGGTCATACCGAAGTCGGCATAATTCTAAATTTTCTAAGCCCAGAATTTTGAGTCTGGTGACATAAGGTATTTTGTTGCAAGTGAAGGAGTGGAGGACTCTTCTTGTGAAATATTTCTGGACACGTTCAATTGTATTAATGTCCGATATGCAGTGCAGATTCCAGACAGATGAGCTATATCCGAGAATTGGTCTAGCAAATGCTCTGGTTAGTAGTGTGATATTACCGGAGAAGAAGCTATGCAAGATTAGGTTTTACAACTCTTAATGCCTTTTTGGCGATGTTGTTACAGTGGGCTTTGGCACTTAGATCATTAGATATGAGTATTCCAAGGTCCTTGACAGAGTGAGGGTCATCTACAAGGTCATGTCCACTCAGCTTGTATTTTGTGTTCTGGTTCTTTTTGCCAATGTGTAAGACAGAGCATTTGTTGGTTGAGATTTGGAGTTGCCAATTATTTGACTATTCCGACACAAAGTCAAGGTCTTTTTGAAGGGCAGCAGCATTGCCAGTGGTGTTAAATATTTTTACATCATCGGCAAAGAGAACACAGTTGCTTATAATATGATCACAAAGATCATTTATGTATAGTATAAAGAGTGTTGCTCCTAGAACGCTGCCTGGGGGGACACCGCTATTAACAGATGCAAGATTTGATAGGGCACTCCTTATTTTGACCACTTGTTGTCTGTTTGACAGGAATGCAGCTATCCAATTATGTAGGGGTCCGGAGATGCCATAGGATTCTAGTTTTAGAAGTAGTTTGTCATGTACCACTGAATCAAAGGCTTTATAGAAGTCTATGTAAATTGTGTCTATTGCTTTGCCCTGATCGAAACTTGTAGTCCATATGTTTTTGCAGTGTAGAAGTTGTAGATTACAGGATAATTTTTTTCTGAAACCAAATTGTTTATTAGCGATTAGGTTGTTTGTTTCTAGGTGGGAGGTAATGGAATGTTAGTGATTGATTCCATGACTTTGCAGGTGACGCAGAATAAAGAGATTGGTCTGTAATTTTCAACTAGGCTGGGGTCTCCCTTTTTGAAGATAGGGATGACCCTGGCTAGTGACCATAGGTTGGGTAGGGAGCTAGTCCTGAAGGTTTTTTTTAAAGATTATGCTTAGGGGTTCTGCTATAGCAGTGGAAAGCTTTTTTAAGAAGTATGTACATAGTCCATCAGGTCCGAAAGATAAGAAATGATTTTAGTCTGCGTAGTGCCTTTTCAATGTTATCTTCTGTGAAATCTATTTGTGTTAGATCATTGTAGTTATTTGTGGTACGACTAGGGAATGTTGGGCATGATCCATTGCTGTTTACAAAGACTGAACCGAAGAATGTGTTGAAGAGGTTTGCTTTAACCGGCCATGAATGGTGTGAATGAGTTTTAATGTTTTTAATGTTTTTAATTTTTAAATATTTTTATAATGATTTTAAATGCATTGTGAGCCACCCTGAGTCTTCAGAGAGGGGCAGCATACAAATTGAATTAATAAATAATAAATAAATAAACTGCTTCATCATTGCATTCTTTACCGTTAGATTCTTTTAGGGGTGGGATGGATCTTGAGTCTTTAAGTTTGTTGTTTACAAAATTATAGAAGGACGTATATTGAGACAAAAGTCAATCATGCTGTGGTCACTGTTGGAAAAGGGTTCTTTTATCTGTTGTCCATAAATTGAGTTTAAACTGTTGCAGAAGATGAGGTCAAGGCAGTTGTTGAGTCTAGTGTTGTTTGTTACTAGTTGATCTAGACCTAGATTTGTAACAGCATTGTATAGGGTTGCATGTATGGGTTCAGTTGTACATTAGTTTATTGTCCAATTAATAAGAACTAGGTTGAGATCACTAAGAAAGATGAGAGGATATGAGCAGGAGGCTGCCCACATTAGTAGTGAAGTTAACTTGTTCGCATGTGCGATATCATAGTCAGGGGCTCTGTAACATAGTAAGAAGCGAAGTGTGGTGTTTAACAGACAATAGTTTCCAGAGGAGCGAGCTCATGTGCAACTTGAATATTTTTTAAGTTTAGTGACTTTTTGTAGAAGATAGCTACTCCATCCCCTCTGCGGATTTGGCAATCAGACCGATAAACGTGATAGACTCTTACTGTGATAATGGAGTCAGGGAGGGTTGTTTTGTTTTGTTTTGTTTTGAATCCTTATGTCAATTTCTGTCCATTAGTTATTTTGCACAAAGCTTGCCCTATTTGTCCTATGTAGAATCCAGAGGGATATAAACTTTCTTCAGAGAATTTAGATTCCCTCTCTAATCATCTTCATTGCACTCTTTGGAATATCTTAAATTGATTGATTCTTTAGAATGTGGTGTCAAATACAGTACTCAAGTCTAAATAGAATGAAACATGTTTCCCACAATTTGAAAAACTATATTTCTACTAAAATTATATTTGTCTCTTTCGTAGCCATGAACACATTTTATGTTCATATTCAACTTATATTCTACAACTGTTTCCCAAGTACAATTGGCATTATAAATACTTTATTTTTCTTTCCTTAGTGAGTAACTTTGCATTTGACTCCTAAATTGCATTCTTTCATAATCATTTTCTTACTTTTGATTTGTATTAATCACCTAGATTAATATATTCTAACACATGGATTCTCCAACTATGGACCAAGACATCCCATGGAGATTTTAGAAGGATTTAGAAGGATTTCCCGCACAAGCAAGAGTATTAACTTGCACAAAGTTCTGTTTCTCTGGAATTGCCTCAATAAAGAACAAATATTGATCCAAAATAAACACAGAACAAGAAATGAGAGTATCTGTCTCAAAAATAAAATCAAGAATTTTGCCAAAGTAAGTAAGGTCATGTTTCCCATTTAAAAAGTACAGTTTTAAATTTGATACTTTTATTGTTTATAAAGTTTTTATTTTATAAAGCTGGTGGATTCTATAATTATTTTGTTTAATATACAGATTAAAATATAATTAATAAAAGTAATTGGTATACTTATTTCTTGCCTAACTAGCTCCAAAGAGATCATTAATTTTATTCCTTGTGGGCAAGAAATAAGAAAGCATCATACAAATTCATTTTTCATTTAAGGGGTCACAACGCCATAAAATTTTAAAAACCTTGTTCTAAAACTATGCATTAGATTTCCTATTCATTTTTGTATCATCTTCAAATTTGATAAATATTTCTTCTATTTTCCCACTCAGATCATTAATAAAAATGTAGAGGCGCACAAACTGAACATTGAACTGAACCCTTGTCTCCATATTGATGAAGATTCCTGAGCTCTTTTTAAGCCTCACATTTCAGACAGTTACAGTATCTATCTCTATCTTTCATCTTGAAAATTGTCTGCCTTTTATTTCTGTTTCAGACTATTGTCCATCCAGTGAAGTAGAATGGAAATATGCCTTCCTTGATCAAATTTACTCTCTGCCTCTCAGTATCTGGTCTATGAAATATCTCAAATATTTCAGTTTGTGTCATAAAAGGGCTGGCATTCGTTTCAGCATTGATAGCTGAATTATATTTCTGTAGCATTTTATTCTTGTATTTTTCTGGCTCCTATAAAATAATGTGGCACATTTTGGCATACAATTTTGCTTTACAGGTGGTCCTCGACTTACAGCCACAATTGAGCCTAAAATTTCTGTTATTAAGTGAGACATTTGTTAAGTAAGTTTTGCCCCATTTTAAGTTGGTTAAATTGTTAAGTGAATCACTGCAGTTGATAAGTAGTAAGCCAGTTGTTAAGTGAATCTGGTTTCCCAATTGACTTTGCTTATGAGAAGGTTGCAAAAGAGGATCACTTGACCTTGGGAAACAGCAATGGTCATAAATATGAACTACTTGCTAAGCATCTGAATTTTGATGACATGAACATGGGGATGCTGCAGTGGTTGTAAGTGTGAAAAATGGTCATAAGTCACTTTTTTCAGTGCTGTTGTAACTTTCAACGGTCAGTAAATGAACTGTTGTAAGTCGTGGACTACCTGTACTTTGAATCTGAAAGAAAAATGTCCTCTACAAAATCAATTCAATGTAGCCAATGCTATAACATTGGTAATTTGGCTCTTTTTTTGTGTGTGTTGGTAGATGTACATAGGCATTTTTGGCTCCTAGTGCAATTATAAAAGACCATATTTTCTTATGATTCTTGTAAATTAGCCATATGCATTGATGGGTGGGAGTGAGCAAAAGATTAAATATGTGTGGTGCAAACATGCAGTGTAAACATGTAAATTAAATATTTGTGTCCAACACTGGGGTGCAAGTAGAAAAAGCTAGGATGATGATGTCATTTTCTCATTTTTTCATCACCACCAGTCATATTGTTATTACCAATATATAGAAAGAAGAATGGGTGAAAAGACAAAAATGGCATAAACACTTTGGATCGTTTTTGAGAATCATCAGACTGCTAGATTAGTTGCAAAATGCAAAATTGCAGCAAGATATTTATAGAGCAGATGTGGGGGACAGGATGAATAAATCAGCTCTCTGATGAATATTATGGGAACTACATCACATGTATTTGTAGAATCCAATTCCACATCCATAGTAGGTTCATATAGAGATCCCTACTGCTTCCAATATTTGTAAAACATGCAGTTTTCATAAAACTCTTGAGCCTGCATGGATGAGGATTTATGTATATTCTCCCTCTCCCTCTCCTTCTCCCTCCCTCTCCCTCCCTCCCTCTCTCTCTCTCTCTTATAGTGCATATACTTTATCAACACCAAAGCCTTTAAACATAGTTTACACATTTGACAAATAGTTTATAGGAGGCGAGACAGAGATATCTACTGTAAAATATAATGAACCAATCAACTCAGCTATATTTCACTCATTTTTTTAAAAAAAAAAGTTAATGCTTTTTAAAATGTATGGTTGGGACTTAAATAACAAATGCTCTAACTACAGGTGGTCTTCACTAATGACCACTTACTCAGCAATCTTATGATGCTGCTGAATGAGTGGCACTTATGACAGTCACAGTGTCCAGCGGCTGTATGATTGCCATTGCAACCTTCTTTGCTGGCTTCCTACAAGCAAAGTCAATGGAAAAGACAGTAGGAGGCTGCAAATGGTGATCATATGACATCCTTGCTTAATGACCCACATGAGTTGCTTAACTAAAGCAACTGGTAGTGCCAGATTTTCCATTGCTAATCAGAGTACTATGTGATGTCCCACTTTAGGACCTGTTGCTTAGCAATGGAAATTTCAGTCCCAATCACCATAATTAAGTGAGGACTACCTGTGTACAAATTCAGAGCATAATTGTTGACTATTTGATATATAACATTTATATCAATGTGCAAATTTTGAACTTCCACAGCCTACTTCATTTTTATTTATATCATTAAAGGAACCTAAATAGAAAACATCTTTTTTTTTTTTTGAAAATATGATACATGTATTGCAACAATTGATTAGTACTACAAACAGAGAAAATGCATTGACCAGGGAAAACTGGCTATTAAGAAAATGAAGAACTGAGAAACTCAAAATGTAAGCTAGCAAGTGAATGAAAAACTGAATTGTGTGGATCAGTGATTAAAAGTTTATATTTTTCTTTGTATATTTTTTCCTGTTCCTAAAACTACGTTTGACAATAATGGGAAGCTAAATATAAAATTCAGACTGCAAAATAAACATGGTTAGTTTCTCTCTACCTTTAACAAAATCAACAACTCTATGGGACAAAACTTTTTGTAAAGGATCTGAAATATTGTATGTAATTTTATTTATTATGATATCAGATTTGTAGAATGAAGCAAATATTTGAAAGGGTTTTTCTTAAAGTTGTTTAAAATTCTGTCTGACTAAAACTGCAATAAAGTGATGCATACTATAATATTCTAACATTCTTTGCAGAATTTTTTTTAAATTAGGGCATTTAGATTTATTGCATGTTACAGAAGTTTGATTTCTCTGTACCCTCATAAAAGAGAGGCCCTAAATCATCTTTTTGTGATGGCCCCATATGAGCACTCTAGAAAATATGAACAATCTGGCTGATGATTCAATTAATCATACCTGCACTTTCTCTTATTATGAAAAGAAACAAACTGAGAGGAGTGGGCATACTGATTCTCTTTAATTTTCTAAGTATAATCCATATATTTGACACCAGTAATTGTTGGTTGACATAACTGACTTCTCTGCCCTGTTAATCTCTAGCATTCAGTTTGTCTCTCAAAATAACATTCTGTAAATAATCATTTGAAGAAGACAATATTGTTAACAGCTCAAGAACAAAAGGACACAATAGTTTCATATTTTTTAAATTCAATCCTGTCACCAAGATTCATTCATTCATTTAACTCATTAAAGTGTCTATAGTACTAAATTCCCATTAGTTTAGTTTAGTTTAGTTTATTTGATTTGTATACTGCCCTACTCCTGAAGGACTCAGGGCGCTGAACAGCCAAACAATAAAATACATAAATATAAAAAATTTAAAAAACCAGATAAAATCAAATTAAACCATTTTGGCCCAGACAAATTAAAACAGCCCAATAATTTAAAAACAGATTAAAATTTACATATTAAAAAGAGGGAAAAGATTAGGCCAAGCCCGCCTGGTGGAATAAAAAGGTCTTCACAGCGCGGCGGAAGGTACGCAGATCCAGGATCCTCCGTATCTCCGGGGGGAGCTCATTCCAGACAGTAGGTGTCCCCACAGAGAAGGCTCTCCCCCTAGGGGCCACCAGCCGGCATTGTTTGGCTGATGGCACCTGGAGGAGTCCCTCTCTATGAGAGCGTACCGGCCGGTGGGAGGCTATTGGTGGTAGTAGGCGGTCCCGTAGGTAACCAGGTCCTAAGCCATGGAGCGCTCTAAAGGTGGTAACCAAAACCTTGAAGTGCACTCGGAAGATCACCGGGAGCCAGTGCAGCTTGCGTAGCAGAGGTGTTACATGGGAGCGCCATGTCGCTCCCATTACCATCCGCGTGGCCGCACTCTGCACCAGTTGGAGCCTCTGGGTGCTCTTCAAGGGGAGCCCCATGTAGAGAGCATTACAATAGTCCAGGCGGGAGGTGACGAGGGCATGACTGACTGTGCGTAAGGAGTCCCGATCCAGAAAGGGACGCAACTGGCGAATCAGGCGAACCTGATGAAAAATCCTCCCGGTCACGGCCATCAAATGCTCTTCTAAAGACAGCCGTGAATCCAGGAAGACGCCCAAGTTGCAAGCCCTCTCCGTGGGGGCCAATGATTCGCCCCCAATAGTCAGTGATGGCGCCAACTGACTATATCGGGACGTTGGAAACCACAGCCACTCGGTCTTGGATGGGTTGAGCCTGAGCCTGTTCCTTAGGCACTAAGATACTAAGCAGCTTACAGAATGCTAGAATTTAAGATTAAAAATATCCAACAAGTACAAATTTCCCTGGAGTTGCAACCGCAGTATGAGAAATCTTGTTTTGAGGCCATTAGGGACATCACCAATACTGACCAAATTCCTGTCTAGTACACTAGTCCCTGACTTTCAACCATAATTGAACCTGGAGTTATGGTCATAAGTCATGATGCTTGTTAAATGGGTCATCACATGACCATACCTGATTGTACAACCTTTTTTGGGATGGTCAGTAAGTGAACACCATAATCATTAAATGAATACCACAGTCATTAACTGAATGCAATGGTTGTTAAACAAATCCATTATACCCAAAGGGATTTTTTTGCAGGAAACCAGAAGTAAATGCTGGAAACTGGCAAAAAAACCTGCAAATCATTGTCATGTGATCATGATACACTGCAAATGTCCAGAAATGTGAGCCAGTTGTCAAGCCCCAAAATGTGATCATGTGACTGCAAGGGGGGTTGTGTGCAGCCACCAGAATTTTTAAATCAGATCATATATACCTTTAGGGAAGGGTTCATCATGACTTCAAATGGTTGCTAAGAATACCCCAAGTCCGAGATTTCATTATATGATTCTCAATCTTCCTCTTGAAAGCATAAGGTTGACTCAGCCTTCCATCCTTTCTAAGGTAGGTGAAATGAGGACCCAGTTTGTGGGGGCAATAAGCTGACTTTGTATAAAATATACAAAAGTATGAAGGCTATTGCTTAATGCATTGTAAGCCGCCCTGAGTCTCCGGAGAAGGGCGGCATATAAATCAAATTTAAAAAAAAAAAATTACTCTCACAATGATAGCATGTTTATTTGAGAAAGAATTAGAAATTGTTATCATTAAGTGGCATCTCTAACCAAGGGAATGATCTGTTCCAAAGTACTTTCACATTGTTGAATATTTTCAATAATGAACAACTCTCTCAACATTATGTAATCATCAAAATAAAAGACAAATGACTGAAGAATATTGGTATTGCCAGGAATTTAACTTAAATCTACTATTCTTCTCTTTGACTTGGACACAAACCCAGAAGTTGATCTGCATTGACAGTCTAATGCAGTGATGGTGAACCTTGTGTAGAAACGTTGTGCGTGCATGCATATGCTCGTCAGGGCTGCACTCCAGAAAAGCCGAATTTCTGGGTTTTGCACACCCAACGATCAGCTGGCTGGCACGCGTATGCAGGACGGTTTTTGTCACTGCCACACATATGAAGGGATCACGCTCCAGAACAGCCAAACTTCCAGGTTCTGGTGCACATGCACACCCAACAATCATCTGGCCAGCACGCATGCGCACACTGGCTTTTGGCACTGCCACACGCTCAAAGGACAAATGATTGTAGCCCATGCATGCATGTCAGAAACCCGGAAAACAAACAGGCAAGGCCGCGCATGCCGGGCAACATGGCTTTGCGTGCCACTTTGGGCACCAGTGCCATAGGTTCGCCATCATGGTGATATGGGGTCTTGCCATTCAAAGGCAAAGATTGGTTGGCATTCTTCTGATAATGAAATATAGAACAATGCATCCTTTAAGTCCAACACAGTAAATCACTTATATTTTGGATTAATTTGGGCCAACAAAGTATATGGATTGGGTACTACTGCATGGAGGGTAAGGGTGTTAGTATTCACCCAGCTCAAGTCTTGTATAAAATGAAAGGGCCCATCTGGTTTCTTAACAGGCAACATTAGGATGTTCCAAGGTGAAGATGTTTGGATTATGAGTCCCCATTTTAGGAAATTTTCTGTAATGGGCTGGAGACCTTCCTTTGCCTCCCATTTAATATTATATTGCTTTATATTGTCCACCTGTCCCCTCAGGACTAAAGACACTATAAGTGCTTAAACAAATATTCCCTGGCTGTCCTGCTGCCCAAACCCAAGGTTTCACTGCATTTTCTATTTATGGTGGGATTGGGGAAATTTCTTCTTTTATTACTAGGGCGGTTGCTCTTCTTCCCCAAAAGTGGGACTGGACATTCTGGTAAGTACAGGAACTGATGGGTTAACACAATGCACCCTATTTTACATTCTAAAGGTTGTAAAAATGGGGCCAAAATAACTTTTCGTGAAGTCCCAACAATCTCATCAGCGGTCTGAGGAGCAATAGCCTGTTAAGGACAGATCTACAGTAGAACCTCTGGTCACGGCCATAATTCATTCCATAACTGGTTGCAAACCGATTTGGTCGTGACCGGAAGCTAATTTTGGAAATTACAACAAAAATGGAGCAGAAGGGGAAATTGGCCCCAGGGAAAAAAAATTGTGAATTGTTTGGTCAGAACCAGTAGTGAAATTCAATTTTTTTTACTAACGGTTCTGTGGGCGTGGCTTGGTGATCATGATGTGGCTTGGTGGGTGTGGCTTGGTGGGCATGGCAGAGGAAGGATACTGCAAAATCTCCATTCCCACTCCACTCTGGGGCCAGCCAGAGGTGGTATTTGCCGGTTCTCTGAACTGCTCAAAATTTCCGCTACCGGTTCTCCAGAACCTGTCAGAGCCTGCTGGATTTAACCCTGGTCAGAACCCGATTTGGTTGTGATCAGAAGCATTCGTGGCCAGAGGTTCTACTGTACTTGCTGCTGTTTTCAAATCCACCATCTTCGTCTTGGCGCCTCACTAATATTCTGCCATCAATTGGGGAAGGGAGGGTGGAACAAATGGGCAATAAAGCTGTATATTTTTATGATGAGAAATTGGGAGGGGGGATTGACAGTTGAGGAACAACAGAGTTCTTTGGAATCTGGTTCATGGTGGCACAGTAGCATCTTCAAGGCCATTTGCCCTGAGAGTGGAATTTCACCAGCCCAAACACTTTAGCATTTCCCAAAACATCTCAGCAGTGCTGGATTGGCTACATAGACCACAGGGGGAGGGCTAGGGGAAACCAGTTTTTACCTGTCCTTATTCCTAAATCTTCAGGAGTTATCTAATGCACATTCTATTTGCTCCAGGCCATCCCTATTCCTAACTTCTAGCTGAGGTATGCAGGATATCTAACTCTTTGTTACTGTTATCAGTTCTTTAACCATCCAGAGTTGATACAAGTGTTATATGTGGATATTGTGTGTAAATAAGCATCCTTTGTTCTTGCCAGGCAGACTCTACAATTACAGGCTTCTCTGTTTTCTTTCAAGTGTATGCCATAGCCTTGCTTTGTTTTATCAGACAGCCCATCACATCCTTACTGATCCCTGCACCCTATCAGAAGAAATTATGTACTTATGAACACTATGGCAGAAGGAAAGATTGAGGTGCCCTCTCTTCTTCCTTATTGATCTGTCCCCGTCTACACACACATACAAACACAGCCAGCCGAGGGTTAAGAAAGTACTTGGCACGAGAGCTACGTTGGGGCACGCAGAAGATCTGGTTGTTACCCCATTATGATGGTTGGAATTAATAATCTTGAAGAAAGCCACTACTACAGATACTGTATGGAATACAATTATAATGTCACTCGGGTGGTTGTTTTCTTTTTTTTATATACATGAAGATATTTATTATTGATGGGGGCAGATGATAACTGAAGATTCCGAACATTCTGTTGGAATTAGGATGTCATGTTACCCTAATATGGGTGATGGAGTTAACAATCTAGTTGAAAGATATTACAGAAGACATTATATGATTACAAGTTTAAAGTTATTGATTTTATTTATATAAGGGAATATTTTTTTTTAGTAGGGTGGGCAGAAGAATAAAGATATTAAGAATTGTTATGTATGGAAATTTTGTAGGAAAGTGGGTGGAGACAGGCTAGTTTATTGATTGTTTAGTTTAAGAAAAGGGATGTTTAAGAGATATATTTATAGGAGTGGAGGAAATGGACAGACTATGAGTTGAATAAATGTTAAATTAGGATTTATTATATAGTTTTATAGTGGAAGGATGCTTTGAAATATTATATTAATATACACAAAAGATTAAACGTTAAATTAGGATTTATTATATAGTCTTAAAGTGGAAGGTTGTTTTGAAATGTTATATTAATATACATAAGAGGTTTGATTTAAGAGATATATGTATGGGGAGGAGAAAAAGGGCAGATTATTGTTAAATTGGGAGTTATAATAATATTATTATGTTAAACTAGAAGTTATTACATAATGTTATAGTAGAATGTTATTTTGAAATGTATAGTAAAAGGGGGATATAATAATATTATTAGAAAGAAAGGGTCAGTATTTGGGGGATGGAGTAAGGGGATGGTAAAGTATTATATAATCTGTTATGAATTCAGATTTTACTTTGAAGAAGTCACAGGGGGAGGGGTGGTGAGGGGGGGTTAGGGAGGAGGGGTGGGAGAAAAAAGGGGGAAAATCTGTATTTGAAAAACTTTTTCAATAAAAAAAAAAGAAAGTACTTGGCACGCACACAGGTTGTTATCTCAAACTTGGCAACAATATAAGCTCTGTCTACCAAGAGCTTTACTGCAACAGATAACATAAAATTACATACGCATTGTAAATAGTCCAGCAAAACAATATCCCTTCGGCAGCTTCAGACGTTGTTCAAGTGACTAGCCAGAGTTAGTTTTTGTTCGTCACGGAGTTTTACCAGCCACCACCCTCTCTTATATAGTCTCTGGGGTGTGGTCCAGTGACTCAGTTCTAATCCCTAGCACGCCTCCTTAACTGCTGCAACCGTTTATCACACCTTTGTTGGCGTGCATCCAGGAACGACGGCTCTCCTTCCTCGCTCTCATCCGAGACACCTGGCTCCTGGCTAATCTCCTCTCCCTCGGCAGTGCCAGAGGGGAGGGGCCTGGAGAGGGAGGCCTGGCTGACTCCTCTCCCTCATGTTTGGAGCCTTCTTCCTCCGATGAGATATGCTCAGAGGGCGGGGCCACAACACTTATCAATATTGATTGCCTCACATATGTGAGGAAACATATTTGCAAATGCTAGATCATGTATTGATTTTAAATGTAAGAGCAATTAAACAGATGGATAGAAATAATGGAAATAACTAAAAATAAGATTTTCAGGCAAATATTTCCCATCCCCCAAAATTGGAAGGAAATTTAGGTGCAAGATGTCCTTGAAAAGAAATATAGCACACCTGTTATATTCTTCATTCAACCATCTAACAATGAGCTGGGATTGGGTGTCAGTATGTGTGTATGTGTGTTCATGACTGGGAGGCCACTCTTAAACCCTAAGGAGAGGAGAGAACAAAAATGAAGATGCAAAATTATGGGAGCCATAACACATACAGTACGTGGGTGGATAGTTTAAGCGATTCCCCCCACCAGATCTGTACTGAACCTATTTGGAGACCAATTGCTGCAGGTTTTGTGTGTTTCTCATTTCAGAATATCTGTACCTGTACTGTTGTTTTTAGAAACAATGATTAGCAAAACTGAATAATGTGGTAAGAAATACACAAAAAAGGTTGCCCATCAGCTTCCTTCCTTTTCAACACTTGATGCTAAAGTTCAGTATGTATTTGAGTTTCTCCCAAACTTTTTTCTTCTTTATACACTGCAGACATTTTTTATTTCCCCCCCCCCAAAAAAAACCCCTTAAGAATGATGTATAAAAAACAGCTCAGATCCTACTGAAAGGGGGTTTCACCAGCTTAGTTCCTGCACCCAGGAAATCATTTTATATGACTTTGAGATATCTGGCTAAAAACAACATACAGTAGGTGTTCATAAGAATGCAAGAGAAGGTAGTTATTGTAGCATGAAGCTATATTTGTACATTTTCAGAATCACTTTGTTCACGAGACACATTAGTTCATAACGGCAATAAATTAAAGGAAGCAATGGAGTTTCTGTGTGCAGACCAAGCCAAGATCATCAGGCACACCCCTTTTTAACGTGCATCCCAACAGTCCATTTATTTACTCATCAGCTGCTGTTCCGACTGATCTAGGGACCATTTTAGGTACAGGAGAAGAGACTGATTGAAAAAATCAAATCCTTTCACTACCTAAACCATTATTGCCTTGCAAGGTAATGCCTAGGACCCAGGAGGAAGCGGTCAATAGGTTTTACTAGGTTACCTACGGTAATTGAAAAAGGAACTACACTTTCAGTAGTGCCCTCAAGGCAAAACTGTTGCAGCTTGTTACACACTTAAAGGAGAAAACATTGCAACAGCTAAGGTATCTCTCAGAAATGTGATGAAAGCAACAACATGAGGGCAAAGAAATTGCTGGAGCATGTTCACGTTATGACTAGGCACAATCTTACATGGGTGAGAAATTCACAATATATTTATCATTAACTGAACACTCCTCCCAGATTCTTTTCAGACAGCGACCTACAGACTTCAGAAGGCCTTTGGGAACAGCATTCCTCTTGCTTTCATTTAGCCAAGTTCCCAAGACCACGTTTTTGATACTGCTTTTGGTTTTGACTCCCTGATGTCTTATAGATGATATGATTGCTACACTATTTCCCAACATGGGTTTTTGTTATTCCTTCATTGCTTTTTTTTCTGATATTTTTAATTTACATTCATTACAGTTCTGAATCCTTCCTTTTAGACTTTACCAAGAGAGACAAATGGTAAAATTATGAAATAAATAATTTTAAAAAAACCAATGTCAGATCCCAGTTTTCATCAGACTCATACTTAGATATAACAGGAATCAGGCCACAGCAACTTCAGGAGAACTGCAGCTAAACATTTAGAAAATGTAAGAATGATGTTGAGCCTATGTGCTATATCCATTGTATTTTATCAACAAAGATTGCACATGGATAATAGGAATCCTTATAATAAAGGAACAATAAAAGTAGCTCAGTACTCTATCAAAACTTAGCCCGGATAATTTGATATAGCAAGGATGCTCTCAGAGAGAAATATATCACCTTTTAGGTGTTTAGGATAGCTGGGAAGGTGCAAGGTACAAGAAAAAATATTCCATTTTTAGGTTATCTAATCAAGCAGTGACTCACCAAGCTGCAACTTCCTGGAGGGAAGGAATGGCCTTCCAGGAAGTTGCAACATGAAAGGACATGATTAATTCCAAAAAACAAGAATGGGAGAAGGAAGCATAATGGTACTCAAATTTTATGAGATTTTTTTTAATGAAATAGTCTGGTCCTTCCAGGCAAGAATATGCATTTCTTAAACTGACCAGCTGTCTGGGTTCTGTCCCCATCGTTATATAGCTACAGTGTGTCGATGCAACAAAGAAAACCATGATATATCAAGCAGCGAAATTGGCTATAGTCCCTGATTAGTATGTACCTAAGAGGAAAGCACACATAGGTAATGTCATGCTTGAGAGACTTGTTAGCAGCTCTGCTATTTCAAATTTCAGTATAAATTCACATTCCTCAAATCCTGCAATCACCCGAAATTCTTTATAGATTAGATTAGATTAGATTAGATTAGATTAGATTAGATTAGATTAGATTAGATTAGATTAGATTAGATTAGATTAGATTACTTACTGCATTCGAATTATGGGATGCAGCTTTCTATGGCTTGAACTGTATCAAGCTACATGTGGGAAATAACTATACATATTTTATTACCACCACCACCACCCCATATTTATACACAGAATGCAGCACATATCCTTACTGTTTTAGCTTTCTGTATGCAGCAAGATTTTGGTAGATAATATTTAGGCATGTGACTACCTATTATAGCACCTCCCTATTGTCTCCCTCACTAATATAATTCAAGAATATACATAACATATTTCTGCCAAAAAGTCAATCAATGTGACATGCAAACTATCCCTTAAGCCGCTATAGTAGACAAGAATTTTTGGGTTTGGGTTTGGGTGCTTTCCTAATGATGAAAGACATCATTTTATTCTTTGAAGAAGTCAGGATGAAATGAAATCCTTTCAAACAGAAAGTTGAAAAATGATGACTTTCTAGCAACCTCACCCTCACCCTGATGGAGCAGCTCATCATCAACTGAAGAACTTTTGTTTTATTACAAGCCAAGATAAGGTGGAATTGAAATGCAGTTATTTCCTCTTCACTCTAAACAGACTTTATGGAGTGTTGAAGCAACTTTTGTCAATATGATAAACTTATCTTTGTGATAGTCTTTGGATCTATTACAAGAGAATACAATGAGCTTATTTATATTTTGTTTTAACTTGATTTCTTATCAACAAGGGTGGAAGATTGTTTCCCCTCAAAATATAATTGGCTGGACTGAAAACAAATGTCCTGAGAAGGATTTATAAAACTACTGCGCTGGCTGCATTTATTCCTCTAAGCATTAAATATACTTCAGGGTCTCTTTATACTGATATTTACCAGTTTTCTTTTCACAGGTTAGTTCTGGAGAACTTGCAAGTTGCACAGGTTTCAAGGAGTACATTTTGTACCTTTTTATAAGGAAGTCTGGCTAATGTAAAATTGACTGAAAGTGAAACTACATTGTTCACTAATTCACAGTTCACTAATTCTCTGACAAGAATCACTTTGATTGCCAGGCATTTCATTATACAGGCAGTCATTCAATCATTAGCACAATTAGGTACTACATACAAAACCGTTTCTCAGAGGAAGATGGCTTTCAGAAAATACTGTAACTGGTACCGTGTTGCCCCCAAAATAAGACCTTGTCTTATATTTTTTTGAACCCTGAAATAAGCGCTTGGCCTTATTGTCATGCACTCAAAAGCCCAATTGGGCTTATTATCAGGGGATGTCTTATTTTGGAGAAAACAGGATACCTATTTTCTATCAGAAGTTTTAATATGAGGAATTTGGTGGTAATTTTAGGCAACTGGTATTTTGAGTGAAGGAATAGAAAAGATGATGATGAGAGAATAACTTCAAAAATTTTAAGGATTATCAAAAAGGAGCAGTTGTTTTCAATTGTTTGACAAGGCAACATGTAAACCAATTGATCCAATTATTAAAAACAATAAGTAGGCCTCGAAGCAGGTAAGTAAAGAAAAGAGGTTTCCTGAAGAGATAGTCTTGGTGTTTCCTCATATACATGTAGTCAGCCTCTTGCAGAGCCATTATGGAATCCTCAGTAAAGGCAGAGAAATCTTTTCACACACATGCAAGTAACTGGAAGCAGGTGTGCATCTGAAAAACATTATCCCGTGTGTCATAGGAAAATGAAGCCTATCATCATGCAAAATTATGGTTTGCCACAAGCAGAGAGCAAAGACAAGACACCAAGATGGTGCCCCAACACCAGATGTCAGCCCATAAGACAAATAGTCTTTTCATTATGGTTGAAGCCACCAGTTACAGAAGGCTGTTAGATCTTGCCCTTGGTATCTAAATATGCAAAACAAGCTCTGGCTGTGGCTCACATTGTGTCAAGCACAAGTACAGGCCAACTGTAAGAAAGAATTATAACAAACACAAATATACTGAAAGTGAGCTGATTCAACATGAGTAAGCAGAATGCTTTACTTTTCAAAATGAGCATTTGAATCTAGTTATCAAATTTATCATCCCTTCTCCCTTTTGTAGTCTCGGATGTCATTAGAGGAAGAGGTTGGTCTGTACAGCACATGTGTTGACTTTGAACTTTGCTGTCAACAGTTTCAGTGATTTAAAACAGTATTTTTAAGCAAACGAGTTTTGTTTTATTTTTCAGGAAGATCTTGGGATATTTGTTTAGATATATTGTAGACCACCAAGAGAGCCAAGAAAACAGCAGAAAGTGGAAATATGATATAAAGTTTCCATGGAGTAAGATTTTGATATTTCAGCTGGAAGTGCCATATGAAATATCTAAACTGGTGAAAAAAGATTTGCAACAGCAAAAAGGTGTAATTCACTCTTGTTTTTGTCTGGTACAATGACTGTCGGACCTTGGTCAAAGTCACATACAAGTGACTGTTGGGGGGAGCTAGCTATGGCCCAGATACATTGAAATCCAAAAGATCAAAAGCAGAAGATTTGATCAAGAAGTTGGACATATCATTTCCAGATATGGAAAATGAATACTAAGGGCTAAAAGTAGAAGTTCTCGTTCATACCAAGCAAGGAAAGAAGGAAGACACAGAAGAGTCTGAATTAGTACTCAGTAAAACAAATTGTCCTTTAAGATGCTGAACTCAGAGCGTTTGCTCTGTAGATCCAATTGGTATCTCAGGTCATTTGTTTGGTTGAGTTGATATCCTCAGCACTTCTCTAAAATGTGCGTGCTTAAAAGTTACTTTAAGGTTTTGAAAACAATATATTTATTTATTAAATTTCTTAAACTGCTGATTATTAAAATGATCCATTTATTCAACACTACCCTGTAGCCAAGAAAAAAACATTTCTTTCTCCTTTAAATGCTCCTATTTCCCATCACTTAAGTAATTCCTGTTCCTTTATTCCACTTACCAGTAAGTGATAAGATCTGTTATTCCAGAAAATGCCTGCTTTAAATGGCACACACTTTTTTTTACACTTATATGTTGTAAAATAGTTGGGATACTTTTCAGGTTGCAATAGTCCTTTTTTAAAAATTAGCCAATTGCAAGGGATGCTCCTCCATCTGTTGTAATGTCTTGCAGATAATATCATTAATAAGCTTTATAGAAACATAAAAATTAATACCCTAAGATTTTAGGACAAATAAAATTGCAGCTGGTATTTTGTATATTTTGTATCAACTGTACTCCTTGAGATTAGAAACCAATATAAAATTTGGACCAGCAAAATTCCTTTGAAGAAACCAAAGCCTTTTCCATCCTTAGAGATAAAACAATTATTTGAGAAAGAAGAAAAATAACAATATTAGCAGATTTCTCACTGAATTACTTAAAATAACTAAAGCAATGCTAAACTCTATGTTGTTAGACACACAAGGGTAATTTCTCTTCCTTTAAGCGGCTGCAAGCACAGGATATGATCCAGAAAAAATTAGCAAAAATCTCATGGGGGTGGGTGAGAGACAGGTTTTTAGAGACAGCTTGTGAACCAGTTCTTCAGGAAATTTAAAAGGCCTTCTAAGGCAAAATCTTCCCAAAAGAACACTTTTTCTTTGGCGGCAGAAGTTACAAAAGCTACACAAATATTGGTGATTAATTAGAATGATGAATGTGAAGCCTTTTTTTATTCTGAGATAATGATACTATGTAATTAATTGGAAGGGTTTTCTTTTAGGAGATAGACAAAATAAGGAGATTCTGTGTCTCTCCATTTCAAGTCTCCAGTTCCTCCAAACTGTTTTAAAGCTCACCAGATCTTTGTCTTCAGCCTTGTCACCCTTGGAATGCTGAGAAGAAAATCATGGGCCAATCAGTGCTTCCTCCAGTTGATCAACAGGAAATGGCAAGAAATCATAATTCAGTTCACTGCCAGTTGAACAATGGTTGTTCCTGGAAAGATCCCATTCAATCTAGAAGCGAGAGAGAAATATTCCCTAGGTCTCTCCCATGTTTTTAATACATTTGTCTAGCTTTTGCAAAAAAAAAAAAAATCTAATGAATTAAACAAAAAAAATTATATGCATTTGGGGAAATTTGACAGGTAATCAAGGTATCATTATTCCATTATCAAGATATCATTATTCCTATACTATTTTTGAAAGGTTTCCTCTTGAAAGCCTCTGGTGATGAAGCACCTATAACTTCTGAAGGCAAGCTGTTCCATTGGTTGAGAGTTCTCACTGTCAGAAAATTTCTCCTTATTTCTAGGTTGACTCTCTCCTTGATCAGTTTCCATTCATTATTCCTTGTCTGGCCTTCAGGTGCTTTGGAAAATAGGTTGACCCCCTCCTGTCTATGACAGCCTCTCAAATATTGGAACACTACTATCATGTCACCCCTGGTCCTTCTCTTCACTAGACTAGCCATGTCCAATTCCTGCAGCCGTTCTTCATATGTTCTAACCTCCAGACCTCTAAGCATCTTTGTTGCTCTTCTCTGCACTCTTTCTAGAGTCTCAACATCTTTTTTATAGTGTGGTGGCCAAAACTGGATGCAGTATTCTAGGTATAGTCTTTCTAAGGCTTTATAGAGTGGTGTTAGTACTTCATGTGATTTTGATTCAAACCCTCTGTTAATGCAATTTAGGATCGCATTGGTTTTTTTGGCTGTCACTGCACACTGCTGCCTCATATTTAATTGATTGTCCACTACGACTCCAAGATCTCTCTCACAGTTACTGCTATTAAGCCAGGTTTCACCTAATCTATATTTGTACTTTTTGTTTTCTTGCCTAAGTGTAAAACTTTACTTTTCCCTAAGTTGAATTTCATTTTGTTAGTTAGGGGCCAGTGTTCAAGTCTGTCAAGATCCATCTAGATCAGTGGTTCTCAACCTTCCTAATGCCGTGACCCTTTAATACAGTTCCTCATGTTGTGGTGACCCCCAACCAGGGGTGGGTTCTAAATTTTTTTACTACCTGTTCTGTGGGCGTGGCTTACTTTGTGGGTGTGGCTTGGAGGTCATGTGACTGGGTGGGCGTGGCCAGCTGGTCATGTGACCGGGTGGCCATGGCTATATGTATAGGGACTACTCAGAGGGCTGAAAAAAGTCATTTCTGACAGGTCCTCGCACTTTTGACTGGTCCTCACACTTATGACCATCCTCACATTTATGCCTGTGCAGCATTCTTAACAACCATGTCACTCATTTCACAACTGCTTCTCTTCAACATGGTATAAGATAGGGCAAAAAACGTAAAATGTGAGGACAGTCGTAAATTCGAGGACTGGTCAAAAGCGCGAGGACCAGTCAAAAATAACTTTTTCAGCCCTCTGAGTAGTCCCTGTGCCCAAAAGGACTACCCAGAGGGCTGAAAAATGTGATTTCTGACAGGTCCTCGCACTTTTGACAGGTCTTCGCAGTTATGACTGGTCATTATTTATGCCCATTGTACCATTCTTAACAACCGTGTCACTCATTTCACAACTGCTTCTCTTCACCATGGGCAACTGCTTCACCACAAGATAGGGCAAAAACGTAAATTGTGAGGACATTCGTAAGTTCGAGGACTGGTCAAAAGTGCGAGGACCAGTCAAAAATAACTTTTTCAGCCCTCAGTCCATATGCATAAAAGGATACAGCAATAGAGAGGGATGAAGGAAGGAGAAGAGAGATGGAAGAAGGAAGGAGAGAGAGGGAAGGAAGAGAAGGGAGGAAGGAAGAGGAACTTAGAACTCTTCTAAGAAGAAGAGGGGGGAAGAGAAAGTAAGAAGGAAAGAAAAGACAGAGGTGGTAGGTTTGAGGAGAAAGATTGCTGTACAATAAAAAAGATGAAAGGGAAGAAAGCCAACCCCAAACAAATATAAAGATATTAAGATAAAGAATGAATTGTTAAACTTTAAAGAATAAAAGAGAACAAATAGCAATAAATAGCAATAATTAGAAACACACATACAAACATACAACGTATTTTCTTTGAACAGAGTATTTCACAAATTTAAACAGTTGTAGGAGGTTAGCACCCACCCCTTTCCTAGAAGAATGAAATATTTTGGGAAATATTAAAAAGGCAGAATTTTTTATTTCCCTGGATGAGAAATGGAGAAGCATATTTTACATACAAAGCAGCTCCCACCTTCCTGCCCCCCACCCTTTGTTAATGGGCCAGAGGCAGAAAGTCAATCCTTTGTCAAAGGACATTTGCAACACAATAGCAACAGAAACTAATTGGCTAATACAATGGGCCCCATCTAGCAACCGATACTCACCACGCATGACCTGGGAAGCATGTGACCATCAGCCAGCAATGCTAGCTAAGACCCCCCACCCCCTGGGAGTCTGGGAGTCTGACAACCAATCAGGATACTCTTTCGGGGCCCCAAGAAATGCAGAGCCAGAGAGAGCATAAAAACCCGAGGATTTACTGTATCTGCCCCTTTTCTGTTCAGGAACTCAAGCCATGTGATCCTGTCCACCATTAAACCATCTTTCCAAGCAGTCTCCATGTTTCCAGTGTCTTTTTCCCCACTTGGAGCAGAATCCAGAAGGATATTTCTTCCAACACAGTGTTTAGTCATTTCAATTAAATTTACAATTTCTATATTTCCTTTTTGCCATATTTATTCCTCATCTATTTTTTTAAAAAACCAATATTACCCTTCATCCTCATCTCTAATCTTAATCAAATTCAATTTTTCCTTTCTATTCTATATTATACCCCTTCGCATTGTCATCTATTTTTATATCCATCCTCATATTGGTTAATTATGTAATTATGTAATACAGTTGTTTAATACAAATTCAACATTTTAATATAAATCAATTAGTTATATAAATAATGTAGGTAATGCGGGTCCAGCTAGATGATCACTGAAGGGCCCTCTTTATTCATAGTATTGTAAGAAAGGAAATGTGCTTGTTTAAGGGAAGCCAATTATCCAGTTGAGACAGTACAAAGGCAGAACAAAGTTCCTTTGAAGTAGAAACATTCAGAAGAGGGGCCCCTCAGTTGTCAGAGATAGAGAGACATTTGGTGATATACAGTTTGAAGGTTAAAAGAGATCAAGGATGACCACATGAAATATCAACAAGAGATAATTTGAATCTATGCTTCAGTGATTTACAAGAAGAATTATGACTGTTTGGCAAAGATAATGTAAAACTTAGTAATTAGGAAATGTCAATTAAATATAACAAATGTATATGACCACATAAACTGCTGTGTTAGCAGAATCCTTTGTCTTAGAAGGGTATAAAACCATTGTAACTAATTTCTGTCTTTATTCAAAGCTTCATGTACAAACTTTGAACCTATTGCGCAATACACTGTCTCTGACTAACCTAAGAAAGTTGTGCTGGTCTAATTAATCCACAACATTTATGGCACCCCAGATGGGACTAAGGAACAAAGAACTTTTGTTCTGCCAGACAGCCTGCCTCAACGGGAACCAACGCCTCCTCAAGGAAAATCCACTGGCCGGCCATTAGGACTCCTTTGAAGTCCACGGAAATTCAGTGAGGGGGCTGCCGTAAACCCGTTGGTGAAACAGGCTAGTCAAGAATCCTTGAAGGTTAGCCAGACACAGAGACTCAACATAAATACATAAAAAAGAAAGAAAGAAAGAAAGAAAGAAAGAAAGAAAGAAAGAAAGAAAGAAAAAGAAAAAGAAAAAGAAAAAGAAAAAGAAAAAGAAAAAGAAAAAGAAAAAGAAAAAGAAAACAGGTAAGTATAAGTCAGGGAGTAAAGTCTCTCTGTTAAGTAATGCCCACCCATTTAGTGGTGGAAGACGGGGGCCTGATCACCCCCCTAGGAGACAAGGTGGCATCCTAAAGTCTCTGGAATTAAGTATTTAGGTATTGGAATTAAGGAACTAAGTATTGTGTGTGATCTTATGTGTGGTAAGAGAAAAGAACTAATTGCAGTGTTATAAACTGACATTCTTAAAAAGCCAGAGAACTCTGAAAGAACTAAGAATAAAGAAGAAATTGTTTACTGTTCTTCCCACCCGGGGTTTAGCAGGCAGTAAAAAGGTAAAGCCTGTCTAAATGGGAAGACACAGATAATTTGACTTGATCAATTTGGTGTGATTTCTGTTAAAAAAAGAAAAAAAAATTCTGGATGTGCATCTATAATGATAGTGTGTAAAATTGAATGGAATTGAATTGATTGTGATATGTTTGGCTGGCCAGCAAATTAAGTAAACTTGTGCTTGAAGCTGTGGGAAATGTTTGACATAATTGTAATGATTGGTTTGCATGAAGTGGGATTTTTTGTATGTGAAATTGGTTTATACAAGAAGTCTGATTACAGTACAAATGTGAATGCCTGTGTGTTGATAATGTGAGAAATTAGAGAGAAATGCAGAGGGTTGTGTTGTTGAAAGGATGCTGAGAGGCGAAAGGAGATGAGAATTCTATGTAGTTTAAACATTTTTTCACTCCCTCCTCCCCCCCTTCCTTTGGAAGAGAAAAGCAGGAAAAGGGTGGGCTGCTGGGCTTTCCAGCATCTCTCTCTCTCTCTCTCTCTGCTGAATGAGCATGAGAAAGGCGGGGTAAAGGGTGATATCTGATACTTGCCTTTGCAGTTTCACTGTTTTTGGCTCGGAATGCAGTTTATTTATTTGTTTGTTTGTTTGCTTGCTTGTTTGTTAGCAGCACAAGTTGCTGCCCTTTTAGGAATTGTTACAGAGATGAATTAGAAATTACAATATGTAGTAAGAAAGAGTCAGTGGCATTCTTGTCTAAAATGTTAGATTCTTCCTGTTAAGGATTTCCAGTTTGTGTTCAAGCAGTGGCAGCTATGGCAGTGTTAATGAAGAAAAGCAGAGAGTTGACTTTTGGAGAAGCCCTAGTGCCCCTCCTCAAGTGAGGGTGATCTTGATTGAGAGTATGATTGTTTTTGTTTGAATCCAGCTCAGTTTACAAGGCGATTTAGAAGGACGATCAGATATTGGTGCTGAGAAGGGGTTAATTTGTTTATAGATGGGAAGAGAAAGTGGTAGCAGGTAAGAGAAGACATTTAGGTAAATTGGTTTGCACAGGCTTGTGAAATCAAGCTTTGAATTTCTTTGAAGCTTGAGGCGTTACTTGGAAGCCAGGATGACAGAGGTAGGAGAATTGATAAGAAGAAGGAGTTAGAGAAAGTATAATTGATGGAAGGGAGAAGGTATGTGATGTGTTTTTGGTAGGTTATGGATGTTGTATAACCTTTGGACGGGGAAGGAAGAAAGGAATGTGGAAGTGGGAAGAAGTAGTGATATGGGCAGAGAAGAAAGCGTTAAAGATTACCCAATCCAAAGAAGAGAAGTGGTGTTTTTAGTTGACAGAGATCAGATTAAGTGAACAAAGCATTTGAATACACTTAATTAGTGAAGGGAGTGTTGGAAGATTTGAGAAGCTCAATATTAAAAGAGCAGGGAAATTCCCCTAAAGAAAATAAGCAGAAACTCAGGCAGAGTTTCAGCACCCACCTTTACCAATGGGCCATTAAGAAGCTGAGATGGCCACCTTATTTTCCACAAAAAAAAAACAAAAAAAAAAACAGGGCGGTGGTTAACTGATTCCAGATTCTAAACAAAAATGAAACAATTTTAATGCAGCAGACAGACTTGCTTTTAACTACAGATCACAATTTGAATCAAGCACAGTTCTTAGCCAACACCGGATCAATGGATCAGTTTGGATTAGAACATTATGGTGCTGAAGTAATTGGTTTACATACAAAAATAAGACCTGATTTGGAGGGACACACCCTGGAGACAGAAGAAGCAATTTGTGACACACTAAAGAAATCCTGGAAACAAGGGGTTTGCCTCGAAATTGGTCTGCTCAAACCTTTGAATTGTATTCATTAAATTAAGCTCTATGGACAGGGAGCCTGGATAGCTCAGTAGACAAATGCATTGTAATTTAACACCAGCTGTCTGCAATTACTGTAAATTCGAATCTCACCAGGCTCAAGGTTGACTCAGCCTTCCATCCTTTCTAAGGTAGGTAAATTGAGGACCCAGTTTGTGGGGGCAATAAGCTGACTTTATGAAGGCTATTGCCTAATGCATTGTAACCTTGAGTCTCCGGAGATCATTTGGCAAAATATGGGTGGAGTCATTGGGGAATTCAAGCTATTGTAGATGAACTTTAAAAAAAAAAGCTATGGTTGTATTGGGATATATCATTTAGTAACATCAATTATAAACAAATGTTTGATTTGGAAAAAAAAAAAGGTGAATGAACAAGCTGTTAGAAAACAACAGATGGGTAGGAGACCACCAGCTTTAAGACCATTTCAATGTATTCATGTGGATTTTACAGAATTACCAAAAGTGGGGAGTGTAAAATATTTATTAGTCATAGTGGACCACCTCACAGGGTGGGTTGAAACTTTTCTCTGCAGTAATGCTACAGCAACAGTGGTGTCAAGAGTTTTACCCAACCTAGACAGATTATCATCATATGAACTGTTGTTTGGAGTAGTTTTCACTACAGGAAGCATATGCATTAATTCCCTGGAAACCAGAGACAAAGTATTGAAACAATATGTGTATAAACTGTCCAGATATTTTAAAGTTTTTAGGAAACAAGGACTATTAGCCCAAACACCACCTTTGAAGTTTCCAGTCCACAAATTCCACCACGATGATTGGATGTTGATCCGGAGCTGGAAGGAAGTTAAACCCCAAGTGAAAGGGCCCGTGCCAGCCCCAAAGGAGTGAAAGGTGGAATCCCACCAAGGAGATCCATTGAAGTTGACGATCCAAAGAACCCAAAGGACTGGTGGGCAGCAACCAGTGGGAATAGCATTCTTCATTATCTGGACTATTTTTGTATTTTTTTCTTTCTTAGGATTGAGTGGTTGCCTATGCTGTTTCCCAACTGAAGAGGGCTACAACTGATCAGCTTCCTTTGCGCACTCTCCCAGATGTATTGGTTTTGTAATTGTGCTTTTAAGATCCTAGAAGGAAGATCCTGGATCCATTGGACGAGACTGAAGCCTGCGAACCAGACTGATCCAGTGACGTACCAGGTGACACGGACAGAAAAACCCCTTGTGCTGAGATTTAAGAAGAATACACCCTGCTGAGTCCTACTGGCAACGGACTCTCAACGCACAGTGGTGATCGTCAGCCTTGCTGAACCACCCTGGAAGCTGGTTCCCAGCGCACGGCCGAAGCTTGGAACGGAGGAAGACAACATTCCATGACTGTAGTTTGTAATGTAAAATCCATTAACTGTAATAGAATCCAGTGTGCACTACTTAAAGACGCTCATGCTAGAGGGAGATTGGGTGTGGGGACTCTGGGCAACAGCTATTTTAGCCCTTCTGTTGGTATTGTTTTAATACGATTGATATTGCCCTACCCCAAGTTACGCATATCCCTCACCCTCTTCTTGACGTGGTGAATTTGTAAACTATGGATCTTGTGCTCTTAAGGCCTTGTGGGTGTTCAAGAAATCCCCCTTGTCCCTATAGAAGGAATCCCAGGGGAACTAACAGCATCAGGACACTGAATGGGGACACTTTGGGTCAAGTCCACTCCCGCCAACAACGTGGTATCAGACGGTGGAGGGAAGCCTTAGACCTAAACCAACTCCTATACCTGGGATCAAGAGTTTAACAAGCCCAGTAGAGGGGGGAATAGAAAAGGAGAACGGACCCCTACAACAATTGAAAAGAGGAAATTGCATATCAGGGATACTGGAATTGGGTCAAAACCTTGTTAAATCATAGGGTGACCTTCCCTGTGTGTAAAGAAACATCAGAAACCTGGTAGGCCTATAGGATCCCTGACAAAAGAACAATGTCCATCAGAAGTGTACCTTGGTCCTAGAATGAACCTTAGGGATGTAAAACTAACCAAAGATCTTTTTCCTTCTGCACACCACTCACTTTCTCATCACCACCAACTGCCATCATCACAAGATGGGGAGGATGGAAGAGGTCCTGGAAGGTATCCAAGGAAAGGTGCACTAGTCTGTTCCAGCCCCCTCACTTCACAATCTGGCTCTCCATTAGGTCCAACACAGGTTTATGTGTCTTCTTTCCCCCTGTTTGAAGGACCAATTCTCAGAGATAAACAAAAGGACCCTTCACTAGAAGTCCCATTGCAACCACTGGCAGGAATGTTTGTGGCAGGGACTTTGGGGGTCTGGAGTAATGAAAACTACCATAAGATCCATGCTTTCTCCATGAACATAGGAGGTATGTGTGTATTTCTGGGAAAGGACTGTTGTCTATATGAATAAATCAGGGATGGTCAGAGAAATTGCCAAGGAATTGCAGGATAGGGCATCCAAGATAAGTCAGAGGTTACAAACTACTGACGTGCTTTTCTTGGTTGCCTGGATCCGGGTGGATTAATATGGCTGTGGCAGGCCTAGCTTTTATTCCTTGTGCAATCCCTATGCTGAAACATCTATCAATAAGAGCAGTAAAGGAGATTCAAGTTGAGAAGGAACTAGCTTTGACAGAACATTTTCTTAATCAACTTGGTCCCTATACTGTGGAAGAATCTACAGATTCTGAGGCAGGCCCATATGTGGAAATGGAACCTGTGGAAAGATGGAGAGAATCTCCCTAAGAATCAATAGAGTAGACACAATCATGTATAACTTGTTATTTGCCTTTATTACTTATATTTTGTTAGAACTTATATATTGTAGATTTGTTTATTGGAACCTTGTATACGCAGTTGTTACACTTATAATAGAGTAGTGGAAGTTTATGCATAGAAAAACTTCCAGAGGGGGGAATAATGTAGGTAATGCGGGTCCAGTTAGATGGTCACTGAAGGGCCCTCTTTATTCATAGTATTGTAAGAAAGGAAATGTGCTTGTTTAAGGGAAGCCAATTATCCAGTTGAGACAGTACAAAGGCAGAACAAAGTTCCTTTGAAGTAGAAACATTCAGAAGAGGGGCCCCTCAGTTGTCAGAGATAGAGACATTTGGTGATATACAGTTTGAAGGTTAAAAGAGATCAAGGATGACCACATGAAATATCAACAAGAGATAATTTGAATCTATGCTTCAGTGATTTACAAGAAGAATTATGAGACTGTTTGGCAAAGATAATGTAAAACTTAGTAATTAGGAAATGTCAATTAAATATAACAAATGTATATGACCACATAAACTGCTGTGTTAGCAGAATCCTTTGTCTTAGAAGGGTATAAAACCATTGTAACTAATTTCTGTCTTTGTTCAAAGCTTCATGTACAAACTTTGAACCTATTGCGCAATACACTGTCTCTGACTAACCTAAGAAAGTTGTGCTGGTCTAATTAATCCACAACATAACTATCTTTTTTGTATATTAATCAATATGAACATGAATATTCCAATTATTTCCATGCAATCCAATTTCTTACAAATCAATTAATTATATCTCAGGAATGCCGTGCGAGACACAATCAAAACACAGCTACAGCCTTATTCAGCTCTTTTTGGCACGCTGGTTTATTCGCATCCGCATCCAGCTACACACTGTGATTCGTAAACACGATTGAAATCAGTGCTACGTTACACCAAGAATGGGGCGTTTATATAGCCCATCTTTCCATTAACTCATTAGGACCGTGCCCTTGTTTGTTACTACACCCCTCGTTTAGGGGCGTAGACCGCGCCCTTGTTTATTACCACGCCCCTCT
Organism: Pantherophis guttatus; assembly: GCF_059756535.1. NCBI lineage: Eukaryota > Metazoa > Chordata > Lepidosauria > Squamata > Colubridae > Pantherophis > Pantherophis guttatus. The sequence continues at coordinate 85,254,312 of NC_142067.1, forward strand.
TTTAGAGGCGTAATTGGTCTTCAGCGTGTTCTGGAAGGTGCTGCCGCTGTGTCCTCCGGAACTGCCCTAATCCCGTCGCACCTGATACCACCACCCCACACCCCGCATACGGCCGCCTTCACCCAGTGCCACCACCACCAAGTATGTATATGTCCCTCGATGCTTTCAGCACGCGTTAGCGATGTCGAGCAGGTTGCCAGGCTCGACAGGCGGCTCCCCTTTCACCACGTGTCCTTCTGTAAGAGATAAGTTACACGTATTAGTAGATAACCGTGGTTTGTGAGGATACATTCTATGAAACCGTCGAATCAGTCGGTTTGCTTTTACATTACTATGCGGTATCCAAGAAGCCTCTTCTACTGGATAACCCTTCCATTTAACAAGGTAAGAGAGGACCCCCCTTGTCCATCTAGAATCTAGGACTTCATCGATCTCGTAATGGCCCTCCGTGACTGGACCAGGACGGTCGAATACTTGGATATGTTTGGCAGGTTTGAGAAGACTACTATGAAATACGGGGTGGATCTTCCCCAATAACGGAGGTAACTTTAGTACTACAGTCACAGGATTTATTATTCGTATCACCGGAAACGGGCCCAGATATTTCGGTCCTAGTTTCCTACTAGGGAGCCTTAATTTGATGTATTTGGTAGAGAGAAATACCATGTCCCCTACCTTGAATGGTTGAAATGGTGCTCGTTTCTTATTCGCCTGGCTTTTATATGCGAGAGTTGCTTTATCTAATGCCTCTCTGACCTGGGGCCATACCGTATTCATCTTATCGGCCCACTCATGGGGCATTGGCGACGTTGTCGGTGGTTGATCTAATTCGGGTATCGCTACGAAGTCTCATCCCATTGCCACCCGAAAAGGAGTGAGACCCGTACTGCTATGAACTGCATTGTTATAGGCGACTTCCGCAAACGGTAGCAGTGAAGACCAATCGGTCTGTTGATATGAAACATAGCAACGAAGGTATCGCTCTATCATTGCATTTGCTCTCTCTGCAGCCCCATTGGTACTAGGGTGGAATGCCGAACTGAGGCCTTGCATTGATCCAATAGCCGAGAGGAAGTTTCTCCAAAATCGGGCTGTAAATTGCACCCCTCTATCAGAAATAATACGACGGGGTACCCCGTGTAACCTATAAATGTGTTGTATAAATAGCTTAGATAGCTTACGAGCTGAGGGTAATCCTCGGCACGGAACGAAATGAGCTTGTTTTGAAAATAAATCGATAATAGTCCAAATAACTGTGTTCCCATTGCTGTCTGGCAAATCGACTATAAAGTCCATCCCTATCTCCTCCCATGGTTGGGTAGGTGTGACTACAGTCTGTAGTACTCCCAAAAGTTTTCCAGGGCGGGATTTGGCCTTGGCGCATATGGAACAGTCTTGTGTGTATGTTTCTATATCTTTCCTCATATGTGGCCACCAAAACTGATGCCGTGTTAAATGCAGGGTTTTAAGGAAACCGTAATGCCCAGCCAATTTATTATCATGGCATCGGTGTAACACCAGGCCCCGGACCCCTTCCAGTACATACATTTTGTCCCCTTTCCACAAAAACCCGTCCCTATGCGTGAGCAGGTGTTTGTTTTCCTTAAACCAGCTATCAGTGTTTAACTCCCTTTGCACCTGCTCTTTCCAGTCTATTGTCGTCTCTGTGGTTACGGCTGCTGCAGTCCTACCACCGTTGGGCACCATAGCTTGTACTATCTCATCCCGTTTGCTCTGGAATTGAGGCATCCGAGAGAGAGCGTTGGCCAAGAAGTTCTTGCCACCGGGCATGTGTTTTAGCGTGAACCGGAAACGCTGAAAATAATGTGCCCACCGGACTTGTTTAGGAGACAGTCGTCTAGGAGTTTGTAATGCTATAAGGTTGCGGTGATCCGACCACACCTCAAATGGTACCTGTGCTCCTTCCAAAAGATGCCTCCAGGTGAGAAGAGCCCAACGAACAGCAAACGCCTCCTTTTCCCAGATAGCCCAACCCCTTTCCATGGGACTGAATTTTTTGGAGGTGTACCCACACGGGTGTAACTGACCTTGGACATCGGTTTGTAACAACACGGCCCCTACCGCAACGTCACTTGCATCCACTTGTACTATGAATGGTTTCGATCGATCAGGATGTTGTAGTACGGGTGCCTCAGCAAAACAACGTTTCAGGGTTTCAAAAGCTGTCTGGCACTTCATCGTCCAATCCAAGCGCCGTCCAGGTCGCAGAGGCCCCTCCCCTTTTGTGCGTAGCAGGTTTGTTAATGGCAGAGCAATATGTGCGAATGTTGGGATGAACTGACGATAGAAGTTAGCGAACCCAAGGAAGCTTTGTAACTGTTTCCTTGTTGTAGGGGCCAGCCATTCCAACACAGTATTTACTTTTGTTGGATCCATCGCTATACCGTCCTTGGATATCCTATATCCGAGATAGTCTAGTTCTGTGCGATGGAATTCGCACTTGGACACCTTAACATACAGGCGGGCTTTTAACAACCGTTCCAATACCTGACGGACTAAACTAATATGTTCCTCCATAGACTCGGTGTATATTAAGATATCGTCTAGATACACTAGAACCCCTTGGTATAGATAATCGTGTAATACCTCATTAATCAATTGCATAAAGACTGCGGGAGCGCCCTGCAATCCAAACGGCATAACACAAAACTTATAACTGCCCAACGGGCAGTTAAAGGTGGTTTTCCACTCGTCTCCTTGTTTTACACGTACCCTATAGTAGGCCTCCCGTAAGTCCAATTTTGTAAAATACTTTCCGGTCGCTAATGCAGCTAACGGGTCCTTCATTAAGGGTAACGGGTATAATGGTTCTACGCTTACTGCGTTCAAACCTCGATAGTCCACACATAAATGAAGCCCTCCATCCTTTTTCTCACGGAACAACACCGGAGCGGCCATACGTGACCGACTAGGTTGTATAAACCCACAGGCTAGGTTTTTGTCAATGTATTTATGTAATTCTTCCACCTCACGTGGGGTCATGGCATACATGCGTGGTTTTGGCAGCTTTACCCCAGGTATTAGTTCAATAGCGCAGTCAGTGGGACGGTGTGGTGGTAACGTATCACATTCCCCTTCATCAAACACTGCCGCTAGATCTGCATATACTGCTGGTACTCCAACGGGACATATATCGCTATCCAGCCCCAACGAAACACCTTGCTCTTTCGGAACCTTCTGTGAGCTACCCGGATCTGGTCCTATCGACAGACAGAGTTTCCTGAAACCCCCCTCCCACCAGATCGTGGGCTTCCATTTATCCAACCAAGCCAATCCCAAAATCACGGGTTCGATCATTGTGTCCACCACCACAAACCGTATGTTTTCCCAGTGAGCTCCTATCTCCATTTTTACTAATTCTGTCACTTGGGTTGCTGGGGCTCCCCCTAAGGTAGATCCATCCATCTGTTCGAATGTTATTGGGGTTTTTAACGACCGTAACCATATACCCAAACGGGTGGCTATAGTTCGCCTTATCAAACACCTTGTACAACCAGAATCAATAAGGGCTTCATGCTGTACTCGTGTTGGCCCCTGTAATGGTGTCAGGGTTATGGGTATGAGGAAGGGACGGATGGGCTCACTTACCATTGGGTCATTGGTGTCCTCTTCCTCATCACTATCGGCTAGCACCACAGGAACTATCCCAGGATGTACAGCAGGACCCGGTTCCTTTGTTGTGGTCCCATTGGGGCTCTGTCCTGGTTGCAATAGACCTCTGGTCTTTTCCGGGGTTGGTCGCCCACGGGACTTTCCACTAGCTGTCAGGGTGTTCGGTCCAGGTGGGTGAGCCAGTGGTAGTGGGCATTCCAGAGCCCTATGGCCAGGTTGATTACACCGGAAACAGCGTAACAGCCGCCGTGTGGAATCAGCTACTCGAGGATCAGGCTCCCCTCGCCCCGCTGCTCTGACAGGACCCAGCCGGTCTGGTTGGCGTTGGATGGGGATCATACTCACACCTCCCCTAACCCGGAACTCTCTTAGTCCCACGTCCAGGTCAATAGCTGCTTTACACCACTCAGACAAATGGGGTGGCATGCCCCGATATACACAGGCTTGTCTTAGGTCACGATCCAGTCCAAGATGGAATTGATGAACAAGCATGCGTTTGGGCCAACCCCTAACTCTCCCCGCTAGCCGACGAAACTCTTTTACGTATTCCTTTGCCGAACGGCCCCGTTGTTTCAGGGCCACAAGTTCCCCCTCAGCTACTTGTGTTCATGTGTCATCTTCAAATCGTACCCTGAGGCCTTCCAGGAATAAGCCAACATCAGTGAGCTCTCGAGCGTGGTCATTATGCAAGTCCGCTACCCAATCCGCAGCTTTACCTGTTAAAGTCGTTGTAATGGCCACTACCATGGACCACTGAGTTGGATATAAGCGCCCATATAAATCAATGTAACTGAGTACCTGGCTCAGGAACAGGACTACATGGTCTGGGTTGCCATCAAACGTGGTCTGCAAAGGGGGTGGTCCCCAGACTGGTTGGGGTCCCCATACCCCAGGCTGTCCAGCTGGTACTGGAGGATAAGCTATCTGTCCTGAGACCTGACTTGGCCCCTGCCCCGGAGGGGGGCGAAGCGACCCAGATGCTGTCCCTGTAGCCATGCCCGCCAATGATCCAAGCGATTGGGTTGCAGCATATTGTGTGGCCGGTGGTCGGGGATTGCTTTGGGAGGGACCCACCCGTAATTTGGGGCTAGCCAGGCGGAACCGGGTCTCTGTCCCTGCGGAGGATGTTGGCCAGCCAGGGTTAGGTTCCGTCCCCGTCATCCACGGTTGCCACGATTGTGCATTCCTGAAGCTGGCTTCACCAAAACGCTCCCGAAGGACTTCTATGGTGGAGTGGCCCAAACCTGTTGAATAGCTCCACTCCCCGTCATCATCTTCCGCTCAGCGCCGTTCTCTCCAGCGGTGGAAACGTTCACTGTAAGGGGGCGACACCTGGTCCTTCGGGGCTCCTGCCGGAGCAGCCAAGGCGGGGCTCTGCCACCACTCTCCTAGCAATGCCGGGGTGGCCCCCCCCTTGCTGCAACAGCGTCCTTACCATCCACTCCCTGGCTTTGACAGCATTCTTTCGGACGAACCGAGGGCTGAGCTTCAGCCGGGCTTTCCTCATCTGCAGGCAGCCCCTCCTCCTCCGAGGGCGGCGTTGCAACAGTCGTATCCACTCCCTCTGCCATTCCGTAGGTTTGCAAAGGGTAGCGCCGATTTCCTCTCAGGAATGCCGTGCGAGACACAATCAAAACACAGCTACAGCCTTATTCAGCTCTTTTTGGCACGCTGGTTTATTCGCATCCGCATCCGGCTACACACTGTGATTCGTAAACACGATTGAAATTGGCGCTACGTTACACCAAGAATGGGGCGTTTATATAGCCCATCTTTCCATTAACTCATTAGGACCGCGCCCTTGTTTGTTACTACGCCCCTCGTTTAGGGGCGTAGACCGCGCCCTTGTTTATTACCACGCCCCTCTTTTAGGGGCATAATTGGTCTTCAGCGTGTTCTGGAAGGTGCTGCCGCTGTGTCCTCCGGAACGGCCCTAATCCCGTCGCACCTGATACCACCACCCCACACCCCGCATACGGCCGCCTTCACCCAGTGCCACCACCACCAAGTATGTATATGTCCCTCGATGCTTTCAGCACGCGTTAGCAATGTCGAGCAGGTTGCCAATTATTTACCAATAATAATAAACCAAATAATTTCCCCCATATATTCCTCCAAACCATAACTTAACCATTTCTGCTTTCAACACAATATACAATTAATAGTATCTCAATTATTACAATTCCCTAGTTAAATAGAGCTTTTTTTATTTTGTGTTTTAAAATCTTGAACTCTCCTCTTTTGCCCTAAATTTCCCATTGTTTTCAGTTTTGCACTTACCTTTTTTGGTGAGGAAAAAGAAAAATAAATCTCTCTGCCTCTTTTTGTCACGTTGCAGCAAAGACCCTGCTTCCTTACTTTCAATTTCGCTTTTTCAGCATAGCTAGGGGAAAAAAAATTTGCTCCATGAATTTACCTCTTTGCAGCTAGCTCTTTGAAGCCCCGCGGCAAGAATTTAAAGTTTTTTTTCCCTCTAGCCATCAGCTGGGACTCCGGAGGCAGCAATAGATTGGGAGTGGGCAGGGTAAGCGAATGGCGACCAGGTGATCCAACAGAGGCAGAGGGTGAGGGTGAGTGAAGGCGTGGGGTGGGGCGAGAGAGGGCTTTGGCGACCCCGGTGAAATGGCCGTTCAACCCCCAAAGGGGTCGTGACCCCCAGGTTGAGAACCGCTGATCTAGATCTTGACCCTATCATCTAGGGTGTTGGCTGTTGTAGTATCATTAAGGATTACTTGTTGAGTACAGTTTGTCAGCCAGTTACAAATCCATCTGGTGGTGATGCTGTCTATCCCATTTTTTTCTATCTTACTAAGAAGTAGTTTGTAGTCTACTTTGTCAAATGCCTTACTAAAGCCTAAGTATACTATGTCCACAGCTTTTTGCTCGTCTACTAATTTAGTCAATTTGTCAAAGAATGAAATAAAATTGGTTTGGCATGATTTGTTTTTAACAAATCTGTGCTGACTTCTAGTTATAATTTTAATTGTTTCTAGATAATAATAATAATAATAATAATAATAATAATAATAATAATAATAATAATAATAATAATAATAATAATAATTATTATTATTATTATTATTATTATTATTATTATTATTATTATTATTATTATTATTATTATTATTATTATTATTATTATTATTATTATTTTATTTCTATATCGCCCTTCTCCCGAAGGACTCAGGGAAGTGTACAGCCTATTTAAAAACACAAGACAAACATCAATTTAAAATTTAAAATTATTAAATAAATTTGGCTCCATTTAAAACCCCAGAAATTTAAAATACCCCAATTTAAAATTATCATGTCGATAGCCCGGCCTGGCGGAACAACAGAGTCTTCAGTGCACAGCGAAATACCCGGAGGTCGGAGATCTTATGTATTTCCGGGGGCAGTTCATTCCACAGGGCTGGGGCTACCACAGAGAAGGCCCTCCCCCTGGGTGTCGCCAGCCAACATAACTTGGCCAAGGGCACCCTGAGGAGACCCTCTCTGTGGGAGCGAACTGGCCGGTGGGAGGCTATTGGTGGCAGAAGTCGGTCTCGAAGTTACCCAGGTCCTATGCCATGGAGCGCTTTAAAGGTGGTAACCAACACCTTGAATCGCACCCAGACGATCACTGGGAGCCAGTGCAGCTCGCGCAGGAGGGGTGTCACATGGGCACAATGAGTTGCGCCCATAACCACCCGCGCGGCCGCATTCTGGACCAGTTGGCGCCTCCGAGTGCTCTTCAAGGGGAGCCCCATGTAGAGAACATTACAATAGTCCAGCTGGGAGGTGACAAGGGCGTGAGTGACCGTGCGCAAGGCGTCCCGGTCCAGAAAGGGCTGCAACTGGCGAATCAGGCGAACCTGACAAAAGGCCCCCCTGGCCACAGCCGTCATATGCTCTTCTAAAGACAGCCATGCATCCAGGAGGACACCCAGATTGCGAGCCCTCTCTGTGGGGGGCAAAGATTCACCCCCAATAGTCAGCGATGGCACCTGCTGACTATATCGGGACGCCGAAAGCCACAGCCACTCAGTCTTGGAGGGGTTGAGTCTGAGCCTGTTCCTCCCCATCCAGACCCGCACAGCCTCCAGGCAGCGAGACATCACATCAAGGGCATCGTTGGGGTGGTCTGGGGTGGAGATGTACAGCTGAGTATCATCAGCGTACAGATGACACTTCACCCCAAAACCACGGATGATCTCACCCAGCGGCTTCACATAAATGTTGAACAGAAGGGGCGAGAGGACCGACCCTTGCAGCACTCCCCATGCGAGGTGCCTCGAGGTCAACCTCTGCCCCCCTGCCAACACAAACTGCAAGCGGTCGGAGAGGAAGGAAGAGAACCACCGCAAAATGGTGCCCCCTATTCCTAACCCCCTCACCCGCTGCAGCATGATACCAATGGTCGATGGTATCAAAAGCCGCTGAGAGATCTAATAGGACTAGGACAGAGGAGCAACCCCTGTCCCGAGCCCTCCAGAGATCATCCACCAATGCGACCAATGCCGTTTCTGTGCTGTACCCCTGCCTGAAGCCCGACTGGCATGGGTCCAGATAGATAGCTTCATCCAGGTGTCAGGGAAGCTGTCGTGCCACCATGCTCTCAACAACCTTCGCCACTAAACGAAGGTTGGAGACCGGACGGTAGTTGGCTAATTCAGCCGGGTCCAGGGAAGGCTTCTTGAGAAAGGGCCTCACCACTGCCTCTTTCAAGGCGGTGGGAAAGGCACCCTCACTCAGAGAAGCACTTATAATCCCCTGGAGCCAGCCTCGTGTAACCTCCCGGGAGGCCAGTACCAACCAGGAGGGACACGGGTCCAATAAACACGTGGCGGCACTAATCTTACCCAGAACCCTGTCCACATCCTCGGGAGCCACAGGATCAAACTCCTCCCAGATAATATTCTCAAGACCTACCCTCGTCTCCTCCCCTGGACTCATCCAATCAGAGTCCAAGCCATCCTGAATCCGAACGACTTTATCATGCAGGAATTGCACAAAATCCTCAGCACGACCCTGCAAGGGATCTTCCCGCACTCCCCCCCAAAGAAGGGAGTGGGTCATCCTAAACAGGGCGGCTGGGCGGTTCTCTGCAGATGCGATAAGAGCGGAAAAATGGTTAGATTTCGCCGCTTTTATCGCCACTAGGTAGGTCTTGATATAAGACCTCACCTGTGTCCGGTCGGAATCGGATTGACTAGTCCTCCAAATGCTCTCTAGGCGTCTTTTCCGATGCTTCATCTCTCTCAGCTCCTCAGAGAACCAAGGAGCCAATTGAGATCGGCATCGGGTCAGAGGCCGCAAAGGCATGACGCGATCCAAAGCTCCAGCGGCCGCACTCTCCCAGGCGGCCACCAGCTCTTCAGTCGAGTCGTGCGTCAGAGTCTCAGGAAATGGCCCAAGCTCTGTCAGGAACCTTTTGGGATCCATCAGGCGCCTGGGACAGAACCATCTGGTCGGTTCCGTCTCCCTGCGGCGGGGGGAAGCGGTAGGAAAGTCCAAGTGAAGGAGCGAATGATCTGTCCATGACAAGGGTTTAATATCTAGGTCCCCTCTACCAAGATCATTCAACCACTGACCAGAGACAAAAATCAAGTCCAGAGTGTGTCCCCCTATGTGAGTGGGGCCTTGAACTAACTGGGTCAGGTCCATGGCCATCATGGAAGCCATGAACTCCCGAGCCACCTCGGACGCCTCACCTGCAGATGGAAGGTTGAAATCCCCCATGACAATAAGTCTGGGGGTATCAACCGCCACCCCGGCAATGACGTCAAGTAGCTTGGGCAGGGTTGCTGCTACGTGGCAGGGAGCCAGGTACGTAGTCAGCAAACCCATCTGCATTCCATGGCCCCACTTCACAAAAAGGGACTCACACCCGGCTATCTGAGGAACAGTGGTCTCCCTCGGACAAAGACTTTCCCTAATAATCACCGCCACTCCCCCACCCCTTCCCTGGGCCCTTGGCTGATGAAATGCACGGAAACCTGGTGGGCACATTTCGATGAGGGGGACCTCCCCCCTCTTGGCCCAACCAGGTCTCCATAATACCTGCCAGGTCCGCATCCCCCTCCAAAATAAGATCACAAATGAGGGGGGCTTTATTAACAACCGACCTGGCATTACACAACATCAGCTGCGGACCCTGGGCCTGAGACTCTGCACAACCCAGGCCACGAGTCGCACATTGGGGGCCGGAGTGCGCAATTGCTCGTAAACAGCGTATGCGCACCCCCGACAAATGATATGGCCCCCTGCACCCGTCATACCTGCCCCTCCCACTCATTATTTCAATTTCATTGCCCTTCCTGTTGCCCCCCTGTTCCCTGGATAAATTTCCTTTCCCGACCCCTCTGCTGCAACCAATCAACCTATCGCCCCGCTCAGTAGCTATCTGGACCCCCCCAGGTCCACTTTTACAACCCCCTCCCTTCCTCCCGGGTCCCCTTAACATTTTCATTAAAAATTTAAATAAAAACCCCCTCATCCCCCTCTTCGCTGCATGCCATCTCTCGGGATTCCAAAATCCATCATCAAGATGTCCGCAGATCTGTTTTTTGATTATCTTTTCCAGTACCTTCCCGAGTATTGATGTTAGACTGATTGGTCTGTAGTTTCCTGGGTAAATTTCTCCCCCTTTTTTTGAAGATGGGAACCACATCAGCTCTTTTCCAGTCCTCCCCGGTGCTCCAGGATTTTTGAAAGATATGGTATAATGGTTCTGAGATGATATCTGCCAGCTCCTTCAGAACTCTGTGATGTAATTCATCAGGTCCCAGTGATTTATATTATCAAGATCAGACAGGTGTTCTCTAACCATGTTAATTTTTATTTCTAGTCTGTCTTTTGCAGTTATGTTTTTGGTAGGTTGGCCTTTTCTTTTTTCATGAAGACTGATGCAAAGAATGAGTTAAGCAGCTTTGCTTTCTCTCTGTTGTCGTTACTTTCTTGTGATCTTCTCTCTTTAGTGGATTGGCTGTTTCCTTGTCTTTTTTCTTGTTTTTTATAAGTTGAAAATTGATTTTATTTTTATCTTTGACTTTTTTTTTTGCAAGTCTTTGTTCATTCTAAGTCTTTGCTTTCCTGACTTCATATTTGCAGATTCTAGCTATCTACTGATATTGTGCTTTAGTTATGTGTCCTTCTTTCCATTTTTTGTACTTATCCTTTTTGTCTTTCAGTTTACCAGAGAGATCTTTGTGTAACCATGCTGGTTTCTTCTTGGATTTGTTGTTTTTCTTTTTCAGTGGTATTATGCTGGACTGGGCTTTTATGACCTTCCCATCACTCCTTACCTTATTATTTGATTTGTTTTCTAGGGGCCTTTGCTTGGAATTAGGTCCTGGGGATCCTAAAAATTGGTCAAACAACCCCCCCCCCCCCCGTTCTTTTATTTTCCAAATATTACAGTTCTACATGGTGTGTTAGTTTATCAGATTAAAATCCCTATCGGGCAAAGACTTTGCTTCTGAAATTTCTTAACTGAACTGCTACATTTATCTAGACAGAAAAGACATTTACCGGTAAATACATATCTAGCCTTTTTTGGTTAGAAAGTGGAACCTGGCTACAGCTGACTAATAATATTTGTACTGCCAAACTGTAAGCCAAAAATATAATTAACTGCACCCTTAGTCACTGAGGTTCACTGGGTGACTTTGGCTCAATCTCTTGCAGGTCATCAGGCTCCTTGCTGTTCAGCTTTTGGAAGAAAGGCAAGATATAAATCTACCAAATATGTAACTGCTTCCAACATCCCGATTTTCTGTTGTAGAATCAGCTAGTCTAAGTAATAGTTCTATTTATGACTGTTTTGATGCAAGAAAAAGCTTGTATGTGATCAGTAGTAATACTTTATCATTGCTGTGAATAGGTGGCCATATATGTACATTTCTTAGAAAAATAGTTTTTCTGGGTTTATGATAATAGATTTTTCTACCAGCACCCAAGTAATAGACGGTGACTCACAGTTTTCCACCAACAAAGGATAGATAGGAATACAGAAAGCAAACCTGTATAGACACCATTTATGCTTCCTATGAGCAAGCTGAACAACTGCATAGTGTTAATGTAGTGGTTCTATTCAGATTTAAGGCCCACAAAGATTATAGTATCTATGGGGACACTAATGTTTGATAGCATATAATCAATCAATTATCTAGAGCAGTGATGGCTAACGTTTTCCGGACTGAGTGCCCAAAGCGCAGGTGTGAGCACCCAAATGCATGCGCACGTGCCCGACCCCCCAAGATGCAATGCACATGCAGCCCCTGTGCATGTGCCCCCCCACTCATGGCCCCCCACACATGGCCCGCCCCCACACATGCACGTGGGGGCCCCACACTACACCCCCCCACACACATGCGTGTGTGTCCCCCGCACACACCCCGCACATACATGGCAGAGACCCAAAGACCAGCTGGTTGGTGGGAGTTTTGCGTGCATGTGTGGTGGAGCTGAACTTGGGCGATGGCTTGAGTGCCCACAGAGAAGTCACTGCGTGCCACCTCTGGCATGTGTCCCATAGGTTTGCCATCATGGATCTAGAGCATCCCTCTACCTTGCTTGCCTACTTCCAATCTATTAATCATGCATGCATCCATGAAATATTTTTAGGGGCCAATTCATGAAGAATCTTAATACAAATGTTGTCATATTTATTGTAAAAATTAGCATTTATACCCTGATATTGTCTGCATCTCTTCACAGCAATGTTTTCACTTCCTAAAATATGATGCTGTGGTCATCAATAAGTCAAAAACAGTTGTTTAGTTTTTGAAGACAGAATGCTTGGGATGCATGGAAAGCAATGGATGGAAATTAATCAAGGAGAGAAGCAACCTAGAACTAAGGAGAAATTTCCTAACAATTAGAACAAGTAATCAATGGAATGACTTGCCTCCAGGTTGTGCGTGCTCCAACACTGGAGGTTTTTAAGAAGAGATTGGACAACCATTTGTCTGAAATGGTATAGTGTTTCCTGCCCAAGCAGGGGATTGAACTAGATGACCTCCAAGGTTCCTTCCAACCCTGATATGCATTGCATTCAATTTGGATTGAGAAAATTAGGATTCAATCCTTGCTCAGCCTTCATTGTGATATATCACTCAGAATGATGGCATACAACAAAAACTCCATTTCATACTATTTCCTCAACATAAATAAAAGTTTGCAACCAAATCATATGAGTGAAGGAACTGCATGGGGTGAGAAGAAAAGGAGATACTGTTTCCTACATGTGTTCATTAGGATATAATAAATGGCTTTGCATAAGAAAGGAAAAATGAAGTCACTACCTTCTTTTTTTTAGCATATTAGTGCAGCTGTTAAAACAATTGCACATATTGCCTAAAACTATATCTCAAAACCCCTGGATTGCCTGGTTATTCTCTATGCCTGCAGTTGTTAAATATATCCCCTGAAACCTAAATCAGTTAGTTTCATTTTTTTAAGTGATCAGACTGATGACTGATTTTATCTCTGATAAGGTCCTATTCAGACATAATCCCTTTTGAGCATAATAGCATACTAGGTGAATTTGGTAGTATAGATCAAAAAGCACTTGATTTTTAAATTACTTTACATTGAGTAAAAAGACCATATTCCAAAAAGTGGGTAGAGCAAGGATAAAAATCCATTTTGATTAATTTCATTTAAGATAATCAGAAATATCATTAATATTACTAAAACATATCAATGCTCAACTTCTAGTAACTACATGGACATAGTCATGGTGTTAGATCGGCGCAGGAATGGAAGACGCGACCAGCTCGTTACATTAGTAACTTTATTGAGAACAAGAAACAGTAGCAAGACTGGCTGTGCGCTGCCGGAGCTCTCCTTATATTCGCTCCGGCAGTCGCACCGCCCCTGACAGCGATTCAAACTTTCCCGCCCGATGGCTGGCAGCCAATCCGGGCGGATATCCTTATAAGGACATAACACTCCTCCCCCCTTAGTCCGAAAAAAATTTCAAAGTTCATTTATAAACGTCACGTAGTCCCGCAGGTACGTAGGACGCCTCAGCACCCTAGTTGACCTGCGCAGTCTCACTTCTTCCTCGTCCCCACCCTGGACGGACGGGGCTCCTCCGTCTTCTGGTTCCTTCCCCGGAACCGGGCTCGGTTCGGCTGGCGAGTGTGCGGGGTCACCCTCAGCGCCTCCGGCCGGACTGCAGACCTTGGATGGCTGGTTCTGGTGGTCTTCTTCCTGGCCTGTGGATCTCTCGCCTCGTTGATGCTGCTCGGTTCCGACCCGGGAAGAGCGTCTGAGTCTTGGTAAGTCACCGGCTGTCACTTGCTCTTCCCCGGTCTCCCGGGCGCTGCGGTTCGGTCGCGGTTCGGCTCGTTGTTGCCTGGTGGGTGGTTCGGATCGGTGCCCTCGGGTCCGGTCTGCCAGCTGTGGATGGTGTTGGTTCGGGTTGTGGTGTCCGACCTCGCAGGGGTGGCACAGGTCTCCTTGGCCGGGCTGGTGTTGGCCTCCCCCGTCAGGTCGGTAGTGGTCGCCCTGGTCGGGCTGTCGTTGCGGGCTACCTCCACGGGTTGGTGGAGGTCTCCCCTGTCGGGGTGGCGCAGGCCTCCCTGGCCGGGTTGTTGTCGGCTTTCCCTTCGCCCTAGTCCCTGGTCTACCGCAGGTTGGTGGCTGGGGTCATCTGGGCTGGGTTGTTGTTGTTGCCGGGTTGTCTTCTGTGCTGGACGGGGATCCCTCTCGCCGGGGAGTCGTGTGCCACCCTTGCCCATGGGCTGCGGTGTGCCCATCTCCGATGGTCCCCGGTCTACTCGCCTGGAGTGGAGGTCTCCCTGGCAGGGCTGACGTGGGTTGCCTTCGCTGGCGGGGTGTGGTGCTTCCCCTCTGGGCAGGTCCCGGTCTACTCGTGTGCTGTGATGGCGGTCTCTCGCCCTGTCGTGCCGGGTGCCCACCTCGCTGGGTTGGTGTTGCCACCCTCCATTCGGCTGACCCCGGTCTACCACTCTGGACTGCCGCTGTGTCAGCGCCTGGTAGTGTGCCTGGCCGGCCTCGTCGGGGTGTCGTGGGCCTACCTCGCAGGGGTGTCGTAGGCCTACCTCGCCGGGGTGTTGCAGGCCTACCTCGTCGGGGTGTTGCAGGCCTACCTCATCGGGGTGTTGTAGGCCTCCCTCGTCAGGCTGGTTTTCTTGTACTCCCCCCCACCTTTTCCGGAGCTGGTCGATGTGACGTCTACAGACCTGTCCATCTTCCAGCTCCACGGTGTAGGATCTTGGGCCGGTTGTGCTGTCTATCTTCCCCTTCAGCCACTTAGGAGAGCCGTGGAAATTCAGCGCGAAAATCGAATCTCCTTTGCTGAAGGCGCGAAGCGGGCGGCTGGCCGTTGCGGTCACTTCTGGGCTGTATTGTGGGTGCAGCCGGTCCAATGGTGACCTCAACCTTCTGCCCATCAACAGTTCGGCCGGGCTCTTGTGGGTGGTGGCATGCGGCGTGATGTGCTGGGTGAGGAGGAAGTTGTCTATTCTTTCCTGCCAGTCGCCCGTGCCCATCTTGGTGAGTGCCTCCTTGGTGAGCCTCACCATCCGTTCCGCTTGTCCGTTTCCAGCTGGCCTGTACGGGGCGGACAGGGCATGGCGGATGCCCAGTCCTGCCAGGAACGCCTCCATGGCCAGGGATGTGAGTTGGGGGCCGTTGTCGGAGGCCAGCACATCCGGTAGGCCATGGGTGGCGAAAAGGCGGCGCAGGGCCCGGATCGTCGCTTCCGTTGTGGTAGATGCCATGGGTACCACCTCGAGCCACTTGGAGAAGGCATCTACCACGATGAGGAGGTGGCGCCCTTGCATCGGGCCCGCGAAGTCGATATGTATCCTCGACCAGGGGTTGCTGGGGGTCTCCCACTTCGCTGTTTCGGCTTGTGGCGGCGCTGGGCGAACTTCCTGGCACGGGTCACATCTGGAGACCCATTCTTCAATGTCTTTGTCCAGTGCGGGCCACCAGACGTAACTCCGTGCCAGGGCCTTCATGCGGACGATGCCTGGGTGCCCTTTATGCAATGTTTCGAGTGTCCGCCGTTGCAGAGTGCTTGGGATCAGCACCCTGTCTCCCCATAGTAAGCAGCCCTTCATGGTGGACAGCTCCTTCTGCTTCCTGGCGAACGGGCTGAACTTCTCCTCCGTCTGTTGCGATGGCCACCCCCTGAGGATCCAGGACTTCACTTGGCGGAGTGTGGGGTCCTTCTGGGTGTGGACGGCCACATCTGCAGACGAGACTGGACAGCTGGCGTCGTCGTCTATGTGGAATAGGTGGAGCGTGGGGGCTGGGTCTTCTACAGGATCCTTCAATGGGCATCTGCTCAGCGCATCGGCGTTTCCTATGGCTGTGCCTGGCTGGTGCACGAGCCTGTAGGAGTAGCCGGCTAAGAAGATGGCCCACCTCGTCATCCGCGGGGACATGAAGGTCGGTGTGGGTTGGTCGCCTGCGAGGAGCCCCAGGAGTGGCTTGTGATCGGTGACTATGGTGAAACTCCTCCCGTAGAGATACTCGTGGAATCGTTTCACTCCTGCAACGATGGCCAGGGCTTCTTTGTCCAGCTGGCTGTAGTTGCGTTCCGCGCCAGACATGGTTTTTGAGAAAAATGCTATTGGGGCTTCAGAGCCGTTGGGCAGTTCGTGGCTGAGGACTGCCCCCACCCCGTAGGGCGACGCATCGCAGGTTAGCTTAATGGGGAGCGTCTCATTGTACTGGATGAGGACGCTTTTTGAGGTTAAAAGTCCTTTCACGGCTCGGAATGCTGCTTCCTCTTCCTGGCCCCACTTCCAGGAAGCCGCTTTCCCCAGCAGGCGGTGGAGTGGCTCAGCAACTGTGGCTTTCTGTTTAAGAAAGATTGCATAAAAGTTGAGCAACCCAAGGAATGCCTGAAGTTCCGTTTTGTTTTTGGGGCTCGGAGCTTCATGGATTGCCTTCACTTTAGATTTGGTGGGGTGGATGCCAGTGCTATCAATGAGATAGCCCAGGAACTCGACTTCCTGTACTCCTAGGATGCACTTATCTCTCCTGACTCTCAAGCTCTTGGCCTTGAAGCGCTGCAGGACAAGCCTGAGCCTATCAAGGAGTTGTGCCTGTGAGTCTCCGGAGATCAGCACATCATCAAAGTATGGCACCACCCCTGGAACGCCTTGGAGGAGGCGTTCCATCATTGATTGGAAGATGCCGGGGGCAGCGCTGACTCCAAACTGGAGACGGTTGCATTTGAATGCCCCCCTGTGTGTGACTATGGTTTGGGCCTCCGCCGTTTTTTCGTCCACTGGCAGTTGCTGGTAAGCCTGGGCCAGGTCCAGTTTTGCAAAAATTGTGCCAGTTCCCAGGGAATGCAACAGGTGCTGCACTACTGGGACTGGGTATGCGCTCTGTGCCAACGCCTTGTTGATGGTACAACGATAGTCGGCGCAGATGCGCACAGACCCATCATGCTTCAGTGGGGTCACAATGGGGGTCTCCCATGAAGCATGATCGATCGGTTCCAGGATGCCCTGGGCGATCAGCTTATCCAGCTGCTCGTCTACTTTAGGCCGCAGGGCAAATGGAACCCAGCGGGGCTTCAGCCTAATTGGGGTGATTCCCTTGTCCAGATTAAAAGAGATTGGCCTCCCCACAAATTTCCCCAGCTTACCATCGAAGACTTCCTTGAACTCTTCGATGAGGTTGTCGAGTTCGTCCCTGCGAATTTGGTTGATGCCTTCGATTGAAAGCCCCAGCGGCTTAAACCACTCCACTCCTAGCAGGTTCGGTCGGCTGTCCTTCACAACGGTGATGGGGAGCTTGCCTTTGAACTCGTTGTAGGCGACTCGGATGTTGGCTCTTCCTAACACTCCAATGGGGTTGCCCCCAAAGTCGACGAGCTTGGAGTGTAATGGCTTCAGGTCACGCTTGGTGATGCTGGGTTGCAGGCGCTTCAGTTGTTGCCAGTCCATGATGGAGTAGACCGAGCCCGAGTCTACCTCCATTTCGCAGGGTGCTCCCTCCACGTGGATGGTCACGTGGAACTTAGTGGCATTGTGTGAGTCCGTGTGTGCGATGGTCGTCTGGTGGACCGCTCCGCTCCGGGGAAAATCATCGTCTCTGCATCTGGATGGGCCAGAGGACCGTTTGGATGATCTCTGGTAATCCTTCCGATTCTCGCGGGGACGGTGGCTGGGTGGCTCTGTGGCTGGTTCCTCGGCTCTGCAAGCTTCGGCGATGTGACCCCTTCTGTTGCAGCGTCGGCAGGTCGCATCTCTCCACTTGCAGGTCGCCCTGGCATGGTCCCCTCTGCAGCTGGCACAGCGCTCCCCCTTGTAGCTTCGTTGGGCGGCTTCCCGCCTTGGGGGTCTGGATACCTTGTGTACGGTGGACTCCACCTCCGACTCGGATCCAGCTGTGGAATCCTCGGTTGATGATTGCTGTGATGAGCGAATCTTGTGGATTCCCTTAGCTCTGCTTACTGCGGCAGCCGCTTTCTCTGAGATTTCGGATGCGGTGGCTTCCTCCACCACATCCTTGAGCACGAGTTTCTTCCTGCTCAGGAATTTCTTTTGCAGGCTTCTGTCCCTCATGCCGAAAACCACACGGTCAGCGATGGCGTTGTCCACGTGGTCGAACTCGCAGCTGGCTGCGATCTGGCGCAGGGCAGCCACGAATTCTTTGATGGTCTCACCTTCCTTTTGGTCCCTCTGATGGAAGGTGAAACGGTTCGCCACTGGTGTTCCAGTTGGGGCATAGTATTCTTCCAGGATCTGCAGCAGGTCCGTCCATGGCACTTCTTCGATGTCTCGTGGTGCTACGAGATCGATTGCCATATCCAGGACTTCGGAGCCGCAGTTGGCCAGGAAGATGCCCTTTTTCCGGTCATCATCGGCATCCCTGATGTTGTTGCCTCTCAGGTATTGCCGGAATTTGGCCACGTAGGATTTCCACTTGTCCTTCCCTGGGCGGAATGGAGCAAGGGCTGGCAAAGTGACTTCAGCGGATGCCATGCCTTCGGGAATGCCTACTGTGGTTTCAGGTCCCGGCGTCTTGGTCTTGTTGGCTTGGTGCCACGAGGTTCGTCTCTTTCCTCTAGTCCTTCGTCGCCAGTGTTAGATCGGCGCAGGAATGGAAGACGCGACCAGCTCGTTACATTAGTAACTTTATTGAGAACAAGAAACAGTAGCAAGACTGGCTGTGCGCTGCCAGAGCTCTCCTTATATTCGCTCCGGCAGTCACACCGCCCCTGACAGCGATTCAAACTTTCCCGCCCGATGGCTGGCAGCCAATCCGGGCGGATGTCCTTATAAGGACATAACACATGGAATAATTAATATCTACATATGCAACAACTTTCTTCTTCTGCTACATTAGAGATTACATTCTGACTACAACCTGGAGATTCTAGTTGCTTTATTCAAGTTTATGATGAATGTTGCTGTGCCCATATCAGTGGTGGGTTGCTTCCGGTTCGGTCCGGTTCTATAGAAAACCAGACCCGCCCACCCGCCATGACGTCATCATGGGTGATCTGCGCATGTGCAGAAGCTTCTGCGCATCTACAGAAGCGCACACGCACGTGCTCCCATTGTGAACCGGTAGTAAAGGTAAATGGTAAAGGTAACCCACCCCTGGCCCATATGTTGTAAAGATGCCATAGTTGTCCTCCCCTGACTATGGGCATTTTGTGAAGATTTTTTCAGTGTAACTCTGGCAATGCTACATAACTACCAGTGTATGGAAATTTCTTTAAACAAACAACCTTGAGAATCACTTATTATGCATTCAGCATAATATTTAAACCACATAGAAGGTGGAAGTTCCTAGAAATACCACAAGTATCATAAAAATTAACTAATTAACAGTACACATCATGGTATTCAAGTATTCCTCTCTTTCAGCTGCAATTGCATTTGCACACCAGACCCCTAAAATACAAAATCCTGCATAGGACCAGACCCCTAAAATACAAAATCCCAAATATAATTGCAAGAGAAAATAAGCAAAAGCATACATGAAAATCAGGATAATAATGTTTAAAGCAGGGGTGTCAAACTATTTCATTGAGGGCTGCATCAGGGCTGTGTTTGACCTTGCGGGGCTGGGGTGGGCATGGCCAGGGTGGGTGTGGCCATGTCAATGTCACTTGTGTCAGGGGTGCCTGTGGTGGCTTAAGCACTCTGCCAGCAAAAACGGGCTCCCGAAATCCATTTTCGGCTGCAACAGCCTCCTGCAACCCTCTGCCAGCGAAAAAGGAGCTCGGGAGGGTGGCCCTCCTGAGCTCTGTTTTCATTGGCAGAGGCACCCAGGCCAGTCCTTTGCTGTTTCCAGGGTGGCCCTGCGGACCAGATCTAAGCACCTTGCGGGCCGCATCCAGCCCCTGGGTCTTGAGGTTGACACCCCTGGTTTAGAGGATACATATCTCAAATAATACAATCTTCTTTATGAATTTTTACATAACCTTATTATATTATGACCTAGGACTTCCTGAGCCAGTTGCAACTGCATTTTTCATAAAACTTAGCCAGCAGAAGTAGTAATAAACCTCTGTTTTGACTGGCCAATTTGGTTTATAATTTTGGAATTACATTTTATTCTTTAATACTGGATGTTTCTAAATAAGTATTAAAGAGCAAGAAAAGATTAGAGAAACTTTATGAAGATAAACTGGGTTAGAATTTGTGCCTTATGACAAGGACCTCTAGTTATATAGAGGCTTGTTGAAACTGAAAGTTAAAAAGAGGTCTGTAAGGGGCATGCATAAGAGCACCATGGTGCCTACCGTCCCTATCCTAATGTTTCCTCTATTTGTATCTATTTTATGCATTCAATTCATGCTTATACTTATATATATTACCTAATATGTTCTTGACAAATAAATAAATAAAATTGCGAAACTCTTTCAACATCAGCAGAAGGATAAGTAATGGGGGAATAGTCATGACTCACTGATAGAATCAGAATACATGCTTTGTGTGTCAAGGGTCTCAACTTCAATCCCTTTTATCATTAGAGAAGTCTGAAAAAGATGCTTGGCTTAAATTCTGTACAAAAGCTCTCTCCATGAAGACAGTGCTGAGTTAGATCAAAATCAATGGTCTGACTCAATATCAAGCAACTTCCTGTGTTCCTGTTTCTGCTAAATGTCAAAGCATCAAGAGCTAAAAGTTATGGAAGCAAATCAGGCCAGAAAATGTGCTGGTAAACATACCTGTGGTAAAATTATATAGGTAACCTCTCACACTTCCCACCCTTGAATTAATGGTATTACTTTAGAGTTTGGTTTCTAGCAAATCATACATTTTGCATCAATAAGTGGGATTTTTTTTTCCAAGGGAAGGGAAGGGAGACTGTGTTCTGTATAATTTGGCAACAGCTTCATTTTGTTGCAGATTTATCTGAGTCTCTTCATTCAGAGGCTTCAAAACCTTCATTTTCAAATAACTATTTTCACTCTCACAGTTTCATTTCCCCTCTATGCTGGTCAAAAGAGATCAAAACATTTAGTCAGGAGGGGGTGGAAGAGAGATTTCAAACTTCATTTTGGAAGGCAGCCAAGATGTTCTCATTACTCAAGAATTTGAGATTGTAAAAAAGAGGCAGGCAAATTTTAATGCAGATCATAGCAATGTTGGAGAATTCCATTGCTTATAACAATGGAGACAACCATGGAGCAGCATTCTGAAAAACTAGAGGGAAAACGGAACTGTTTTTTCCTGCTTTGAAGATACAAATACTTCTGAGCAGCTGCTTCCTTTTGCTTTAACTCCAGATATGACAGGTTCAGCCTGAGAAGAAAACCACTAACCCATTGTGTTCTTTTTTTGCAAAGCAAATGAAGACCTGCCATTGTCAAGCAAGAACACAGAATACAGCTTACACTGTGATTTCAAAAGAGAAAGTTCTGATACAATCGTTTTTAGATTGCAGAGGCTGCATTGAATGTGGAAAAAAAAAACATTATGAGGGGATAAGGTTCCTTGGCTTTAGGAAGTATCATTAGATGGTACTGTCATCTTGCTTTGGGAAGTTTAATTGAGAGGTAATACTACGTTTCCTGCAAGAAGATCAGGGCAAGGACTGTGTTTTTGTTTCCTTCCAGTTTATTCCTTAGCACAGTTCATAAGATTAAACTGTAAAGTACATGTTTGAATGAACATATATGACTTTACCTCCTTTCTGGATACTTTAACAGTAAGGTATAAAAGAAAAGGACACCAAAATGACATTATGAAAACAGTACAATTGATAAAAGAGAGGATTAGGGTTAGGGTACAATATTTGAAGACTTTTTGCTTAACAAATGGAGAAATCATGTAAAATAATATCTTGTGTGTAGCAGGAAAAGTGGGCAGAGAGAGGTTTTCATCCTCTTCTTGTAAGCATATGGGGATTCCAGGGAGACATAGTATATAACATAGCATATATTAAACCATGATTTGGTTATTTCACCCTACAGTGATGTCCACTTCCTAATGATGGGTTTTAAAGATAATTAAGACAATGATCTGAGGATAAGACAGTCAATGGCTCATCATATAATAGCTATAATCAGGCTATATTCTTGGAGGCAGCAAGTTGCTGAGTGTTGGAGACAGAAGCAGGAGTGTCATTGACACATTTTGTTTTTCCTTTTATAAGCATGTGATTGGCTGCTAGGGAAACAAAAAGCTGAACTATGTGCCCTTAAATGTAAAGAATATGTCTGTGAATGAATATACATAGAGGAAGAGACATTACTGGACCAGATAGGCTAAAGACTGCCATTTTAAGTATACTTATAGAAAGACTGTACCATTAACTTTCAAGAAACTTTGCACATGATTGCATGATGAACTGAATAGAATGCATCCTTTGCTGGAATTAAGGACCATTTTTGTTGTTGACTAATGTTATTGTCCAGATCCCTTGCACATGTGGTTCCGTAGGAAAAAGCCTTTGTCAATATAGTCCAACTGCTCAATATTTGATAGTGCAGTACTTTTCCCTTCACTTTTTAAAATTAGCTTTTCTAAACTTTTAGCTCTCTTCTACATGGAGGCCTCATGAAGTATATTGTTAGCAAGGTTAACACAGTGTATGTTTGGCTTGCAATCTCATCCCATTTTATTTTCTTAGTCACTTATCCTGCAATGAATGAAATTAATGGAATGGCAGGCAAGTACAGGTAGTCCTCAACTCACAATCATTCATTTAGTGACCATTCAAAAGTTACAGCACTGAAAAATGTATAAAAAATGTGTTTTTTACCCTTATGACCAACACAGCATCCCTGTGAATACATCATCAAAATTTGGTTGCTTGGCATTCAGCCAGGGGTGAAATACTCCCGGTTCGGACTGGATCGCCCGATCCAGTAGCGATGGCGGGGGTGGTGGTTTGGAGAACTGGTAGCAAAAATCCTTGCGCCCCTCCCCCATGCCCAGCTGAGCTGCAGGATCATCAGAGGCTTTTTTTTTTTTTACTTTTAAAAGCATTTTTTCTACAACCTCCTTGGCCGAAAAAATGCTTTTAAAAGTTAAAAAAAAGCCTCTGATGATCCTGCGGCTCAGCTGAGATCATCAGAGGCTTTTACAAGCATTTTTTCTGCAACCTCTTCAGCCGAAGAGGTTGTAGAAAAAAATGCTTTTAAAAGCCTCTGATGATCCCAGCTGAGTTGCCTGATCGTCAGAGGCTTTTAAAAGCATTTTTTTCTACAGCCTCTTCGGCCAAAGAAGTTGCAGAAAAAATGCTTTTAAAAGTAAAAAAAAAAAAAAAAAAAGTTGGCCACGACCCCCTAGTCACATTACTCACCACCACCAAGCCATGCCCACAGAACCAGTAGTAACAAATTTTACATTTCACCACTGCATTCAGCATATATTTGCAAGTCGGTTGCAACATTCTGGGGTCATTCGATCATCATTTACAATCTTCCTACAAGCTTCTGGAAAGCAAACAGGGAAAATTGGATTTGCTTAAAGATCACATGATTCACTTAACAACTACAGTGATTTACTTAACAATCATGGCAAAAATGCATAGAATTTAATATGAGTCACTTAACAACCACCTTGCTTAACAATGTTAAGTCTAGTCTGAATTTTGGTCATAAATGGAGGATTACTGTAAATAGTTTCACAGTTGCACTCATCGGTTTTACTATATTGCCTATAGCAGAGAGATAATAACAGATAACTTTCTCTTCTAAGTATGATTAAATAAGTGTGTGTGTATGTGTCAGGGATGAAATGCTACCGGTTTGGAACGGTTCGCCCGAACTGGTAGTAATAAATGCTACTGGTTCAAGCAAACCGGTAGTAAAAAAAAAAATGCTACCAGTTCAGGTGAACCAGTATTTCTGACGATCAGCTGTGCCGCGCAATTTATAAATCGCGTGGCACAGCTGTTCCCCCCCCCACTGTTTTACTTACCTTTGCAGACTCAGAAAAGGCTTCTTAATCCTCCTTTGTCAGCGCTGTGCGTTAGCGCCTGCGGTGCACGCATGCGCGCTAAGCATGTGTTTAGCACGCACTGCGCATGTGCGCACAAGGCAAACTGGTAGCAAAGCAAACTGGTAGCAGACTTCAGAGCATTTCACCCCAGGTGTGTGTGTGTGCGTGTGTGTGTGTGTGTGTGTGTGTGTGTGTGTGTGAGTGAATGGGAGGGAATATGGAATATAGAATAAAAGAGTTGGAAGGGATCTTGGAGGTCTGCTAGTCCAACACCCTGCCCAAGCAGGATACGCTATACTATTTTGGATAAATCATTGTGCAATCACGTCTTTAAAACCTCCAATGATGGAGCACACACAACTTCTTTTTTTAAAAAAACATGTTTTATTTGCAGTTTTTCTTTCACACCATACATATTTTGCGGACATTGTATTGACTGAGTCAAATCTTTTTTAAACTATGCTACAAATAATAATACAAATAAGTATGTGTAATCCTAATCTTCCAATTTCAACAATACTATTCTCTCTTCATAATTCTTTATCATTTTTCCCATTAATTCATTTAAACATAGATAACATTTCTTTGCGCCATGTATTTTTTATCGCCTACTAAATTACTAATATTTAATATTTTAAGAATTAATTACTCATTATTCCACCATAACTTCCATATTCCAAATGTGTAGGATTACTAATAAAGCCAAATATTAACAATATTTAATCAATCCCGGGAGCGTTATCTCAAAATCCCCACAATTTCTAATCCTTAATATTTTAAATTCACAATATACTTTAATACATTATTAATGTTAATAATACAATTAAATTACCTAATCCTAAATTCCCATCTATTAAGCTAAACTTATTTTTAGTTATAATAAGTTGTATTATCTATTATTATATATAGTACTATTTTCCCTATTTGTATTTTCCCATTTTTTTAATATATTTTTTCATTATCCATAATCTCTTAACCTTTTTAAAATTCCATCATTTATTGACTTTTTAGTCAGCCTTTTATATATATATATATATCTGTCTCTTGGAATCTTGTAGCTCTTTTTGATATTTTTGTGCCTACTGAACATTTCCTTCTGGATATCCTTTGTCTCTTTCTGCTGTATTATTTGAACACCAATCAACAAGACTTCCTTTTTTTAAAAGAGATTTTTCTTTTTTTCTCTCTCTAGATCTTTCTCTTTTTTTGAAGAGATTTTTCTCTTTTCTGTTCTATTATAAGCTTTTAAGGAATTATCTAATTGATTCCTACTTATTAAGCCTTTCTCGTCTTTATTTTTAGCCTCTTGTGTCTCATTTTGATTTTTCCCTTCCACTGCTTCTTCTAATTTCTCAACTATTTCTTGAATATCATGTTCCTCCTTTTCCCCCAATTGTTGAGTGACTTCTATATTTGTTTCTGTGTCTTTAAACAATCCCCTTGTCTCCTTATTGTTCTTTATAGTTTCATGCACACTTTTTAGCATCAAGAATATTTCTTCATATGCCTCTATTATCCCATGTAAATCCATTTAATAACAATTTCATAAAAATTGCTCAGTATATTTCTATAATTCTGTCTCAATATTTAAAAACTTCTGCTTAATAAAATTTCATCAATCCCATAATTATACCTCCAAAACCCCTACATTTATGATCTTTAAAATTCTTTAGTAATTTACATCCTTATAGTTTTCCAATTATATATCTTCCCTATTGTCATATTTAACTTTCCTTCTTTTGTCTTTTCTTCTATCGCCTTTCTTCTTTTGTCTCGTAGAATGTTCTGTTGAATAACATTAATAGTCCAAATCCAAGTTAATTCACTAGATTCCTCCAATCTTTCAGACCCAAAATCCAATAGCCAATTTTAATAAAGTTTAGTTATTTGCAAGTTTAATTCCTTTTAGAAATCTTCAGAAGGGAAAAAAAACTCATTAAATATTCTCAAATTATCCAAGTTGTCTTCTAACAAAGTCAAGGTCAGGCAGTCTCGCAGATGTTATTATTTCTATTCTGTGCATTAGACTTTGTGTGTATTGAAATAATTTTCACTGAGTATACTGCAGCTATAGTGCTATAATACTTTCTCTTCTTCCAGTAGATGGCTCTCTGATTCCCAAATCCAATGCTAAACAATCTGTCAAAAACAGCTGATTATCCGATAGATCCAGGGGGTTTAGGAATACAAATAAACAAGACAGTTTTCCCCAAAAATCACCTTTCAAATTGTTTAAGCTTTTTTCAAGCTTTCTGTGTTTTAAATCTTCCCTTGGGTTTCTTTTGTCTCTTGATTTTCAGGGTTTTCCCCCCCCCCCTCTCCGTGTATTTAATTGCCGCTTTCTTAGGCTTGGAAGTTATCTTTTAAAATTATTGTGCTTAAATCAGGTCTTTAGAGTAAAACTTGGTAATTATCTCACCCAGTTTCAATGTTCTGCCCACGAACTGCTCCAGCACAAATTTTGTGGTCCTGGTTATCCCAGCTTGTGACTGCCAAAAATGGCCATCGTCCACAATGTTGTTCGGGAGAGCTTGCTTCAAACATAACGAGGAAATTGTAAGTTTCTCATGTTCAGCAAAGCCCTTTCCTTCACCGCCCTTACAAGACCCATAGGGTCTCCCAACAGCAGTTACTGGCTGGATTTCACAAGGCTCAGCAGAGCCTGGTATTTTCCAGGTATTCTCACCGCAACATCAACCGGAAGTTCCCTGGAACACCCACAACTTCTGAAGGCAAGCCATTCATTGATTAATTGTTCTCACTGTCATGAAATTTCTTAATTCTAGTTGGATCTCTCTTTGATGAGTTTCCATCCATTACTTCTTGTCTTGTCCTTGCGTTCTTTGAAGAATAGGTTGTCTCCTCTTCAAAAACAGCCTCTCAGATATTGGAAGACTGCTATCATATCACCCCTAGTCTTTCTGTTCATTAGATTACACATACCCAATTCCTGAAATCATTCATCATATGTTTTAGCCTCCAGACACCTAATCATCTTTTTTTGTTTTCTTTGCACTCTTTCTAAAGTCTGAACAACTTTTTTGTATTATGGTGACCAGGACTGGACACAGTATTCCAAGTGTAGTCTCATCAAAGCAGTATATAATGATACTAATACTTCACATGATCTTGATACTATTCCTCCATTGATGCAGCCTAGAATACACCAATTTCTCCTTTGTACCCCTTCCATCAAGCTTCTGCATTAGTCATTGCTTGTCCTTGAGCTGATCCTTGTATACCTCAGCAGATGGGGAAAAGCAAAATGATAATACAAAATTTTGATAGGAATGATTATATTTGATAAATGATATGTATAATCCATATTTATAAAACAATAAATTAATCAGTGATGTGTGCACATGTATTGCACATGTACAATACAGACTATGAAAAATAAGATCAGACTTTAGTTTCATATTACTATTTTTTTTAAAAAAAGCTATACAGTTATATTATAAACACCCTCCAAGCCAATTTGCAGTTGTTTAAAATAAAATTCTTTCCATTGCTTTTTTTCCTCCAGAAATACTTTTGGAAATTTCCATTAGAAGAAAATGTAGCAGTTCAACTACTATAAATAGATTTGTTATATGGAATGTATTGTACTAATAGTTAATAGCCATCCCCTGGTCCATTTCCAGAGATTAGGAATCTAAAATGATAATCTTCTATACCCGTGATGGCGAACCTATGGCACGTGGAGCCATATTGGTGGGCACGCGAGCATTGCCCTTGCTCAGCTGCAGCGCACTTGACCGCGCAGGCCAACTGATTTTCAGGCCTTCTGGGCACACTGGAAGTTGGCAAATGGGCCGTTTCCGGCCTCCAGAGGGCCTCCAGGGGGTGGAGAAGGCTGTTTTCACTCCTAGAAAGCCTCTGGAGCCTGGGAAGGGGGAAAAACGGGCCTATCGGGCCCACCGGGCCATCACATGCCAAAAACAGGAGGAGCACGGGAGGGTTGTACCTGCATGCGCGGGAGGGTGGGGCGCATTGAATTGTGGGTGTGGGCACGCACATGTGCGACCCCCCCCCCGCGCTCCCCCCGCTTTTGGCATGCAACAGCAAAAAGGTTAGCCATCACTGTTCTATACTGAAAGTGTCCCAATAGTGCTTATCATTGCACCAGATTTTTTTCTGAACGTAAGTGAAATTAGGTAGATGGTGACTAAAAAGATCCTTTTCAGCAGTTAGGGAATGCTATTCACACAGAGGACAGTTTGCTTCCAACTGTGATGCCAATTCTACACAGAGTAAAGATATTTCTGTGCCAGACAGTCTAGCACATAACAAGAATTACAGCTAAGGATAGTTTTTCATTACTGTAATTCATTTCAACACTTAATTTTCCCATCAGACAAAGCTTCTGCATCTTGTTTCAACTACAATATTATAGTGATGTGTATTTTTAATTTGTGTGTCCATTTGTGTTTTCCCAATGTTTTTATTCAAGAAAAGTTGAAATACCTTTTACAGTCTGCCATGTTTAAAAATAAATTTGACTGATTCAATAGATTTACATAAGTGAATATAAAGGTGCATACTGAGATATATAGTATGTTCTTCTGCCAACCCTTCTCTTCTCACTGCCCTATCCCTGGTCCCAGCCAATAAGATATAGGGATAATATTTATTCTAATAAAAGCTATAAATTTCTTTGCCATCTGAGAACAGACTATATAGATAGTAGGAAGGGATCAGTTGGTCTTGAGTTTAGAGTTACTAATTCATTCTTTAAATAACCCTGTCCAGTAAATCTAGCATGTTTATGTTGCTACAGCTTTATTAAGAATATGGAACTGAATAAAATCTAGTTTCAGATCAGGAATCTGTCAAAATGGCATGTTTTATCCAGTGGTGGGTTTCAAAAATTTTTACTACCGGTTCTGTGGCTGTGGCTTGGTGGGTGTGGCATGGCTTGGTGGCCGTGGCTTGGTGGGCATGGCAGGGGAAGGATACTGTAAAATCTCCATTCCCTCCCAATCAGCTGGGACTTGGGAGGCAGAGAATAGATAGGGGCGGGACCAGTCAGAATTTTTACTACAGGTTTTCCAAACTACTCAAAATTTCTGCTACTGGTTCTCCAGAACTGGTCAGAACCTGCTGAAACCCACCTCTGGTTTTATCCTTAGCTTTGTAGTCCCATGTAAGGATAAATGAATCGCAAAATTGTATTCAGTCAAGAGTTGTCAATTCTCTTCTTCCTATCATCATTCATGTGTCATATAGATGGGGTCACAGGATCATCATGATTTTCTAGAATGACTCAAAATAAAAAGGAACTGAGCAGAATTTTATATTCTGAAATAGCCTTGCAACGACCTGTAGCTGACTGAGAAAAGAGGAATAAGAGATCAGTGAGGAGTATGTAGGTTATTTTAAAACATATAAACATTAATTACTTTTTTGACTTGATTTTAGTGCAAATTCCTACATAGGAATAATAGAAACATTATTGCATGGATAAGGATTTACATGGAAAAAAGATAGCTAGTGGCATGTGAGTGATCATTCTGAATGTGTACAGTACTTGTTACATAAATAATCTCAAAACAAAAAATTATAACAGTTACCCATTGCACAATTTAAGCATTGGGAGAGCAAGTCCCAAGAACATTTACTTCTACTTCCTCTGTGAAAACTTCAATGCACTTGAAACCAGAGGACAAAGGCACTGTTTTTAAATCTCTTATAGCCTCTGTAATTCTAGAAAAACCAACAAGTATGTTTATGTTGCTACAGTATGAATAAAAGAATATAACAAATAAAAGAGGGTTCCTAACTACTGTCGCACTGATTAAAGAAATCCTCAAAAATGTGCAATGCAGCTTTTTTAGCTGTAGTATTGTAGGGTTTTTGTAACTTTTCTGACATCATGTTTGCTATGTGGAGTGTGTTCCTGGCACTCCATCCACCAGGATTTTCACTTTTGTTGATACTTTCCATTTAATGTTACTAAATTATACCCAAATCATGTTTAAGTATATCAAAAGCTTAGTTAAAAAGAAAAGAGGAACTTTTAACTGGGATTATAACTGAATATAGCCCTTTCTTCCCCCATGTTTCTCTACACATGAACTTCCTCTTCAGAGATTAATCATCTGTTTGAAGCATTGAAGCATTTGAATAAGACCAGTCCCAGAAGGGATAATATTCATGGTTATGTGAATCGAAAGGAATGCTGCATTTCAGATGATCAAATTATATAGGAAACTTTTCACTGCTTTTTTTCCCATGGCATATTTCATAATAGCTGTTCATTTCTAGGTTGGATATTTCTAAAATCTCCTTACCATTCAGTATTTCAGTGAGCTGGTCATAACTGTGAAGAGTTCAGCATTTCAGAGATCACTTTTCTGTATGGCAGTGGTGGAGCCTCAAGAATATTCTTGCCAGATTTATGTCTCACTCACTTTAGTGCTCATCTTTAGGCAAGGAGTTAATAGCTGCAGTTGCAGCAAGTGCTGGCAACCTGCCCAAGGGAGGAGTTCTTTCCCTGCAACATATGTGGTATCCTGTAACAGCACCATTTACTCCCCCAAAAACACAGGCTGACCACACCAAACTGCCGTTAAGCAAGAAAATGTAACATCTGATTGTGAGCTTTGGTCTGTGGAGAATTACAGTCATTTCCTTCAGTGTACCAGAGACTTTCACAAGTATTTGAAGCAACCAATGCTCAAACTGGCCTGTTCATAAAATGTCATTGGCTGCAATTTTAACCATAACTTCAGGGCTTTCTAGTTGGCCATAATCATTTACTCTATTCCTGCCTTTGCCAATATACTTTCCTCTAGATGGGTTGAGCTTTATCTATGACCAGTAGTTGAAAATGATGAAATGTATAGTTCATCACATCTAGATGATGACAGGGTCAGGAAGGTTGTCTAGTCATTTTCTGTAGCTGCTCTCAGATTGGACTAGGTCAACTGATTGGAATCAAAGGCTTTCAGTAAACGATCAGGACATTCAAGTGAAAGGAAGTGGAACATATTTCTGCTCCCCCTTTCTCCAATAATTCAGAGCAGGCTATCAGCATCACAGTTGGACAATATCAGTTTTCAGGACTTCCCTTCCAAAAGGTTTTGAATGCTCTTCTAAACGCAATTGCATTTGCAATGTGTTTTGCAGCTTGAATGCACAATATGACTTCATGATTTTTTCACCATGAAACGAAGTCATAAATTTGTCTACTTGTATTGATGCCATATGACTTTTTTTGTACAAGATCCTTAAAGTATTGAACAAATTGCTGAATAAATAGTTCACAACAGGCACTTCCCCCACAAGCCATAAATCACAACCTATAAAAACATAGCTTACATATAATATACATTACATATAATAATGTGATTTATTTTGAGTTCACTATGATTTGTGAACCATGCTATAAGAAAAAAAATGTAGTTTTCAAGATAGAGTAGATTGGCATATTGTTCTGAGTGCTCTTAAAAATAAACCTTGTTATGGGATTAAAATAATAAACATACTAGATCTATATAAGATAGATTTGCTCAGATCTGCCTCATGAATCAGGGAACTTTCCTTTATGTTATTTTATCTTAGTATCAGCTTTTATCCAGACCCAATATTCTTGATGGTTTCTGCCACAATGTTCCACTGCTTCCATGAATGCTAGAATAAAAATATTAGGAAAGTAAACATTGCATCAAGTGTTTAGTTCACTCTTAAGAGTTTGAAGTGAAATTTCTGCCTAAGATAAGAGATTCAGTCATAGAAAACCATGGGGAAAAAAGTATTTGAGGCTAGCTTAGCATCTTCAAGAACAAATTTACCATGGTCTGAACTTTTATGGATTACTCCAGGACAGTTATGACAACTTTATGAGGTCACCAATGTGTTTGTTACTTTTGCTACAACAGATAAACTTTGCTTGTGCACTGGATACTAAACTGAGCTGAGAGACTGCTTAGAAACTGTCGACCTGCCAAAGAACTTTTAAGCAATAGGGAAGAGAATCAGCCTTATTTTCACACTTCTTCAGGTGTCTTTAAATAAACACCCCTTAAAAGACACCTGTCATGTTTGAATGATTCTTTGAGTAGATTTCCCAGGTGGGGGGGGAGGCTACAATTAAGTATGGTAGGAGACAAGAAACAGCAGATTTAAAAACTGAAAACAGAAACAGAAATATTACTAGCTAGGCTTGAGAGAGAGAGTGGGTAGCAAGCAAGCTTATTTTTCTCTTGATAGCTCAGGTCTTTGCAGTCCTCAGGAGGTTTTGAAACACTGCTGCGAGGTCATAACAGGAAGTGCAATCAAGAGTGAGCAACCAGAGCTTTTCCTTCCTTTTCCTCCTGTTTCAAATCATCTTAGACTTACTGCTTTTTGGGGGGGGGCGCTGGGAGAACAGAATATTGGGAAAGGGCTTGCACATGTGTGTTTCTTTAGCAAGACCTACCCATCGGTAGTTTCTCTTTTCTTGCATCCTTCTTTCTCATTTCTGCAAATAATTGTCTTTTTTCCCCTTTTCTTTCTGCAGAGCATTGCTTCCCTAAATATCCTCATTTGCATATGCCTGTTTTTTATTTGATGGTTTGCTTTAAAGCCATTTGGCTGGATGCCCTCATCTTGAGATCTTATGAGAACTGCCAGGATTTGGTTGCTGATAAGAAAAGGGGATGGGGAAGTGGGAGAAGGGAGGCGTGGCTTACTTTTTAATGAATTGAACAGCAACCTAAAGATGGCTCTTTGCAATCTAATTGACTGTGCAGTGCAATATGTTCTAGAGGCAAATGCGCCATAAATCTAATCTATTTACCAATTCTATTTTTCATGAAAAACAAGCTGTCAGAAAAGAAATGTCATAAGTTAATTTGCCTGTAAAAACAACTTCCAATTCGTTGGCCAAAGGTCAAAGAATATCTCTCTTTCACACACACACACACACACACACACACACATGCACACACACATGCACACACACACGCGCGCACACACACACACACACACACACACAGAATACCTAGTGCTGCACTCTTCTGGACATGGAGCTCTGATGTTGCTCCTGGCATCTGTTGAAGACTCTTCCAGTTTAGGAGGCACAAACCTGACCTGAATGCTCCTATCACCACTGGAACCACTTTGGCCTTTACTTTACACATCCTCTCCAGTTTCTTCTACAGGCCAGCTTCTCATACTCTTTCTTCCTGTTGTTGCTGTCACTTGGCACTACTACATCTATCACTACATGGGTCTTCTGGTCCTTGTTTATGATCTCTGGTTGATCATATCTGTACTTCCAGTACCTGCCTGTCCACCTGTATCTGGAAGTCCTACAGGCTCTTAATCCTGTTATTCTCCACAACATTCTATGAACTCTCCCATCTGGATGTGGGAGAATCTAGCCCATACATGCGCACGTGTTCCTGTACATAGTGCCAGCTACTTGGTTATACCAGTCAGTGTCTGCTGTTCTCGCCTGCATCTTACACCCTGCTACTACAGTATGTGTTAGACTGTCAGAGGCTTCAGTACATACTCTGCACCTCAGGATCTGTCTAGTGTGGTAGACCCCTGCTTCTATGGATCTGGTGCTTAGGGGTCTTGTGTGCTTCAGTGCTGTTTGTTGTCCAGCCCTTTCGAGGCACTGGTAGGATTTCCCAATGTCAGCCACTCAGAAAGAGAGAGGAAATGCTGAAACACTTCAGTTTCTTTTGATAGAGATTGGACTGGGGCAGGTCTGACTTAATGTCAGACCTGCCCCAGTATGATCCCTTACGAAAGAAAAGCCTTTGATCCATTTGGTTAAAGCAAAGGGTTCTTTTACTAAGGATGTTGGTTGAAGTAAAATCAAGCCAGCTCTGAAATCTACCATGTTACAATTGAAAATACCTAACTTGCTCTCTGTAAATATGTGTGCTTGTATATATGTCATTATGTGATGTCATTGTGTCCCTTGCCATTGGTTACTACTTACCATTCGCCCCGCCTCCTCTGTATATAAGCCTTTACTCCTCTCAGACTGCAGACTGTCCAAAAGTGTTCCTGAGGAAGATGAGAAATAAATATTATTGATACAAGAAAGTCTACAGTCTCTTATATTGGGCCTAACCAGAATAACCAAACTAGCAACAAATTGGTAGCAGAGGATGGTTTGGTAGGCCCAACCAAACATAATGATGCAAGACTCACAAAAAGACAAAAGAAGACCTGCCACCAGATACATAACAAAAAGAATGGCAGCTCAGCTGACTCCTGACAAATATACACCAATTGAAAACATGAAGAAACAAACGCAATTACAAGAAAATGAACTGCTAGCACAAAACAAACAACCACTAGCTGGAGCAGAAGAATCTTTCTCAACCCCAAACAAAGAAGATGAAGTAAAAAGAAAAATACTACAATTAATAGAAACAACTACAGTTGAATCAAATCTGCTTGTGAAAATCCGCAGCATGATAAACGACCACGGACCAGCAGCAGATAACGAAAACAACGAACAAGAAAAATACAGGGTAAGAAACTCAACCCCTAACTTTAAAAACGACACCGAAGATGGCAACAGCTTCCCGCCTTTTTCATGGCAGCCATCTTACCCACCTAATACTCCCAAAATGGCCGACCAATTACTAAAAGAATCCCAAACCTCAAACTACAAAGTAGGAAACAAAACCTACCAAGAAGATGACTACCCGAGTTCAGAAACAAATAAAAAACAACTATTTAAACAAAACAAAACTCAACCTACTGAACTAGAAATAGATAACGCTATACAGGTGCTGACTGCAGCACTCGGGACTAAACTAAAAATACCAAACGAACAACCAAAAAATGAAAAAGAAAATTCTAAACTATCACCTACCAAAAGCCAAAAAGAAATAAACTGCCTAAAAAAAGACCTAGCCACCCGAAAAAAGACACACTAGCAATCATACTTACCTACCGAAGAATGACTTGCTGAGCAACCCGGCTTCATCAACGATGGCGGCCCGCCTCGAACTCCACTTCCTGACTACTTCGAAGAAAATGGCCGACAAGCCTCCGGTGGCTTCTTCCTCAATCGTCGCGACTTCGGAGACTCCCCGACGAGCAAAGCAGCACCCAGGCATTTTCCAGTCACCAGAGGCCCTCCGGAAACAAAGCCGAAGAACAGAAGGCCGACTGGGACTTCACCCCGGGAGCTGCAGACACAGGATCTTCACTCGCCGACTGCTGGAGAAGAATGAGGACTGAACATGCGCAGAACGAACCTGCAAAGAAAAAAGAAGAAGACATAGATACAAGTCAGCGCAGATCCAGCCAGAACATAGAGATAAGTAAATACAGACATGCATCTACCATACCCAGGCC
This sequence comes from Pantherophis guttatus, assembly GCF_059756535.1. Classification (NCBI taxonomy): domain Eukaryota; kingdom Metazoa; phylum Chordata; class Lepidosauria; order Squamata; family Colubridae; genus Pantherophis; species Pantherophis guttatus. The sequence continues at coordinate 85,289,651 of NC_142067.1, forward strand.
TTATTGCGAGTATGCTAAGGTCTTAAACCATGGACAGCTCCTAAACATAAATAACACTTCACAACACTCAGGGACACTATCTTCAGACTTTATAAAATTAAAATTAGATGGAAGCAACTTAATGGAATGGAACCAGTCTTTAGAAATTACATATTTGAAAGAGAATGTTTTATTTTTTATTGATAATCCACCAGACAAACCTTGGACTTATGAAATAGACTGCCTCCATCATAAAGCATATTATATATTAATTGCCTCTATTTCCCCAAGTATACTTCCCACTATTGAACATAATCTAACTGTGTCTGAAACATACCAAAAATTATTCAATTTGTTCTATAGCAAAAGTGTAGCCACCACCACAAAAATTTCTAGGGAATTCTATTCTGCCAAACTAAAACATGATACCTCTATGAGTGAACATATCTTGAATCTGAATGCAATCAGGGCAGACCTTATCCAAAGGGGGGAAACTATTTCTGATAACACTATGAAAAGCATTATAATCAATTCATTAGACCACAGCTGGGATAACTATATTACCTTAATCGATAACTTAAGTATAGAACAAATTAGAAAACCTTACCAATAAATTTATTACTGAAGATAGACTTAGAAAGGAGCGATATACACAACAAAGGGAAGGTAGAATTCAAAAAAGAACAGATTTTAGAGTCAGAGATAGATACCCACATGAATGTTCAATATGTGGATCTGAAAGACATCAAAAAAGAGACTGCCCCAAGAACACAGGATACAGTGACACATATCAACACAAAGATAGGAGGATACATTTCTTAGACAGGACTTCCCCTGACTACAGATATAAACGCAGGGAATCACCACATTCTAGAGAAAGACAAATGTACAGAAATAACCCTAGGGAAAACAAGAAAGGATCACTATATGGAATAAGAAACAGTGACACTTTAACATCTGATTCACTCAACACTTGGCTCATCGATTCTGGAGCCACATGTCATACAACTCACAATAGAAAAATATTAAGCAACTTCACTGAAAAGAAATATTACATTAAAGTAGCGAACCAAAATGAAGTCCTAGTAAGAGGAATGGGAGACACGCATATAAGGGGTATAGGAAAAATAGAGGGGGTGCTGTTTGTACCCGAAATTCCAAGTAATATATTGGCAACTCTAAAATTAAGTATTGAAAATGAAGTAGAAACCACTTTCAGAGGTGGGAAGGTATTTATGACAAAAAACAACAGAAACATAGGTAAACTATTCACAAATGACGGACTAACATATCTACTGCCACAAGGTAACGAATTAATCTACGCAAACTATCAATTAAAAAAGAGGCAAAGTCAGATAGTCATAATGAGAGTAATAATAATAATGCATCAACTACTGATACTAGTATGTCTGAAAATTTAAACAATGGAAAACCTATACACGATAACTGTAGCCACTTACTCCATAGAAAGTTAGGACACGCAAGTTTTCCTGTCATACGAAAGATGTTAGAATGTTCTGAAGATTTAAAAATAAAGAATTGTAAAAATTATTTGGAATGCTCCGTGTGCAATTCATCCAAATTTAAAAACAAACCTAAACCCAAAAAAGCCACTCGCACCACACACTCAATTTTTCAATTAATCTATATGGATGTAGTAGGCCCAATGAAACCTTCAATTAAATATAGAAAAAGATACTTTCTAACCATAGTCGATGACTACAGTAGATTTGGTTTTGTATACACCCTTAACCACAAAAGTGAAGTTTTCAAAAAATTTAAGGAGTTCTTTAAAATGGTAGAAACACAACACAATATTAAAATTAAACAAATAATGACCGACAGGGGGTCAGAATTCCTATCCAACGAATTTTCAAATTGGCTAAAATCACAAGGAATATTGCACTTTAAATCTTGTCCATTTTCCCCTTTTCAAAATGGAGTATCTGAAAGAAAGAATGGTTTACTACAAACCATGGTTAAATGTGTGTTAGACGATGCTGGCTTGAACCAATCATTCTGGGCTGAGGCCCTTGCTTATTCCAATTACACTATAAACCGCTTATGGTCAAGTACAATCAACAAAACTCCATACGAACTCATGTATGGAAGAAAACCAAAGATTGGACATTTACACGTATTTGGCGTAACTGCTGATGTATATGTCCCCACACAATTAAGGTGCAAAGGAGAGAAAGTATCCAAAAGATTAATATTTATGGGGTACGAATCAGGAACCAAGGGATATCGCTTCATTGATAAAAATAACCATTTCATTGTATCCAGATCTGCCATGTTTCATGAACACATGAACTGGTCAAAAATACATCTCAACGAAATATATCCAGAATCAAAAAACATTACACACACACACACACAGAACATCATACATCAGATACCAACCCCAAAAGTACAACCACAAACAAAATCAAATGCCCAAAAATAATTAATGATGAATGGAAGAAAGGACATCCCACTTTGAAGGTAGACCAATTAACTGAAAAAGAAACTAAATATATGCATAGCGATGAACATCCCCAGAATAGACCCATTAGATCCAATAGAGGTACAATTCCTAAAAGATTAGATGATTATGTACTGTCTATCCAAGCTAAACACCTAACTCCCAATACATATGATGACATACTCAAGTTACCTCCAGAAGAAAAAAGTAAGTGGGAGGAAGCAATGAAAAAAGAGATGGACAGTTGGAAAGAACTAAATGTATACTCACCAACAAATCTACCCACAGAGAAATCCCCCATTGGCACTAAATGGATCTATAAGATCAAAGAGTTAGAGGATGGTAAATTCCTATATAAAGCCAGATTAGTGGCCCAAGGCTTTGCCCAAAGATTTCCAGATGACTATGAGGACACATACTCTCCAACCGTTAGATCAGAAAGTGTAAACACAGCATTGGTATTAGCTTCCATCTTAAATCTAGAAGTATATCAATTTGATGTACAGACAGCTTATCTACATGCTGATCTCGATAAAGAAATTTATGTAAAAGCGCCCCCAGGAAAGGATACAAAAAAGGGAGAAATTTGGCTATTGAATAAGAGTCTTTATGGACTAAAACAATCTGGCAAGCGGTGGTATGAATGTTTATCAAAGATACTTGATATGGGTTTTATAGCTACTTCATCTGATTTTTGTTTTTTCACAAAAAGAAATAATGATTCTATTGAATATGTTTTGATTTATGTTGATGACATATTATATTTTGGACGTGATAAAATTAAATGTGATGATTTTGCTAAACAATTGGGCAAACATTTCAATTTAAAAATATTAGGAAAGGTAAACAAGTATTTAGGAGTCCAAATTGATAAGACGGATAAGGGTTTCAAATTGTCTCAGAAAGATAAAATTATAGAACTCATACAAAAGTGCAATATGGTTAACTCAAAAATTTGTGATACTCCCATGTCAACTGATTTTTATAGAAATGTGCACAATGAATACGAGCCATTCAAAGATAACACTTTATATCGATCAATTATTGGGTCCTTATTATACATATCTAATTGGACTAGGCCTGATATCACCCTTGCCGTACATTTGTTGTCAAGACATGTAAGCAATCCTAACTTATACCATTGGGAAGGAATCAAGAGAATTTTGAGATACCTGAAATCTAGCATTAATGTATGTCTATACTTAGAACCATTCATTTCTGAAAAACCAACGTTGACCTGCTACGCTGATGCAGACTGGGCTGCTGATTCAAAAAGCAGAAAAAGTACCTCTGGATATGTTTTTCTTATAAATGATTGTACGGTGCACTGGTACAATGGCAAACAAAACTTAATTGCCACCTCTACAGCAGAAGCCGAGTACGTTTGTCTATCCAAAGCGGTCAATAATCTAACCTGGTTCGATGATTTGTTATCTAATGTATGGGATGAACCTATTTATCCAATTATCATCAATGAAGATAATAAAGCAGCAATAGATATATCAGCTTCCGAAGCAATAGGCCAACGATCTCGACATATCGATATCAAATATAAACATGTAAGGCAATTGTCAAGTATAGGGTTCATTAAAGCTGTTCATTGCGATACTAATGAACAAATTGCTGACATCCTCACAAAGCCATTAGCAACCAAACAACATGTATATTTGACTTCTAAACTTAATGTACATATATAACCTTAATAACCCATCATTGGTTAGGTATTTTAGAGGGGGATTTGTTACAATTGAAAATACCTAACTTGCTCTCTGTAAATATGTGTGCTTGTATATATGTCATTATGTGATGTCATTGTGTCCCTTGCCATTGGTTACTACTTACCATTCGCCCCACCTCCTCTGTATATAAGCCTTTACTCCTCTCAGACTGCAGACTGTCCAAAAGTGTTCCTGAGGAAGATGAGAAATAAATATTATTGATACAAGAAAGTCTACAGTCTCTTATATTGGGCCTAACCAGAATAACCAAACTAGCAACATACCATACTTGCTAGATACAAAAATAAGGTATAGGTTTACTTCCAGCTTATCCCTTCCCCTCATGACTAGTCCATTTCTAGCCAACTGGAGCTTGCCAAGATGTTTTGAGAACACTGAGATGTTTGGGGATAATCTGCATATTTCTCAGGGTGCCTGGCTGGCTGTTCTGGTCCTTATTACCTGTCATTCCCCCCTCCTCCTGATTTCCTATAATGTACACACAAAACTTTTTTTGCCTTTTCATCCTTCCCCCTTTCATCCTCCCCCCACTTCTTCTTTCGATGGCAGGATGCCTGTGAGGCACCAAGCCGAGGCAGGCAGAGCTGACATTCTGCCCCCCCCCCCCAATAACAGAGATGTTACTCCCGCAAAAGAGAAAAAAGAGAGGGGTAGGAGAGATACATAAAATTTCTAAATTAGAAAAAAAGTTCAATGCGGCTTATCTGGGTATTGGTCATGGAATTTTTTAAGCAGTTTGGGGGCTTTAATATGTTGGGAGTCAACCCATTCAGTTTCTGAGGGGGGAAAGTCTTTCCAGGCTACCAAATACTGGGTTTTCCCCCAATAAATGTGAGACTTTAGAGTACCATTAAAATTACCAGCTAGTTGGGTTTTCATTTTGGCTTGTGCCAGTGGTGGGATTCAAAATTTTTTACTATCAGTTATGTAGGCATGGCTTGGTGGGTGTGGCATGGCTTGGTGGGTGTGGCAGGGGAAGAATACTGTAAAATCTCCATTCCCTCCCCACTCCAAAACTCAAATCCGGCTACCACATGTGCAATGGCAAAATTCTGTGTCGCTGCAATGTCCACAAGAAAAAAATTGGTTACCAAATTATAATGTCAACTGGTGCCAATTTTTTTTTTTTTGAGATATCTATAACAATACATTTACTCACATACTTATCAGCTCTACACGCATGTAAATTAGGTTTAAGATCAGGTATTTTCATAACAGAGATTTTATTATTTATGATTAATGTTACTATTATTTTTAAATTTATTGTATGTCTATTGCTGGTCGATGACCGTAATAAAATTTTATTCTTATTCCATTCCCTTCCCACTCCAGGGGAAGGTTACTGCAAAATCCCCATTTCCTCCCGATCAACTGGGACTCGGGAGGCAAAGAATAGATGGGGTCAGGGCCAGTCAGAAGTGGTATTTACTGGTTCTCCGAACCACTCAAAATTTCCGCTACCGTTTCTCCAGAACTGGTCAGAACCTGCTAAATACCACCTCTGGCTTGTGCACAGGTGGTGACTGGGGCTGTCAGTTGCCTGGAGGGGATGACCAGTTTAATCACTTCTGGCTTTGAACTATTGTATTGTAGCAGCCTGGATAAAGCATTTGCTAGAAAGTTCCTCCCCTCTGGGATGTACCTTAATGTAAAGTTGAATCGGTTAAAGTAGTGATCCAACTGAACCTATTTGGGCCATAGTCTCTGGGGGGTTTTCAAGGCTTCTAAATTTTTATGGTCAGTCCATATTTAAATGGGGTTTTTCTCCTTCTAGAAAATGCCTCCAAGTTAGAAGTGCCCAGCACACTGCATAGGCTTCCTTTTCCCAGACTGCCCATTTCTGCTCCATCTTATTCAGTTTTTTAAAAATGTAGGTGCAGGGTTGCAGGACCCATTGCTCATTTTCCTGTAGAAGCACTGCACCCACTGCAACATCACTGGCATCAGCTTGAATGATGAATTGGGGTCTGGATGTTTCAGTACTGGCTCCGCTGCGAACAAGTGCTTAATCTTTTTGAATGCAGCCAGGCATAGCATAGTCCATTTAAGCAGCTGGCTCAGTTTGGGCTTCCCCTCCACTTTTGTCTTTAGCAGGTAGGTGATGGGAGGTCTATCTGGATAAATGAGGGCATGAACTGGTGATAAAAGTTCACAAATCCCAGGAAGCTTTGTAGTTGCTTCTGCGTGCAGGGAGGAGCACTGCCCTCACCTTTTCATGTTCTGCCATTGTCTCAATATAGATTAAATGTCATCCAGGTAAACTAACCCCTCCTCATACAGGTGTTCATGCAGCACTTTGTTTATTAGCTGCATAAAAACAGCAGGGGGCCCTTGCAGTCCAAAAAGGAGGACCCAGAATTGAAAGCATCCTAAGGGGCAATTGAAAACTGTTTTCCATTCATCCCCTGCTTTTATTCTCACTCAGTAGTATGCATCCCACAAATCCAACTTGATGAAGAACTGCAGACCAGGCAATCAATCCAGGAATGTATATTGTCTCCCTGGAGCAAAAATCAAAGATGTAACTGACTACCTTAATAAAGTAAGCAACCGCACAGATTACTTCCCCTTTCTTCTCTTACACATCGGGACTAATGACATAACAATGAATCTGAAAACAATAACAAGAGATTAAAACAACTTGGGAAAAAGTTAAAGAATTAGGAGCACAAGTGGTGTTTTCATCTATACTTCAAACAAAAGGCCAACATCCAATGAGGGAGCAAAAGATTTTAGATATAAACCAATGGCTTAAAAACTGGTGTCATCAATAGAACTTTGGCTTCCTAGATCATGGTCTGCATTACTTACATAAAGAGTTACCGGCAAGGGATGGACTGTACCTCACAAGAATTGGAAATAATATATTTGGAAAATAACTGACTCATCTTATCAAAAGGGCTTTATACTAAAATTGAGGGAGGAGAGGGGGTCAATCTTCATGACCTTTAGAACTTAATTCCAAACAAAAACCATTAGATAACCAATCACATAATAAGATAGGGAGTAAAGAGAGAAGAAACAAAAAAAGGAAAACTTAATAAAGTAGAGAGTGATGGAAAGGATGGGAATCCCAGTTATAAAATAGGAGATATAAGAAACATACCCACGACCCATAAAGGACTCAAATGCCTATACACTAATGCTCAAAGTTTAGGGAACAAACAGGTGAACTTGAAGCATGAAGGCAGATATGATATAGTTGTCATTACTGAAACTTGGTGGGACAAAACTCTTGACTGGAATGTACTGAGAGAAAGATACAAACTATAGGTAGTCCAATTTATGACCATAAATTGAGCCCAAAATTTCTGTTGTTAAGTGAGACATTTCTTAAGTGAATTTTGCCCCATTTTACAGCCTTTCTTGTCTCAGTTCTTAAGTGAATCACTGCAGCTGATAAGTTAGTAAACTGGTTGTTAAGTGAATCTGGCTTCCCCATTGATTTTGCTTGTCAGAAGGTCGCAAAAGATGATCACATGATCTTGGGACACAGCAGCAGTCATAAATATGAACCAGTTGCCAAACATCTGAATTTTGATCACATGATCATGGGGACGCTGGAAAGGTCATAACTGTGAAAAACGATCATAAGTCACTTTTTCAGTGCTGTTGTAACTTTGAATGGTCACTAAGTGAACTATTGTAAGTTAAGGACTACCTTATTCAAAAGAAACAGACCTAACAAAAGAGGAGGTGGAGTTGCATTATATATAAAAGATCACTACAACTCTACAAAAATATACAAAACCAAGGATGAAAAGCATTCTAGAGATGTCAATCACAGTATTTACATGTGCTTCATTGATTTTGAAAAAGCATTTGAAAAAATAAGACACAGCAAACTATTACAAATCCTGAAACAAGTGGGACCAGATGACAAGGACATCCGAATCATAAAGAATCTATATTGGCATCAGGTAGCAAATGTGAGACTAGGCCAAAAATACTCAGATGATGCAGAAATACAAAGAGGGGTGAGATAGGGCTGTATTCTGTCTCCGCTGTTGTTTAATATCCACTCTGAATCAATTTTCAATGAAGTGCTAGAAAATATTGAAGCTGGTCTCAGAGTAAAGAGTGTTCGGATCAACAATTTAAGATATGCTGATGACACAGTTCTGCTTGCCAGTAAGCATGAAGACTTTCAGTTCCTCATCAACAGAGTCACAGAAATATCTGAAAAATATGGCTTGAAGTTTAACACCTCAAAAACCAAGATCATGGTCATCAGCAAACAACCCATTAATTTACCACCGATAACTTTGGAAGGAATACCACTAGAAAAAGTTGAAAGGATCACGTACCTCGTTCTAATTTACATGAAAGCTGGAACATGACCACTGAAGTAGAAACAAGGATAGAGAAAGCTCGAACAGCATTCTTCAAAATGAAAAAGGTCTTCTGCAGTCACGACATAAGCCTAAGACTGAAAATCAGGCTTGTCAGATGCTACATCTTTTCTATTCTGCTTTATGGAATGGAGAGTTGGTCTCTGACAGAAAGCCACTTGAAGAGACTAGAAGCATTTGAAATGTGGATTCACAGGCGGCTGTATAAGTTGGGTTGACAAAATCAGAAATGAGGTGGTGATAAGCCACCTGGGAAAGCCAAGAGAAATCATCAAAACCATAAAAAAGCAAATATTTTGTTATAAGTTTGAATATTTGGGACATGTGATGTGACACCAAGAAAAATATGGCATATTTCACTTAATCCTCCAAGGAAAGATGGAAGGCAAACGAGGGACAGGCAGAAGAAGAACATCATGGCTTCAAAATCTAAGAGACTGGTTTGGACAAAACTCAACAGCACTTTTTAATGCGGCTATTGATAAAAATCTCCAACATGATTGCCAATGTCCAATGATGGATATGGCACAACAAGAAGAAGAAGGGTGAAAACCTCCTAGAATCCATATGGGTCAATATAAAAGGGTGGGAAAGCGATATAGGGGCCTGGTGGGGCTTGGTGGCCTGGTGGCTCAGCAGACTGATAGCATTGTGATTAACACCAGCTGTCTGCAATTACTGTAAGTTCGAATCTCACCAGGCTCAAGGTTGACTCAGCCTTCCATCCTTTCTAAGGCAGGTAAATTGAGGACCCAGTTTGTGGGGGCAACAAGCTGACTTTGTATAAATATACAAAAGTATAAAGGCTATTGCTTAATGCATTGTAAGCCGCCCTGAGTCTCCGGAGAAGGGCGGCATATAAATCAAATTTAAAAAAAAAATATTGCTAGTATACGCGTATATTACAGGCCATCCAACCAAGCAGAAGAAACAGATGAACTTTTTGCTAAACAATTAACAAATGTCTGTAGGAAATATTCCACAGTAGTAATCAGAGACTTTACCCTGATATCAACTGGGAGACCAACTCTGCATCAAGTGGGAGATCGAACAGATTCCTAACCAACATAGATGACAACTTTGTCATCCAAAAGGTAGACGAGGGAACTAGAGGAAAAGCTATAGTGGACCTAATTCTTACTAGTAGAGAAGAAGTGATAGAGGGAGTTGAAGTTGCCAGAACCTTGGGTGAGAGTGACCACATTATATTGGAATTCAATATAATGCAAACAGGAGTAGTCCGTAATGGTACTACATCTACATGGAAGTAAGTAAGCAGTGTAGTACCACAAGGTTCCGTCTTAGGCCCAGTACTTTTAGTCTTTTAAACATTTTATTAGCTTATAAGATAAGATACAAAATACAAAAATAAATAGAAAGGTGGTGGGAAGGAAAAGGGGGAAGAAAGGTGAGGAAGGACTGAGAAAAAGAAAAAAAGTGTTGAATTCCAACTCCTTCTGTTGCAGTAAAATAAAGCATTAACATCAAACCACAACTCTTCACTTTTTCATAGTAATATAAACTAGCCATTTCTTTTTTTTAAATAAATTTTATTTATTTAAAAATACAAACAAAACAAAATGAGTAACAACAAAACGTACAAAACATGTAAACAAAAATTCAAATATACATCTTGTCAAAGTTATTGCAACTGTAATGTATGTTCTTATTTGTGTTTTTGACTCCTCCTTGTTTGGTCTTTCTCTTACGTCTATCTTTATAATTCACTGTTAACCTGCGTTAGTGGTTTATGTTCCTATTTCTATATTGGGTCACTCCAATTACTTCCTAGTCTTTTTTCCCTTTTCTATCTTCCAACCAAGTGTACCACTTTTCCTATACTAGATAGTAATCGTGTTCCTCTTTATCCTGTAGTTCCTTTGTGAGTCTGTCCATTTCTGCACATTCCATGATTTTACTGATTATTCTGTTGGTATGTCACCGCTCTTCCAATTTTGTGCATAGATTATTCGTGCTGCTGTTGTTATATGAATTATTAAGTATTTTATTTCCTTTTCGTATTGTCCATTTATTATGCCTAATAGAAAGGTTTCTGGCCTCATTTCTATTCTTTGTTGTGTAATTTCTTCTATTTGTGTTCTGATAGTTTGCCAGTATTGTTTTGCCTTTGGGCAGGTCCACCACATGTGATAGTAGATTCCTTTGTGGAGTTTGCACTTCCAGCATGTTGGGGGGGTGGTATTTGGGAACATTCTTGCCAGTCTGGCAGGTGGGAGGTGCCACCTATAAAACATTTTGTACAGATTTTCTTTATAGGGTACAGACATTGTTTATTTATGATTTATTGTCCATAATTTTTCCCAATTGTCTAATTAAATATTATAGCCAAAATTCTTTGCCCAAATTATCATGTTTTCTTTAGCCACCTCTTCTTCTAATTTATATCCTCATAAATAATTGTAAACTTTTTTTTATCAATTTGTCCTATGATCCTTGTAAAATTTTATCTAGTTCGTATTGGCCTTTTTGGAATCCAAATTGAGCCGAATCTTTCTTATACTTTGATTTTATTTGTAGATATGGCCACCAGTCAATGTCTGTACCCATCTTCTTCAATTCTTCTTTTGTTCTTAGTTCCCCTTGGTTATTTAGTAAATCTTTATAGGTTCTCATTTTGGGAATATCCATGGCGTTTGGGTAGATCTGGGCTTCCATGGTCGATAGCCATTCCGGAATTTTATTGTAGTGTGCTTTTTTAATGCCCTGCCATGTCTGATATAATGCTTGTCTGACAATGTGCCTCTGAAAATATCCATGTTGTTTATCGGTGCCCTCCCATAGAAATGCGTGCCATCCTCGTTGTAGATCAAATCCTTCCAAATTCAATAATCTTTTATTTTTGAGTTCCATCCATTCCTTGATCCAAATTAGTGCTGATGCTTTATAGTATATCTCCCATAAACTAGCCATTTCTATAAGCATCTATCAATCTAATTGATAAAACCCAAAATCAAAGTTTCATTTCTTTCCAATTCAAACACAAAGTTCAGAAGCGGTCTCCATGTGCAACAAAGGTACTTATGTTCTTTTCTTTAATCAAAATGATCAATTTAGTCATTTCTGCCAACTCCATCAGCTTCTGCAGCCATTAGTCCATGGTGGGAATTGAAGTATCCTTCCATTTTTGTACGTACAGTAGTCTTGCTGCTGTCAATTTATATAAGATAAAAGTTCCAAATTTTTCCTCCCAGTCTTTTTCCATTAAACCCAAAAGAAAAGTTTCTGATTTCATCTTTATCTTCGTTGTAAGAATTTTTTGTATTAAAATATGATCTTACTCCCAAATGTCTGTGTGGTACCACAAGTTTCCATCTTAGACCCATTACTCTTCAATATCATCATAAATGACTTAGATGAGAGAATAGAAGGGGAACTTATCAAATTTGCAGATGACACTAAGCTGGCAGGAATAGCCAATACCCCTGAAGACAAGCTTGGGATAAAAAAAATCTTAACAGACTTGAACAAAGGGCCCTATCCAACAACATGAAATTTAATGTGTAGAAAAACAAGATTTTACACCTAGACAGGAAAAACCAAAGGTACAAGTATAGCTTAGATAAAACCTGGCTCAAAAACTGTGAGAAGGACCTTGGAGTCTAGTGGATGATCACTTAAACATGAGCCAGCAGTGTGTGGCAGCAGCCAAACAAGCTAATACAGTTCTTGGTTGTATAGAGGCATAGGAACAAAATCATCTGAAGTATTAGAACCACTTTATAAAGCCTTACTAAGGCCACACCTGGAATACTGCATCCAGTTTTGGTTGTCACGTTACAAAAAAGATTTTGAGACTTTGGAAAAAGTGCAAAAGTGCAAAGAAGAGCAACTAAGATGATTAAGGCCTGGTGTTGAGCCCGATCTCTTGCAGGGGGACTTCTGGTAAAAGGGGCCCGCCTGTCGAGCCTGATCTCCTGCTCGACAACACATATGGAGGAGGAGGAGAGGTAGCCGTGGAAATGCGACCCAAAGATACCTGAAAGCATTGGGGATACTCTTCTTAGAGGCTGGTGATGGTGGCACAGGGTGTTTAGACAACCGGATGCATCGGGGGAGAGGATCGGCAGTGAATGGAAGGATCACGGACGAGCAGAGGAGTCGGCAGCATTTGATAATGTCACAGGCCAGCACAGGGATAATTGATGGCCTGTCTGAATGCCTCACTTAGCTGGATATAACGCAACCATTCATTATGTGTGTGGGATGGGTGGAGCCTGCGCGAACAGATAAAAATGCTGAGAGGCAGTTGCTCTCAGCACCAACTTTAAACTAATGTAACTTAGTGTTGCCGTGGAGCTACCTTGCAGCTGCAATAAACCATTTGCCAACTCCAGTTTCACAGTGGATTGTTTGGGGCTGTCAAGGTTTGTTTAGGAATGCTGAGAGCTGGAGACAAAAACATATGAAGAACGGTTGCAAGAATTGGGCATGGCCAGTCAAGAGAAAAGAAGGACTGGGGTGACATGATAGCAGTATTCCAGTTTTTGAGGGCTACCACAAAGAAGAGGGGGTCAACTTGTTTTCCAAAGCACCAAAAGGCAAGACAAGAAACAATGAATGGAAACTAATCAAGGAAAGAAGCAACCTGGAATTAAGGAGAAACTTCCTAACAGTGAGGACAATTAACCAGTGGAACAGCTTGCCTTCAGAAGTTGTGGGTGCTTCATCACTGGAGGTTTTTAAGAAGAGACTGGACAATCACTTGTCTGAAATGGTATAGGATCTCCTGCTTGAGCAGGGGGCTGGGCTAGAAGACCTCTAAGGTCTTTTTCTGCTCTATTTTGATTGATTGATATTCAGTAACCAAAGTGGAAACTGTCCTCTGATGAAATAACTTTCTAGATTCTTAAACGGTATCATTTAAGAATGATAGATATCAGCCTGCAAAACAGAATAAGTATCCATTGGTTTATTTCATATTTACACTGTTCTGCCAGATCTACATGATTTCCAAGCCATCTGTAAGAGCACATAGAAAGTGCTGAAGACTAGAATGGGATAATTCGCTGCAACCAACTCACCAGGGCCAACTCAGCATAGCCATCTTGCCACAGTCAACTCACCACAGCCAACTTGCTGTGGGCCAATTTGCTGAGGGACAATTCAACAATTCAATTTAATTATTTAAAATAATTTTAAAAATATTTTAATTTTTGTCATTCACATTTCATTTTGTTCCTACTTTTGCAGCCTTTCTTTAATGATTCTATTCCAGCATTTCTTCCATATTAGTGTAAGTCTTGTCCCGCAGTGAGTTGTCCTGTAGCGAGTTGGCTGCAGCAAGTTGACCGTGGTGAGTTGGATGCAGCATGTTGCCCTAAACCCCTGAGTCTAAGTTTGGACAATGAATTTGGTGACATCTTACCCCATCAGAGAAATCATAAGATCTCTAAGTTTTCAAAATAATGGATCTGATATGTCATGATGTGTAATTATAGCCCTTTTTGGATTACTTTAATCAAGTCCTTTACAGGCATATGCTGCATTCTAAATCACTCTCATAATTTTATTCACGCCAAAATTGTGATATTGTTGTAGAAAGAGAAGACTGAACAACATTCCTTGGTCAGCCAGAGACAGTTTTATTGCGTAGTTTCAGAACCAGATTTGTATCTGCAATTCTGAACAAAGGAAGAGTTCTGATACAACTGCTTTTATACATATCCAAGACAAAGGATTTTGCTGGCACAGCAGTTTTCCATATATGGTTAACATACATTTGTTACATGATAATTGACACTTTTTAATTACTAAATTCCTACATTAAGTTATAGTACATAAGATAATCTTAGCTAAACATCCGCCTCTTCTGTAATCACTGATGCATAGATTCATGGCTGGCCTTGGATTAATAAGTAACTTTTTGTTTCTTATGGATGTCCTCGCATCCTTGACAGCTAGGCCCCCTCAGAAGATATATATTACCAAGAATGGAATTTTAGCTGACTTAGTGTAATCTCTAAACAAGCACATTTCTTTCTTATAATAATGTGAATAGAGAGGGTCCTCCAATGTTCATATAACTGACCCTATAACATTCACATTATTCACATTATTATATTATTCACATTATTCACTTTAATATTGCAAAAAGATAGCCAGATCTGATTCTGTGGTCTCTTGTTTTCTCACAAAAGAAGCTCTGGAAAACTCTGGAAAATGAGACATTATTTTATCTCTGACTAGGTGGGCAAGAGTCTCAGTACAATTCCTGACTAGAATGGGAATTGAAATCCACAGCACTGGAGTTCTCCCATCTTGGAGAAGAGAAGGATGAAAAACTTTTAATTAGGTAAGTTCATTTGGAAGTACAGTCTGCCACCAGGTGGGTGGAGCTTGTCTGTCAACCAAAGGGCTGCCATGACATGGGTGGCCAATTTTTTAAAAAGTTATACTCTTTTACTGTCTCTAGTCCCCTAGGGTGGTTTGTACTACTACAGTTTATACTACTACTACTACTGTTTTTTCTATGCAAGTAAAAAGCAAAGAACTGAAAATAGCCATCAATTTCGTTTTTAAGAACTATTAAATGGAATGCAGAAATCTTTTTGTAAGTAACAACCAAGAGTCAATTGAATAGATTACTTTATCATCAATATGTTACAGGTTGACATTTTTCTTCTAGCTTCTCCTTCTTTTTAAATTAAAAGAAACATTAAGCATCTTTTTAAAGCCAATAGAATGAGAAATCTCCCTAACCCTGTTCTTACAAACTCCCTCCAGCCTCACACAATCCATTTGGCAAATGGACCAAGCTGTTCTGAAAGTAATATATTATAGCCGACTGTATCTTTGCCAGAATGCCTTGCTTTGACATTGAAAGATTCAACACATAACCTTTGAGGGTGCTTTTATATAATACCAGCTATACCAGCTGGTTAAACCAGATTTGAGGAGCTGGTATAAGAATACTTGCAGATAAAAAATGGTCAGTCTAAAGATCAGTGCAGAATTAACTCCCACTAATCATATGGTTCTGTAAATAGGGACTTGCAGAATTGATATATCCTCATTGTTTCTCTGCATAGGGAAATGGTCTTTCAAAGCAATAGTTCTTTTTCAAGTTGATAAATGGGGTGTATGTGTGCAAAGGGGACGGACATCATCTGGTGCAAGTAGTCTATTGCTTATTAACAAGGAAGGGAAGGTAGCGAATAGATTTGTAAACTATTCAAACAATTGGAAAGCAGAAGCTCTAGTTCTCTGGAAGTAACCGGAGTCTAGCTATCGAGGTTAACTTTCAACAATATTTTATTACCAGAATAAAAAGAGATGAGCTTTGGTTCAGCTTTCCTCCTTCTTTTCACATTTTCTTTAGCAGTTCTCACTTTGTTTGGTTGGCAATTAAAATTATGATCATTTACCAGGTTTGAAGGCAAAGCTAATTATGGTTTCTTATTTCTCATTTGGACAAAATACATTCAGTTTGAAGCTGAAGCTTCTAATCTCATTCCTGATTCAGGTGTGAAAAGGGGAAGAAGAAATGTATTTATTTATTTTAATGGCCTCAGTCCAATAAAATAACTGAGGGATCATGTAATGCACTTTGTTGTAATAGTGATTGATCATTTTATCTGCTCTAAACCAATAAATCTTGATGTGTTCTTTGGGCTTGGTACACTACACAACAAAATGGCTAACAAGCACCGATGGAAGTCTCATGCAAAGTGAAAACTAAAATGTTTAAAGGCACAAAACAGTAAAAGTTCAGCAAAATAGTGATCTATAATATCTTTCAAATATCTTCAATTATAAAAAGATACTTGACAAAGAAAGCCAGCTGGGTGATTTGGGATCAATCACTCTCTCAGCCCATGAGACTGACAAGGGTCTCTCCTGAGGGAGTTCTGGCATAGACACGAACTCTAACAGTGGCCACCCAGAAAGGAGTAGATCCAGTGCTACTATGCACTGAGTTATTATAGGCCACTTCTGCGAACCGCAGAAGCTCAGTCCAATTGGTTTGTGATAACTCACACATCACAGATATTATTCCAGGACTGAGTTCATACATTCATAAGTCCTGTTTGTTTGAGTATGAAGGGCAGAGCTAAGTCCCTGAGAGGAGCCTATCAAACTCAGGAATTCCCACCAAACCATTGATGTGAATTTGCGCTCCTTGGTCTGAGATTATATGCTTTGGGACCTCATGCAACTGACACACAAGCTGCATGAATAGCTTAGCCAAGGACCAGGCTGAAGGAATCCTGGGGCATGCCACAAAATGGGTTTGTTTGGAAAACAAGTCAGTAATAGTCCTGAGGACATCAAAATCTCCACCCAATAGAGATGATAGTGCCACTTATAATCAGGTCATTGTCCCCCTCACTGTTGCTTTCATAGAAGACTGGGGCCAGTTTGTTGGGAGTCATAGTTCCCTCCTCCTCGCTGGATTGGGGAGAGAACTTCATTACCTGCTGACCCATGCCTATCTTCTCTTTTAGTTTCGTGGGGGGCTTTTTCTTCTTCGTCTGGCTCAGAGGTGGGGGAGCAATAGTTGGGTATGGCATGAGGCATTTGGCCATTCAATGGCCCTCTTTTCCACAGAAGAAGCAAGACCCTGGGCTTTGGTGAGGCTTCCCTCCTTTGATCAGAGGTGCACCCCCTGTTCCTCCTCTGGGGGCCAGTCATTTCTCAGGTGCTCAGCGAAGCCGGCTTTCCTGCATGTGTGTTCATGGTACTCCATTAGGTCAATCTCCACTTCAGTGGTCACTCGATACCATGCTTGCAGGTCATGTGGCACTGCCCAGGCTAGGCAGTTGTGGTATAGCTCTTTGCTTAGTCCTTCCTGAAATTGGTAAACCAGCATGCACTCATATCAGTCTCTCAGGCGGCTAGCCAGACTGTGGAAGTCTTGTATGTATTCCGTCACTGATCACTTGCACTGGTTTAGGATGTGGATACAGGCCTCCATGTGTTGAGCTGCCATAGGGTCTTCAAACAGCTCTTGCAGTGCTTGCATGAAGGCATCTAGGTCAGTCATCTCTGGAGAACTCTCATCATGCAGAGACACAAACTATCTTGAAGCACTCCCTTCTAGGTTAGATGCAACAGCATGAACCTAGGTTGCATCGTCTGAGTACATCACTCCATAGCGCTCCATATAGGAGCAGGAGAGGGAGAGACAGGGTAGCCACCAATGTTTGTGGCTTCACTTCTCCCACCCTAGTTACCGCCACTGTGATCCCCGGTGATCACAGTGACCAAGTCTTCAAATTGCCAAACTTCTCTCTCAGTTGCTCCATTGATTGCCTGTGGGTAGTGACCAGAAGCTTCCACTCAGCTGGTTTGTCCTACTAAGCCAGTTGCCTCATTTTTCATCTGTTCCCTCGGACCATGTTGACTCCCTCGGGATCCAGGGGGTCCTTGGCTTCCTCCGCCTTGCCCACATTCATCACCCAGTGGGTTTTCTGTTTGGGATGCACGCCAGCCAGCTATGCCCTGCTACAGCTACATCACTGGAGCTTCCCGAGCCAGGATTTCTCTTGGCTTCTTCCTCTCCTCTGAATCTTTGTCTGCCACTGACATCTTGGCATTATTGGCCTCCTGGTGGGATCCAGGTAGGCTACTACTATGAGAACTGGCTTAATGTCAACTGTCCCACTGGCATATGCAGCAAAAGAAACTCCTGGAACATTATTTTACTAAGAGCATAACTTTACTGATAGATCCATATAGGCACAGTAGAAAGCAAAGCCAGTTCTTACTTTTCACACGAAAACTGCATAGTTACAATCTTCCTTTTCCTCTCTGTGCCACCCACTGTTCAGTGTCCACCAATCCAGTACAATCTCTTTGTTTTGGGAAACAGTCTGCTCAGCTCAGAAGGCTCTCATCATTTGACCTTGAGGTTTCAAGATTCTCCCAGGTCACAGATGGATGCACAGGAATTCCTCAATTCCCTCCCAGCCACCCAAACATTCCAAGCATTCCTCCCTCTCCCTAGTTTCTGTTGCCTGGCTGTGAGAGAAAGAAAGCAAGTCAGCCTTGATAAATATATTGAATTGGAACAAAGAAATGTATCTTACTAGCTTTTTACAAAATGATGATTTTAAGTACAGTCTTTAAAAAATCACTCACTGATTTCCTTAGTGATTTGGCGTTTATAACCTGTACATTAAAATCCAGTGTTAAATTTATGTAAAATGGAAGCAGTATCCTCCGTCCCATAATTGGGTAGACCAGGTTGCCCTGATAGACCACCCACCAGAGAAAAAACATGTAAATCCAGTATAAGTCATTTATTACTTTTAAGAAAGTTCATACTACCTTTCTGATAAATTTTGATTTTTGCAAGTATTAGAATATTGTGTTTTAATTCCTTTGTTATTCTGTTTCCTTTGAAGCAGCTTCACAAATTGATAGTGTTCCCTTGTTTCTAAAAGTAGAGTGAAGTGGTTCCATTGATTCATTCATTTGCTTTATTTATCCCCAGATAGCCTCTTCTGACATTTATAACACCAGGAAGAGGTTTTCTTTTCCCTTCATTTCACAACTGCTTCCCCCCACAGTCATCCCTTGTTCTACTCAGTAAATTTTCAGGCTACTCTGAATCATAAATTTAGCACTGTTCCAGAGTAGTGCTAAATCCATTAATTTCATCCCATCACGATTGGGTAAAATTACTTAATGTCTGAATCCACTTTGAGTCCATCTTGTATTTCCTGATGCTTTAATCTAGCTGCCTTTAAAAACCCAGTAAAAAGCTATTTAATAGGTATTTGATTGCTTTAGAGGATTTACTAAAGAGCTTACTTGTTGAAAAAGGGAAAATAGTTGGGGGGGGACACTAGATAATATAAAATCCATTTTACAAATTACTGAATTTGTTGTTTCTTTAAATGCACTAACATGAAAAAAATGATTTTTCTTTCCTCCTCCACAGCATACACATATGCCAACACACTTTCAAATAGCAATGGGATATTAAGGGAACAATAGTATGTGTTCATTGATAAGACAATATACCAAGAATGGAGTCTTACGAAAAGAAAAGAAATAAAGCATAACGAAGTAGCTTTTGATGTGAAATTAGCAGTCCTTTCTCCTTTCTGATTCTCATGGCACTTCAGTAGTGAGTTCCACTTACTTTCGCTACCGGTTCGGAACTGCATGCGCAGAGTGTCCGTGATGATGTCAGGGTGGGTGGGCGGAGCCTCCCATTGCCACCATTACTGGTTAGCCTGAACCGAGGCGAACCAGTAGAAACCCACCACTTGATAGTATCTCTAAATGGTATTGATGTTGGGATTGCAAATAATAACTAACACCCTGGATGTCTTCAGTCTGGTGAATCTAAATTGGACCACTTTAGCTCAGTTTCTATAACAGAAGGCCTTCTGTAAACCCATGCAATTTTTCAATTGCAGTTCCCCCACAAATATGCAGGCCCCCAAATGTGTCTTCAACAGTAGGAAAATGTTTGTATGGAAGTTAATAACATAAGTCTCAATGAGAAAACTAAAAATTATAAATCAACAAATAACAGGCCAATTCAGACATTCAAATGACATATGCATGAGGAGAGTGTAGGACTAAACCAGCTGCTTTCTGCCCACCCATCTTCCTGCACCATGCAGTCTGTTCAACTTATGCAAAGCCTTTTACAAAATTCAGAACCTGATTGTGTTAAATTGAAAAGGGCAAAGCACGGATTGCATTCCATGTATAATAGATAGCCAAGCTTGATTCTTGCTTGCTCGTTTGTTTTAATTTGAACAGGAGCATTTTTATGGTGGGGAGAGGGAGAGATCTATCTGTCTCCTGCTCTATCTCTTGCTCCATCTATCTATTGGCTTTGGCAAATGAGATGATGCAATGTTGCCAGAGAGAGTGGGACCAAGTGGCTGGCCTGTTGAAGAAGTATTGGTGTATTTTGAGGAGTTAAAGCAATAAAAGCAATTCATCTTTTGTGAGATGAATGGTAACCATTTCAATCTTTAGTTTCAGAAAACAAAAACCTGCTGGGGGAGGAATTGTGGGAGAGTATGATGCAACAAAATGGGTGCCTGAAATATGACAGAAAAAGATGCATTGTATCTTTGCAACCCGATTAAAGCAGCAAAAATTTGGAAACATCTGGAAATAGATGCCCTGACTGCTTCTGGTCCATGATCTGCCCACATCTGTAATTAGAGGAGAGTTCTGCATACCTGATTTTGCTCAGGATCAGCACACAGGTGTTTCAGTTCAGAATAGCAATAGCACTTAGACTTATGTACCGCTTCACAATGCTTTACAGTCCTCTCTAAGTGGTTTACAGAATCAGCATATTGCCCCCAACAATTTGAGTTCTCATTTTACTGACCTCGAAAGGATGGAAGGCTGAATCAACCCTGAGCCAGTGAGACTTGAACTGCCAAACTGCTGGTAGTCAGCAGAAATAGCCTGCAGTACTGCATTCTAACCACTGTGCCACCATGACTCTTAATATTGAATATTGAATACTCTCTCTGCATTTAAGAAAGAAAAAGCAAGATGAAGCCCTTCACCAACCTACATGCAATGGTCCAGTAAAGAGACAAAAACTCCTGTCACTACCTCTCATTTTCATAAAAGCAGAAAGGACTGTTATATTCTAAATGTTCAATATAATTGTTTGTCCCTAAACAATGCAAGAGGTTCACAGAAAGGTAACTGTACTCCATTTCTTTTCCCAATGCATAAGGCTCACGATAAAACTAGCTGACAGTAACTGAATAGAGTCAAAATGCAGGTTAAGTATGGTAATAGGAGACTATTAGATAATAAAAAACAGCTGGATGACTTTGAGCCAGTCATTTTATCTTCACAGTGTTGTGCAAAAAATAGAAAGCAGAAATATTAGGCATGTATGCTAACTTGAGCTGATCAATGATAAAGACAGGATAAAACTGGAATAAAAATAAATAAAATAATAAAATACAATAATAATAAAAATACAATACAATAAAATAATAAAATATATAATAAAATAATAAAAAATAAAATAAAATAGAAGCTGAGCAGCTTTCTTTGTATTAATCAAACTCTTGCTACCTCTGTTTACATTTTTATATTCTTGCCACAGTAAATAAACAAATAAGAACTAGATATGTTGAATGCAGCACTGGGCCTTTTATGTAATCTTTATTTACAAAAGTGCTTGTGTCCTTCTTAAGTTTCATGTACATGTTTTGAAAATCAAATCAAAATCAGAATGCCAGACTGGATTCTGGGAAGAAAGGAAAAAGTCAGATGCACCAGCCAACAGCCTCCCACCCTATGGCTACCATTTTAGAAACACATCCTCAGTTAGGCACTCAAAATTCCAAATATGTTTGGAAATATATCTGTTAGCCCCAAAACTTACCTAGTGCACTTAAGGAAGAGAAATAGCCCAGTTGGTTCCACCGCCCCATTAAAAACAAACTGAAATGACCCTTAGTGCAAGGAATACCCAGATTTATTCTCTACTTGGACTAGTACTGTGAAAACCATAACATTTAGCTCTGAACTTGCATGCTGAACTTTTTTGGAATTCAGAAAATGTAAGCAGGAAGTTTAATAAGTTCCTTAGGGCCAATTTGTTCCAGAATTCTTCCACTTTAGGAAAAAACTGGAAGGACTCTGAACAAGTAAGAAGCATTTTTTTTAATACAATATACAAAGGCTTTGCGATCATATGCATGTTAGCTTTTATAGACTTTTAAACAGTAAAGCTAAGAAATAAGTTAATCCTGTCTCACTCAGTGGGCTGGGAATGAGATGAAGAAATAGTTGTGGAGATGTTTGTTTATATTATGATTAGGTGTAGCAGGAAAAGACCCACAGTCAAAGATGTTGCTAATCCAGTATTGAATTCAGCTATATCTTAAGTGTAATCATGCAGACCTTGCATTTCTGCAAGCAAACAAAGCTTGGAATAGATTGCAGAGACAAAGCATTTTATAGCGTCATTAGCCTGCTATGACAATAAGTAACAGGCACCAAAACAATGACCCACTGATTGTCCAACTGATTAATAGAAGAAGAGAAAACACCTTGAAAATAGGATTGTTGTAAAACAGCCTTGCTGTTTGTCAGTTTGGAGAGAGAATGAAAGAGGAAGGAGAAAAAGAAAGCTTTTTCAGTTACTCTGAGACAAAGTGGTAGGTGCTGGGGGGTTTTCACCCTAGAAAGGAGTGGCAATGTTTGTGGCTTTGGATTTCATCTTAGCTTGGAACCCTCTGAGTAGCTTTAGGCCACTCTTGTTTTCCTTTGCCTCCTCTGCACTCAAATGAAGTGAAAAATGAAAATACTTGTCTGCAATGGAGAAAGGCAAAGATTATTAGTACAGTAGATGGGCAAAATACTGTAAACACTAAAAAAAAACCCTGTAATCATCATAATGATTACAAGTATATTGGCTTTGATAAATATTGAATGGTTGAAGAAAATATTGAAGAAAAAACAGACCAGTGGTGAAATCTAAAATTTGTTACTACCGGTTCTGTGGGCGTGGCTTGGTGGAGGGGGTAATGTGACTGGGTAGGCGTGGCCAATTTTATTTTTTACTTTTAAAACCATTTTTTTTACAACCTCTTCGGCAAAGAGGTTGTAAAAAAATGCTTTCAAAAGGCCCTGACGATCCCAGCTGAGTTACCTGATCGGCAGAGGCTTTTTTTTCTTTTAAATGCCTCTGACAATCCAAGCTGAGTGGCCCGTTTCCGGCTTCTGGAGGGCCTTCGGGGGGGTGGGGAAAGCCGTTTTCACCCTCCCCAGGCTCCTAGAAAGCCTCTGGAGCCTGGAGAGAGCAAAAAACAGGCTGTCCCCACCCCCCCAGGCCCTCCGGAGGCTGGAAATGGCCCATTTGCTGACTTCTGGTGGGCTGCAAAGGCCCAAAAATCAGCTGGCCGGCACACGCATGCACGCTGGAGCTGAGCTAGGGCCATGCTCGTGTGCCCACTGATATGGCTCTGCGTGCCACGTGTGGCACGCATGCCATAAGTTCACCATCACGGGTATAGGTTCTTCTGCTTGAGCAGGGGGCTGGACTAGAACACCTCCAAGGTTCCTTCCAGCTCATTGTATTCTATACAGAATGTACAATCAACTGGCCTTAAAAATCATCCGTCATCATTTTGTAACAAATGGTCAGGTTGCTGTTTATTTTTATGATGGGAAATTGGGAGAGGGAAAATGACAGTTGAGGAGGATCTAAGGCCGTGATGGCGAATCTATGGCACGCGTGCCACAGGCGGCATGTGTAGCCATATCAGTGGGCACGCCAGCTCAGCTCTGGCCATTTGATTTTCGGGCCTTTTGGGTCTACCAGAAGTAGGGAAACAGGCTGTTTCCTGCCTCCGGAGGGCTTGTGGGGGAGGGGAAGGCCCGTTTTTCTTTCTCACTTGGCTCCAGATCCTCTCTATGCATCTGGGGAGGGCCCAGTCTAGACCCTAGACTCCTAGAGAGGCTCTGGAGGCTGGGGACAGCAAAAAACGTAACTTCCTGTCCAACCGGGAGTTGGGAAATGGGCCGTTTCAGGCCTCCAGAGGGTCTCTGAGAGGGTGGGAAAGGCTGTTTTCACCCTCCCCAGATGCATAGAGAGGGTCTGGAGCCAGGTGAGAAAGAAAAACAGGCCTACTGGGCCATCGTGTGACAGGAGCGGGGGGGGAGGGAGGGTTGCGCACGCATGCACAGGGCGGGGCGCATAGAATTATGGGTGTGGGCACGTGCACGCGCAAACCTCCCCCGCCCCCTCCCCTCCTGGCACACGATGGCAAAAAGGTTAGCCATCACTGATCTAGGGTGTCTGGAATCCGATTCACGCTGTTGCTGGCTTGTTCAAGTCCATTTGCCCTGAGTCTGGAATTTAACCAACCCAAACACCTCAGAGTTTCTCATAACATCTCAGCAGTGCTGGATTGATTATGCCTGGATGGATTATGGGGGGTGGGGGGAGGGTTAGGAGAAACTAGGAGTTTTACCTTCGTGTTGGTAGGCAGGAATTTTAGATTCCGCTTGATTCTACTGCAACCAGTTTTCCTTAGTAAAAGTGCCTTTTCACTTCCCATGGAGTCAAGAGTTTTACTTCCCTAAGGAATCAAACTGGGACAGGTCTGACACCAACTATGAATTGCTTATTGAATCAAAACTTTGCATTCCTCTGGACTATTTTGGCCTTGACCAATATAAGAGCAAAAACATTAAACTGATTTAGTCTTTCCAGTGTTTGGTTTTTTTAGTGAAAATTCAGTCTTTGAGGAAAATAGTCATTTCCTGACTGTGTTTGGGAAGGAAATCAGAATCTACTAAGATTCAGAGACAAAACTGAGACATACAATGCCATCTCTATCCTATTCCTATCCTTTTTTCCCCATGTAGCCTTTAGAACTATTCTTAGAGGGGATGGTAATTTCCACACTTTACTGAGAAAAAATGATTTCTATTTTGTAATAATATAATTCTTCCTAGAAGAAATGTTTTCACGGTCTGAATGCTCTGATGAACAGAGGGGCAGAAGCCATCACACTATCAGTTTGGAAATGGGGCTGGGACGGTGAAATGGCAGGAGGACATTGAATGACAAAGAAGGAAAGAAATCCCTTCATTCAGAAAAATTGGCACCAAAAAGGGATATTTAAAAAAAAAAAAGTTGCAAGAAAGCTCTATTGTGCTCCTAAAACTTGTAGGATTGTAGGAGGTAGAAAGCAGTCTACTGATTTTTAAAAAGTGGTGTTCCAGTACAAACATGTGATGATCGAAATTGTGTACCATCATGCCATTAAATATAACACTTTGTACCTGTTCAGATTTGCTATTACTGGTCTTTAAAAATAACTCAGCAGCAACTAGAGCCTACAGCTGTGATGCTATAGGTGGTAAAATGTTTGAAATGCCTCCTTTTCTTCCATAATTACAGTAGGCATTGAGGTGTGTCTTATGCTAATATTTTCAAAACAATAGATGATGCACTGTATTCATTGCAATGTGCCCTCTGAATAATAGTTATATTTAGTACAAACATTATCATCTGCGGAGGCACATCTGAGAGATTGCACCTTTGGAAGGGGAGCTGGTCTGGTGGACTACAGTGAACCAGCAGTTTCCCAGGAAGGAGGGAGTACATTCCAGAATTGGGTGTGAGACAGTTGCAACACATCCAGGAGCTAGATAAAAAACAGAGGAAGAGAGTTAGGGTAGTCATTTTCTTGAATCTTTTAGGTTAAGGTGAGAATAATAAGGGTTTAGCCTGGCAAGATTCTATCTATTGTATCTAAACAAATAAAGAACTGAACTCTGGTTGAATTTTCTATATTATTCATGAGATTAATCTGACAATATCTAAAAATCACAATCCTTATATTGAACTTGAGAAATGTGTTCATTCATTCCTTCAAAGAGAATGAGACAGAGAAGCTCCATTTCTCTAGCCATGGTTACTTTGGTTGTAGCAACCCCAAAAAGCAATTTTGCTCTCTATAAAAGAACAGGATATATCTGCATCTTTCAGGTTAAAAAATATAATTACAATATATAATTACAAATTCAAGTTTAATCCACTTCCTCCTAACAACTACTCTAGAACTCAGCAAGCCCATGATAGATTATAGAAGACATCAAAGCCGTATTTTATCTAAAGAATAGGCATTTACAACTATAAACTGGGGGAAAATGTTAAGATGTCACATGACATACCATTTAAATTGCATCACATGCTATGACTAATGACTGCATAGATAATTTACCAGATTGCTAATCAGTTAAAAGTCTCCAGGTTTTCCCTAAAACCAGCACACCAAGTGTACATGTATAATATGTAATTTCGGATCCTTTCCTGAAATCTTAGCAAACATGCCATTTCTTGGCTGTCCCTACCTTATAAAACCTGTCCCTATAATGATTTCAGCAGTTCCTATCCTTCTAGACCCGTGATGATGAACCTATGGCACACGTGCCATAGGTGGCACGTGGAGCCATATCTGCGGGCACATGAACGTTGCTCTAGCTCAGTTCCAGCCGCATGGGCACGCCAGCCAGCTGATTTTCAGGCCTTCCGGGCCCACTGGAAGTTGGGAAATGGGCCATTTACAGCCTCCTTAGGGCTTCCAGGATGGTGGGGGAGGCTGTTTTCACCCTCCCCAGGCTCCAAGAAAGTCTCTGGAGCCTGGGGAGAGTGAAAAAAGGGCTATCCGGTCCCACCGGTAACGTTTTTGCTGGCACGTGCCAAAAGCAGGGGGAGTGGGGTGGGAGTAGTGTGCGCACGTGTGCGGAGGGGTGGGGCTTGGGGGGCATTGAATTGTGGGTATGGGCACATGTGTGCTCAAACCCCCCCCCCGCACTCCCCCCGCTTTTGGCATGCAATGGCAAAAAGGTTAGCCATCCCTGTTCTAGACTTTCAACAGGCCATACAAGACCTAGCTTTTTACTCAGGCACTGGGAGAGAATGAGGATATCTGATGCTGGTAGTGGGGCATCCCAAAGGAATGATTGAGGCACTGGATTTTTGTTTTTGATTTTTGATTTTTTTGATTTTTATTTTATAATTGGTTTTATTGCTGTGAGGCTCCCAGAGTTGCGTTATGAGATCAGTGGCCACATAAATCTAATAAACAAACAAACAAACAAACAAAATATCCTCTGTTGCTAAGGTAAATAATACTTGATGCAACAAAATAGTACTTAGGAACTCATTGAAATAAAAGCAGTGGATTTTAAATAATCTTCAGTATTTGTAAAAAAAATCAATTACTACAAGATTATCACAAAAAGTAGTTACTATGAATAAGGAATGTTCTTGATGATGAGTTAACATTGTTCATTACTGGATAGTAGAAGCTAAATGCTAGAAAAGAACAGTTCAAATTGTTTTAGTACATTACAAAATTATTAATAGTTGCAAAGTAATTCTTGACTAAGAGAGAAGCAAATAGATGACTGAATAGATTCACAGTGCCAAGAATATTGGGAATATTAATTGTTTTTAATAACCACAATCTCTCAGCAAAATCAAAGTAAACATGGGGAAAGGAATTGCTAAAATATATTTAACAAATAATTTATGTATTACCAAAAAGCCAGAAATAATTAATTTGAGAGAGGCCCAGTTTCAATATTTCTACACAGATTTCATTATATAATGAAAATATATTCATCTGCTTCTGTAATCCAAGCAATATCCTTAATTCTTGGTTGTCTATTGAGATTGTAATTTCTCAGTATCCTGAGCTAGGTTTGTTTTGAAAGATTGTATACGTTATCCTAAACTATTTTCTTAAATATGGTGGAATGTTCAGCAAAATGCTTTCCTGTAAAAATGCAAAAAAATAAATAAAAATTCTGTAGTTGAAATGAGGTCCGTGGGGAGAAAAACCCTAATCATTTTTATACAAGTCTTCCCAAATTTGATATGTGTTGGAATACATGATAGAATGTATTTTGTATTGCAACAACTACAGAAGTATTCAGCCAGTAGACAGCAGTGTTTAGTTTGCATCTATGGTTATAATCTATGGCTCTTCTATGTTCTGAGGAGTTTCCTGTGACAGTTGAAACAGCTAAGCAGCAAGGCTTATAACTGCACACTGTATATTTTATTTGATGGGTATGGGTATGTAATCAGACTTTGCCACCAATCTGTATGGCTATATAATAATCCTGTGCTACTATTTAATAAAACAGAATTTCTAACAGTATGTCTTTCACAAAAATATCCTAGATTAGGATTTCCATTATCCCCAATGTGCATACTCAAAGATCTTACAATCAGCAATTATTGGAGCTGTGGTCCAATACATCTAAGGTTTGGGAAGAATTGGCCAGTAATAACATAATTGTTACAGTCTATAATTATTTAATTGTCAGCAAGAAGCATTGCCACTATACTGGGCCTGTACTACCTTGACAAGTTTAATCAGCCAGGAAAATAAGAGTTAAGCAGATAGGGAGTGAGACAGATTAGGAATGATGGGGTCAGTTTCTTTATTCCAATTCTTTCTGTATTCCATATACCGTGCAAGTCTTCAACTATATCATCAATCAATGAGGCAGGAAACATATCTTAAGCACATTCAGGAAACTGTTCAGCTCCATTAAGTGCTTAGGATGAACTATTTAAAACAGTGTCCTGTCATTCCAATAGATAATTTAAGGCTAATTAGAGAAACTCTGACCATGACAATATTCTGCTCCCTTAGTTTATGGTTGCTATGGCAGATGCAACACACTGAGACATTTTAGACAACAATTTCTACAATAATGTTGAAATCCCTCCCAACAAGAGAACTGGGATAAATTAGTGTCAACTACAAAATTATCTGTAAGGACCTGCCTCAGCTATCTTCTCAGGAAAGCATGACTCTTGAAACCAGCAGTATTTCAAAAGGAAACTTTTACTGAGAAAAAGTGATTGCAGAGAAGTCAGGCGGAATCTGAAGTTTCCGCACAAAGCGTTAGGCTATTTTCACCCCTTCAAACCCCACCCCAATCCCCTTGTCCATCAGTAACCAATACAATGCCGCAAAAGTGTTTTGAGAACTCCAAGGTGTTAGCTTGATAGCAGTTCATCCTCAGAATGCTGCAATCTTGCTAGAACTGGCTGGGAGGAAGTCCATCACGTCAACCTGGTCCCCTCTCCCTAAATCCCACATGGTTACAGTGAAAGTGAAAGCATGCAAGGAATTTGGCTCCAACAGCCTACACCACCACCAACCCTTCAGAATGGCAGCATCCCTAAGGAAACCTGACATTATCTGAGTTTCAATAAGCAAAGAAATTTTATTGGCAACAAACTACTAGCATCACAGAAAAGCAGCTAAGATGACCAATTGCCTGGAGACTAAAACATATGAAGAAAGGCTGCAGGATTTGGGTTTGGCCAGTCTAAAGAAAAGAAGAATTAGGGTGACATGATAGCAGCATTCCAGTACTTGAGGGGCTGCCACAAAGAGGAGGGGATCAAATTATTTTCCAAAGCACCAGAGGGCAGGACAGAAAATAAGGGTTGGAAACTAATCGAAGAGAGAAGCAACCTGGAATTAAGGAAAAACTTCCTAACAGTGAGGACAATTAACCAGTGGAACAGCTTGTCTTCAGAAATCGTGGGTGCTCCATCACTGGATGTTTTTAAGAAGAGTCTAGACAGTCATTTATCTGAAATGGTACAGGTTCTCCTGTTTGAGCAGGGGGCTGGACTAGAAGACCTCCAAGGTATTTTCCAGCTCATTCTCTTCTCTTCTCTTCTCTTCTCTTCTCTTCTCTTCTCTTCTCTTCTCTTCTCTTCTCTTCTCTTCTCTTCTCTTCTCTTCTCTTCTCTTCTGAAATCTTTATATGGTCCTAGCCATTCAAATATAGAAAAAAGTGGGCCGTCTGCAAGTCCTAGCACCTTGTTTGGTGCTTTTCCTCAGCTGCAAATAAAGTGCAGGATGCTGAAATTGGCAATGCAAGATTATTTTTATTTTTCTGTTTTTGTGTGTTTAAACAAAATTAAGAATAAAAATTGAAGCAGGAAGCATGTTGGAATGGGATCAGACGGTTTCAGATCCCCAAATCATAAAAACAGCCCATGATTTTGGGCAGATAAGGCTTCCCATGATCTGTATAAACTTTTGAAACTAAAAAAAATAAACAAAATACTGTCCTTGTCCCTTTTTGTGATTTTATTATATTATTGAATGGCCTCTTGAAGCCCTCTGGTATATCAGAAGGCTGAATTTTGGCCCCTGCCAAATACTTTCACTTACGTTCTGCCCATCATTGGGGTGGGAACTGTATGGATCATTTCATAACTCCTGAAGGTAGGAATGAACTAGTGGGTGGAAGCTTTCTATAGGGTTAGGTCAAAACTCAAAATAAGAAAAAAAAACTAACATTCTGACTGTGGGAGATGTTAAGTAGTGTAACAATTTGGTTTTAAACTTTAAAAAAAAATCACCAGGAATGGGCAGCTTGGAAGTTATTTGAATAACTTAAATCTACCATGTTTTTGGTGGCAGTCACATATCTGCAATAGAGTAGAATTATCTCAGACAATCAATTATTTGAGAAGATATATATTTCTGTTCTGGGCAGGAGGTTGCACTATAAGATCTCAAGGATTCCTTTTGATGCTATAATTTAATGGTTCTGCAGTTCTACTCTATTGCAGATGTGTGGCTGCCACCAAAAACATGGTAGATTTAAGTTTTCTTAAATCTATGAGCTGTGGTGGCGCAGTGGTTAGAATGCAGTACTGCAGGCTACTTCTGCTGACTGCTGGCTGACTGCAATTTGGCAGTTCAAATCTCACCAGACTCAAGGTTGACTCAGACATCCATCCTTCCGAGGTCGGTAAAATGAGGACCCAGATTGTTGGGGCCAATATGCTGACTCTGTAAACCACTTAGAGAGGACTGTAAAACACTGTGAAGCGGTATATAAATCTGAGTGCTATTGCTAGTGTTATTGCTAGTGCTATTGCTATCTTCAGGTAACTTCCAAGCTACCCATTCCTGGTGATTTCTTGAACAAATTTTAAAAATGAAAAAAATGTCTCTGCTTCTCATAGGAATCTATATTAAATGAATAATAAAACAAACCTCCATTTTACAGTTGCTTATTAATCTTATTAATTTTGCTTTAGTTTTAGCTGCTCTGTACTGCAGTTCACTTTCACTCTTGTTTCATCTTAACGTAAGTGCAGAAATGAAGGACAATGAATGAGATACAAATGAGTCAATGCAACTGTGCACACTGTATAGTCCTTTTTTCCATTTGAACTTTGTTGTATTTAACTATGAAGTAATTCTTATAGTCTCCCTGGTTTAAGAAGTTTATTTTAAAAAGGGCATTTCCCTCCTGTTTAGAAAAGTATACATATTTTGTTAATGGGAAGAATTGCCTATATCGTTTCTCAACTATGCCCCCCAAAATACTGTTCTGAAAACATGTTATATCCTGTAGTTTGACTAATAACTGAGATTGGATATTCTTGTTATCCTGTCTATAGCAAATCTTGTTTTATCAGAAAAAAGAATCTTGAAAGAAAGGATGACAAAGAGATATTCCCCATTCTTCACCACTTTCTAGTTTAAGCAAAAGAAAATCCACATTTTTATGTCAAGCTTTTTACAATATGAAAGCTATTTCAAATATTTAATATTTTTAAAATGAAATACCTTCATTTAAGGAAATGTATGACTGAATTTTAAGGCTTGCAAAAGTCCTTATTAATATATAAATATAAAACAATCATATAGCCCACAAAAAATATAGCCAAACAGGGGCATCTACAGTTGGAATAAAAAATGTCAAGATGATATTGCAGTTGCCATATTGACTTATTTTTATCCCCTCCCCCTCAAGCAAAATCACAATAGTTTTGCCAAATTGTCTATGTCTTCAATTCATACTAAAGTTGAATTTCTTTGCTCCAAGAAATGTTTTTTTCCAAATACCATTATTATTTTGAAAGATATAATCTGCTTCACAGATCATGCTAAAACCTTACTTATTGAAAGTATCACTGATTACTGAATATACCAAAAGTACTACATGCTAATCCAAATGCAAGCTAATCATGATATAGATTAGCATGATATAGAAAGAGGTCTATCTACAATTTTATGAAACAACATACTTCTGTAAAAAGCGCATTACAATTATATCTGTTCTACCTATAAAGATTGTCATATACATGTGATCCTGATAAATATGTGGCATGATTCTAAAATGGCAGAAAATCAATGGGAAAATATGGATGTGCATAAAGAGCAATCATTAGAGCACCATTATGTTTATATTAAGGCAGGGGTGGGGAACAAAAGCCTTTTATGACTTGTGAATTTCAACTCCCAAAATTCCTGAACCAGCCATTCTGGCTCAGTAATTCTGGAAGTTCAAGCCCACAAGTCATAAAAGGGCCATAGTTCTCCTTCTCTGCATTAAGGTCATAGCTTAGAATTGCTTCCACACAGAATTAAAACAAACAGCTTATGTCCAACTGAGGCCTATATGTGCTACAATCACACCAGTTGGTTAAATCAATATTTCTATCAACCACCCATGAGGATACAATTTATATTTATAAATAAAGTTGTACTTGCTTCAAATATATTTATGCTTTCAATTATGAAGTTTTACAACATATGACAAAACCAAAAAGTAAAGTCCTGGAAGAAGCCAAAGATCATAAAGAAGGAAATGAAATGAGTAGCCTAGACTAGAAAATCAACTGCATGGCTAAAAGGTAGCAGGTTAAGATGGAGGGTGCGTTTGTAGCCAGAAGTGCAATTATATGCATGTTTACTCATCATTAAGTCATGTTGTATTAAGCATGGTTTATTCCCTATTAACTATAGAACCTTTCCCCACAACCCTGAACCTTCAAAAGCTATTTTAGTTATCTGTCATCCCACGGCATCTTACCCCTCTCTGAAGCTATAGGGTGGTATCAGACAGCATCATAAAGGCTCTGGGTACTCAGGAATGACAAGCTGCAGTGGGAAGGGAGGGGCATGAAATCTCCATTCTTAAGTTAATACTTAAACTAATTTATTTTTCTTGAGCTTCCACCTCGTAAATTTGTAAAAACCTAGCAGAAGATGGCAATAGGAGGAATGCAGTATAAAATAGATTGATGGATCAAAGCAAATTCATGTCTAGTTCAAGCCTGTTTAGACTAGAAGATGTATCCTTAGGTCATAAACAGGACAGAAGATGTGAAGCCATTTTGACTGTCCCTTACCAATTGGTACTTAATTGGCATGATGCCCTTGATTCTGAATAAAGCTGTCAGAAGTAAAATATTTCCTGTAACTAAGTTACAGTCCTTTGCACATTTAATTAGTATCTGTAGGTGTCTTCAATAAATGCAATTAATAGCTTTTAAAAACCATAAAAATGGATAAGCCCTAAGACATTTAATTTATAGCAGTAAATGCCACCATTTAATCATGTATTATATAAAGAAGGACTTTTACATAAAGAAATATACGACTGAATTGTAAATTCTGCTGAAATCCTTTTTATTAATCTGTGAATATAAAGCAATGACAGAGGGATTTGGACTAATCAAATCGAAAACTTTTAGTTTCAATCCATGGATTCTGAAGCTATGAAGGGTGGATGGAATTTCAAATCACATTTTTAATTCAATCCTTCGTATGCTTCTATCTTATCTCCCTCCTTAATCACTTCTTCCTAAACTGCACATGTGGAAATGCTGCTCCTTTTCCCTGCAGGCTAACTCTTCTAATGCTTAAATAATTTTAATTGCCCTATTCTGCGCTTTTGTATCTTTTATTCTGTTATCCTACAACACAGTTCTTCTGCTTGAGAGATCTTCAGAATCAGAGCTGTCTTAGTACTTATTTTAATTTTTAAAATATGGAATGCTTCGATAATGTGTGTGTCTTTCTTGTGCAGGGCCATGCTAATCTTCTACTTTTAATATATGTGCCGCTGAAGCAAGCATATCTTAATATTTATTTAAAATATTTATGTATTACTTTTCAAGGGTGGGGGGGAACTTCCTCAAAGCCTTTTAAATTGCTGTAGCATGAAGATTGGCAGATTTTTTTAAAGAACAGTTAGATTATGAGCCAGAAGCCTAGTTGTAAAGGAGACTGTCTGATACGTTTTATTATCTTTATTAAAATATCATAATGGTATATATAGTCTAGTTTTAGGGTTATTTCCAGTCTTTGAAAAGAAACATTCTAGTTGATTAATAAACATGCCATTTTTCCACATAGCTTTCAAAAGTTAAAGTTGCTAAGAAATTATACAATTAGAAGTGAGGTATTACATTCTTGTTCAAGCTTAGATTGTTGAACAAATATTGTACATATTCACACCTTATAAATCCAAAACAATATGTTCTCGTTCTCGTTCTCTCTCTCTCTCTCTCTCTCTCTCTCTCTCTCTCTCTCTCTCTCTCCCTCTTTCTCTCTCTCTTCTATTTAATATATGAGGACATTGGATCAGCTCATCTATCACCATGGGATGAGATATTATTATGCTGGTGATATCCAATTATATATCTCTGTCACTGTGAATTAAGTAATGTGAATATTTTATCTTGGTGCCTGGAGGCTATAAGATAAAGAATGTGTGATCTGGACATCTTCTTAGACTCAAAACTCCTGCTCAAAGAGCAGATGACAGTCATGGATAGAAGCTTCTTGTTGTGCACCAGTTGTACCCCTTCCTAGATCAGAAGGTTCTGCTCACATTCTCTGTAATGCATTCCTCTAATGCATTCTATCTATTAATGCATTACTACAGAATGCATTACTGTAATACATTCTACTGTATCTTTGAAGAGTATCCAGGAATTTTAACTGATGCAGAATGCAGTGGTGCAAGTAGTTATGTATGCTTCTAGAACAGCATGTTACACCTCTGCTCCATGAGCTATATTGGTTGACAGTTTGCCTCTGGATCCAGTTTAAGTGCTGGTTTTAACCTTTGAAGCCCTTCATTGCAAGTGGCCAGGTTATCTGAGGGACTGCCTTGTCCTCATTATATCTGCCCATTCTATCAGGTCTGGTAGAATACTCATGGTGTAGGTTTTTGTCTGCTGATGGAGATTGGTGGTCTAGAAACATGAAATTAATTAATTAATTAATCAATTACCGTATTTTTTGGAGTTTAAGACACACTTCCCCCACTCTAAAAGTGGATGAAAATTTCAGTGCATCTTATACAGCAAATGTTGTGGCGGGGGGAAAGGGTTGGTGCGGCGCCAATCAGGTGTTCTAGAATAGACCACCGCGGTGGTGGCGAATGGGCCGTGACGGTGGAGAACAGGCCATGGCAAACAGGCAGCAGTGAATGGGCCGTGCCAAACAGGCCACACCAAATGGGCGGCAAACAGGCGGTGGCAAATGTGTGGCGGCAAATGGGCCATGACGAATGGGCTGTGCCGGCAGTAAACTGGCCACGGCAGACAGGTGGCGGCAAATGGGCCACGCCAAATAGGTTGTGGTGGCAGTGAATGGGCTGCACTGAATGGGCCATGATGGTGAATGGGACACCACAGCGGCAGCAAATAGGTGGCGAATGGGCAGCAGCAGCAAATGGGTGGCAGCAAACGGGCCGCAGTGGCGGCAAACAGGTCATGGCGAACAGGCCAGATGAATACCAGATGGCTGCTGGGAGGCAGAGGCAGATTTTTTTCCTTGTTTTCCTCCCAAAAAAAGGTAGGTGCATTTTATAGTCTGGAGCGTCTTATACTCCAAAAAATACGATAATTGTAGGGTGTGTGTGTGTGTGTGTGTGTGTATTCAATATATGCTTTGGCATCTATTTAATGGAACTTTTCCCCTCTGAAGTGGAGTTAGCTCCATCCCTGATGTTCAGGAGGTCCCTCAAGACCTGGCTTTGATACCAGCCTAGGAGGGGGGATGTCCTAGGAGACCAGTAAAACCTTACAATGGCTTCATCATTGTGGCTGAGAATTACTCTCTCCTGTGCCATATGGTTTTTATTTTTTAAATAATGTCTGTTTAAAATGTTAACAATGGTTGGGATTTATGTATTTTTTGTTATTAATTTATTACTGTACATCTCCCACAGTCATTTTCTGTGAGATGGACAGCTATATAAATTTGATAAATAACTAAATTAGGAAAGATCACTAGAAGACAGCATTTTATTTGAATTGTGAACAATCTCATGAGAAACTGTTTATGTAAACAGATTGCAATGTTCTAATTTTTGCATTTATGAATACGTTTTTTCTAACTTTATCATTGTATAAATTGCTGGTGCATATAAAGCCTAACAATCACATGCACATGAAATAAATTTTATTACAATAAAATAGAAGGCTAATATTATCATATTACCTATGTTATCCACTGATTTTGGGGGCACAATTTTTGGATAGGAACTAAACAGCTTTCTTTATAAATATTCATGCAAATAGGCCAAGGTCTATTGTAGCATAGCAGTTGCTATGTAGCATAAACCTACAAAATCAAACATAGAATAATCCATGAATACTAGCAACATTCCTTAATCTAACTATATATCTTATTCTGTCCATTTCTAGTCACTTAATAACAAATTGAAACAGATTAAGATTTTTTAAAAAAAATACTTAAATTCTTCCCATGCAAGTGAATAATCCTCAAAACTGTTAATTATATTACCAGTCATTGTGATTAAAAACACCCTGGGAATTTGTATTTACTTTTAATTCATACTTAAAGTCAGAGAACAGCTGTAGCAATTGTCCGGTGTTTGTTACTATGAGTACAGAACAAGAATTTCAAACTGATTAACCAGAGTATAATAAAATATTCTTGCCCATAGATATACCTGTAGGTAGAATTCTAATCTCTGATGCTGTCTAATCAGTCACACTGGGATTTTTTTTCAACATTTGTTTGAAGAATGGGGTGAATAGGGAAAGTGACCTTGATCAAAGAATGTTGTAGGCCACCAGTTTTTGCCAGAATAAATATTGTTTTTGCAAGATGACCCAATGTCTGAGTTACACTCTTGTCTGATAAAATATATGTTGAGCATGCTAAATATGAAGAGAGTTCTATTTTTCTCATAAAAATGGGATAAACACTGCACACTGCTAGGAATTATTCTTATTGCTAGGTAACCAATATCATACATACCACCCAGGAGGCAATCTATTAGAAACAAAATTAACACCATATTGCTTGTATAAGAATGTGATTAAATTTAATGATGGTTTCAGCATCTAAAATGGAGAACAAAGAAAAGATGCTTTAAAACAGAGAACAATCAAAGTTAAGTTTGTATGAGAAATGCCATGTATCTTCTCAGTAGCTAAAATTGTCTGACAATATCTTCTACACAAAATCTTCTGACAGCAAACAGGGCTTGCAAAAGAGCCCAGATGTATTATTGGGACAATCTTATTTGTAGCAGATCCTGATTCATTACACTCATTTGTTGAGGGGTTTTCCCTCTACCTCTCTGCTCAGTCTTTGGCAGGATGTATCAGACTTCATGCTTAGAAAGAAGACCATCCCTGTAAAAAAAAAAAATGCTAGTGCAAACCAATAGATCCTAAAGAAAAGGCAAAGGGCCCACTTTCCCTATTGCCCAGAAAGTCAAGCCAGAAGATGGATGATCTCTCACTGTAGGAAACTCTCTACATGTGTTGGTCCCACTAGCTGCACTTCTTGTTTTTCACCTGTCTAGGAGTCTTTTTGTCTAGACACCACCCTTTAACAAAAGAGTTATTTATAAAACAACCACATTTCCCCTATTAATCTAGCCTGTTCAATCATTTTGCCACCATATATTTGTCAATCAAATGTTTTCATCAGTGGAATGTTTTACAAGCATTATCTGGAAATTCAGTTTGCTTATTGGCATAACACCAGCTCAGTATGTATTTTGCTGTTGACAAGGGAGAAGGAATAAAATTATCATGTGGGGGTTTTCCCCCCTTTGTTACAGCGATTGAAAAGGCAATTGTGTTGATGTAAATTTTCTGCTGTTGTACTTGGTGGCATGGTTGGAGAATAGGAGACATTTGATCCAGAGGTTTCAAAGCATTCCCTGATTCTCCCGTGGCGTGCTCTCATGCTCTTCTTTTTCTGATGGGAAAGGATTCCCTGATTCTCCCATGGTGTGCTCTCATGCTCTTCTTTTTCTGATGGGAAAGGAGCACTGAGATAGCAAGCAAGAAAGGAGCTATAATACTGGAGAAACTCCACGCCATAACACTCATTTCCCTTCTACTGTAAATGTTAAAAACAGAAACTGAATTGCCTCAATATGCAGTCTTGAGCTGAAGACACATGATGACAGCATAAATTTAGTCTAGAACATATTGCCAATGGTCACAGGCCAGACTGTTAAAAGTTTTGATGCAGGGACTTTTCTCCAAGAAAATTTGAGGGGGCAAATTTTAATGTTAATCTTATTATAAGAAATAAATTAGGAGTCTTTACACATCATGCTGTGGGTGCTCTCCTTGCTTCTGTCCCCAACCAAGCATTGAAATAAAATTGGGAGTTACAGTACAAAATCCTGTGATTTTCTGCTCACAAAAAAGGCTCATGGAGTTCAGTCGAGCTTACTCTCCAAGCTGTACGAATAAAACTGCAGGCAGCCTAAAGGAAAAAGAAGATCCTAATGGCATCTATTGTGGAGCTATTGTGATGAAATCATTCTTCCTACTTTGTCAACATTAATCTTGGGAAAAAGGGTTTAGTCACTCTTTTCATTATATTTTTCATTCATATTGCACTGCTTTCTTTGCTCGACTGAAAATACAGCAGAAGGAGGAGGAGGAGCTTTTTCTGTTGGACCAGTTTCCTTCCCTTGTTTTTCGAAGAAAAAAAATGGAGTGGGAGGAATGAAGCTTTTAGCTAAGGGAACAGCATGTGCGATGCCACTTGATTAAGGAACTCCTTGCTAAAATTTTGCCCATCTCAGCGCTGAGGTTAACTCTCAGAGACCAACCCTATTATGTATCTGATTGCCTATGCACCTGGGTTCCATTATATGCCTAATATGGGGCTTTTTGATATTATTCCAGGTTCTCCAAAATCTTTGTAGTGTTTCAAACATTTTCTAGAATATTCAGATTAATCCAGCTCAGTAGAGCTCAAAGTAAACAGCAGCAGCAACAATAAAAACATACTATATTAGTGAAATGTGTGGGCATCAGTAACCTGAATATATAGAGTAGAATGTATAGTGTGCTATTTATATAACTTATGGCATGGCTTCCCTTCTTTTTATTTATTTAATTCCGCACTTTTCACATAGGCTGGAAAACTCAGAACAATTGATTGTACAAAGAACAACAGCAACTTTTTTTTCTTCATTGCTTAGCTGAGGTTTATGAGATGTCAAGAAAGTTTTCCATTAGATCAAATTGTGCTGAATAAAATTTACTCCATGTTCAACTGAATTTTGGCAATGAATTTTACAAAAAACCATCTTAATGACAGAAAACCTTAATGTGAAATGATTCCATTGTTATTTGGATCATATTCTGTAGGATTAAAATAGAGAGCATTGGTTCTCAGAAATTCAGGAGTCATGCATAAATGCTACTAAAATTAATGAGATGTTTAATGTAAATTAATGTAAAATAAACAAATTATGATTGCATTTCAGCAATCATAATTTCCAGGTTGCAGACTGGAAGTCAGGCTGTGTAGTGGATACAGTTCTATGTGCTAGTACAGGAGGAAATTTCCTTTTATCTTTCCTGGCCTGCTAGCTGAAGGAGTTGTTAAAAATGAGGAAGCAAACCAATTTGTACAATATGAATTTTTAAAGATTTCCTGTCTTACCTCTACTACTAAGCTGTCAAAATGAAATAACAATGTTAGCAAAGCTTCTTTGAAATCCACATCTCTTAAGAAATTGCAGGATAGGGTGAACAAGAAGTTCCTCCTTTACGGCTGAAGACATGTGACTTTTAGATAGACCAAACAGAAAACATCTGAATAGGATTAAATTATTTTATAAATAATTTATATATAACTCTTTATTAGTTATAAAGAGCTTGAGTTGTGTTGTGTTGTGTCTATGGACGTAAATAATGATTCTAATATTATGTACCTGAATGCTATCAGGGAATATTCTAAGGAGCTGAATTTTCACATACAGATTGACTTGCTTAGCTGACTTCTTGCTAATCTAGAACCGCAAACTGTTGGCAATTGAAAAGAAAAAGGAAATGAAAACTTGCAAGTATGAAGTTTGAAACCCATAGATCAAATAACTCTAAATCTTTTAGCCATTACTTATGAATTTATAAATAAACCTATCTTCTTATGTATTAATATTATAATGGTTGTGTTACTTTTAAAACGTTGTGCGCTGTTTGCCTAAAATATCCAACTGGTACTGGGCTGGTGTCTTCATCATCTTATGTTTTCTACTTTTTTATATATATAAAAAAGATAGTGTTTTTTATTTTTAACGATAACCAAAACCTAATGTTTCCCTTGGGTTTTAATTAGTATCACAGAGGAATGAGTAAACTTTTTGTTAGGTTCAGAGTGCATCAAAGAGAATGGCATTAGAGCAAATTGAAAATTGGATTGAGGGTTGGGGTTTTTTTCTATAATTTTTTACTCCAATGTGATTGCTTTAGAATTTATTTCACAATTTCTATGTGTTTCTCTCCTCAGGATGATGGGGAACTGTTTTAAGTTTTGATAGTCAGTTCTGGGGGGTCCCCTGCTCCCACACACAAATGCACAAAAGAGATCATTCCCACAGTTACAGCTCTTTAATGTATATAATGACAGACATCACCATTAATTTAAACTTTAAGCTCTATTGCAGAAGTTACTGACTAATAAATATAAACATCCTTTCCACTGAATAATTATAAATAAATTAGTGTGATCTATGAGACAGTTCTTCCAGGGGCACATGAGGATAGCAGGTCAGATCCTGTACTGAATGTGCCAACTGAGCACTGTTGGGGAAATGTTGGAGGAGAACTTTAGGATTGCACTCATCTGCACATGAAGAGACCCATGTGCAGAACCCAGGACAGATATTTATTAACTGTGCCACTAATTGTGATGGTTTGTTAGAGTTCTTACAATTTCAGAATGGGTAATCATCATATAATAATTAAACTATATACAATAGCCTGCTCATTTTCCTTCTTTTAAGGCATTGATTTAAAGGTGAATAGAAAAGGAAGACAAAGTGATTTTTAAAAAGATGTAAATAAGTTGGGGTTTTTTTGTTTTGTTTTTACTGAAAATCTATGCCTTAGTGATTATTATATAAACCAGTATTTCTCAACCTTCTCATTCCTCAACCTCAGCACACTGGGGAATTTTGGGAGTCTGCACATCTTAAAGCTACCAAGATTGAGAAATACTGATATAAACAACTGAGGAAGGAAAGTTCAGTTATTATTTTGAAAACCGAAAGCAAAGCAAGAGAAGGCAATTCAAGCATATTAGAAATAGCTCATTCCTTCAAAACTGATTTTGATTCTCTTCTGTATCTATTTTAAA
The DNA here is from genome assembly GCF_059756535.1 of Pantherophis guttatus. NCBI lineage: Eukaryota > Metazoa > Chordata > Lepidosauria > Squamata > Colubridae > Pantherophis > Pantherophis guttatus. Next base: position 85,331,121 of record NC_142067.1, read on the forward strand.
ACAAACCAAGCCTATGTTAGGCAAAAGCAAGCAAACTTGAAGTGCACTGAGCTGTTTCTTAGGAACACTACCCTTGTGTCCACACGGTTCAAATGTGAAAGAAGGTTTTACCCAGGCTACTCTTCCATGTTCAACACAACCACTTAGGTCACAGGGGTTTCAAGAAAACATAAAGGTCATGATATCAGTGTCATAAAAATCAAAAACAACCACACATTTATCTATGCCTATTGTTATCTAACAAACATATGAAAGAAGGAATGAAAAAGTTCAATTACCACGTCTACTCGTCATGGCATGCTCAAAGACAAAAATGGTGTTAAAACTACTGCTACTAACAATGTAGAAGAATAGTAAAATAAATTAATAATCTAGCTATATTATATAGAATGAGTGCATATCAGAGGGAAGTAAATATGCATAAACATTTACAGAATTTGGAAGCCAATGAGATATTTCTGTTGAAAATCTAATAAAATGAAAGGATTGTTTCATATAAATTCTGCCTAAATATTGAATTTAACTAAAAGTAGACATGTTAAAGATAATTAATAGACGAATAATTATTATTCTCTACTCTTATTTTGCTATTTGCAACACTATATTTCTATAATTAAGCAGGCTAATATAGTTAAATATGCCAGTAATGAATCACTAAGATACAATGAATATGAAGATTTTTTAAAATATTTTTTAAAAAGATATATTTACAGGACAGGGGATCATGGCACTGAAGTGCAGAGATTATGGCTTACCTTAAATATATTGAAGTACACTATATTTGTTACTGATACTAGAACCCAGGACATTTGGGCACTTGCCTCCAATTACTGAGCTTTAGAATTATACTCCTGACATATTTTAGGGCTCCAGATTAGGCTAGATTGTACTTGACCACCTCAAGCAGTTTATAGTAAATTTAGCATCTTAGTGATTGTGTGTCTGGGAAAATAAATAAATAAAAAATAAAGAAGATGCTCACCATGCATATTCACCATGCAAATTTAAGGCACACTTCCTTCTCCAAATCCAACATTCATTTTGCATGTAGTGAATATAGAACTGGAAAGCTGCAAATACAGTGTCATCAATAAACTAATTTTTTTAAAGTGTGTGTAGTCTCATGAAAAACAAAAAGGTGATTCCATTAAATTCAGCAGAGTCTTAAATTATCTCAGTATTTTTCTCCAATCTTCATGTTAAAAAAATTAATTATAAAATTAACAAATACATTTATCCAGTATGCCTGTATAGTATAGTTTAATAACAGGGTCCAATTATGGCATTTGAAATGCTATTTGGTTGCCAAGCATGGAACTGGTATGAGATGCAACCAGGAATTTCATGAGGATTTTCGATAATTATTATGTGACAGTGTTTGTGTGTCTATGCTGAAGAATCACTCTTCTTCTATACATGCTACAGGGCATTTTAGTGCTAAGCAAGACAGTTTCGACTGGTTAGGCATTTGTTGACATTTTTTTGGGTTTAGGGTTGAGTAAACTGTTATTTATAGAAGACCTCAAAAAAAAAAAAAAAACCAACCTTCTTCCTTTACTCACAGGCGAAAAGAAAGAATCATTTCTATTTCCCCATTGCCCATTGTAAGAGGTTCGTGCAGAGCAAGCAAATCTCACTAGCAATAAAGCAGTCTTGTTCTGCAGTCACCTTCTACATATAGGAGAGATTTTATAACCACTCAAAAGGTATGCCCTAACATCATCTGACTGCATATAGGAAATTCAAGTGATCTCTTATTTTGTCTTCTGTGGAAGGAAATTTGCTTTGCAAGGATAATTAACTTTTGTGATATCTGTTTCAAGTATGATTCTAGGCATACATCCTCAGAGATATGTCCCAATGTATATACAGTATGTATATCTCTTACAAAGCACCTAGGGAAAGATGATTCAATTTCAATTATTTCATTGCCCAGAATTTTTATTTTTATTTTGCTTTTCAATTTCCCCATTTCCTTTGATAATTTTTCTTGCTGGAATTTTATCACCATTAACACACTGATTTTCCTCTAGAACATCACCTAGTATTAAAATAGAAGCTCTAGAAATCTTGGTTTCTATTGTTGCAATATATCATCAGTATATTTCTGCATTCTATATCCCTACTATCTTTTATATCTATGTAGTCATTAAAACTAATTGTTTGAATTATCATGGCCTTTTTGCCTTTTCAGAATGATTTGCCTGGCACACTTTCACATCAATTAAATAAGAGAGACAAGATCTCTTCGTTGCTGTTAAGCTCTACTCTGTTACTAAGGAAGTGAATGGTTTCCAAGGAAATTGTTCATTATAGCACAACATTCAGGTTTGCACAGAAGTATAATGATTGCAAAACCAAATGTATATGCAATAATAAAAAATGCATATGAATGAGTTTAGTCTGAAAAAAATGAACATTGTTTGAAACTGCATCAATAAATTAATACATTAAATAAGAGGGCATGCTAACTGTACATGGAAAACAACTTGTGTCTTTCATATTTGGAAGTCAGAACAGAACCTTTTCATAACATCAGAAAGTTAAACTGAGAATTATTTTTTTGAGTAGAGAGACATATAATATGGTTCATGAGAAGTTCCGGTGCTAACAATCATGAGAAAAGAGAAAAAAAATCTAGGATCTGCTTTGTTATAGTGACCCAAGAATCTGTTGATTCTAATATCTTGTATCTAAAGCAGTGCTCTTGAATATTATCCTTTCTACAGCTAAAGTAATAAGTACCCATTATTAAAGGCAATACATTGGAACACATGTCCAAAATGTTTCCAGGAAAGAAATTATGAAAACTGCTCTTCTAAAAGGAGAGCCAATGACTATGTTGAAATAACCTTAAAATTTATCGACTCTTTGTAATTCTTCTCCTGACAAGGAAGGGACTTGAGATCATTTCACAAGTACTTCAGACAATTGCATCTCATGAGAAGACAAGACAACGTAAATTTAGAGCCATCTTGTTCCAACCATGGTCTGCGCCTTCAAAAATATATTGGGTTTGCATACTTGCTTTTCCAACTACTTCAGAAACTGCTTGTTAAGTGCTTTTCAATTATCAGGAACCTTTGGACTGACAAGTCTGAAAATATTAGCAAAAAGAAGTTTTAAATACAAACTTAACAACTTTAAAAACTTGTTTTTTGGTGTACAATAAATAGCCAAAGGCTGATTATAACTTTGATTTTGGAAAATTGCAAGCGGACTAAGAGTATAGATGTAGTTGAAGTAAGATTTTTGGAATGAATTATAAGAATCCTTCCCATGAGAAAATGTTTTTGTTTTGTGTTCCTTAAAAGAACATGACAGGGTGGGACTTTGAAAGTTGGATACTAGATGGAACTGGACAGAATTAAAGACTACAATTAAATGAGAATAATATTTAAAGTTAACTTACTAATGCAGAATTAATCAAAAATATTTTAACAATTGGCATATTGAATTTTTTTTTTTTAACAATGGACCCAGAAGTTAATTTTAAGAGTGTCAGCATGTATAATGCTTAAAACATGTTATAGTAAAGGAACAAATTTTATCAGATAAGACTGCAACTGATCTGAAAGTGAATTTGAAAATGACAGGCTACGCGAATGATATAGAAAAGGTCCTACATTAGACATATAAAAGAAATCATCTGATGTCTTAATAATTAAAGAGAAATACAAATAACAAACCAAGAGACTGATCTGAATAATTTTCCTATACTGGATTTACAAAAAAAGAGACTTGTTAAAGCTTTGATGGGAAGGGATAAAAAAAAAAACAGATAATTCAGTTCTACAATATTGAAGGGACTAAAGATCAAGATTGTTAAAAAGCAAAAGAAAAGAATATAATGTTAGTTTATTTGATCAATGCTAGCATAGCTACCTCTGCTAACCCTTAATGGATTTTTGCTGATCAGGACAGTATATATTAGTTTTGTATCATTGCAACTGTATTTTTTAATAAAATTACTGTTTAAAAAAAGAGCACATGTCTAGAACAGCTTTTCTGTTTCAAAAAGACAATCATAAATCATAGTACTAAAGTTAGTAAATACAGATCAAGCCCCAAATCACTTAAAACAATGTTTTCTTGTGTTTATTTCAACATCATCTGAAGTTCACAATAATTGCAACATTATTTTTAAGCAATGTGGATAGCTAAAAAGGAAACTTCTCTGGAAGGCAGTTAAAATATTATCTGTTTGCACACAAAAACATTTGTTGGGAGATATACATGAAGCTTACTGGGTGAGTTCTTCTAAGCCATGGGATGAATAACGAGTTACATAATGGTTTGTTCTTTATGGATATATGTGATTTCTGAATCACAAAATATCAGTCAAAAGTTTTGAAGATACCTTTCATTTCCTAAACCACATATTTGCTTCTTCCATTTTCAGGAAATGCTAAGGACTATTATGGTACTTATTTGTACAGAGGGCTTGGATACAAGGCACCATGTTTTAACTCTAAGTACTTTGGGAGAATACTAATACTCAGAATGAGTTTCATCAGAAGGCTGTGAGAAGGTAGTGAGACATATTTCATACACAAGAGTAAAAATACTAGCGCATATGAGTCAAGTTCATAAGTTCAAAGTCATACAATTTCATATCTTGTAGGACAGTAAACTATGTTGACTAGCAATAATATAGTCTCAAGCATCTAAGCAGCATCCAATTAGGGAAAGCTGTCTTAAATGCTATGGTTGGGTGAGCTAAGGCATGACGTTCTTGGAGTTTAGTATAGTGGGCACTGTAATTTCTAACTATTGCTTATGGCTCAGCATACTATGTGAATCCAACTGCTATAGTTTATTCAATATGAAGTGATTGAAAGGATCCATGGCATTAATGTTTGAAGCCAGTCAGTATGTCAACTTAGTAAACATAGCAAAACAAAATTGAAAAGAATAACCTTGTATTTGGTCATTTGCAGCCAAGTACCATATGGTCAATCCCCAGGCATAGTCATCAGAGCCTAAGCGAAAAAATGCTTGGCTGCCACCTTGTTTAAAAGATAAGGTCTTCTATTGTAATTCAAGCCATTGCAGTGTCCACTTCTTACTTTCTTATTGGTGAATTCACCGTAGACTTTATTTTTGAGTCATCACCCTTTACATCCTGTGCTTTCTGATTAAGATCACTACTCTGTAGGTGGCTCTTTTCTTTTAGCTTCAGCAAAATGATTTCCTGTGCAGACCATAGGTAGAGCAAAAGCAAATTTAAACCCACAGTACAGCTAGTTTTTTTCAATTCCGTTACATTTTTTTTTATTAAACCAATTCTTATCCTTACCATTCTGGTTCTTGAAATACCAGTTCTATTGCCCGAACCCAGGTAGCATGCAAGCAGTGCAGAAATGTTTACCCAGAAAACAGCTCCACTGATTCAAACAGGATTAATTGCCCAGTAGTTTTGAACTGCTCATACTCACCTTCCATGTGTCAAGTTGCTTTCAAAATTCATTTCTCACACATGTACAATAGGGTTTTATATGTGAAATATGTAAATCTGCAATTGGTCTTCCAGTTCTCTTCATGGTTTAGGTTTCCAATGATTTTTGAGAGAATTAGATGCAGTACAAGTGTACTACAGTGTAAAAAATGGTAAGGAATCTGAAGTTTATAAAATGTTGAATTTTCCCAATATCCCTACTGACCACTCAGGATAGAGCTGACATCATTCTTGGCATCAAAAAGATCACACATGGATTCAATTGCTGCATGGAACCAATTTTTAAGAAGTAAAATTGCAATTCATAACTTACATCAAACCATAAAAGATCAGGTACGTGGGGAAACAGCTTAATAAAAGTATCAAGCAAAACTGACAACTTCAATATAATCATGAGATTTGAGCAATGCCATTTAATTCAATGTCACTTTGAAAATGTGACTGTCATTATTGATACCTTACTGCAATGATAGCAGCCATAGCTTTCTTTGAATACTAAAAATACAAATCATGCTTTCCTTCATCCGGTACACATTCAACAGAACTTTTAGCTGATCTTAAGGGCCACACACAATACCCACCTTTGGATCCAATAATCCATTATCAGTGGTGGAAAATCCTGAAAATGTTAACATCCGAGGGAAACATCTGAGGGAAAATGCTAGAATCTTAATTGTTCTTAACCTGGGTGGTTCCTTCCAGTGCTCAAATGTATTTTTACCTGTGCTAAATTCCTAATAAATGCAACATACAAATGAGTTGTACTAATAAAAGTCAGATTAGATTTGGACTTTGGAACTTCAGATCCACCTGCACTAAGGTGTGCTTTTCTAGAGAACAATAGAGCATTTTTTTAAAAAAAGGCTTGGTCCTAGACCTAGTCTCAAACTGATGTAATGCCAGGATTCCTCCGTGACAGCATTTAATTCCACGTTAGCACAGGCATTTATGCTTCTTCTTTAGGCAACGTTGTCCAAAAGAAAAGATAGCAAAAGTAATCCAGGTTTTAAAACATTTTATTTGCATATTAAAAAAATTGTGCATTCCAATAATTAAAATTATTTGAACAAAAAAATGGCACTCGATTAAAATGCATTTTACAGCTCGCAGGACCCTGGTACAGCTTTGCGTATATTCATGTGTTATTAGATTACTGTAGTCCCTCTTAGAATCTTCTTTCAAGAAACATGCAAGCTTTTGTGCCACTGGACCAGAAGCTGGACAGGCAGATGGAAAGGAAGGTGCCTTCGTTCAGCGTCAGTAGTTCACTCTGTTCTTTTTTTGGGGGGGGGATGTGAAAGGGGCAGTACAGTCATTTTAAATTTATCCAACTCTTTGCATCTTACAAAGTTAAAACAGCTAAAAGAAGTAAAATAAGAAGGCAATGCTTGTGGAATGTACAGTGCATAATTTGGAAGGGCCCATTTCATTACGATTCACCCGCTTGCTTCTCCTGTTCAATTGCTACAAAATGAAAAGAGGATGGGTGGGGAAGAAAAAGAAAAAAAAATTAAATGGCAATTGCATAATTAGCATTCAAAATGCAAATGTTAAAATACCAAATGTGTTAAAATTTGTAATTTAAATACAAGTTGTATTTAACTTCATACATACAGAAATACATACTACTTTGTTAATGAAATTCCCAGTAACATTAAGAAGTTGGTAAGAAAAGCATGTGTAAAGATGGTCTGACTTCTTTGTCTCTGTGGCCCACGCCCTCTTTTCTAAGATTTCACCTACTTTCTTTTGAAGGCAGTGGGTTTTTCTCTTGCGTTTCTGTCTTCTTCAACTTAGACTTGTCAAATTTCTCAATTTCAGCCATATCTGGTTTGTCAGACATTGTTATTGATTGATCTGTGAACAAAAGGACAAAAAAAAGATGTTATACTACACCCTTCCTTCCCTCCTTCAGAGACAATTCCTGTATTTCCTACCAGCTCTTTCAGCTTCAGCATATTTTTTTAATAGTGCATAATAGCCCTTTTTAAAAAATCCTATTTCATACCCTTAACCATGTATTCAGAATGACAGATTCATCTATCTGATGTGCCTAGGAAAAAAAAAAATCTAAGGATCGCTGCAAGTCCACATGGCAGGACTCCTGAGGAAGCAGTTGGGGGAGGGGGAAGTGATGCATTAGATTAAAAAAATAATAAAAATCGTGTTAGAAATAAAAAATAATCTGCTTTCTCCCCTTAAATAACTAAACCTCATCGCTTATGGAGGGCGTGGCCGGATAGCAATCTCTTTCTTAGTCAGCCTGGACATGTGCAGCCTTTAGAGAAAATCGAAGAAAGGCGAATTTCTTGCGAGGACGCCCAAGCGGGCTCGATGCGAGTAAGTGTGTCCAGACGGAGCTCCCGGGCGATGCTAAGCACATCCTCCATCTTGGGCGTCTGGCTCCCTAGTTCAGTCGGCGGGCGCCTTGCCTTCTTCACAAAGAGAAGTCCCAACCACCGCCCTTTTTCTCGCTGCAGCACTTCCTCCAGCTCAGCGCCCTCGGCTCCTCAAGACTGCTTATAGGAGTTAGACAAAGACCAGCCCTTCCCACCAAACGGGCGCCCGGCCGGCTGACGGGGCAATAAAGCGCATCTACTGCCCCCATCCAATTAACCGAACACACCCAAAGCCCTTCTGCCTTCCTCCCGGAGGCTCCCCATGACCGCGATCGCCCACGGCATTGCGCGGCAAGCGCGCGAGGCGCGTGCATGTCTCCCCTCACCCCATATTTCCCTCCCCGAGCAAATCCCGGAGACACAGCAACGAGGTTCGGCTACAGAATGTCTTTCCGAGCGGAAACCTCTTCCCGCCATTGTACTGCGTCGCGCCACGGTCACCCCCATTTTAATCCCCGAGCTGTTCCACGATGGAGGCATCGTGGAAGAACTGCTCCGCGTACCCGTTCGACAAAGCAGCGATCCGTCCCCTCTAAAAATCAAACCTAGCCCAGACCCCACCCCAATAATTTTGACCCGTACAGAAAGGGAAACTGCAAAATGGAAACATGCAAAAGCACCCACGAGAGAACTTAAACGTGTACCCTTACCAGTGAGACTGTCCCGACAGATGCAGCCCGAAACCTTCCCGCAGCCGCTCTGAACTGTAATATAAAAGAGCGTCTCACTGCGTGGCCAGTTATAGCTCCGCTTTTATGCAAATTGTAGTGATGTCACCCCGAATCGGCTTAACTCTTTCACCGCCGCTGCAAAGTTCGACTTCCCCTTAAAAAAAAATCATTCAATGTTCAAGCATAAAACGGAAAACCCCTCCTCCAATTAACCCGGTCTTGGCTTTGCTATAGAATGAGCCATTTGCCCAGTTTCGGTTCTCCCGAAGAGAGAAATGTTACCGGGGCTCGATTTCCAAGAAAGCGCTATTTCTAGCTAAAGAGGGGAGGGCGAACTTTCCTTAACACGCGGCTTTTATCCCCGGGCTGAAAAATGATTTCGCCATCGGGCTGCAAGATCAATACTGTAATGCGTGTAGGAGGCCTATCTTGGTGCCAAAGCCTGAAATTTGCGACGCTGTATTATTTCCTCACGTTATCCTGTATCCCTTCAACCAGAAATGCTGGGTGGAGGGAGGGTTGTCCCCGTGCAGCTTTGGAATTTAGTCGGATTGCTGGGGATTCCGAAAGCGCCAACAATGGCTGCTGACGGAGGAGCACGTAGTAGGCAACGCCTAAATTCAGTCCTGCATATAACAATCGATGGCTATTTCATAAACTGGTTAGCGAGTGCTAAACCTCAGGGAGTGTTTTATTTTAAATTTATGTACACCAAATGTGAGTGAGAAAGTAAACGTAACGTACCCTGTATCCTTCCTCTGGCTACCTTTACCGTAAGATGTTTCGGAGCTTAACTCAAATCTTCCTTGAGGACAAAGAATTCAGTATTCTGAGCTAATTGGGAGTGCAAGTATGGCACGAAGGTAACCAGACGAAAGGATTATTAATTCTCAACAAACGTTTCTTTAACATTTGCAGGAAGTTGTGCGTCAGAATTGGTGATAGAATGCACTCCTACGAGAAACAGCTTGTATCATTAAAAGTGGCGTAATCGTGATTTCCCTGTGGCTGTTTCCAGGAGGGATTCTGTTATTCAAATGATTGCATATCTTGATATTTTGGGGGGTCCATGTCTGCTGTTATCGAGCAATACTTTTTGCTTAATCAAATCATGCAGATTTCTTTTTAATAGCGTCCCTTCGTCCCCATTTCATTCAGAGCAAGAAGGGGGATTCTGGCTGGCCTGCTTTTGCAATTTCTTCTGCAGCACCCGGAAATCTCATGCGCCCTGCTTTCTTCGAGGTTCAGCAGACAATGGCTCTAGTGTTAGGAGCGTCTCATTCCTCTCAGCGACCCTCCTCCCCCCTTTGTTATAAACCTTGCATTCTTGTTTGAAGGAGCTCACTTTAAGAGTTTAAGGAAGAATTTTGAAAGAGGCATTGCTTAGGTGAGCGAGGGCTACAAATATTTGAGGTTTACTCAAGAATTCCAAGGTGACACATCTGAGAGATTAAATGTTTGTTATTAGAGTCATAAAGTCTGGAGAATATTGAGACAGACTTTAGAAAAATATGGAGGAGAAGATAGGAAGAAAATACAATAAAAACATGCTTACATTGGTTGGATTGTTAATCAGAAACAAAAGGAACAACATCTACAAAATATAAAAATACATTTTATATGAATTTTCTTTGATCATCTTTCAGGGCTCCCAAAGCATTTGTTTTGATTTGTTAGCTTATGCATTCATGAAAACTTGCTGACTGATTATCAATACCTTCTTTCTTGGATTGGCAGGGGCTTTTTAAAAAGTCTGATTGTACCAAATCCTAATTTATGGCAACAAAAACAGGCTAACCATAAAAGTGCCTTCTGCAGATTTTTGGCATGTCAATAGGGAACTCAAACCTGTTCCTCTCCTAACAAACCACAGCATTTCCTGTTCTGCTGATAGACAAGTGAAGTATGGTATATGAGCTCATTCATTGTAATTAGGTGAGTGAGTGGGGGTGGGGGGCATCATTTACAAGATGCCTGTAGGTAAATACCATAGGAACATACATATGGGGGGGGGCAACGAGGCTGGGAGATCATCCGCCATTTGGGTTGGGCGAGGACCTGGCATGAGACGCTTTTAGATCTTGGGAGGCCTCCATTGCTTATGTGGGGGCTGGGGGGGGGCTAGAGATAACTGCCCCTGCTTCTCCCCAATGCTTCTCTGCCGGGACTATGCCCACCTTGGATTGTCGGCTAGTTTATTGACTCACTTGACGCCAAGTTTATTTTCATTTGAACTCTCCCTAACTGTGGGGAGGACTATTTAAATCTGAATGGGGGCTGGTACATGCTCCATCCCATCAGCTGAGAGGGCTGGGCTCAGTTAAACCACCGTGAGAGGGTAGCTCTGATGTCGGGGCCCCTAGGGGCTGAACTGGGATGATATCGAATTTCTTGCATCTGCCAGCAGAGGGGACTTAACCATCGGACCAACTGCCGTGAGAGGGCGGTTTTTGGACCTGAGCCCCGGGTGCTGTGCTGTCTGCATTGATTCATCGCTGCCATCTCACCACAACAGGGGGTCGACTGGTTGATCGGACCACCCTGAGAGGATGGTTGGGTCTATCCCCCCCCTTGGACTGTGGTCGACCTGGAACCTGACTTCGTCCTCTGTTGTGAGGGGACAGTGGACCTGGTCTTGTTGAAAATGCTTTTGAGACTCCCATTCCATGTCTCTCCCCTGGACCTTCTATATGGACTCCTAGGATATGGTTGCTCTCATCCTCTGTGGTCAAGATGTATTCCGCAGCGGAGCTTCTTGGTCTGCGAGACTCCCCCCTCTCGCAGGCTTGGCCCTCCACTCTATCGAGGGCTACCTCGATGATGGGCTTTGGAACCCCGAGAGGTGGCATGCTGCATCGAGGGGGTTGTGGGATTTTTTAAAATTGTCTTTTTGTAATCTTTTAAGGGGTTTAGGGTGGGGGGTGGGGAGGGAGGGGCATAGGTCAGGCCCGTTACAGGGGCATGGAATGGAAGGCGGGGAGCGGGGTGTGGAGGAGCTCAGTGCTGATAGGGTGGAGGGCGATTCTATCAGGACCGTGGTTGGGAGGGGCAGATATGGCGGGAGTAGGGGGCCACATCAGGTGGTGGGGGCACGCACCCGCTATCTCCAAGCGGTGGCATGCCTCGGCCCCCATGACTCTTCTCGTCTCCCCGGCTGTCCAGAGTTTCAGAATCCAGGCCTTAGACTGATGCTGTGCAACGCCAGGTCCGTGATTAATAAGGCCCCCCTCATTTGTGAGCTAATACAGGAGGGAGGTGCGGACCTGGCAGGTATTACAGAGACCTGGCTGGGCCAAGAGAGGGGGGTCCCCCTCGTAGAGATGTGCCCACCAGGTTTCCGTGCATTCCATCAGCCAAGGGCCCAGGGCAGGGGTGGGGGGGTGGCGGTCGTTATAAAGGAAGGTCTTGATCCGAGGGAGGCCACTGTACCTCAGATAGCTGGATGTGAGTCTCTCCTGGTGAAGTGGGGCCATGGGATGCAGGTGGGCCTGCTGATCGCGTACCTGGCTCCCTGCCACATGACAGCGGCCCTGCCCGAGCTTCTCAACATTATTGCCGGGGTGGCGGTTGATACCCCCAGACTTTTGGTCATGGGGGATTTCAACCTGCCGTCTACCGGTGAGGCGTCTGGGATGGCTTGGGAGTTTATGGCTTCCATGACAGCCATGGACCTGACACAATTAATTCATGGCCCCACTCACGCGGGAGAACACACTCTGGACTTGGTTTTTATCTCTGGTCAGTGGCTGAGTGGTCTGGATATAGGGGATATAGTTACTGAACTCCTGTCATGGTCGGACCATTCTCTCCTGAGGCTGGACTTTTTGACCACTGCACCCCACTGCAGTGAGGCGGAACCGACCAGGTGGTTCCGCCCCAGGCGCCTGATGGATCCTGATAGGTTCCAGAGGGAGCTTGGGCCAGTTCCTGAAACTCTGGCTCACGACTCGGCTGAAGATCTGGTGGCTGCCTGGGATAGGACGGCCGCCGGTGCTCTGGACCGAGTTGTGCCTTTGCGGCCTCTGACCTGACGCCGAACCTGCCCGGCCCCTTGGTTTTCCGAGGAGCTGAGGGAGATGAAGCATCGGAAAAGACGCCTAGAGAGCGGTTGGAGGGCTAGTCGCTCCGAATCCGACCGAACACTAGTTAGGTCTCATAATAAGACCTATCTAGTGGCGATAAAAGCGGCAAAGCGTAACCACTTTTCCGCTCTTATTGCATCGGCAGATAACCGCCCAGCCGCCTTGTTTAGGGTGACTTGCTCCCTCCTACATCAGGGAGCGCGGGAAGACCCCTTGCAAGGGCAGGCTGAGGATTTTGCACAGTATCTGCACGATAAAATCGCTCAGATTCAGGAAGGCTTGGACTCTGACTGTGTAGATCCTGGTGGGGTGACTGAGGCTGGTCTTGAGAATGTTACCTGGGATGAGTTCGACCCTGTGACTCCTGAGGACGTGGACAGGAACCTGGTGAGGTTAAACACAACCACATGTTTATTGGACCCGTGCCCCTCCTGGCTGGTACTGGCCACCCGGGAGGTAACACGAGGCTGGCTCCAGAGGATTATAAATGCTTCTCTGAGAGAGGGTTTCTTGCCTCCCGCCTTGAAAGAGGCGGTGGTGAGGCTCCTCCTCAAGAAGCCTTCTCTGGACCCAGCTGTTTTGGTAAACTACCGTCCGGTCTCCAACCTTCGCTTTGTTGCAAAGGTTGTGGAGAGTGTGGTTGCACGACAGCTCCCACAGTACCTGGATGAAACCGTCTATCTAGATCCGTGCCAGTTCAGCTTCAGGCCTGTGTACAGCACGGAGACGGCATTGGTCGCATTGGTGGATGATTTCTGGAGGGCTCGGGACAGGTGTTATTCCTCTGTTCTGGTCCTGTTAGACCTCTCAGCGGCTTTTGATACCATCGACCATGGTATCATGCTGCGCTGGCTGGAGGGATTGGGGGTGGGAGGCACCGTGTTATCTCTCTGACCGGTCTCAGTCTGTGTTGGCAGGGGGGCAGAGGTCGACCTCGAGGCGCCTTGCTTGCGGGGTGCCGCAAGGGTCGGTCCTCTCGCTGCTCCTGTTCAACATTTATGTGAAGCCGCTGGGTGAGATCATCTGTGGTTTTGGGCTGCAATGCCATCTGTACGCTGATGACACTCAGCTGTACATCTCCACCCCAGACCACCCCAATGATGCCCTCGAAGTGATGTCCCAGTGTCTGGAGGCCGTGTGGGTCTGGATGGGGAGGAACAGGCTTTGGCTCAACCCTTCCAAGACCGAGTGGCTGTGGATGCCGGTGTCCCAGTATAGCCAGCTGGTGCCATCGCTGGCTATTGGGGGCGAGTCACTGACTCCCACAGAGGGGGCTTGCAGCTTGGGCGTCCTCCTGGATACACGGCTGTCTTTAGAAGAGCATATGACGGCCGTGGCTAGGGGGGCTTTTTATCAGGTTCGTCTGATACGCCAGTTGCGCCCCTTTCTGGATTGGGACTCCTTGTGCACAGTCACTCATGCCTTGGTCACGTCACGCCTGGACTACTGCAACGCTCTCTACATGGGGCTCTCCCTGAGGAGCACCCGGAGGCTCCAGCTGGTGCAGAATGCGGCCACGCGGGTGATTATGGGAGCGACGTGGCGCTCCCATGTAACACCTCTCCTGCGCGAGCTGCATTGGCTCCCGGTGGTCTTCCGGGTGCGCTTTAAGGTGTTGGTTCTCATCTTTAAAGTGCTTCATGGCTTAGGGCCAGGCTATTTGCAAGACCGCCTGCTGCTACCGATAACCTCCCACCGGCCAATACGGTCTCACAGAGAGGGCCTCCTCGGGGTGCTGTCAGTCAGGCAATGTCGGCTGGCGGCCCCCAGGGGGAGAGCCTTCTCTGTGGGGGCACCCACCCTGTGGAATGAGCTGCCTCCTGGAATACGATTGATCCCGGACCTCCGGACCTTCCATAAAGCCCTGAAGACGTTTTTATTCCATCAAGCCGGCCTAGCCTAAATGGTTTTTAATTGGGATTTTAAATTTTATGGATTTGGGGGTTTTAAATTGGGAAGCTAGTGATTTAATTCTTTTTAATTATCTTAACTTTTGTATTTGTATGTTTTTTAATTTTGGCTGTTCACCGCCCTGAGTCCCTTCTGGGAGAAGGGCGGTATACAAATTAAATTAATAAAATAAATAAATAAATAAATATGTGGAAATGCTAACTGGGAGAACATAAGATGGTTACTTGTAACTGATAGGCATGCAGAAACATCCGAATTCACTTCCTCATGTGATCCTGTAGGCCTAGAAAAGATTCCCATTTAAAATCCAGAAGAAATGCAGCCAAATACTACTAGGATGGGTAACTTACAACTAGATGGATCTAGTTGGTCTAAGACAGTTTTTTATGCTACTCAGAATGGAAATAACCTGCAAGATCCTGAATGATTGCCATTTTCTATTAATCTTCAAGACTTATCAATCTTTAATTCTTCAAAGATATTGACAGAACCTATGGTCATCTGCATATGGAGCAATACTGTATGTTATAATACTATTGTGTTGAGATGATTTATCCAGACTTCATTTGACCAAATTTGCATAATACACAGCAAACTTCATATGTTTGGGGACCAGTGGCTGTTTTCAATTCATCTGTCACAGAGCTTTCCCCCCCGTCTCTAGCTGGTGAGCTTTGAAATAATAGCAATAGCAATAGCATTTAGACTCATATACCACTTTACAGTGCTTTACAGCCCTCTCCAAGCTGTTTACAGAGTCAGCATATTGCCCCCAACAATCTGGGTCTTCATTTTGCCCACCTCGGAAGGATGGAATGCTGAGTCAACCTTGAGCCTGGTGAGATTTGAACTGCCAAATTGCAATCAGCCAGCAGTCAGCAGAAGTAGCCTCTTCACTTTTCTTAGTGTTATGTTGGTACAGTGTGTCCTGGCCCTTCTGAAGAGGGTCTGGACACAGCTTCTTTTGTGTGTAGTGGTGGGGTTGCTTGCAAAGCTTAGAATCTAGTCCGTGTTCGGGCTTTGCAGCAGAAGTGGGTTTCCAGTTCTCTGTAACATATTCCCTGGGATCAAATTCACACGTGAAGAGGCAACAGATAACAAACTCCCATTCCTCAACATCGACATGAGACTAGACAACGGAGAACTGGAAACCCGTTTTTGCTGCCAAGCCACGTACATGGACCAGATCTTCAGCTTTGCTGTGAAATGATCGTCAATGCATGAACAGCTTCAGTTCCTCCATGAGTGCCTCTGCAAACAAATAACCCCCAAAACCATATGCTACTGACCACCAATCAACGACCTACAAGCATGGAAACTGGCCTTCCAAAATGGACACAAAATGCTTTAATGCACCAGTGCACACAAGGGTCTGGAAAAATACCAACGTATCATCAACGAATAAAAAAAATGCATACCTCAACTCCATTGGACAAGACCTGACAGACACCTAGAATGCACGATCCATAGGAATGCCAACAAAATACAAACCCAAAAATACAGCTCATTACAAGAGAAACTTAATACCATTACCCTAAAACCACAAGATGACAAATGAGAACAATGGATCAAAAATCAATCCAGCCAATCTCTATCTGACAACAAAAAGACCTTCCTCACAGGGCCTTGATTTCAACCACAATGAACTGAGCTCATTGAATTCCTAGCCAATCTCAAATCCATTCTAAAAACACATCACCTGGACCAAGAAATAAGAAGACATCAGACAAAGAATCATTGCCAATGTCCAACGCAACAGACAAAGAAATACTCAGCCAAAAGAAGAAAGCACTAAAGACACTGAAACAAGATGAGAGCATTGTCATCTTACTGGCAAACAAAGGCAGACTGACGGTAGTAATGGACAAAACTGACTATATCAGCAAAACCATTTAAATGACACCAACACCTACCAAATAATCTGCAATGATCCAACAAAGCAGCTAGAGAACAAAATAAAATATAACCTAGGGAAAATGGAAAAAGAAAAACAGCTAACACCACTAGACAGAAAGCATATGCAACTACAAGACTCCTCAACTCCAAGGTTCTACAAACTCCACAAAGTACACAACACCAGTATCCCCTTACGCCCAACTGTGTGTCTACTTGAAACACTGATGTACAAACTAGCAAAAATCCTGCAGAAGAAACTCAAGACACTTGGTCAATAACCCACTCAATAAACTCCCTAGAACAGCGGTTCTCAACCTGGGGGTCGCGACCCCTTTGGGGGTCGAACGGCCATTTCACAGGGGTCGCCAAAGCCCTCTCTCACCCCCCCCACGCTTTCACTCACCCTCCCTCTCTGCTCTGTGGGATCGCCGGCCGTTCGCTTACCCCACCCACCCCCAATCTATTGCTGTTTCCTGAGTCCCAGCTGATGGCTAGAGGAAAAAAAAACTGTTTAAATTCTTGCCGCGGGGCTTCAAAGGGCCGCCCTATAGCCAGTGGTGCAGCCGAACCGTTTGTTAAATTGCTGGCTTGCCCCGCCCCTCCACACCACTATTTATTGCCAATAAATAGTGGTGGGCGAGAGGCGGGGGAGCCAGCAATTTAATAAATGGTTCTGTGTTTTTTTGTAATTTTATTGGCCCGCGGAGCTTCAGCATAGGCTAATTAGCCCTTGATTAGTTGCTCAGCTGTTTTGCTCAGGGCTCTGCTGCTTGCTGGAGCAGATTTTTTTTCCCCTAGCTATGCTGAAAAACAAAACTGAAAGTAAAGAGGCTGTTGGCTTTGCTGTGCTGCAAGTTGGAAAATTAGGCAGGCAGATTTCTTTTCTTTTTCCTCACCAAAAAAGGTAGGTGCAAACAATGGGAAATTTAGGGCAAAAGAGGAGAGTTCAAGGTTTTAAAACACAAAAGAAAAAAAGCTCTATTTAACTAAGGAATTGTAATAATTGAGATACTATTAATTGTATATTGTGTTGAAAGCAGAAATGGTTAAGTTGAGGTTTGGAGAAATATATGAGGAAAATTATTTGGTTTATTATTGGTAAATATAATTAATTGATTTGTAAGAAATTGGATTGTATGGAAATAATTGGAATATTCATGTTCATATTGATTAATATACAAAAAAGGTAGTTATATAACTAATTGATTTATATTAAAATGTTGAATTTATATTAAATAACTGTAATATTACATAATTAACCAATGTGAGGATGTATATAAAATAGATGACAATGGGAAGGGGCATAATATAGAATAGAAGGGAAAAATTGAATTTGATTAAGATTAGAGATGAGGATGAAGGGTAATATTGGTTTTTTACAAAAATAGATGAGGAATAAATATGGCAAAAAGGAAATATAGAAATTGTAAATTTAATTGAAATGACTAAACACTGTTTAAATTTGTGAACCGGCCAAATACTCTGTTCAAAGTGTTGGAAGAAATCTCCTTCTAGGTTCTGCTCCAAGTGGGGAAAAAGACACTGGAAACATGGAGACTGCTTGGAAAGATGGTTTAATGGTGGACAGGATCACATGGCTTGAGTTCCTGAACAGAAAAGGGCAGATAGAGTAAATCCTCGGGTTTTTATGCTCTCTCTGGCTCTGCATTTCTTGGGGCCATGAAAGAGTATCCTGATTGGTTGTCAGACTCCCAGGGGGTGGGGATCTTAGCTAGCCTTGCTGGCTGAAGGTCACATGTGCTTCCCAGGTCACATGTGGTGAGTGTTGCTAGATGGGTAGAGAGCTAATCCTATTTTTATTGGATCTTGGGCAATTCCTACTATGGCTCTGCCTGAAGGAGGTAGATCTTTGTTATGTAGAATAAACTGGCCCAGGCCTTAATGGCCCATTGACAAAGGGTGGGGGCAGGAAGATGGGAGCTGCTTCAAAACATGCTTATCCCAGGGAAATATAATATTCTGCCTTTTTCATATTTCCTAAAATATTTCACTCTTCCAGGAAAGGGGTGGGTGCTAACTTCCTACAAAAGAAAATACATTGTATGTTTGTATGTGTGTTTCTAATTATTGTTATTTATTCATATTTATTCTCTTTTATTCCTTAAAGTTTAACAATTCATTCTTTATCTTAATATCTTTATATTTATTTGGGGTTGGCTTTCTTCCCTTTCATCTTTTTTATTGTACAGCAATCTTTCTCCTCAAACCTACCACCTCTCTCTTTTCTTTCCTTCTTACTTTCTCTTCCTCCCCCTCTTCTTCTCCTCCCTACTTCCTCTTCCTTTCTCCTTCTCCTCCTCTCTTCCTCCCTCTCTTACCCTCCTACTCTAATTTCCCTTCCCTTCCTTCATCCCTCTCTATTGCTGTATCCTTTTATGCATATGGACTACTCAGAGAGCTGAAAAAGTTATTTTTGACTGGTCCTCGCACTTTTGACCAGATCTCGAATTTACGACTATCCTCACATTTTACGTTTTTTGCCCTATCTTATCACCATGGTGAAAAGAAGCAGTTGTGAAATGAGTGACATGGTTGTTAAGAAAGCTGCACGGGCATAAATGTGAGGATGGTCATAAGTGTGAGGACCAGTCAAAAGTGCGAGGACCTGTCAGAAATGACTTTTTTCAGCCCTCTGAGTAGTCCCTATACACATAGCCATGGCCACCCAGTCACATGACCAGCTAGCTACACCCACCCAGTCATATGACCTCCAAGTCACGCCCACAAAATAAGCCACGCCCACAGAACCGGTAGTTAAAAAATTTAGAACCCACCCTGGTTGGGGGTCACCACAACAGGAGGAACTCTATTAAAGGGTTGTGGCATTAGGAAGGTTGAGAACCACTGCCCTAGAACAATTTCTGCAACACATCAAGCGCACCAATATCAAGAAATCATGGTATATTTCAATGTCACTGCACTCTTCACCTCTATTGACATTGACCTGGCTAAACAAACCATCTACCACCTACTCACTAAACACCATACCCACAAAGATAACGCCACCACAGAATACTCCATGTCCACAGAAACCATCATGAAACTTCTGGATTTATGCCTCAACACATTCTTCAAGTTTAACAGGAAAATCTATAAGCAAGTACAAGGTATCCCAATGGGACCACCCATATCAGGCATAATAGCAGAAGTAGTCATGCAATGACTCAACCCATGGCTCTACCCACCATCCAACCAAAATTCTGGACCCACTATGTCAATGATACCTTTGTCATCATCAAATGCTCCCAAATTGAAAAAACACACCATCTCCTCAATATCAAATTCCCTGGACCAAATTCACATGTGAAGAGGAACAGACAACAAACTCCCATTCCTTGACATCGACATAAGGAGACTACACAAGGGACAACTGGAAACCCATGTCTACCGCAAACCTGTGCATGTGGAGTAGATCCCCATCTTTGTAAGCAACCACCCTACCACACACAAAAGAACTTGTGTCCAGACCCTCTTCAGAAGGGCCAGGACAGATTGCAGCACCACAACACTAAGGAAAGTGAAGAGAAACGGTTGCTTGACATCTTTCTCCATAACGGCTATCGAAAAAAACTTTGTGTTCTGAGACACAGTACCCAAACCACAACACACCACACAACCAACCACCATGCAAAAATTAAACCTATCGTACACAAAAGGAGTGTTGGAAGTGACAGCCAGAATTCTCCAACCTCTGTGAACAGCAATAGCCCACAAACCCACAACCACATTCCACCAGGAATTATCCAGAACCAAGGATAAGATACAAAGGATGGGAAAAAAAGTAATTTACAAAATCAACTGTAGAAATTGCAACCAATTCTATGTGGAACAAACATCACATCAATTAAAAGCCAGGTTCTGTGAACACCGACTGGCAGTCAAACGCCATGATCCCAAATCCTTAATCTCTACCCACTCTTGACACCAAACAGCAGCAGTTCGATTGGAGCAACACAAAAATCATTGGCCATGCTACCAGCCACCATGCTCATGGGTTCATCGAAGCCTGGCACTGCACAAGCAAATACATCAACTTACAATCAGCCTACAAACCCCTCAGAATCGCAACCGGACAGTCAACTAGAGACAGCACCAACCCTCAATCAACCCATGCAAGACCCCCCCCAACCAGCACTTCACCTCCCAATGACCTCGCCTGACATAAGCTCTCCATCACAAGACTCTCACTTGACACACCCACACTTGACTCATCACAAGACTCTCTGACCTGATGGGCCCCTCACCTGACATGACTTCACCATCACAAGACCTACTGACCATACAAAGCCCTTATAAACAGGACACTGACACTGACATCCCCTAAATTCAGCTGAAGATGTTACCTAGCTTGGTAATGAAATGTTTGGAAATCAACCCACAAGCTTGGAGAATGAACCTTGACTCTCATGATCTGTGGTTTCTGGAAAGCAATTGCTTGATTACGCTGCCCAAATTGCTCAGCTGGAAGTTCAGGAAATAGTTCATTTTGAGTATGCTAGGCTCAGAGGATACTGTTGTAGATATTTGTGTCACACCCAGAACCATCTATGGATTCCAAAAATGAATCAAATGTCCATTGAAGAATAATGGTCTTAAGTGCCTTTTAAAATATCAGAAGGATATCACTTTGTCTATTTCCCAGAGCAGCTGTTTTACAGTTAAGGTTGTTACTGCAGAAAAGGACCAACTTCTAGTGGAATCTCTTAATTGCTCTTAGAAGGAAGCCTTCTCTAGATGACTGGTCAGACATATGTAGAGCAAAGCAATCCTAATGCTTTGTAACTAGTGGTGGACTGGTGCCGGTTTGGACTGGTTCGAGTGAACTGGTAGTTCTGACGATAGTTGGGGCCACCCACCCCCACCTTACTCTCTCCTATATTTCCTTCTTTCTGGCTCAGCTGATTTGCGTGGCACAGCTGATTTGCATGCCTCCGTTGTTCTACTTACTGGGGCTGCCTTAGAAGGTAAGCAGCTGAGCTTCAAATTGCTATATTTTGAACGCTGCATGCAAGCGCGCGCTCAGAGAACCGGTTGTTAAACCAGTTGCAGCCCACCACTGTGTGTAACACAATGCTGCAGTGTATAGCGCAATGTTTTTCAACTTTTAAGATGTGTGGACCAACTCTCAGAATTGCCCATCCAGCACGCTTTCTAGGTCATGACAAACATTTCTGAACTGCGCCAAGAAACCTACTACCAGCCAGTGCTGCAGCCATAGAACAGGTGTATTTCTACAATACTTATATATCAAACAGTAGTATATGGTAGCTACTATTTGCATGACTAATGCATCTAGCTATACTGTAATTCTTAAATATATATTCATATTAACAAGCGCAGCTACAACCATATAGAGCCACAGAGGTGTTTCCTCATCAAAACTGCCAAAGAAAATAGCTCTAGTTTTTTTTATACATATATACACTGCTCAAAAAAATAAAGGGAACACATGCAGAAGACATCCGAGATCTGAATGAATGAAATAGCCTTATTAAATATTTTATTCATTACATACAGTAGTTTTGTGTTCCCTTTAGTTGTTTGAGCAGTGTATAAACTACTGTATGTAAAGAACAAAGTATTTAATAAGGCTATTTCATTCATTCAGATCTCAGATGTCTTCTGCTTGTGTTCCCTTTATTTTTTTGAGCACTATAGACATATTATGTCTCTTGTAAAAGTCACAGAGCCCACAAATTTTCAATGAAGTAGGGGAGTTGAGATACCTTTAATAGATTTTATTATGGTTCCCATATACAGTATGTGGGTGTTATGTGAAGGTTTTTCTGCTCTTTCTATAGTCTTGGCTCAGCTTCATATAGTCATATTTGCTTATTCCACATATTAAAAAAACATTATTCTACTTTCTCAAACTGCAGAAGACTAATTTAAGTCCCATTAGATTGTTGGCTCATTGAATTTATAAATAACTTAAAATAATAATATGCTACAATTTTGTATATTGTACAGCATCTGTCCTACTAAATAATGCTTTTATTAGGACTAATGAAAATAACACCAAATGTTACTTTGTCCAGAATGCTAAGTGAAAACAATGTATCAGTAACATCAACAACATATTAATAATAAAAAGAGCCAGTTTAGTAATTGAGGCACCAGTCTAGAAACTGGGAGTCAGAGAGTGTGAGTTCTAGTACCCATTTAAGCATGAGATCTGG
Organism: Pantherophis guttatus; assembly: GCF_059756535.1. Lineage (NCBI taxonomy): Eukaryota > Metazoa > Chordata > Lepidosauria > Squamata > Colubridae > Pantherophis > Pantherophis guttatus. The sequence continues at coordinate 85,353,738 of NC_142067.1, forward strand.
TTGAATGACCTTGGGCCAATTACTCTCAGCCCAATTCATCTCACAGGATTGTTGATATGGGAAAAGAGGAGGGTGTAATGTTAGGTATGTCCATTGCCTTGAATGATAAAAATAATAAAGGTGGGATTTAAAAAGACCTTTAAAAATGCATTTTGTCTATCTCCAATTTGAGACTATCTTTGGGTTTTACAAAGCCTCCTGACTATACCAGGTGCAGGATATCCATGGGTATGATAAAAAGGGCACAATCACAAAACAAAACACCCAAAAAGGGGTGGGACTTGTACTATACCAACTTTTCATTACCTTGCCTATTTGTTACACATGCGCACGCACACGCGCACACACACACACACACACACACACACACACACACTGACCAGGAGATTTAATCTTTGAATTCCTTTGCTGCACTTCTCTTGATTTGTGCAAAAATCTTGCTCAATGAAAATTCTGCAGAAGTAAGAAATTAGCACACTGTTGTTTTGATCACATAAGCATATTATCCAGCAATGGATTTTGGATTTTTGTCTCATGGATAAATGCAATATGATTGCTTTCTGTATTTATTTTTCTATGCCTTCAGGTTTTCTTACATTTAATTAAGTTTAAAAGATTACAAATATATGCTGTTTCCTTTTTTAATTGTGTCTTGCAAAAAATCTTAAAACCACAGACTTGCGCTTCTTGCAAGAGATGGGAGCCGTGCTAGAGAGCAGGACTCTCCAATTCTCTTTTTTGCTTTACTTCCCATTTCTAGTAGGCAGTTTACATATTGAGAGAATTATGACAGTGTTTGAATTTTAGTCAAACTTGTCACCCTTTATGGATGGTGGGATAGTAGGAAGTCAGTCAGTCAGTCAATCAGTTCAATCATTAGAACTCTATGTATAACTTTGAATCCTGAATGTTCCTGTGATAGAGATGTACAGGTAGTCTTTGATTTACAACAGTTCATTTAGTGACTGTTCAAAGTTACAACACCACTGAAAAAAGTTACTTATGACCGTTTTTCACATGACTGTTGTAGCATCTCCAAGGTCATGTGATCAAAATTCAGATGCTTGGCAACTGATACATATTTTTGACATTGCAGTGTCCCAGGGTCATGTGATTACCTTTTGCAACCTGACAAGCAACATCATTGGGGAAGCCAGATTCACTTAACAACTGTGTAATCAACTTAACAACTGCAGTGATTCACTTAAAACTGTGGCAAGGAAGGTTGTAATATGGAGAAAAATTCACTTAACAATTGTCTCACTTAGCAATGGAAATTTTGGGCTCAATTGTGGTCGTAAATCAAGAACTACCTGTATTTCATTTTCTCTAAAGTATATTTTTCTTCTGCAGTTCTAATTTTGTAATAGTGGTTTTATTATAAATTTTATTGTATGAAATTTTGACTAGCCAGCTTGATAAAAATATTATGATCTCTGTTATAATATTTATCTAATACACCTTTCTGAATTTTAGTTGAAAATATTAAGGTTGAGATAGATACTCACTAATTATCCAAATAAACAAACCAATGACAATGAGGCACTTAATGACCAACGTAGATAGATTTTCTGATGATGATCTGTCTCTAACCTGTTCTTTCAGGTCTTCCAATCGTACATTGATCCCCACAGTAACTGAATCCATCCATCTTGCTGCTGATCATCCCATTTTCTTTCCTTACACTTTTCCCAGCATTAGAGTCTTTTCAAAGAGCTGAATTTTGCATAATAGGGTTTGGAATAGAACAGTCTGAGCTCATAAATTTAACCTGTCTTGATTCAGTAAGTCATAGTTAAATATTAACTGCAGTTTAGGCTTTTGTCATAATTCTCAATTGGGATTAATCCAAAATTAAAGTTACATTCTCCTTCTAATGACCTTTCAAAGCTTAACCTAAGCTTATTTCATACTAATAAATTTATTGTTTGTATCTGAATGCAACTAAAATGTTAGCAGTCTAAAGCTGACTGAGGCTGGGATGCCACAGCACTATGGAGTTCCATCTGGATTTGCTGAGACAAAATAGTAGACTCCAGCAAGCAATCATTTAGCTCTAATAAAATGAATTAAATATGATTGTATTTTGTAATTAAATATGGGTCATATTTTATTATGATACTGGTACATGAATTAGTGGTTGATAGTTGATGTGTCTTTGAGGGATAGTAGCAGAATGTTAGAGTTTAGTAGAAGTGATTGTCTGAGTAAAAGAAATAGTGTACAAACTTCTAAAACTATTATTTCTGTCTTCCTGTGCAGTCACATTCTCACCCTGTTTTAAACAAAAAACCAATATCCTTATGAAATAGCATGTTGGCAAAGCAGACAAAATGTAGCAAGGTGACCATTACAGAAATTAAAACTTTGCCAGAGTTACAAGAGAAGGAGCCTACTCTTGTTTGAAAAGTAGTAGTAGTCTAGGCACAACTGCCCACTTTAGCAGGAGTCCTTTGAAGTTCAGATGGGTTTACTTGCAGCAAGTGGCTTCAGGATTGCAGCTGAGTGATCTAGACAGTTGACATATTTCAGATCGAACCATATTATCATGAGCAACACTTTCTAGATTTGCTGCTTGACTCATTATGATCTTTACTTTTTTGTAATGTTCTTTGATATATTGGCAAATGTAGCTTCATTAAAGCCAGGCTAGCATGGATTACTTCAATACCTGGATATGAGACTGTACAATCTCTTGGGAAATATTGGAGCAGTAATAGGCAATTTTTTATTTGGAGGAGTTTGATGCTTCTGAGATTCTTCCTAAGGAACACTTTCTAAACAGCTGAGAGACGCTATCTGAAAATAGCTAATCTATAGAGACAGAATAGATACAAAATCTGAATCTGCACTCTCTACTTTCAAAATACCATCATGATCAAAAATACATTTCTACTGAACCAGGAATGTCCATTCCTATTTGATGATGCCAACAAGAAGTTACATATAGGCCACTATAAAACTTCATGATTCAATTACTTAAATTCAGAATAAAAATATTCCGACCCAAGTAACGGCAGATTTTGCAGAATATCAATACCCAGAGTTTCTTAATCCAAAATCCAATTTGCAGAGTCTATTAAATGCCACAATGATTGAAGTTCAGCATGAAAATGCACTATTGGCCCTTTCATTTTCAAGTTTGTTATGCAATGCTAGCATTGCTCAAGGGGAAACTTCCTAACTGCCAAGAAAGATGATCATTTCACCATTGCCTTCCTTGACTTAGTGCCAAGAGTGCAGAGTGTATTTCAACTACAAAAGTGCCAACTAGCCAGAGTCAGAGAGTTGTTCATTTTTGAAATTAACAACTGAAAAATATTAGCACTAAATTAGCAAAGAAGCCCTCACCCTGACTATTTAAACATAACCATGCATTAGTATTGAAGTGTTTTGCCTTTGCTTTCTTCTAAGATGTTTTTCAAATTTCTAGACTGGGCTAAAGTCATGGGGCTGAATTTGCTGAGCCCTCCCATCCAAGTACTGACCAGATCTGATGGTTTTCAGCCCAAATATATTAAATACATTAACCATATATTTTTGTCATCTGCAGGGACAAGATAACACTACCTCAAGCCAAACATAACTCCTGGAAATTTCATGGAGATCTCCATGCACTGTTCTTGGTAACAGTGTAAAAATAGTTTGTCACTCTTGCTGTTTAGGAAAAAGGATGGATGGGTCCATGGGTCAATGGCTGGATGGCCTATTGCTACAGAATTTTGGGATTTGGGAATCTTGTAACCTTCCCTAAATTGATGCCTTCCAGATGTGAAACTGAAATTTCTATGGAGTGTTTCTCAGCCCCTGCATCTTGATGTGTGGAGTTCAACTGGCTGGGGAATTCTGAAAATTGAAATCCACATGTCTTAAAGTTGGTCAGTTTGAGAAACACTGCTTTAGAGTGAAATCTGAGGGAAACAAAAGATTCTATACATTAATATAATTGAGCGAGTCCAGAGATACTTCACAAGAAGAGTCCCCCACTCCTTTGCTCACAACAGAATATCTTATACCATCAGGCTTGAAATTTTGAACTTAGACAATTTAGAACTACGTCGCCTTCGGTCTGACCTAAGCGTAGTACACAAAATTATCTGCTACAATGTCCTACCTGTCAATGACTACTTCAGCTTCAACCACAATAATACATGAGCACACAATAGATACAAATTTAAGGTAAAGGGCTCCAAACTCGATTGCAGAAAATATGACTTTAGCAACAGAGAGGTCAATGCCTGGAATGCACTACCTGACTCTGTGCTTTCACCCCCAAACCTCCATAACTTTAACCTTAGACTGTCTACTGTTGACCTCATCCCTTTCCTAAGAGGTCTGTAAGGGGTGTGCATAAGTGCACCAATGTGCCTACCTACTGTCCTACTGTCCCCATTTATTCATATCCATTTCCTGTATTCATAATCATGTTTATACTTATATCTGTCATCTTATACATGCTTGACAAATAAAATAAAATAAAATAAAATAAAATAATAAAATAAAATAAAATAAAATAAAATAAAATAAAATAAAATGTTTGATCAGTGGTTAAAGAAAACAGAAGTGAAGGAGACTTTTACGGATCATTAGAAAAAAAGAAAGAAAAAGTTAAGCATAGGTAGACTTTCAAAGTATCAGTTCATCTTATCTGCCTTTGTCATTATTTCACTTCTTTTGAGAAAGGAAAATCACAATACCTCTTTTTAAGCACTAGCTACAGTATTCAAATAGATAGAAAAAGAGGTAATAATTTTCCATTGGGAGAGGTTCAGACTGTAGTAAATCACTTCGCTTATTCACATTCAATTTGTCTAGATAGGCATGCATAGCATGTGGAGACTTTGCCGCTAGTAATCTGTCCATATTTGGCATATGATCTTTAAATATTCTCCAAAAATAGCTGATAAATTGTCCAGTTTATGAGAACGAAGGGAGAAATTATTAAATACATGTGGAGTAACTATAGTCAGCATATTTAAATCAATTCATTTAATATAGTTTGTTCTAACCCTAACACTTTATGTAAATCTACTAGTCTGATAAAGGCCAAAAGCCTTCTGCCTGGAAAAACATGTGCAGACTTACTCTAAATAGTTCTTGGAGTCAAGAGTTTTCTTTAAGTAGAATGGAAATCTATATATAAAGTTTATAATCCTTTTTGTACTTATATGAGCTCTTGATGGTGTTTTAGAAGTTGTTATATTCTTTGGATTTGATTTATTGGGATTTTAAATTTATAATCTAGCCTGGGAATCTGTTTTCAAAACCAGTCTTTTAAATATAATATATAAGGCCCATATAGCAGCATCTGGTTCCCCATTTCATTAGAGTTGCTTATATGTGAACAGGGCCAGCAGATTTTCTGATTAGCCACTTTATATTTTTTGTCATAAATTTATTCAGGGAAATACCTCATGGACTTGCAATCGCTTCTTAAAATACATTCATGCCTCACCTATTTATCTTTCCAGGCATTGCAATAACTGTTAAACATGCTGGGTTTTCATAGTTTAATAGAGAGCACTATGATTTATTGTCGTCGTCCCCCTTGTCTTTTGCTGTGAATTGCAGCAATCCTCTTTTATTTATGGAATGGGTGATCCTTCCAAAACCTCACTGGCAAGGGTAGGTAAGAAACCTTGTGCCAATCTGAAATACAAGTAGGCCACCACCCAGAGAGGCTTTTAATGAGCAATTCCATTCTGAAATTGATAAACCAAAATCCCTCATTATAAAAAGGAGCTTCTTTTTCACATTTTGCCAGCCCTTTAATATAGGCCAAGAAACAGGCATAGCCGAGATTATTGGGATGTTTGTTATTGTTGAAAGCAGAGTATCAAACAGAATCTGGAAAACCCATCCTTATTTCTTAAAGAGAAGTAATCAGAGTAGGATTATTTGAAATTTGTTCCTTTTTCTTAGGACTGAGTGATTTCTTCTAAGACCCCTTAATGGTTGCTCTTTCCTTCTGCATGTTGGAATCTACATTCCTTTACAGATTGCATCATTTGTTAGCTTGGAGGTCAAAAGAATAAACTGGTTGATTTTTTTGCCTTTCCTCCAAAAGCTCTAGACAGTATACATATCATTCCCTCTCATTTTTCCACACAACAATAAACTTGGGAGGTTGGCTAGACTGAAAGATCACAATGGACGAAAGACATCCAATGAGCTACCCAAACAGTAAAATTGCATCTGAGACTTTGCAACTCAAGTATTATATCTGATTGGTTCTTCAGAAAGGTGGATTGGAAAGGAAGGCAATAATCGGATGCTAAGAAATCAACCCAGCAAACCTACCGTAGTATACAGTTACTTATTAATACATCCTTGAATAAGCTTGTAAGTGTTTAGGATGTGTTCAGAATTCACTGCAGAGAGGAGGGTTGGAGTGAAAAACTCTGGATTTGCTGCTTGAATATTAGATTCTCTTTTTTTTTTTTTTTTTTGAAGACTCAGTTTTAGAATAATAAATGAAAACCACCCTCTTTGGAAGACTGACCTGGGTTTATTCAGTCAAGTATTATTTTTTATCACTATGTCAGAGGCCTAACCAGAAAATCAGAAAATTATCTAGTGGTTGATCCCACCTTTTTAATTGTTTATTCATATCAGAAGCATCACAATTAAAATAAGCATACCATGTGACATAAAATTTAAAATATAAAATACAAGATTAAACTATGTACTAATTAAAAAATTAGCAATATTAGTTATGTTCTTTCATACTGCCGTGAGGACTTCAAGTGTACATTGATTGGAGCACAAAGGGCAGGTATATTTATGTGTTGTCTACATGTCACCACAATCGCAATGAGCAGAAGCCAACGGATAGCCCCATTTGTTCAGAGTGTCTCTGAATCTTCTTGTACCCATGTGCAGTGTATTCGATGATTTCCATACTTCCCAGCTTTCGTCAGACCCAGGTCCTCCATTGGTTCTATTCAGTGTTGATTCTTCTTAGCTTTCCATAGATCCACTCTGCTTTCAAATTCTTCAAAGTCTTCCATCAACCTAAGGAAGCTTTTCCTGAATTTTAGTCTCTGCTGAGCTGATTGTAGGCCACCTTTCTAATGACTTTGGTTTAGAGATATTGGAAGGGATACATATTCCCACACTTAGACAAGATGGATGAGTAATATAAAGCCCATTTTATTTGCTCTATGAATATTTGGACAAAGTATGCTGTTAGTAAACCACCTCTGAAAAACGAATATCACTTATGCTTACAAAATGTTCTGAGTTCTCCATGTAAGATAGGAAAAATCTTCTTCAGCTTGGCGAGCCATTACACATGACATTGAACAAGAAGGCCATTGGTCTAATAGAGTAAAATAATATACAGGTAATCCTCAACTAAGCCCAAAATTTGCTTGAGCAGGGGGCTGGGCTAGAAGACTTCTGAAGTCCCTTCCAGCTCTATTCTGATTCTGATTTTTTTCAGCCAGGTGCGTGGCTTTGAACTACCATGTCAGCAGTGGACAATCCTGAATAGGATTCGCACCTTACACAGCATCTGCCAGGACTCTCTGTATAAGTAGGGCATGACTGTGGGGTCCTACATCAAACTGTAGATCACATCATGACTGCCTATAAACTAAGGGCATATACCGGTCCAGTATCTGGTTTTTTTAAATATAAATGATGCTGTGCTTCAATGGTTAGATGGCCTAGACATTGGTATTTGAACATAGATTCTTTTAACATTTATATTTTATTATGTTTTATTAATCTAAATAAAATGTTAATCTATATTGCTAGTCCATACATGGTATGCCATATGCTAAATAAATAAATCACCTCAGCAATAGGTATGCAAATTACCAGCTTTCACTGAAGTTCTGGAACTGTACTTTACAATATAATAACTCTCCAAAGTACCTGGGGGATAACACTGAACAGATCACTAACCTTCCAGTAGCATCTGGAAAAAAATGTTGCAAAATTGAAAAGCCGCAACAATTTATTGAACAGACTGGCTGGAACATTCTGTGATGCTGATGCTAATAGCCTACATACAACAGGCTTGACTTTGGTTTATTCCACAGTTGAATATTGTACCAGCGTGTGGCTTAAGAGTGCCCACACCAAAATGTTTGATGTCCAACTCTACAGTTAATGTGTATCATCTCTGGCACATTGCATCCCACTCCTGTGCATCAATTACCAGTACTTAGCAATATCATACCTCTTCATATTAGAAGATCACAATCTCTCATTTGGTTACGGTCAAGGATACTGAACAAGAAGGCCTTCCCTATTCACCAGGACAATTCACAGCCCATCACAAGATTGAAATCCCATTGGCAGCATGGAAAACAACTATTTATTAAATTACCCAGTTTAACCCCAAGAATGCCTGGAAAGAGGAATGATCTCAGATACCTTCTTTTGGCCTGAACATTAGTGAGATCTCTACCAAACTATTGGTTTTGACCTGCCTCACTTTGTCTAGTCAAAATTGAACAGTTAGGTGTGATACTGGAAGAAATGTTTCTGTCCTGTGATGGCCAAATCTGGGCCTAGGTTCTGCTTCAGTTTACCTTTTCCAATAAGCAACCAAGTCAGAAAGTCATTTAAAAACAATTATTAGCAATTTGATAAAGTGTGGTCTCCCTGATGAAAAGGGGGACCCCGAGAAACATTTACTTTTACGGTTAGCAACAAAGAACTTCAAAGCAAAAATTGATTGGTTGAGAAATAGTCATCTGTTCAGTTACATCACAAGAATTACAGCATAGCCATAGAGAACAGCATTGTATTCTGAATAAAAGTAAAAGAAACATTTGCAAACGAAAAGCATCCAAATGGGTTTGAGTAAGATACTTTCTCAGCGCTTTTATTTTCTTTGTTTATGGAGGCTTGAGAAGAGTTGAAAATGAAACACTTATCTACAATGTATTGAATGCTCTCTTGCCAGTCCTGGTTTCTGAAAGAGAAACTTTTTCTTGAAGGTTATGGTTTATGGGAAATTATTAGTAGTACAATTGAAAAAGCAAATTTAAAATACAAGAAAACCCATGTTAATTAGCCAGTGCAACAGTATTATCAAAACTATGTTTCAAGTATAGGGATGTGATGGCTCAGTGGCTAAGATGCTGAGTTGTCAATCGAAAGGTCAGCAGTTCAGCGGTTCGAATCCCTAATGCTGCGTAATGGGGTGAGCTCCTGTTACTTGTCCCAGGTTCTGCCAACCTAGCAGTTCGAAAGCATGTAAAAAATGCAAGTAGAAAAATAGGGACCACATTTGGTGGGAAGGTAACAGCGTTCCATGTGCCTTTGGTGTTGAGTCATGCTGGCCACATGACCATGGAGATGTCTTCAGACAGCGCCCGCTCTTTGGCTTTTAAACGGAGATGAGCACTGCCCCCTAGAGTCGGGAATGACTAGCACATATGTGCGAGGGGAACCTTTACCTTTTACCTATGTTTCAAGTGTTACAAAGTCCATCCTCTGTGGCCCTCACCTTTATCAGTAGGGATGGATTTGGTTGTGGTGCTGATATTCTGTTGGAAATTCTATTTTATTATATAGAAATAGTAGCAGAGGATAAACATAAACATAAGCATAAAGGAACTATAGATTATAACCATAGATGCAAACTAAGCACTGCCATCTACTGGCTGAATAATTCTGCAGTTGCAATACAAAATACATTCTAATTGTATTCCAACACCCCCACTCAACAAGTACTCCTTATAATAATCCCATTTCTGATTTTAGTTCTGTTTCCTATTTCTTATGATTCTTCTTGTCCTTCTTTTTCCAATCTTCTTGCTGCCTTGGCTCTCCAAAGAGCTGGCACTGGAGCTGCTGGAGCTCTGGCTCCTATTGGGCCAGGGGACCAGGGTGGCTGCTGCAGTCTCTTTTGGATTCTCCTTCCCATCTCTGGGTTTTAATGCTTTGCGAGCAATATAGGACAGCTTTTTGGCTGGGATGCCTTTATTGCTTCTGGTATATTTCCTTTATGAAATTCTTGTGGCCTGGTTTCTTCTTTTATTCCACTTGCATAGTCATTCTCAATTAATTTATTATGCCAGGATGTCTGTATCCAGGCCCATAACCTGTTAGAAATTCTGTTTTATTATATAGAAATGGTAGCAGAGGATAAATACATAGCCATACAGACAAAATAGAGTGTATAGTGTACAGTCACAATGGGGCTTGCTGCTTAACTGTTTCAACTGTCACAGGAAACTCTCCTCAGAACATAAAGGAACCATAGATTATAACCATAGATGCAAACTAAACACTGCCATCTACTGGCTAAATAATTCTGTAGTTGTTGCAATACAAAATACTTTCTAACATGTATTCCAACATATTCAAACTATTAAACATATTGTACAAGATTGCTCATGATGTGTGTTTTCTGGTTCCCTAGAGGAACTGCAAGAAGCAATGCCAGAGGCAATTGCCTGGGTAGCTGAATTGGACATCCAGTTATAAGGTCACTGCCAAATTCCTATAGACGTTTTATGTATAATTACATGGACTGTTTATATATATTTACTTCTGTTCTGTCATGTTCTCATCATATGCTAAATAATAAGCACAAAATAGGTTTTGTCTACTAGTCTTCATGTCTGTTCATATTTTTTATGCTGCAAAAGAGGCATGAGAATAGTCAACTGCTTTTTCCCATGGTAACAGATAAGTTTGCCCTGTGAAAAACAGCATTTGCAAAACTGAATCCCCAAAATCTCCTCTTCTGTTTTTGCTGCAAATACAGAATCCACATGGTCATGCATTTCTAGAGGCCACACATAAAACCCTGCATGTCCCAGGACCAGGTTACCTGTGTGATCATCTGTTTCCAGCAATTTCTGTCTCTTCTGCTCTTAGCATGCTCTGAACCCCTGTTTGAAACAGCATCCTCTAGTGCAGGGGTGCCAAACTCTGTGGGCTGGATCCGGCCCATGATGTGGTTAGATCTGGCCCAGAGGGCTGCCCTTGAAATATGAAAAAGACAGGCCCCTGGCACCTCAGCCCTGGCCCAGGCTGGCCCAGGCTGGCCAGGTGCTAATCTATAACTTGATGGCGGCCATCCGGCCTGGAACATAGTCAGCCTTAGATCCACGGGGCACAAAGAACTGTCCTACTGCCTCACCCCTGCCCCCTGGGTGCTCGCCGCCTCCTGTGGGGGCAGGGCTGAGGGAGCAGAGGTCGCTCATATCTGGCTCCAGGACTGCCCTGTGGATCTAAGGCTAACCGCGTTCCAGGCCTAATGGCTGCCATCCAGTTATAGAACAGCACCGCACCCACCACCAGTGCCTCCATGGCCTGCTCACTGGCCTGGCCTTGCAGCCTGTGTGGCTTTCCTTTCACTGGAACTGCCCCTGCTCCTCCCCATGTGGGAAAGCCACAGCTGCAGTAAGCGGCAATGCTGCCAAACTCTCCAGAACAAGATGGGAATGAGGAGAGAGGCATGGAAGGAAGGAGAAAGAAAGCGAGTTTTTTTTTTTTGTGGAGAGGCAGCAAAAGAAGCAGCATTCCTTGGCTGGGAAGTAGGTAGAAAGGGAAAGTAAACCTCAGACCCTGCAAATCAAGCGCAGTTCATGCAGCTCATGGGAAAGGAAAGAAGGAAGAAAAAGGAGAGCTGAAAGCTTAAATCCCCGAGGCTGACATCGCTCCGGCTGGCAGTTGATCTCTCCCGCTCTGGCTTCTCTGCTCGATTGCTTGCCTCCTTTAGTTCCAAATCTTGCCTCCTTTAATTCACAAGCAGCCATGTGGGAGAGGAGGAGGCTGGGGGGGTGCAGGGGGGGTTCTCCCTGGGTTTTTAAAGTCGCAAGGTTTTTCTTCCTCTTTTTCCTTGCTTCAGTGCAGCTCTCCAGCTCTGGGAGTGTTGTTTCTGGGCTGGGGGCTTTTTCCTTTAGAAGAAAAGGTGGTGGGAGTGGCGGAAGCTTGTAAGGATCCCTTCTTCAACTTTGGATTCGTCTCATCTGTGTGTCTGTGTGCGTGTGGCTTTTTTTCTCCCTCTCTTCTCCCCCCGATTTCTTTTTTTCTTGGAAACAAAGGAGGTGTATCCAGGAGGGTGGGGTTGTCCCAAACAGTGAGACCCCAACATTAAAAGAACAGCTTTTGAAATCCTTAAAAAGTTATGATGCCAACCCTGGGCCAGGGATTTCTCTTTTTCTTTTGGGAAAAACAAGCAGCAGGTATCTGAGCAGGCATCCTTGGCTCTTAATAAGGGCTACATTCAAAAGTGGAGGGGGGGAGGGGAAGTTGCCTTGTCTCCCAGGAAAGGGAAGGGAGGGGGAAGAAGGAAGGAGATGGGAATAAGAAGGGGAGGGGGGGAAGGAGGGAGGGAGCCAGATGGGAATGAGAGGGAGGGAGGGAAGCTGGCCATGCTCACCCTGGCCACACCCACTTGCCTCCCCCCAAGGTCAACCACAACTTTGATGTGGCCCTCAATGAAATCTAGTTTGACACTCCTGCTCTAATGGGATCCAGGAATTGTGCCTTAAGTGTTGTAGAGCTTGCCCTATGGCATAGCCTCCTTTCTGAAATTGTGGTCTTCAGTTAGGCCACAAAAATTTGGTTTCCTCCCCCCCCCCCCGGTGTTAGGGCTAAGATGCTAGCAGAGCCTAATGTGTGTTCTGTGAGTTAGTTAACCCTAACCCATGTGTTTTTTTATTATTATTTTTTGTTTATACAGGGATTTTCATTATATTATTTCTTCTTGTACTGTTGATAACTTCTCAGAGTTAGTTACTTAGGACAGATGGCCATGTATTTTTTCTAAATAAATAACTGCATAACCCAAGCTATTAGCAGTTAATCTGCTAATGTAAAATATTTTATCATCTCAGATTTTGGCATGCCAATTTCTTCTCATTTCCAGATAGATTTTGATATTCTGGCCTTGATTAAAAGCACATAGACACTAAATTTAGAAAATGAAAGACCAAATATATCCATAATGCTTAATTGTAATTTATATGAGAGATCCAGTTTCAGGAACTATCATTTGCTGCCACCTATAGACTGGTATATGAATGACCATTTCTTATTTAAAAATGTGATACCTGCACATTTTAAAACTTTGAGAGATAAACTTCAGCATTTAAAAATCCCTAATTAATCAGTTTTCTTCAAATTCCTATCTGTAAGCTTGTAGCCATTAAGCTGGTGTCACCCTCTTATTTTGGAATAGTGAAGTTGGCTGCTTCAATTTTTTAAATTATTTTTATTGTTTTTAAAGTGCCATGTGGAATTACACTGATGAGAAGTATGAATGAGAATGCTGATGGATCAATCAAACTGCATTGCTTTCTTTTGTATAAGCACTGGTAAGTAAAGCATAGAAAAATATAATAGATGATAAGCAAAGGAGAGGAAAGTGAAAATAAAAAAAGTCTCACTAAATCTGGTCTACACTAACACTGTTCACTAACCTTATAGTAACTTTTTATTCATTCAACCCCTGCCTTGTTTCCACTTCAATCATACTATTTCATACATTGTTTTGTAAACTTGTCACTACAGTGCTCTTTATACATACATTTATGCATAAATACATTAAAACAAGTAAGAATAAAAGAGAATACAAAATAAAAAACAATGAAGTGACTGGCCAAGATCACCCATTTGGCTTTGTGCCCAAGGCAGGACTAGAATTAAAGGTTTCTTGGTTTCTAGTTGATGACTTAATCATTATACCAAACTGGCTTCACACATAGATGCTTTCACATTACTGCATAAACTCATTAGTCACTGATAATATTTTGTAAGTGTTTAAATTCCTTCCTTTTTGGAATTTGATACTGTAATGAAAGATTTTTTTAAAGAAAAAGCATTATACAAAAAGCATTTAGATCACGAATTTTCTTTCATTCCCCCCCTTCTTTCTATTTCTGAATGATTTCCAACTGATATGTACATCCTCATTATGTTACAATTCCCATATTTTTATTGTATTGTTATGTAATTTTAAAATTTTCCCCTCATATATAAACAAATAGCGAGCCGATTCAAAATATCTGATTTTCAAATACAGTAATTGTAGTTCATGCTAAAGAGTATATTGATTTTTATTTTTTCTTTCAAATTGTACCGAATATTGGAAAGAAAACATGCTTACATAGGAAAATTCATAAATTCTTGCTATGAAAATTTGTAACTGGAATCTGTCTCTTCTGTTTCACTTTTCTTGCTTAGATTGGGGGGAATTCATAACTCAACAGTTATTAAATGGAAAACTGAGTTATGGAACTAAACTTCCTGGGCACTTTTCCTCAGATAACCAACAGTTTGCCTGGTTCGACCAATGCTTTAAAACCTCCTCAATATAGAGATTGAAATTCAGCCTCATCCTTACATCTGCTATGATTCCCAAAACATTTTCAGAGAATACAACTGAGCATTATAACATTTCTTTGAAAAGTTTGTTATATCTGAACTCATTATTTGCTGCAAGGGAGTTTCTAAGACAATGCCAGAAATAAACCTGAGAATGAGGATTGGTTGGCCATTCAAGACAAGATCTACTACACAAGGTCTTTCGGAGACGGAGACACTTTGACATTTGCAGAAGCTTCTCAAGAATTATCAGGATAATTACATCTACTTTTTCATCCACAAGACGCTGATGTGCCATATAGAAAGCTGTTCTGAAGTTGCCACTTGCAATGTAGCTGTTTGTCAGCACAAATATTGTTTTTCTACTCATTTGTATGCTGTCATTAAGGTTTTCCATGAGTGGGTGACCTGGTAGCCAGTCTCTTTCTTCTAAACATATATTGAATTTTTTTTCTTTTTGATCTTCCAGTTTCTCAATTAGTTCTTTCAGGACCCATTCTGTTACAGCTGCATCTTTATTATCGTAAACCACAAAAGCATCATATTTAACTTCAGATGAAAAGAGACGTTTATATCCCTTTAATTTGGCAATGCAGAAATGATAAATATACCAGACATCCCAAAAATATAGGTGGATTATAACTGGAAGTATCATGAGAATGATGATGACTAAAGCTGATGATAAATAATAAATCTGAGAGTTGTCCAATTCACAAGTATTCAAATCTAATAAAATCAAACTTTTATCTTTCCATACTCGTGGCCCTGCGCAAGTCACATCTGTTGCTAGGAAAGGGATTTTTACATTTGTCTCATTGATCCAGTGGACAAGCCACACAATATCACAATTACACTTGAAAGAATTACCATTTAAGTGTAATGTTCTTAGTCCGTTAATAACATTTTTGGGGAAGCTAGAGTTCCTGATTGTTTTGATCTTGTTAAAACTAAGATCTAAATGCCGCAGGAAGAAAGCATCTTTGAGAAAATTATCTGTCAGCTTTCTAATCTTGTTGTTTTGCAGTATGAATGTCTGAAGTGTCTCAGTACAGTTGGACAGTTCATGTGGGACCGTGGTCAGCTGATTGTTGCTAAGATCCAAGATTTCCAAATTCTTTAGTGCTGGAAGACACCCCCAGTTAAAAGTCTTCAATAAATTCCTGGCCAGCTTTAACACTTTGAGTTTTGGAGGCAGATTGTAGAATACATCATGAGGTAACAAAGTCAGAAAATTCTCAGAAATGTCAAGACTTTCCAGGGTGATCAAATTCTTAAAGAATGCCAAGTATTCATTAGTTCCATCCTTCCATAAAATATCTAAGCGATTACGTCTAAATTCTAATATTTTGATGGAATCACTTGTCATTCCTTTATCAGTGGATTCAGAAATCTCATTGCCATTCATAATCAGTATTTTCAGATTAACCAGGTATTTGGTAAAGTTCAACATAAATGTGACACCTTCTGCCTTAAAATAATAGCTATTATCACTAAGATTTAGAACTTCCAGTTCTTTCAGCTGTTGAAAAGCATTTTGATGTAGCAAATCAATCCGATTGTTAGATAAATCCAAACATTTCAAACTGGATAGATGAGCAAATTCAGTTCCGTTCAAAGCTTGGCTCATAGCATTATTGGAGATGTTAAGGAATTTAAGGTCTGAAAGTTGCTGGAAATCAGAAGATTTGATAAAAAAAATGTTGTTTCTGCTTAAATCAAGTGATTTTCCATAGTTGCTGCATGAAGTCTCATTGACAAAAGGCAAAGTATTACTATCCTCTGTATCTTTAGATCTGCAACTTTGACCATATGTATCATATCTGAAATACTGCATATCTTTCAATACATTGCCATTAAATTGATCGTCTGCTGAGTTGAGAACAGAGCAAAGTCTGCTATTTGGCTCATATGAAAAAAGAGATATTTTATTAAAAGAAAGAATTATTGTTCTAAGATTCTGGAATTCTTTAAACATAGAAATGTTAACGTTCCTGATAAAATTGGTTCCAAAATCCAGGACGTTAAGTTTTTTAAGAGGAATTAAATTGTTTATTGTGTGTTGATTTAGTTCCTTGAAAACAAATCCTCTTATTCTTAAGGACTGCAGTTTGGACAGGTTGGAAAATGTTTTGGGAAGAATAAATTTTGATGGGTATGATCCCAGTTTATAATTGAAAGATAAGTCAAGTTCCACAAGATTAGGAAGAAACTGTAGAAAATGGGCTTGCTGAATTTCTTGAGCCAAATAATTTTGTGAAAGATCAAGCACTTGAAGGTTCCTAGTATTTTTAAACCAATTGGAGTCCACTTGTTGAAGGGAGGTACTGTGCAGCCTCAGCACCTTTAAATGCTTTAATGAGTCAAAGGCTCTGGGATTGATTAAAATGCTTCCAGGGCATTCAATACAATGATATCGTACATTATGACAACGAGGACAGTTTCCACTTAAATCAAGTACTTCCAACTTATTCAGAGAGAACAGATCATACTCAGTGATATTTCGAATTGCGTTATTATAAAGGTAGAGTTCTCTTAAGTTTGATGATAAGTTTTGTGGGACCTTTGATAAGTTGTTGGCTTTCAAATTCAACACTTTCAAACTTGTGAGAGGTTGAAACGCTGCTTCAT
Organism: Pantherophis guttatus; assembly: GCF_059756535.1. NCBI lineage: Eukaryota > Metazoa > Chordata > Lepidosauria > Squamata > Colubridae > Pantherophis > Pantherophis guttatus. The sequence goes on from NC_142067.1 coordinate 85,370,667, forward strand.
TAATTTCAAAAGATATATTGCAGGGGTTGCGATAATAACAGTTCTGCCCTAGATAGAGTACTTCTAAGTTTTTAAGTCCTGACAAATCTCCTTTCTTGATAGAAAAAATGGAATTAGCTTCAAGACTCAGAAGACGTAGGTTAGGTGGGAGATGCTGGGGGATTGCTGAGAGCTGGTTGCCATCTAAATAGAGTGATTTTAAGCTGGAGAGTTTGGAGAAAGCATGAGCTTGGATTTTCAGACCCTGGGTGCAAACGTGATCTTTAGGTCCCAGCCTGACTGGCACACAATTACATTTGAAATCAATTTCTAGAAGGTTTTTCAGGTTCTTAAAATCGCTTTTGGAAATCTGTGGAATGTGATTAACAGCAAGTGTCAGGTTGGTAACATTGGTAGGAATGTCTTTTGGAAACTCTATGAGTTTACGGTCGCTGCAGTCAACTTGCATATACATTTTGGAAATATCCTTTATATTATTCACATCACAAGGCAAAGTTTTATAAAACGGCATTACTATAATCTCTTTCAAAGCCAGTGAAATAACAAAAAATAGCAATCGGCTTGCAAGCCAGAGATGAATAGTCTAGAGAGAAAAGAAAGAAAAGCAATGTCACATCCACTAAATATAAAAGAATTCACTTAAACAATTGAACGCTGAACATTCTTAAATAGTTTTACATCAAGAAGAGATGTTTTAAGCTTTATCAGGAATGTATGTTCTGGCCTTCCCCTTCCTCAAGCTTTTCTTCCCTTGCCCTTATTACACCACAAGTATGCCTCAGAAATCTCCTTTCCACCACTGGACCCTCAGATTGCACCTTTTGTTACCTTATTTTTGTTACTTTATTCCACAGATCTCTGCCTGTGGCTTTCTAAGTTCCTTTCCTTTCCTTTCCTTTCCTTTCCTTTCCTTTCCTTTCCTTTCCTTTCCTTTCCTTTCCTTTCCTTTCCTTTCCTTTCCTTTCCTTCTTTCCTTTCCTTTCCTTTCCTTTCCTTTCCTTCCCTTCCCTTCCCTTCCCTTCCCTTCCCTTCCCTTTCCCCTTTAATTTCCCTCTCTCTTTCCCTTTTCTTCTTTCCCCCAGAGATATGCTGGCCATGAGGAAGAAGTGTGAAATATAACTAACTAAATAACTAACTATTTTTTAAAAAACCATTTTTAAAAAGTCAAGCAATACAGGCCTTTTGATAACTATGAAGCAGTATGCCCAGATTTGCAGTTAGATCAGCAAATGAGTCAATAGGAACTTTTTTGGTGATTCAAGTATGTTGAAGAAATTATTGCCATTATATTATCTGAATTCCCTTATCGCTACCAGATATCTAAAGCAAATGCCATTTTGTATGAAATGATGCATTACAAGATCTTTATCTAAAATTTGTGCACAGTGATATTTGCCTTCCTTTCTGGCTTACACCTTTTTAATCCAGTTTTCTGCAGCCTGGGATGGGGGAAAGAATATTGCTTTGATCAAAGATGGGCAACCAGTGGATACAGCATGTACTTGATGCTTACTCTACAGATCCTTCATAACTGAAGAAGAGGAGCAGGAGAAACCTTCCCCAAAATCAATAAAAAAGACTTTATTGTATCAAGTCAGAATCTAATCCTTCTCCTGGACCTGGATGTAGAAAATATTGGACCAGACCTCTCTCTCTTTCCCCTTCAGCAACTCAAAGACACCTGAAGCTAAAGAGGAAGAAAACATGACAGAGAATTATAGGAGGCTTGACTACATTAAGGAGCAGACTTGGTGGGGCTACTTAAGAGTCACTTGATGAAGTGACATAGGGTCAATGGCTAGTGAGCATCTGGGACTCAGGAAGGTTGTTTGTATAGTATTATATAAAATCTGTGAAGGTCTTTTGGATTCCTGCCTAAGACATGTGCTGGAGACCCAAGGTTGGGATTCTCTTGGGCGTTTCTATGTATAGCATCTGTTGGTAAATCTTTCTAGATAACTGTGATACTTGGACTGAATTTATAAGAGCCCAAGAGATAAGTCTATTGTGTCCATTACTATTTGCAGATAGATAAGTAATTCTATTTGTGAGATTCAGACAGCATATTAGACTAAAATTTCCAGGCAATCTAGATTAAGAATAAATTTATTGTATATAGTTCATTGTATCTGGAGGACAGGAAGATAGAAAAAGTTGCTTTATTGTTCTATCCAAATGCAGTCTTCTTAGCACCCAGTATTTAGGACTGGATTAGAGAACATTGGTTTTCAACATCTTTAATTACTCTTTGGCCTGGTGTTAACCATGTGGAGCACAGTAAGGATGTCCCTCTGTATAATCAGCATAATGACTTTTCTTTCCAAGCATTCTTCTATAACCTGATGTAGAATTGTAAAGTAGACTGCCTTAAGGGTACAGGAGCCCCTTATTTGCTGAAGGTTGGGTTTACTCAAGAAGAACCAATGAGGAAAGAGAGATTTAGTGAACAATCAAGCAATCTGGGCTTCAGAAGGGCAGCAGAACTGATAATAAGAAAGGCAGTGTAAAAACTACACTTGCCAATGTTCAGTCATATGGAAGACCTGAGCATTTAGAACGCTCGAGTGCCTTTGTGCTTGGTAGAGTTCCTTTGATAAGCATTATATAGTATATCATTTTTTGAAAGAGGTGCTAAAATATGTGTGCGGGTATCCTATAGCCTTTTTTAAAAACTTATCTTTGCCTCCATGTGTATGAGAGAGAAAAAGAAAGAGACAATAGGAAGAGGTAAGATTTCTGCACTCACCTGGTGGAAAGCAAAAGACATTCTGTCTACATTCAGAGGCACTCTTAGCATCTCTCTCTGGTTAGCAGTGGAAATGTAGAAGTTCTAATATCTAGAGCACAGGGAACCTAAAAAGAGATCTGACAGAAAATTTCCAAGCTGAAAATAATATTTGCTGAGCTAGATAATTTTTTGGAAGAAAAGCTAGGATTAAGCAATAGCTGCTACTAGGTCTGTCATTTTTTTGAAAGAATTATGGTTGTGCAATGTCTTCTAAAGAAGTGGCTGTTTTGTTTCATTCTGTTTTTCAGGTAGTCCTTGACTTATGATCACAATTGGGACTAGAATTTCCATTGCTAAGCAAGAATGTTGTGGTGTTAATTGTGCCTGATTTCACAATCTGTTTTGCCATGTTTGTTAAGCAAATCACTGGTGTTGTTAAGTGAATCAACAGTCACTAAGTGAATCTAACTTCCTCTATTGACTTTGCTTGTCAAAAATCAACTGAGATGGTTGCAAATTGTGATTGCATGATCTGGGATGTTGCAACTGTCATAATACCTGCAAGTTGCCAAGCACCTGAATTTTGATCATGTGTCATGCAGTAACTTTTAGGACTAGCCATAGGTTACTTTTTTCAGTGCCATTGAAATTTTGAATGGCCACTAAATAAATGGTTGAAATGGTAAGTTGAGAACTACCTGTACTAAAGGTTGCTTTGGAAACTAATCCAGCTTTCTGCATGCATATGTGCTTTGACTGCATGTTCCAAGCCACTTTGGGGAAGAATTTCCATAGTTCTAACAGGAACCCTGTGAACTGAATGCATCCCATGAAAAACTGTCTTCTAGTAATGGATTGTGTTTTATTACAGGACCATCTGGTGTCAGAGATGGAGAGACCCTGTCACCCTTAACAAATTGTGAGCTTATTTATTTTGGAAATATTCTACAGATACCAAATTGTGTTATTTTTCCTTTTATAACCCACTTGGACTAGGAGTGTCAAACTCACGGCATCACAGTGGCGTCTCGCAAAGTATCGGGACTTTTTTCCCCTTCGCTAAAGCAGGCTGGGTGTGGCCACCGTGTGACGCATCTGGGCCACGAGTTTGACAGCCCTGACTTAGACAATTTACTTTATAATTAAGCAACCATAATTACATTTTTGTGAAATTTTATTTTAAAATGGAACCTTTATGAAGTAAACCAAGACCACTAACTAACCTAAAAATCTTAATCTTATACTTTTACCGATATAATTTCCAGTCCACTTTCCAAAGTGCTGCATGCCAATGATTTCTACTGCAAAAATTACTAATAGAATGACAAAATGTATGTTATGAAATACAACTGCTCAATTAGGCAACTAATTGTGCTGAAAGATAGATGCTTACCCTGATGATCAAGGAGTGCAGAAATATTTCTGCCATCTCTTCATGGTCTATGGACACAAATAATTGTTTGCAGTGAAATATTACCTGCTAAATTGAAGGAAGAATAGAGTAAGTGAGATGAAACTGTTGATGCAGAATAAGGCAATATGTTGAACAAGAATGGGCATATTCCGCATATTTTTGTGTGCACTATTCCCCAAATGTATGTCTTTTTTCCCCTAACCATTTCCTTTTAAAAATACATTTTTATATTCCTATTTCTTCATATAATTTTTTTTGTATATATTGATGAACTATTATGCAATTCCCAGAAAATACAGTACAGATTTTGTCACATGAGCTGTTTCTGATCCATGCATAAATTGGAATAGGCAAAGTTGCCAAATTTGCAATGAAACTCAGGTCAAGCAAATGTATCCTTGTTCTCTGCTAAACAATCTCTGCTTGCAAAATCACAAAGAAGAGCCATACAGTGCTTTAAGTAAACAAGGTTTTCTGGATAAACACAGCCATGATATCTTTTGAAACAATTATTGAATCATATGCAGTATAATCCATAGATGTCTAATATACCTCATAGTAGCCTAGGTGTTTTTTTAAAATTTCTCTATTAGATGGGTAATACAAAATATGATATTCATCCCAATGCATGAGGAAAACTTGGTCAAATATATAACTTTATGATTAATCAAAACTAAGGATACTAAGTAATGAATTTGTAATGTATTTCATTCATCTGTCACTGGTATAAAAATCTCAGTTAGGAATTATTTATTAACACTATTTTCAAATCATATCAGAAAATTAAAAATAGTTGACTTGTGCATAAATAGTTCAAATTTCTCTTCAGATGTTCCCTTCACCAGATTAAAAAAGAATAATAATGATAATGATAATAATAAGAATTGTATGAATAATTAATATAATCTATCCTGTCATTTTAATCTTTTATACATACCATACATACAAAATATTTTATATTATTAAATTAATAAAAGAAGTCAAAGTGAAAGTTTAATAACAGTTGCACTCTAAAGACAATTTTTTTTTTATAAATAAAATGGCAGGTCAACTGGGAGAAAATATGGGAAGAAAATATGTGCTGTAAGAAAAGAGTAAGGATATTAGTACCCAAAGGCCTAAAATATATGTAATTATTAGTAGAATGGAGGAAAAGGAAATGCATGGAAAGTTGGGATTGGATAGAAGAATTTATTGTTTTATAGCATGCTTTGCTTCTAATGAGAACAGCAGACCATCCTTCTCATTTCATCCTTTCAGTGACCTGATGCATTAGATACCTCTGAGAATTAAAACCTATTACAGGGATTTGCAACCTTAAACACTCAAAGAGCCATTTGAACCCGTTTCCCACAGAAAACACCAGCAGCCACAAAACCTGGATGGGCGTGGCCAACTCGACATCACTCATTCCCACCCAGTCAAATGATTGCCTCCAGCCACGCCTACCCAGATTTTGTGGCTCCCAGTTTTCTTTTCTGTGAGAAACGTCTCTCTCTCTCTCTCCCTCCCGCTCTCTCTCTCTCTCCCATCTCTCTCCCTCTTGTCTGTCTTTCTTTCTCCCTCTCCATTTCTTTCTCTCTCTCATCTCTCTCTTTCTGTCTCATCACTCTCTCACTCTTTCATCTCTCTCTTTCTCTCTCTCATCTTCCTTTCTCTCTCTCTCCTCTTTCGCTTTCTCCCTCTCTCATCTCTCTCCCTCTCCCTCATCTCTTTCTCTGTCCCATCTCCCTTTCCCTCTCATCTCTCTCTCATCTCTCTCTTTCTCCCTGTCTATTTCTCTCTCTCATTTCTCCCTCTCATCTCTGTCTTTATCTCTCCCATCTTTCTCACTCTCATCTCTCTGTCTCTTTCCCTCTCATCTCTCTCTCTCACATCTCTCCCTCTCATCTCTCTCTTGTCTCTCTCCCTCTCATCTCTCTTTCTCCCCCCTCTTTCTTTCTCTCATCTCTCCCTCTCATCTCTCTCTCTCTTTCTCATTGTCTCATCACTCTCTCACTCTTTCTCATCTCTCTTTCTTTTTCTCTCTCATCTCTCTCATCTCCCTTTCTTTCTCTCTCCTCTTGTCTTTCTCCCCCTCTCATTCACTCCCCTCATCTCTTTCTCTCTCCCATATCCCTCCCTCCCTCTCATCTCTCTCATCTCTCTTTCTCCATGTCTATTTTTTCTCTCATCTCTTTCTTCCTTCTCTTTCTCTCTCTCATCTCTCCCTCTCATCTCTCTCTCCCCATCTCTCTCTCCCTCTCATCTCCCTTTCATCTCTCTCTCCCATCTCTCTCTTTCTTCCCCCTCTTTCTGTCTCTCATCTCTCCCTCTCATCTCTGTCTCTCTCTCTCCCATCTCTCTCTCCCTCTCATCTCTCTGTCTCTTTCCCTCCCTCATCTCTCTCTCTTTTTCTCTCTCATCTCTCTCTCTCTTTCTCTCTCTCTCTCTCTTTCTTGTGTGTGTGTTACTTCTTGAACCATTTCCAAAAACAGGTGAGAGTTGGTTTTTATGTTTTTGTTTTGCTGATTTGTTCTTTCTTCTTCTTTGGGTGCTTTTTACCATATGATTTAAATCAAGAGTCATTTCAGGTTCCCAGATAATGAAGTTCTTTTGTCGCACTGCTGTGGCTTCCTGCCTGCTGAACCCACCACTGACTGCCCCTGCCCCTCACCCTCCCAGTCACTCCTCACCTGAGAAGGTAAGGCAGTGGCAGATGGAGACTCGCTCCATATTCTAGAGCGGGAACGAAATGGCCCTGTACTTGCCTCTTCTTCCAGCCCTTGTTGGTGCTGTGTGCACCTTAGTCGGTCAGGGAGACACGCAACTTTCTCTCCACCCTGAGACACTGGCCCGGCCTGGCTGCAGCTGGTGCTCCACGTTGTAATGGGCTCTCAGAGGAGCAGAGGATGCCATCTCCCCCATTGTGAAGCACACTAAATTTAAGTGTGCTGTGCAAGGCACTGCAAGGGCAGCGAGCAGGCCATGGAGGCAGTGAGAGCATTGGCGTCAGCTGCAGCTGGGCCAGGCCAGTGTCTCGGGGTGGAAAGTTGTGCATCTCCCCGAGCGACCGAGGTGCGCGCAGCACCAACAAGGGCTGGAAGAAGAGGCAAGTACAGGGTCACTTCGCTCCCACTCTGGAATATTGAGCAAGTCTCCATCCACCACCATTGCTCTTACTTTCTCAGGCGAGGAGTGACTGGGAGGGAAGGGCGAGGGGCAGGACCAGCCAGTGGTGGGATTCGGTTTGGCAGGGAGCCACAGCAAGGGCCCAAAGAGTCGCATGCGGCTCCAGAGCTGTGGGTTGCTGACATCTAGTGAGATTTGCATTGTAGTTTCTGCATTTCTGAGTATGGGAATGAAACATATACCTGCCAAAAAGTACAGACCCCATACTTTCCCATTCACAAGGAAGGAAGGAAAGAAATATTATATTTTCCACATATATATATCATTTAGCACAGACAGCTTCAGTTGCCCATGGCCCATTCTCATAGCATGTTTCTTTCCTTTCCGGAGAAAGCATGGGATTAAAAAGTGAAGAAAAACTGAAGAAAAGGGATATTTTTCAAATTGGATTAAGGGACTGTGTTGCGAAGTCAATGGATTCTTCCAGAAAAATCACTTGTGGTGATTTCTATCAAAATATACTGCAGCTATTCCATTCTTTACTAATGAATTTTCTGAGGCAAAGGGGAAAAATGAATATGTGCATATTTCTATGTTTGTACGTGTTTGGTGCAGTTGAAAAATTTGGAAATCTATCATCCCTCCATTTATATTATGTTCTTTCCCTCAAAAAATTTGTCAGGTAACATCTGAATAGAATGAGGAACAGAGAAGAGACAACAGATTATATTCTATTTTTTTAAAAAAAATTACATCTACAATTAATAGCAGGTGACAATGGTAATTTCCATAAATGTTTTCACTTCTTTTTTTCCTCAGATCAATCAATTAAAATATTCTAAGGCAAATTTGACAGAGACTTGAAATATATGGGAAAGGGAAAGAGGGATGAAAACATATGGCTTTAGAAGTGAGAGAAAAAAGATACAGTATATGAAAGGATGCCGAAAATCTTGTGTGATTACATGATATCAGACATATTAGTGAAATTTCATATCAACTAGAGCTGAATCATCAGGCTACATTCCTGTAATCTATGTTTTGAGCTATTTGTAAAACTGTAAAGCTTTATAAAAGTATTTTTTAAAAACTACTTATTTTAGTTACAAAGTTGTAAAACCTGCAAGAGCATGAAATGTCTTTTTTCTTACCTACTAATTCTTCTTAGAATAATCTTTTCATGTTAACAACTTTTTACATGCAAGCTGCTGTGTTAGTAATAGAAATCCTCTCCCTGTAGTTTTCTGTGAAACCAGAACAATTTTAGACTTTTAGACAAAGCTAATGTTTTGGACATAATTTTAGCTATGTTTGTCACAATCAAGACTGCAAACTAAAACTAATAAAAGGTAATTTTTAGGACTAGTAACTATTAGCCTCTTTTTGTAAATAACAGTCATTAGGTTTTTTTAGAAAATATGTTTTAAGAAATGGAGTAGATTCATTATGAATAAAAAAGAGCAACAAAGTCTTAGAATTCTTAGATACAAAAATCAGTCCAAAATAAAATTATTTTTCAAAAGAAATGCAAAGATTTGTAATGAGCCTACCATTTACATAGTCCTCTGCACCATTAAGACGACTTGTCCTTCAGGAATACTGTGGTAGAAAGGACCGTTGAAAGAAGCCTTAGTTTCAAATCAAGTAACAGTACAAAGCAGGTATGCTCACCAGGAGCCCCTTGTTCATCCCTTGTGTTGTTGTGTAAGAAACAACTTAAAGCATAAATAGCACGTGAGACAGCTGCCATCACTACTCACTTCCTCAAAAGACTGCATTTGAAATGTACAACTGCCATTTCTTATTCTCTTCCAGTTAAAAATAGTTTGGTTCACTGATTTGGTTCAATCACCTTTGTCCCTTGAACCATGAGACTCCACTCTAATGCAGCTGCTCATAGGCTTGATAAATTAGTAAACATTTTTTAATGAAATATGGCACTTCAAAAAGCAAGATGTTCTTTATTCATCCCCCCACCCACCCACCCACCCACCCACAGGCTATTAAAGGCAAGTAGTCCACAGAGTCTGGTCCATGACAGTTTTTGATAGAGGAGACTTCTTTTTAATGTAAGCCTTCTTGGGCATTTTGAAGCAGTTGTGATACAGGTCTGCTCTTGCAGTAAGAGGTAGGCCATAATTTTATATACTTGTGAAAGGCTGATTCCAGTGTAGTCCTGTCACAACTCAGTAGCACTGTGCTAGATACAACACTCCTCCATGCCCTTGATTTTAGTAAGTATCGGGTCTCCTCAAATCAACTGCATCAGCATTGTGAAGTAGCAATAAAATATCCACAATGATCCCAGAAGCGTTATTATCTAATCAAAGTCAAAATCTCTGTAAATCCCAGGTGGGCAATAAGGCAGCTGTTGGAGGCAGTGAAAATGTCCTCAAAACACTTGGCTATAAGCCAGGCTTTGTCAAATGAAGAGCAATCCAATAGTAGATTCTATGAAGAAGGCTACTATGCATATCTTCCCCTATGATTTTATGAGACTCAGAAGTCTCTCATCTTGCAATTGTTTGTCAATATTTTATTAATATTTATTTGGTAAATTATTCAGATGCCCATTTCACTTACACACCTCTGAGCAGTGCAACAAATTTAACAACACAAAAACAATAAAACAAAATAACCAAAAGTATAACAACAAAAAAGCTGCAGTGATTAGAATGCAGTATTGCAGGCAAACCCTGCCCACAGCTTCGAGTTCAATCTTGACTAGCTCAAGGTTGATTCAGCCTTGCATCCTTCTGAGGTCGGTAAAATGAGAAATTCAAATAAAATCAGATTGTTGGGGGCAATATGTTGACTCTGTAAACTGCTGTAAAACACTATGAAGCGCTTTATAAGTCTATATAAGTGCTATTGCTATTGCTAAAAATAATGACAAACATTAAAAAAACAATTTGCAGAAGAATGCGCTCAATTTATGTAGCACTTTGTAAGCTTCACATTACTAGATATGCAGACCAGATGGCAAAATCATGTCTTCGGTCTCTTCTGGAAGGTCAGCAAGGTCTGGTCCAATATTAGTTCACAGGGAATGTTATTTGAAAATTAATGTTGTAGGCCTGTTTAATCCTTCAAGTTTAATCAGTTTTGTTCCTTGATTTTATTAGCTCAGACTTCCTTAATCTCATGAAATTTGCCATCTTCACATGGTTAGCAAACTCAGTTTAACAAAACTGTTTTTAGTTTGTAACACTGCTGACATTTCTAGAATTTCCACGGAAAATCACACTACTTTTTATTAAGAGCTTTGTTTCTTCTACTTTGGGAAATTTGGGGAAAAGGCATGTGCTATCTATCAACCAGCCACCTTAATTTCAATTCATGGTGAAACGAAAATTTATTGCAGAGATGTTCTCAAGCAAGGCTTTTTTCTCACATACTGGTAGTAGTCATTCAAGTATGACTCATAAGGAAATCTAAAAATGATATTTTGTAAAGCTTTGTATGGCTTTGGAAGGATTGTAATAGAATTTTGCCACTTTATGAAATCACTATTATGACTGAGGAGAACTGAGGAAATAATTGATAAATCTTTTTCAATAAAAATTTTGGAGGTAGAGACACAATTAAAAATATTGAATGTATTTTCAATAAAAGCTAAATAGGGGACATGCTTGTCATTTATTAAAATGAGCATTAGCTCAGTAAAATCATTCTGATTTAGCCGCAACCTGACACTGATATAAAAGATATTAGCTAAAATGTCATATAAAGGACCCCCCCTCATTTCTTACAACAATAAATTGTTTGTTCAAGAACACCCAATAAAATATTCAAACCCCTTAGCAAACAGAATTTTGGAAGCCACAGTAATATTAAAAAGCTTCAACATACAAATACTTGATTAGAATAGAATAGAATTTTTTATTGGCCAAGTGTGATTGGACACAAAAGGAATTTGTCTTTGTGCATATGCTCTCAATATACATAAAGGAAAAGATTCAGCAATAATCATAAGGTACAACACTTAATGATAGTCATAGGGTACAAATAAGCAATCAGGAAATATCAATATAAATTGTAAGGATACAAGCAACAAAGTTACAGTCATACAGTCATAAGTGGGAGGAAATGGGTGATAGGAACGATGAGAATATTAATAGTAATGCAGACTTAGTGAATAGTTTGACAGTGCTGAGGGAATTATTTGTTTATCAGGGTGATGGCGTTCGGGAAAAAACTGTTTTTGTGTCTAGTTGTTCTGATGTGCAATGCTCTATAGCGTCGTTTTGATGGTAGGAGTTGAAACAATTTATGTCCAGGGTGCGAGGGGTTTGTAAATATTTTCACAGTGCTCTTTTTGACTCATGCAGTATACAGGTCCTCAATGGAAGGCAGATTGGTAGCAATTGTTTTTTCTGCAGTTCTAATTATCCTCTGAAATCTGTGTCTGTCTTGTTGGGTTGCAGAACCAAACTAGACAGTTATAGAGGTGCAGATGACCGACTCAATAATTCCTCTGTAGAACTGTATCAGCAGCTCCTTGGGCCACTGGAGCTTTATGAGTTGGCGCAGAAAGAACATTCTTTGTTGTGTTTTTTTGATGACATTTTTGATGTTAGCTGTCCATTTTAGAACTTGTGATATGGTAGAACCTAGAAATTTGAAGGTCTCTACTGTTGATAATGTGTTGTCTAGTATTGTGAGAGGTGGAAATATGGAAGGGTTTCTCCTAAACTCTACCACCATTTCTACGGTTTTGAATATGTTCAGTTCCAGATTGTTCCAGTCGCACCACGAGGCTAGTTGTTCAATTTCCTGTCTGTAAGTGGATTCATTATTGTCTTGAATGAGACCGATCACTGTTGTATCATCTGCGAACTTCAGTAGTTTAACAGATAGATCGTTGGTATACAGAGAGATGAGAAGTGGGGAGAGCACACAGCCTTGGGGGGCCCCTGTGCTAATTGTACAGGTATCTGATATGATTCTGCTTAGCTTCACCTTCTGCTTCCTGTTTGTTAGGAAGCTAATGATCCACTTACAAGTGTGTTCAGGTACCTGTAGCTGGTTTAGCTTAATTAGAAGAGTGTCTGGAATGATGGTATGCTGAATTAAAGTCTACAAAGAGGACCCTTGCATAGGTCTTTGGAGATTCAAGATGTTGTAGGATATAGTGCAGAGCCATATTAACAGCATCATCTGTTGATCTATTTGGTCAGTATGCAAATTGCAAGGGGTCTAACAGAGGATCCATGATGGTTTTCAAGTGGGACAGCACTAGCCTTTCAAAGGTTTTCATGACTACAGATGTTAGAGCAACTGGTCTGTAGTCGTTCAGTTCCTTGATGGTGGGCTTCTTCGGCACTGGGATGAGATAAAGCATTTGAAGCAAGAAGGAACATAGCACATCTCTAGTGACTTATTGAAGATACGGGTGAAGATGGGGGGCCAATTGGTCAGCACAGACTTTTAAACAAGAATGAGTTATCTTGTCTGGGCCTGGAGCTTTTCCTGGCTTTTGTCTGTGAAATAGGTCTTGCACTTCCTTTTCTGTGATCACTAGGGGTTGTGAACCCAATGGGATGGGGTCAGTTGTAGGAGGCTTGGCTGTCTCCTACATGAACTATCTCCTACATGAATAAACTGCCTCTGAAGCAAGCCAAGATCAATTTAAATTCTGCAAAGGTTTTCAGTTCTTTGAAAGAGTTGATCCAAAGTTGTAAAATTATGGATGCCAACTTTATTTGTTGAATGGTGTTATGAGCTCTCATCCTGTAAGTTTTCATGAGCCAAATGGTTGTGATTTTTGATATTTTCCAAATACACATTTTGGCAGGTAGTGAGTTGGTTCCCTAACCAAGGATACTAGTGCTATATACCCAGATGCTGCTGCCAACTCATGGTACAGAAAAAGGATACCACGTGCCAGAGAAAATACTTACCAGATATTCCTTTTCTGGATAAACAACATTATGCAAAACACAGCAAGTTATTCTAGTTTCTGTAATAGTGCCATTGATTTATCCAATGAAACTAGATGCAAGAAAGTCAAATATAAGTTAAACTAACATTTCTTTCCATAATATATGGCAATCACTGGCAACTAGGATGGCTGTGAGCTTCAGAGGAGTGTGCTGATTGACCATAACAGGCTATATCTAAAGAAATTACTAGATAAAGGCATAGAGGTGAAAGAGAACGGGTAGTTTTGCTTCCTCTTTTCTTCCACTGGAGCAGCAAGTAACCCACCAGGGACATTGAGCTAGAATAGAAGATACTGCAGGAACCACCCAGCTATGACCACAGCTGTAACCAGCTACAGGAGAAAGAGGTGGCAGAGAGCCACTGCCAGATACACTGCTACAAAGGGATGGGATTTGAACAATAATAGATTGGAGGTACCTATATAAAGATTAAATAAGGCTAAGGTAAAAAATGTGACATTGAAGACAGGAATAAATTGGAGACGTCCGATTTGGCGTTGCAGCAGTACGGTCAATGGATAGCGGAGCTCCGCAAATCCCAGCCAATTCTTCATCGTTGGGGGCCCTAAGGGGCTAGTCATCCTGGAGGGTAACAAAGAAAGGAGTGGTCCCTTGTTGATCGCAGGGAGAGGCAGCTCTTTCGTTTGATCCAAGACGACCTCCTGACCAACAAAGAAGAGTGATGGCCATTATGGCCATCCAAAGCTGGAGCAACCGAAGAAAGAAATGAGCTGGAGCAGTTTGAGAACAGTGGATTGGGACTGGGTGAGATGTTTTTTAATTTTTTTTTTACTAGAGACCCACTTTAAATAAAAGAACTTTTGAAAGACTCCAAAGTGCTGAGAAAGCGGCAAATTAACACATGGAGAAAAAGTATAGACTCAAAAGAGAAATAAAATGCTAACGGAAGAATTTGAAGTTTTAAAATATTGACAGTCTGAACTGGAACTTGTGGTGTTATACTAAGTAACCCTAATCTGCTGGAAATGTTGTCTGACTATTGGAAGAAACTGTATAATGAAAAAGGGTTATTTTGCTTTTATTAGCAAACTTTGACAATCAGCTGAACTTGTTTTAGCACTGAGAACTAGAGTTGGTGTTATGTACTGGCCAAAGAACAAGAAGACCTTCAAAGTTATAAGAAGAGAAGCAAAGTAAAAGGCAAACAACATCTGGAAGGCTGTCTTCTTGTTTTCTTTCTACCTGTCTTTATCCAGCGGCCTAGGATTAACTGGCGAGCCTTTTGAAATTTGCTTCAAGGCAATGTGGATTACAAATGACAGAAATTGCCCTTGAAATTGAACACCTGTTTTGGTGAATTAATGAGTCATGGGGAAACTTGGTGTGCCATTTTGGATTACAAATATTATTAGATGGAATATTTTACGAGGTGAAAAAAGAAATTAAATAGAACCTACAAATTTGAAAAACTTAGGAGCAAAACAGCAGACCTTTAGGAGTATAAACACTGTGGACTCTGAGAACAGTTCAGGGACTGAACAAATTCTTTTAATGGTGATTTTAATTTTTCAATTTTTATTTTTGCTCTTTGCTATCTCTGCTTTTTGCCTAGATTCCTTATTTTTATTATTCTTGGGATTTTCATATAATTGTATGGGATTAAGGCACTCAAGAGCCTGAAGATTTTAGTATTTAGCTTTTTGTTATACTTTTCCATATTTTTTCTCTTGTCTTTTTATTTTTGTTTCTATTTCCATCTTTTCTTTTTTGGGCTTTCTTGGATTTACATCTAAAGGATTAGGGTTTGAAAGAACCTGAAGAATTTGATTTTTTCTTTTTGATTTTTCTGCTCTTCTTTTTCTATTTTATTTTTATTTTTCCTTTTTTCTGGACGCTGTCTTGGTTGAACATCTAATTAACAACTAACAGAATGAGCAGAAAAGTAGCAACAGTTGGAGCTGCTGCGACTACACTGTCATCATCACCATCTGGAGGATGCAACAAGAGAAAGAGAAGGAGAAAGATAAAGACCCATCATTACAAACAATCTTCCAAACAGTTTTAAGAATAGAACAACAACTACTTAAGACAGATGAGAAAGTTCAAAGAATGGAACAACAATTATTTAAGACAGATGAGAAAGTTCAAAGAATGGAACAACAATTACTTAAGACAGATGAAAAAGTGGTTAGTATTCAACAAACGATGTCAAAATATGAAGAAAGAATGTTAAACTTAGAGAAGAAAGATGAACAAAAGGAGGGAAAAATAAAAGAAATAGAGAATAGACTGGGAGAGGTTGAACAAGAAACAAGTGGCTTTATTGGATGGGAAATGGACAGAGCAGAATTTTACTTAAGATTTCAAAATGTGGAGGAAAAGAAAGGAGAAAATTTGGCGGACATTATGATTGGATTGTTGGCTGAGGCATTAGGCATCACTAAAGAGAAGATGATGGATGGGATTGATGAAATTTATCGAGTTTACACTAGATATGCCATGCATAATAAACTGCCAAGAGATTTATATAATATAAGATTTACTAAGAAATCGATTAAAGCACAAATACTCCAGATAGCTAGAGAAAAAGTTTGAAATACAAGGAGAAAGATGTGGCTGTTTTGAAACAAATACCAAGAAAGATTAGGGAGCTGAGAAGAGAATACCAATTTTTGACAAAAATCCTGATTCAAAAAGGAATTAACTACAGATGTCTGATTCCAGAAGGGCTAACTCTTACATGGCAGCTCCAAAGATATAGGTTGAATACAATTGATAAAGCAAGAGCTTTTTACGATGATTTTCTTAAAGAAAGAAAAAGAAGTAGTGATGGAAGTTGAAAAACAAGATACAGTCGTCCCAATTAAGTTCACAGATGAAGAACTGGCAATGCTTGAATGCTTGAATAAAGCCTTTGATTGTGTGGATCACAACAAATTATGGCAAGTTCTTAAAAAGATGGGAGTACCAGACCATCTTATGGGAGTACCAAACTATCTTATTGAGAAACCTATATGCAGATCAAGAAGCAAGGAACCACTGATTGGTTCAAAATTGAGAAAGGAGTTTGACAAGGCTGTATGCTGTCACCCTGCCTATTTAACTTATATGCAGAGCACATCATGACAAAGGCGGGGCTAGATGAATCAAAAGTTGGAATTAAGATTGCCGGGAGAAATATCAACCTCAGATATGCAGATGATACCACTCTAATGGCAGAAAACGAAGAGGAACTAAAGAGCCTCTTGATGCGGGTGAAGAAGGAGAGTGCAAAAGTTGGCTTGAAACTCAACATTAAGAAAACTAAGATCATGGCATCCAGCCCTCTCAATTCCTTGCAAATAGATGGGGAAGAAACGGAGGTAGAGACAGATTGTATTTTCCTGGGCTCCAAGTTCACTGCAGATGGGGACTGCAGCCAAGAAATTAAAAGACCCTTGCTCCTGGGGAGGAAAGTTATGGCAAATCTAGACAGCATTGTAAAAAGCAGAGACATCACCCTGCCAACAAAAGTGCGTATAGTCAAGGCTATGGTTCTCCCAGTTGCAATGTATGGCTGTGAAAGTTGGACCATAAGAAAGGCTGAGCACCAAAGAATTGAGGCCTTTGAATTATGGTGCTGGAGAAGACTCCTGCGAGTCCCTTGGACTGCAAAGCGATCAAACCGGTCAGTCCTAGAGATCAACCCTGATTTCTCTTTAGAAGGCCAGATCCTGAAGATGAAACTCAAATACTTTGGCCACCTAATGAGGAGGAAGGACTCACTGGAGAAGAACCTGATGCTAGGAACAATTGAGCGCAAAAGAAGGGGACGACAGAGAATGAGGTGGCTGGATGGAGTCACTGAAGCAGTGGGCGTAAGCTTGAGTGGACTCCGGGGAATGGTAGAGGACAGGAAGGCCTGGATGAACGTTGTCCATGGGGTTGCGATGGGTCAAACACACCTTCGCAACTAACAACAAAAATTTTGATATGGGATCTGTTTTATTAAAGATCAGGAAATAGAGCTAGAAACTAAAAACTGGGAAATGGTTATTATATATATTGTCATATTATGGAAGTTATTATAATTACTATGTACAAGTAAATATTAGAAATTAAGATTATTGTTTATGTTTAAAAAGTAAAAAATAGATGATGGACAGAAGGCTTACTAAGATAAACAAATACTACTATTATGTGATCACCATTGTTGTTTTTCCTCCTCCTCCTCCTCCTCTTCCTGTTATTATTATTATTTCTTAAAATGAACTGTACCCAGACAATACACTATTCATGTAGATACTGATGTTTAATAAAAAAAAAAAACTTGGAAAAAAGAAGACAGGAATAAATTGGTACAGAGGACATCAGCCAAACTGAAAAAAGTTGTTGGATAAGGATAAAATGATAGAAAATTATCTATTGAAATAGAAAATAAAAATGAGATAAAAATGAAGTGGTTAAGACTGATTAAAACCAGTTGCAATGGTCTAAATATGGTACTTGAGTATGAGGTAGACAAGTAAGGATAGAAAGAAGATGAAAAAGTCCAAAGGTCTTGTGAAGTACTGTATGGTAAAGCTAAGGTATAGCACTAAGCTCTACAAAATCTTAACTCTAGTAGAATAAATGAGAGGGCGTGCATAGAAAGAGTATAACAAATAGAAAATGTGAGGTAAATTAAAAGGCACTTCCTGCTCAGTTAATCAGCAATGTTTTATTTTTGTAATGCACATTGGGAGTTGTTCTCAGGTTCTGTCTGGTTTGTCCCGTGAACCTATTACGGTAAACTTAGCAATTACTGTATGCCTGAATTGTGAATATCCCAACATTAGCAGTCAAAAGTTTAGCAAACATAAAATGGCATGGGACAATTAAGGGAGATAATTATAATGCTCATAATTAAATAAGTGGCAAAAGACACTCATTGTTCTATATGCAGTGTAATAAACAAAACAAATATGCACCAGTTTTCCCTGGCCACCTGAAACGGTGCTTTTCAACGAGTGCGGTGCTGCCGCCGCTTCAGCTAATCTCCCCTCCCCACTATTCCCATGTACCACCTGCCAGCTGCTGAAATACCAACAGTGATACGTGTACCATGGGTTCAAAAGCACTATAAAAAATAGTGTAAAAGAGGGGATGAGGGGATGACCACACAGGCCTGTGGGAGCATCAGCTGGAGCTGCGGTGTTGCCAGGGCTCTGCTGAGCGCCCAGGATCGGTGCACGCGGCTCCAGCTGATTGGCACTTCCGGGAGCACGGCACAGCCTTGGAGAAGAGTCAGTTGGAGCTGCACTGGAAGAGAAAATAAGTGGGTGGGGGGAGAGGAGAGGATATAAGAGGAGGTTTTGGTGGGAAAGGGAGAGAAAAAAAACGACGGGGAAAGAGAAGGGGATGGTGAGAGACGGAGGAGAGGTTTCTTTGAGGCAAGCAGAGGGAGAAGGGGATATAACAGCGCAAAGATTAATGTCAGAGAAACCGGCACAAGTTTCCCATTACAAATGTGATAAGTGGGTGTACATAGTCCTCAACCTACAACCACAATTGAGCCCAAAATGTATGTTGCTGAGAAATTTGTTAAATGAGTTTTGTCCCATTTTACAACTTTTCTTGCCACATTTATTAAGTAAATCACTGCAGTTCTTAAATTAGTAACACGGTTGTAAAGTGAATCTGGTTTCCCCATTGACTTTTGTCAGGTTACAAAATGGATCACATAACCCTGAAACATTGTGACCATCTTAAATATGAATTAGTTGCCAAGCATCCGAATGAAAATCACGTGACCCTGGGGGGTGCTGCAACAGTCATAAGTGTGAAAAATGGTTATAAATCACCATTTTCAGTGCCATTGTAACTTTGAAATCACTAAGCGAACTGTTATAAGTCAAGGACTACCTGTACTTTATCACTTTTTTCCTTTTTCTTTGGTCATCAAGTTTTTGATACCTTTCTACGCAACTGGTGGTATTCGAATATTGCCATATCCTACAAGTGGTACAATCTGTGAAAAGGGTTGAAAAGCACTGACCTAAAACAAGCTCCTTGACCTATGTGTTGACTAATTTTAACTGTGTCAAAGGGTTTTTGTGGTTCAGATGGTCTGTACCTATGACATACCCCAACAGTCACGAACAAATCTGTGTTGGTGATTCTGGCAATACACAAATGAAACTGTATGAAAAATCACTATATTTGGAAGAGAGAGGTTATCTGGGAAACATCTGGTATCACTAATCCCTTTCTCATTGGTCAGGGAAACAGCGCAGATAGTTGCTGAGGAATTGTATTCTGCACTGTGGAGTTTTGATAATTAATCCAGCAAGAGAGGTTCATTTTTATTGTTGTTCTTTTTCTTGGACTAGGTAGGCAAAAATAAGTCAGCTGACCAGGGTGGATAAAAATAGATTTAAAAAAAAATTAAAAATCAATTTTTAAAAAAATCAAATTTATTTTAATAAAATGCTTCTGGAGTAAAAATCTATCTAAAGATAGTTTTCTATTTAAGATACATTAATAATTTAGTTTATTCAGCATGAAATGGAGCTGTTATGTAGCATGAGGCTGTATATTCTGCAATATTTACATTTTTGGTAAACTCGTTCAATTAATCCAAGCTCTGCAAGCTAAATAGGAAACCTTCATTTTGTTTGAAAATAATATTAAAGATTCTACCAGCAAGAATGAATCCTTACATTTAAACAGCACCTGTCATTTCAGATCCATCATGGCAGCGCCTGTTAGCGGGCATCCACTCACCTGCTACCCGCCATGTCCCTCACCTTGTGTCACTGCCGCATCATCATCCATCCCATTAAAGTGAATGGGACTGTCAATGAGTCAACAGTAGGTCAGAGGAGGAGCTGCTGCAGGACCGAGATGACAGTTGCTCTTTTAAAATCATGATTTAAATCCACCCTGCAGCTGACAGTCTTGATTCTCAACATGTCCAACAGTTTAACTCTATGCAAGACCATAGAATCAGGTTCAGGCTATATCTAAGCCCTAGGAAATTGCGCAGCCCACATTTTAAATACAGAATTATATCCTTGTTATTTCTCAATTAACTAAATATCACCACCAATCAATCAGAATAATGCTGTTTTAAGATTTATTGAGAAATTCTGAAACAATGAACAGGCTTTTCTGATAGGACTTGAAATGGAGAACTGATTTATAACTTAACACATTAACAAACTTTGGCTCAGCTTTTTTTGAATCACAGTAAAAGACAAATATAAAGATACAATGAAGGAATACTGTATCAAATATTAGATTAGGGTAACAAAAACAATGCATAATAGTTTGAACAATGCAATACTTTGATTGTACACTAGTTTTGATTTCAATTTAAGAAACTTTGCAACTCTTCTCTGCTTTGTCAAGTTTTAGATGGTATTGTTTTAATATTATTATCTAGAGATGCAACTTCACTTGATACACAGATAAGAATACCAACTGAAGCAATTGTTGTGGAAAATACTGAGCACTCTAAAAATAGTTAATTGTTAAAATGTTTATTATAAAAATACAGACTTTTCTGGCATATCCAACTCATTACTAAAAGAGAAGACAGCACATATGGATAGTTTTAAGTAACCAAATTTCCCAATGTTGTAAAACATCATTAAAATGAATCATGAAAGTTTGATTTGCCCCTTTTATGTAATATAGCATAGCATAGATGTAGCATAGACTAGACCTTGAGGATGCAAATGGCCAAAATACAAGCTGTTGAGAAGTAATACGTAGGCTTGCGTTAGTAAATGCTTTGGGGTAACAGTGCTGACTGTGGCTTAAGCAGCATTAATTCTTATCCTCATCACTGAATAAGGGTGCCCTCATATGCCATTAAGTCAGAAATTCTCATATTCACGATGCCTCTTACAATGAGATATGAATTCATGTGACACTCCTATGAATAAATTAATGGTTTTGTTTGGCTTAGGAACGGTCAACAAAATATATGCTTACTTTTAAGAATCAAAATTTAATTTATAACAAGTATCTTAAAACAATTTTTACAAAATAAATTCTTTTAATTGGAAATAAGGAATAAAACAATAAAACTTAACATGTTTTTTTTAATAGGAAAGAAGAGTTTGGGTGTTTGGCAAAACTCCTGGAATTTATTTTTAAGATGGAGTCTCATTTCTTATTTGGCATTTCATTTGGATTGATACACAATGTTTATAGTAGCAATTATACAACTTTGTTGCTGGCTTGTCAAGGCAGAGCAGGAATATGGACTGCCACCAATCCAGGTTGCATCCAAAGCTGGAGCCATCTTAGAATTCACTCTTGCTTTCCTTAATAAGCTGGCTGCCAATTTGCCCAAACACAGGAGAAGCTAGTTAATGTGATCCACTTTTATAAAGTATATAAGGCTGTGGTGCAGTTGGGAATGAATTTTGATAGCAATCCAGCTTTGTGTGAACAAATCACTAGATGGTGGTAATTAACAAGCATTAATTATACATATGTTTATAGTCTGAAAGAACTGCATATTTTTCAGTTGTAAAAGAAGTCACTTAACCAAGCACGTGATCTAATTTGACTTACTTCATTTAATTGCCTTACAAACATATTAAACACAATTCAGTAACTTAAGACTCAAGACAAACAATGCTGTATGTTGAGATCCTATTATTTTGAACAAAGATTTGAAACAAAAAATTGTTTGGACAAGAGGACATGGAGTTAATAATTACTCCAAGTCTAATTTCAAGAGAGGTAAAATGGTTACCATGTTCCCATAAAAAATCTGTAGCCTAGATTACCTGTCTGCAAAAGAGATCAACCTTAACAATTTATTGAAATGTCTGAAGTCTATAAGCAGATGTTGTAAATGCAACTATGGCTTTTGGAAAATATGGTATTTTTAACATGATATTTACTCATCAATATAAATCATGGCAACTATTATAGTGTCCTCTTTTAAAGCACAAAGTTTGTAGATTTGCAACCAATAAAAACAGTGTTGCCCATTTTACTTATTGTCCATGTTAGAAGTAGGAAATGAATAGTCAATCTAAAGCTTTCCAAGATATTATCTGAATATTGAACTGTGTTCTTCATTGTAGGGCTCCTAAATGCAGATTGAAATTATAAGGGGACATGGCTGAACAGGTAGGATACAGATTCACCATTGTGTGTTCTTCTGATTGCCTCAGCCAGAATCATAGAAATATCAATAACCTAGAAGAAAAGGCAACAGGTTATTATTATCCACACATAAGAGTTGATTCCTACCTGAATGCTACATAAAAAAAAAAAACAATAAATAGCCACATGTGACAAAGAAACAAAGCCAAAGAATCCTAAGTGTGGAAAAGGTAACCTATTTTTGTGCAAAATGTTGAGCAAGTTTTATATATGTGCATAAATCATTCGGCACTGATCAGCATCCTTGCAGTGGTACACATGTCCTAGTCCTGCCTGATCACTCAAGAATCCCATATAATCAATTAGTAATATCAATAGCACTTATACCGCTTTATAGTGCTTTTACAGCCCTCTCTAAGTGGTTTACAGAGTTAGCATATTGCCCCCAACAATCTGAGTTCTCATTTTACCGACCTCAGAAGGATGGAAGGTTGAGTCAACCTTGAGCTGGTGAGAATCAAACTGCTGAACAGCAGTCGGCAGTCAGCAGAATTAGCCTGCAGTACTGCAGTCTAACTACTTCGCCACCACGGCTCTTAATTACAGTATTCTTTTCTACCCTTTCAAGGGTTGGGAGTAGAACATACTGTTTTTCAGTGGTTCTCGTTCTTCCGAATCAGTTTCCAGTTAAAATTGCTAGCTGGGAACAGATACAGCATAATAACCCTTGCTTTGTGTGCTCCTGCACGGCTTTGCATTCTCTCCATTTTTATTCAATATTTACATAAGGCTGCTGGGCAAAGTAATCTGCATACAGATTATATCAGTTTAATATACCAGCTTTACACCTTAATCCTTGATTAAACATGCAATGCTCTGGAGACTGTGAGGGGCTGGATGGGAAGGTAGTCTTAGCAAGACTGAGTGGCTTGAAGGACCTATTAGTTGTAGTGATTTATCATCTTTAGTTCTTGAAATGATGGCACTTCTCTGGGTAGAATTTGCTTGTAATTTGAAGCTCCCAGGACTCCTGTGCAACAAGGAGATGAAAGATTTTCTAAGTGGGCATTCATATAAAATCGTGTGTGTCAATTGTGTCCCTTCCTGGAGCAGGATCAGTGCCTCCTGGATAGGCACATTTGGTCACCTCTCATCTGGATTACTGCAATTTTCGCTACATAGGGGTACCCTTGAAGATCATTCAGAAGCTACAACTGATCCAAAATTCAACCACATGAATAATTATGGGCATTTACATCAGGTCCAGAAATATTGGGACGACACAATTCTAACATCTTTGGCTCTATACACCACCACAATGGAGTTGGAATGAAACAAACACAATGTGCGTTAACTGCAGACTGTCAGCTTTAATTTGAGGGTATGTACATCCAACTCAGGTGAACGGTGTAGGACTTACAGCAGTTTGCATATGCGTCTCCCACTTGTTAAGGGACCAAAAGTAATGGGACAGAATAATAATCATAAATCAAACTTTCCCTTCTTAATACTTGGTTGCAAATCCTTTGCAGTCAATCACAGTCTGAAGTCTGGAACGCATAGACATCACCAGATGCTGGGTTTCATCCCTGGTGATGCTCTGCCAGGCCTCTACTGCAACTGTCTTCAGTTCCTGCTTGTTCTTGGGGCATTTTCCCTTCAGTTTTGTCTTCAGCAAGTGAAATGCATGCTCAATGGGATTCAGGTCAGGTGATTGACTTGGCCATTGCATAACATCCCACTTCTGTCCCTTCAAAAACTCTTTGATTGCTTTTGCAGTATGCTTTGGGTCATTGTCCATCTGCACTGTGAAGCGCCGTCCAATGAGTTCTGCAGCATTTGGCTGAATGTGAGCAGATAATATTGCCCGAAACACTTCAGAATTCATCCTGCTGCTTTTGTCAGAAGTCACATCATCAATAAATACAAGAGAACCAGTTCCATTGGCAGCCATACATGCCCACGCGATGACACTACCACCACCATGCTTCACTGATGAGGTGGTATGCTTAGGATCATGAGCAATTCCTTTCCTTCTCCATACTCTTCTCTTCCCATCACTCTGGTACAAGTTGATCTTGGTCTCATCTGTCCATAGGATCTTGTTCCAGAACTGTGAAGGCTTTGTTAGATGTTGTTTGGCAAACTCTAATCTGGCCTTCCTGTTTTTGAGGCTCACCAATGGTTTACATCTTGTGGTGAACCCTCTGTATTCACTCTGGTGAAGTCTTCTCTTGATTGTTGACTTCGACACACATACACCTACCTCCTGATCTGGCCAACTGTTGTAAAGGATGTTTTCTTCACCAGGGAAAGAATTCTTCGGTCATCCACCACACTTGTTTTCCATGGTCTCCCGGGTCTTTTGGTGTTGCTGAGCTCACCGGTGCATTCCTTCTTTTTGAGAATGTTTCAAACAGTTGTTTTGGCCACGCCTAATGTTCTTGCTATCTCTCTGATGGGTTTGTTTTGTTTCTTCAGCCTAATGATGGGTTGCTTCACTGATAGGGACAGCTCTTCGGATCTCATCTTTAGAGTTGACAGCAACAGATTCCAAATGCAAATAGCACACTTGAAATGAACTTTTATCTGCACATTGTAATTGGGGTAATGAGGGAATATCACACACCTGGCCATGGAACAGCTGAGAAGCCAATTGTCCCATTACTTTGGTCCCTTAACAAGTGGGAGGTACATGTACAAACTGCTGTAAATTCTACACGGTTCACCTGAGTTGGATGTACATACCCTCAAATTAAAGCTGACAGTCTGCAGTTAACGCACATTGTGTTTGTTTCATTCCAACTCCATTGTGGTGGTGTATAGAGCCAAAGATGTTAGAATTGTGTCGATGTCCCAATATTTCTGGACCTGACTGTACATCTTTATACATCACTGCTCCAATGCAATGATTATTAATGAGCTGCCTGGTACAATTCAAGGTACTGGTTGTAACTTAATGTGTCCTCTGAGACCCAAATGGCAAAGCCAGAAACAAGTTTACAAATAAATTAAGAAATAAACATTTAACTTGCATGTGCCTGTACTAGCACTTGTAAAATATGTACTGTAGGCAGAAAACACCCTTCAATGCAAACTTTTTAGTGTGAAAACTGTCTTTAACGAAGATGAAAAAATGTATAAAAGCAATCATCCAGCCACAGGGCAGTAGAATAATTCAAAAAATATTTTTTCTTAAATTTTCTTATTTCCTGAGCTAACCTTTGTCCTTAATTTTTTTTTTTAGGTAAACTGTCATTTATGGAGGTTGGTAGTACATCTATTAACCTCCCTATAATCTTGTTTCCAAAGAGAAACAGGACAGCGGAAGATTGATCTGCATATTTCGAATTCTATTCCCCCATGATTATAATACCGTAAGTTTTTCACTATTAACAGAGGGTGGCTAAATCCCAGTGATGTGAGCTGTTTAGAAATATAAACAGGAAAACAAATTCATTTCTGAAAAATATTTCCAGTGCCTTACATGTGCAGTCATTTAGTTTGCTTTGCTTGGCAATCTTTTATTGGATACACTTCAAAATATTTTTAAAATAAATTAGTAAGTGTCTCTGCCACCATGTTAATGAAAGTGCGCTTCAATCTGGTAATTCCTATTGTTCTAGGTTAGTGATGGCGAACCTTTTAGAGACCAGGTGCCCAAACGGCAACCCAAAACCCACTTATTTATCTCAAAGTGCCAACACGGCAATTTAACCTGGATACTGAGGTTTTACTACCTAAAATAATGATAAACAAGGCAAGAGTTCAGCTAATCTAAGAAAAATGTGATAAATGCACTTTTATGCCCCTTCATTTTTTTTCTGTTTGTGAAATATTACTTTTAGCAATAATAAAAAAGAAAAACTTTTATAATATCATTTCTCTTTCCCGCCCTCTCTTTCCCTCCATTTTTTTCCTTCCTTTCTTTCCCTCTCTTTCCCTCCTTCTCCTCTATTTCTCTCTCTTCTCTCTTTCTCTCCCTCTCTCTTTATATATCTCTGTCTCTGCCTGTTGCTCTCTCTTTCCCTTCCTCTCTCTCTGCCTCTGTTTCTCTCTCTCTCTGTTCTCCCTCTCTGTTCTAACCTAGGCTTCCTGATACAATAAAAACACACAATGAGTCCCAAAAACCCTCTTTTTATTTCCATGGCTGTGAATTCTGCTCATTCAGAGCCTGTTCATTCCCAATCTGTTCATTCACAGAGGAGTCCAAAATAATTGTAAAGAGTCCGACAGAAATCTGCCACAATTCTTCGGGATAATGGTGATAAACATCCACCTTTATCTCCCTTGACACGCTGCCAAGACCTAATTGGCAATTAACTTTGCAAAGCCACACAGAACACAGAGTCAATACAGAGCTGCAGTCTTGAAACTGGCCAGCACGAACAACAGTTGCTTCCTGCGAAGGGCTCATGTGCCTTTGCTTCTCCTTTATGTCTTATGGGAGGGGCCAATCATCTCCACGTCCTACTCCCAAGTCATCTCTTTTAACTGTTCTTGCCTTCTGACAGCTCTGTGCATGTGCACACTGGGAACAGGCTCCCCTTGTTCCTCTGCCTCGCTGATGTCCAACTCTGGAGGCTCCAGAGTCTGCACATAACTCCCAGATGGCCCTGGCCCCATCTCTGCCTCCGATGCAGAGCCCTCGTCCGAGCCTTCCCCAGACTCCAGGACTGGCCCATGTTCCTCCCCAACCTCACTTCCGATTCTGCTGCTAGCTCCGCAGGCTACCGGCAGACCACAACGCTCTCTTTCTTTCTCTCTTTCCCTCCCTCCCTCTCTCTTTGTGTCTCATCTGTCTGTCTGTCCATCCATCCATGCTCTCCTGCCCATATTCATATTCAAGAATATGAAAAGTACCTGGATCTTAGGACAGTGTTTCATTTTCTCCTCCTGTGGGATTGTATTAGTTACAACAACAGCTTCAAATGCAGCATTATTGATCCGAGAAATAGCAGGGCCAGAAAAGATCCCATGAGTGAGAATTGCATAAACTTTAGTTGCGCCTGCAGAAACCAGCCTGTCAAACACATAAGATAGGGGAAAGTATTTCTACAAACATCAGCCAATGATATATTAGATTCAGGTAAATCTAAATATCCTTAATATTTACAAAAAAAAAAAAAAAGATAGTAAAAGACACGCCTGCATTTTTTCCTGGCAGATAAAAGAACCAGATGGAACATTCCTTTAGATGCTTGGGAATGCTTCCTGTTGTTATACTATATTATGCCATTATTATGATACATTATGCTTCTGTGGCATGCCATACATGTTTAAGCGAACATTAAAATTATCACAGTAATATAAAACAAAATGAAAATTATCCTTTAATAAACCAAATTGCTAAGATACTCTTCTTCTACATTCTGTTCTAGTATATGGAGCCTTCTTGAACTGTGTTCTCTATATTGGAGCATCTTCAGAGTCACTAGATATTCTCAACATACTTTCCGAAAATAATTTCCATACCTGACTATAGGTAGCCCTCGACTTTACAGAAGTTCATTAAGTGACCATTCAAAGTTACAACGGCACTGAAAAAAGTGACTTATGAACGTTTTTCATACTTATTACAGTTGCAGCATCCCTCTGGTCACATAATCAAAATTCAGATGCTTGGCAATTGGTTCATATTTATGAAAGTTTCATATTTATGAAAAGTTGTTGTAGTTATGAAAGTTGTGGTGTCCTGGGCCATGTGATTGCCTTTTGCAACCTTCTGACTAACAAGCAAAATCAATGGGGAAACCAGATTCATTTAACAACCATGTTAACTAAATTAACTGCAATGAGTCATTTAACAACTGTGGCAAGAAAGGTCATAAAATGGGGCAAAACTCACTTAACAAATGTCTCATTTAGCGACATAAATTTTGGGCTCAATTGTGGTTGTAACTTGAGGACTATCTGTATATGTGCACTGCAAAGGTGTGATGACTATGCAGTGAAAGGCTATTATATAAAGACTATTATCGGTCTTCATCCCAGTCCACTATTCCATCTTGTTTGAAGGCTTCCACCATTGTTCCACTGCCAAAGGAATTCCCTATCAATAACCTCAACGATTATAGACCAGTGGCACTCACTCCTATCATCATGAAGTGCTTTGAGAAATTGGTCTACAGGCACATCATTTCTGGTCTTCCGCATACATTTGATTAACACCAGTTTGCATACAGAAGAAACAGATCTACAGAGGATGCTATAGCCATCACTCTTCACACTGCTGACTCATTTGGAACGGGGGGGGGGGGGCTATGTGAGGATGCTTTTTGTAGATTTTAGTTCTGCATTTAACACAATTCCACATAGACTAATGTCTGCACTTATGGATCTTGGGCTTTCTTATTCAATCTGCCTTTGGATTATGGATTTCCTGTCTGGCCGCTCTCAGAGGGTCAGATTAGGTAATCATATCTCTTCATCCCTTATTTTTAATACTGGTACACCACAGGGTTGAGTGTTGAGTCCCTTACTCTATACTCTTTATGTGCATGACTGCATTTCCATTCATGCTAGTAATACTATTACTAAATTTGCAGATGATACAACAGTGGTGGGACTGATCTCCGGGGGGGATGAGTCTGCCTATCTAGATGAGGTGGAACGGTTGCTTTTGTGTTGTAGAGACAATAACTTGGTCCTTAACACAAATTAGACCAGGGTGCTTATAATGGACTATAGAAGGAATAGATCAGACATCCAGCCCTTGCTTATCAATGGAGACTGAGTGGAGCAAGTGGCCAGTTTTAAGTTTCTGGGTTTTATCATAAAAGAGGACCTGACCTGGGGCACTCACATTGCAGCTCTGGTCAAAAGGGTCCAGCAGAGATTATACTACCTGAGACTTCTCAGGAAACAACAACTGAATGAAAAACTGCTGGTGACCTTCTACTGCTGCACCATAGAGAGTATTTTAACTCACTGCATCTGTGTATGATTTGCCAATTGCACAGTGACAAATAGGACAGCACTCCAGAGGGTCAACGTCATTGCTCAGAGGATCATTGGTTTCCCTCTCCCCTCCTTGGAAGAGCTTTATAGCTCCTGCTGCCTTAAGAAAGTTCAAAACATTCTTAGAGATCCATCTCATCCTGGGCACCCTTTTTTTGAACTATTACCATCTGACAGATGGTACAGGTCAATAAAAACAAGGACAAATAGGCTGAAAAACAGCTTCTATCCCAGGGCAATAACCATATTGAATTCTACGGTAAAGTGCAATATTGGGCTTTCAATTTCAATTATATAGAATGTAAAGGATGTATGATTTTTTATTTTTATTTTTTATTTTTATAGTACTTTATGTACACTGAAGACGGCATTTAATTTCGTTGTACCATGTGCAATGACAATAAAGTAAACTATATTATATCACTTGATTAAGTCAAAGTTTATTTTCATCTGGGAAACTTCAATTTTAAAAGATGAGATAATTATTTTGTTCTATGAATTTCCTTAACTTTTGATGAACATAAGAAAAATAAAATAAAAATGGAAATCTAAAATTCTGTGCATACACAATCCACATTTCTTAAATTAAAACTCATTGTTCCTTTACAAGAAACTCCTTTAGTACCTTTGCTTCCTTTTGCCTAATATCTTAATCCAAAAATCAGACTATATTCCTCAGGATTTACTTACTTGTCAGCTGCATGACATATTGTGCCACATGTGTCTGCCATATCATCCACAAGAATTGCTACACGATCAGTCACGTCCCCAACCAAGACCATTCGGTCCACTTCATTGGCTTTCTTTCTTTCTTTGTGAATCAGGGCAAATTCCACATTAAGCCTGTCTGCAATTGAAGTGACCCTATAGTGTGTTAAGAGAGGAAAAATGAGAGAGCAAATAGTTTTAAATATTGCATGTAACCAATGTTTGAACGGAATCCTAGACTTCTTTATATCCTTTATATACTGTATTAAATTCCTAACACGTGTGCTTATATCTCAGTTATTTGTTCAGCCCCACTGATACATCAAAATAAACTACCTAGCTTTAAAAACTTACATCCTGACAACAAATCAATCAATTTATGATTGCTAAAAGTCTGTAAACAGATCACTAGATATTTTAAAGTTAAGATCTTCAACTTACAGTGCTTCTTAAACAAATCTATTCTGTGTTTGGCTATATGTGATTATTCATATACACAAAATTAAGAGTGACCTCTAGTGGTCCAAACAAAATGAACTAAGAGATACTAAGAATGTGTGTATGTATGTACCATGTGTTCGGTCTGTCTCTCTGTCTGTCTGTCTATCTATGGGTGGTGTATATCTACTTATGGATAAAATCTAGGATGAACAGACTATGTACAGTAAGTTTTCAAAGTATTGACGACATTTTCTGAGATACAGAGAACTACAGGCAATCTGTATGTTTGCACATGATTACACATAGACAACAGACTCATATTTTTTAGTGATCTGTGTTCTTGAATCATGACTGTTCATTTAAGTAGTCATAGCAAGATCTACAAACTTGGCATAAATACATATAGGTAGTCTTCAACTTAAGGCAATTGAGCTCAAAATTTCTGTTACTAAGCGAGAGTTGAGTGAATTTTGCTCTATTTTATGACCTTTTCTGTCAGTTGTTACATGAATCCTGCAGATGTTAAGTTAGTAACAGTTAAGCGTATCTGGATTCTCCACTGACTTTAACTGTTAGAAGTTTGTAAAGGAATCAAACATGATCCTGGGACACTGCAGCTGTCAGAAATATGTGACAGTTGCCAAGCATCTGAATTTTGATCACATGACCATGAGATCTGCAATGGTCATAAGTCATTTTTTTTCAGTGCTGTTGTAACTTTAGTCACTAAATGAACTGTTGTAAGACAAGGACTACCTGTGTACACATATGTATCTCCATCCTAAGTTGTCATGCATGAACCTGATTCGAAAAACTGCTCATTTAGGTGAGTGATTGTTGGACTTTTAAAAAAGAATCATTGTTGCTATCTACAAATCTGATTTAGGTCCATGACTAATATTATACAAGTTTGCTACTTCAGTCTGACCCTCTCGTTTTACCCACTATAGCAAATTTAATATAAAGTGAACAATCTTGATTTAAAAATCCAACATTAGGAAGCATATAATTCCAAGGAAAGGAACCTTCACACTACTTGTATAGTGGTATTACAAAAGATTTCCATTTTGAAATAACTGTTCTGATCTTACCAGAAGTGTTTCAAGCCCAAAATCTATTGGTTTCACCTGGAACACTGCTGGCAGGGTCATAATGATTCAATTTTGAACTTGGAATGTTCTACCTAGACAGAAATAGGAATGTTTTTGTAAGAAAGAAGCTTTGGCACAAAAATGAACAGAGGGAGTGCCAAATTCGTCAAAGGTATCAAGTTCCAGAGTTAAATCCACCATTGAAAATACCTT
This sequence comes from Pantherophis guttatus, assembly GCF_059756535.1. Lineage (NCBI taxonomy): Eukaryota > Metazoa > Chordata > Lepidosauria > Squamata > Colubridae > Pantherophis > Pantherophis guttatus. The sequence goes on from NC_142067.1 coordinate 85,402,329, forward strand.
TGGCATTATGTATTAGAAAAAGAGTATTACATTATTATTATTGACTTCAGTAACAAAGTGAAAATGAAGACGTCAAATAATCTTTATAGCTTAAAACTTTCCAAAGTTTCAAGTCTGGTGCTGAAGATTGCTTTTGACACATGAAGCAAACAAGTGTACTATGCAACCCTCTGGCTTCCAGGACCAAAAGATTCTTTAAAATACATAAGGGTATCAATGTGGCATATATATGCAATTCTTTAAACTAGCTTTCCCTAACCTTTCCAGGTGGTGGCCCGCAGGAGGGAAGGGGTGAAAGAAAGGATGGTTTTGTGGGAGGGGCAAGTGTGAGTACTCATTGCTTGTGTTGAGTGGGGCTACGAGCCCCTGCGACACTCACACAATGGGCCTATGCCTGTGCGGACGCACAATCACCAGCTGGCCACTCATGCGGCCCAGTTGCAAATAGGCCACAGCCCAGCAGAGGGCCATGGTTCACACTTAGGATACCCCTACTTTAAACTACACACATTTTTTCTGAGTGTGCTGCAATCATCAAAGGCAGAAACACAAATATGATATAGCCATTTTAGGTGCAGCACAGAAGTGTCAGATGAGCACCTAAATTGCTCCCAAGCACTTTTTTCCCCTAAAATCTATATTAGCATTAGCACTTAGACTTATATACCACTTTACAATGCATTACATCTCTAAGCTGTTTATAGAAAATTGCCCCCAACGATCTGGGTCCTCATTTTACCGATCTCGGAAGGATGGAAGGCTGAGTCAACCTTGAGCAGGTGAGAACTGAACTGCTAACAGTCAGCAGAATTAGCCTGCAATACTGCATTCTAACCACTGTGCCAGCACAGCTCTTATACCCAGAACCCTATCATATATGGTTTGTTTGCTACAACTTAATCAAACATTGAATGCCAACATATTTTTTTCTTTTTTAGAATGAATGTTTATAAGCACACAATAGCTGCTGTGACCTTTTTGCTCCACCTGCATCGGGAGACACAATGACACAGTTTCTCCAGTCCACAATATTTTCTTTGATCCATTGTAACACAGCTGGTTCTGCATACAGGTTGTCCACAGGGATATCAAAGAAGCCCTGATATTACAAGAAAACAAACAATTGTATATTGAATTCTGTGAACAGCTGCCTTTATCTGGTCTGATTAAAAGATCACAGCAGAAGACAGAGGTGATGATATATAGTGTTTTCTGATGATATATATAGATTTTCTGTAGTGTTTTCTAGGCAACATGCAGGGCAAATTGTAAACTTGCTTTTATTTAGGCTTTCAAAAAACTGTTTAGACTTTATTCTATATTCTAGTCTTATTTTGGCATACATTTTTAATTACATTTTATTCTAAAATAAAAATATAGGAAAAGCAAAAGTAAAAAGAACTAAAAGAAAGAAAAAGAGAAAGAAAAAAGTGATGACTTCCTTTTTTCAGTGCACTAAAACAGAACCTCAAACTTGTTTTACTGTGCATTTCATGTTTCAACCTATTTCTATAACAAAATAATTATAATAATTAAAATTTAAAATCAAGTTTTGATTATGATGATCATTTCATTATATCATTTAATCATTTCATTTTTTCCATTTTGAGCAAAAAGTCCAGAAGCAGTTTCCAAATAAAACAAAACTAGTTAAATTCTTCTCTGTAATTTAAACAGTCAATTTCTCTATCTTTACTATTTCCATCACCGTTACCATCCACTCTTCCATGGTGAGAATTAGTGTGCCTTTCCATCTTTGTGCACTATCTTATAGTCTTAAAAGAGAATGTTTATAAAAGAATATATCATTGGTACATATCACCAGAAAAGCAGTCTAGAATGTATAAAGGTTCTTCAAATGTATGCTGAGAATGTTACCAAGGGAAACTTCATCACACATACTAGACATATAAAAGAAGCCAGAAAATTCTAGACTCAATTACAGATAATAATAGAGAAGATTTTAAAGACTTTATATACAATTCAATCACTTGGCATGAAACTTTGTTTTTAAATATGACAACTATAGTGAGACTATTATATGCATAAAGGTGGGAAGATTTGACTTGACCCACAATGAAGGAAAGAATGGTAACAATGATGGAACTTGCTCAGATGGCCAAAGTGACTTCTTTAGAGATACAATATTGTCTACATTTGATATTGAAAAACTCTTATAAAGTGATATGGTTTTGATTAGAACAAAAATAACATTATACAAAAATGTAAACAGTGGTATAACCATAGGGTAAGAAGGTTAATTTAAATTTATAACTGCTATAAAAGAAAATTGGAAGTACAAGTAGTCCACGATTAATGGCCACAAGAGAGCCCAAAATTTCTGTTATTAAGAAATTTGTTAAGTGACTTTTGCCTCATTTTACGACCTTTCTTGCCACAGTTGTTAAATGAATCACTGTAGTGAAACTGGCTTCCCAATTAACTTTGCTTGTCAGAAGGCCGTGAAAGGTGATCACATGGCCTTGAGATGCAACAATGGTGGTAATAATAATAATAATAATAATAATAATAATAATAATAATAATAATAATAATAATAATAATTTTATTGTCATTGTACATGTATACACAGTATACCCATAACAACAAAATTCACTTAACACCCTAAGACCAGGTCCAACACACATAACAATCCCCAAATACACTCCCACCCACCACAATTCCCCACCCCTAAACCACCACCCAACCATCCACACAACAGACCAATTAATACTGTCCAACAGCTCACTGATGATGGCCCTGATGATGCAACAATGGTCATGACTATGAACCAGCTACCAAGCATCTAAATTTTGATCACATGATCATGGGATGCTGCAAAGGTCATAACTGTGAAAAATGGACTTAAGTCACATTTTTCAGTGCCGTTGTAACTTTGAATGGTCAGTAAACTAAATATTGTAAGTTGGGGACTATCTGTAACTTCTTTATAATCTTTTTCTTTTGATTTCTGCATTTTTGTTTTTTCTCTTTTTTTATTCTAAATATTAGTTTTTATTAGTTTTTGTTGTTTCAAAATTCTAATATAGTTTATTATCAAAAAAGCTTCTAGACATATGTGGAAAGGTGGGCTAAATCACTGCTATAATATATTTATGACCTAAATGTAACCTCTAACTAGTTGTGCCCAATCATTTAAGGAAATGAAGCAAGCAGACAAATCCTCCACAGAGATATAGAATGCAAAGGTCTAAAAGAAAATACCAATTTACTGACTTACAATCTATTTCAGCCTGAGCTAAAAGACTGTATAAGTGGTTCTGTTTTGTAACTGTTTATTCTGCAGGGCTATTTTGCGATTTGGTTCATTTTTAAAATTTTTAACATAATATTCCTTTTCTTTTATCCTGCAGTTTATGGATCATCCAGCTTGTCCACTGAATGGTCCCCACACTGGCAATTTATTTTACACATTCCCTAAATTCTTGGGAGGTTATCCTTATCAAAGGGCAGCATTTGCAGAATTGTGGTGTAAAGGACTGTGGGAGCCAGGTATAGAAGTCACCAGGAGGTACATCTGTATAAGTGTTTGTCTCTGACTCATAATTACCTGGATCTGGGAAGCATGCAAATCCATGGTGATAATGTGGTCTGCTCCAGCAACTGATAACATGTTGGCAACAAGTTTTGCAGAAATGGGAGCCCTGCTCTGAAGAAACAAAATTTGGATTTTATGAACTTTGAAAGTAATTCTTAAAAGTCTACATTTATTGCTACAAATTATTTTTATACAAAACAAGTAGAAATTCCATCAAAAATTGTACTGTTCTTTCCAAACAGTAATGTTCTTATTCAAGTTAAAACTCAACAGGCATGTTTTTCTGGAATATTATTTTTTCATAGTATTGGCCTTACCAAGCTATAACAAGCTTTGTCCCTCCCATCTTTGTTCTGCATTTTTTTGTTTTTGTTTTAATGACACAGCAAGTGACAGTGGAACTGTGCAGTGCTTCAAGGCAAAGAAAAAAGTGCTTCAAAGAATGAAGAAGCATTCTGAAGATATCGGTCTGCACACCTTGTTAAAGCAGCCATATATTTTCCTGGGATTGTCATTCTCTATAGCTACTCTGCAGTCCCTTAAAAATGTTTGGTTTATGGAGTGGTGGACATACGCTACATTAATTAGAAGGCCTAGGCAAAGTGCTTCTTCTTAATTCAGAATTATATGTACTACACAATTCAACCAGGCATTACAGTTGTTCAGTTCCTTTGATTTGTGAACAATCCATGCAAATATCTCACAATTAAAGGAAAAATGACAGCTCACCAAAAAGGAATATTGCACATAACAAAACTGCAAGATTTCAAGCAGTGATTTAAATACTAAAAAGCCATGAGGCAGAAAACTTTCATAAATTTCATTTCAGCAAGCAAAAGCAAAAATAATCATTCAAACAAAATGCAAAACAGATGTTTTTTTTAAAAAAGAGATGAGATAACAGCTATGTCATTTACATCAAAAGTTATATGGTAAAATTCAATTTAAAGCTTATGGTTAGGGGAGCAATAGTAGACAACTAAAAGACCAGTAATTATTTCAAAGTAATATTTGAGGTTGAACCTCAGAAAAGATATAACCTGTAAGCAGCCCAGAGTCACCTTGTAAAGGAGATGGGCAATATAAAAATTAAACAAACCAATAAATAAATACAATTAAAAACAAACATCAGCCAGGTTTATTAAGGCAAATTGTGTTTTTTGGAAAGAACAACTCTGAGAATAGGGTTTCAACCAGTTATTCTAGTTTATCTAGAATATTACTACCACAAAGTCCAAAGAAAGGGAGAAAAGTTAAAGACAGTTAGGTAGAGTTAATACAAATATAGGACAGGGAATTAACTTTTTACAGGAATCCTCAGGACTATTATCTCTAAACAGCCCTAAAACTATTCCAAATCTTTTAAAATTACAATTTGCTTCAGAGAGCAAGCATCACTAAAATGCATTATTTCAAAGATGTCCAAAGGCAGCAAAAAAGGGGATTCTTTTTGTTTTACAAAAAATTAAAGATAACAGTAGCCACACCACTTTTGGTGATGAAGTGGGCACATCTATGTAAATTTTTGCAGCAGTAACACTGATTTGCCATTGACTTCTTTCAACCTTCTAATCTACAGTCCTGATGGTCCTACTTCAAACAAATAACAGGACTGTTGATATCTCAAACAGAGTCATTCTAAACCAAAAAGCCAACTTCAAATTCTTCATCCACTTGTTTACATTTTGGAACAAACTCCCTGAAAGAAGTTTCCTTCACTTTCATCATACGGTACTTTGAAATTTCAAGAATTCAGATCTAGTTTTGATAATACACAAACATGTATTTTTCCCTATGTGAAACATTTATTTTTCCTAGGTATTCCTAGTAACAAATATCTGAAGAACAAGCAATGAAGCCATTATCAAAAATCTGATATGTTACAGACATACAACTTTTTATGATGACACTGATTCAGAAAAGCTGCTGAACCTTATTCAACAGTTGGGCTCAGGCAGGTGAATTTGTCTACCACACTTTTTGACTTACACTTTTCTAGAATGCTATGAAGTTAAATGACATGATCTTACTTCTCATGCTTATGCCACCAACTGATAAAATTTTCTCTCTTGTAATACTCATAATGTGGAAAAATATCAACTTTTGCTACTTCTGCAATAATATAGAAGCACACTTTGCTTATACAGCTCATGTACAACACACACAAGTTTGAGCAAATAGGCAGATTTAAAGCTTTCTTGGTCTGGCAAGTATTTAAGATATTGTTTCAGCTAACATATTTACTTTGGAAAAACTTTGTATTGATTTCAGTATGAACTTTGTCACACTAACAAAAAATTGCTAACTTATTTGTAATGGCAAAAGTCCCAGGCTCTTGCTTTTACAGTGCCTAAGGATAAAGCTTGCTCCAATGGTAATTAAATATTATGCAATGAGACTCCAGCAGTTGAGATAAAAATGGGTATGCTGAGATTGTAATAATCCATGGTATATTTTAGAGTTAAGATAGCTGCAAGGTACCACTTACCCATCTACCTTGGTCCTATATAGGAAAACACAATAAAAGCAAATTAATGAAATGTGCAAATCCTCATATGCAAGAACAGGATAAATTTAAAAACCATTTCAGTCAAATTTATCAAAATCCCAACTGACTTTTCTCATTTACAAAGATGTAGTATTATAAACAAAATATTATAGGGTTCATTAAGAAACAGATCTATTCATGCATTTGAAGATGGATGTTGCATATGATTTGAAGAATTAAACAAGTAAATCACTTTTGAAATTTCTAGTTTCAATATTTTCATTTATGAAACAATGTAAGTCAGAAGTGAGACTTTTAAGATCATGTGTCCACATGCAGAACTTATATATAGTATTCAAAGAGAATACAAATATATATTGTAACAAATACAGGGTATCTTTGAAGTAGAAACAATTTAAAAATCCATTTAGGAAAAAGTCACAATTGTTTAATATTAGCATTTGAATGGAATAAGGGCATTGAAACTCTTCTCCCAAGCCTTTAGCAAGGGTGAATGAAGCCCCTTAAGAGTGAATGGGATTTCCTTTTTTCCCATTTCTGTGGGTTATTATTAACTTTGCTATCTTTTATTTTTTTATGCTTGTTTCTAATTGTATTGTTTTAGAATATGTGTTTATTTGTGAATTGTTCAGGGTTGTTGGGAGATATACAAATTTAATAAATAAAATAACTAAAGATAACTATGAAGTATATAAGCAAAACTGAAGGGGAAGAAAACTGCCATGAGACAGCATACACCATGGTGACTATTAAGTACAACTTCTAATGTGGTAACTACTGGAGATTATTGTTCACATAAATGGTAGATTTTCTTTACTATACAAAGCATTTGGGTAAAAAATGAAAATGACTGTTTCACTGACTTTCAAGAGTATCTCACTTGATTATCTAACCATAGGTTTTCAACTGTTGTGCTCACAGTTGCAAAAATTGTGGTAGCCAAACACTGAAACCCAAGAAAATATATAATCAGAAGCAGATTATTAAGGTATGGCCAGCAGCAGCAGCAGCAGAATTAACAGAATTAAAGGAAATAATTAAACATAGCATGGAAAGATTTGTATAAAATAGCATATTTTTCTTCTTTGAAAGCAACACTAGACACAACATAATTTATTTTGTACAGAGGAATGTAATATTTTGTTCCATTCACGTGGACACACATATAGCATACATCTGTAAAAATATTTTAGTAAAATACGTTTTAAAAATAAAGACTTGAATTTCTCTTCCTCCTTTTCATGGTGGTGGCTTTGGAGAACAGTCTTTTCTTATTTAAAGTGGAGTGAAGGAAGAAACATGTTCCAAAATCAGGGCATTGTTTCCTAACTTTCTTTCCTTTTCTCTTGTACTTTGCTTGTCATCAGACTTTAAGTGAAGTTCTAATTTATTTACATCTAAAGAAATTATGATTGGGCATTCTACTTTCATGGCTCTGAATCTTAATTTGGGCCAGAACCTTTGTATTTCCCTGTAGTGATACTATATTTCCTGGCAATAGAAAAGCATGCATAGGTTGCACATGTTAAGCTAATTTTAAAGGCAAGTTTAAGATATACAACTTGACTACCATTGGTCACATAATTTAAATGGTAAACAAACGTGGTTAACATTATACAACTTTCTTACCAGATTAGAAGATGCTGAAAAAAATGAGGTCACAATATAGCAATAATCCAAACTGGCTTTAAGAATTCTTTAGCACTGTATATTACAGACTAAACATTTGTAGCCACATAGTCTGAAGAATACATGAAATGCATTGCCAATTTCTCTCAATACTTCAGTAAAGTTTAAAATTACTTTTAAATGGAAAAAAATTACAATAAAAAGTACAATAAACATTTTGCAGTAGCTCAGATGCTCAATAAATTTAGTGTCCTAACCAAGTTTAAGAATTATTAATAATTGTTTTAGATTAGAATTTTAGAACAGAAGGTTTTAGAACAGAATTTTTTTTTTCGCTATTGTTTCTGGTTCCGAGAACCTTAAAATAATACAGTAATTCTTCTGTAGCTCTGTATACCACTTTAATCTCCTTCCCTGCCATGGAAAAAGAAAAATTATACTTATACTTAGCCAATCTGATATAAGTAAAATAATTGTCTTATAAAAATGCTCTTTTTTTCCATTTTAAATAATATAACAGAAAAAGGCAGACTTGTAATCCTAAAAAACTTTGGCTTTTTAATATATCATCATAGTTCTCATTTTGTGCAATAACAATATTGTTGGCTCTCTTTCCTACCTTCCAAAACTCTTGAGGGAGCAAGAGCTGAGGAATGTGAAGCTGTGCACTTCACAAAATATTGTACCAAACTAATCAGTTACGAAACAAATAGTTTGCCTGTAAATAAATTCTCTTTGTTTCAGGGCACTAGCTTCAGAATCTTAATAAATTGGCTAATGAAGAATCCCTACCCCTCACTTACCTTATCTTTCTTATCTTGCCTGGCATAAGGAAAACATGGAATTACTGCTGTCACACGGGAAGATGATGCAATCTTGCAAGCATTGATCATGATGAGAAGCTCCATCAAGTTGTCATTTATTTCTCCACAACCACTTTGGACGATGTACACATCTTCTCCTCTAACACTTTCACCAATCTCCACACTGAAAGATTAAAATATGTGCTGTGAAGCAATGACAACTGAGCACTCTAATCTTACAGACCATTAACATTTTGCATTCATAATTGACTTCTTTCCAAATTAGTCCTCTTCAGAAATAGATAAAAGTAAGCAGGGAGTGGTTACGTGCTGAGCCTGTTTGCATTCCTTTTCAGATGAAGGCCCCCATTCATTTATGGACTTATTTATTTTCATTCATATATTCACATGCTTAGCTTCATCATGGGATTCATTTATTCTTTATGCAGTTTAGAGGCTACCCAAGTCTATAAGACCATATCTGGCTTACAACTTTCAAGCCAGGAAACAATAAAAGGTCATCCAGGGGGAAAAAGTCAGTAACACAAAAGGTCTCAGCATCTACCTTATACCCCAAGGTCTAGGAAAGTAGTCAGATTTTTCAACAACTTTCTGAATAACATCAGGGTGAGAACCATAGACCTCTGGGGACATTTTTGGAAGGGTGGGAATCAGTAACAATATTCCAAAAATAATGAAAGGTTTGTTCTACTGTTCCTTAAGGAGACAATTTTAAAATGCACTTTTTAAAAACAGCTGCAGGAAAGCTAGATATCTCATTTGTACCCTAACACGAGTCTTCTCTCAAGCCAACACCCTGAGAGCAGTTTAAGTCATCCTGTTCTGTAGATTGGGCAATCAATAGCATTCAGGCTGAACTTCTGCACCTCTTAAAAAAATGAGGGAGAAAAGATTTTTGAGGTATCATTATTTTTGTTGTAGAATTCATTTTTAAAAATAATATCCATAACAAATAATGGAAGCAACAGTTCAAATCATGTATGAAGCTTCACTGCACAAAAAACAACAGAACTGAACCTAGGAAAGAAACAAGAGCAATGGAGTCATTTCAATCCATCCCATCAGTAAGAATGGAAATACATTTTTATGCCTGCAGCCAAGTACACACTTGCATTTAGCCATCTGAAAACTCAGCATTACATCTGAAATGCACATGGGACAATACTTTCCTTGGTATTTGGCTGTCTGCTTAGGGGGGAAAAATGCAACTCAGAAAGGAACCTATACTTGTTTTACAGACTAAATCACTTCAAGATGGAGGAATGTAATTGTATACTAACTTGAGCTTCCTACCCCAATTCAACTTTCCAATTGCTATACTATTTTATAATGTACAAAGTAGCCCTAAAATGCAATAAATTGGCCCAACATACAATACATGAGACATCCAGAATTAAGTGAATATGGAAGTTTTAAAGACATTCCTTCTTTTTTTTATCTATATACTACTGAAACTCTTTGTGTCTATTTGATTGTTTGTAACCTTCAGTTGGGTGAAATAGTGCATCATAGGGCAGCATTTTTTGAATCAACATACATTAAATGGTCTAATTTACAGAATGTAAATTACAGAATGTGTCCAAAATCCAGGACATTACCCCATGGGATTGAACTCTAGCAAAGTTGTGGCTGCTTCAGCCACAGCCAGGTGATTGTCATTTTCAACAATCATGGCCACCTTCCTAAAGAAAAAACAACAACGAAACATCAATGGGGAAGATCATTCCTGTTTCCACAGGTCACGTTGTCTAACTGAAGTTATAAGAGCCTAACTTTTGCATCAGACTGTTACAGAAATCACTTTATTCCGCATGTATCAAGGACAAAATTACTAATTAACTAATCAGCCTCCTCTCCTCTTCACCCCCCATCCAATTTAAGCAATCTTCAGAAATGACGATATAGATGAAAGGGCATTAAGTAAGGTTTTTTTTTCAACACATCATCTATGTTTGTTTTATGCAACTTATTAAATTTGGTAATTCAGATCTTTCTGTTCAAATTCTCTATTAACGCATGCCAAATCAGTAATTAGGAAATGAAATGAAAACTATGTGTAAACACATGATCTGATTCTGTAATTGAAAATTACTACTTCTTTGGGAACAATAAGTTAATCATATTGCCTTTCTACTTTGCCATGGTAGACATGGTCAATACAATTTTAAAAACAGTGTAAAATTAAAACAGACTAAATCTGATACAATGAACAATACATCATATCACACAACTATAACATATTAAAAGATGTTCCACATTTTTATTAAAGTTTTAATATTTTTTAAAAATAAACATAAAATAATATTAATGATAAAATACTAACTAAGCAGTGGTGTTGAAGTCAAAGTTTTCAATTGCCCAATTTTTTATTATAAAGCAGTCTGTAAATACTTTTATAAAACAGAAATAGTGAATGTTCTTTGCTTCCCTACAGTCAAGAAATAAAAGATAAGAACAATACAGAACATTCTGGGCACTTGGGGAGCGTAGAGGCAATCTAACCAGTTTGCCTTCTGGCCAGTGGTCATTTTGTGACTGGCCATGTCAACAATGGAAACCATTTATAGTCAATCCCACAACGGTAACCATGTTGTGAGAAATCCATGGCTGGCCCTCACAATTCAGAATATAATCACCTTGCTAACTTTCCTTTGGTGGGACAAGCCTATTTGGTTCCCTATTTTAACTAAAGGTAGTCCTCAACCTATAACCATAACTGAGCCCAGAATTATGCCTGTAAGTCTTTGTGGTCATAAGTTGAGGTACTCATATGACCAGAAGTAATATTCCAGCCTTTTTCATTGTGGTTGTTAAGCGAACCAATTCACTTGAATGGCCATTTTATGCTGGAAATCAGCAAAAAATGCCAGAAACCAACAAAAATACATCACAAATTACAGTCACGTAATCGCAGAACACCACAGCCGATTGTAGAGCCGACCTGCAAGGCATGCAGATATGTAGCCAGGGTGCACAGTGTAACCATTTATAATTATCAGCTGTTAAATAAGGACTAGCTGTATATCACTCTACTGTCAAAGCAACACAATGCACCCATTACGAGTATAGTTTATATCCCATTCCATTTCACTGAATTCAGGTTAGTGCAACCATTTTGTGCAGAAAGCTGAACACCTAATAAAAAATTTACCTATGAAACTGACTTTAGTTTATGCCTAAATTTCCTTTCCCACCCATCCAGAAGAGCTAATTTAAGAAAACAAGACCAGTTTTTGCAGTTATGCTTCTCTCTAAATTAGACAAACATTGTGTCTACATTACAAGAATAGATCAGCAAGTAAAGAGCAGCATTTTCAACAAGTGTGAAACAGTACTTTTACTTATTTATGTATTTTACATGGCCACCCGCCTCATAGCAGCGACTCTGGACAGCGTACAAAGATGTGACACATGCAGACTGCCCTCACAACTCTACCATTCAATAGACAGCAGTTGATAAACAATTGCTTAGCTCTGATGGGATAACATCTACAAGCTGTTCCCAAAATGACACACATACTGATTAAACTATTGGTAGAGAGGGATGGAAAGATAGGGCAGAATGGAATCAACCCTTCTTTGAATTGGGGTGGGTAGATTTTATATCTAATGTGCACCTTTCAAATTCAAAGTTAAAAAGTGATTTATTTATTATTTAGTTATTATATTTATATGCTGCCCATCTTGCTACTGGAGACAACTCTGGGTGGCTTATAATATATATGCTTTGGTGCATGTGGAGGTCTCAAACATAGTGCTTATCTTCAACTTTTTAAAGCTTCCATGTCTTTTCTCAGGAGCAAGAAAGTGTGACAGAATAGTCTAACTCAAATCTAGGCCTTCAATTATCTTGAAATGAGTTCAGATAACCTATAATATAATTTTTTTTTAATTTTAGTTATATTATTACCTGAATCTGTATTATGTTCAGGAGCAATGTTAAATTACAGACAGTTGTTTTGGAAAGCATTGTAAATTAAACATTGTAAGCTAGTATTTTAAGAACATTTATAAAGTTACCTGTTTGGCAATACTGCCACATGAACTCTTAATTCAGATATCACAAAAGAAAAGGACGAATTATTAATTGTTGATGTTTATATCCCATCTTTCAGTGAAATTTCCAGAGGAATAAATACAATCGAGGATACAAATTAAAATACATCGCCTATGTGTAAATGGATCATGGAGTTGTGTGTTACATTTAAACAAACAAAAAAACAAACAACCCCCCCCCCAAGATTAGTTCTCCCAGCCAATCAATTTAAGCACTGTAGTAGAGATATACTATCTCACGCTTCTCCAGTGAACTATGTTATATGAACAGCTCACAAGGGATGTATAATATTAACAATCCTTTCCCACCCATTTATGAGGCTGTTTCATTTTTCCCTGCCTGTGGCATATATGGGGGTGAAAGGAGCTGACTACGTTGTTGAGGTTTCCTTTTTTTAGGGAAAGAAGTAAGAAAGAAAGCAGAAATTTCTGTCTGCTTTACAATGACTGAATGAGTTCAAATGGCAAAGGATCTCCATCTAGTGTCTGATTGCATGCAGATAAATCTTTTGGAAAGGGAGAATATAGCTATATTATCAAATGCAAAATACAATTAAAAATGAAAATATTTTACAATCTCAAAACATAAAGCTAGTTAAGGCTGAGCAGCATAAAAGATTAATATTGTAGTTCTATACAAAACCACTTTGAAAAATTTCGTTAACTTCAAGAGGATTTATAATGCTTGTGCACAGCAGAAATGGAGAACCAAAGAAGGTTCTTCACTTATTCATGAATGCTTTCTGAACATTAACCATGATGGCTAGGTCTGATGGAAGCTGATCTCCATATCATCTAGATGGCTTTCATCTTAGCACGCAGGAATGAAATCTTGCCTGACTAGAAGTTAGCCATTGCACTTTAATTTAGCCATATGACAATTTCTAGTCAGGTAATATTACCAGTTTTCAAACCCGTTAAAAGAGACACACTTAACAAGTAGCAAGAAACAGTAATTTTGGAGGAGACTGGTAAAAGAGATTGAACATGCTGACCAAATGTTGATTCTGGAATTCATTCCCTCAACTGGTCCAAAAGAACAAAAGTTTGTTGACCGTCAGGGCAAGCCTTATCAATGTACACAGACATTTTCCTTGGAGTTGTGTGGAAATAGCCTGAATTTCAGGAAGAGGATTAGTAGTATTTTAATACTAAGCCAATTGGTTAATTGTTCACTTCTAATAATGCACAGTGCAAAACAGCCACTCATGTAATAATGTTCTGCTAAGAACAGAACAAATGCAAGTCAGCAAGATCTTTCCTAGACTGGATGCCTTCCAAACATGGAGGTTCTACAGATCGTAGAATTGACTTCACTCAATCTGGCCAACTATCAGCCATGTTATATGAGAATTATGGAAGCTACAGTTTTAACATGTTTAGAGGGAACCAGTTTAGAGAAGTCTAGGTTAGAAATACAACTTGAGATGGCCTAATAATATTTGCCCATCAGCAAAACAAAACATCAAGTTACAAATGTTTTCTATAAAGACTGACATCAATTTCCCACTCACAGTGACATATGGTAACTTTGGGCCAGTTACCCTCTCTCAGCCCAGTCCACCTCCCAGGGTTGTTGTGAAGTAAGAGAGGAGGAGGAAAGTGTATTATGTACTTTCACCACCTTGCGTTACTTATGAACAGAAATAAATGTGGGATAAAAATCTAATGACAGATAGTAACAAAAAGACAAAAACATCAGAAAAGTATCAGTATCACTTCATTTCCTATTACTTAATAACGGAGATTAACTCAAGGATGGTGAAGTGAGGTTGAATATAGGAAATCAGCTTCAGATAGCAACTTCCATTTCCTGTGAAGATTATTGGTTATTTCGCAAAATTACTCTAATGATAAAATATGACTTCATACTTTCTTAAGAAGTTGACTACAGAATCCAACTGTACTCTCCTAAAACAATTTTATTTACAAGACACATTGGGGAAAAAATGAAGATAAAAAGACAAATCAGCATCAAGAGAATTTTCTTGATAACATTACAAGAGTTGATTTGTCATTATCTTCTTCCGCAATGGTATTGGGTATTTCTTAGGGGAGGGGAACTTTCTGGTTTACTCTGCTGCCCCAGTTTTTCTCCAACTCAAGTACTGTACTAACTAGATCGAATTCTGCTTAGTTTTTTGAGATCTGTCAAAGTTGATTAGCATTCAAATTAAGCATAAATGAAAAATACACAAATAGATCAAGCATAAGACTAATGCAGCATAACATTAATGAATTTGCAATGAAACTAAAAAGAATAAACATGCATTCAAAAATAGAGAAGCATTTTACATAAAATACTCACATGGAGGCAGAAAAATTGAAGTGCAAATATTGGAACAGATAAAAAGGAATTGGCAAGCAAGGACTAAAAGTGAATTGACAAAACCTTGGGGTTTTATGCTACTTCAGCTCTCCAAGAATTAACTGAAGAATGGATGCCAAATCCAATTCTGTTTTTAAAATATTTTCCATGAAATATTCTGTGTCCTCATATTCCTTTATAACAATAGTAATGGGTATCCCTAGTTTATAAAAGAGATTACAGGGAAATATAACTGGCTATTGGCATCAGTCATTTTCAACTCCTAGTGACCATATACATTTTCTTCATGCTGATCTATCCCTAACCTGTTCTTTCAAGTCTCAAAATATAATGATAACATTTAAGTATCCTAAGATATGACACATAGAAGAAGGAATAGGCTTATCTTGTTGCAGAACATAGATTAAAACGGGAAGGAATTACGTTCATGCTAGATATAAAGAGGAGCTTTTTGACTGTACAATGCCAGCCTTTGGAACAGACTGAGCCCTTGAAGTGGTGAATTCTTTCCTAGAGTTCTTCAACAAAGTCTGATGGTCATTTGTCCAACATTCCTGGCAGATCCTGTACTGAATTGGACTAGTTGACTTTCATGGTCTCTTTCAATTCTGTTACTCCATTACTATGAGACAACTTAATATAATACAGAGTAAGTGCTTTTGTTAATCAAAAGGAGAAAAAGAACAATAAATAATAAAATGAACTGAATTCTTGAGTTAATGTGACTGATAACACAATGTGACTGATAATACAATAAACACACATATAGATTAAACTTAGAAAAATAAGCCTATTTAACAATGTTAATTTACTTAAATAGCTTTATATTATTCTGTTACTTGCTTTCATAACAACATGCTATTCAGAACAACCACTGTTATTGGTTCTTGATTGCTTTATGTTTACTATGGAGGAACATATGTAATAAGCTTTGTCTATGCAATTATTAATGAATATCCAGAGCATTTCACAGCTAG
The DNA here is from genome assembly GCF_059756535.1 of Pantherophis guttatus. Classification (NCBI taxonomy): domain Eukaryota; kingdom Metazoa; phylum Chordata; class Lepidosauria; order Squamata; family Colubridae; genus Pantherophis; species Pantherophis guttatus. The sequence continues at coordinate 85,418,211 of NC_142067.1, forward strand.
ATCACAGGAGGTGACATAATGGGATCTGGAGTAAATAAGAGTAATCCTGTTCCCTGAGTTAATTTAGAGCAGTTCAAGGAGAAAATGTTAAGCACATATATTTAAAAATAAAGAACTACAGTGTACTTAGAAACACTCTATAACAAATCTTGTGAAATGTAAACTATTTTTCAATGCTGTTCAATGCATGTTCTCTTAATCACATAAGTGCAATATTTCCAAGTGAAATTAGTTCAGAAGGAAAAACTTTCACATTATTTGTAATTTTGCTTGATGACTTGCCTAAACCTTTTTCCTAGTCACATGATCACTGGAAAACAGAACATTTGCTAAGCAGCAGCAAGAAAGTTAGGTAATCATGAAATCAACAGAGCTTTTAAAAACATTGTTCAGTTTTCATAAACAAGACTGTCACCATGAAGAGAAAAACAGTTTAAAGCTAGTAATAAAGTATATGTAAAGCAAAGTGAGTAGAGGGGATCATTAGTATCAGCAGTTTTGGTTAGTTGCTAGTTACAACTTGTGACCAAAACACAGCCTTAAAAGTACATCTTGGAAATCTTATACAAGATGTATTTTGAGTTTATGACAGTAAGTGGAGTATTTTTAAACTCAGAACTAATTTGCCCATAATTCACTTGGATGATTACCCAGAGAGATTTTATGTATCAATATGATCCTATTTAAAAAAAGATCATGCCAACAAATACAAAAGGACTGTTGTCCAAAAGTACTGAAAATGAGATAATATTCCAGATAGTGTACCGAGGCTACAATTTGTGGCTAAGCAAATCTGTTGATGTATAACGTAGGTAGCAACTTCCAGACTAAACACACCGGTGTATACAGGAAGCAAAGGGATTAAAGCGGCTTCTAGTAGGAACTTTTTTTTTTAATGCCAGCAAACCCATCCAGAGCACTGTTCTTCTGAACGCATGCAAGATTTATTTCATAAAGTTCTCCCCGATTGTTTATTCAGCAGTCTCTTCCCCCGCCCCACATCAGAAGTCTCATAATGACACTAATAGTAGTCTTGTCCTCCATCAAGACCCATCCACGCAGGAACTGGGCGAGACTTTTACACGCGACTGGGGGAGGCTGCGCATTTCCACAAATCCTTGGCTGCACAATTCACTTACGGGGTTCACACCCACCCTTCTTTTATCTGCCGCCCCAACTTCCACCATCCTGAGTGCAAAGGAGTGCAAATCCTCCTCGGGGGGTGGCAATGAGAACTGCGGGGATAACATCCAAGGGAGGCAGAGGAGGGCCGACCCGTCGCCCTTAGGCTCACCTGGTCTCCTGGTTGCTGAACTTCTTCGTCACCACCTTCCCCAGGTCCAGCCCCAGGCGATCAGCCACCCGTTGGGACAAGTCCTGGTGAGAACTCCCGCTGAAGAGCACGATGTTGGGCATGGCTGGGCACAGAAGGCCGAAACGAACCAGAACCGGGGAAGAGGAGGAGGAGGAGGAAGAAGGGGAACGAAGCCACGCGAGGGAGAGAAAAGAGAGCTGCCGCGCGCCACAGGCCGACCAAATAACCGCGGCCCCGCCTCCCCCCTCGTGGAAAGCGCGCCAGAAGGCCGCCCTCCCCTCGGCCCGCCCCCATCGCTCTCCGGGGCCACCGAGGCAACGGGCGGAGTGGGCGGGGCCAGGCCCTGGTGACGTTTTAGAAGGGCGGGATTCGAAGGGGGAAAGAAAGGTCGCGTGGGGGGAATGAGGCCTAGAGAGAGAAAAATACAATGTCTATAATGTGATAACCCCCAATTTAAATTTCCTGCGTCGTGCTTGAAGAACTTGCCGGAAGGAGGGTCAAATTGTGTGGAAGTTTATCTCGGGAAAGTGTTCCGCTTAAGAATGCAATGCTCTTACATTTTTTTATCTCTCTGATGAGGGGAAGGTATTATGGATGATGGGGAGCAAAGGTTGACGGGAAGGAGGTCCCGGTGGATGGAAACGGGATCCTGAAAAGGGAGGGAGCAGTTTGGGTGGAACCTGGTCATCCTGCTGTATTCGGAGAATGTGTTCCACGCTGATGGGTCTTACATTTCTTTTATTCATTAGTTCATAAATCAGGAAATTCTGTGCAGTTAAAATATGCTACAGGTAGTCCTCGATTTACAACCATTCATTTACTGACCTTTCAAAGTTATGGCACTGAAAAAGAGACTTATGACCATTTTTCACACAATGGTTGCAGCATCCCCATGGTCATGTGATCCAAATTCAGGGGCTTGGCAACTGGCATGTATTTATGATAGTTGCATGATGATCACCATTTTTAACCTTCCCAGCCAGCTTCAGACAAGCAGTCAATGGAGGAAGCCAGATTTGCTTAATGACTACACGATTTACCTAACAACTGCAGTGATATGCAGTCATAAAATGGGGCAAAACTGACCTAACAACTGCCTTCCTTAACAAAAATGTTGGGCTCAGTTGTGGTTGCAAATCAAGGATTATCTGTATTGTATATAATAAACCAGCCTACCAGATTTGATCTACAAAAAACAGGAGGACTTCTAGCTAACATTCTGGCTGGGGAAATATGGGAGTGTAAGGCCACACATCTTAAAGTTACCAAGATTGAGAAACACTGATCTAGATGGCTGCAAAGATGTCTCCAGGTTTTTATTTATTTATTTTTTATATATATTAAAAAAAACCCTGGAGACATCTTTGCAGCCATCTAGATCAGTGTTTCTCAACCTTGAGATAGATTGTTACATAGATAGATAGATAGATGATAGATAGATAGATGATAGATACCCTGTTTCCCCCCAAATAAGACATCCCCTGATAATAAACCCAATTGGGCTTTTGAGCGCATGGCAATAAGGCCAAGTGCTTATTTCAGGGTTCAAAAAAATATAAGACAGGGTCTTATTTTTGGGGAAACACGGTAGATAGATAGATAAAAATAATTTTATCATATCCAAGTCCATACCATTTAGGAGTCTTCAGAGAATCAGAAGTTACTGATTTTATATAGATTTCATACTGAGAACCTCCAGATATAGGTACAGCTCACATGATTCTGGTTCTTGGTACAGGTTGTCCTTGACTTACACCCACAATTGAGCCAAAATTTTCATGGCTAAACAACAGTTGTTAAATGAGTTTTATCCCATTTTACGACTTTCCACAATTGTTAAATGAACCACTGCAGCGGTTAAATTAGTAATATGGTTGATAAGTAAATCTGGCTTCCACATTGAGTTTGCTTGTCAGAAGTTCGCAAAAATTAAGCACATGACCCTGGGACTCTGCAATTGTAATAAATACAGGGCAGTTGCCAAGCATCTATATTTTGATCACATGGCCATGGGGAAGCTGCAATGGTCATAAGTATGAAAAACGGTCATATATCACCAGTGCCATTGTAACTTCAAATGGTCACTTAAATGAATGGTTGTAAATTGGTGACTACTTGTATTTCCTGTAGTGGTGTATCAGTTGCTTGTCCCTCTACTACTGATTTTAATTATACTCTACATTAATTCTTATTATTTCCTTATTTGTACATTGTTCAAATATATATTCAGATATTTGTCTAAAGGCAGCATAAGTAATAAAATATTGATGGAACTACTGACATGGGTTGCACATGAACAGATATACTGTATACCCACTACATAGGAGGATTCCTCTCCCCTTGCCCCCATCCTATTGGGGGTCTCAACAGATTTTGATACTACCAACCATGGTTTATTTCCATAGCATGCAAGGATTGGTGAGAGGAGAATACTGTGTTGCAGTGGTTCTCTTTCCAGAACAGGTAGTTCCAGAAGAAAGAATGGAAGAAATTGGCCCAGGCCTTGGCATTCTGCCCTTGGTTAATATCAACATGGAACCACTCAGGAATTATTTGCCAACATGTAATTAATTAACTATGTTGATGATTCCCAGTTGTGTATGTTCGCGTTGTTTAAGCGATACAGCTGAAGGTTTGATTCATTGCCTGGATGTTTTCAGTCTGGATAGGGAGAAACAGACTCGGACTTAACCTGCAGTAAGACAGAATGGTTGTTGATTCAAATGTCTTCAAATTTCAGAGAAATCTAAACTTGATTAGATGAAGTTACTCATCCAGAAGACAGCAGATTGTGCAGTCAGGCTTTTCCTGGAAACATAGCTCTTGCTCAGAACTTTAGGCAACCCAGAGAGTCATCTAGGTACCCAAATAGAAAAAAATCCAAAATAAAAAATCTGATAATTTTTCCTCCTTGGTTTATAATTTATCTTTTTTCATTTTTCAAAAATACTTACTGAAAAGTTCAGTTGAGTGGTAGTGAGTAGCATACTAGCCAGATGTGGCAAGTCATGAAAAAGAAATTATTACGTCTGTGGATCTGTTAGCTTTTAATATTACCAAAGCAAAACAAAAGTTTCTTAAGAAGATACTGAGTGAGCAAGTTGTGTGACTATTGGGGCTATCACAGAGAAGAGGGGGACAACCTATTTTCCAAAGCATCCGAAGGCCAGACAAGGAACAATGGATGGAAACTGATCAAGGAGAGATTTAACCTAGAAATAAGGATAAATTGTGTGACAGTGAGAACAATCAACAAATGGAACAGCTTGCCTTCAGAAGTTGTGGGTGCTTCATCACTGGAGACTTTCAAGAAGAGACTGGAAAGCCACTTGTCAGAAATGGTATAGGGCAGGGGTGTCAAACTCACTTTGTCACGGCAGCGTCACGTGACATATCAGGACTTTTCCCCCCTTCACTAAACCGGGCGTGGGCATGGCTAGGGTGTGACGCTTCCGGCCCATGGGCCAGGAGTTTGACAGCCCTGGTATAGGGTCTCCTGCCTAAGCAGGGGGTAGGACTAGATAACCTACAAGATCCCTTCCAACTCTGTTATTGTTCTTATTCTATCAGGTTATCAAAATTATACCCAGAAAAGTGATAGCAATATACCTGTGCATGTTTGCTCAACGGTTAAATATAATTTTGCAGAATTGTCATATCACAATTTTAATTGCATGACAACAATTTTAATTACATTAGCATACAATTGTTATATGATAATGGGTGCTAATGTAATTAAAATTGTTTACTGTGTTTTATAGTAAATACCTGAGAAAAGGAAACATGGATGGTAAAAGTGTAAAATCTCAAAAAGAAGAAATGAGGGCATGAAATTTGAAATTCCTAACAAATCAGATGAGCCAAATCGCGGGGTGTGTGTGTGTGTGTGTGTGTGTAGCAAATTATAACTAAGTTGCCAAAATGTCTAGAGCTAGAAGAGCAGATAGCATATATATAGCTCTGACACCTTTTGCAGCAGTTGTGGCCTTTTCTGGAATGAGAAACTTTAAGAATAGTTGTGCATTGCCTTATGTCATAATTACTGTGATTATTCATCAGAGGATAGGACAAGAAGTAATGGGTGGAAACTTGTTAAAAAGAGATCCAAGGAGAAATTTTCTGACAGTGGGAACAATTAATCAATGGAATACTTTCCCTCCTCGGGTTGTGGGTGCTTCATCAACAGAGATTTTCAAAACAAGACTGGACTACCACTTGGGATTATATAAGGCTCTTGCCTTGAGCAGGGGTTGGACTTGAAGGCTTCTGAGGTCCCTTCCAGCCCTATTTTTCTATGAAGCTATAATTGGAACTTGCTTTGAGCTGCATTTTAAAACTACAGCTGGTTTAAAATGCAGCTTTCCACATGGACAGTCAGAGAGAAATAAATAGACGCTTCTGAATGGAATCTGCCATTTGGTAAGAGGCAAACAAGAGGACATGTTATAGTATCTTTCATTTAGAAGATCATTATAAGGGATAAAGAAACAAATCTTTATTACATCCTCATCCTGGAACAGCTTTCCTCTGGAGACAAGGATGACCATATCCGTGTTGGTGCTCAGAAGGCAGTCAAGACCTGGCTCTTCTACAGGGCCTTTGGAAGCTAGTTGAAATAGATCTTGAACTGTAATTGGAGGCTAGAGGGTTGACAGTAGACTGCATATGAAATACGTTTTCTGTATGTTTTGAACTTATTTACTATGTGAATATTTTAGCTACTTTGAGTCTATGGACTAGAGTAGGATTTAAGCCCAAATAACAAATACATAATTTATTCGTGTGATATATTTATTTACAAGAAAAGAACTGTTGACAAGTGCTTGTTGGGATAGTTTACTTTGATCACTTATGTCAGCTGAGCATTGTGGCCTCTGTAGTCTTTATAGTGATATGGACTTGTTAAGCATCTGTGTGAAGTATTGCTAAAGAAAGTATTAACTGAATGCCAAGAGAGTAATTCCTTGATAACTCAGAAACTTATTCCCAAGAAAGGAAATCCAGAAAAAAATTACATCTCTTGCTGGTCTAATTCAGTTTTTTTCAAACTAGACAACTTTAGGATGTGTGGACTTCAACTCCCAGAATTCCTTAGTCAGTATGGGAATTGAAATCCACACATTTTAAAGGCACCACATTTGAAAAATACTGGTCTAATTGGAATACGAATATAAACTGAAAATCAATTGAGTTTATTCATGCTTATGTGTTACATATTTATATCCCATCTTTTGTACAGGAACTCAAGCTGGCATGCATACTGCTCTTTCCTACTGTTTTACCCCATAACAACTATCCTGTGGTATAGATTGGGCTGAGAAAGAGTGACTGGCTCAGAGTCACACAGTCAGCTGTTTAGCTGAAGTAGACCAGAACCTGGGTCAACCTACTCCTAGTCCAACAAGTTAACCACTATACTACATTTGAATTCTAAATTCCCAGAACTATAATGGAATTAAATAGAAAGGCAAAAGAACTAGAGGTCAACTTTTCGAAAAGTATATTGAGAGGCTCTGAACAGGCCCATGCCTTTCAGGAAATTACATTCAAATAATTCCCTACTGATTATGCAAAGATAATGTCTCCATAGTCAGGAAATATAACTGACATCCACTCCCCTTCAACTATGCACACACCCACATTTTTAAACTCGGCCCTTCCAATCTCAGTAGCCAGACATTAGAAAAGGAGACGCCTTAACAAGGAAATCAACTCTCCCATATGTGTCAATACTTAATAAACTTCAGTGAAGTTGATTCATATACTAAGCATTTGTACTAGTTTGGCAGAAGACTTAGAAGATTACAGCAATTAACTTCCTGAGAATTGAAAGAACTTGATAACCTACCTAAATAAATGTAAGAAATAATAACAGTGATGCAGCCAGAAATTACATAGAACAATTGGGGTTATGAAGCCTATTGTACAAAGTGCTATATATTTGATTATCTCCCTATGGATAGAATTAGAAATAATGGTGCTATGAACTCTTGGCTCTCAAGAGCAAGCAGCTCTTATGACGTAAGATAGAACAGAAGTTAATAACATAAGTCTTCAAGGATGAAATAGGTTTTCCATTCCAACTGCAATGTTGCAGTAGTCATGCAGTATGAAGCTTTCAGGGAACAAGGACATCTCTCAAAATAAAAATTTTTTAGGAGGATCTTAGATTTATACTTAAATTAAACTTTTGGGTGGAGGAGGCTCTTGGTAATGGATTCAATTACAAAGACATACACAGATTGATGCTATATGTCAACTGCCTGTAACTTATCTATCTGGCTTGAAGGTTGTGGACATCACATGTCATCTAGATAATTGGTTAGGTAGGGCAGAGTCATCTGTGGTCAGGATACACCTTGGCAATAGTGAATGGAGAAAAATAATTAGGCATCCCAATGAACTAAATTAAGGTTCCGTAGTATGTTGAAATTCAGGACCACCAAGGATGACTTTGCAGCAATGCTATCTATTCTATACACATGGACAGTTAGGCCAATTTAAGTCATCTCCATGCATAAATAAGGCTGGGAGGAGATAATTAGATTTGTGAGACTCTATTATAACTTTGGGAAAAGTCAGTTCTGCATTTGAGCCAAGTGCCTATCTAAGCCACAGATAAGACAATCAAAAGGAAATAGCCAAATATTATTTTTAAATGTCCACAAAATTACTTCATTCAGGGCAGTTCTCCTGTTAAGCTTCTGCATATTTGATCAAAGACTTACCATATTTTTCGGAGTATAAGAAGCACCTTTTTACCCCCCAAAAGGGGGTGAAAATTTAGGCGCGTCTTATATATCGAATGTAGCCCTGCCCACCCACTGGCACCCACCCTTTGGCCTGTGCCTTGCAGCACTTACCTCCTTGCAAGCAAACAGCAAGAAAAAACAGCCCCTTTCAGCTTCAGCATAGGTTAATTAGCACAAGTTGATTAGATCGGCCTCCCGACTCAGATGATTTGCTCTCAGCTGTTTTGCACAGGGCTCTATTGCTAGCTGCAAAGAGTGCTGGAGCAGATTTTTTTCCCCCTAGCTATGCTGAAAAAACAAAACTGAAAGTAAAGCAGGCTCTTTGCTGCAAAGTGACAAAATGAGGCAGAGAGAGATTTCTTTTTCTTTTTCCTCACCAAAAAAGGTAGGTGCAAACAATGGGAAATTTAGGGCAAAAGAGAGTTCAAGATTTTAAAACACAAAAGAAAAAAAGCTCTATTTAACTAAGGAATTGTAATAATTGAGATACTATTAATTGTATATTGTGTTGAAAGCAGAAATGGTTAAGTTGTGGTTTGGAGGAATATATGGGGAAAATTATTTGGTTTATTATTATTGGTAAATATAATTAATTGATTTATAAGAAATTGGATTGCATGGAAATGATTGGAATATTCATGTTCATATTGATTAATATACAAAAAAGATAGTTATATAACTAATTGATTTATATTAAAATGTTGAATTTGTATTAAACAACTGTAATATTACATAATTAACCAATGTGAGGATGGATATAAAAATAGATGACAATGGGAAGGGGTATAATATAGAATAGAAGGGAAAAACTGAATTTGATTAAGATTAGAGATGAGAATGAAGAGTAATATTGGTTTTTTTAAAAAAATAGATGAGGAATAAATATGGCAAAAAGGAAATATAGAAACTGTAAATTTAATTGAAATGACTAAACACTGTTTAAATTTGTGAACCAGCCAAATACTCTGTTCAAAGAAAATACATTGTATGTTTGTATGAGTGTTTGTCTAAAAAAAAAAAAAACTTAAAAAAACAACAACCAAAAAAGGTAGGTGCATCTTATACTCCGGTGCGTTTTATACTCCGAAAAATACAGTATTTTATGCCATCTATTTTTGGCAGAAACTTTGCATAGCCCAAATCTTTCCAATCAGTTACCCTGTTCCAGGGGTGGGTTCTAAAATTTTTACTACCGGTAAAGTAGTCCATATGCACAAAAGGATACAGCAATAGAGAGGGATGAAGGAAGGAGAAGAGAGATGGAAGAAGGAAGGAGAGAGAAGGAAGGAAGAGAAGGGAGGAAGGAAGGGAAGGGAAATTAGAGTAGGAGTGAGGGTAAGAGAGGGAGGAAGAGAGGAGGAGAAGGAGAAAGGAAGAGAAAGTAGGGAGGAGAAGAAGAGGGGGGGAAGAGAAAGTAAGAAGGAAAGAAAAGAGGGAGGTGGTAGGTTTGAGGAGAAAGATTGCTGTACAATAAAAAAGATAAAAGGGAAGAAAGCCAACCCCAAACAAATATAAAGATATTAAGATAAAGAATGAATTTTAAGCTTTAAAGAATAAAAGAGAACAAATATGAATAAATAGCAATAATTAGAAACACACATACAAACATACAATGTATTTTCTTTGAACAGAGTATTTGGCCGGTTCACAAATTTAAACAGTGTTTAGTCATTTCAATTAAATTTACAATTTCTATATTTCCTTTTTGCCATATTTATTCCTCATCTATTTTTTAAAAAACCAATATTACCCTTCATTGACACGCCGGAAAAGATGCCTAGAGAGTAGTTGGAGGGCCAGTCTTTCAGAATCGGACCGGACACTGGTAAGATCTCATATTAGGAATTACCTAGTGGCGATAAAAGCAACGAAATGTAGCTATTTTGCTGCTCTTATTGCGTCATCAGATAACCACCCGGCCGCCCTGTTTAGGGTGATCCGCTCCCTGCTCCACCAGGAAGCGCGGGAGGACCCCTTGGAGGGTAGAGCCGAGGATTTTGTTCGGTATCTGCATGACAAAATCACTCAGATTCGGGAAGATTTGGACTCCGACTGGGTAGTCTCAGGGGGAGGGACTGGGGCAGGTCTTGAGAATGTTATCTGGGATGAGTTTGATCCTGTGACCCCTGAGGACATGGACAGGATTCTGGGTAGACTGAACGCGACCACTTGTTTATTGGACCCGTGCCCCTCCTGGTTAGTGCTGGCTTCCCGGGAGGTGACGTGAGGCTGGCTCCAGGGGATTATAAATGCTTCATTGGGTGAGGGTGACTTCCCCGCCGCCTTGAAAGAGGCGGTGGTGAGGCCTCTCCTCAAGAAGCCTTCCCTGGACCCAGCAGTGTTGGCTAATTATCGTCCGGTCTCCAACCTTCATATTGTGGCGAAGGTTGTTGAGAGTGTGGTTGCGCGACAGCTCCCCCAGTACCTGGATGAAACGACGTATCTGGATCCGTTCCAGTCGGGCTTCAGGCCTGGGTACAGCACGGAAACGGCATTGGTCGCGTTGGTTGATGATCTCTGGAGGGCTCGGGACAGGGGCTGCTCCTCTGTCCTGGTCCTATAAGATCTCTCAGCGGCTTTTGATACCATCGACCATGGTATCATGCTGCACCGGCTGGAAGAGTTAGGGGTGGGGGGCACTGTTCTACGGTGGTTCTCCTCCTTTCTCTCTGACCAGTTGCAGTCTGTGTTGGCAGGGGGGCAGAGGTCGTCCCCGAGGCCCCTCGTATGTGGGGTGCCACAAGGGTCGGTCCTCTCGCCCCTTCTGTTCAACATTTATGTAAAGCCGCTGGGCGAGATCATCCATGGTTTCGGGGTGAAGTTCCATCAGTACGCTGATGACACCCAGCTGTACATCTCCACCCCGGACCACCCCAACGATGCCCTTGAAGTGATGTCCCGGTGTCTGGAGGCCGTGCAGATCTGGATGGGGAGGAACAGGCTCAGGCTCAACCCATCCAAGACCAAGTGGCTGTGGTTTCCGACGTCCCGATGACGCCATCGCTGACTATTGGGGGCGAATCGCTGGCCCCCACGGAGAGGACTTGCAACTTGGGTGTCCTCCTGGATTCATGGCTGTCTTTAGAAGAGCACTTGACGGCCGTGACCGGGAGGATTTTTCATCAGGTTTGCCTGATGTGCCAGTTGCGTCCCTTTCTGGATCGGGACTCCTTACACACAGTCACTCATGCCCTCGTCTCCTCCCGCCTGGACTATTGTAATGGTCTCTACATGGGGCTCCCATTGAGGAGCACGTGGAGGCTCCAACTGGCGCAGAGTGCGGCCACGCGGGTGGTTATGGGAACAACATGGTGCTCCAGTGTAACACCTCTCCTGCGCGAGCTGCACTGGCTCCTGGTGGTCTTCCGTGTGTGCTTCAAGGTTTCGGTTACCACCTTTAAAGCGCTCCATGGCTTAGGACCTGGTTATTTACGGGACCGCCTACTACCACAAATAGCCTCCCACCGGCCAGTACGCTCTCATAGAGAGGGTCTCCTCCGGGTGCCATCAGCCAAGCAGTGTCGACTGGCGGCCCCCAGGGGGAGGGCCTTCTCTGTGGGGGCACCCACTATCTGGAACGAGCTCCCCCCAGAGATACGGAGGATCCCGGATCTACGTACCTTCCACCATGCTCTTAAGACCCTCTTATTCCAGCAAGCCGGCCTGGCCTAATTTTTCTTCCCTTTCTTTTAAATTTTAAATTGAAATTTTAAATTGTTTTAAATTTATTGGGATTTTAATTGTCGTGGGCCAATATTATTTAATTTGGTTTTAAATTGTTTTTAACTTTTGTATTTCTGTATTTTATCTTGTGCCTGTTCACCGCCCTGAGTCCTTCGGGAGTAGGGCGGTATACAAATTTAATAAAACTAAACTAAACTAAACTAATCTTAAATCAAATTCAATTTTTCCCTTCTATTCTATATTATACCCCTTCCCATTGTCATCTATTTTTATATCCATCCTCACATTGGTTAATTATGTAATATTACAGTTGTTTAATACAAATTCAACATTTTAATATAAATCAATTAGTTATATAACTACCTTTTTTGTACAGTATATTAATCAATATGAACATGAATATTCCAATTATTTCCATGCAATCCAATTTCTTACAAATCAATTAATTATATTTACCAATAATAATAAACCAAATAATTTTCCTCATATATTTCTCCAAACCACAACTTAACCATTTCTGCTTTCAACACAATATACAATTAATAGTATCTCAATTATTACAATTCCCTAGTTAAATAGAGCTTTTTTTCTTTTGTGTTTTAAAATCTTGAACTCTCCTCTTTTGCCCTAAATTTCCCATTGTTTGCACCTACCTTTTTTGGTGAGGAAAAAGAAAAAGAAATCTCTCTCTGCCTCATTTTGTCACATTGCAGCAAAGAGCCTGCTTTACTTTCAGTTTCATTTTTTCAGCATAGCTAGGGGGAAAAAAATCTGCTCCAGCACTCTTTGCAGCTAGCAACAGAGCCCTGTGCAAAACAGCTGAGAGCAAATCATCTGAGAGTCGGGAGGCCGATCTAATCAACTTGTGCTAATTAACCTATGCTGAAGCTGAAAGGGGCTGTTTTTTCTTGCTGTTTGCTTGCAAGGAGGTAACTGCTGCGAGGCACATGACAAAGGGTGGGGGCCACCCTCCTTGCCACTTAGCCATCACCCCTTTTTGCCTCTAGCGCCCCCCTGCTGCCCCCATTGCCTCTTACCGCCCCCCTAAGGCATCCCACCGCCCACTTTGGGAACCACTGCCTTAACTACTTAACTACTTAACAACCAGTTCTACCAAAGTAGAATCCCACCACTGGGTCTGCCCATTTATTTTTGCAGGCATCGGTCTACTCATTTGTTTTCTTTTAACACTGATCAGATGTAGGGCAGCCCTTTGAAGCCCCACGGCAAGAGTTTAAACAGTTTTTTTCCCTCTAGCCATCAGCTGGGACTCAGGAGGCAGCAATAGATTGGGAGTGGGCGGGGTAAGCGAACGGCAACCGGGCCGGGAACTGGTTCGGGGGCGTGGCCAGCCAATCTTATTACCGGTTCTCTGAACTATTAAATTTTTTTTACTACCGGTTTTTGTGAATCAGTGCGAACTGGGAGCAACCCACCACTGCCCTGTTCTTTTTTAACTGATGCAGACTGAATTGCCTGCAGGGAAAAAAATATGGTATCCCCAATGCTAATTTATTCCTTTTATTGGGACAAAATGAGGGAGTCCTTGAGCAACCACTGAGCATCCAAATATTGTTTTGGGATGTGTCTTTTCTAAAATTGAAGACATCAAACCCAATTTTAGATCCCCCCCCAAATCAATATATTCCCAAATAAGTAATTGGGCTGAATTAAACTATTTGGGAGCAACAAGGAAGGAACATAATATAATTTCTGATTTTGTTGCTTCAAATATTTACTTTTATTCTTTAGGGCAGGGTTAGTGGCTATATTCTATATTTTTTCAAGATCCTGAAGGATAAATGAATACCCCCTTCCCCCAGAAAAGCAACTTCGTGTGATTGGTATTGGCTTTTTGCTCTGGCTCCTGCAACCTCTTTCCATTGATTATGTTTCCTGGGGTTGAGAATTGAAGTCCAAAATATAGAGGCCTGTCCTTGGGGAAAAAAATATTCATCCTTATTATAATTTTCATCTGCCTCCATCTAGGATGGCTGTTACTCTTTTGAAGAAAGAAATGTTACATTTTTTCAGTGATGTATTATTGCATGTTGGAGCCTACTTTGCAAAACAGATGAGTAGATGAGTCAGACAATTGATGCTAATTGCTTCAAACCAATACAATATAAAGATGTGTCATGCATCATCTCTTGCACTGTCTTCCCTCCCATAGCTTGCAAAATGCCATCTTGGTTTTATAAATATATTAAGAATTTGCTGAGCAAATGGCTAAACAGTTTGCCCATGCCTTGCTGGAGTCTTCTTGGATTACTGTGGTGGTTTGGTGGCAGGCCTTCCTGACTGCTCTCCACTCTATTTGACATCCAAAATAGAGTATAATCTTGGTTATCTCCCAAAATCTCCCTAATCCTTTTCATTGCTGCTTACATTGGTGGATCTTTGGAAGTGTTATCAGCTAAATTTGCTAGTGTTGATCTGGCCCATGCATACAGAAACCCAGTTATTTGAAAAACATGATTACCAGTCCTGCTCCTGTGTGTTTGGCTGAATTATGAAAACAAGATCAATTAGTTTTTCCATATGTTAAAACTGCCACCTCATATTTTAGGGTCCCCCACCCCCATTTAAGTTATATTTGTCATCTTTTATGACCACATTGTTTAGCAATAGAGTTACTGGTCCCAATTACCATTGGTAATCAAGGACTCTTGTATGTTGAATACAGTGACTAACTTACACATATAGAATTAAACAAGAAATAGGGTCAGAATGTGAATTACCGGTAGTGATTAGTATGTAAGTAGTACACTGGGGTTGTTTGTTTATACTGAGAGAATAAGGATCAAATATCAACTCAACACTACTGACATTGGGAGATCAGGGACCTGTAACTATTTCTAGGCTCTGTGTAGAATCCATTTGTGAAAGCTGTGCAGTAGTTGTACGAAGACTAAATAAAGCTTACGATCCATGAATTAGATTTTAAAATATAGAAGTCATCTAATGCCACCAACCTTACCATTTTCCATTTCCAATTTCTAGTAGTTCTGAATGCATCTTAAGACAACCCACTTGTCCTCATCATGTGCTGATCTAATACATGTCCAGAATAGTGTAGTATATTTATAATATTATGAGCTGGAACTTCCAGAGAACACCTGCAGTCAACTAGTGTTCAATCCAGCCAGATACAGGATAAATTTATTTGAAATAAAATTGCATATATTTCTGTAGTAAGGAGAAAATGTAATAGATTGTTATGAAAGTGGCAGCAAATTGTAAGTTTTGGGAATCTGCATTCTAATAGAGCATTTTTTGCCATGTATATGTATACATTTGAAGTAGATTGAAGTTTCTCTGTGTCATATGCGTGAGTATGTGGATAAACGCATAATAGTTATCCTTTGAGAGATGAATGCAACAAAATTTCATTTTAATGTATGCTGACTAGTGTACATTTAAAGTGACAATACAGTTCTGTTCTGTTCTGTTCTAATTCTATTCTATTCTATTCTATTCTATTCTATTCTATTCTATTCTATTCTATTCTAAATGTACTATGTGACTGTTTGCATTGTATGCAACTTAAGAGGTGGGAGAAAATCAGCATCCAGTAATAGTTTCTACTTGCAATGTCTGTTTTTGAATACTGGATCATCAAAACATATATCTTCCATTTGGGAGAGACACATCCACAATGTACCAAATTGTAAGCAATTGTGACTTCAGCATTATGAAGAAATGAAATACTTAAAATATCAAGTTCATGAATTCCTGTTAAAGATATTGCACCTTGGCCTACTTTTGATTTTAAAATTTCTGTTTACACAAAGAGTTACGTGCTAGCTTGATAGAAGATTTCAGCATAATCAATGAACACAGATCTCAAGGTAATTGACCTCTATACTTCTTTATTTTTATTTTATGTTTGATGTTGTAATTTGATATAACCTCATTTCTTTCTTTCTATATTTTGAGATAATAGTAAACCGGTAAGGAGGACAATGACAGTATGAAGCTTCTGTTGACAAGTAGTATTTCTTATTCACTGAAGAAATTCACTCTATAGTTAAATGTTTCTACAAGAACTTATTGATCTAGCTTTAATATTTATTTAAACCAGCCTTCCTCAATGTGCAGTCTTTTAGATTTCTTTTATTGCAACCCAGATCACACTGAGTACATTGACTGAACTGGTGAGAGTGGTGGGAATTATAGTACAATACACCTGGAAGGTGCTTTATGAGGAAATCTAATCCACTCAATATAAATATCTGTAAAAACAAGTTATGTGCATTACAGTATAGCAACAGTCACTTTTGTACTGTATTTTTATGTATTCTTTATAGAACAGAAGCTAAATTACATTGTTTCAGATTGTTTAAATATAACTTTGAATTCAGAACACTGAAATAACAAAGCTGCATTATAAAAATTATTCCCTCTCCTTATTTTGTTAATCAAATTTTGTGTGTGTGCACACACGCTGGTATATACACACCTTCCAATATGTTATCCCATAAAAATATCTAAAACCTATTTAGAAGAAAACATCCATGAGACTCCCTTCTTGTTCCAAAGGGATGCAATGGGCAAAACAGTATCATCTTCCTAAAGAAAAATGTTATCAATTAATTTAATATTGAGAAGTGCCCTTCTGGGTTATAGACATATTTTGTCATATTTGAGAGATGCTCATATGTTTCTTATTTATTCCAGAATTGGGATAAGTATGTTCAGAAATCTTGCCATCAATTGTAGGCATTTTCTTCCTACAAGTAGCTGTCTGATCAATCTAGAGGTCCAGGCAGTACCTGAACCCAATTCTCTTATAATGCTGCAACATTAGTCAGGAAAGATATGGCTCCTTCTTCCCATGACTGAACTGGGAAAATTATATGCAGGTATAAGTACCTATTCATTAGAATGGGATGAAATTGGCAGGAGAGTTAGACACAGAATGAAATGTTACAAATTTCCTAGAAATTTGTGTATACGTTTTTAAATGTAATATATTTTGACCATAACAATGATTCTGTATAACTCCTGTAATCTTGTAACATGTTTAGTTATATTATAATCTTTGGTCAAGACAGTTTTGAATGAGACAATTCTTACACCTGTATTCATGGTCTCTTTGGTTACATTTCACAGGGAATGTAAAAATGGAATATGTATAAAACCAAGGAAGAAACTGGGTGGAAGAGAGAAATGAAGAAGTATATAAGCTGGGGAGAAACAAATAGGAATGAGATTTTTAAAAAGTACATACTTGTAAAACATACTTGTAAAATTGAAAAGGAGAATTTAGTTCAGCAAGTCACAACAATATAACTTGCCCAGCAGAGCTATCCGATACCCATTATAAACATTGCTGATAAATTCTTGTTTAGTATCTATCTGCATACATCCAATTGTACACCATTGCACTGTATAATAGCTTATACTATCAAGCTGTTTTTAATTTAGAAGGGATTTTTGTTGACATTTTATCAGGTATGTTTTTCTATAACTTAAAATCTATTATTCCCTATACCATATGCTGTGTTGATACATCAGTTCAAGTATTTGAACCTTCCTTCCTCCCAGGCTTTTCTCTTCAACATTCCCAATTCCTACAATCTTTCATCATAATTTCTACTTCCTTGATCACCCTCACTGTCCATCTTTCAGATCATTTCTCTGAATCCTTCTTATAGTGTAGTGCCCTGATTTGGATACAAATAGGTTTGAGAAAATAGGACAAAGTGAAATGATTGCTTCTTGTGATTTTGAAAGTATGTGTCTGGCATCTTTAGAGAGGCTCTTATTCATCCATGCTTTGAAATTTTGAGCAGAGTGACAGTCTATTCTCACATCTATGGCTTATTATTTTCCCTCCTTTTTACCACCCCCTCCAAACCCCAGCTTTTAGTCCTCTAAAGCCTTTTTCTTTGTACAGGAGTCCTGACAATAGGATACCACAGCAGTTATCCTTAGAATATTATTTTTCATAAATACTATTGGCAAGTCAGTAATTGTTGCTTGCAAAGAGTGCCTCTTCACACACAATCACACCATAAAAGGTCATTTGTATCAGTATATCTTTGCAACCACTACTCAAAAGATAGAGTGACTGACTGCAAGAGCTACTTGGATATAAAGCTGAACCTATTGAGCTTCAACCTAATATTTCCCTTGTCACTGTGGCATTATGTGCATAAGAATTTAAAAAGTAATTTTAAAAAATCAATTCCTTTTTGGTGCCTACTACACTGCTTTGCCCTTTTCAGCCCACAGGTGGCACTCCATGGAAGAGCTTGAATAAAAAACGCTGAGTTAAATACCTCTATCTCATCTTATTAAATTAACATCAATCTGAATTACCCCATTCCTTTCTAGTTCAGGCTTCACAGGCCTTATTTCCTATACCAAAAGGGTATTTGGTTGTGAAGAGATCACCAATATTCCACACCAATTTTATCCTTAGAACCTGTGATTATTTAAAACTATGTGTATTAGTAGTCTTTCTATGATGTTTCCAAATAATGTTTTCAGGTGTCTTGCAAGTATCATCTTTCTATAACTGCTTTAATTTGAAAATTTAGAAGGAAACAGAAAACCTATTGACATTTCCTATGAGATAGCAACTGGTATAATCAGCCTGATGAGTTCAGTTCGGGTTTTATCTAACGGAAAGAGTAATATATGTAATTTTGAACAAAAATATCTTTGTTATACATGTAGAAAAACAAATTCTATTGAAATAAATGAAATATCTTCAATAAAATTGTGCTCATCTTATTAGGTGCCATCTGCAGATTGCTTCACATTTATCTTTACTAGGAGATAGAACTATACACCCAAAAGATGCTCTTTGTATTTCCTAAGCCTACTTAAAAGCTGAAATGATAGTAATTTAGTCCTATTACATGCACGGTGCTGAACAGCTCTGAGAAATGGAATAGTTGAAGATTGTCTCATATACATCATTTCTTCACAAACTGCTGATTGACATAATTGTTAACATCTGGGTGATGTTACAGTACACATACTGTAGTTCGATCAAAATTTATGTGTTTAGGCTCCAAGTAAAAAAATGCTAATAGATTTACTTTTCTGTACTGAATATTGACTGAAAAATGTATGAAATTGATCTTGCTGATTTTTTTATCTGAACAAAAATGTATTTTATTTGATTTTGATAGCATGTTCAATTGATTTATAAACTATAGTTTATAGATTACAGTGATCAGCAAATACAGGCAATTTTGGTTTATTCTATAAACCACAGGTAAAGAAAACTTGGTTACATATCAAACTATGATTAGCAATGGGCAGCATTATAATGATTGTTTTAATCTGAAGTTCTAGTAAACACATACTGTGGTAGAATCCAATTCTCACAAGTACTTTAATAATAGAAGAATAGCAATTAGCCATATAATTACCCAACTCAATCATAAAACCCTTGGGACAGTCTCTCATGTTGAGCCTAAGCTTTGTTTCAAGGATGCAAGAGGGAAATTAGGTTGCCATTTTGAGCTGTCTGGAGAAAACACAGACTAAAATAACAGATAAAGAAACCTGATGTAAATCCATAAGCACAAGTTGTACCACAAATGTACCTAGTTATCCTGAATCTAATCAATAATTTCATAATATATTAGTTGTCATCATCTCTGGCTTCAGAAATTTATATGACCCCAAAACTCTAAACAGGATTGAATCTCCAGGAGATATCCCCAAATCTGTGGCTATATCTCTTTCATCATTGGCAAAAGATGAATTCCCAGTTAGTCCCCCACTTTTCTTACCTTGAAGAAGAGAGGAGACAAAAATCAGTCAAGGATCTTTTAGAAATGCATTCCTCTCTAAGGAAGCATGGCCAACTATTGTATGGTCTTTGTCAACCTATATATGGCTTCAGCTCTTTGCTGAGTGAATCATCGTATCTTTATAGAAGAGATGAGAAATTTGAGTGTTCAGAAATACAATTCACAGCAGCCCCAGTGTGCATGGTCATTCTGTATCAAATGAAACAATGTTCCCTCACCAACTGTTATAGCCCATTGGCCCAGTATTGCAATGTCACAAATGTTTTTCAAAATAATTTTGAATAACTGCTTCAAGCATTGTCAAAAGAGCCAGGGATAAAATAATGTGAAAAAATGGCTGGAAAACAAGACAGAACTTGCTGCCCAGAAAAACAATGGGGGAAACTCTTTTGACACCCCACATATTTGGATTTTTACCTGTTCTATATCATATTTTGAAAGGGATCCAGATCAGGAAGAAAGATTCACTGTCATGAAAGGGCCATGACTTTCTGCAACCATAGATTTACTTCATGAGAAGTACATGAGAAGGATTTGGATACAATTTTGTTTTCTAGATGTTCCTGAAATTTTGCAGCCTTAAACACCTGTAAATTGTATTTCACCGTGTTTCCCTGAAAATAAGACCTATCCCAAAAATAAGCCTTAGCATGTTTTCTGTACCCTTAGCATGTTTTCTGTGCCCAATAAAGCCCTACCCCTAAAATAAGCTCTATTTAAGCACCTGCACAGCTGGCTGCTTGCCCATTCTGTTTGGTTACTTGAGGTGATGAGACGAGACGAGATGAGGCAAGAGTGGATGGAGCTGCCTGATGTGCACACTGGCTTACCTCAGGGCTCCCACAGCCAGGCCATCCACTCCCTGACACCTGCCCTGCGCAGCAGCTCCAGCAAGACTCCGCATGGCCACTGGCCCACTTCTTCTGCTTGCTTGCAGCCACAATGGAACAGGAGGCCGAGCGACATGCCAGTGCCACAGCCAGGAGGTGAGGCAGATTTCAGTGTATGGCTGGCCTGGTTGCGGGGGCCCTGAGGTAAGGCATGCAGGGTGTGTAGGGCAGCTCCACGTCCTCGCCTTGTGGCGGTGGCACTCAAAAGAAATAAGAAAATATCCCCCCAAAATAAGCCCTAGTGCTTATTTCAGAGCCCAAAAGAAAATAAGACTGGCTTTTATTTTCGGGGAAATACAGTATTGTTGAATTCTGAACCTGTATAAATATTTGCAAGAGGTATTTCAGGCCTTTTAAAAATTAATTAGAAGTTAACAAAAGAAATAAACTGTAACATAACGGATGCACCAGGCAAGCAATGTGAACAAAAAAATTATTGTGTCTGTATTGGTAAGAGTTTATGTGTGGCTGATTTCTAATAAATTGTAATAGTCTCTGAAGTGTAAAATGTATTTTACTATTAAAAATTATACTTCAAATATTAAATACTGTTATATACATTATGATTTCATTTTTAGCTCTAACTGTAAATGTTATGGTTTCCAAGTATAAACCTGGAAAGTAAAAGGAAATAATTATATAAACACCCACACGCTCATGTGTGTGTGTCTGTGTGTGTGGTGTTTGTGTATGTGTATGCATGTGTGTGTGTGTATGTGTGTGTGTGTGTGTGCGTGCGCACGTGCGCACGCACACACATGCTGTTTTTCACATATGAAAAACATGAATGAAGCAGGATATAAATAAGGTTTATCAGTATATGTGTGTGTGTATATCTTATCTATTACATATAAAATAACAAAATATATATAGAGAGGCATGTTTGTTAATTTTAGTTTTTACATAGTAAATAAAAGAGTTTTTAAATGTATGGCTTTGCAGAGATAGATTATGAAGTGACTTCTGTTTATTTATTTAAAAGCGTTTTAAGAGAACGTGTTAGTGTGCTTACAATAGTGGCCATGGTGGTCGAATGACAAGCCAAAAGTTTCATGCTAGAGTTACTCGAACTCTTTTCACTCACTGCTGCAGCAGCCTTTAGAAGAGAAATGTAGTTGATTACAACCTCATCTACTTTCACTATAATCTCCTCCTGCTGTGCTTCAGAGTTCATGATTTTAACTAAACGCATGCAGGCTTCTGTTAAGCAACAGAGAACTTGAAAGCTTGAAGTCATTGCTACAAGCATTTCCTCTGGGCTTTTTTCAGCCATGGCCATTTTCCTGCAGGCACTTCCCAACTGTTGTGATTCTACAGATAACAGTTGTTTGTACTGAGAAAGTTTAAGGTCATGTGTTTCTGGATGATCCTCCTTCTTGCTCACACTTGACCGGACCAAACAGAGTAGCTCATTGGCATCCTTTTGTGCTGCAAGAAATCCATCAGGCACTGCATAATTCTTCTCTTTCATGGCACAGAGTCTTGCAATTTGTGCATCAAAGGACATGTTACTGAGATCTGGCTGACTTCTGCTTTTGCCTTCTTGACTGTCTCCTGCTTCTCTGAGGGCCTCTATACCTTTCCCCTTGTGTTCCTCATTCTCAGTGGAAGAAGTTTGAGTAGTTAATTCTTCTAATGCACACTGTATCTCTGGTTGACAGAGGCAGGAGAGCTGAGCACTGCCTGTATATTCAATTTCATCATCGTCATCAGCATTCCCCCTCGTTAGGAAACAAGAGCTAAAAGGGCTGCGGCATTTCCAGTTGCTCACATCTTGTTTTTGTAATGGTAACGTTCTATATTGCTTGGGCTCCTTTTGGACAGCATTCAAGAAGAAAGATCTTCTACTGTTCATGCTGATGTTCATGGAACTTTGGGAATAACTTTTGGATAGCTTTTTGCCCAGTGGAAGTCGTCCTCTTTTTTCTAATTTTGAGTCAGATGTTTCAGAAATCTCTGAATGTAATACACTGATGGCAGCTTTCTCCTTCTCAAGAAACTTCTCAATGCCTGTAGTTTCTGCAGTGATGCTGCTGCTGCGCCGCAAAACTTTCTTCTTCTATGGCATTCTGAGGCTTCCTCCGATTGTATCATATGGCCATATACTGACTGCTACCCCACCTGACAGGTTGACTTTGGGAACATCAAAAGAGTCTTGGTTTTGACTTGGCACCTTTGATTCTGAGTGAATGTAGGATGATAGCAGGATGGAACCAGCTCTGGGCTGTCTAGGAAAAGCTGAAGGCGTGCCTCCTTGTCTTTCACACACAGGTTCTGTGAAAGCTACACTAGGGGTAGTAGAAGTACAGGGAGAATTATTAAGAATCATAAAACAAAACAATTTAATGTCTAAACACTTCAGTCTTACGGTATTTGTTTTATTAAGGCTTAATAATACGAATAAATGTTATCCCATAAGCATAATAAAAATATTCAGATATAGCTCTTTTGAAAGAGTTCATTAGAAAAATCAAAACTGTTAAATCAAGCTTGCTGTTTAGTATAAGACAGGCATAATATAAAAATTGGACTTTTTCTCAACTTTGGAATTTGAATAGTATGCCTAGTCTATTTCTATTGAAGGGGATGCATATTTTATGTGGTATCTTCATATAACATTAGCCCTTGTTCCCCTCTGAATAAATGCAGCTCTAGTCAACACAAGAGTTCTCATACTTGATACCATGCAAGCAAACATCAGGAAAGAGGGTTTGGGGTTGTTTTTTTTTTTGCTTTTGTGTTTGGTTTGTGAGCTTCTTAGAGGCAGCAAGTTGATAGTTATTTGAAATATGATGCTAAAGACCAAAGACTTTTTATCTTACTCAGGAAATAAATTCTTAAATTCTAATCAGCAAACGGACTCTCATCGGGATACTATTAGGCAGGCGGTATGTTGCAAGTCACTTACAGACTCTTTCGTGTGGACCTTCTCACAACACTGGCCAAATTAATTGGAAAATGCTGAAATTTGGTGTAATTTTTTCCAGCTTGTCTGATTTTCTAAAATCAAACCCACTGCTTTCAAAAAAGCACCAAAGGACCACTTATGCCTCACCCTTCTGCTTATTGTTCTCCCCACCCTAAGTATTGAAAATTGAACTGAACAAAAAAAATGCAACTCTAAGCTATAAAGAGGTTTCCCAACCTTCTAGAATATCACTTAGTAATGTAAATATGGTCATGGTCTTGGTGTATACAGGCAGTGGGTGCTAGTTGTTTTTCAATTAAAAAAAATAAGGGCTGATAAATCATAGGTATGCATTCAGATTTGCAGAAAGATGCCATGTTTAACTTTTGAATCACTGAAGGTTGTCAGCTTGTCAGTTGAGGATTAACTAGAAGCACAATCTGATTTAGGGTGCCTAAACTTTTACATGTATCTTTATCTTTTATCATTAGTTTTTATTTTTTTGTAAATCAGACAGGTTGCTCAATAGAGGAGTGGGTCAATTCATTTAGTGTGTTTTTTGTTTCAAGAGGCCAGTCTTTGCTAGGTATTCAGTGGATGCTTTTAAAGTATTACACCACTATGTTCACTACACTGGAATATGCTAGCGGTGAAAAGAAAGTATTCTCTTTCTCTGTTTACCACTGGTTATCAGCCCATTTATCCTACGGATGAATCTGCCATGAAGATTTGGTGAACTATTATGACATATGGGAATATTTTTTGCCAAGTCATACATAGAATCCATAGGCTTGTTATTGTTCCCAGATAATTTCCATCTATGTAGACTTGAACTCCCAGTTTTCATCAATGGCTATGTGGCTGAAGAATTGGTTCACATATCACAAAGGAGGTCATATTGGGATACTGATAGAAATATTAAATAGGGAAAAATGATGCTGTCGTAATTTGGGACACTAGGGTCACTAGGCTAATAGCTGAGTCATGATTAATGAAACCTTAACCCTATTACAAATTCAGAATGATTAGTCAGATATTTATTCGGAATTACAGTTATATATTTTCATATTTTTATGATTTATGAAATATATATACTACATATACTCACTTCTTCCTTTAAATACAGTCTGGTATTTATGAAAATCTGTCTCTTCAATAACAGAATTCAAATAGCTTTGTTTTTTTTACTATAATTTACAAAAAGTTTATGTTCAGAAATTTGTCTTATTTCATTCACTTACAGTTGTTCTGAACATTTAAGCATCTAGAGTTCAAGGGAGTATCAAGGCATTTGAGTAGCCACAGTTCCTTTTTTATCTTTAATAAAATCGATTCCAAAATAATATTCTGGCCATTCGTTCTACCTGCTCAAATAAAGAGACATTTTTAAGGGGGCATGGCTAGCCATATAACCTCTGTTTGTTCCCTTAAATGGTCACTGAATGAAAGTTGGAGATTATTTATAAATTTTATCTATTTATAATATATTGGAAATTGTTTTAAAATATTTACTTTGCATTTATTATTTCAAGGCTGTTTAATATTTTTCTCTTCAAAGTTCCAGTACCTCATCCCATCCAATGTACAGATTGAAGTACATTTTTAAATTTTTTTTAAAACAGGGCCTGGTGGCTCAGCAGACTGATAGCATTGTGATTAACACCAGCTGTCTGCAATTACTGTAAATTCGAATCTCACCAGGCTCAAGGTTGATTCAGCCTTCCATCCTTTCTAAGGTAGGTAAATTGAGGACCCAGTTTGTGGGGGGGCAATAAGCTGACTTTGTATAAATATACAAAAGTATGAAGGCTATTGCTTAACGCATTGTAAGCTGCCCTGAGTCTCTGGAGAAGGGTGGCATATAAATCAAATTTTTTTTTAAAAAAATTGCAGGTAGTTCTTAACTTACGACCAGAATTGAGCCCAAAATTTCTGTTGTTAAGCAAGACATTTCTTAAGTGAGTTTTGCCCCATTTTACAACCTTTCTTACTATAGTTGTTAAGCAAATCACTGCAATTTTTAAATTAATAACAAGGTTGTTAAATGAATCTGGCTTCCCCAATGACTTTGCTTGTCAGAAGGTTGCAAAAAGTGATCGCATGACCACAGGACACTGCAACTGTCATAAATATGAGAAAGTTGCCAAGCATTTGAATTTTGATCATGGGATGCTGCAATGGTCATGTGGGAAATGGTCATAAGTCACTTTTTTCAGTGCTGTTGTAACTTTGAACAACATTAAATGAACTGTTGTAAGTCAAGGACCACCTGCACTGAAATTATTTTAATAACATTTTAACAGGGATACAGGTAGACCTCGTTTAATAATTGTCCTGTTTAGCGAATGTTCAAAGTTGCAACAGCACTGAAAAAGTAACTTTACAACCAGACCTCACATTTATGACTATTGCAGCATCCCTGAGGTCACATGATTGCCACTGGAAAGCTTTAAAACTTGCTTTCAACAGTCAACGGAAAAGCCAGCAGTAAAATCACAAATTGAAGTCATGTGATGTCCCACTTAATGACCAAATGGAAAATGACATTAAATCTATTATGGTCACATGATGTTTCACGTAGCATCTCTGTCACCTAATTACAAAGGTGAGATCTCAATTGTGTTCATCCCAATTGTGGTTGCTAAGCATGGACTACCTATATTCCAGTTTGCTTCAGAACTTTTAGACAGTGTATTTGTTTTATATGCATAATTAGATTAACGGCTTCATGCTACTGTACCTGTAGTTTCTTTAATCTTTGGAACCCTGTGACATCCATCTTTTAAAGTCCCAAATAAAGGATCAGCAGAATTAGCCACAGAATGCATAGCAGGCACAACCATTCTGTGACACACAGTTTCAGACTGTTGATGCAGCTCCTTATATGATGTTCCATAGTTGGGATGCATGGCAGCTCTGTCTTCTACTGGAATATAACTGATGCTTTTTCCTGTCATATCAGGCATAATGTGCTTAACATCAGAAGTACAAAGAGGAGATTCAACTGGAGTTCCACATGTACTGCTGCCTGTACTACATCCCGCATCCACTGAAGAGCACTGTGAATTTTGCAGGGAAAAGTGACCTTCACTCTGCAAAGACGACATGCGTTTAGCTAAGTGATACTCACACAATCCAGACATACTGTGTTCAGCTTCTGGAAGCTTTGAAAGAGGATCATCTGCAGATAAATTGGTATCTTCAGAATCCTTTCGGTCTTTAGATAAAGGCAGAGTAGTTGTACTAGACACAAAATGTTCATCTAGCTCATGCCCTAAGACACTACTGTGGTCAATCTCAGGATGCGTTTCATCTTTACAGTTCATATCTGCTTTCCCAAGACTGGAAACTCTGGAAACCGTCTTTCCATTCATTGTTTCCAGGTCTGTTTTCTCTACTGCCCCTTCATCTAAAACAGCATACCATCTTTGATTGTCCTTGCGAAAGGCAGTTCTCTCTGCATTAAAAATGCCTGCATGTTGACCCTCCCTTGAGGACAGAGTTTTACCCTTTTCCTCATTGGTTTCTGTTTTTTGGGGTCCTTGTTGCTTTTTCATAAGACCGCTGCCATCAAGATTAGCTTTTCCTTCCCCATCAATCACCTTACTTTTACGTTTAGTAGTGCAAGAATATATTGCAGACCCCATGTGCAGCTTGCTAAAATATTCAGTAACAGATTTTGTTTCCATGGTTTCTGGTTCCATCTCCATGCTATCTGAATGAAGAATCTGCTTTGAAGGCACAACTTTTGACTGGAGCTCTGTAGTTTGCTGAATAGCAGACGAATGTACAGATTTCATTAGCAGCCCTCCTACCTGATTCTTGGTAATGGAAAATTCAGCCTGTGATTCCGACGGAGGTTGGTAACCTTCATTAGTGGGTAAAAACATTCGAGTGGAATTTTCAGTCAGTTTCTGCGCAGTGACCAATTCAGAATTTTCAGTCATTTCAGAAGAGTTAGTCTCATTGCCAGAATCTGATGATGATTCAGGACTATATGCTCTCAAGATGGCTACACCTGTATGCCACAAAACACAAGAGCCAATTAATAAAATCATATCAGGCACTTCAATATACTGATAAAGATAAGGGGTTTATAAGCTTAAAAATGGTTCTGAAATACTGAATCACATATTGCATTGATTCCAAGTAAGGCAACTTAATGTAATGGTAGTTCTATTATATGGTGTCTGTAGGTGATGGTCAAAAAGTAACAACACAATAACAAAATGTTTTCAAAAGAGCTAATGCTGAAAAGCCTAAATGAGGGAAAGGGATGAAATGATACGATTTCTTTCAATGAATAAAGGTAACAGTGGTGAAAGAACCTGAATTTTCATTCATCTGGTGTTCCTCAGAAGCAGATAAGGCCTTCAGGGCTTGAAGCGTAGATACCACAACATTTTCCAGTCCTTTTTCACATTTCTCTTCAGGATTAGTAGGGACAGCATCAATAAGTGACACTGGAATATCACTACTCCCAACATTCGTAGTTTCTTCCTTGTCTGCTCTGTACTGTGCTGTGTGACTCTGAGAATCTTCCTCATCAGAGCTATCCCTGAATCCTGGCGGAGGAGCAGCAATGGCCATATTTAGAGAATGCAACAGGAAGTCATCTTCATTATCATCACCTTCTGGAGGTGGGAGTGATGTCAAGTCTATGATATCATCACTAGAACCTGAAAGGCTGAGAAGAGCAGACCTATCGATTTCTCCAACCATAATGTCTTCCTCACAGCTGACATCATCTTCCTCTTCAGCATCATCTGTGTTCTCTGCGTAGCAAATATCATGCAGCAGAGGCTCTTCTATTCCTTCCGCACCTTCAAATATTTTGTCATCATGTAAACCTGCATAAACAGAATTAGCAGCAAAACGAAAACTTTCAGCATCCGGGGACAATTCCAAACTCTTAATGTCATTGGCATGACTTATATAAAGGGTGGTCTGTTTATCTAGTGCTTCTGGACTTTCATCCAATAATCTTTCATAGCCAAGAGTTTGAGGATTCACACCATCCAAATCATGATCTCCAAAAATAAAAGATACTTTTGCAGCTCTTGGAGATCCTTGAATTTTCTTGCTTGATTCCAGTCCTCCAGAAAAAGACAGCATGGGTTGCGGGTTTGAATTTTCATTATCTTCTGCCTCTGTAAAGTCATTTTGTTTAGCTAACTGTTGATCAAGTCCACTTGAATTATAAACATTCTCTATGTACAGATGTCTATGTTCTTTTGGACATATGGTGCTATTGGAGACCTCTGCAGTTTTTTGTTTATTATCAGCAAACATATGGGCTTCCTGCTCTGCTGCTGAGAATGTAGTCATTTTGGTTACACAGTTCCACTCAGATCCATGATGATTAAATTTCCCTTTAGTTTCAATCCCTAAAAGAATGGTATATAAGGTGAAAAAACTGAGTTATCAAAATAGATTGTGTAGTATTTTAATATTTCAGATTAAATTATTTGTAATTCCTAAACATTAACTTTTTGAAGTTTATCCTGTTTATATGAACTTCAAATATACTTCTAAAACCTTATCCATTCTGAGCTGCTCTTGATGAGTTCTTTCTATGTCTTGGAGATACCCACAGTGAATTTACATAAGGATTTACAATAAAAATAAATAAAAAAGCAAAAAAGAATTTTGACTTCCTACTCTAAAAAAGTACCATGAGCAATTCTATTTGGGCACAAGCAGATAAGAAAGCTAACATGAATAAAAAGTTCAGGTTCAAGAAGGTTACCTTTAACTTAGAAATCACATTTGAAAATCCAAACGCTTTACTATCAAAGTTCTTCACTGAATGAAGTAAAAGGTTCTTGAAAAATAAACAAGTATATTCTTTTGCATACTGCATTGTTCACTGCACTGTAATATTAATTACCTGTTTCACAGGTCCCACAGTTTTTCTTGTTGGCCATGTTAAATATTGATCGCCTGGAATCAACTAGGAGTCTATAATATCCAGCTGTTAAGCATGCAAGATTCATGGCATCTGATGATTCCATCAGCAATGTGATTGGCTATGCATTAAAAAAAAACATATCAGAAAGCTACTAAAATTCAGTATATTTTGGAAATAAAATAAAGAATTAATTATATGTTAATGCAGATATTTTAATTGTATTTACGCTTATATAATGATCTTAAACATATTTATTTTATGATGTTCAGTGGATTTACATGAATTTGTCAGCTATACATAACAGCTTTTTATAGTAATATATTCTCTACCATATGCAATAAATTGCAGAAATCATAACAATGAAACATTGCTATTAATTATACTGTACAAAAAACTGTTTACAAACATACTAAGAATTGCAATAAAGTAATTGGAGGGATTCAATTATCCTTCCAATAATAATGTTTCACATTATCAAGAAATGTATGAAAGAGACTATTATTTCTGGTGTAATCACCTCTGAAGAATTATTTAGGTCAGTTTGAAACTGGTTCTAGGTTAGCTGAATTGTGGGATCACACAAATAAGGAGTGTGTTTGCCCTAGCTTTCTACTTGGTAGGTTGTATCTTAACACAAAGCAGTGGCAATAGAAGCTGCAGAAATGGTCTAGACAGAATACAGAAGTATTCTGAAATAGACAGCTGAAATTATGTCATTTAAATGGGAAAGAAGTCTGTGTATGAATAAAACCAATCTTTTTTAACAGATCTGTATGGGACCAACATTGTTCTCTCCTAACTGACTGTGGCATTCTGATCAAGATAGCATCTTTTTGAAAGTTGAATGAGAAAAATTACTGAGTTGTCATCACTATAATTTATCATTTAGCTGGCATAAGAATTCAGTCAGGTTCCCCTTTAAGAAATCAAGATGGCAATTTTTAATTAATTTTAATTATTATTATTTTTTGGTTCAGTGCCATCAACACAGTAGTAAAAACATCAAATGAAAAACAAATTAGTCATTTCTGTTTTGCTTGAAAGGAGTCAAGCAGTATACAAAATTATATGAGCTGCTATTTAATGCCCCTACATTTTATCAAAGCAATACAAGGAAAAATCAGTGCATGTTAAGAAAATTAAACCTTAGCTTGATTCTATAAAGGACAACTATGAATTTTAGTTTAAAATAAATAAGAGATTGTGATTGAATTTTCTAAGATACATATCATTTCCAAAATTATATTTCAACTCATTCTTCAAATATTTTCAAAATCTCCAAAAACTTTAAAATCTCAACATTATTTCTTTTTTTTTTAATAAACTTTTATTCTTTATTTCTTTCACAATAGTATTAGAATACCAAATCTGAAAATAAGATTAAGAAGTAAAGAGAGCAAATATTTTGCTTAAAATATTGTGAATTTGTCACAATAATTTTATTTTAAAATAAACCTTTAAAAAAGTTTTTCAGTTTTCTAATGCCCATGCACTATTGCAATGTAATAGAATTGATTCTAAATTCTTAATTCAGTGTAGAATTCTAAAGCTGAATTAAATGGATCACCAAAACTGAATAACTGACTGAATTCTTTTAGTTAATATTCTTACGATAAACAGCTCTTTGTTGTTAATATTAATCAACAATCAACTTACTTTTACATCTAACACATGAAGCTCAACTCTGACAATAGTTTCATCTTCTGCAAACATTTCAATTCTGTTCACGTGGCTAAAATCTGCCAGGAGAGCTACGAGATTTGTTTTAGTGTTGATTACATGGCTGATGCCATACCGTGGTCCCACTAGTAAGGTGACCTCTGAACGCTTTTCTCCCTGCTACAATACAGGAAATAAAAAAGACAGAACTTTATATAGCGTCATTATGCATATAGATCCAAAGCAGCCTTGTTTCATGGAATGTATTTCATTTAATTTATATTATTAATAGGTTATAGATCAAAGTGCTCCTTTCAGAAAATATCTTCGAAGGCTTTCCTAAATTTGCATACTTGGCCTTGTGAAAAACAATGCTAATATAAACAGTGTCACAATACTGTTTAATAATATAACAATATTATATAACAGTAATATTATAGAAAATAATATTAAAGACATTGTACAACTTGGTTCAGTATTATTTATAATGCAATTATGTGATTATCCCATTATTATCAATCTGCAGTTTACTTGACAAAAACTAAAAAGTCAGGAGAAGAGGCGTTGGACTTACCGTGAACGCTCTTTCTCCAGGGGATGCGGAGTGGGTCAGAAGTGGGATGATCCAGCTTGTCTGGCCAATCACTGAGTCGGATAAACTTGGCCACGCCTACTCAGGCCTCCCTTCCTTCCAGTTTGTTCGACGAAGGCAGATCTGCAAAACAGTCTCAGACCTAGAATACAAGAGAAATCGCAGACGGGAGGGGCTGACCCACTCCGCATCCCCTGGAGAAAGAGCGTTCACGGTAAGTCCAACGCCTCTTCTCCCACTGGGATGCGGAGTGGGTCAGAAGTGGGACATACCCAAGCTTGTTAACTCGTCGGGCGGGAGGTCTGCGAAGGTCGAGGTCGAGGTGCCAGGTGAACCTGTTGGAGGACTCTCCTTCCGAAAGCTGCCTCAGCGGAGGCAAAGGTGTCTAAACGGTAATGCTTGATGAATGGAACAGGAGAGGCCCAGGTAGCTGCCCGGCAAATTTCCTCGAGGGAGGCCTGCGTGGCCCAAGCAGCGGTAGTAGCTGCACTCCGTGTGGAGTGAGCTGTAATATGACGTGGAATGGGAAGAGATCGTGAGTCATAAGCTTTGGAGATGCAAGCTCGGATCCAACGCCCTATGGTGACTGAAGAAACCTTAGATCCCAAAGATGAGGGTTGAAAGGAAATAAATAAGGCTTCGGAGTGTCTTGAGGATGCAGTCCGAGATATATATATTTTTAAAGCCCTGCGAACATCAAGGGTTCGCCATTTGCGTTCTAGTGGGTGAGATGGATTTGGACAAAAGTTAGGCAGGATGACTTCCTGCTCACGATGGAACCGTGAATTAATTTTTGGCACGAATGCCGGGTCCAGTCTAAGAATAACCCTATCTGAGTGTATCACACATAAATCTTGTCTGACAGATAGAGCTGCCAGTTCGGAAATGCGGCGAGCCGAAGTCACGGCCACCAGGAAGGCCACTTTCATGGTTAGAAATCTAAGAGAGGCAGTTCGGAGAGGTTCGAAGGGTGGACCTGTTAAAGCTGACAATACATGCGGCAAGTCCCATGTGGGATATCGGTGTACCACGGGTGGACGCAGATTTCGTACCCCACGTAGGAACCTCCGGATGGAAAGGTGATGAGACAGAGGTACGCCGTCCCTGGGAGACAACACCGTGGCGAGAGCTGCAACATGCCGCTTGAGGGTATTATGCGCCAGACCCTTGCTGTAGCCATCATGGAGGAACTCCAACACCTGCGGAACAGAAGCTGACAACGGGTTAATTCCGCGCGCAGAGCACCACGAAATAAATACCTTCCACGTGATGTTGTAGAGTCTGATGGTAGACTCCTTTTTGTCAGCCTGCATCACCCGGATGACGTCTTCTGAGTACCTCGCTTCCCTCAAGAGCAGCCCTTCAAGCGCCAAGCGGTTAGGTTGAGCCACTGGGGCTCTGGGTGTAGGATTGCTCCCTGACTGAGGGACACCTTCTCCGGAGGTAGCCGCCAAGGATCCATCGTTGAGAGGGCTACTAGGTCGGAGAACCATGGTCTTCTTGGCCAATAAGGAGCGATGAAGACCACGTCTGCTTTCTCGGCTACAATTCTGCGAAGGACCCGCGGGATCAATGGGGTCGACGGGAACGCATAGAGTAGCTCCCGAGGCCAGGGGCAACGGAGAGCATTTGTGTCCTCTGCCCCCCGTGATGGGTAGCGTGTGAAGAATCGGCGTAGCTGTGCGTTCTCTGGGGATGCAAGGAGGTCTACCTGTGGCTGGCCGAACCGTAGACAGATGTCCTGAAACAGAGCGGGGCTGAGGCGCCATTCTGAGGCGTCTATCGTGGTGCGGCTGAGATAGTCCGCCTGAAGGTTGTCCTTCCCCGCAATGTGATCCGCCTTGAGGGACTGAAGGTGAGATTCCGCCCACCTCCCGAGAAGAAGAGCCTCCTGCATCAAGGTCCTGGACCTCGTTCCCCCTTGGCGATTGACATGTGCCTTCGCCGACACATTGTCTGTAAGCACTAGTAAGTGTTGTCGCTGCACAGTTTGATGAAAAGCCAGAAGAGCTAGGCGAATGGCCCTGAGTTCCAGAAGATTGATACTTGACCTTGCCTCTGTCGGGGACCATTGCCCCTGAGCGACCTGGGAACCCAGGTGCGCGCCCCAGCCCGTCAGGCTGGTGTCTGTAGTCATAATCAGTGGATGTATGTCCAAGAAGACGCATCCGTTGTCCAGAGCCGGGGATAGCCACCAGTGCAAAGATCGGCGTACTGACAGGGGGACCCTGATCTTGGATTTGGAGGCCGCTGTCCTTGCCCGCTGAAAGGGGAGTAGCAGCCATTGAAGGCTGCGGGCATGAAGCCGAGCCCAGGGAACTATGTCTGTGCACGAAGCTAGTTTCCCCAGGAGACGGGACAATTCTAGCTTGGGAGCTGTTGGATCTTGTAACAGATGCCGAATCAGAGATCTGAGGCTGTCTTTCCTCTCCTGGGAAAGGAACACCTGTCCCACCTGCGTGTCTATGACTGCGCCTAGATGATTTATGCGCTGTTGAGGGACCAACTGACTCTTGGGCTCGTTGACTAGAAACCCATGATTCTGTAATATTTGCAATGTGAGAAATACATTGGTTTTGGCTCTGTCGAAGGACGAGGCTTGTATTAAAATATCGTCCAGATAAGCTTGAATTCGAATTGGTATGGACCGCAGGTGAGCTATCAAGGCTGCCAGAATCTTGGTGAAACTGCGCGGGGCCGATGCCAGGCCAAATGGAAGGGCCCGGTATTGTAGGTGACGCCCCGCGTAACTGAACCTGAGGTACCGCCGGTGAGCTGGCTCTATGGGTATATGAAGGTACGCCTCGGAGAGATCGATTGAGGCTAGGAAGTCTCCGGGTCTTATTCCCTCCAGGATAGATTTGAGCGTACTCATCCTGAACTTGCGGTACACTAAATGAGTGTTCAGGGATTTTAAATTTAGGATCGCTCTCCATCCCCCCGAGCGCTTCGGAACCACGAAAAGAATCGAGTAAAACCCCTGTCTCCATTGCTCCCGAGGGACATCTTCCACAGCATTGATCTCCAGAAGATGCTGAATGGCGAGCTCCATCAATTTTTGCTTGCTGAGGGAGCTGGAGACAGGGCAAGGTACGAAGCGGCTCGGAGGGCGGGAGAGGAACTCCAATGGGAGGCCGAATTCGATGATATGAAGAACCCATTGGTCTGTCGTACTGTGAGCCCATTTGGGGAGAAACAGGCTCAACCTCCCCCCAATGGGAGCTATCAAGCGGGAGTCACTTTTGGCGGAAGTGACGTCCGCCAGTTCCACGAAAGGGCCGTTTCTGAGGGGCGAAGGGTTTGGATTTATCTCTGTAGGAACCTCTATCCTGGGGACGAAAGGAACCCTGTGAATAAGGTCTCTGACTGGGGCCCTCCTGGAAGAAATTACGGGCCGGTTGTCTGCGATAGTAGGGGGTAGCCCTGCGATCAGCTCGTCTAGTAATGGAAGGTAGGACCTTCCTTTTATCCCTGTCCTCCACTAATAATGGTTCAAGGGAAGCACCAAATAATTTAGGCCCAGAGTATGGTGTAGAAGCTAGACGCCATTTGGCCTTGAGGTCAGCGTGCCAAGGTTTAAGCCACAGAAGGCGACGGGAAGTAACTGAAGAAGCCATAGCCCGTGAGGCAAATTTGGCAGCATTTAACGTGGCATCCGAGGTGAATTGTGTGGCAGCTATTATCTTATTTAAGTCCTGATGGACTCTGGCATCCTGGGCTGGTAAGCGGGACTGAAGTTGCTGGAGCCACAATAGTGATGACCGTGAAAAGAATGAGGCCGCAGTAGCGGCCTGAATTGCCCAAGCTGAGGCCTGGTGGGCTTTCTTGAAAGAAGAGTCAAACTTACGGTCTTCCGGCTTAAGTCCCTCAGAAGTGTCCCCTGAGATG
Source organism: Pantherophis guttatus (assembly GCF_059756535.1). NCBI lineage: Eukaryota > Metazoa > Chordata > Lepidosauria > Squamata > Colubridae > Pantherophis > Pantherophis guttatus. The sequence goes on from NC_142067.1 coordinate 85,453,588, forward strand.
AAAGGAGACGACGAAGAAAGTGCTGCCACGGGCCATCGACCTCGGGAACCTGCAAAAGACTAGTCAGGACAGGATCCATGTTGTAATTCCTACGATCGTAGCCACTAGGAGTAGGAAGAGAAGTTGGATTAGTCCATTGTTTACGAACCACATCGGTGAAAAGTTTTGGTGCCGGTACAAACAGTTGCTCAGCTACTGGTTCAGAAAATATGCCCTGACTGGTGGAAGCGGCAGAAGTTGATGGGACAGAATCAGTGTCAATTAGGCCCGAAGTGACTTTGGCCTTGTGAAGCAGTGATTTAAAAAGTCCCTGGGGGAAAAGGCCCGTAAAGGCCGGCACATCTGGAGCAGTGGATTCGTCATCCGATAAATCCACCTCCCTTTGAGGTTCATCCTCTAGTTCTATATCAGCACTGCCCCTAGATCTAACAGGGGAGTGATCAGGGGACCCTGTGAGACTGGCATCAGGAGAAACCCTTGATCTTCTGGAATGAAGGCTCTCAGAGACAAGAGAAACAGAGCGATGTTCTCTGATGCCTGCTTGAATGCCATGGGAAATGGCCCTGGCAATTAACATCTGAACTGATTGCGGAAGGTTCTCCAGATCTGACTTAGGTTGATTACTTGGTGGAGGATCCTGAACAGGGATAGAGCAATCAAAGGGATCCCCCTCCTGTCTAATTGGAGAGCCATGAAGGCTGTCCTGTCGTTCTGGAGAGAAGGCTCTGGTCAACTCAGCCTCCTCTGCAACCCCTGAATCAAGACCGGTATCCGGGTTAGGCTTATCTCTAGGGGAATGCGTAGTCAGATCAGAATCATGCTGATGAGACGTTTTTGTATGTTTTGACTTTGAAGAGGCCTTACGGCCAGAATCAATCTTGCAAGATGACTGGTCTGCCATAGCGATGGTCAGGCTGTGTTACAGCAGGAAATCTGCACACAAATGAACAATGACAAAGGCATCATCAATTATCATGATATCAAATAATATTCAGAGGAATTAGTTTTTTTATTTATTTATTTATTTATTTATTTATTTATTTATTTATTTATTTATTTAGTTAGTTAGTTAGTTAGTTAGTTAGTTAGTTAGTTAGTTAGTTATTGGTTTTCAATTGGTTTTAGTCCACAAGAAAAAAATACGTAATCTGAAGTTCAATCAGGGAACTGCTGTAGTAAATCAACCAACCAAGTAAATTAATTTTTATGTTCAAGCTAAAATGGCTGCCCGGGAAGAAACCTCCAGGGACAGACAACATGGCCGCCAAGGGTTTAAATTTAATTCCCGAAGGAAAGAAAAAATTCCATCCAACCCATGCCTGCTACTATGTTCGTTCCTTTTCTTCTTCTTCTTTTTTTTTTTTAATCTAGAGAATAGCCAGCATTTGCATTATAAGACAGCAAGGCTTACCAAATAAATAGTTCAGGCAGGTTTGCGCAGCCTATTGAAAAAGGGCGCGCAAAATGGCGGCTACAGTAACGGCTGCAAAATGGCGGCATCTAACAAATGACGGGGAAGTGTCAAACCTCCCACGCCAAGCCCACAGCAGTAAAACAACCAATGCCGTCTACCCTGAGCTCTGGGAAGAACGGCGGCCACTAGCAGAGCCAGAACGAAGCCCTGGACGGAGCCAGGCGCTTTTCGGCTTTTCCGACCTCCAGCTGACTAGCGCTGAGGCGGAACTGACAGCGGAGCGGGGCGGCGATGCCGGGGACCTGTAGAAACGAAGCGCCAGTCCCCCGAATAACGATCCCGTCTTCTCGCCCCTCAACTGATGAGCGCTGAGGCGGCGGCTGTCAGGGGAGCGCGGCGGCGGCATTTCCAGCCTAGACTGAAATGGCCCGCTCGCACAGCGCTAGGAGGAATGGGGGCTGCAGAAAAAAATAATGCACTCACGTTCCTCTGAAGGTTAGAAGGCAACAAGGCAGCGGTTGGCTAGAAAACCCCCAACTTTAGCAATCACGATCTCAATTTGGTTAGAAATGAGAGACTCAGCGAAGCGACTGGTCAGAACCACTGAGTCGAATAAACTGGAAGGAAGGGAGGCCTGAGTAGGCGTGGCCAAGTTTATCCGACTCAGTGATTGGCCAGACAAGCTGGATCATCCCACTTCTGACCCACTCCGCATCCCAGTGGGAGAAATAAAAAAGACAGAACTTTATATAGCGTCATTATGCATATAGATCCAAAGCAGCCTTGTTTCATGGAATGTATTTCATTTAATTTATATTATTAATAGGTTATAGATCAAAGTGCTCCTTTCAGAAAATATCTTTGAAGGCTTTCCTAAATTTGCATACTTGGCCTTGTGAAAAACAATGCTAATATAAACAGTGTCACAATACTGTTTAATAATATAACAATATTATATAACAGTAATATTATAGAAAATAATATTAAAGACATTGTACAACTTGGTTCAGTATTATTTATAATGCAATTATGTGATTATCCCATTATTATCAATCTGCAGTTTACTTGACAAAAACTAAAAAGTCAGGAGAACCAAGCCCACCATCAATGTTGCCTTGAATACCCGTCCTCCATATAGTCGCAGGTCACTGAGAAACTTGAGATAGTGTACTTTGGCTTGCAGAGCAGAGAGCTGAAGATAAGGGGGTGGGGTGGGGGGGAGAGAATTAAAAAGATTATTCCAATGATAAAACACAGGTAGGTATTTTTTGGCATTGTGGTCATTTTTAGATTTTGGAATTTCCTGGCATTTTTGACTAGTAGAAAAGATTCTCCTTTTGGGGTTGTCTCTGGTTGGTACTTATCAGTCCAAAATGCTTCAGCAGATCTTGTACAAAGTAGGCCAAGTTCTTAGAATCTTTGGAATTCTATGGTTATATTAATAACAAGCTGAAGGCAAAAATATCTGAACTGAAATCTTTCTCCTAATCATAAACCAGGGAAATGCAGATCACACCATCTATTGCAACGATTCTTACTTTCCTTCTCCATGATCTATCCTTTCCCAAACCCAATAATTAGTCAAACAATAGCAGGCATAAGGCTGAAAACATTCAGATATTAAAGCAAGGGAAGCTGTTGTAGACTCCACCACCATCTTAATTTATCAGCATAACTCTCGGTCCTTATGTGGTTTAAACAGATTCTGAGGAAATGGAAAAAACAGCTATAACCTGAAGCAAAATCTTTACCATGACATTGAAGATCCACAACTCTAATAATATAAAAATGACTAACAAAGATTCAGTGAGAACTTTGCTTGACCATGCTGTTACTAAAATCAGGAAGCCTTATGGAGAATTGACTTCCTCTATCTAATCTCAATTTCTGATGAGACATTAGATTTCTAGATTTGCATACTTCTGAAATAATTCAGAAGAATTAATTCAGATTGATTCTAGTGTGAGCACAGCATCTCTCTAATTTTCATTAAAGGAACCCCCACTTTCTTCAGGTGTATGTGGGCTGTTTCAATGTGAACTACAGAAATATGCTATGCATTTTCCAAATCATTTACAGAGGTGCAAAACTAGTCTAGACTGTTTCAGAGAAAGAAAGCTAAATACATCCTTGCATCATACATTGCTCTGAAATGAAGAAAATTCAGGAGAGATTACCTCAATCTAGTAGTGCCTTTTAATATATGAATCATATTTCAGATATATCCAATATGATGTGAATCTCAAGAAACCACAGCCTATATCCTTTAATGTCAGAAGTTAATAATTAAATCAGAATAGTTCACTTGACAGTATTAAAAAAAAATCAAGGGGATTGCATGATTGGACCCGTGTTTATTGGACCCGTGTCCCTCCTGGTTGGTACTGGCCTCCCAGGAGGTTACACGAGGCTGGCTCCAGGGAATTATAAGTGCTTCTCTGAGTGAGGGTGCCTTTCCCACCGCCTTGAAAGAGGCAGTGGTGAGGCCCTTTCTCAAGAAGCCTTCCCTGGACCCGGCTGAACTAGCTCACTACCGTCCGGTCTCCAACCTTCCTTTTGTGGCAAAGGTTGTTGAGAGCGTGGTGGCACGACAGCTTCCCCGGCACCTGGATGAAGCTATCTATCTGGACCCGTACCAGTTGGGTTTCAGGCAGGGGTACAGCACAGAAACGGCATTGGTCGCGTTGGTGGATGATCTCTGGAGGGCTCGGGACAGGGGTTGCTCCTCTGTCCTGGTCCTATTAGATCTCTCAGCGGCTTTTGATACCATCGACCATGGTATCATGTTGCAGCGGTTGAGGGGGTTAGGAATAGGGTTTTGCGGTGGTTATCCTCCTTCCTCTCTGACCGCTCACAGTTTGTGTTGGCAGGGGGGCAGAGGTCGACCTCGAGGTGCCTCACATGGGAGTGCCGCAGGGGTCGGTCCTCTCTCCCCTTCTGTTCAACATTTATGTGAAGCCGCTGGGTGAGATCATCCGTGGTTTTGGGGTGAGAGTCCATCAGTACGCTGATGACACTCAGCTGTACATCTCCACCCCAGACCACCCCAACGATGCCCTTGATGTGATGTCTCGCTGCCTGGAGGCCGTGAGGGTCTGGATGGGGAGAAATAGGGGGCAGCGATTCACCCCCAATAGTCAGCGATGGCACCAGCTGACTATATCGGGACGCCGGAAGCCACAGCCACTCGGTCTTGGAAGGGTTGAGTCTGAGCCTATTTCTCCCCATGCTCTTCAAAAGACAGCCGTGCATCCAGGAGGACACCCAGATTGTGAGCCCTCCTGGATGCACAGCTGTCTTTTGAAGAGCATATGACGGCCGTGGCCAGGGGGGCTTTTTATCAGGTTCGCCTGATTCGCCAGTTGCAGCCCTTTCTGGACCGGGACGCCTTGCGCACGGTCATTCATGCCCTTGTTACCTCCTGGCTGGACTATTGTAATGCTCTCTACATGGGGCTCCCCTTGAAGAGCACTCGGAGGCTCCAACTGGTCCAGAATGCGGCCACGCGGGTGGTTATGGGCGCAACCCATTGTGCCCATGTGACACCCCTAATGCGCGAGCTGCACTGGCTCCCAGTGGTCTTCCAGGTGCGATTCAAGGTGTTGGTTACCACCTTTAAAGCGCTCCATGGCATAGGACCCGGGTACCTTCGAGACCGACTTCTGCCACCAGTAGCCTCCCACCGGCCAGTTCGCTCCCATGGAAAGGGTCTCCTCAGGGTACCATCGACCAAGTTATGTCGGCTGGCGACACCCAGGGGGAGGGCCTTCTCTGTGGAAGCCCCAGCCCTGTGGAATGAACTGCCCCCAGAAATGCGTAAGATCTCCGACCTCAGGGTATTTCGCTGTGCCCTTAAGACCCTGCTGTTCCGCCAGGCCGGGCTATCAATGTTATGATTTTAAACTGGATGTTTTAAATTTTGGGGGGTTTTAATATTGAGCTGAAATTATTTAATAATTTTAAATTATTTTAATTGTTGTTTGTCTTTGTGCTTTTAATAGGCTGTACACCGCCCTGAGTCCTTCGGGAGAAGGGCGGTATAGAAATAAAATTAAAATTTAAAAAAAAATGATGAGAAAGATATATGGCACTGAATGATTCCCTAGATAGATGATTTAAAACAGGAAAATAATTTTCAAGCACTTTTGTTATGTAATGCAGAGCAAACTCAATCAAATCAAATGAATAGAAAAGGTATATACTTGTGACTAACAATTCCCAGTACTTTCAATATTAAAAATGATTTTGCTGAATTATTTTTCCCTTTGTTCTTTAAACATACAGTAAGCACCACACATTATAGATCCAGGCAATCTCTAAAAAATAAATTGGTCATTTTTTGTATCTGAAAGATTTCTTTTAAATTCTCTCCTTTGGATTTTGCTCTCTTTATTATGAAAATATATTTCTATTGAGATGCAAATATATTACCTTTTTACCTGGAGGAACTAGATTTTGATTTGCTTTGACAAGGTGTGAAAGTGCTTTCTTTATGTTCTTCTCTTTCATGCTCTGCAGTACCGCAGATGGAATAAAAGTTTCCAGTCCCCATTCTTTTCTGCAATTTAAAAGATATTTATAATTCACATTTCTATGAGAATTACCTATGTTTATAAAAACCCATGCAATCTGAGAAAACACTTATATGGTCAAACAAATATGGGTTGTTTATCTATTCATGCTGTCAAAATTGTTGTTTTTTAAAAAGTTATTCTTCTAAATTTGTAATGTATTCTATATAATTATATAATATTATTATATTATATTATATTTTATCATATCATATCATATCATATCATATCATACCATACCATACCATACCATACCATACCATACCATACCATACCATACCATACCATACCATAGAATACACTATAATCTACAAATACACTGTCTCTTATATTATAAGAGCCGTGGCGGCACCAACTTAAAATCTTAAAGAACTTGAAATAAACCAAAAAGCTAAATAAGATGTTGATCTAAAAAAGTTGTAAATGCATTGAGGGGCCAGTTAAATTTAGAGTATTTAGTTTTACTCTAATATTTTGGAATTAACTATAAAAAATAGCTTCTCATTGGAACCAGATTTATTTTGCCTATCTGGTTCATAATAAAGATAACTTTATAATTTTAGACTTGGACACAAGACGGGATTAAAAATTCTCAATATAGAAGGAGAAAAAAAAGGCCTGTTTTTGTGCTGATTAAGTGGTTTAAAACTGACACAAAGCATAACATTAGACATATTAAAGCAGATCCTTGAAGATCTTAGAAGACCATTAGAAGTAAAAGAAAGGAATATAAAGGTGGTTTATTTGATCGAGATTCAAATAAGAGATTTATTTCAAAATGTTCTAACAAACCTATATGGACTTGTATGACACCAAGATAGAAATGATGTTTTATAGCTATGTTGTAAAGATATCTGCTGATAACCTTATGGGAATGAAGACATTACATTTGTCTACAAATGTTATAATAAAGGTTGGAAGTAATTTTTAATACATTTCTTTTCTTTTTCTTTATCATATCCTTTTTCTTTTTTCCTGCACTTTTTATTCTTTTTTACCTTTTTTTTTTTAAAGTTTCCACTAGTTTTTAGTACTGTAATTAAAATCCTTAACAAAAATTATATACAAATAAAGGGTCTGTCAGCACCCAGGTAAATTAAACAGTAAATAAGAAATGATGTTGGTGAGGAAGTTCCAATGTTATAATTTAAGTTGATTTGACAATCATCTCCAAGTATAAAATATGAGTTAAAGTTTACTTAAATTCTCATATTAGCATAAATATTCTTAAGAGTTTTTTTTTCCATATAAAGCCATTAAATTTTACAGTGGCATTCATTTCACTACAAATTTCATATAACTCTAATAATCACATGCTATGAAACTTGTATTCTATACTTACTCGATGTACTTCAGAGAGATTTTTTGAGTGTGTTTTGTGGTCACTGTTGCAATATACATTTGTAATGCTGCCAATCTCAGTGCAATATCATATTTTAGCTCAGGCCCAAACCTCTCCTGAACCACATCATTACAGCTCTGTCAAAAAACCAGCAGAGGGAGTATCAAGCTTAAGCATCTTTTTAAAATACTGCATTATGACTATCTCTTCTCCAAAAGGCAAGCTCATAATGAATGGGAACTAACACTGCCAGACAAACTATCCATAAATAAATAGAGATAAAAAGGAGAAATGTGGTATATTAAGTTGATTAGTTTGTCCACTCTAACTATGAGTGAATAGAGAAAAGAAACAAAAACTGAAGTTTGAGAAGTATAAAGGTTAACTAATAATGATCATAAAGAGTTGAGTATTACTACTTGCATTATTATATTGCAATTAAGTAAGGATGCAATTTAAGTAAACAACAAGTAAATAATATGTTTATATGATCATAAAGAATTGTGCATTACTATTCGTAATATTTTTTAAATTAGATCTAAGTAAAGATGCAATACTATGTAAATAATATGTAAATAACATGTATTTATATATTGACACCACGGAACCGAAAAATGTTCGAAAAATATTACTATATTTCATAATAAAAAAATCAATAAAAAAATAAGTTGATTAGTTTGGAGTTAACAGAATAACTTTTACTTTAGTGCTTACAGTGCTAAGAGTAGCCTGTTTCAAACCAGATCCTTTCAGATTCACAGGAACTACAAACTCCAGAAAATATAGCAGATTAAAACAACAACAACAACAACAACAACAGTGAATTCTAACTCTTCTGTATTTCAAAATCATCAGCATGGATGCCAAAATCCTTTATGTTGTTTTTATTAAAATTCCCATTTAATCAAAATATTAAAAAATAATTTTAACTGCAAGGAAACTTCATAAAAAGAACCATGCGAGTCAATTTATTGACATTTCATCATGCAATTTTCAACTCTGTAACATACCTGTACATAAAGATATTCAAAGGCAACCACATCCCGTCGTAAAAGGTCAATAGGATCCTTTGGAACAAAACTGATTCTGAACAGGCATCTCATTTTATGGGAGCTTGGTCTTTGGGTCACCTAGAGAAACAAAATACTTTCATTACAATTCAGAGGCCATGACACTGTATTCTTTCTAAAATAATCCAGGAACCCTTAGATGATTGAAGGGAAATTTAAATGAAGACATTGACCCCCAAACTGTGCAAAATAAACCATGAATTTTCTCTTTTTCTCCATATCACTTTATATTCAGTAGCCAAGGCAATGTTAATCAGAGTGTACTTAAAAATGCTTAGCCAATTCTAAGAAAAAGCATCTCAACATCAGAGACAGGTATTGTTTACAGCAGAGATCAGCAACCCGTGGCTCTGGAGCCACATGTGTCTCTTTCATCCCTCTGTTGAGGCTCCTTGTCGCTGGTCGGCTCCACAAATGATAGGGCTTTAGGTTAGGACACGAAAAAGTATGCCACACTAGGAGGATACTCTATGGTGAGGGAACTGGACTTCCGGTCGGCAGAGGAAAAAGGATGCCGTGCTAGGAGGAGACTCTATGGTGGGGGAACCGGACTTCCGGTCGGCTCCAGAATTGAACGGAGAGCTTCCGTTAGGACTTTTGTGGCTCTTTGAGTGTTTAAGTTTGCCGACCCCTGATTTACAGTATCAACCAAGGATGAAAACTTCCTAGAATCCATATGGGTCAATATCAAAGGAGAAAAGAATGACATTGCTATAGGGATATACCGTACTACAAGCCACCCAGAAGAAATAGATGAACTCTTTGTTAATCAATTAACAAATGTATGTAGGAAACATACCATAGCAGTAATGGGAGACTTTAAGTACTCTGATTGTCAATTCGCAAAGCATCCCTGGCTTGCTCTCGAATTGCCATAGGCAAGGGGGATGGGAAAACGAACTCTGCAGCTGCGGCGAGGCAGCACATCAGTCAAAACAAAAGTACATTCCAGCCATATCTCTGTCAAGGCTGTCTCTGCGGTTACCCACAGTGGCCGGAGGGGAGTGATCTCTACAACCTGCGAAATTGCTTCATTGGAGAATGTGACTGATGACACACCTTGGGGGAGGGGGAAAACAGGATCAGAGCTGGAACGTAAATTATGTGGGGTCAGAGTTGGCTTCACTTGGAACGTGCTGACATGAAGCTCCTAATAAATAACTGGATTTCTTTTGAAGCTTGGCTTGAGGCTCATAATTTAATTAGGGCATCAGTTGGAACCCTGACACTGATAATCAATTAGGAAACAAACTCTGCAGCAAATGGGAAATTGAACAGATTCCTAATCAATTTAGCTGACAACTTTATCATCCAAAAGATAGAGGAGAGAACTAGAGGAAAAGCTATATTGGACCTAATTCTTACTAATAGAGAAGAAGTGAAAGAGGGAGTTGAAGTCACCACAACTCTGGGTGAGAGTGACTACGTCAAACTGGAGTTCAATATAATGGAAACACAATAGAATATAATCCAACCAGTGTCTTAAACTTTAAAAGAGCTGATTTTAACAAACTCAGAGAGAGCCTAAGAAAAATTCCATGGATGAAAATCCTAAAGGAGAAAACAATGCAAGAAGTGTGGGAAACACTGAAAAATTTGATCATAAAAGCCCAGTCCAACACAATACCACTGAAAAAGAAAAACAAGAAATCCAGGAAGAAACCAGCCTGGTTGCACAAAATCTCTCTGATAAACTGAAAGACAGAAAGGATAATTTAAAAAATGGAAAGAGGAACACATAACTAAGGTAGAGTACCAGCAGATAGCTCAAATCTGCAAAGATGAAGTCAGGAAAGACTCAGAATGAACAAAGACTTACAATAAAGGTCAAAGATAATAAAAAATTTCTTTCAACATATAAATAATAAGAAAAAAAAAGTAAAGGAAACAGTCAGTCCACTAAAGAGAGAAGAGGGCAAGGAAATAACAGGCAGTAGAGAGAAAGCAGAGCTGCTTAACTCATTCTTTGCATCAATCTTCACACAAAAAGAAACATACAACCTACAAAATATAACTGTAAAAGACACACTAGAAATAAAAATTAAAATACGCAAGAAAATGGTAAGAGAATACCTGTCTGATCTTGATGAATATAAATCATTGGGACCTGATGGATTACATCCCAGAGTTCTGAAGGAGCTGGCTGATGTTATCTCAGAACCATTGTCCCATATATTCAAAAATCCTGGCGCACTGGGGAACTACCAGAGGATTGGAAAAGAGCTGATGTGGTTCCCATCTTCAAAAAAGGGGGAAAAAAACCATACCCAGAAAAACTACAGGCCAATCAGCCTATCATCAATACCAGGAAAAAATAATTAAAAAATGGATCTGTGAACATCTAGAACTAATAAAGTTATAACTAGAACCCAGCATGGGTTTGTTAAAAACAGATCATGCCAAACCAATCTTATTTCGTTTTTTGACAAAGTTAAATTAGTAGAACAGCGGAATGCTGTGGACTACTTATATTTCAGCAAGGCATTCAACAAAGTAGACCACAACCTACTGGTACTTCTTGGTAAACTAGAAAAAAGTGGGATAGACAGCATCATCACCAGATGGATTTGTAACTGTCTGACAAACCATACTCAATGAGTAGTCCTTAATGGTACTACATCCACATGGAGAGAATAAGTAGTGGGGTACCACAAGGTTCTATCTTAGGCCCAGTACTCTTCAATATCTTCATAAATGACTTAGATGAGAGAATAGAAGGGGAACTCATCAATTTTGGAAATGAACTAAACTAGCAGGAATAGCCAACACCCCTGATGACAAGGGCCTACCTCGATGACGGATTTTGGAATCCCGAGAGGTGGCATGCCGCAAAGAGGGGGCTGAGGGGTTTTTTAAAATTGTCTTTGTGTAAATTTTTAAGGGGTTTGGGGAGGGGGGTGGGGAGGGAGGCCAGTCTGGCTGTTAATGGTGCCATAGGGGGTACGGATTCTGGGGGAAAGGGGACTGTTAGAATGCCCTCTATTGAGGGCTTCTCCATCAATACGCTGAGTGGGAGGGGCAGGTATGGCGGGAGCAGGGGGCCGCATCATGTGGTAGGGGCACGCGCTCACTATCTCCGAGCGATTGCGTGCCCCGGTCCCCTTAGCTCTTCCCGTTCCTCAGGCTGCTTAGAGTCTCAGGGCCCGAGTTTCCGGCTGATGTTGTGTAATGCCAGGTCCGTAGTAAATAAAGCCCCCCTCATTTGTGATCTTATTCAGGAGGGGGGAGCGGACCTGGCAGGTATTACGGAGACCTGGTTGGGTCATGAGGGGGGTGTTCCCCTTGTGGAGATGTGCCCATCAGGCTTCCGTGCATTTCATCAGCCGAGAGCTCAGGGCAGGGGCAGTGGGGTGGCGGTCATTATAAGAGAAGGTCTTGATCCGAGGGAGACCACTGTGCCTCAGATAGCCGGATGTGAGTCCCTTTTCGTGAAGTGGGGTCGTGGGGTGCAGATGGGTCTGTTGATCACGTACCTGGCTCCCTGCCACGTGGCGATGACCCTGCCCGAACTCCTCAATGTTATAGCCGAGGTGGCGGCTGATACCCCCAGACTTCTGGTCATGGGGGATTTCAACTTGCCATCCATTGGTGAAACTTCTGAGGTAGCTCGGGAGTTCATGGCTTCCATGACGGCCATGGACCTGACCCAAGTAATTCACGGCCCTACTCACATGGGGGGACACACTCTGGACTTAGTTTTTGTCTCTGGTCAGTGGTTGAGTGGCCTTGATATAGGGGATATAGATACTGAACCCTTGTCATGGTCTGACCACTCGCTCCTTCGACTTGACTTTCTGACCGCCGCACCCCATCGCAGGGAGGCGGAGCCGACCAGGTGGTTCCGCCCCAGGCGCCTGATGGATCCTGATAGGTTCCAGATGGAGCTTGGGCCATTTCCTGAAACTCTAGCTCACGACTCGGCTGATGACCTGGTGGCCGCCTGGGATAGTGCGGCTGCCGGGGCTTTGGACCGGGTCGTGCCTTTGCGGCCTCTGACCCGGTGCCGAACTCACTTAGCTCCTTGGTTCTCCGAGGAGCTGAGAGAGATGAAGCACCGGAAAAGACGCCTAGAGAGCGGTTGGAGGGCCAGCCGTTCCGAATCCGACTTGACACTGGTAAGGTCTCATATTAAGACCTACCTAGTGGCGATAAAAGCGGCGAAATCTAGCTATTTTGCCGCTCTTATCGTGTTATCAGATAACCGCCCAGCCGCCCTGTTCAGGGTGACCCGCTCCCTTCTCCATCTGGGAGCGCGGGAGGACCCCTTGCAGGGCCGAGCTGAGGATTTTGTACATCTGGATGATAAAATAACTCAGATTCGGGAAGACTTGGCCACTGACTGGGTTAGTTCAGACGAGATGACTGAGGCAGGCCTTGAGAATGTTATCTGGGAGGAGTTCGATCCTGTGGCTCCCGAGGACGTGGACAGGATCTTGGGATGGCTGAACGCCACCACATGTTTATTGGACCCGTGTCCCTCCTGGTTGGTGCTGGCTTCCCGGGAGGTTACACGAGGCTGGCTCCAGGGAATTATCAACGCTTCTTTGAGTGAGGGTGTCCTGCCGGCCGCCTTGAAAGAGGTGGTGGTGAGGCCTCTCCTCAAGAAGCCATCCCTGGATCCGGCTGTTTTGGCTAACTATCGTCCAGTCTCCAACCTTCGCTTTATTGCGAAGGTTGTTGAGAGTGTGGTGGCGTGACAGCTTCCACAGTACCTGGATGAAGCTGTCTATTTGGATCCGCTCCAGTCCGGCTTCAGACCTGGGTACAGCATGGAAACGGCATTGGTCGCGTTGGTGGATGATCTCTGGAGGGCTCGGGATAGGGGTTACTCCTCTATCCTGGTCCTGTTAGACCTCTCAGCGGCTTTTGATACCATCGACCATGGTATCATGTTGCGCCGGCTGGAGGGACTGGGAGTGGGGGGCACTGTTTTGCGGTGGTTCTCCTATCTCTCCGACTGGTCGCAATCCGTGTTGACAGGGGGGCAGCGGTCGACCCCGAGGCGCCTTGTTTGTGGGGTGCCACAAGGGTCGGTCCTCTCGCCCCTCCTGTTCAACATTTATGTGAAGCCGCTGGGTGAGATCATCCGTGGTTTTGGGGTGGAGTTCCATCAGTATGCTGATGATACTCAGCTGTACATCTCCACCCCAGACCATCCCAACGATGCCTTGGAAGTGATGTCCCAGTGCCTGGAGGCCGTGCGGGTCTGGATGGGGAGAAACAGGCTTCGACTCAACCCTTCCAAGACCGAGTGGCTGTGGCTGCCGGCGTCCAGTATAGCCAGCTGACGCCATCGCTGGTTATTGGGGGCGAATCATTGCCCTCCACGGAAAGGGCCCGCAACTTGGGCGTCCTCCTGGACGCATGGCTGTCTTTAGAAGGGCATATGACGGCCGTGGCCAGGGGGGATTTTTATCAGGTTCGCCTGATACGCCAGTTGCGCCCCTTTCTGGATCGGGACTCCCTACGCACAGTCACTCAAGCACTCGTTACCTCTCGTCTGGACTATTGTAACGCTCTCTACATGGGGCTCCCCTTGGGGTACACCCGGAGGCTCCAACTGGTGCAGAATGCGGCCGCGCGGGGGATTATGGGAGCGACTGGGCGCTCCCATGTGACTCCTCTCCTGCGCGAGCTGCATTGGCTTCCGGTGGACTTCCGGGTGCGCTTCAAGGTGTTGGTGATCACCTTTAAAGCGCTCCATGGCTTAGGGCCAGGGTACTTATGGGACCGCCTTCTGCCACCAATAGCCTCCCACCGGCCAGTTCGCTCCCACAGAGAGGGCCTCCTCAGGGTGCCGTCGGCTAGACAATGCCGGCTGGCGACCCCCAGGAGGAGAGCCTTCTCTGTGGTGGCACCTACCCTTTGGAACAATCTACCCCCAGAGATACGAGTGATCTCCGACCTCCGGACCTTTCGCTGGGCCCTAAAAACTCATCTCTTTCAGTTAGCCGGTCTCTCTTGATTTTATGATTTTATGGTTGGTTTTAAATTTTGATATGGATTTTAAATTGATAAATTTTAAACTATGGGCCAAATTTAATTATTTTAAATCTATTTTTAATCGTACTTATGTATAAATGTTTTTTTTATTTTGGCTGTTCACCGCCCTGAGTCCGAAAGGAGAAGGGCGGTATAGAAATTCGAATAATAAATAAATAAATAAATAAATGACTTAGATGAGAGAATAGAAGGGGAACTCATCAATTTTGGAGATGAACTAAACTAGCAGGAATAGCCAACACCCCTGATGACAAGGTCAGGATCCATAAGATCTTGACAGACTTGAATAATGGTCCCTACCAAACAAAATGAAAGTTAATGTGGAGAAAAGCAAGATTTTACACCTAGGCAGGAAAAACCAAAGGTACAAGTACAGATTAAGCAAAACCTAGCTGGAAAAACAATAAGAGGCACCTTGGAGTCCTAGTGGATTATCACTTAAATATGAGCCACCAGTGTGCGGCAGCAGCCAAAAGAGCTAACACAATCCTGGGTTGTATAAATAGAGGCATAGAATCAAAATCACATGAAATATTAGTACCGCTTTATAAATCCTTATTAAGACCACATCTGGAATACTGCATTTAATTTTGGTCCCCACATTACAAAAAAGATTTGAGACTTTGGAAGAAGTGCAAAGAAGAGCAACTAAGATGATTAAAGGCCAGGAGACAAAAACATATGAAGAACGGTTGCAGTAATTGGATATGGCTGGTTAGAGAAAAGAAGGACTTGTGGGGACATGATGACAGTTTTCCAGTATTTGAGGGGCTGCCACAAAGAAGAGGGGGTCATCTTATTTTCCAAAGCATCAGAAGGCCAGACAAGAAACAATGGATGAAAACTAATCAAGGAAAGAAGCAACCTGGAATTAAGGAGAAACTTCCTATCAGTGAGAATAATTAACCAGTGGAACAGCTTGCCTTCAGAGGTTGTGGGTACTTCTGTAGGTGGGTAAATCACTGGAGGTTTTTAAGAAGAGGCTGGACAGACATTTGTTTGAAATGGTATAAGATCACCTGCTTGAGCAGCGGGTTGGACTAGAAGACCTCTAAGATCCCTTCCAGCTCTATTCTGATTATTATTATAAAGTAGATGACAAAGAAGTCAAAATAATGTTTCTTTGAGTCTGGAAAAGGACCATTCTCATTATCTTATATGCTTTTAAATCTACTACAGACTTCCTTCTTTTAAATATCTTATGAATAAGGGAGAAGTACCTGTTCTAACCTTCTAACTTTAATTTAATTTAATTTTATTTTAATTTCCAATTTATATACCGCCCTTCTCCCTGAGGACTCAGGGCGGTGTACAGCCAAGATAAAAAACATAGAATACAAATATTAAAACATTTAAAAATATATATAAATTTTGGCCCGAAAGTTAAAAAATCACAGACTAATTAAAAGAATTTAAAAAGAATTTAAAAATTATTACATTATTATAACATTATTGGATACACTATCAGGGGGGAAAAAAGAAAATAGTGTCCTTCCCAAAATGAGTTTAATTTGACTAATCTGATTCTGCCTTCAGTTTAGAAAATTCAAGTGCCCAAGATTCTACTGCATGACTACTGCTGCAGTGCCAGTCACAGTTCCTGCTAATTTGCACTGGGAGAAAAGGTGTTATTGCCACCTGAGAGAATTCTATCCACTGGGAATAGTTGGAAAAATATGGGAGAAACTTAAGCTTTGAAACATTTATTTATTTTATTTTATTTTTCAATTTATATACCGCCCTTCTCCCTGAGGACTCAGGGCGGTGCACAGCCAGAATTAAAAACATGAAATACAAATATTGAAAACAATTAAAATCTATATAAATTTGGCCCAAAATTTAAAAAACCACAAACCAATTAAACATTTAAAAATTAAAAAAAAAATTCTTCTTAAGCCAGCCCGGCTTGCTGGAAAAAGTGGGTTTTAAGGGCACGGCGGAAGGCACTGAGGTCTTGGATTCTCCTTATCTCTGGGGGCAGCTGATTCCAGAGGGTAGGTGCCCCCATAGAGAAGGCTCTCCCCCTGGGGGTCACCAGCCTACATTGTTTGGCTGATGGCACCCTGAGGAGGCCCTCTCTGTGGGAGCGCACGGGTCACTGGGAGGTCGTCGGTAGCAGCAGGCGGTCTCGAAGATAGCTAGGCCCTATGCCATGGAGCGCTTTAAAGGTGATAACCAACACCTTGAAGCGCACCCGGAAGACCACCGGGAGCCAGTGCAGCTCGCGCAGGAGCGGTGTTACATGGGAGCGCCATGCTGCTCCCATCACTACCCGCGCTGCTGCGTTCTGGACCAGCTGGAGCCTCTGGGTGCCCCTCAAGGGGAGCCCCATGTAGAGAGCATTGCAGTAGTCAAGGCGAGAGGTGACGAGGGCGTTAGTGACTGTGCACAGGGAATCCCGATCAAGAAAGGGCCGCAACTGGCGACTCAGGCGAACCTGATAAAAGGTCCCCCTGGTTACAGCCGTCAGATGTTCCTCCAAGGACAGCTGCATATCCAGGAGGACTCCCAGATTGCGAGCCCCTTCTGTGGGGGCCAAGGACTTGCCCCCAATAGTCAGTGATGGAGTCAACTGACTATATCGGGATGCCGGGAGCCACAGCCACTCAGTCTTGGAAGGGTTGAGCTTGAGCCTGTTCCTCCCCATCCAGATCCGCACAGCCTCCAGGCACTGAGACATCACTTCAAGGGCATCGTTGGGGTGGCCTGGGGTGGAGATGTACAGCTGGGTGTCATCAGCGTACTGATGGTATCTCACCCCGAAGCCACGGATGATCTCGCCCAGCGGCTTCACATAAATGTTGAACAGAAGGGGCGAGAGGACCGATCCCTGCGGCACTCCACAGACGAGAGGCCTCGAGGTCGACCTCTGCCCCCCTGCCAACACAAACTGCGACCGGTCGGAGAGAAAGGAGGAGAACCACCGCAATACGGTGCCTCCCACCCCCAACTCTTCCAGCCGATGCAGCATGATACCATGGTCGATGGTATCAAAAGCCGCTGAGAGGTCTAACAGGACCAGAACAGAGGAGCAACCCCTGTCCCTGTCAAATCTTCCCCATCCCTATCTTGCTATTTCTCCTGGCCTGATTTGTAAATTATGCAACCTCTGAGATAGCAGAAGGATTTTCCTAGAGGCCAAGTGAATATTTCAGAGATATGCAAACTTGGGAGCTGCCCTTCAATATTTTTAACCACTAGGGTATTTAAAAATGCAATTTGAGAGTTCAGATAAACTGTCTCTCAACAGCAATATTATTTACAGATTATTTATTTATTGAAAAAATGTATATTTTGCCCCATCCATTTTTTTCTGGGTGGTTATTTGTGCTCAGTGAGGTTTTATTTCTTAGTTTAAACCACCTATATACCTTCTGTTTCTATAGATCAACTTTCCTCAATCTGGTGTCCTACAGATGTTGAGAAAACAATTCCTTTGACAAGATTAGAATTTTAGGAATGGCCTCCAATCCCCATGGGACTCTATCCACCAGACACCTTGTATTGCTGCAATATCACCAGCAGGTTGAGGCACAGGTGATCAATTTGCAGAATGTCACCCCCCCCCCAAAAAAAACCAAGCAAGGGTCCTACTACTGTAGTAAGTGAGCTTCTAAGAATCGCATAGTGCTGCATCTAGAATATTTCATATTTCTTAATGATAAATAAATGAAATCACTCAGAACTTTTGTCTGCAGCTTCAATTATCAAAATAGGTGGATTATAGTTTTCCGAATAAGACATCACGTTTTGTTTAAAAAGATTCAGGATAATTACAGATGTGCACGAAATGGGGAAAAACTGCTTTGAACTTGAAAGAGGTTACTCCATTCTGGAAGTTCTGCCAGATTGGGTCAGCCACAGGTAAGCAGAAACAAGGACCAGATTGTTTTGGTTGTCCTGAGTTTTGGGTGAAAGAAAATCTGGATAGTGTGAGTAAAGAGGGTTTTTTGTATCTTCTCTCTACCCTCTCCTCTTCTTCCTATAGCCAATGTGCAACCCACATTTAATCTTCCCAGCATCTGAATTTCATCCTTACCTTAACCCTAAAACTGACTTTACTGCTGTCACTCGCTTGCCCACATGTGTTTGAGTTACCCAATATCCCACCCCTGTGTTCTCTTCATTTCCTCTTCCAAATGTCCTTGGCTTTTTTTCCTGATCATTCCCCAAATTATTCTGCCAGGAATAACTGTTTCAGTGAGTGCTCAAAGCAAAATAGCCCAATTTAAAGATTAAAAAAAGAGAGAAATGCATATTTCTCTTTGGACATGGACTATCCAAAATAATTATTCCATACTGTTATGTCCTTATAAGGACATCCGCCCGGATTGGCTGCGAGCCATCGGGCAGGAGATTTGAATCCCTGTCAAGGGGCGGTGCGTCTGCCGGGAGCGAATATAAGGAGAGCCCCGGCAGCGCGCCTGCAGTCTTGCCTTGTTACTTTTGAAGCTAATAAAGTTACTTAATGTATCGAGCTGGTCACGTCTTCATTTCCTGCGCCTGATCTAACACTGGCGACGAAGGACTAGAGAAGAGAACCTGAACAAGACTTGTGGCACGATCGCCCACCCAGCTGAAGGCCCGAAACCACAGCGACCCTCAGAATGGCAACTCCGCAAGCTCCGATTGCCACACTGAACCCATTCGACCCATCCCGAGAGAAGTGGAGGTCGTACATGGTCCGATTTCGGCAGTTCCTGCGAGGCAATGGCTACCAGAACCTCGACGATGAGCGGAAAAGAGCCCTCTTCCTGGCTCACTGCGGATCGGACGTCTTGGAGATGGCGATTGACCTCGTGGCACCCAGGGACATTGAGGAGATGTCCTGGAACGACCTGCAAGAAGCCCTGCAGGAGCATTACGCACCCACAGGCACCCCGATCGCAAACAGGTTCACCTTCCAGCAGAGAAACCAGCGGGAAGGTGAATCCATCAAAGAATTCGTGGCAGCGCTTCGCCAGATCGCTGCCAACTGCGAGTTCGATAATGTGGACAACGCCATCCGAGACCGTGTTGTATTTGGAATGCGAGATGTGGGTCTGCAAAAGAAGTTCCTCAGCCGAAAGAGGATACCACTCAAAGACGTCCTCGACGAAGCAACAGCGGCTGAAACATCCGAGAAGGCAGCCGCCGCGATGGTAAAAGCTAGAGGGATCCATAAGATCCACAAGTCGGCTCTGACCTCATCAGACGACTCAACAACGCAATCTGAGTCTGATGAGGAAAGGGCCGTCCACAAGGTTTCCCGTCCCCCCAGGCAGGAAAACCCTCAGCAGGGCGACTGGGGAGAACGATGCGGCAGCTGCAAAGGCGACCACCCCAGGGCAACCTGCAGATGGAGGGACGCGACCTGCCGCCGATGCCTGAAGAGGGGGCACATCGCCGAGGCCTGCAGAGCAGCAGATCCAGCCCCGGAACCGCCCAGACCACGATTCCACGAGAATCGCAAAGATAACCAGAGGACATCCAAATGGTCTTCGAACCAGTCCCGGCGCGGGGAGGATGACTATCCCCGCAGCAGAACGGTGCACCAGACAACCATCGCTCACACAAGTGACGAGGGGACCACCAAGTTCCACGTGACGCTGATGGCAGAAGGGTCACCGTGCAAGATGGAGGTAGACTCCAGATCCGCCTACTCCATCATGGACTGGCAGCACCTACAGCAGCTGAAGCCATCCTGCAAGAAGACCCAGCTGAAAACCCCGAAGTCGAGGCTTGTGGACTTCAACGGAAATCCCATCGGAATCCTGGGCAGAACCACCATCCACATCAGGTATAAGGACTTTAACGGAGAGCTGCCCATCACCATCGTGGAGAACAGCCGACCGAACCTGTTAGGAGTGGAGTGGTTTAAGCCGCTGGGGCTTTCCATTGAGAGCATCCACGAAATCCATAGGGACGAACTCGACACCATCCTCGAAGAGTTCAAAGAAGTCTTCGATGGTAAACTGGGGAAATTTGTGGGGAGGCCAATTTCCTTCAATCTGGACAAGGGAATCACCCCAATTAGGCTCAAGCCCCGCCGAGTTCCGTTTGCCCTGCGGCCTAAAGTAGACGAGCAGCTGGATAAGCTGATCGCCCAGGGCGTCCTGGAACCGATCGATCATGCCTCATGGGAGACCCCCATTGTGACCCCACTGAAGCATGATGGGTCTGTGCGCATCTGCACCGACTACCGTTGTACCATCAACAAGGCGTTGGCACAGAGCGCATACCCAGTCCCAGTAGTGCAACACCTGCTGCATTCCCTGGGATCTGGCTCAATTTTCGCGAAACTGGACCTGGCCCAGGCTTACCAGCAACTGCCAGTAGATGAAAAAACGGCGGAGGCACAAACAATTGTCACGCACAGGGGGGCATTCAAATGTAACCGCCTCCAATTTGGAGTCAGCGCTGCCCCAGGCATTTTCCAATCTATGATGGAACGCCTTCTCCAAGGCGTTCCAGGGGTGGTGCCTTACTTCGACGATGTGCTCGTCTCAGGTGACTCAAGAGCTCAACTCCTTGAACGGCTCAGGCTTGTCCTGCAGCGGTTCAAGGCCAAGGGCTTGAGAGTCAGGCGGGACAAGTGCACCATAGGAGTACAGGAAGTCGAGTTCCTGGGCTATCTCATCGATAGCACTGGCATCCACCCCACCAAATCAAAAGTGGAAGCAATCCATGAAGCTCCAAGCCCAAAAAACAAAACGGAGCTTCAGGCTTTCCTTGGGTTGCTCAACTTCTACGCCATCTTCTTAAAACAGAAAGCCACAGTTGCTGAGCCACTCCACCGCCTGCTGGGGAAAGCGGCTTCCTGGAAGTGGGGCCAGGAAGAGGAAGCAGCATTCCGGGCCATCAAAGGACTATTGACGTCCAAGAGCGTTCTCATCCAATACAGCGAGACGCTCCCCATCAAGCTGACCTGTGATGCGTCGCCTTACGGGGTGGGGGCAGTCCTCAGCCACGAACTGCCCAATGGCTCGGAAGCCCCGATCGCTTACTTCTCGAAGACCATGTCCGGCGCAGAACGGAACTACAGCCAGCTGGACAAAGAAGCCCTGGCCATCGTGGCAGGAGTGAAGCGCTTCCACGAATACCTCTACGGAAGACGCTTCACCGTAGTCACCGACCACAAGCCACTCCTGGGACTCCTCGCAGGCGACCAACCCACCCCGACCTTCATGTCCCCGCGGATGACGAGATGGGCCATCTTCCTAGCTGGCTACTCCTATAGGCTCGTGCACCAGCCAGGCACAGCCATAGGAAATGCCGACGCACTCAGCAGATGCCCATCAAAGAATCCAGTCGAAGACCCAGCCCCCACGCTCCACCTATTCCATATAGATGACGACGCCAGCTGTCTGGTGTCGTCCGCAGATGTGGCCGTCCACACCCAAAAGGACCCCACACTCCGCCAAGTGAAGTCCTGGATCCTCAGAGGGTGGCCATCGGAAAAGACAGAGGAAAGGTTCAGCCCGTTCGCCAGGAAACAGAAGGAGCTGTCCACCATAAAGGGCTGCCTACTATGGGGAGACAGGGTGCTGATTCCAAGCACTCTGCAACGGCGGACGTTAGAGACTCTGCACAAAGGGCATCCGGGCATCGTCCGCATGAAGGCTCTGGCACGGAGTTACGTCTGGTGGCACTCCATGGACAGAGACATTGAGCAATGGGTCTCCAGATGTGACCCATGCCAAGAAATTCGCCCAGCGCCGCCACAATCCGAAGTTGCGAAGAGGGAGACCCCCAGCAACCCCTGGTCGAGGATCCACATCGACTTCGCGGGTCCGATGCAGGGGCGACACCTCCTCATCGTGGTAGATGCCTTCTCCAAATGGCTCGAGGTGGTGCCCATGGCATCTACCACAACAGAAGCGACGATCCGAGCCCTGCACCGTCTGTTCGCCACACATGGACTACCAGACATGCTGGTCTCGGACAACGGCCCCCAGCTCACATCCCTGGCCATGGAGTCCTTCCTGGCAGGACTGGGCATCCGCCACGCCCTGTCCGCCCCGTACAGGCCGGCCGGAAACGGACAAGCTGAACGCATGGTCAGACTCACCAAAGAAGCCCTCACCAAGATGGGCCAGGGAGACTGGCAAGAACGCATAGACAACTTCCTCCTCACCCAGCACATCACGCCACATGCCACCACCCACAAGAGCCCGGCCGAACTACTAATGGGCAGAAGGTTGAGGTCACCCCTGGACCGGCTGCACCCCCAATACAGCCCGGAAGTGACCGCAACCGCCAGCCGCCCGCTTCGCGCCTTCAGCAAGGGAGATTCAGTTTTCGCGCTGAATTTCAACGGCTCTCCTAAGTGGCTGAAGGAGAAGATTGCCAGCACAACCGGCCCCAAATCCTACACCGTCGAATTGGAAGATGGACAGGTCTGTAGACGTCACATCGACCAACTCCGGAAAAGGTGGGGGGGAGCACACGAAAACCAGCCTGACGAGGGAGGCCTACAACACCCAGACGAGGTAGGCCTCCAACACCCCGGCGAGGTAGACCTACCACACCCAGACGAGGTAGGCCTACGACACCCCGGCGAGGTAGGCCTACGACACCCCGGCGAGGTAGGCCTACCACACCCCTGCGAGGCAGAGCAACGCCATCCCGACGAGGTCGGCCGGGCTCACTACCAGGTACTGTCACGTCGGCAGTCCAGCGAGGTAGACCGGGGCCGACCGCACGGGAGATGGCAACACCAACCCAGACAGGTGGGCACCCGGCACAGCAGGGCCAGGGACCACCAACCCAGCCCGCAAGTAGACCGGGACCTGCCCAGAGGAGGAGCAGCGCACCCCACCAGTGATGGCAGCCTACACCAGCCCAGCCAGGGAGACCGCAGTTCCAGGCGAGTAGACCGGGACCCAGCCAAGACGGGCACCCCACTACCCATGGGCGAGGGTGGCACACGACTCCCCGGCGAGAGGGACCCCCGTCCATCTCAGAGGACAGCCAGCGAACAACAACCCGACCCGGATGACCCCAGGCACCACCCGACGGTAGACCAGGGACTAGGGGAGAGGGAAAGCCGACAACAACCCGGCCAGGGAGACCTACACCACCCCGGCAGGGGAGACCTCCGCCGCCCCGCAGAGGTAGTCCCGCAACAACATCCCGACCTGGTCGACCACCACCAACCAGACGGGATAGACCAACGCCAGCCCAACCGAGGGGACCAACGCCACCCCTGCGAGGTCGGACAGCACAACGCAAGCCAGCACCACCCGCGACCGGTGGACCGGGCCCGAGGGCACCGAGCAGAACCACCACCCAACCGGCAGCAGGCCGGACCGCGACCGAACCGCAGCGCCCGGGAGACCAGGGAAGAGCAAGCGACAGACTTACCGAGACTCAGACGCTCTTCCCGGGTCGGAACCAAGCAATCGAGATGAGGCGATAGATCCACAGGCCAGGAGGAAGACCAACAGAACCAGCCATTCAAGGTCTGCGGTCCGGCCGGAGGCGCTGGGGGTGACCCCGCTCACTCGACAGCCGAACCGAACCCGGTTCCGGAGAGGGAACCAGGAGACGAAGGAGCCCCGTCCATCCAGGCCGGAGACGGAGAAGAAGTGAGACTGCGCAGGTCAGCTAGGGTGCCGAGGCGTCCTACGTACCTGCACGATTACGTGACTTTTGTGGACGAGATTTGACAGTTCGGACTAAGGGGGGAGGAGTGTTATGTCCTTATAAGGACATCCGCCCGGATTGGCTGCGAGCCATCGGGCGGGAGATTTGAATCCCTGTCAAGGGGCGGTGCGTCTGCCGGGAGCGAATATAAGGAGAGCCCCGGCAGCGCGCCTGCAGTCTTGCCTTGTTACTTTTGTAGCTAATAAAGTTACTTAATGTATCGAGCTGGTCACGTCTTCATTTCCTGCGCCTGATCTAACACATACACAGTTGGTTTATACATGAAATATTTTTACTTTTCTAGGGGGAATCTTTTTAGAACTTCTGGCAATAAAATGCGGCAAATAAGGGGAAACTCACAGATCGCTTTAACTCTGAAACCTCTAAGACAAAATAGCACCTAAAACAGACCTATTGATTACATGTGTGTGTGTGTGCATAAAAAACACCAATAACCAATGACGAATACAAATGTCTATTCGAAAAATGTAGTTGGCAACTTCTCAACCTCATCACAAAAGTCATCATGAAAGTATGGAAGGTAAAACCATGATAAACCTGAAATGTTTTGGAAAAAGTGTTTTAGACGATGAAATAATCTAATAACAATATACAGTACATCTGGAAAAGGAGTCTGAAAAAAAAGAAAATACTGCTAATAATAAAAAATGGGAGAGGTGAGGTCTATTATGTTTTGCAGTTGTATGTACTAATGACAAGGAAACCTTGTGTGGACAAAAGGAGAGTGGACAAATATCAACATAATCTAGAAACTGATGTTTTACAGACAGTGAGGAAATTGAAAGTGAAAAGATTGGATATATCAGCAATTATGAAGTATGAGGATATTTCATTTGATTATGAAATACTTACAAGAAGAAATATAAAAGTTTTAGAATAACTAGCACATCCAAGCATTATTGAATATTATTGAAAAATCTGTAGAGAAATCTGAAACATGCAATGCATGCAAAGAAACTTAAGAATTATTGTGAGCTAGAAAAATTCTGAGGAAAGAGAAAAAGATGGCCAGCAACAAGGTGGATGGACTCAGTTATACTGGTGGTAGGTAGATCACTGGAAGACTTTCAAGACCTGACTAGGGACAGATTATCATGAAGAAAATCTACCTATGCAGTTGCTAGAAGGTGACATTAATGGATATAATCAATCAGATGAATTCTGCAAAGAAAAGTAGGAGTAAATGCAAAAGCAAGAACAGGAAACCTTTTTGACACCTACCAGAAACATACTTCTGACAAAGGAGGCATTAAAAAATACTGATTCGAAGGGTGTCCATATTTCTACTTCTGCCATATTCACAATTTGTCTTATTTCCAGTGTATTTCCACTACACGAAAATACACTGTGCACACAATTATTAGGCAAGTGAGTATTTTGACCATATCATTTTATTGCATATTTTCCACTTCCAAACTTGAATGCTTAGTGGATATCAGGTGAACATTTCTGCAATGTTGCAGGATGTGGCCTAAGGAGATCAACACCCTATATCAAGGTGTGCAAAATTATTAGGTAGTTTCTTTTCCTCAGGCAAAATGGGCCAAAAAAAGAGATGTAACTGACTCTGAAAAGTCAAAAATTGAAAAAAGACTTTCAGAGGGATGCAGCACTCTTGAAATTGCTAAGATATTGGGGTGTAATCACAAAACCATCAAACATTTTGTTGCAAATAGTCAACAGGTTCGCAAGAAATGTGTTGAGAAAAAAAGATGCACATTAAGATTTGAGTAGAATCAAATGTGAAGCTACCAGGAACCCATTATCCTCCATATTCCAGAACTGCAACCTACCTGGAGTGCCCAGAAGTACAAGGCGTTCAGTACTCAGAGACATGACCAAGGTAAGGAAGGCTGAAACCCGACCCCTACTGAACAAGACACATAAGTTGAAATGGCAAGACTGGGCCAAGAAATATCTGAAGACAGATTTTCAAAGGTTTTATGGACTGATGAGATGAGAGTGACTCTTGATGGACCAGATAGATGGGCCCATGGCTGGATTAGTAACAGGCACAGAGCTCTATTTCAACTCAGATGCCACCAAGATGGAGGTGGGGTACTTGTATGGGCTGGTATTATTAAAGATGAGCTAGTTGGACTTTTTCAGGTTGAAGATGGACTCAGAATCAACTCCCAAAACCTACTGCCAGTTTTTAGAAGACACTTTCTTCAAGCAGTGGTACAGGAAAAAGTCTGCATCTTTCAAGAAGACCATGATTTTTATGCAGGACAATGCTCCATCGCATGCATCGAAGTACTCCACTGCATGGCTAGCCAGCAAAGGCCTTAAAGGTGAAAGAATAATGACATGCCCCCCTTCCTCACCTGACCTAAACTGTATTGAGAACTTGTGGGCCCTTCTTAAACGGGAAATTTACAGTGAAGGAAAACACTATACCTCTCTGAACAGTGTCTGGGAGGCTGTGGTTGCTACTGCACAAAAAGTTGATCGTCAACCAATCAAGAAACTGACACTCCATGAATGGAAGGCTTATGACTGTTATTGAAAAGAAGGGTGGCTATATTGGTCACTGATTTGTTTTGAACTGTCAGAAATTTTTACTTGTAAATATTGAGTTGTTTGTTT
The DNA here is from genome assembly GCF_059756535.1 of Pantherophis guttatus. Classification (NCBI taxonomy): domain Eukaryota; kingdom Metazoa; phylum Chordata; class Lepidosauria; order Squamata; family Colubridae; genus Pantherophis; species Pantherophis guttatus. The sequence goes on from NC_142067.1 coordinate 85,480,225, forward strand.
ATTATTCTCACTTTAACAGATGTAAATAAACAAGTGAGATGGGCAAATTTTCATTTTTCATTTAGTTGCATAATAATTCTGCACACTAATAGTTGCCCAATAATTGTGCACACATAGATATTCTCCTAAGAAAACCAAAGACTCACTTTTACTTTCTTAAATATTCAGGTTTGAGGTTTATTAACATTTTGGATTGACCAAAATGTAGTTGTTCAATAATAAAATTAATCTTCCAAAATACAACTTGCCTAATAATTGTGCACATAGTGTAGTAAATATGCATTCAAATTTGAGGAAAAGTATTGACTTTAATTTTCTACATGTAGATGTCAGCTTCTGTTCCATTAGGGAATTAAGTGAAGCACATAATATCACTAGAGGTGCCTCAACTTTTGCATATACTGTAACTGTCTCTGAACAAAGTTTATTTTTCTGCATAATCATAAAGTATACTAATTTTGAAAGATACTTGATTCCAGTTTTGATGCAAATACGTTTATTTTCTGCAAATGTTTTGCTCTATACAATATAAATTCTAACATTTTAGTTCAGCTAGAAACAGATTCAACGTTCTATTTTATTTTACTAGGACTTCTGTGCTGCTCCAATCCAATAGGACTCTGAGTGGCTTACTTTCTCTTCTAATTAAAATACCACGGCATAATAAAATTAAGGAATTAAGCAAAATAATAACAGAGAAAACTAAAGATCACTGAGAACAGAATATTCAAACATGGGCCAAGGAAGGGGTTCTAACTTATTCCAGATCCCCTCTTAGGGCTTTCTTTAAAAGCTGAAACATAAATGGATGGGAGATAGACTTGATTTTTTAAAAAAATAATTTTAGTTATAGTTTTTTCTTTAACATCCATAAGTTCTTAGTGAACATTGTATTGTCTGGGTCGATGTACTTTATACACAATACTAGTAACAATAATAATAATACTGTTTAGATATACACAATAATAATCTTTCAACTTCTAACATTTACGTATACATAATAATTATAATATATTCTATTATGTATCAGTATACTTAATTCTATTTACCCAATTTCTACATTGTACCTCTATTTTCTAACCCTTAATAAAGCAATTACCATATTAAGAAGTATTCTATATCTATCCATCATCTCTTGCCCTTTTTAGTATTTCAACTTTTATTGACTTTTCGACAAATCTCAAAGACTTGATTTTTATGGAAGATAATTTATGAATGATATATCCACACAACTTGGTTACAATACAGCTGAAACCTTGAAAGGCAATCAAGTGCATCTCCATTTAAAAGAAACTTCCAATATGTTATTTAAGGAGCAAATTAGATCCACTGCCCACTAGAACGCATTGTAAGCTGCCCTGAGCAGGGGTGGGTTCCAAAATTTTTTACTACCGGTTCTGTGGGCGTGGCTTATTTGGTGGGCATGGCTTGGTGGTCGTGTGACTGAGTGGGCATGGCCAACTCGGAGTCACTCACGGCAAGGTAGGGCGGCACCTTGCTGTGAGTGACATCAAGTTGGCCACACCCACCCAGTCACATGAATGATGCTGCAGAGACAGAGCGATTTCCTATGTACCTTCCCCTGACTCTTGGGCTGACAAAATAAAAGTCTGCCTGCCTAGCCGCCCAAACTGGAAAACGAGGGGGGGGGAGATGCTTCATGTCTAGAAAAACAGCCTTTCTTTTAATCGCCTCATCAAACCACAAACTCCTCCAATCAGGGCTTCAGTCTCTGAGTAACGGGTCGGATGAAGAGTGGGGAAGCGACTAAAGGGGGAGAGAGGGACAAAGCCCCCTTAATATGGATGCACGTAAAAAAGGGGTGGAATTTTGACAAACTTCTCCCCCAAGACCAACAAGAGATTCATTTCCCTCTTGCCCTACCCCCCAACATTTCCAAGAGCCTCCAACTTTGCAGCAACTGCTGCTCCTCGCCTCTCCTGTCCCAGAAGTGGAACCAGGCGCTGTTTCCTCCCCCAAGTCATTGCTGGAGCATCAGCGATCTAAGGAAAAGTCTTCCAGCTCTTCACAATCAACTTTAAGAAAGGTGAGAAGCCAATGAAAAAGAAGCGGCAGCGGAGCCGACAGGGGTTTGTGAGTGTGTGTGTGTGTTTGTCCTTCTGCAGTCCTTTCCCGGGGGACAGTCAGGGCTTCGCCGCCTCCTCTTTCCTTCAGAGGGGCTGCCTCCAAGTCCTTGCGAAGGGATAAACACACACACACACACACACACACACCCTGCCCTGTCACCTCCACTGCTGCTCCTTTTGCATTGGCTTCTCACCTTTCTTAAAGTTGATCGTGAAGAGCTGGAAGACGTTTCCTTAGATCTCTGACATTGCACAATGACTTGGGGGAGATCTAAGGAAAGGTCTTCCAGCTCTTCACAATCAACTTTAAGATAGGCGAGAAGCCAATGCAAAAGTGGAGGCAATAGGGCAGGGCGTGTGTGTGTGTGACAGAGAGAGAGAGAGAGAGAGAGAGACATCCAGCCACCCTCCCCAGCACGCCGCTGCTCCTGCCCCTCTCACCTCCAGCACAGCGGCTCCGTCTCCCTGAAGGGCCGCCCGCCCACCCACTGGCTGGGCTGGAAGGCAGGCAAGCATGGTAGGGCCATGGTAGAGCTAGCTAGCTGAGTGGCCCCAACATGCTTGTCTGCCTTCCCAGTGGTCCCCGTGGCCAGGCCCGCTTGCTTACCTTCCTCCCCCACCGCTGCTTATTTTTTCGCTGCTTACCTTCCACAGCGGCTGGTCCAGAGTCGGGAAGGCAAGCTAACCTGAGTTTTTGGCAGTCCCCAGCCAGCCGCCGCTGCTAGAAAGCGGCTGGCCAGAAAGCCTCTGAAAAGGCTTTTTTGCCAGCCACTTTCTCCGCAGGCTGCCAAAAAGCATCTGCTGTTGTCGCCATGTTCTTCGCGCATGCACATTCCATTAGACTTGCAAGGCAATAGGATGTGTATGTGCAAAGAACGTGGCGGTGATGAACATGGCAGCCGGGGAACCGGTTCGGGGGTGTGGCCAGCCAGCAACTACTACCGGTTCTCCAAACGATGAGACATTTTTACTACCGGTTCTTGAGAACCGGTGCGAACCGGCAGCAACCCACCACTGGCCCTGAGTCTCCGGAGAAGGGCGGCATATAAATCAAATTCAAAAAACAAAAAACAAAACAAAACAATCCTGTATACACTTTATGCCAAGGCTGAAAATTGGCAACCAGATTGACTACCATGTGCAATGCGGTTTGTAGAACTTTCAACAAATAGTGCTGTACAGGTTTTTTTTTTTTTTTGCTGAGACTATTTCTACTTATAGGGATATCCATAAGCATCTTTAATTTATGATATTGCTTAATATACCTGCCTCTTTTAAGACATTTAAAGTGAAAGGTTCTAGAAATAATATCAATAACAATACTGCTTTCTAAAAACTATTTCAAAGATCATTTTTTAACCAACTGCATCTTAAAAATCCATATTATACATATAATTGAATTATTAAACAAACCTGAATAAGTGTCTCTTGTTCATGGAGCAAGAGAAGTTTGGTTCCAGACCCATCTGTTTTCTGTTCCAGCATCAGAGAAAAATGTTCAATACATTTGATTGAGAGTTTTTCTTGAAGGGTTAAGATGACATCCTTTTTGATACAAGATTAAAATGAAAAAGGAGGAATGAGATAAAAATAAAGACCTAGAATTCATCGTTTTGTAAATTCTCTGTTGAGTGCAAACAACTGGTATGTATGAACTGTTAATTTTCCATGGGAGAACAATATGTTTATTTAAACAAAACCCCATATTTACATGTTCTTTGTTGTGATTTTTTTATAATTGGAATTTGCTCTTAGATAATAACTCTAATTCTTGGCTTTTAACAGGTAATGTAATGCCACAGATGATATAGAGCAGGGGTGTCAAACTCACGTCATCACGGCAGTGTCACGTGACATATCAGGACTTTTCCCCCCTTCGCTAAACCGGGTTTGGGTGTGGCCAGCACATGACGCATCTGGCCCACGGTCCGGGAGTTTGACAGCCCTGATATAAAGGTTTCATTTGAGTTATGTATGAATTTTTTCCCCTTCCTTTTAGTCATATCAGATTCTCCGAGACTGCTTGGACAAGTCCCAACTGTTTTCTTGGTAAGATTTTTCAGAAGTGGTTTGCTGGGGCTGAGAGGAAGTGAGTAGCCCATCAGTCATTCATCTGGCTTTGTACCCAAGGCAGGAAAGAGCTCACAACCTTAATCACTGTACCAAACTAGGTCTCAGCATGTCTTGTGTTCCAAAAAATACAGGGCAGCAGCCTTAAGTTTCAACAACCAGTGGAACAGAAATGACACTGGAGTTCTGAGCAGATGTGCATCAGATTTATTTTATGTTTCATCAAAAACAGTGGGACTTAAAGTCATTCCATCTAACATTTTCTATAGTTTGGACCAAATCGTGTGCATAGCTCACAAACACCACCCATTAAATTCAAGCCTGTAATCTTGTAGTACAATTCTATGTATACTATCTGTATTGAGAGGTAAATTTCATTTAATTTCATTGGTTATTTCGAGGTAATTTACTGGAAATGATGTTGCTCACGATAAATATTAAGTGCATCAGGAATGACATTTATTTGTTTTCAAACTTTCAAATAAGTGTGTTTCTTGTTTAACTTCCTCCCTCCCATTACTCTCTGTTTGCAGATTGACAGTTGCTCTTTTTTTTTTTTTAATTTGATTTATATGCCGCCCTTCTCCGGAGACTCAGGGTGGCTTACAATGCGTTAAGCAATAGCCTTCATACTTTTGTATATTTATACAAAGTCAGCTTATTGCCCCCACAAACTGGGTCCTCAATTTACCTACCTTAGAAAGGATGGAAGGCTGAGTCAACCTTGAGCCTGGTAAGATTCGAACCTGCAGAAATTGCAGGCAGCTGTGTTAATAACAGGGTGTGTTAAACCACTGTACTACCAAGGCTCTTCCCATACAGGTATTCCTTGCTTAACAACCATTTGTTTAGTGGCTGTTTGAAATTACAACAGTATTGAAAAAACTAACTTACAAATACTTACAACCATTGCAATGCACCCAAGGTCACATGATCAATTTGAACTTTCCCAGCTGTCTTCAGAGAAACAAAGTCAATAGGGAAGCAGGCAGGGAAGCTGCGGTCATGTGATATCTTGCTTAACGACCACAGTAATTCACTTAACAACTGTGGCAAAAATAGTTTTAAAATTGGGTGCAGTCATGTGATGCTTTGGTAATGCCTCAAAATAAAAGAGGTCATTCTTAAATATATGGAAATACAACTATTCTGTTTCTTGGCTCCAGTGTTTCCATATTACCACATGATATTACCAAAACCAATAGGGAGTAAAGACAAAGAAAAGTACCTATACTCTGAAAAGTAGAAACACTTTACTAACTTTATTGCATTGTATGGGTTTTAGCAGATTACCTAAACTGTGCTTTGGCATGTTATATCAGATTGATAAAATAAAGATGTTGTAAACTAGAAGCCAAACTACAGTATGCATTTTATATTTTAATGCTCAGTGGCAGTCAAGCATAGGAATATATAGAAAACTCCTAATCTTGGCAGATCTGGCCCTTAATGTTAGCATTGGGAATTGAACTTTTTTTCTGAATCAAAGAACATTTGAAAAGTGGATGCATTTATATTGGGAGTAGATGAATGAAAGACCTAATGGAGAATTTTGAAAAATAGCTCAGAATGAGGTAATAGCAACCTCCTTCTATTATGGATAGATGCTGTCACCTGAATCTGAATCAAATCGAACTTCAAGGTGGATATCTTTCATTGCAACTGTCCAGGCAGTGCTCCCTCCCTCCCCTTGTGCTTTCACATGATATTGTCAAAGCGAAAGTTTTATGAAATGTGTGAAAAACATTGAATTGCATTATAAACAATGGCAATGTTCAAAGAGCAGTAAGGATTGCAACATCTTCTCTAGCAATTTTATGTATAGATAATGTGGGGAAATTGTAGATTGGATACATATTTGTGTGGTCTTTTCATATTACTAAATCTGTATTTCCATTTCATTGTGTTATTTACATGACGGGAGATAAGTGAAATAATCAATGAACAAGAATTAAAAAAAACCACAATTAATATTATTGTGTGTATTTATTGTATGTATATATGTATGTATGTATGTATGTATGTGTATTTATTGTATGTGTATTTATTGTATGTATGTATATATGTATGTATGTATGTTATTACATAATTTTCAATTAAGATGCAGTCATTAAAATGACTCCTATGACTAATTATGAATGCTACATTAGATTTTACGAGCATGAAAACAATTCAAATCTTCTTAGGTCTTTAATTCACATTCCACAAAGTTACCCCTGCAATGCAAGTTTGGATTCTATACATAGGAGTATTACTGTAAATATTTATATTATTTTCTTATTTTAAAATATTATAGAGATTTCATATAATTTTATTTTTTTAAAGTATTCCTTTTTCCGAGGAAAAAGACCTTACCTTTATAGAAGTACTGCAATCAAAGCGAAAAGATTTGGTTTGCCCATTTTCAAGATATACTTTGAGAACATTTGGCATAAAAAGAAGTGAATTATCTTTAACTGTTTCCTGTTCAAAAAATAATAACTGTGATGAAAATTATCATATTGTCTTAAAAATTAATCTAAATTTTATAGAAAATCATACTATGACACAACAAAATGCCTTACGTACACAGAACCTTAAATGTATTGAATCTCATAAAAGAAAATAATTAGTTCTATATTAAAGTTAATTTTGAATGGTTATTTTCACATAAAGATTTGACGTACAAACCATTCTTCAAGATGATAAAATTCTAATATCCTGATTACTCTTTAGGTAATTCATAAGCTTGAACTTGGATGGAATTTGTTTTCATAAAGCCTGGATTTACTTCAGAAACAGTATCCCTCATGCCATGGCATGCTATCAGAAACAGTTTTTAAAATAGAAACCATGTATCATGGAGTTAAAAAAAGAGAATGAAAAATCCCAAATATTTGCAACCGACATGCTGTTCTATCCTTCTGAATATTCCAAGTTCACCAGTGACAATAACTCCAGGCGGTCCAGTCACTGTAATGATCAAGCATGCCAACTCTCTCTCTTTTAAATTGCAAAAACCCGTTCAGTGAGAAGCAAGAGAAGAAGAATCATTAATGTATTTGTATTTTTCAGAGGAGCGAACAAGGGCAAAATCGAGGAGCTGAAATCCAAAGATACCAGAACTGAAATGGCATTCTTTCAAGCAAAGCATGTATAAATTCCTGTACCAGTCAATGATTCTTATGAATTATTTATACTGAACTGTTGTTTACTTTGCCAAGAACTGAACACTTCATTGTGCCCTTGGTTTCATAACGCACTTCTTTAAATTATTAAAATGTCTCAGAAAAAAACACCTTTCTGCTGTACTTTCTGAAATACTTTATTACTCCAGAAAATCCACCCTGAAGATGTTGAGTGCCTGTAGCACTCAACAGTCCCTCGACAATTTTTGAAACAATAAATAATAATCACTTAGATATAGTTTTCATCACTATGTTGATTAAATGATGGAGTCCTCTCAGAAGATGATTCAATTTTTAATTTGCTTCTTTAAAAATGCAATGACCACACATGTTGTAAAATAATATATTTAAAAAATTATACCTCATACAAACAATGATCATAGTGATTAACTCTCCAATATATAACATGTTCACATTAAATGTGTGTGATTTAACATAAGGTTCATTTAAGCAAACAGTTGTATAAGATACATAAAAGTAGTGGTGATTGTATCTTGTCTCTGATTTTACATGTTTAAATGTCTTTGTGTCTTTCGTGTTCGTGCAGTGTGACTTTCACATCAGTAATAAATAAATTGCTCATGCATGCATGAAACAACATACCTACTTAAAACTTTGTAAAATGAAAGAATGAATCCCATTAAGAAAAGGCTTAAAATTGCACTTACTGAAATTTGGCCATTAACAATGACCTCTTCTGAGAATCGAACTTTGACAGGATTGGACTTCAACCTGGCCTTTTTGGCAGCACTGATAAATGCTGACTTAGGAGACTGGAAAAAGAGATACAAGAAAAGGAAGAGATCATTTGATTGATACTTAAATCTCAACCTTTTGTATAGTAAAGCTAATAAAAATACTTGGTTCGTTTTGCCATAGATTTTAATGCTTTTCAGTGTGCTATCATGTGAAGAAGGGGAGTAAAAACAATCCATGTTGTCCATATTTTGGCAGGTTGGGTGTGCGCTTGCGCAGCCAGCACGTGGACCAGAGCGGCGATGGCCGCGGCACATTCAAGAAGGAGAGCGCCTTCAGTAACTTTCGGGTGCTTGCCTTCCCTGGCAGCCAGCCGTGGGAGAAAGATAAGGACACGCCACATGGCGAAGGGAGAGCAGGTGGCGGCTCTGGGGCAAGGCCAGAGTCAGGGAATGGTGCATTCCCCGACCCGGTTAAGGCAGGTGGCGAGCAGGTGGTGGCTCCATGGCCTCGGGGAATGGCGCATCCCTGGGCCCCGGGCCTCGACCCAAGGCAAAGGGTGAGTGGGCGGCAGCTCCGGGACAAGGCCGGAGTCTCTTTCTGAGTGCGTCGCTTTTGCCTGTTGGGCCACTTCCTGAAGCTGGCAGCTCCGCAGCCAGCTGTTTTGCTTTTTTCCTCATGGAAGGCTTGTGTGGTGGCACCAGCAGAAGCGCTGTGGGGAAGTGGCCCAACAAGCAGAAGCGCTGCACCCAGAAAGAGAAGGGCAAGAGGGGCCAGTGGGCTGCAGAGGCGAAGGCAAGCTCTGGGGCAGCAGCGGCACTCCGGGAGAAAAGGCGGATGTCCTGGGGCTGCACATGCAGTGCAGCCACCACCGCCTCTCTTGGCCCCAGCGCATGCACAGAGGCTCAAAAAACCAGGTTACTTCCTGGTTAAAACCAGGAAGTAATGACTTCTGGGCGGGTGGGCGGAGCTTCCAGCTGCCATCGCTACCGGTTGTCCGAACTATCAGCCATCATCGCTACCGGATCGGCCGATCTGGTCCGATCCGGGAGCATTTCACCCCTGTTCACAAGGCAGAGTTATCTCCATTCCTGGAGATCTTTGATGCCCCTGTGTAGACACAAGATATGCAGTTATTGGTTACATCTAACGCTAACCTCATAAACATGTAATGTTTTCTTTAATGTTCAACTGTTCATATGTTCAAATTAAATAATATCAGTCATAAAAGCCAAATGGATTTGTGAGAGCAATTTTCTCAATTGCTTTAATTTTAATTAAAATGTTAATTTCTTCATATCTGCAATGTGAGTATAAGAGTAACTATAAATTTATAAACTGACTATAATTTTTTAGAATAATATAGTCTGGCTAAAATCCTTTGCTATTAATGAACTAAGCAGAAAGTATTTATTTCTGTAATATATTTATCAAGAAAACTAGAGTATTTATACAGTCCTTTAGAGATGGTGTATAATAAAACAGCATAATGATTTGTTTTTTATGAGCAAAAATCAAACGAAAGCATGAATAGCCTACCCATGCTAGAAAAAATACTTTTGCATTGATCTATGATGGCTTTCCCTAGCATGGAAAAAAACCCTTAAAGTTCCTTCTATGTCATATTTGAAGAAATTTGTGATTTTTTTTTTAAAAAAACCCTCTTATATTAAAAAAAAATTGAACCAAAACAGAATGCTCACCCTCTCCTAGCTGCATCACAAAAAACAGAAACTGAAAAGTAGAAGTTCTATACGATTTCCCAACCTAACTTGGACAAGTAAGCACTCCATCACTGAGGAGAGCAAATCAAATGCTGGTAGAGTTCATTATTTGCTCCCATATATAGCAACATCATTAGCATAGATGACAAGCAACTCTACCACTATTTCATCCATTCACTAAACTGACATATTCTGCAATCCATCACATTAATGCTAAACACTGTTTCCTTATTTTGCCATTGTAGTCATCTCTCTCTGTAGGATACCCATTACACGTGTACGTGTGTGTGTGTGTGTGTGTGTGTGTGTGTGTGTGTGTGTGTGTGTAAATTTAATAAGGTCTATCATTAACCAATATTGCCAATACTACTGTTTCACCCTCATAGTTATCCAGAATGGCATTTTACCAGGTCAATAATTCAAATTTACCTCTGAATCTAAATGTATAGCACAACAGATAAATTATCTGATTGGCAATATTCTTAAACTTTTTAAAAAAGCTATTGTAATTGTAATCTATTTACAAAACAATTGTTTGTAATAATCAAATAATTCCCACAAAAGTGAAGTTTTAAACTGCTTCAACTGATTAAGCTCCTAACACATTTTCTTATTATTTTATTATTTTATTATTTTATTCATTCATTCATTCATTCATTCATTCATTCATTCATTCATTCATTCATTCATTCATTCATTCAGATTTCTATACCGCCCTTCTCCTTTCGGACTAAGGGCGGTGAACAGCCAAGATAAAAACATTTATACACAAAACTTAAAAATAGATTTAAAATAATTAAATAAATTTGGCCCGTAATTTAAAACTTTTCAATTAAAATCCATATCAAATTTTAAAACCAGGACAGCCCGGCTAACTGAAAAAAATAGGTTTTTAGGGCCCGATGAAAAGTCCGGAGGTCGGAGATCACTCATATCTCTGGGGGTAGATTGTTCCAGAGGGTAGGTGCCACCACAGAGAAGGCTCTGCTCCTGGGGGTCGCCAGCCAACATTGTCTGGCCGACGGCACCCTGAGGAGGCCCTCTCTGTGGGAGCAAACTGGCTGGTGGGAGGCAATTGGTGGCAGAAGGCGGTCCCGTAAGTACCCCGGCCCTAAGCCATGGAGCGCTTTAAAGGTAATCACCAACACCTTGAAGCGCACCCGGAAGTCCACCGGAAGCCAATGCAGCTCACGCAGGAGAGGAGTCACATGGGAGCGCCCCGTTGCTCCCATAATCCCCCGCGCGGCCGCATTCTGCACCAGTTGGAGCCTCCAGGTGTACCCCAAGGGGAGCCCCATGTAGAGAGGGTTACAATAGTCCAGACGAGAAATGACGAGTGTTTGAGTGACCGTGAGTAGGGAGTCCCGATCCAGAAAGGGGCGCAACTGGCGTATCAGGCGAACCTGATAAAAAGCCCCCCTGGCCACGGCCGTCATATGCTCTTCTAAAGACAGCCATGCGTCCAGGAGGACACCCAAGTTCCGGGCCCTTTCCACGGGGACCAATGATTCGCCCCCAATAACCAGGGATGGCGCCAGCTGGCTATACCGGGACGCTGGCAGCCACAGCCACTTGGTCTTGGAAGGGTTGAGTCGAAGCCTGTTTCTCTCCGTCCAGACCCACACGGCCTCCAGGCACTGGGACATCATTTCCAAGGCATCGTTGGGATGGTCTGGGGTGGAGATGTACAGCTCCACCCCAGACCATCCCATTAGTACAGATGGCATTCAAATTAACCTATGAATGATTTATTGGATACACGAGAACCACAAAAGAGAAATATTTGGCTTTGCTTATAGTGAAATTGAAAATGAATGAAGCAAAACTAATCTAACAGACAGTAAATGAATTATATTCAATATACATCTAGTATGCTTTAATGCTGTTTACTTCGTCTAGTTTTAACAATGCATAAACTCAACCTTTATATAATACCCCATTTTATCAAAGCTGTATACCTTTATTCCTATCCTGCATTCCCTATTTATTTGCTTTATAGAACAAATCAGGGGATTATATTTTAATTAATATTATATTTTAAATAATAAGATAGATGCAGTCTTCAGTTCAGAAAAGAGCAGCCTCAAATAATTCTTAGATCTAACATATTGGTGACAATAGCTTTTCCCTCCCACCATTAACTTTACCAATAGACTCTTGTATTCTCCCCTCTACAATTCTGTTGGCTGAATTGTAGGATTTGAAGGACGTGGTTGGCACACTTGTGCATCTACTTTAATTAGCGCTCCTAAAGGCTACATGATTGTTGCTCTTTTATATGTGGTTATTGAGCTAATCAACTTGGATATTTGAATCTATATAAATACAGATACGTATATAAATATGCAAGTTATAAATCTATATACATACATATACAAATGCACACATCCAATCAATCCATTAGGCAAATATTATGGTACACCAAAGTTACTTGGGAATGTTCTCTCCCCTATCTAAACTGATATGTGCCCATATAATTCCAATGTATTGGGTGTTATTTTTTTATTAATTGACTGGATACTTTATCTAATACTTTCATCTGAAGTTTTCATGGCTGGTTTCACTGTGTGACTCAGCATATTTTGAGGTTGGTCTGTTTTTTTGTTCCATTCTTAATAGAACTGCCATGCTTCCCACCCACCTCCCCACCTCTACAAAAATAAAAATGGAAGGCATAACATGGAGGCCCAATATACTACTGAATGTCTCCCAATCCTTACTGGTCCTGGTAGATTCTGTATTATTCAATTCAGTAATAAATACAAAGATTAAAAAGTAATCTGGAACAATATCCCACTGGTCTTATTCCACCAAAGGAGTAATTGGATTGGACAATTTTGTTTTAACTAGACTATCAGGGACTATCTGGTGGTGAAAGGAAAGTCTGATGCTGTAAAGATCTATACTCCATAGGAACCTGGAATGTAAGATCCATGAATCAAGGCAAGCTGGACCTGATCAAACAAGAGATGACAAGACTGAACATCGACATGCTAGCAAAGTTATGCTCAAAATCCTACAAGCTAGGCTCCAGCAATATGTGGACCAAGAACTATAAGAAGTGCAGGCAGGATTTCGAAGAGGCAAAGGAACTAGAGATCAAATTGCCAACATGCGCTGGATCATAGAGAAAGCTAGGCAGTTCCAGAAAAACATCTACTTTTGCTTCATTGACTATGCTAAAGCCTTTGATTGTGTGGATCACAACAAATTGTGGCAAGTTCTCAAGGAGATGAGAGTACCAGACCATCTTATTTGTCTCTTGAGAAACCTATATGCGGGTCAAGAAGCAAGTGAGAACTGGGCACGGAACCACTGATTGGTTCAAAATTAAGAAAGGAGTTTGGCAAGACTGTATACTGTCACTCTGTCTATTTAACTTATATGCAGAGCACATCATGAGATAGGCGGGGCTAGATGAATCACAAGTTGGAATTAAGATTGCCAGGAGAAATATCAATAACCTCAGATATGCAGATGATGCCATTCTAATGGCAGAAAGTAAAGAGAAACTAAAGAGCCTTCTGATGTACAAACGTTGGCTTGAAGCTCAACATTAAGAAAACTAAGATCATGGCTCCCGGCCCTCTCAATTCCTGACAAATAGATGGGGAAGAAATGGAGGTAGTGACAGATTTTATTTTCCTGGGCTCCAAGATCACTGCACATGGGGACTACAGACAAGAAATTAAAAGACACTTGATCCTGGGGAAGAAAGCTATGACAAAGTCAGACAGCATACTAAAAAGCAGAGACATCACCCTGCCAACAAAAGTGTGTATAGTCAAGGCTATGGTTTTCCCAGTTGCAATGTATGGTTGTGAAAGTTGGACCATAAGGAAGACTGAGTGTCAAAGAATTGAGGCCTTTGAACTATGGTGCTGGAGAAGACTCCTGCAAGTCCCTTGGACTGCAAGGCGACCAAACCACTCAGTCCTAGAGGAGATCAACCCTGACTGCTCTTTAGAAGGCCAGAGCCTGAAGATGAAACTGAAATACTTTGGCCACTTAATGAGAAGGAAGGACTCACTGGAGAAGAGCCTAATGCTGGGAATGATTGAGGGCAAAAGAAGAAGGGGACGGCAGAGAATGAGGTGGCTGGATGGAGTCATTGAAGCTGTCGGTGTGAGCTTAAATAGCCTCCGGGGGATGGTAGAGGACAGGAAGGCCTGGAGGAAAGTTGTCCATGAGGTCGCGATGGGTTGGACACGACTTCGCAACTAACAACAACATCAGGGTCTAAAACAGAGATTATCAGTTATTGTTATATAATATTTTAACTGAGTGTGTTTTACAGTTTTTAAAATGATTTTATTGGGAGCTGCCCAGAGTTGAAGCTGAAATGGTGGAGGTTATGAAAATATTTAAATAAATAAAATAAACAAATAAACCATCTAAAATTGGTTTAGATCACAAAAGAATTCCAATAAGGTTCAAGAGAAGAACAGTGTCAAGATAAACTCAGGTCTGGATCCAATTAGCAATTATTTCATAGGCCCTTTGAACAAATTCATCTTTTTGTGGCATGCTGCTAAAAGTCTTACCCATTTATGATTACTTGAAAAGATTTAGGAAAGGACAGATCAGAATGAAATAATTAAATTATGCTTCCTGGCAGGCACTAATCAGGTTTATTTTTTAAAAAATCCTGCATGATAATCAGATGCTGAAAAATGTGAGGATTTTATTGTTGCTTTTACCATGTTTTGCAAATGGCTTCTATCGAAGAAAGTACAGTAATTTGGATTTTTAAACACCTTACACTACCACACAGAGCTGATTTTACTAATCTATCAAGCACTTCAGAGCAAAGAATGATGTTAATATAATAAATATGTCTTGGCAACATATGACAACCCAGTTTGATACTTAGTTTGTTACAAAGTGAAATACCTTAGCTTCAGAGGTGGTATTTAGCCGGTTCGCACCGGTTCGCGGGAACCATTAGCGGAAATTTGGCATGGTTTGCCGAACCGGTAGCAACAGTCCAATCTGGCTGGCCACCCCCCAAACCAGTCACCCGGTCCATGCTCGCTCACCCCACCCACCCACCCAATGCTCACTCGCCCGCCTGCCCTGCCCAGCCAGTACTTGCAGAATCTAGCTGCATACTTCTGCTCATCACTGCTGGCAAAGGTAAGGCCAAAGGGCATGGGCCGGCAGGTGGGCGGGGGAGTTAGAGCTGGCAGAGGGGTGATACTAGGGGTGGGTGGACCAATGCGCACAGGGAGGGAGGGGAGCACGCAAGAGATCACGGCACTGGAGCTCTTCCAGTGTGTTTCCTCAAGCCGGCCTGGCCTGCAAGGGAAGCATGTGGGAGATCCATGGCATGCATATATATATATACACACACACACACACACACACACACACACACACACACACATATATACATTCACATTCACATATATACATACATAGATATACAGTAGATATAGATAGATATAGATATATTATCTATAGATAGATATAGATATATTATTAGAATTATAATAATTGAAACAAAAAGGGGAAACTGGTTTATAATATTAAGCCTCTTTGTCTTTAAGAAATACTGTTCATACATGTTGGAAAATATCCATTTTTTCAATTACTAATATACTGTTCCACTTTTGTCTAGAATAGTATATTGTCATTTGATTTATCTTAGAAAATACAGCTCATATTTCACTTGTGCTCTTGATTATGCAGATAAGGAAAAGCAAGAATAAGAAGAGAAAAGCAGTAAACATTGCTTGGAAACTTTTTTTAAAAAAAATAGTGCTACTTACAGGGTAAGGCTGAATAACAGTAAGGAGGATTGATTCTTTGCAGCTCCTGTAAATAAAAGAGATGAGAATGACTTTGTATTTCATGTTCTTGTGATAACATTGGTTTATTTTTAGATGAGAAAATTGCTATTTCACAATGGTATGTTTATTGCAGGAAAAGAGTTTTGAAAACACACATTTCATTGGTTTCCCTCCCTTTAAAACAGGGTTCTAATTTGTTAGTCAGAAGGAGAGTAATGCTGATCAAGTAAATATTGCCTTCATCCTTAATTGGCTTCAGTGAATTTACTTAAGGCAAATACATAGAGTTGAGACATCCCATGTATTACATGAAATACCATTAGCAAGGGACCACTCGTATGGATCCCAGAGGCTTTATCTTGCAAGGTTATTTTGAGTCAGTTTGAGCCTATGGTTCCTAAAGAATTAGAGAGTCCTAGCTATATCACCTGTAAATAGTAATTCTTTTCCTGTAATGGTCTGACAGACAGCAGAGTACAGATAATTGTTAATGAGGATGAGGCTGCCACTGACTTTAAAGAAGTGAGAGTATGCTTAATTATCAAAAAGCCTCCCTCATTTTGGCTATTCTGAATAATATCTCATCTGTTATCACATGTTCTCTTTTTAGAGAAGGTTGTCGATCCTGTGATTACAGTTAAGGAGAAAGTAGATTGTCTGGAACCATTTCAATCAGAATTCAGATCTGGCTATGGATGGAAACTGTGTTTGTCACGCTTGTAGATGATCTTGGTGAAACCTGGATATGAAGTTTTATATCTAGGTTTCACCAAGGTCATCTACACAAGAGTGAGTCTTCCTGGTATTGAATATTTCAGCTGCATTCAGTACCATTTATCATGCTTCTTTCTAGGCAAGGATTAGGAATGGGAGCATTGTGCTGCAGTAGTTCTCTTCATTCTTGAATTGCTTGCAGTCAGTGGTAATGGTCAGAAGTCAAGGTTTGGGCTTGGTCCTGGGTCTCATCTACATAAAACTTATGTATCAACACTAAATGAGAAATAATCAATATGGAGATGATATCCAGTTATAAATGACCATTCTAACCAGATAGGAGATGTAGTTTAGGTCCTGTCTTGGTGCTTGGTGGCTATTAGGAGAAAGCAAGCTTAGACCAAATTGCGGCAAGATGGGGTGGCTATGGATTTGGAAGCCAACTATTTCACAATGGGGTTGGCTGCCAATTAGCTTCCAAGTGCAATTCAGGGTGATTGTTGCATTGAGATATATTTATATGGGTTAGCCCCAGCTCTAGGTAGGATCTGCCAATCTGGGAAATCACAAAGATTTATGTAGAGTTCTGCCACTGAAGGAATGTCATTTTCAGGGACCTTGCTTTTGATCAATCAATGATAGTCCCTTTCCTCTGAAAAGCCTCCCTGGGTATATGGTTGACCCTCTGTTATTTTTATGAAAAGCCTTGTAAACATAGCTGTTCTAGAAAGTCTTTGGTGATAAGGTCATGTGATAATATGGGAGCAGTTATATGTGAAAGTCTTCTAACTGTAGTTGACTTTTTAAAGTTTTACTACTGAAAACACAGTTTTGTAAACTGCTTAAAATCTGAGCAAATCAGTAACCAATCCAAAGAGAAGAAAAGAATGAATAAAGATAAAACATGTCTGTATTTTAGGCTTCATCAGAGGTGGTATTCAGCTGGTTTGGACTGGTTCCCAAACCGGTAGCGGAGATCGCGGGTGGACCCACCGACCCCGGCTCCATCTTGTGCTATTTAGGCATGTTTTTGAAGCCAGGTACATGCATAGAAGGCCGGGCACATGTGTGGACAGTGCAGGCGTGGGGCAAATCAGTGGTAAAGGTATGTGAAACCCACCCCTGCATCATGTACAATTTCATATGCTTGCTGCACATCCTATAGCCCATACATTAAAATGTATGAATCTATGGTAATACCCTTGGTTTAGAATTAAAAATATGAATGATCAGTGCTAGAAATAATAGAATTAATATTCTACTGAATTAAATCCAAATGAATAGAGTTGTAATGTACAACTTTATACTGTAAGCATCATGTAAGCTACTCAACATCAGTGGCTCCAGATGCTAATATACTGTCAGCTGATGCTTCCATAGTCAGTTTATAATCCGTAATTCATCATGTCCACTTTCATTGATGCAATCTTTTGAACATAGAGCCACTTATCTAGATAGAAATGTACTGTTAAAATACAAAACACATACTGTACATGTGACTCTATTAACACTCTCAGATTACAGAATCCAGTTCAAGTGTTTGCCAAGCCTATTTATCATATTAACTATGAAATACTCAAAAGTATATTTATTCAACAAGTTTAATTTTTCATGTTTATGTCACACTGAATAGTATAAATTTGGCTACTTTAAAAAATGATATATGAATGTATCCAGACATTTTTAAATAAATTGGATATATGACAGTCCAATGGGAAACAGCAGTAAAGCACTAAAACTGCAATTTGGAAGTGTTTCATATTATCAAGTGATTTAAGAAACATGTAAATAAATGCATTTGATAAATTGGGGAAAAGTTAGTTGCCACTTGACTGTGATGAACTTTATTTTCGGTTGGCACCCCTAATTTCCAATGCAATTAATTGTCTACTTCTGAGAGTTATTGCCTGGCTGAGTGAAAAGCAATTAATTTGCATGCTGTGCTGTTCTGTTACAAAAACGTATCACCATGCCTACATCAGGCAAAATGAATGTGAAATTTGAAACAATTATTAATGAGTAATCCAACTGAAGCAAGTGAGAACTAATGGTAAGTACTTCCACATTTGCAACTTATCAGTCTTAAAACTCCATTTATCTCTGCATTCCTTCCTTCTTTTAAACAATTCTGCAAAAACTAATAGGATGCAAAGAACAATTGTAATAACAGTTCTACAGAATATAGCTGCCTTTCTACATTTCCACCCAAAAAGGTATATCTGGATAGTATATGTCTCTATTATTACTTTCTAGTTATAGGGAAAACAAGGATATAGACTTGATATACCACAGATGTAAAAATTCCAATCAACAAGTTTGTAGATAATCACCCCTAGGAATTGAATTTCCAAATGGTAGCCAAACTTCACAAAGCAAGCCAACATCCATCCTCATACACGTGAAGGGGTTAAAGATTTTTTAAAGTTTCACAGGAAAAACTAGTTACAATGAAAGCTTTCTATAATTTAAAGTAGTGATGGAAAATATTTCTATCCTCAATTTATACTGAGATAGGCCCTTAAATAAAGGACATTTTCAGCCTTTGCCTGAATCCTAATAAGGATTTATAGCTTCATACTGCTCCTGAATAGATTTGCCTGTGCCAGATACCTCTTACCTAATCAGTTAGTTTTTGCCTCTCCACATATTTTATGGGTGTAGCATTTCTCTGGTTCAAGGCTTGAAACACAAAGGATTCAAGAATTCTAGTGATTTTGATGCCAATGTATTAATGTTGCTAGGACTAAAAATTTCTGTGTCTCTTATTTCTTTTTGTCTTGATCTTTTCAGCTGAGGATTGTTCCTCAGCTAGAGGCATGGTGTCATTATGCTGAAAGTTACTGAAAGTGTATCAAAACAATCAAAAATTACTTTAGCAATGTAAGCAACAATGCATGGATTGGTGGATCAAATCATTATATGAATATATTTATGATCATTTAAAAGGATGAAATGAAGGAAGTGATTAACTTATTTTCTGTATTGGCAGTATAGAAACCTTCCAGTTCAGAATATGTTACATCACTTGATTTAAAATGCATGTTCCACAGTCATAGTTCATTGTATCAGATTCAGTTTTATAAATTGCATCAATTTCATATTTATAAATTGTAACTGTCAAATTATAGAAAGGTAGAATGATCTGAAACTTAATGGAAGCTGCTCATTTTGAAAGAATTAGCAAGTTTTTCACCTGCCTGGTTATTAGAAAAATATCCTTTAGTTTGCTAGGAATTTTTGAAAGAGTTCTGCTGTCAGGTCTACCATCATGTCCTGCCATTCTGTCGGAGGGGGTGGGTGGGGAAAGGCTGGCTGGCATTTTTCGCATGCTTTCATTTTTGCTATAACCGCTTGAGAATTAGGGAGGGGGATTGTCTTTGGAATCAGAGCAGACTCCCTCCCAGATGGTTCCAACGTAGTTCCAAAACCCTTGTGTCCTGAGAGTGACTTGTTATCTGCCTAGCATCTCAGCATTTTAAAACATCCTTGTGGCATCACATTGGCTGCTGGTGGACTAGTCAGTGTGGTTGGGTTTGAGGAAATGGAAGAATTGATATGTGTTTTGTGTGGGACCTTCAGATTCCACCTGAGTTTACTGCAATCATTTTCTCTCAGTAAAAGTTCTTTTTATTCAACTCAATAGAGTCAAGAGTTTTACTTTCCTGAGGGACCAGCTGGGGAGGTCCTTACATCTGCCTTCCTACATTTCCATTGCTAAATGTAGTTCTTGATAGCTCTCAGATGATTCAAAGATCAGTTGAAGACACAAACTCAGAATCTCAACTGTATGTGAAACTGCAAGGGGAAAAAAGGCAATAAAATGTATCTATTCTTCATTGTCAGGAAATTTCCACATAAATCCAGAGGCGAGCTGTTTAGAACTTAACTTATTGAAAGCCAAATGTCCCAGATTTTGCTAACATCTTCATACTAATATAACATGGGGAAAATGCCTGGCTTGACATTAGTGTATTTCTTTGTTCTTATATTAGCATACCCAGCTACAGCTATATATACAGCTGGTCTGAAGCTGTATAGGAATGCTACAATAGTGTCACATCACACTTTTTGTTAAAACATCATTAAAAAGATGTGACGTTAGCAGGAGTTGACAGGAGGTATCCATTTTTAATTCGAAGCTTCAACTAAGATTCAAGAATGTGAGATGGGTGGCTATATAAATTGAACAAATAAATAAATCAACTAATTAAATAATAATTTTTCATTAAAAATCCATCCTTCGGAAGTAAGATGCCAATAAATTGAAAGTGATGAGAACAATTTCAGGATAGTTTGAGCCTTACCACTCTTTACGTGCTTCAACAGAAGACAACAAAAAAGTAAATAGAGGCCCTGGTGATAATTTGAACTTTCTAATTCTTACCTATTTGACCCTAGAGATTGACCTAGGTATGTATATTAAAACTTAAATTATGATAAAAAAATAAAGTATACATTCTCCAAAATTATATTGGTCCAGTGTTATACAGAGGCCATAAGAAAGCTAACCATTTAATTTATTTGGCATGTCCAAATTAGACACAACTAATTTTGCATTATATGAACAAGCCTAAGGAAATCTCAGGAATATGTGGTTATTACCTTCTTCTGCCACATCTGTAAAGAGGAAATTGAAAATCTGAATTATAGGGTATTTTTAACTGAACTGCAGCTTACTGTGATATCTGGACTCAGAGTAAGGTTTATTAAATTGAGATACCTTTAATGAATAACTCATTAGTTTTCTAAACAAACCACACTCAACATTAAATTGGTTTTTATTTTATGATCAATTAATCAGTAGAGGATATTCTGAATCTCTTCCAGCAACTTTGTGGGAGAAGAGGATTCAACCACCAACCAAAGCTTCCTGTATCTTGTGGCCATTATGCAAGTGTTGATTTTTTTAAAAAAAACATCTACATTGAAGAATAATGTGCTGTAGTTTTCTCCCCACCAATAGGGGAGTGGAAAAAATATATAAACAGCACCCTCCCAGATGTTATTAATTGCAAGAGCAAATGTCATATACTTTCCTGAATAGCAATAGCACTTAGATTTATTTACTGCTCCACAGTGCTTTACAGCCCTCTCTAGGCAGTTTACAGAGTCAGCATAGTGCCCCCAACAATCTGGCTCCTCATTTTACCAATCTTAGAAGACTAAGTCAACCATGAGCTGGTGAGAATTGAACTGCTGAACTGCTGGCAGCCAGCAGTCAGCAGAAGTAGCCTGCAATACTGCATTCTAACCACTGCGCCACCACAGCTCATAGACAGTATTCCTGTATTTACACAGAAATGAGTGTATGTACAGTATGTATATATGTGAGTATGTATGTATGTATGTATGTATGTATATGTATATTTGTATGTGTGTTTTGTATTTATATTTATATATGAAGATAACTATTAAATGTTAATAGTTTAACTATTAAACTATTTTCTTAGTTTAAGAAGAAATGCACATCATATACTGGAAAATATTCTGGCCATTAAATGATCAGTGTTTGAGTTGAAGTATAAGAGTTCTCCAGCAAGAAATAAAAATGTCTGGATCTTGATTTACATTTTCTTCTGTGTATTTTATAACCAAAAACACTTCTATGTTGATTGTTTAATACATTCTAAAGCCATTTATCTAATAGTTTATATTTAATAGTTATCAAAACACTGAGTACTGTCCACAGAAATAAAAGTTTTTAATGGATCCTGAAAACCACAGACAAAATTAGTGTAAAAAAAATTTATGCTAATGATTAAAATGTAGAATTTTTAAGGTGTTTGTGAGAAAATAGAAGGGAATGAGTATATCTGCATCACCATCATCATGAAATTTTACTTATTGACTTCTGGAGTAGGCGTGATGAACTGAAGACTGTCTCATGAAAGCAGAGCCGATAACCATGGCAAAGACCAAAGTACTGGTGAGTAGACCTGTTCTTCAGAAGCATCTCTAGAGAAGAAGATGGGAGATCACCCACTTGTACTCCAGATGGCTGCTCCTTACAAGGAGGTTACAGATGAAGAGCTAGTTCTCAAATGTGGTAGAACCTAGTAAAGGACATTAGGTTTGCAAGCCAACTTTCTAATCACCACAGAAATTGCCTATTAACTTTTTTAAAACTGTTAGGATCCTTCAGAATGACAAGTTTGAAAATCTGCTGGGTGAGTAACTTCAACTCTGAATTAAAAAAATAATTAATTACAGATTTAGGAATTTAAAAAATTTGAAATAAACAGCAAAAGCTAAATAAGATTTTGATTTAAGATAGCTACAAAATCCAGTTAATTTTGGAATATTGACTTTTACATTAATATTTTGGAAATCACACTAAAAGTAAATAGCTTTTTGTGGGAACTTGGTTCATAACAAAGATAACAGACTTATGATTCGTTTACCTAAGCTTGTCAGTTGCAGGTAAAACCAACCTTTAGATTAGGGGTAGAAAACTATGGCCCTTTTATGACCTGTGGACTTCAACTTCCAAAATTTCTGAGCCAGCATGGCTTCACAAGTCATAAAGGGTCCAGAATTCCCCACCTCTGTCTCATATTCATCACCATCACCTAATTAATTGTTTTCTGAGCCAGCATGGCTTCACAAGTCATAAAGGGTCCTGCTTCTAGAAGGTAGAAGCAGACATTTAAAACCTTCTTTTTCCAGCAAGCCAGGCTGGCCTAACACTTTTTAAAATGTTTTTAATTGTTTGTTATTGTTTTTAATCATGGGGCCAAATTTATATATATCTTAATTGTATTTTAATGTTTGTAGTTTATGTTTTTATTTGGCTGTTCACCGCCCTGAGTCCTCAGGGAGAAGGGTGGTATACAAATTTAAAAATAAATAAAATAAATAAATAAATAAATTTGCATCTTTCCTGTTTTCACCCAAATTTTGGTTTTCGTAGTAAAAGAGAACTAGACTTACAGCTCCTCCATTCTTCTGATTCACCCTTCCTGCATTAGCAAAGACTAATCAGGTAAATATAATTCCCCTTTTCCTATTTGCAACTAATGGAATGAATTGATGTCTATCCCAAATAGATTACTAAATATCTTCAACATGTTGGATAATCAATAGCCTTGCAGATCTAAAATCTACTTTCTTTGAGGAGAAACTACATCAGGCCCTGACAAATACTTGACAATATACCTTTTGAAATAGATTCATGTGCATGGGCCAGTTTTTCCATGTAGGAATGAAATATAAAGAAACATGTAAAATCTACATTTTTTCAGAATTATGTTCTGCAAAGAAATCTGAATCTTTATGAACTTTGTGTAGGTATCTACCTTTTACTGAGAACTGAAAGTAAAGAATAGGTCAGTACCACAATTACTGAACATGCTGATCTCCCCAACTAGTTTGTTCTTGCAAGTGCCTCTGACTTCTTTTTATTGACATATTTCTATTGTATGTTTTGTTACAATCAAACTCTTGATTATTTATAAATGATCATTTATTGTGAAATAAGAAATTTCACAAGAAGCTTGTCTAGTTTTTTAAAACATAAACCCTTTAAATAAAAATAATGACAGATAACTGAAAGTAAGTGTACATTGTGCTAAATTCCAAATGGATCTTTCGCTGGAGACAATGCAGGGACTTCAACTAGTACAGATCTTGACCAATCATCTGATAATCTTCTTTTGGTATACAGATATATCTATATATCCAGGGGTGAAATGCTACCGATTTGGGTGAGTAATAAAAGCTACCGGAACCAGTATAAAAGCTTTGTAAGCCGCCCTGAGTTTCCAGAGAAGGGTGGCATATAAATCAAACTAATAAATAAAATCAAACTAATAATTTCTGACGATCAGCTGTGTCGTGCGATTTATATTCGCTAGAAAGCAGGAAATCCTGCTTTCTAGCGAATCTAAATCATGCAGCACAGCTGTTCTCCCCCTCGCTGTTCTGCTTACCTTAGAAAAGGCTTTTTAATCCTCCTTTTTCAGCGCTGTGCGGTAGCACATGCGGTGCGCATGCACGGAAAGTGTGCATTTGGTGCGTACCATGCATGCAGCTAAACGGTAGTGAAGCGAACCAGTAGCAGACTTCAGAGCATTTCACCCCTATATATATCTATACATATATCTAATCTATATATCTATAGCTATTGCTATATTGAGGGAGGGAGGGAGGGAGGGAGGGAGGGAGGGAGGGAAGGAAGGAAGGAAGGAAGGAAGGAAGGAAGGAAGGAAGGAAGGAAGGAAGGAAGGAAGGAAGGAAGGAAAAAAATAAATGTACAAGCCTTAGAATTTCGACAGAAAAATGATTTGAATCTCAGTAGAAAAGTATCACAAACTAGCAAGTAGATGCTTAGTGCCTCACTAAAAGTGTTGTTTTTAAGACTAAAATCTCTGTATGCAAATTACAACCTTTCCAAAACTGACCCATTTTGACAGAAAGCACATTTGTAATTTAACTGGATTAGGTTAAAACTGTTTTAACTAATTTAAATGGAATTATTAATTATTTTAATGGAGAAATAATTTCAGTCTGATTCTTGGTTACATAAACTTTGCAGTTCAAAAGCTCTACTTTCGTGTATAATTGACAGAGAGACAGCTTGAAATAATACTACTCTAGTGTGTAGGGATCACAAAGCTCATGTTGCACAGGCACCAATTCCAAAAGACAGTATGATTAATTCTAAGATACCCAAATGTGCAGCACTAAAATGATAAGCAGCTGTTGCTCCCAAGTAATAGAGCCAACTTTTTAAATAAATCTCTTCTGTTTGCCTTGCATGTTATCCACATTTTTTCTGTATTTTAATAATAAAGTTAAAATTAGCCTTGGGCTTTTTTCTTCTTCTTTTTCTTTTGTTCTGAAAACTATTTTTCTTAAGTCTATTTTACAAATATTTATATAACCATTTTGTTTTCTTTTTGAAGAATTACTCTCAAGTTATGTTCTTTGCCTGAAAACATTCAGCACAGGGTATGAGGAGAAAAGCATTATTAAATTTACAAATAATGAATCTTCATATTACTGCAAATTATACTATAATACTACTAAAGTAACTGACTTCAAAAAGTGGTTGGAATTCTAATTAATCCCAGTAAGCACTACAGGGGTCTAGTAAAATAAAAGATGGGAATGAATATTTTACAATAATTATATTTTGCAGTCTTCCAATCTTTATCTTCAATTTTTTTAAAGTAGCCATTTTCCTGAAAGGAGGCTATTAACCAGATGTGTTCTCTTCATAATTTGTATTAAAGCAAAGTCAAACTATCTATTCAAATTTACTACCAGTATTACTATTATTTACTATTAAGAACAGTCTTTCAGTCTGAACATCATAAAATAATAGCTGGAGGATCACAAAGTTAAACTTTTCAGAATCAAAAACTTTTCTGCCCATGGAAATCTTGCATGGAGAGAGAAGGACGTTCCCATGCAATATTCTTTCATTTAAAAGGAAAGGAAAGACTAAAGCACACTTTGTATAACTATTTGACAAATGCTGTGAAGAATTAGGGAGGATCCCAGGGGAAAAAAAGAACATTTTCATTTGTATATGGAGAATCTCAGTCATCCAGGTCACGGTTGTCCCAAAGGTGCTTTTCCCCACCCCAAGAGGCAGCTGGACTTTCTGGTTTTTCTTTGAAGATGTTTCATTTCTCATCCAAGAAGCTTCTTCAGCTCTGCTTCTTGGATGAGAAGCGAAACATCTTTGAAGAAAAACCAGAAAGTCCAGCTGCCTCTTGAGGGGAAAAAAAGCACCTTTGGGACATTTTTATTTGTATTTTATACTTTGACAGGTTAAATAAAATTATTATTAAAAAAATAAGGAACATCCTATTGCAACATGCTCTACGTGGGGCTCCCTTGAAGAGCATCTGGAAGCTCCAGTTGGTGCAAAATGCAGTGGCCTGCATGGTTTTGTACAGAGCTTGGTGTGCACATGTATCACGTCTCCTGCGGAGCTGCTTTGGTTGCCGATTTGCTTCTGGGTGCAATTCAAGGTGCTGGTTGTCACCTTTAAAGCCCTTCATGGCTGGGGACCAGGTTGCCGGTCATATCTACCCGAGTGGGGAGGCAAGGAATGTTGTGGGTCCCATCCCCTAGGGAGATACACTTGGTGGGACACAGAAGAACGGCCTTCTCCGTGGTGGCTCCCTTTCTCTGGAACATCATTCCCCCAGAGATTAGAATGGTCCCCACTCTAACACTCTTCCAGAAGGTACTGAAGACTTTGTTCTACCAGTGGGCCTGGGAAACGCAGAGTGGGATGGAGCCCATAAATGGCTCATGTGATGTGTTGTCGCCAGGGCGAGGGGTGGGGGTGGGGGTTATTTTATTATATTATTTTATTATTTTATTATATGATTCTTTCTTTTGTTAGTTTTATTGGTTTTTATATGAGTTTTTTATATTCTTATAAGCCGTCTTGAGTCGCCATGTGCGAATAGGTGGCAATATAAATGTCCTAAATTAAATAAATAAATAAATCCTTTCTGTCCTGCTTCCTGCATAGCAATGGTTCAAGGCTAATGTTTCTCTTCCCATACTTCAGCATTACATTCCACCACACTTTTTGGCTTTCTGTCATCCAGTTTGCTGTCTTCTCTTCCTTCATTTTTGGCAGTCATTTTTCATATTCATCCTTAACAACTTCTTTAAGTTCATTCCATAATTCCTCTAGTTCTCTTCAGAAAGATTCCTCAGTTTTTCCTTGAAAATGGTACATACTGTATGTCATTTTGCCAGATGAACTAGACAGGAAACATGACAAGATGAACAAATTCTACTATATTGTAAGACTATATTAACAGAATCTTACAAGTCTAAAAGTACAATCTTACCACCATCGCTCTTAACTACTTTCTCACACCCCATTATGATGGGTCTTTCCTAAGTTTCTTTAGCCCACTGGGGGTTCCTGCTTCTCTTATCTGATTGTTTTCTAAGCAGCATCTCTTCCCCTTGTTCCTCAAAGCCACACACACATTCTATTACAGTATATGTTCAAGATGATGTCCTTATTGACTTAATTCTTTAGCTTAATTTGAAGGTTTCACATAAGCAATTTGTGATCTATTCCATAGTCAGCGCCTGGCCATGTCCAAGTGAGGTCCTCCAACTCTGTTTAGCAATTATATAGTCAA
The DNA here is from genome assembly GCF_059756535.1 of Pantherophis guttatus. Classification (NCBI taxonomy): domain Eukaryota; kingdom Metazoa; phylum Chordata; class Lepidosauria; order Squamata; family Colubridae; genus Pantherophis; species Pantherophis guttatus. The sequence continues at coordinate 85,507,598 of NC_142067.1, forward strand.
TTTGATTTCTATATACTCCATTTGATGACATCCATTTATAGTTTTGATTGTTTGAAAATAATGTTACTTATAAAATCATTGGAGTAGCATAAATTGATAAATTGTTCACTGGCCATTTACCATTAGCCAGCTTTATTTTAAATTCTGTTTTGTGTAAAACTTGATATGTGTGTATGCATGGAAGGGAGATCTATAGTACATGAAATGTTGGGGCCATAGAAGAGGTGGAATATTAAAGACACAGACAAAAAATAATTACAGAGATCATCTAATTTTTGTTCGTTTTACCAGTGTTTATATCATCTTCTGAATTAAAAATGAATATGATGATAACTGATTCACATATTTAAGCTCAAATCTGCACCAGTTACAGAGCAAGGTACGAACCACTGACTTAGCATTCTTTTGCCCCACTCTTTTCTATTTCAAACTTTTCTCCACCAGTTGGGAGGGGAGGAATAAAAGGAAGTAGTTAAGGCAAAAACCCATCCGCCCCTGCCCTCACAATGTTGTAGGCATATGTTTTTCTCTGAACACAATGGAATGTTACATCCACATTTTAACTTGGAAAGCACAGGTTATACTGTGTGTCTGCAAATATATAGGTTAGATTTTAAGACTCACTCTGAATTATATTTTATAGATAGTATAGGAGAAAAAATAGAAATGAAAATAAAGATTACAATTATAATTATGAGTTGCAAAGCATGAGAAACATTACGAAGTGGTATGTTTATGGAGATTCTCAGTCATTCAGGTCATGGTTGTCCCAAAGGTGCTTTTTCAAGAGGCAATTGGAGTTTCTTGCTTTTCTTTGAAAATGTTTTGCTTCTCATCCAAGAAGCTTCAGGAGGATCTTCAGCCAACACAACATATGTGCACACTTTAAATCCAAGAATACATTAACGGAGAAGTTTGTCCACCCCAAGGATAAAACACCCAGAGCAAACTGAGCAATGTGGTATATGCAGTCAACACAGATCTGAGACAAGTGCAGATCTGTACATTGGAGAAACAAAACAACCACTTCATAAACACATGGCACAACATAGGAGAACAAACCCATCAAGACAAGATTCAATAGTCCATCTGCATTTAAAAGACAAAGGCCACTCTTTTGAAGACAGCAAAGTCCACGTTTGGACAGAGAGGACTGCTGGTTTGAAAGAGGGGTCAAAGAAGCCATCTATGTCAAAATTAAACAGCCTTCTCTCAATAGAGGAAGAGGGATATGACATCATTTATTTCCAGTCTATACATAGTCTTTTCAACAGTTTCAAGAAGGCTCCACACTCATTTGCTTACTCTGGTGACCCTGAGGATACAAATAAACTTCCAAGTGGACTTAATGACTTGCTAAAAGAATGCAAATGACCAGCTGTTTGCAAGGAGTATAAATTCTTCCGTTCCCCACCATCCCATCAGAGCTTAAGAAGCTTCTTGGATGAGAAGCGAAATGTCTTCAAAGAAAAAACAGGAAAGTCCAGTTGCCTCTTGAAAAGGCACCTTTGGGATTACGAAGTTGCAAACTGCTATGATTATCGACTGCCCTGAAATATAATAATTAATACTCTTATTATAACTTAGTCATTGGTAAAGTTCTCTGAATCCCAAGGCAGCCATTCAGGTAAAGCTTTCCAGTGATATGATAATCTAACTTGTCTCATAAGGAGTAAGGAACTACATCTTCCTCTTCCAGGCTATGTTAGTTGATAACAGGTGAGAGAAAGAGAAAAGGAGGACAGTCCCATGATTGTCCCTTTCCATTACCATCACAGAAAGCAAGATCCCTCTACTTTCCTTATCCACCTCAAGCATTGTTTCCAGATGAGAAGAGGGAAACAGTGATACTGATGATTGAGATGACAGCTGATTTGAGAGCAGCAGAAGGTGCTGTTAACAGCTGTGATGGTGGTGGCTCCTCCTGCATAATATTTTATTTCCTTTCTCATTTGTCTGCTATGTTCCTTTTGTGGCCTTAATTTTTTTTTAAAGACTGAAACTGTGGCAAACCATGGAATCTTTGCAACAAAACTGATCCTGGGATTCCTTGTACCTGCATGCCCCAAGAGAATTATCTCCACTGTTGGTGCTATCCTGTAAGTCCAGGAGATTTATTTTTGAATTGATCTCATTTTAGCGGCTTCCTTATTCTAAGGTAGCTAACATAGGTTTCTTTGCCACATTATTCAGAAAAACATTGACACTGTGAATTTGGCACTCTTACGGGGTTCACTTTACATTGTTCCCTCATTATATATGAGGTACAATATATGGGGTTGTTAAGAATGTGGTCACCAAGAGAATGTGGTTATTAAGAGTGGACATTAACTTGATGGCAGTAAACAATAAATAAAACATATCACACTCAAAGACAAAATTGTCTTCAGCATTTTAGTTTCCATTTGTTTTTTCCTTCCTGTGGTCTGAGTATGTCTTCTCCATTCTTGCTTTAAATAAGAAAAATAACCCTTGAGGCTCTGTAGTCAACATTTAATATTTATATACCATACATGGCATTTATTTTCTAAGCTAATGTAACTTGAAATGTTTAATATATGGTTTTACTCTTCAGAACAATTAACAATTGTGGGTGAAACAGAGGCTAATGTCATAGTGCTATATCACTTGTACATCTAGAAATGTGTAATTTAACAATGAAATTTTATTGGCAGGATTCCTAGCAAGTTATTTTCCCCCAGAGTTATCCACAACTCTAAATATAGCACTCACAAAGAAATTACTACCTATGATGGTAAATCTGGTAAAAATCAGGCCAGGCTGTAGAGGTGAGATAGTGAGAAAGGTTACTCTTTTCTCCTTCACAACATTGTGCATATGCATGGTCAATCAACAAATACCAATGTTTATATTTATTTCACTTATTATTTTAAAAATTACTATGAATTATTTATTCAGTGGATATGTATGGCATGAAGAATTAGAAAAGAACGAACATATTTCTCTTTCACTATTAGTTTAATGATTTTGTACAGCAAACCTAAATCCTGAAATTTCAAAATTGAAACAGAAATCTTTAGAAAAGGATGGATTTTATGCATGATAAATAAGCTTGATTTCTAAGACCAGACAGAGTGACAAAAACAGTCAGTCAGCCAGACAGGGAGGGTTAATTTGCCATAATGGCAGAGTGAATTATTTTTTATCATGCTTTATCATGCTGTAAGTATTGGATTTATCATGCTGTAAGTATTGGACTTAATTTAGATCAAGATATAAATTAATATATACTATATTTTACTGTAGCAAAAGAAGAATCTGGTATAGGAAAGAATTCTGATTCCTGAGAATATTTTATTTTTATTTAATAAATTGCATGTTTCTAATTATTATAGATGCAGATGAAAGTGAAAAAGTCATAATGGAATGAAGAATCCCATGATCTACCAAAATTTTTATTTCCATTTCCTTATAGACATGTACTCTACAAGAATATATACTCATTCAATTTACTCTCAATCGCTATGATGCCCTTATTCTTACAGTCCTAGATAATCCTGAAGCCTACATAACCAGCTCTCAGTTTCACTTGTCAGATTTCTTAGTAGTAATTTGTTCAAGCTGACATCTGCCAGAATTATCCATCATTTACTAACTTATATAAAATTTCTAGCTGCCACAGTGGTTATAGGGAAAAGAAGAATTATATATTTAAAGTGTGGATAACAATATTTCTTGCTTCCATTCAATGTTGTTACAAAAACATTTTTGACGTTTTAGCTTGCCTAAAAATGCTCCCAAGCACATTTCTCTTTAACCAGCCCTAAATAACAACACCGCGATGTAATAATCGGTCTTCCAATTTTATATTTGATTCAAGTAACAAAGGGAATGACTTAAAATAAAATAAGAAAAAGGCAACCACTACCTGACAAGGTCAATAACTCTCTCCCTTGGGGCAGTGTTTACTGGCTCATCATTAATCATTATGATTTGGTCTCCTGGTATAAGTTTTCCTTCCGAAGGACCACCTGGAAATACAAGCATAGATTATATTTTATTGTATAATTTGTTATGCAGATGCTGTAATGCTGAAAATACTAGGGATATTTTCTCATACTGACACATGAATGTGAAATGCATTTTTCTGCAATATCAAATTAAAAATCAAATTGAACCAACATTGGCTGTGGCTTTAGTTGTGGTTTTGCTCTTCAGTTTTTAGAATCATTCACTGGAATATGTGGATAAGTGGTCACAGAGGCCTTCAATATAACAAAGTTAGAAAAAACTAGTTGGAATCCAGCAAGCTCCAGGCCCTTGTGGAAAGGTTCTGGAAGAAGTCGTTTGCTTGCTTGCATTCTTCTTCACTGTTAGTACTATAGCTTACTAAACTAAAAGTATGACACAAACCGAAGAATTTTGACTACAGAGGCTGTCTTATAGTGTTGCCTCTTTTGTATAGCAAAATAGTATAGAATAATGTCAACCTTCTCTAATACAATGTCTTCTAAATGTATTTGGATAGACTTTCCAGGCACTGTTGTCATCGGAAATTTTGGGAATTCTAGTCCCACTACATCTAGAGAATACAAGATTGGAACATGCTAATTAATGGAAACCTATCAGCAGAAGAGCTGTGATAATAGGAACCAATAAAACAATTAGATTAATGTTAGCCAAACGCAGAAATCATACCTGGTGTTACTGAGCGCACAACAACAGGTTTTTCACTGCCAGCCACAAAACCAAATCCCAAAATTGGGTCTCTTTTCATTTCTATTTTCCGAGGTGCTGGAGGTATAATTTGGTAACTGTCTATTCGGGGATCATCAAAAGGAGCAGTCTGAATCATGTGACTAAGGGAAAAGAAGACAAACATTTTTAAATCTAGGTAAGCTACAAACACAGGTTTCTAGTTTTTTTTTTTGTTTTTTTTAAATTTGATTTATATGCCGCCCTTCTCCGAAGACTCAGGGCGGCTTACAATGTGCTCAGCAATAGCCTTCATCCTTTTGTATATTTATACAAAGTCAGCTTATTGCCCCCACAAACTGGGTCCTCATTTCACCTACCTTAGAAAGGATGGAAGGCTGAGTCAACCTTGAGCCTTGGCGAGATTCGAACCCTGCAGTAATTGCAGGCAGCTGGTCTTAATAAGCTTAATAACAGGGTGCCTTAAACCCCTGTACTACCAAGGCTCTTAGTTGAATTTAAAAAGGATATCAATACTATTTAAACAGTAAGAATGTATTTTTATAATTAAAACTATAGTCGTCAACATACTTAGTACAATAAAAAAATTAATTTGGTAATTTGAGTAAAAATGGATATCTCAATTTACAACCCTTCATTTAGTGATTCTTCAGAGTTACAACAGCAACTGAAAAAAAGTGATTTGTGACCATTTTTCACAGTTATGACTATTGCAGCATTCTTATGATTATATGATCAAAAATTGGATGCTTAACAACTGGCATGTATCTATGATGGTTCCAGTGTCCCAGGGTCATGTGATCACTTTTTGCAATCTTCTGACAAAGTCAATGGGGAAGCCATATTCACTTAACCGTGTTTCCAACTGAACAACTGCAATGATTCATTTAACAACTATGGCAAGAAAAGTTGTAAAGTGAGGCAAAACTCATAACTACTGTCTTGCTTAGCAATGGAAATTTTGGGCTCAATTATGGTCATAAATCGAGGACTACTTGTATGCAGTTGCAAATCCATTAAGACACATCTACAGGTAGTCCTTGAATTACGACCACAATTGAGCCTAAAATTTATGTTGCTAAGTGAAACATTTGTTAAGTGAGTTTTGCCCAATTTTAGGACTTTTCTTGCCACATTTGTTAAGTGAATCACTGCAGTTGTTAAGTTAGTAATATGGCTATTAAGTGAATCTGGCCTCCCCATTGACTTTGCTTGTCAGAAGATGGCAAAAGGTGATCACATGACCCCGGGACAGTACAACCATCATAAATATAAATCAGTTGCCAAGCATCTGCATTTCGATCATGTGACCATGGGGATGCTGCAACACTCATAAATGTGAAAAATAGTCATAAATCACTTTTTCAGTGCTGTTGTAATTTTGAACAGTCACTAAATTAACTGTTGTAAGTTAAGGACTACCTGTATTTCATTACAATTGGTACAAAAGAACTTCATAAAGGATCAAACTCAAAATTCTATAGATTTTTAAAAGGATTAATCAGTGTCAGTGAGAAAGACAATAGTTTAGATACAGTGGACAAGTATTATGTCTTTTTGAATTAAGTTTTGCAACATTCAGTGTGTGTGTGTGTGTATGCACACATGTATACATATGGGTGTATAATAAACATAAAAATGTATTTCATTTTTAAAAAAGAATCTTCAAGAAAGGAGAAAAATAAAGTCATACCTGTATAAAGCACTAGATATATTTTATAAAATACTTAGGTCTTTTTACTAAAGCAGCATGAAATTAGTGAGTTAAATTCATCCTACATCTGGTATTCATGTTATACTGTATAGAAAGGCCTATTCAATGTGCTTCTAAGATATGGTTGTACGGTTGGTGTTATAAAGTTCTTCTGTAATTAAAGGTAGCTACACATTTCTATTTGCACATAACATATAACTGGATTTGTCAAGTGTTAGTAAAAATAAGATTAAATCTCATTTCATAAATCATACTTTGGTTGGTGGCTGAATAAATTCAAGCAAAAGTTGTCAAACTTATATTGTAGCTCCCAGGGATCAAATTGGTTCTTTGCCTAGCCAATCAGGTTCAGCCTGTGCAAGCACACAGGATCACTAGATTTTAATCAATGACTAAGAGATCAGAGGTGGGTTTCAGCAGGTTCTGACCAGTTTTGGAGAATTGGTAGCTGAAATTTTGAGTAGTTCAGAGAATGGGTAGTAAAAATTCTGACTGGCCCTGCCCCCATCTATTCTGTGCCTCCCAAGTCCCAGCTGATCGGAAGAAAATGGGGATTGGGGAGGGAATGGAGATTTTACAGTATCCTTCCCCTGGAGTGGGGTGGGAATGGAGATTTTACAGTATCCTTCCCCTGCCACGCCCAAGCCACACCCACCAATCCATGCCACGCCCATCAAGCCACACCCACAGAACCAGTAGTAAAAATTTTTGAAGCCCACCACTGTAAGAGATGTATCATTCATGAACCTGCCTTGTTTAATCCATTCTAGTCCAGCCTCTCTCATTTTGCTGACACATCATCTGTATATTTTGCTCTAGCTTTCTTCCATACACTCTGGCTGGAATAGAAGGAACAGTGTGATCAACAAGGTGAGGCAGGCATCACTTCTGCTCCACAGCTATTAGTGCATCAAAAAACCACCAGTTCCAGAAAGGGGGACAGGAAGCAGTGCAGTAGAGATATTAACTTGGCTGGAAGAGGAAAAAGATGGAATGCCATCCCTTCCCAGGTTGCAGGATTAAAGCAGCCAAGTCCAATCCACTATGATTTCGACTCAGGAAAAGAGCTGCTGTGTTCTCTGAAGAACTCTCCCACCAGGCCTCTTCCTTGTTCACTATCTAGCAGCTGCTCCTAGATGGTACAGCACTGATCCCACCCCTTCCCACTGCCACATGGGAAGTTGATGTAATGTTGTTGAATAAAATCCAAGTTGGCTAAGAGTCTATGAATGGCAGAAGTAACCATAAATGTGCCTGCTGCTCTTACTATTCAAGACAACATATGAAGATTGCTCAGTGCTGGGGAATCTTTGCACCATCTCTTTCAACCTGCTGATTCACTTGTGCATGGTTCATTGCGATACAGGTAGTCCTCAACTTACAACAGTTCATTTAATGACTGTTCAAAGTTACTATCACACTGAAAAATGTGACATGACTGTTTTTCACATTAACGGCCATTGCCACATCCACACTGTCATGTGATTAAAATTTGGGTACTTAGCCACTGCTTCATATTTATGCTGGTTGCATATCCTGGGGTCATGTGATCCCCTTTTACGACCTCTGACAAGCAAAGTCAGTGGGGAAGCCAGATTCACTTAAGAAGCATGTTACTAATTTAACAACTGCAGTGATTCACTTATCAGCTAGCAAGAAAATAAAATTCATTTAACAAATGTCTCATTTAGCAACATGAATTTTAGGCTCAATTATGGTCATAACTCAAGGACTACCTGTTTTGGGTCAAGTGCTACACATATATGTATATATTATGACTTATGTACAAAATCTTCTGTAGAGTTTCTCTGTAGCTACCAATGATATGATCAGCATATTGAGATCATGTGGTTTTTAAATTACTTGGTTTACCTACTCAACAATACAGCTAATAAGTAAGTCATTCTGGGAGATTTTCAGGGCAGCTGGTCTATAGAGCTAACATGGCTCTGTATTAGTAAATGGGTATATTGGTCCAACATTTTTTATTTTATTTACTTTATTTTATTTTTTAAAGTAGGGTTTTATAGCATGGTGACTTTTATATACAATACATTCTTTAAAGATACTATTTTTACAGAGTTTTAATAGTTTTGCAAAGTTTTTATTCAGATCCTGAGGCTCTTCCATTCTAATACAAAGTTTTAATATCTTAGTTTGCATTCAAAACGTTCAAGAGCTTCGAAGCTTGGTGTTGTACTAGGCCCCTGAATTCCTTAAATAGCCTAGAAAATAGATCCTAGGATATATGTAAAAATAATGAGGCAACTTTGCATACTATCAAGAAATGTGGGCCTCTCTTTTTATACAACTGCCTTGTAATCCTTGAGATTTGGGAACCAAGATATATTTTAACTGAAGGAAGTTTGTCATTTATCACTGAAATGTAATAATGACATAATGAAAATTACTGATGATAAAATTATACATCCATATTCATACATGTATACATATATTGAATTTTGCAAAACTTAAAAAAAACAGAATATTTGTCCGCTGTATCTAAAGCATTATCTCTCCCATAGACACTGATTAATCTCTTTAAAAACCTATAGAATTTTGAGCACAATCCATTATGAAGTTCTTTCATACCAATTCAAATGAAATAAATATGGGTGTTAGTGGATTTGCAACTGCATATCCATATTTTCTCAAAAGTGTCACTAAATTTAATCAATTTTATATCCTATTAAGTTTGCTGGGGATTATAGTTTTGCTTATAAAAATATATTCTTACTGTTTAAAAAATATCAATATCTTTTTAATAACTAAAAAAGATTACAACCAGGCTGATAAAATAAAGTACTTGAGGAATCCATTTATTGTCTTTACTGCACTAAAATAAAATTACACCATGATAAAATGGTAGCCAGCAGTAAAATGGGTACATTTTAGAATCTTTGAACTTGTACAGTAGGGAAAAGCATTCATATAAAGGAAAACAATAAAGGTCAATCAATATATTTAAATGATTTTTTTTCAATAAATGCACTGCACTTTTTAAGTTCTAATAATTTAAAATGACATTCATTTCTAAAATTTAGGTACAGAAATTCTGCACTTTTAGCTTACATTTGTATTTGTTTTCAAGAACTCAGTACTTTTATTGTTTGTCTATTTTTTCTTTGTTAACATTTACAATAAAATATAACATAACTCTAGGCAGTATCTGGAAATTCTGGCCTCCTAAACAAGCAATAAATAAACTACACATTAACAAGGTCCAGGACTGTGTGCCTCCTTGGTTCTGTAGTTAATTCTTATTATGGACATTTAAATACATGTTTCTCCATTTCTCATTTAGGGAAATATAATATTCTGCCTTTTTAAAAAATATTCCTCAAAATATTTCATTCTTCTAGGAGAGGGGTGGGTGGTGACTTTCTGCAGTATCACACAGGGTGGCTGGGAAATAAAAGGAGAGAAGGCAGTGCTATGTATAACCGTCCTGAGCTTCTGAACAATAGACAGGATACAAATCAGTCAAACAAATAATTCATAGGTGGAGATCAGCAATATGGAAAAACCAATTTTAACAGGTAGATCTGGGCTCTCTTCTTGGTCACATCAAGGAAAGAGAACCCTTTCCTCACAAAGGTGTGTATAAGTGTGTGTGTAATTATGGCTTATTTTACATCTACAAATATAAATTTTATTTGTCTGCAAGTTCTCCATCGATACTTAAATCCTCTAAAATAACATCATTTTATAGTACCATATAAGTAAGAGCCATCTGGATGAGCATATGGCACAAGTGTAATTAAAAAAAAATAAAGATTATCATGCACAAACATGCCAAAGGCTATATGACATGTATAAATCCACATACAAAAGAACAGGAAAATAGAAACAAATCTACAACTATAAGCAAATAAATGCTGCTTATAATTTGTAATACTGGCGTGGGGGGAAATAATACTTAGAATTAAAGCCTATGTAATTTTATTTCAGAGAGAGAAAAAGAGAGAGGGCACCCACACTATCTGAATTATAACACTAATTCTTTTCTCAAACAAAAATTGAATAGAATTTGGAGATCTACCAGAGATTTCAAATTGCCTATCAACTAAGAAACTGACATTTAACAGTTTAATTTTGAAAAATTTTAATGTATAACCTTGATTAACTATACAATTGTTCTTCAGGGGACAGTGATAACAGTTTCTAAATCAATAAAACTAAATAAAATTGTCTCTGAATTGCTCTTTCTCATACTTATAATATGTTTATCATAAATACTGATTATCAAATGAGCAAATGTTTGCATTAAATGCTTTGCAAATGATTCATTTAAATTAAAGTTCAACTATTATTTTTCATTTTGACAAAAAAGTATAATTGGGACTGCGGAACAGTATTAGAAATTCTGCAAATAATTTATTCTCAAACATCCTTCCACTGCAACTCTATGCTTAACTATTGTCTGTACTTGATCACATATACTATAGTGATTTACTTCTTCCACGTTATTACATGTGTATGGGTAATATATCTGTCATATTATCAATAAACGTGTGCTATAAAAGTGAACTAAACTGAGAAAGCATTTTTCAATCTCACAAATATCCATCAGTAAACCGTTGAAACTGAAACACAGTACTGTATACAGCAAAAATGGATAAAGGACTAAAATGGTAGACCCTTTAATGAACGTTTACAAAAGGACAAACATCAGATTTTTATTTGTAAGAAATTTGACAGTTCTTTAACTCATATAATCTGGTCTTGTTCAACTGTAATCTTATTTTGGTTTCAAGCTGCTATATTAATGAATTTTGGGGAATAGACATTATAGTTAAGGGTTTTCACATGATATTTCAAATAATTGGAAACAAACTCCTGATATAAAGGATTGGATCCAGAATAGGAGGTTGTTATCTATTTGTCAAAGGTCTTTATATTCTAAAAAGGAGAAGATGAAGCAGTATATTTCTGTGTCATTGAAGTTTGGGAAGCGTACAAGCAACTATATTTCTGTAATAATGCACTCAAGCAACTTTCGCTAGATAAGCCAGTATTCTACTGTGCAGAAAAGAAATGTATTATTAAAGGATAAACCAATTTTGGATTATGCTTCTATACAACCAATTTCTATTGATGGAAGAGGAATTGAAATGTATAAACTATTTTTTATTTTTTATTTTTCTAGGCACTTTTTATGTTCTTACCATTGTGAAATCAGTGCTTCCAGCTTGTGGCATGACACAGAAAGAGACTGTTATTCAGGTAAAAAAGAAAGGCAAAGGCTAATTGTTATAAGGCTACATAATAAATAAAAATGATTAATTATGGTCATTAACCAGCACAAGTCAACATAAGCCTGAATAATTAACAATTAGAACTACTATCCTTCATATCTAATAGTATTAAAAATTAATTCTAAGACAAAAACTGAAAAAGATGCAACATAAAGTATTAAATACATTTATTTTTTTATTTATTAAATTTGTACACCATCACTCAGTAACTAATAAATTAAACATAAAAATTAATATAAAAATAAAGTTAATATTAATTGATAAGTAAGATCACAATTTAGAAAAGCAATACTAGTCCGAAACTTAGTTAGGAAATTACAGAATAACAGAGAAGAGTTGGAAGGGGCCTTGGAGGTCTTCTAGTCCAGCCCCCTGCTCAAGCAGGAAACCCTATATTATTTCAGACAAATTGTTGTCCAATTTCTTCTTAAAAACCTCTAGTATTGGAATATCCATAACTTCTGGAGGCAAGTTTTTCCACTGATTAATTGTTCTAACTGTCAGGAAATTAATGAGTTGTTTATCAAATTTGCCTCTGGCCAATGCTTAGCATGACACAAGATTACAAAGGGTTAGAAGAATAGGCTGAAAAGAACATGCCCTTATCCAAAGAAAATGCAAGGGGAAAAGAAGGAAAATATCTAGAACACAATTACTGGATGGGGAATTCATGGTTTGAAAGCTGCACTTTGAGAAGGACTTGGGTGAGGTTACTGACTACAAGTTGCCCGTGAGCCAGCAGTATGAGCCAGCTGCTAAATACTATTCTGGGCTGCATTATAAAAGAAAGTATTGACAGGTTAAAAAAGGCTCAAAGGAGGGTAATGTAGATGGTACAAAGGACATGAGGGCATACTCTATTAGGATAACCAATGGAACTTGGGCTAGTCAATCAGATACTCAAAAAGACTAAGGGAAGACATGGTATTATTTGTTAGGTGTACAAAAGGATACTCAAATATTCAGAAATTATTTTCCACTACCCCCAAAACTAGGATCAGAAATGATGGGCATAAATTGCAGTTATCTAAAATTTGTTTAAATGTAAGGGAAATTATGAACAATATCCTCTTTTGAAATCTGCATGACCTGCATAATTTTTAAACCTTAGCTCCCCACTAACAGGCCTTGGGTTTGATAGTCAGATGGGCTTCAGGAGTTTGACAGGTGTGTGGGGAGGTTTGCTCCATAAGTAGACTAGGTTTTTATTGTCTTTTGCTGTTTTAATTTTGTAAAATCACTCAGAATTTTCTGGAATAAGATGGCTAAAAGTTCAACAAAGAAAAAAAAAAGTACAATTCAGCTTTTAAAAATTTGGATTGGATTTATTCCATGGCCAAAATGAATCCAGCTGTGCACCTTCTGTGCTATTGCATTTGTTTTGAATTATTTGAGGGCAATAGCTATGCCACCATTTTCCTTTATTTGCAAGAATTTAAGGGTGGCCAATGCAGTCCTTTGAATACTTGGAATAATAGAGGAGGTATGAGATGTCCTACTCCAGGAAGTGTGAAAAACTACCCAATTTCTCTTTTGGCTTCAGAGGGTAAAAATCTATATTTCTATCCTATAAAGTCATTTATGCAGAAGTTAAATTAACAATGGGGTAGAGATGTAGTCCTCCCTTTTTTTTGTTTTTTTTTGTACACAAGTTTTATTAAAAATTTTCTTTCATTATACCTATTTTATGAACAGAGGATTGACCGTGTCACATCTTATACATCACTTTTTTCATATTCATCCCTTTTATATAATTCTTTATCACAAATTCATCATTTTTCTCCATGTCTTGTTATTTCATTTTTTCCCCCCAAGTACATTTTACATATTTCCAATTTTGGCCATAATATTCTTTTTCCATATTTCTTTATCTTATCTTAATCTCTTCTTAATACATAATACATCAACAGTATCACTATCCGCCCTTTAATTCTTAATTTCTTACAATAACATCAATTAATTATCTTATTTCTTCATTTACAACATATATTTTTTCAAAATCCCCATCCCACTTTTTAACATTTCAGTTTTGTCTCTTAATTTAACTTGTCTTCATAATTAAACCCAATTACCATTTCATATTTCATCTGCTATTCTGTTTTGCTATAAGCAATATACATCATCATATTCACTTCTTACATTAAAACCCTTTAACTTAATTGAACTTCCACAATTAATAATTTTAATACAGTTCCCTTAAATCTACTAATATATACCTTATTTCCCTTCCTCCTTTCCACTATTCTTCCCCTCTTTAACCATTTTCTCTTGGTCTCTCCAAAATTCCACTTCTTTGTAATTTCCTTTTATCCTGTTCTTTTAACTTCTTTTCTTTTTTTTCTTTTTATATTTATTATCTCTCTTCTCCTGAATCCTTTTTCTCACTTTTAGATATATTACTCGAGTAATTCTCCCCAAGTTTTCTCCTAGTCTCTTTCCACTCTTTTCTTTGTTTGATTCTTTTGCCAGCAGTTGCCTCTCTCAAATCCACAATAGACCAACTAAGTATCAAAGATGTCAAAAATATTTTAAATCCACATAAAGAGTTATTTTCCTCAGGTTTCTTTTTCTTTTATTATTTTTAATTTCTCCAAATCCAATTTTAAATCCAGTTGTAAAATTTTATTTCTTGGGCTTTAGCATTTTAACCTCCTTTTTGTTCTTCTCCCTCCATTAACTTTCCCAAGTGCCAATTAGCCACTCATTTGCACTCCAGGACACCTTTTAAAGTTGTTAAAAATATTCTTTTTTACCTATGAGTTGGCCAATCACTCACCCAGTACCAGCACTATGTTCAGACACTGTTCCTGCACAAAAAACGTAGTCCGGTTGCCCCAGCTTCTGAGTGGTCATTTTTCAATGGCCACCACCCCCGCCGTCGTTTCAAAGACCAGCCTCCGACCTGTCGAGGAACTTGCCTGTTCCACTTGATCGTCCAAGGCATCTATCCTTCTTCACCGTCCCTACAGGATGGTTCTGGTCCGAAGACACCTCCCCGACAGCGGTTTGTCCAGCTGTATTTTTGCGGAGCTCGTCAGAATCCGCTATTTTTCCAGCTGGTCTCACCGCAACGCTTCTGGTTTCCCTTTTTTGTTAATATAGTGAACATTAAATGACTGTGAAGGTTATATCTGACCTTCAGCTTTATATCTTCATGAAGAATAAAAAATATATGCAAATGAACATAGCCATGCATGCAAAAATAGCTTGCTGGACTTTGCATAAATGGCTATACAGATATTGCAAAGATATCATGAAATTCTTAGGGCCAAAGTTGGTTTTTAGAATTTCAACTATATACATTTATTATTCATATAATTATAATTTATTAGGGCAATGCATTTTAATTCCCTGAATTGGGTCTGGTCTGAATCATACCTAAAGAAGATCCAAAGAAATAAATGGGGCAAGTTAGATTAACATGTAATTGGCTTGGATGAATTTCTGTTCTGTCATTTTCCTTCTTTTTTTCTTAAATTTATTCTCACTGCAGTCTAAATTGTCACATATTATACACGTTAGCAGAGCAATCACATATTAGCAAGGTGTAGATGTAAATCTCCACTAGTTTCATGATATATATCCAAATCTAATTGATGCAAGTTTGCATTCATATTTAGCATCTTGTCACCTCATTTTTTATTTTAAACAAAATTTATGTATTTTGCAAAATGTACAGATGAACAAGAAATACAAAATGCGGCACTGTGCTATTTTACTTGGAAATGGGTCAGCATGCTATCACTTTATGTTTACAGATCTATGACTCAGACAAGTGAATTCAAATAACATCAAAATCAGGACTGCCTTATGAAATTCAAACACATCTAAATATACATGTTTTTCCTGGTCACCTGAATATGCTACAGGGAACTAGAGTGCTATGTACACTCAGTTGGTACTCCCAAACTGCTTCTGTTCTGTTTGTCTTCCAAACTCTTTCTTCCCTAATCCTTCAGGCCATTTCAACAATGCCAATGTAATTCTCACTAAAACAAGAGTTGTGCCAGCCCTGCTGAAAATATTTAATTTGCTTTTTAAATCATGATGCAAATGCTTCTGCCCCCTGCCTGGGGCTCAGAGGAGCAAGGCAAAAAGAAAAGCAAAAGGAAGAACGATTAATCCTTTCTGTCAGTATAAGAGAGTTGCAGCAATGTTTTGATCAGACTGTTTGAAGCACAAAGTTAAAGGAGCATTTATGATTCATAGCAGGCAGTTTCTCTGCAGTAAAATTAGCCATTAATCTCCATTCTTTTGTATATAAAGGAGAAAACAGGTTATAGTTGAACTATATGCCTCTACTGTCTGTTTAAATAAATAATTCGGAATACTAGACTACACTGAGAACAACTTTGTTTTAATGATAAAATGAATATATTCCTTTATAAAAAAGATAAAAGAAATAACATCCAAGGAAAGGATTTGTGATTGAGTTTATGGCTAAATTTTTTAGATTTCATTGTTTATAATTGAAATCATGACAGGCAGCAGTATTTTTAAGATTTAAATTTTAAATCTAAGCAAGCAACCTATTTTAAGATGTCACCTGTTAAGGATGCTGAACGCAATTCTTTTTAAGTTATTTTAGTATTCCATCAAACAATAATTTGATACTCTTAGCATTCATTGCTCCTCTAGTTTTGATTTCTTAGCCAATTGCTTGTACTTCATTTGTTGGAAGAACCTCATATTTTCCATAGTGCTATGATTTTTGGTATTAGTTTAATATAAATTGTTTTGCTGTTCTGAGACAAAGGCATTCTCAATAGGTGTGTGTAGTTTTGGCCAAGTTGAACCACTTCTGACCTTGGGTGGTCAATTTTAGTTTGGTTATGTCTGATTGGAATTCAAAGTTCAAAGAGCCTTGGTAGTACAGTGGTTTAAAGCACCCTGTTATTAAGAACAGCTGCCTGCAATTACTGCAGGTTCGAATCTCGCCAGGCTCAAGGTTGACTCAGCCTTCCATCCTTTCTAAGGTAGGTAAATTGAGGACCCAGTTGCGGGGGCAATAAGCTGACTTTGTATAAATATACAAAAGAATGAAGGCTATTGCTTAGCACATTGTAAGCCGCCCTGAGTCTCCGGAGAAGGGCGGCATATAAATCAAAATTAAAAAAAAAAAAAGTTCATCATTTTAAGTAAACCATGCCCAAAGACAGAGGGTGCTAAGGCATAGGAACAGTCAACATTCAAACAATGAAAATGGATGCTCAACTAGAAGAACAACTGATTGAATTCAATAATATGCATTGGGATACCAATGAAACATGACAAAAAGGTAAAAATTTAGTTGAACTTGACAGGACTGGGCATTTACTCTACACTAGTGGTACCGAAGATGGATGAAGTGGTTTTCTCATCAACCAAGAACTGATAGCAGGTGGATCAAGGCGGTCATAGAATTGATCCCACTTGATAAAAAGCGTCCACGAAAGAGACCTAAAACAAGATGAATCAACAACATCAGCAAATACTGTATTGTGGGACCAATTGGCAAAAGAAAGCTCAGGATCATATAGGTTGGAAATATGTGGAAGAGGTCTTCATCCTGCACTAGACAATGACTAAAATGATGATGATGATGATGATGATATACATGTATAGCCAATCGGATCTTCAATTTATACCCTGGGAACAATATTGTACAGAAAGTGGTAGGGTAGAAGATACAAAAGCCCTTGAGGGTTCTTTCCAGTTTGGGTTAGGTCTGCGCATGGAAGAAAAATCACATTTGTCACTGTGTAGCAGAAATTGGTTGGAGGAAATGCATACTTCCTTATCTTGCTAGATATTTCAGAAGCATCCAGGACTACCAACATGGTATTCTTGCTTAAGAAATCTAGTGATCAGAAGTTTTCTTCAATAGTTCATTCCTTCTTACTTGAGTGAATCCAATCTGGGTTGCAGGAGGAGAAATTGAGTTATTGGAATATGAAATGCCACAGAGCACTGGCCTATTCTTTTTAATATCTACATAAAGATGTCATTTGTGAGTTCTGGATGCGATGACAGCATATAGGATGCTGTCCTATAGCCAGCAGCAAATCTTTACCTTGGGTCATGCAGAATATGTGGCAGAAATCGAATTATAGGATTGGATAGAAATAGAATCATTTGGGGGCAATGAGAACACTGGTGTTTGTCACATCTGTTCCATTTTATATCATGCCTGGGCCCTCTGACTGTGTCTTGCAAGGTTTAGCCTAAATAGATCTCTATTTAGGCTAAATAGCTCTCAAGTATCCACACCACTTCTGTCCTCAGCAATCTAAAACTAATAGGGTTATCAGTACATGTAACGTAGATGTTTGTGCAGGTAAGAATATCAACCTTGCTGTCATGCAAAATCAAGCTTTTAATAGTGTAAATTAGAATATTGTGAAAAGGTTCAATATTCTAGGTTCAAAGTGTCCCACTCTAATCAGTTAATTAAGCCATAATACCTGCAAAGGGTTCCTGAGCCTTTAAATGGTCTCTCAGTCTGGTTCAGTAGGAATCACAATCATGGGAAAGATTGCTGACCTGACAGTTGTGCAGAAAAACCATCATTGACACCCTCCATAAGGAGGGAAAGCCTCAAAAGATAATTGCAAAAGAAGTTGGATGTTCTCAAAGTGCTGAATTAAAGCACATTAATAGAAAGTGGAAGGGAAAAGTGTAGAAGAAAAAGGTGCACAAGGAGCAGGGATGACCTCAGCCTGGAGAGGATTGTCAGGAAAAGGCCATTCAAAAGTGTTGGGGACTTTCACAAGGAGTGGACTGAGGCTGGAGTCAGTGCATCAAGAGCCACCACACACAGACAAATCCTGGACATGGGCTTCAAATGTCGTATCCTTTTGTCAAGCTGCTGCTGAACAACAAACAACGTCAGTCTTACCTGGGCTAAAGAAAAAAAGAACTTGTCTGTTGCTCAGTGATCCAAAGTCCTCTTTTCTGATGAGAGCAACTTTTGCATCTCATTTGGAAACCAAGGACCCAGAGTCTGGAGGAAGAATGGAGAGGCACACACTGCAAGATGCTTGAAGTCCAGTGTGAAGTTTCCACAGTCTGTGTTGATTTGGGGAGCCATGTCATCTGCTGGTGTTGGTCCACTGTGCTTCATTAAGTCCAGGGTCAATGCAGCCGTCTACCAGGAGATTTTGGGGCACTTCATGCTTCCTTCCACAGATGAGCTTTATGGGGATGCTGACTTCATTTTTCAGCAGGACTTGTCACCTGCCCACACTGCCAAAAGTACCAAAACCTGGTTCAATGACCATGGGATTACCAGCAAACTTGCCTGACCTGAACCCCATAGAGAATCTATGGGGCATTACCAAGTGAAAGATGAGAGACATGAGACCAAGCAATGCAGAAGAGCTGAAGGCCTCTATTGAAGCATCCTGGTCTTCCATAACACCTCAGCAGTGCCACAGGCTGATATCATCCATGCCACGCTGCACTGAGCCAGTAATTGATGCAAAAGGGGCCCAATCCAAGTACTGAGTACATATGCATGCTTATACTTTTTAGAGGTCCGATATTGTTCTATGTACAATCCTTGTTTTATTGATTTCATGTAATATTCTAATTTTCCGAGATTGTGAATTTGGGGTTTTCATGAGCTGTAAGCCATAATCATCAAAAGTATGACAAATCAAGTCTTGAACTATCTCGCTTTGCATGTAATGAGTCTATCTCATATATTAGTTTCACCTCTTAAATTGCATTACTGAAATAAATGAACTTTTGCACGATATCCTAATTTTTCTAATTTTTGTCTTATACTCCAAAAAATATGGTACTTCATTTGGAATACACTTAGGCCAAAAAAATCTTTAGAGAAAAGGTGTTAGATATAGGGTTCCAGACAAAGTTCAGCTATATTCCAGTCACATTAAAGCTTGTACAACTTAATCCAAATGGAAACTTGACATGTACACAACTACTGTAGTCTCTCCTGCCAAATAAAGATCCTTTCTCAGAGTGCGGCATGGTGTTTTACTGTCTTCTAAAGTGACGTTCACTCAAGTCCTTATATGATTGAGAACCTATTCGTGCAGCAGAAAAATTACTGAAACCAGCACAATGTTCCTTTTGTTAGCATGGTTGAGGAACTTTTATTCTTCCTTTATTAATACATTTTATAGATCATAATGAAAGTTTTTTTCTTTACTTTTTCCTTTTAGATAAGAAACCATTTATTATATATAATGTTGCCAGATTCAGCTTGGTAGCAATTAAGATTCATAGAGATATCACTAAGGGTACAGGGCATGAGTAAATCCCTCTACTTTTATATCTTTTTTGTGATCTTTAGAGGTGCCTTCTTAGTTAATATTATTGATATTAAAATGTTATAGAGAAAATATATTTTAATGCCATTGTACATACTAGTTTCTAGTTATCCTGTACTTCCCACAAGCAGGCTATTATTCAAATGCCTGTAATTTTTCTTCATTGTACCTTATGCAGGTTTATGACTGTAATAAAAATTTGACTTGACTTGACTTTGAAAGGTATTGGTCAGAATCCATAGGTCAGCATTTATTTTATCTGGATACAGGTTGAAGAGGCCAATGTGCAAGGCTGGGTAAGCTAACTAATCTGTTATTTCTGTAATTGTGTAAATTTCTCAAATGCCAGTAAAATATTGCTGACATGAAACTTTTTGCTCATACATTTATAGCTCTTTGCTGCTTTTAGTTTAATAAGATTGCAGTTGTGTGCACATTTTTTAAATAAAAGAGAATGTTAAGAGTTTTTACTTGATAATTTCTTCCCATAAATAAATGAGAAATGGCATTTCTGCAACTGCCTTCCAATGGTGATAAAATGGCCTTTTGGCAAAGCAGTCATCTATCATAGTACATTTGTGCATTTAGCAATTCCTATTTATAGTGTGTATGATGCCAAAGCAATTTTTCAAAGCTTGCACTGTTGTAAGTATCACACTGCACAAATCCATTCCTTCAAGTGTACTTTGTAATTATTATACACTGAAATAATTTTCCTTGTAAAGGAATGTTCATAGAGATATATTGTTTGACAAACAAATTATTCATTTCAGGGTCTAGGATAAAAAAACTACTCAGGCAAAATTCTATCTATTGTAGAGCTATTCTGCCAATGTTTAAATTCTAATAGCTTTTTATAAAACAAAGGCCTTCTGTGGTAAATAAGAATCTTAAATTACTCTAAAAAGAAAAGGCATCTTCAGCTCTAAATCTCTGACAAATTTCATTTCAGGAGGTCAGCCTCTAACCATTCAGATGTTGCTAATGGCAATTTCAATGCAGCTCACTCCTGGCCAGGATGGCAGGTGCACACCTAAATGCAGATGTTGAGATTCCATCCACCAAATGATAACCTCCAACGTGTTGTTCTTCCTGTAGAATCCAAAGTTCAAGTTTATGAGATACCTATATTTTCCCTCACTAGGTCTCCCACAATGTATTAATGCAACTTTCTCCTTTTGGTGCTTTCTTACAAAAGAAGTAGATTTCCCAGAATTCCCAGATAATATGAATATGTGGCCATATTGTCAGAAATGCTATGCAGGGAAAGGCAATTTCTCTTAAGGAGGCGGTGCTTCAACCCCTCCTCAAGAAGCCTGCCCTGGATCCAGACTCACTTAATAACTATCGGCCTGTTTCCAACCTTCGCCTTATAGCGAAGGTTGTTGAGACCGTGGTGGCGCAGCAGCTCCCACAGTTCCTGGAGGAAACGGAGTACCTAGACTCATACCAATCGGGTTTCTGGTGCGGGCACAGCATGGAAACGGCATTGGTCGCTCTGGTGAATGATCTCTGGTGGGCCCGGGATGGGGGTTGTTCCTCCATCCTGGTCCTACTTGACCTCTCAGCGACTTTTGATACCATCGACCATGGTATCTTACTGCAGCGACTTGGGGGGTTAGGGGTGGGAGGCACTGTTTTACAGTGGTTCTCCTCCTATCTCTCAGGTCGCTCGCAATTTGTATGGGTTGGGGGGGCAGAGGTCCACCCCGAGGCCCCTGACTTGTGGGGTACCTCAGGGGTTGGTTCTCTCCCCCCTACTCTTTAACATCTATATGAAGCCGCTGGGTGAGATCATTCATGGTTTTGGGGTGAGGTATCATCAGTACGCTGATGATACTCAGTTATACATCCTCACCCCAGGCTACCCCGGGGATGCCCTTTCCGTGATGTCCTGATGCCTGGAGGCAGTGCGGGCCTGGATGGGTAGGAACAGACTCAGACTCAACCTCTCCAAGACTGAGTGGCTGTGGATGCCGGCACATCGTGTTCTAGAGGTCCCATCACTTTTGATGGGGGGGAGGTACTTGTCCCCATTGAAAGGGCTTGCAACTTGGGTGTTCTCCTGGATTCCCGGCTGTCTTTAGAAGACCATTTGATGGCCGTGACCAGGGGGGCTTTCGCACAGGTTTGCCTGGTGCGCCAGTTGCACCCTTTCCTGGACCGAGATGCCCTTCACACGGTCACTCATGCCCTGGTTACTTCCCGCTTGGATTACTGCAATTCCCTCTACATGGGGCTGCCCTTGAGGTGCACCTGGAGACTCCAGCTGGTCCAAAATGCGGCTGCACGGGTTATTACAGGAGCTCCTCGTTACTCCCATGTAACACCTCTCCTGCGCGAGCTGCACTGGTTACCGGTGGTCCTCCGGATCTGCTTCAAGGTGCTGGTACTTACCTATAAAGCCCTACATGGCTTAGGTCTAGGGTACCTGCAGGACCATCTCCTGCCTGCCTCCCACTGTCCTGTCTGCTCTCACAGGGCAGCTCTCCTCAGGGTACCGTCGACCAGACAATGTCGTCTGGCGACGTCCAGGGGTAGGGCGTTCTCTGTGGGCGCCCCTACCCTCTGGAATGAGTTACCCACCGAGCTCTGGGCGGCACCTGATCTCCGTTCCTTCCGCCTGAAGACTTGGCTATTTCAACAAATGGGCTGATTCAGATTCTTGGGTTTTATTATTTATTATTATTTGATTTTAACTGGTTTTGTATTATGTAGCAGTATAAATAGTAGTATTTTCCTAATTTCTAATTTCTACTTCTATTTTCTAACCATTAATAAAACAAATCCTGTATTAAGAAATATTCTGTTATCTATCCATCATCTCTTGCCCTTTTTAGCATTTTGACTCTTATTGACTTATTAACAAATTTCCCATGCTCCTCCCCTGTCTCCTTACACCACTCATATTTAATCTAAATATTTCATCTGCTTCCACATTTATCTCTCGCTTTCCGGTCTCAACGGCCTCCACAAATAATTCTTTTGCCTCTTCTGGCAGATCTTCCTTTTTGTCCTCATCTATATTTTGACATCTTAAGTAATAAGCTGCCCTCTCCTTTTCAAGAGTTATTCCTGTCTTTTCCAAATATTTACCTGTTGTATCAATAGTTGATTTATCTCCTCTATTCTTTCCTCCACTCCTTCTAATTCCTCCTCTATTTTCAGGATTTTTTGTTCATTTTTTGTTGTCATTTGCTGAGAGTTTCCTAATCTCACATCTATATCATGCATCTGTTTCTTCATCTCTCTCTGATTCTTTATCATAGCTTCCTGGATATATTGAAATATCAATTGAATTTCTTTATGAAACATATTTGTTTTTCCCTCTTGTGACATCTTAATTTGATTTAATGGGCTAGAAATTGCTCAATATTCCACCAAAACCCCAATGTCCCAGTTGTCCAGAACACTAAAGCCAATAAGAGAAGAATTTGCTCAATCCCAGAACCGTTCCTCAGAATCAACTTTATTTATAATCCTCAGGATTTACCAATTTACTTCCTCAATATTGTCCAAGTTTGTAAGTCTTCTTTAACTTTTCTTCTTTCGCCTCATAAAATATTCTATCAAACAGTATTTAAAGTCCAGGATGGCCCATCAAATTCCTCCATGTCGTTAATCCACCAGCATCAGTCATTCAGTCTCAAGGGCAATTCAAGGCAGTTCCAAAAAGGACCATATTGTTTACAATCCACACTACTTTGAAAATTTTCAAAAGGCTCACTATTTACTCTCAAACAGTCAGATAGCAAATCTTATGGCTGCCTTTTTTTGGTCTTGTCTGCCAGTAGATGCCCTCCCTATTCTTTCTCTTTCCACTTGTACAGAATTCTTTTTAAAATAGTCCATTGTCTCAGATGTTGTTTGCCTTTCTTCACTTTATTTCTCTTCTCCTTATCAATCATGGCTTCCATTCAAGGTCTTTCGATTATGTAGTAGTATAATATCTTTTTTCACCGGTAGGTGTCATCCCAGTTCTAACTTCCAGCATTGAAGTGAAGTGAAAGATATAACAGCTGATTGTCAAACAGTCAAAAAGTTCATTTTTCTTTGTGGAATTTCTCCCAATAGTCAAAGGAAGACTCAGCTGCCCTGAGTCTTTGGAGAGGGGCGGCATACAAATTGAATTAATAAATAATAAAGAGTATTATCTGCTAATTTAAATCTGTACACAATACTGTAAATTCCAGTCCGGTCCTTCTGTGTTCTAAAACTTAATAGTCTCCTTTCATTTCTCTTTTGGAGCTGCTTTCTCTACATTTTGGAGAACCTTTCAAAAATTATTTTATTTGGGGATAGGTCGCTAAAGTAGAAGTTGAAAACTGTCTGACTCAGTTCTAATACTCTGTTCCCGAACAACTCGTTAGTATGTCTTCTTCAGTTGTCCCAGCTTCGTTCCGGCCATAGTGGCCTTCTTTCTTCTTCATTGGTTGGGAGAGTGCTGCCGATTCAGCGGGAGAGCCACTGCTCTTCTGCAATTGACAAGGCATCCCTCCTTTCTTTGACACCCCTCCAGGGTGACTTTAGCCCCTTGGGGCTCCTCATGAAGAAGGATTGGCTGGGATTTGTGGAGCCCTGCTATTCTCAACTGTTTCGCTGCAACACCAAACCAGAAGTCAAGTTTGGGACTTTTTCTTCATGGATACTAACAAGGTTGAGAATTCTTTGAGAAAAAAAGATATGATAGACATCTTAGAGAAGGAAAATTTATTCTCAAAGGATTAATCTACAACATCTAACAGAACAACTTTGGGACATTTTTTTCCCCATAGATATAAATAAGGCTGAGAATTTCTTGAAGAAAAGAGACTTGATAGACATTCCTGAGAAGAAAAATATTTCATTTTATGAAGATAAGCTTGAGGGAGTGACTTAAATTCAATGACTTAATTACTTAGAATGGATTTTTGTAAGTTTGACATATATATATATATAGAAAGAATACTTTAAGGTAATTTTGTATGTATAAAATGAGTTTATAAGTGCATATCTTCTGTCTTTTTATGTAATGCTGAATAATTCCCAAAATTTGTAAAATACTATTAAATTTGAAACTAAGAGAAGAAAAAGATCTACTCCGTGAGGATAAACTTGAGGGAGAGTTTTTAATTTAATGAGCTAATCGGAGTTAATTTGACTTATTTTGTTGTGAGATAGATAATTGAATGAAATCTCTAATGTAGTATTGTATTTTGGGTTCTGGGTTTAAAATGCAGGGTTCTTTTCCTTTTATATATAATCAGTATTTTTTAAAGTTAATAAAATATCAAAGCTAGAAAAAGTGTTTTCTCCCTTTAGGGTTAAAAAAAATTGAAATAATATAGAGGATTATCTTAATATGAATTATGGTAAAGATTAATGAGTTAACAGAAGCATGTATTATTCCCCACAGCAAATAGAAGCAGAGATGGTCACTGATTCTTTTATCCGAAGAAGAGAATATATCTAACCTTGTTTCTATTTTGAAATTGCTTCCGGATTTTGTGCTTCCAATGAAAAAAATGAAACTTTGATTTTGTTTTTTCTAATTAGATAGGTTTATTGTTATAAAAATGGCTTGTACCAGGGGTGGTATTCACTTACCTTTGCTACAAATGGGAGTGCGTGCGCAGGAGGAGCCTCCCGCAGCCGCCGCTACTGGTTCGCCCAAACAGATAGAACCAGCTGAATAGCACCACTGGCTTGTACATACTGTTGTGTAAAAGTAAAAAGTTGCTATTGTAATGTTATCTTCTACTGTGCTGAAGAGAGTCGGAAGTTGGTGTCTTTTTTTTTTCTTTTTCCTCTTTACACCATATTTTTTTCTTTTCCCTCCTTTTCCTCCTAGTTTTCTACTACTTTTTTGCATTTCTTTTTATATTTTATATTTTGATAAACCAATTAAAAAGTTACAAAAAAAGAGAAGAAATGAGTGTTGTAGTTTTGTATTTGAGCTTCCACAAGGGGTATTGTTCTTTCAGTCGTGATAGGTTATTTCTCAAAAATATCGAATTTCTTCCTAGTACTCATCTATTTCAAAATCATTTGAGAGATCACTTCACCCCTCTTTTTTTTTTTAACTCAGTACAGGTAGTTCTCGAATTATAACAGTTCATTTAGTGACCATTCAAAGTTACAACGGCCCTGAAATAAGTGACTTATGACCATTTTTCACACTTACCACCACTGCAGCATCCCCAAGGTCACATGATAAAAATTCAGTTGTTTGGCAACTGACTCATATTTATGAGGGTTGCAGTGTCCTGGGCTCACCAGGTGATCACCTTTGGCGACCTTCTGACAACCAAAATCAATGGGAAGCAAGATTCACTTAACCATGTTACTATGTTAAGAATTGCAGCGATTCACTTAACAACTGTAGCAAGAAAAGTCATAAATGGAGCAAAATTCACTTAACAAATGTCTTGTTTGGCAACATATGTTTTGGGCTCAAATGTGGTTGTAAGTCAAGGACTATCTGTAAACAGAAGCTGGCGCCATTAATGCAGCAATCCTATATCTTCCTTCCAATTATTATTGTTGTTGTTTGCATAAATGCCATCAGAACAGAGGTGTCATCCTTCCTCTCTGTTTTTATAAATGTACAGAATCTGCTTCCCAATTTTTAGGCCTTCAATACAATATAAATGAATTATGAAGGCTCCCAAGGTGATAAAAAAATATCAGTGGCAGATTGATAGCTTTTTTACTCTCCTGGGAGATTCTATATATAACTCATTTTTAAAATTCAACTTCTTAGTGCTATACCTTTCTCCCTAAACCTTCAGATAAAGAATGATTTCACTAGCATGAACTCAGCTGTTTGAAAAGCACACTTAGATGCTTAAGTGATTCAGTGTGACTTGTCATAATGCAGTCTGACAGCAAACTGCTTTTGCTTTGACTCTACAAGTAAATTAATCAAAACTTGATGAAGAACTGCAATACTGGCCTATGGTATCTTTAGCAGAAGCAGCATTTGTTCAGCAGATGTCATAGCTGCCCACAGTGATTTCAGAATACAAATCTCCCCCAACCGCCAGCCATTTAAGCTACCAAACTAAGAAAAATCCACAAACAATGAAATAAGATGATTATATCTGCAATTTCAGGTGACATTGCTCTTTAATACAAATTTGCATACTCTTGTTTTGCATGTTATACACCTGTTCCTTTAATGTCAGTTAAGAGTTATAATTCCTCATATCTACTTTTCTTTACACAATTTGAGTGTATAGTATTGAACATGGTATATATTTATTCTTCAAAAAAAAGTCCCTCACATCCCATATCTATACTATTTAATGATTCACAGCTTATGTATAAATTGTCATCACTGTAAATATTACAAGGTGGTATAAAGAATCTGACTTGTAATGGACAGCTGGCAGATATTTTTTTTAAAAAAAGTTTTTTTAAACAAAAAAGCCTTTGCTTTGATTCTACCAAGTTTATTTCAGGTTACAATGGTGCTGAACAAAGGAACTTATCCCTGTTTCTCATAGTTGCAGCTGTTGCAGTGTTCCCATGGTCATACGATTGTGATTTGGACACTTGACAACTAACTCACAATTATGATGGCTGCAGCATTCTGCAGTCATATGGTTGCCATTTTGACCTTCATTGCCAGTTTCTGACAAACAAAATCAATGGGGAAGTGGGCAGGTATTCAGAAGTCATGGTCATGTGATTAGGAGAAGCTGCAACATGTAAGATTCATCTAACAACTGCAACTGCAGCTGCTGTCAATACCAATAGCACTTAGACTTATATACCACTTTGTAGTGTTTTATAGCCCTCTCTAAGCAGTTTACAGAATCCCCCAACAATCTCATTTTACTGATCTCAGAAGGATAGAAGGGTGAGTCAACCTTGAGCTGGTCAGGATCAAACTCCTGGCAGTTGGCAGAATTAGCCTGGAATACTGCATTCTAACCACTGTGCCACCATAGCTCTTTCGTTGGTGTGGTCACATGATGTGCACATTATGATTTAGCTATGGAATTGCCAGCCCCAATTACCACAATTAAGGACAACCTGTAACATTCCTTCTTCCAAAAAGCTCATGTGACGGGTAGTGACGGGAGCAGCATGGCGCTCCCATGTAACACCGCTCCTGCGTGAGCTGCACTGGCTCCCAGTTGTCTTCCGGGTGCGCTTCAAGGTGTTGGTTATCACCTTTAAAGCGCTCCATGGCATAGGGCCTAGCTATCTCCGAGACCGCCTGCTGCTACCAACGACCTCCCATCGACCCGTGCGCTCCCACAGAGAGGGCCTCCTCGGGGTGCCATCAGCCAGACAATGTAGGCTGGTGACCCCCAGGGGGAGAGCCTTCTCTGTGGGGGCACCTACCCTCTGGAATCAGCTCCCCCCAGAGATAAGGAGAATCCAAGACCTCAGTGCCTTCCGTCGCGCCCTTAAAACCCATTTATTTAAACAAGCCGGGCTGGCTTAAGATGAAATTTTTAACTGTTTTTAAATGTTTTAAACGTTTTTAATTGGTAAATGAGTTTTAATTGGGCCAAATTTATATATCTTTTAATTGTTTTTAATATTTGTTCTGCATGTTTTTTAATCTGGCTGTACACCGCCCTGAGTCCTCAGGGAGAAGGGCGGTATAGAAATCCAATATAAAATAAAATAAAATAAATAAAATGTTCTCCGTCTATATTAATAAAGCTCACAGAAAATGTCCATTTGGGATCACAGTTCTTAATTAGTGTGAAAAAATATCTGATTACCTAAACAAATCCAAAAATAGTCGGTAGCAGCAAAAACACTTCAAAATACAAGCTTAATAGTAAGTTAACTCTAGGACAGAATCTACAGAAAATAGGAAATAGGAAAGATAGAATGATGGGAACTGTAAATAAATGAGAGGCAAACATTTTAGCTTTCTGATCTGTTCATTATTTATTTGAAACAAAAATTGATGAGTGTTTGTGAGCTCCAATGTTTTTAATATTCTATTGGTGTTAGTAGCTATAAGGAACAACAACCACTTGTGACATGTCATTAATAATATAAATGATATGCTTGCTTTCTCAGAACTGTGAGAGTGCATGTGCAAGAAATTAAAACAAAAACAAAATTCACTGAGATGAGACTAGAATAGTTGCATGGTTTTCTCAAAATACAGAAACAAAAAAAGCAGCTAAATGATTGGATTACTTTATTATAAATCAGTCGCTGGAAAATAATACAAATTTTTGTACAGTGTACTCCTTCAAAGTGGATCTCAGTGCAGTGAAGCGTTATATAGACATCTTTTATGCATTTCTTTATGCAAGACTAGAAAACTAACCCAACATCCAGATTCATATGAACCATAGAGATACAAAACATTGTATACACTTGATTTGATTGATTTCTGTCAAGTGGGTTTCTATGAATATGAAGAACCTGATCTAGCAGAAATGCCTTGTAATGGAACAGAGGACTACGCAAAGCTTTTAAGAGTTGCTTCAATTGACAAAACTTTGATTGAATTATCCTATCAAAGCAGATTTGCAAATCAAAGAGAGGAACTCTTTAAAGCAACAAACTGAATGAGCTGGCTTTGAAGTGCTTCATATTCTTTTGAAGCCTCATGATATTTTGCCAAATCAATAATCAAAGGAATCAAAAATAGTAACTCTTCCTGATCTTTGGCAGCTGAGAAGAGGAAGAGTTTCCTTTTCAAACAAGTCTTGAAAAATGTTAGTATCAATCAAAATAATATATTTTCTGTATTGATTCTGTACAATATAAACTGTTGGATAATCTGAAACTGAGCTATTTTCTTGTTCCTGATATTTATATTTTAAAAAGGGATCTACTGGAATATGTTAAAAAGCTATCATAGTGAAAGCCCTATAAATATCCTGATGTAGCCCGAAAGGATTCATATTCTTTAAAAAAAGCATTACTCCTCTATTGGCTGACCAATAGACTTAAGATACAGAAGGATCTTGACAGATTTGAACATTGAGCATTATCTCACAAAATGAAATGGATTCGTAATGGCTGACCAACCACATTCAATGTGTAGTCCTCAATGGAACTGCATTTACATGGAGGGAAGAATGCAGTGGGGTACCCCAAACAAGGTCTGTTTTAGGCCCAATATTCTCCATCAATTATTTGGATGGAGGGATAGAAGGGGAACTCATCAAATTTGCAGACGACACCAAGTTGGCAGGAATAGTCAACACTCCAGAAGACAGACTTAAGATACAGAAGGATCTTGATAGACTTGAACATTGGGCGCTATCTAATAAAATGAAATTCAATGGTGAAAAAAGCAAGGTTCTACATTTAGGCAAGAAAATCCAAACATACCTCTCTTACAGTGGTGAAATCTAAAAATTTTCGCTACCAGTTCTGTGGGCGTGGCTTGGTAGTCATGTGACTGGGTGGGTGTGGCCAACTTAACGTCACTCACGTCACTCACTGTTAGAGCTAGGAGCTGCACATTCTGAAGCACATTCTGCCCCCAACGCTTCGAGTTTCCCTCTGGCTTGACTGCCCAAGTGAACTTCGGAGCCTTCTCTTCCCCGCTTTCCATCCCGGAGGGCCCCGTATCCCCCCCTGCCAATCCTCTGTACAAACCACCTGCCCCATTTCTGCAAAGGCAGAGCCTCCCCCTTGCAGGGTGATCCGGCCTTCCACCTGGGCCTCCTCCTGCCGCCAAACATGCCCAGCCGTGTGTTCCCTTTCCTCAAATGGGCTGTGCATGGGGCGCTTGGAGAGAAAGCGAGCAAGAGAGCTCTCCAACCTCTGTTTGTGTGTGTGTGTGTGTGTGTGTGTGTGTGTGTGTGAGAGAGAGAGAGAGAGGGAGGGAGTGATCTGAAGCCAAGGCACCCAAACTTCTGGCAGCGGCAGGGGCAACTTCTGAGCAGCCCTGAGTCAGCCAGCTTGCAGATCACCGCTAGCAAGCAGACAAGCAGAGGTAGCAAGCGTATGCCGCGCCGTGGGAAAAATGAGAGGTCCTATTGTCCCACAGAGCCTGCCATTGCTTGAGTTGATGGGGGGGGCGAGGAGAACAGCCAGACTCTGGGAGGTCAGGTGGAGCTGGCTGACTCAGAGCTGCCCAGAAGCCGCCCCTGCCGCTGCCAGAAGTTTGGGTGTCTCAGCTTCAGATCATTCCCTCCCTCCTCAAACACACACACACAAACAAAGGTTGGAGAGCTCTCTTGCTCGCACTCTCTCCAAGAGCTCCATGCACAGCCCATTTAAGGAAAGGGCATGCACGGCTGGGCGCGTTTGGCTGCAGAAGGAGGCATGGCGCAATGGAGTTGTTTTGTTCACCGCGGCGGTGCTTTGGGAGGGCAGTGAACGTCTGCAGCTGACAACTATAATGAATACGTCCATCTGCCCTCCTGAAGCACCACCGCCGTTTGTTTTCATTTCATGGCAGGAGAAGGAAGAAAGCGAACGGCGGTGCCATGGTGGTGCTCCAGGAGGGTAGGCAGACATCTGTAGCCAGGTGGGAGGGAAGGTTGTGAGAGTGGCAGCCCCTTCCAAGCGCAGCACACGAAGGCAGTGGGAAAGGCGCCCCTGGCATGCCTGTTGAGCAGGCAACTGGGCGGGCAGGGCCACCAGGGATGATTGCTACCGGTTCGGTGAACTGATGGCAACCATCGTTACCGATTTGGCTGAACCGGTTCGAACTGGTAGCATTTCACTCCTGCTCTCTTAATAGTAGTAACTGTGAGAGGGATCTTGGAATCCTACTAGACAATCACTTAAATATGATCAGCAGTGTGCTACAGCTGCCAAAGAAGCTAAGCCTAACCCTAAGGACAACTTAATGAAAGAAGTAGTACGGGTGACATGATAGCAGTGTTCCAATATCTAAGGGGTTGCCGCAAAGAAGAGGGAGTCAACCTATTCTCCAAAGCACCTGAAGGCAGGACAAGAAGCAATGGATGGAAACTAATCAAGAAGAGACGCAACCATTTTATCAGGTTCGCCTGATCCACCAGTTGCATCCCTTTCTGGATTGGGATGCCTTACGCATGGTCACTCATGCCTGCTTGGACTACTGTAATGCTCTCTACATGGGGCTCCCTTTGAGGAACACCTGGAGGCTCCAACTGGTCCAGAATGCGGCCGCGCGGGTGGTGATGGGGGCGACTCGGCGCTCCCACGTAACACCTCTCCTGCGCGAGCTGCACTGGGTCCCAGTGGTCTTCCGGGTGCGCTTCAAGGTATTGGTTACCACCTTTAGAGCGCTCCATGGCTTAGGGCCCGGGTATTTACGAGACTGCCTTCTGCCGCCAGTAGCTTCCCACCGACCAGTATGCTCCCACAGAGAGGGACTCCTCAGGGTTCCATCGGCCAAACAATGTCGGCTGGCAGCCCCCAGGGGGAGAGCCTTCTCTGTGGGGGCACCGACCCTCTGGAACGAGTTGCCCCCGGAGATACGGCGGATCCCGGATCTGCGCACTTTCCACCGTGCCTTAAAGACATTTTGTTTCATCAAGCTTTAATTTTAAATTGCTAAATTATGGGTTTTTAATATGGGGGTGTTTTAACTGTGGGCCAAATTAATTTAATTGGTTTTTTAATATGTTTTAATTTTTGTATTTTCTGTATTTTATCTGCTGGCTGTTCACCGCCCCGAGTCCTTTGGGAGAAGGGCGGTATACAAAATAAATAATAACAACAACAACAACAACAACAACCACCACCACCACCACCACCACCACCACCACCACCACCTAGAACTAAGGAGAAATTTCCTGACAGTTAGAACAATTAATCCTGTGAAACAACTTGCCTCCAGAAGTTGTAAATGCTCCAACACTGGAAGTTTTTAAGAATAGATTGGACAACCATTTGTCTGAAATGGTATAGGGTTTCCTGCCTGAGCAGGGGGATGGAGTAGAAGACCTCCAAGGTCCCTTCCAATTCTGTTCTGTTCTATTTTCAGCAAATTTTCAAAAGGAACAAAGTAACTGTACAATTTTTAGAACCCTTATAACCTCCACAAATATCTTTTTTTTAAATTAGTCTTTAATCATCCACTGGCTCATATCAAATCTCAAATTTCCCATTCAAGTAAAGATTGATTTGTATAGATATTAAGTAATAGTATGGAAAACATTTCTAATATATGCTTGACATGCTCCTTTCAAATTCAAAATGATCTAAATTCAAAAGGTACCGGAAACTTTTCTGAAACTGCTCCAACTATTCAAATTATTTCTGAGACTGAAATGACCCATTTTCAAGCTCAAAGTACCTGTACTGAATTCCAAACTGAATTGCTCTGTGCTTGACACACTTACAGAATATTCAAACAACATCAGAGTGCTTGTGATAAGATTAGAATAATGCACTTCAAAATCAATGCAACTGTTTTACAGACCACTATGGAGGACTTCCAGTATCACCCCGAAAGATTTCATATTCTGCAGATCTTTTGATGACTTCAAGAGGAAATTGTGACTACTTAGAAATTGCCTTCTCCTTCTCCATGTCTTTAGATTTCATGAGGAAATTCCATTCATTGTATTAATAACTTGAAGCCATTATGATAATGAACAAAAATGCTTTAAAGCAGTATTTCCCAACCTTGTTGACTATGCTGATTAAGGAATTCTGAGTCGAATTCCACATATGTTAAAGTTGCCAAGGTTAAGAAACACTGCTTTAGATTGAAAACACACTCCACATTTGGATTACATGGGTCACTTATTGTTTCAAAAATATTAATGAAAGAAAAAGTGGGAATAAAGCCTACAGTACATATTGGAGTATTCTTATGCTCTGTGTTTAGATACTCAATAGTTAGATCTAGTTATGTCTCATTTTGTCCGAGAACTAAGAACTTGCTCTTGTAGAACAGAAACATGAGTGTTAGGGGAAAAAAAGAGTTTGACTTTTGAGATTATCTACTGGCATGTTTTGGCTTTTGATGAACCCCAGAGGACAAAAAAACCAACAACAAAGGAACACATATCATGCAGGCAGCCTTCTAGAACAGAAATCTTAAAAATGAGACGATGTAACATATATTTTCCCTTTCATTCCATCCTGAAGATCATCTCACTCATTTTCTCTGCTGCTTTTATCTATGTGCTTCAATAGAGATTTGTTTTATATTAAAGCGTGGAATGAAAGAGTCTTGGCAGTTCACTCAATTTCAGACAATAACTTTTAAACCCTAGTTTTTCAAATCGGGGACATTTATTTGGAAATAAGCAGCAGCAACACCCTCCCCCTCCCAATTTAATCTATTATTTTATATTCGAATGCAACAAGATCGCCATCATCTTGTTGAAGTTATTTCTGAATACTTAGAAAATGCCCAGAAGGCATTTGTTAATTCTTTTTTTAAGAGGCAGCCTTAGGGGAGAAATAATCTGCAAACAAAAAACCAATTGATTTATTGTTATTATGGCAAATGAAAAATAACTGTGGAATGCAAATTTAACTTGCTATATTATTGATAGCGGTAAAAACTTAAAAAAAATTTTTTGTTTATTTTAATATTACTTCAATACATACTTGGTGTTTATGTTAAATATGTACTTTCCTATCTAAATATCAAATAAATGTATATGCTACCTTTGGTGAGATAACCTGATTGGGAAGCAAATGGAAGATCAGTATATATTCATGTTGGGGCTTCAGCTCTCTGCAGCAGTTTCTGCACAAAATTCATCAAATTGGTGGCAACCTTACTTGATGTAGTAGTCTCTCCCATCTCTGTTTGCCATCATTTCCCAACCATAGGAAGATCCCTGGTTCAAGGTCCAGGTTCCTGAAGAAGGAGGCCAGCCTGAAGACTTGGTCCTGTGGCTAAAAAAGGTAATTCATTAGAATATAATATCAACCATTTAATCCAGTATTAGGTTGTGTATAGCTACACAGCCTTGGCTCAATACCAAGTTTATCATACTACAATATGTTAAGCTATAAATACATTTGCTCCATTCCATCAGACACCTCAATTTTAAATATCTGATTTAAGATGCTTCCAGGCAGTGGACTGTTACAATTTTTAACCAAAAGGTAAACTATTTTTTCCTTCTTCAACAAATATTTTCTAGAACAAATAGATGATAGAAAGACAGAATACAAATAAGATATGATTATTTATAGAACCCTCATCACAATTATTCAAGGAAGTGTCCTTACTGTTTAAAAATTAAATTCACTATCGTAACTTCTAACTACTTCAGAGATTCACATCACTGCCACCATATTTTGAATGGTTGATGTCTTGGGAAAGATCCAGGAGGAATCCTGCTTGCATGATAGCTTCAGGCACATAGCGAATTTCTTCAGAAGTTGATCATACATGATAACTGCACTCATTATTATAGGGAGAAAGACAAGTAGGTATATCCTTATATCCTTTCAACACACAGGGAACATGTAAAGCGTTACTATGTGGTAGCCATATTTTGAAAAATAGCCCTTAATTTAATTAGAAGAGATACAGAATGAAAATTTGGAAATTTGTTTCTTAATATCTTTCCACTGAATAACATACATTCTCAGTGTCTTATTCAGTATTTTAAGCTTTCTAAGTATTAGTTATTTCTTCCATTATCTGAAGAATAAAAAATCATCACATTATTTCCTTGCATACAATCCATGTACCTGTTTCCTTTTAAATAAGGGTATCACTACTATTGACTCACTAGTAAAAGATCCTAAAATACATTTAAGAAAATGTAAACTTCACTGGTAATATAATATAGATGTGTGCAAGATCACCTGAAAAAAAAGAAATGTTAGAATTAATTAAATTAAATGATAAAATTTGCAACTGCTATAAAGAAGATCTGAAGCTACTTCTTTGATTTTTTCTTTTTCCCCTTTCTCTCTTTATGGAAGGTAGCATTACCATCCATAGGAAGATAATCACATACTAAATAATATACCAGAAGATCAATGTCTCTTATCCTTTTCTGTAATATCTCCACTTCCACTTTTGTCTTTAGCTTCCACATTATTTTCTTTTCCTTACTTAGTTACTGTTCGGAGTTGTACAGGAATGATAGTCCACTCCTAAAATAAATATCCACACTGGGTATGGCAATAAAAGATTACTCTAGGACTGTATACAGCCATTTGGCCTGGATTACCCCCCCCCCTCCCCATATTGAGACAAAAAGAGATATCCTGCTTTTATACTCTAGTATGGTTTGTTTAAAGTTTTTCTAAACTTCCTCTAGCTTTGAATGTTTAACTCTATAGCCTGATGGGGAATACATATCCTTTCCTGTGGCTTAATGCCAGTGTGCTTCAATCAGCATATCCTGAAGTTGATGAAATTCCTGGCTTCTCGTAGAAAGGTGTATATAAGATGTACATTATATACAATAAATGTATATTGTACCTCAATCAGACTGATTCTCTCCTTAGGTTCAGGATCATGATCAAGGCATCCCTTTTGCCAGGTATATATGGATCATAAAGCAGATTTTTCTACTTCATCTCTGAGCATCTACAGTTGCTTGAAACTTAGTCTATGACAGAAACAATTTATACTTGAATGAAAATGTAAATGTTTGCAAACTGATTAGTAGATGCTGAGACTGAACCTAAAAAAATCTTAAATTTTTAGGAAGAAAGTTTTTAGAACAACACAGTTGTTCTTTTAAAGGCTACAAATGCAATTACAATTTATGATTACAGATTTTGGGGGAGGGTTCATCTTGATATAAATTGTTTGTAAGATAGACACATCAAAGGAGCTTTTAACCATGTGATGTAGTCAAGACAAGACATACAACTAGGAGTACTACTTCTATCTTTATTGTAAGGTTACATTAACATAATCTTGCAAGACTGAAAATATTTCTCTCTCTCCTTTTCTTTTAATCTGTGAAAAACTAGGTAGGGTTGCTTTCTGAAATGCTTCCCACACCCTTTCTCCTTTTGTGGACTGAGGTACCGTATTTTCCGGCGTATAAGACGACTTTTTAATACATGAAAATCTTCTCAAAAGTCGGGGGTCGTCTTATACGCCGGGTGTCGTTCTCCTGTAACCAGGCAGACCAGCCCGAAAGGCTCTGATGAGCCTTAAATGGCTCTGGCGATCCCAGCTCTGACGATCCCAGCTGAGTTCCCTGCAACTCAGCTGGGATCGCCAGAAACCACGTAAAAGGAAAAAAGTTTTTTACCTTTTACTCTGAGGATCCCAGCTCTGACAATCCCAGCTGAGTTCCCTGCAACTCAGCTGGGATGGCCAGAGCCATGTAAAAGGGAAAAAGTTTTCCCCCTCCAGCTTGCTTACCTCAGCTGCTAGTCGCTTTGCTTGCCTGAATCTATTCAGGCAAGCAAGCAACTCCCTGCCTGCAATCAAGCAAGGAGTTAGTTGTGGACTTCAACTCCCAGAATTCCTCAGCCAGCAAAGCAAAGCTGGCTGAGGAATTCTGGGAGTTGAAGTCTACAAGTCTTAAAGGTGCCAAGGTTGGAGACCCCTGTTCTATTGGGTAATTTTTTTTCCCCTTTGGGAGCTTTAAAAAAAATAGTCAATTGGGGTTTTTTTAGTTGTTCTTTTTTAGACCTAGCCATTTAAAGTTTAGGAAGTTTTAAATTTAGCTTTCATATAAAAATAAAAATAAAATAAAATAAAACAATATTTGTGCAGCTTTCTGAGATTTAGTGTGTTTCTGTAGTGTTTCACTCCAACTACACAAACATACAAAATCTCACAAAGCTGTATGTGGAATTTTGTGTGTGTAAAGTGTGAAAGTTGGTTTTTTGGACTTTTTGTGGCTGTGTGAGGTTCCTGCTTGTTGCAGGGGCCATTTTGGGTCTAGCACAGCTGCTTTTACATTGTGGGTGAGCCTGTTGTGTTGTGTTGTGTTGTGTGTGTTTAGAGTGTGAAAGTTTTTTGGGGGGGCTTTTTGTGGCTGTGTGAGGTTCCTGCTTGTTACAGGGGCCATTTTGTGTCTAGCTCAGCTGCTTTTACATTGTAAGTGAGCCAGTTGATGTTTTTTAATTTTTATTTGGTGTGCATTGGAAGAGGGGCAGTGTTATATGGCGAGTAGAGCCCAAACCCTATATTTTAACAGGAAAAGTTGGGGGTCTTCTTATACGCCCAGTCGTCTTATATGCTGGAAAATACGGTACTTTTTACAGACAGGTTATCCAATCTGCAGTTGTCCCTCCTGTTTCCCAAGGTCATTCCCACATGAGCAAGGTTTTCTCTCTCCTTTTCCACATTTCATCATACGCACCATTCTTCTCATAGTTTAGCACCTTTATTTCTAAGTAAATACCTTTATGGTTGGATAGTATCTGCAAATGTCTGTTTCATTATGTCTAGATAATGAAGGCCTTCTGTCTTCTCTTGGCATCTTTCTCAGATGCTGCAGAGGTAAATTTTGAGTGACTGGTTTTGGATCTAGTAGAAGGCCCTTTAGATACTGATCTTGCCCTTTTAGGTACAGAAGCCTCTGCCCCCTGAGATCTGGGGAAAGATCAAGCTGAATTGCTGCTGTTGGAATCCATATGGTCAGCCATTTTAAGGCTGCAACCTCTGTTGTTATTTTTACTATGAGGCAATACTAGCCCTTGAGCAATTTCTCCTTGAATTAAGTTCTTAAAGCTGACCTATAGAGCTGTAGTACTCATTGTGATGTGCAGGTCTCAATATTTTGGTGCCAAGCCAGCAACACGGCTTATAAGCGCACTAATCTGCAGCAGCAGAAGCAGCAAGTGTCAGCGTTCCAGAAAAAAACCCCATTCCAAGTAAAGTCACGGAAGCAAGCATTTTCCAAAGTCCTCTTTACTAGAATAGGCAAACTGGCACATCTGGGGAAACCCGAATCTGAAAATCCTGGGTTTTCCTTCAGTAAGTCAAAGCTCCCAAAACCATCCCCTTTTCCACCCAGTCGGTCACATGCTCCAATCAACGTCCGTTCCATCCTGATCCAGCCCCCTGACTACTCCTCCAGATGCGGGATTGCCTTGACCTTGACTGACAGGAAGAATGCTATTATGTCTACTAACCCCCTCTCCTATTTTCCCACACACGAGAAGGTGGCAGCATTGGAGCTTCCGGCCTAATATGGCTTCCAAACCTTACAGCAGGGGCAATAAAGCTGCGAAACCGGCAAAACGGTCACACGTGCCACCCAAAGTAAAACAGCATGAAAACCGGCAACATGGTTTACTTGTGCTCAGATTAACCGCCTGTCCTCACATTCGGCCAGATCCCCGGTCTCCTGAGGCGTTTGTAACATGCTGGTGCTCCCTTCCTGGCCTTCCAGCCTGTACGGAGCACCCAGCTGCTGCTTTCCAATCCTCCAGCCACGCGGTAATGGCAACTGCCAACCACGTGCTAACGGCTGCTATCGCTGTGCCAATCTCGGCACGAAAACACAAGCCGCGCCTCCATGGTACTTCAGCAGATCTATTAATGTAAGTAAACTCCAATCTTCAGAAAAAATTCACTATTTGCAAGGATCAACTCATTTGGTGTCTCTCTAGGTCGACTGAGTTGAACAAACTGAGGCTCGGTTGGCAGGAAGAGGTGTGGCCAAAGATTTTACAACTCAGTCTTTGGCCAATCAGACAAATTGAATCCCATGCTTGGACTCTCCAAGCAGCGCACAGGAGAATTAAAAAAGTTTCTTTTAACATATTAATAACAAGAAATAAGTCAAGGAAACAGTAGGTCCACTAAAGAGAGAAGATGGCAAGAAAGTAACAGGCAGTAGGGAGAAAGCAGAGCTGCTTAACTCATTCTTTGCATCAGTTTTCATGCAAAAAGAAATTATAGCCCTCCATATCAAAAAAACTACTGTAAAAGACAGTAGAAATAAAAATTAAAATAAACAAGAAAATAGTAAGAGAACACCTATCTGACCTTAATGAATATAAATCACCAGGACCTGACAGATTACATCCCAGAATTCTGAAGGAGCTGGCAGATGTTATCTCAGAAACATTGTACCATATCTTTTAAAAATTCTGGAGCACCGGGAAGTACCTGAGGATTGGAAGAGGGTTAATATGGTTTCCATCTTCAAGAAAGGGGAAAGAAACAGACCCAGGAAACTACAAACCAATCAGTCTAACATCAATACCTGGGAAGATTTTGGAAAAGATAATCAAAAAACAGATCAGCAAACAACTAGAAGCAAACAAAGTTATAACTAGTAGCCAGCACAGGTTTCTTAAAAACAGATCATTTTGCTCTTTGGTAAAGTCACTAAATTAGTAGACAGTGAAATGCTGTGGACATAATATACTTAGATTGCAGCGAGGCATTTGACAAAATAGGTCACAACCTACTTCTTGATAAGTTAGAAAAATGTGGAATAAACAACACTACCACCAGATGGATTTCTAGCTGGCTGACAAACCATACACAATGAGTAGTCCTTAATGGTACTACATCCACATGGAGAGAGTAAGTAGTGGGATACCACAAGGTTCCTTCTTAGGCCCAATACTCTTCAATATCTTCATTAATGACTTAGATAAGGGAATAGAAGGGGAACTCATCTAATTTTTAGATGACACTAAACTGGCAGGAATAGCCAACACCCCTGAATGAAGACAAGCTCAGAATCCAAAAAGATCTTGACAAACTTGAACAATGGGCCCTATCCAACAAAATGAGTTTTAATGTGGAGAAAAGCAAAGTTTTACATTTAGGCAGGAAAAATCTAAAGTATAAGTACAGATTAGGCGAGACCTGGTTCAAAAACAGTAACTGTGAGAGGGACTTTGAAGTCATAGTAGATGATCACTTGAATATGAGCCAGCAGTGTGCAGCAGCAGCCAAAAAAGCTAATACAATCCTGGGTTGTATAACCCAAGATTGGGTTTATACAACCCAGGCATAGAATCAAGATCACGTGAAACATAGAATCAAGATCACGTGAAGTATTAGTACTGCTTTATAAAACCCTAGTAAAACCACATCTAGAAAACTGAAACCAATTTTGATCACCATACTACAAAAAAGATGTTCAGACTTTGGAAAAAGTTCAGAGAAGAGCAATTAAGATCATCAAAGGTCTGGAGAATAAAACATATGAAGAATGGCTGCAGGATTTGGGTTTGGCTAGTCTAAAGAAAAGAAGAATTAGAGGTGACATGACAGTATTCCAGTATCTGAGGGGCTGTCACAAAGAAGAGGGGGTCAAATTATTTTCCAAAGCACCAGAGGGCAGGACAAGAAACAATGGTTGGAAACTAATAAAAGAAAAAAGCAACCTGCAATTAAGGAAAAACTTCATAACCGTGAGGATAATTAACCACTGGAACAGCTTGCCTCCAGAAATTGTGGGCACTCCATCTCTGGATGTTTTTAAGAGGAGTCTAGACTAGGGGTATCAAATTCATGTTGTCACTGCAGCATCACACGATGTATCAGTACTTTTTTCCCCTTCGCTAAACTGGGCGTGGCCAGCGTATGACACATCCGGCCCATGAGCCGGGAGTTTGACAGCCCTGATCAAGGCAATCACTCATCTGAAATGGTATAAATCTGTGATAGCGAACCTATGGCACGCATGCCACAGGTGGCACGTGGAGCCATCTCTGCGGGCACGCGAGCCGATGCCCAGGTCAGCTCCACCGTGCATGCCCACACGCCTCCCGCCAGACAGCTGATTTTCGGGTCTCTGCTGGGAGATGCGCACACATGCGTGGGGGTGGGGGGGTTGTGCATGCATGCGCAGGGGGATAGTGGGATTGCATTATGGTGTTGGCACCATCGCTTATATAGGTTCTCCTGCTGGACTAGAAGACCTCCAAGGTCCCTTCCATCCCATCCCATCCCATCCCATCCCATCCCATCCCATCCCATCCCATCCCATCCCATCCCATCCCATCCCATCCCAATCCAATCCAATCCAATCCAATCCAATCCAATCCAATCCAATCCAATCCAATCCTAAATTTATTTAATAATAAATAGCCCACCAATACAATATAAGGTATCAGTATTAGCTAGTGCACATTACATTATACCGTAGTAGAATAACTTCAGTTAGCTTACATCTCCTATCCAAAGAATAAAAGGCAATTATGCCAAGAAGGTATTTGCAAAACTCCAGCTTGTTCATTAGTGACAACCATTCATGTATAAGCATACCCTTCTCACAGTCTTTATCACTTCTTTTTTTTTTTATTGCAAAAGTTTTACAATTACATTTTCACCCCTTTTTTCACCCCCCCACCTCCCTCCCCAAACTTCCCATCCTCCCTAACCCTCCCTAACCCTCCCCCCCCAGACTTCCCTATTATGTACTCATAACTAATAACACTGATATATAAACCTGAACCCATCCCTCCCCCTATATAATTTTTCCTCTTTGTCTCTTTACATTAAGATATTTCTAATACATTATTTTCAAATAAAAGCTATTTGATACTTTCTAGTTTGGTATTTGTTCTGAACATATTCTATCCACCTTTTCCATTCCCATTCATAAGTCTCTTGTGAACAATCTTTTAAATATGCTGAGATCTTCGCCATCTCTGCAAAACTTGCCATCTTCAAAGTCCATTCCTCGATAGTAGGCAAAACTTCATTCTTCCAATATTTACCTATCAACAATCTTGCTGCTGTTATCATATACAATATTAGTTTTATTTCACCCCGTGTAAAACCCTTAACTATACCCAATAAAAACAATTGTGGAGAAAATTGAATTTTTTTCTTCAAAACATTCTGCATGACCCACCATATTTTTATCCAAAAAGCCTTAACTTTCCTACAGGTCCACCAAACATGATAATACGTAGCATCCAAACATTCGCATCTCCAACATTTTGGCTGAACATTAGGGTACATACATGACAACTTTTTAGGATCTAAATGCCATCTATAAAACATTTTATAAAAATTTTCCCTCAGATTCTGCGACTGTGTAAATTTAACATTCTGAACCCAAATTTTTTCCCATGTTTCCAACATCACTGGTTCTTCAAAATTTTGTGCCCACTTAATCATACAATCTTTAACTAATTCAGTTTCTGAATCCCTTTCTAGCAAAACATTATAAAGCCTTTTAATATGCATTGGACCTTTCTCTCTTATATGTCTAACCAATTCTTCCTCATGCAACATAATACCAGTTTTTTGGTCCTGTTTCCATCTCAATTGTAATTGATTATATTGTAACCAGGTTAAATTAATCCCTTCGTCCAACAGTGTCTGCAATGTCTTCAGCTGCCATCTGCCCGCATCTGTAAAAAGAACCTCTTTGTATAAAACCCCCCCGAGTGACATTATATTTGTATTCCACAAGGTATGACCAAGATCCAGCCATAGCGGTATTTTATAATCCCATTTGAGTCGGTGCTTCTTCCAAACTCTCATCAAAGAGTCTCTAAGTATATGACTTTTAAATACTTTATCAACTTTGTCATCATAAAATAGATAAGCATGCCATCCAAATTCAAGATCAAAACTTTCTGCATTCAATATTCCAGCCTTTTTACTTCCAAACCAATCACTTGTTAAAGTTAAAGCTGCTGCATCATAATATAACTGTAGGTTTGGAAGTTTAAGGCCTCCTCTTTCTGGAACATCTTGCATAATTTTCAATTTCACTCTCGGCTTTTTCTCATTCCAGACAAACTTATTAAGTCCAGTTTGCCAAACTTTCAATTGTTTATCACTTTTAAGCACCGGAATCATTTGAAACAAAAACAGAAATCTTGGCAAAATGTTCATCTTAACTGCTGCTATTCTTCCAAGTAAAGACAGTTGCAGCTTTTTCCAAGTCTCCATGTCTTTCTGGACC
Organism: Pantherophis guttatus; assembly: GCF_059756535.1. Lineage (NCBI taxonomy): Eukaryota > Metazoa > Chordata > Lepidosauria > Squamata > Colubridae > Pantherophis > Pantherophis guttatus. The sequence continues at coordinate 85,551,225 of NC_142067.1, forward strand.
TCTCGCCACAACACCTCATAGTTATTTTGAAACAATTTCATGTTTGATTCTGCAACCTGAACTCCAAGATATTTTACCTTAGGTACAATTTCGAAACCTGCCCTCCTTTCAAGCTCATGTTTACGATCTTGTGTCATATTTTTGACTATCATTTTAGTCTTTTTTGAATTCAGTCTAAAACCTGAAACTCTACCATAGTCTTGTATAATGTCGTTCATCAGGATTATTGATTCCATTGGTTGTGATAGGGTAACCACCAGATCATCTGCAAATGCCTTTATTCTATAATCCTCTTGCCTTATCATTATGCCTTTCAAAATTTTAGAGTCCCGTATTGTATTTAGCAAGACTTCCAATGTTAAAATAAATAAAAGTGGGGACAACGGACATCCCTGTCTTGTTCCTTTTTCAATTTTAAACTCTGTCGTCAAACTTCCATTAATAATAATCTGTGCTTTTTGCTCTTGATAAATTGCTGAGATCGCCTGTATAAATTGGTCCCCAAAGCCCATCTTTTTTAAAGTCTTTAGTAGAAAATTCCAATCCACTCTATCAAAGGCCTTCTCCGCATCCAAAAAAACCAGCACTGCAGAAATCTGTTTATTCTTATCAAGATATTCCAATAAATCTATTACTTGCCTTACATTGTCCTTCAGATATCTGCCCTCAATAAATCCCGCTTGGTCCGCATGAATCACCTTTTGGATTACTGGCATCAACCTGTTGGCTAATACCTTCGCATAAATTTTATAGTCTGTGTTCAAAAGAGATATTGGTCTGTAATTCTCTGGTTTTTTAGGACCAACTTGTTCTTTTGGTATCAAAGATATATAAGCAGTTGTCCAAGATGGGGGTATTTTACCCCCTTGTTGAATATTGCAAAATAAATCTCTAAGTTGTCCCACCATTTCAGCTTGTAAAGTTTTGTAATACACTGCGGTCAAACCATCCGTGCCAGGAGCTTTGGCTGTTTTTAGCTGTTTAATTGCTGCTGTTATCTCCTCCTCTGTTATAGGATAATTCATTCTTTCCTTTTGTTGATCAGTAATTTTTGTAACTCTCTTATCCTTTAAATATTTTTCTATAAGTCCATTCTGCACCTCTTCTTTGGCATATAGTTTAGTATAATAATCCACAAAAGCTTCTTTAATTAGTTTTTGTTGAAAGATTTCTTTCCCTCCAATATCAATACTATCAATAGTCCGTATACTTTGTTTTTTCCTCAATGTGTAAGCCAACCATCTGCCCGGTTTGTTAGCGTTGCAAAATGTATTATGCTTCGCGTATTGTAAGCTTGTTGCAACTTGTTCCGCCATAAGCATTTGAAATTGGTCTTTCAAAAGTTTTATAGCACTTCGTATTCTTTCATCTGTTGGGTTTTTAATAAGTAACTGTTCTTTATTCTTTATTTCCATTTCCAACTCAGATCTTTTCTTTTGTCGGAACAGTCTATGTTTAGAATTCATGTAGATAAGTACCCCTCTCATATAAGCTTTACTTGCGTCCCAAACAATTTCAATTGGGGTACCTTTATTCAAATTTATTTCAAAAAATTCTTTCAAATGCTTTTTAAGTTCTATTGTATTTTTTTCATATCTAAACAAGTTCTCATTTAATCTCCAAGAACGTCTCTCAACCTTATCCATCTCAATTTCTATCCATACAGGGCTATGGTCAGTCAGAGTTCTTGGAAAAATCTTTGTTCTTTTTGTCTTAACAAGTAGATCATTTGACAACAGGATAAAATCAATCCTAGAAAAGGATCTATGTCTATCAGAAAAGAAAGTGTAGTCCAATTCATTTGGATTATGTATTCTCCAAACATCTTTTAGTTCCATATCTTCTTTCATATCAAAAAAAGTCTGTGGTAGTCTAATTCTAGACTTTGCCAAGCTCTTTTTATCTAGTTTAGAATCAATTACTCCATTCCAGTCTCCCATAATTAAAATAGATCTGTAGTCCCATTGCAATATTTTAGTATGTAACATCTTATAAAAATAATCCTGTTGTTGGTTGGGAGCATAAATTCCAATCAAAAGAATTTGGCCATTTGCTGTGAGCAATTCAATTGCTACAAACCTACCATCTTGATCTGCTTCTATAACTTTCGCTGTTAATTTTTTATTTACATAAATAACCACACCATTCTTTTTCTGCGAAGTTGAAGATATATATTGTGCTCCTAGTTTTGAGTTTATCAAATATTTTTGATCTTGAGTTGTGATATGCGTTTCTTGTAGACATATTATATCATTATTAAATTGTTTCAAATATGTAAATAATTTCTTCCTTTTCTGTGCTGAATTCAACCCATTGACATTCCAAGATAGACACTTAAAGGTCATCAGCCTCTTTCTGGAGCGCAGAGCAAAATATTTGAAGTTCATCCGAGAGCTTCGATCTCGCTCCTCCCATAGCTCCACTCTCTTGTACGGTACTCTTAACTGCCTTCTTGTCTTGTCTTTCCTGTTGTTGTTGTTGCTTTTGTTTAAGTAGCTTAGATTGAGCTCTAGTTATACGTTGATCTTTAACTTCAGTCAACTGAATCAAATCCAAAATTGGAGAAGAATCCAACAAGGGCTCACTCAGAAAACCTCCTTCTGCACCTTGCACGTTTTCTAATTCCTGCTTAGACTGTTCTTTCAATTGCCTCTCTTCACTCTCCTTAATCTCCAAAACTGTAGATGTACGTGGAGATGGTGTTCTTTCCTTAAGAATAGTACTGTAAAAGTGTTGTGCCTTCTCCACGGTATTCAACCGATATCCTTCTCCCTTATATCTAAAAATTATCCCAGCTGGTGCGTCCCACCGGAAGGGTATCTGTAAATTTTTCAATTCCTTAACAAGAAAACCAAATTCTTTTCTAGCTTTCAGCATTTTAGGAGGTAATTCTTTAAAAATTTCAAGTCGTGAGCCCCCCACTTGTACAGAAGTGTGAAAAGATTTTTGCAGGATATCATTTCTAATTTCTCTCTCAGTAAAGTATATGACCACATCTCTGGGCAGTTGTCTTTGTCTGGCCACCCAAGAGTTCACTCTATAAATTTTATCTATTTTATGAAATACCAAATCGGGATTAGCTTGTAAAATCTTAGCCAAGGCTTCAGAGCAAACCTGTCTCAAGTCCTGTCTCTCCTCCTCTCGAATTCCCCGAAGCCGTATGGCAAATTCCATCGCCCGGAATTGTATCATAACAATCTCATCTTCAATTCTCTGCATTTTATTGTCAACTTCATCAATTTTATAATCATTGTCTTTCATCTTAACATTAACTTCTGATTTGAATTCTTCAACTTTAAAATCAACTTTCCCAATAAATTCTGCCAGGCCAGACGCCACTTCTGATATTTTTTTGGTCACCTTATTTTGATTCTGTTTCACCATGTCTTTAACTTCATTAATTTCCTGCATAAATTCCTGATGCGATTTTTGAAGTTTATCATCTATCTCCTGTTGAGATTTTTGAAATTTGTCATCCAGAGTTTTAGAAATAAATTCTTTTAAATCTCCCACATCAAATTCTTTTTTCTGAGTTTGTAGCTGTTGAGCAGGGGGAAGTTGCGTTTGATGTTTGTGTGTGGGGGATCCCCCCCTAATGCCTTCCCTTCCTGCTTCTTTGAAGCCATCCTGGCTCGTGATCTAGTTTTTCTAAAGAGGGAAGTTCCTTTTCCTTTCCCTCCTGCACAAAGACTTCTAAAAAAGTCCCCCAGATTTGATCAAATAAGGGTTAAAATAAAGCAAAGTCCAATATTGAAAAGGGAAAAAATTTCCCAGTTGTTTCTCTTATAACAAGCAAGGCAGCTTAGTAGCAACTTGGAAACTTTGTAACAAAACAAAATAACTTCACCAATCCACACTCGCTGGCTCGTTAACTCTGAAGCTAGGCGCCATGTTTTTTCAAAGCACTTTCACTCACTCGCATTTTCTCAGATTGAAAAGTCAACAAAGTGCTAATACTTGCGTTTCCAAATTTCAGGATTCAGGTAGTTTCGCTGTTTATTAAAACTGATTCTTTCGCTTTAAGTTTCCTGCAGCCGGCTTGTTCTGCAAAAGCAGAATCGTCCCACGTCGCCCGGAGTTCCAGCAGGTTGGGAGGGAGCCACGCCTGTTCTCTCCCCAGAAACTTCCCTGGGGGGTTACAGGGGCTCAACCTGTGCCCTGCGATCTCTCCTTCTTCAATCCTGTGGATTTAGAAGTTTTCGAGCCGCTTCTTCGTCTCGAAGCGGCTCTACAGGCGGCGGGGCTGGCGGAGCTTCAAAGAGCGCCGCCGTCGCCGAAGACAAGGAAACCGGAAGTCCAGTCTTTATCACTTCTTGATTTGATTACAGGGATAGTCTTTGCATTTTGCTACCCTTGAAGACTACCTGGCTACAGCTATCCAGAATGCAGCAGCTAAAGTAGCTGCTTACATTATCATTATATTGGTTTAAAGAGCCTAGAGCTCTTTTCACTAAACTTCCAGGAGTTTAGCCGTTATGGCAAAGCAGAACATCCAAGAATTTCTAAACCTAAAACTCACATCTTTGCTAACCACATAAAATTAATGACATGTTATGCACTTTTATATAAAAGTAAGATTCACAGTGTTCAAAGGAACAAAAATTATTTATGATTACTAAGCAGCAAAAAAAAAAAATCCATCATACATTAAAAAAATTCAAAACTTAAATCATTTTAAATTCACTGTTCAAATAGAAATAACAATAATTGGGTGATTCAGCCTTTCAAAACTATGTTTGAAAATGAAATGTTCAATACTATTACAAGAGTATAAGCACCGAAGGAGAAATAAATAATTAGCTGAAAACTATAATATACTGTAGCTAAATAAAATTAAACTTTTTCAAAAAAAATTTCTTTTTGCTTAGTATCACATTCTAAAATAGTATTTCAAACACAGATGGTTTTAAACAGACACCCCACTTACTTTGTAAAGAAAGAAAAACAAACAGCATGACAGAAATTCCAATGTTCAGTTCAGCGCAGCACAGCAGGATGTAAACTGCTGTATTTTATACTGCCTCACATTTTAGTGGATTTAGTTTATCCCCCAGAGCTTAGATCTGTCCTAAAGAACAAAAGATTGATTTCCATTGAAAATGCATATGGCAGTGATTTAGGGAGTGTGCTTGATGGTAGAAAGGTAGTCATTACAGAGTGCAATAGAGAACTATTAACTGTCCCCTTGAATGAAATTCTCTCACTGGAATGATTTGGTTTCAATACTGAATGCTTTGGATGCCATGGCAATGGAAAAAAACCTCAGTTTGTTTTTCTAAGGATACTGTGGAATAATTAACAGAAAGGGTCCCATATTAATAGCAAAAACAAGTAACTGTGGTTTGTACAGATTTTGTACAGATTTTTTGGCAGAATTCTTGGCTAGGTATCCAAGTCTTATGACCACTATCCTCATATCCATATAGTTTTCCTTGAAACATAGTTAAGCTTGGTAGGGAGAACTTCTGGGGGAGGAATGGTTTATTAGCATGTCTTCAAATAAACAAAGACAATGACCATGGCAAGGACCAAAGAACTGGCAAATAAATTAGTTCTAAGGACCTCTCTGAATAAGAAAAGGATGGGAGATTACCCTTGTATGTTCTGGGCAACTGCTCCTCACAAGCAGACAGCAGTTTTCCATGGGTTTGAGCACTAGGAGATGATGTAAAGCCACCATGCTCTCAATCATGGTGGACCTTTTAAAGGACATTACATTTGCTAACTTTTCTTTTAAAATTATCTATTTAACTATCTTAAGGTTAATAAAGATCTTCAAAATGAGAATTTTAAAAGGCCACAGTGATTTTACTGTCATCCAGCTTGCTGCCTGATGCCATGGAAACAGGGGGAGGGGAGTGATGGAGAAGCATGCAGGAGGAGACGGCAGACATTTTTCATGAAGCTTTGCAACAGCTAGCATGAACTTTGCTTATCTCTTCAGGATCTTTTCTTTTGGTTTCAGAATGCAGAAAGGAGAGACGATGTGCCTGAATTAGAGATTTTCCCAAAACATCTTCTGGCCATTCATACCAACTTTAGTTGGTAGCTACCAGGGGGGTGGGCTGTAGGGTTTGTTTCAATTTGATGCTTTGTAAGGTTTTGCTCCAGATCTTGCCTGACTTAGCTGTAATCATCTTGTTCCTAGTAAAACTACCTTTTCTCTAATTCTATGGAGCCAAGGGTTTTTCTTTCCTAGGAATTGGGTAGAGGCAGCCCTGATATTTACACTCATTCTTGAATAAAAGGAAAATTAACACTAATCTTAAGAATTTAAAGAACTGTGAATAAATGGCAAAAAGTTAAATATGACTCTAATATTAGGATAGAGAATATTAGGACTTTTATTATAAGATTTTTGAAATAATTACATGGTCTTTAGTGGAAGCTAAATGATTTTGTCTATCCTAAATTATAACAGAAATCTGACACTTTATGATTTTAGAAATTGAACATTAGAGGGGACCAGAAATTCTAGGGAAAAAAAGAAAAGCTTGGCTTTTGTTTTTGGTTAGTATTGGAATTTACAAAATGATATAAAACATGATGACATTAGAAACACTCTAGGAGGTTAGAAGAAAGGGGTCAGAATCTAACAGTTACTGGGTCAGCAATATCTGTTTCTATGGATAGGTTATGCCCAAAAAATTATAAAGGAGTGACAGATGTGGAAGTGAATATTTTAAGAAATTTACAGCATAAAGAGATGAAACATTTTTTTTTATTGAAAAAGTTTTTCAAATACAAATTTTTCCCCCTTTCCCCCCTCCTCCCTAACCCCCCTCACCCCCCCTTCCCCTTTGACTTCTTCATAATAAAACCCAAATTCATAACAGATTATATCATACTTTGCTATCCACTTACTCCATCTCCATATACTGACCCTTTCTTTCTAATAAAATTATCATACCCCCCTTATACTATGCTGTAATATGCATTTCAAGTGACATTCTATTATAACAATATCTAATAACTCCTGATTTAACATAATGATATTATTATATCTCCCAATTTAACAATTCCGCTCGTGATCTACCCTTTTATTACCCCCCATACGATATAACATTTCAAAGCATACTTCCACTCTAAAACTATTCAATAAATCCTAATTTAACACTTATTCAATTCAACTAATTTCCTTCCCCCCTTCATTACATACATTCAGATCTAAACATAATATCCCTTTTCTTTAAACTAAACAATCCGTAACCTATCCTATCTCCACCCACTTTCCTACAAAATTACCATAATTATTCTTAATATCTTTATTCTTCTGCCCACTCCCCTAGAAAAATATTCCCTTATGTAAATAAAATCCTAAAAGAAAAAAAAAACTTTTTGCTTGTAATCCATATAACATCTTCTGTAATATCCTTCAACTGGATGATTAATTCCATCACCCATGTTAGGGTAACATCGCATCCTTATTCCAACAGTATTTTCAGAATCTTCAATTACCATCTGCCCCCATCAGTAACGAATATCTTCATATTGGAAAAAAGAAATGAAAAAAGCCCCCAACAACCACCCGAGTGACTTTATAATTATATTCCGTATAATGTTTATGGAGGTGTCTTTTATCCAGATTATTAATTCCAACCATCGTAATAGGGTAACAACCAGATCTTCTGCGTGCCCCAATCCAGTAAATCTCTTGCCATATAACTCGACATACACGTAATATATTTATCCGGAAATCCAAAAAATCAAACAAGATGTTTCCAACCATTCAATTTAAGGCCTTTTTCACATCCCAAAATAATTCAGCACTGCAGAGATCTGCCCTTTCCTCAGGATAAAATAAACCAATACTTTGCCAATTATCTTTTCATATATTCAGTCCTCTCATAAGTAACTGGCATTACTGTTGTTTAGTTTAAAAGTTTTTATGTTTGTGAGACCTACTTCTTCTTTTCTTGACTTTTTGTGGGTTGGATCTCCATCCTAAATTCCTTTCTGTAGATTGTATATCAACTATTTGGTTTTGCTGGTGTATAACTTGATCCTGTTGGGTTTGCTTTTGTGGCTGAGATCTTTCTGGTTCTGTAAATTGTATATCAACTAATTGACTTCCATGCTGGTTTGTGGTTTGACAAATCATTGCAATAGGATCCGGAACCGCCTCTCTTATATTAAATAATCCAGCTGAGACCTCTGAAAGAGAATCCAAAAGCGGCTCATCTGTGGAGACCTCTTTAACTTGTTGTTTCTTCATTGTCTCCATCTCCTTCTGCTTTTCTTGAATTTCTGTCTCTTGTTGATTTTGCTTTTTAAGTACCTTATGATAAAATTCTTCCGCTTTTTCGACAGTATTTATCTGATATCTTATTCCTTGATATCTCAGTATTATACCCACTGGGACATCCCACCTGAATAGAATATTTTGTCTTCTTAACTCAGTCACCAAAAAACCAAATTTCTTTCTATCTCTTACCATCTTAGGCGGCAATTCCTTATATATCCAGATTTTTCTCCCATTCAGTTGTAAAGTAGAATTAAAAGATTTTTGCACAATATCATTCCTTATCTCTTTATCTGTAAAGTAAATCACCACATCTCTAGGCAGTTGCCTTTATTTTGCAATCCAGGAATTCACTCTATAAGCCTTATTAATTTTACTGAATACCTCCTCAGGATGAACCTTTAAGATCCCAGCCAAAACTTGAGCAGATGTTTTTCTTAAATCATCACTATTATTTTCCTGTAAACCTCTAATTCTGATCGCAAATTCTGTGATTCTGTATTGCAGCATTACAACCTCTCTTTCAATTCCTTGCTTTATATCTTCTGCATTATAAGTCTCGTGACCAGCTTCCTTTTTAGACTTTAGTTCTGAGCTATTATCTCGAATATTTATTAAGTCCTTTTCAATTCTTAATATTTTATTGTCCAAATTATCAATTTTCTCCATTTTAGACTCTAACAATTTAATATTTGTATCCAACTTTATAACAATTTCTGAAAAACCATTAGTCACTGTTACAATCTTTTGTTGCAAATTGTCATACTTTTGTTGTATCATTTCTTTAATTTCCTGCCTTAAATTTTCAAATTTCTGATTCACAGTCTCATAACATTTTGCCATTTCCTCCTGAATAAATTCTTTTAAATTAAAACCATTCTGCAAAGTCTGTAGGCTCAGAGCTTGCTCAAACAGTTGTGAGTGGGGGAGCACCCCCCCCTTCTTGTCTATCAGATTTCATTAGTAACGCCATCCTTCCAGCAGGCTGTTCTTTTTTACCCCCCAAACAAGATCAAGTACAAATCTCCAAGAAGAGAGGAACTTAAAATAACTCTTTTTCTTTCAAATTGTAGCCAGCAGTATATATTCCGCTACTTTGTATCTGTTATGGAAGGACTCTTAGTTTCAGCTTTCTTCTACTTCTCAAGCCTCAGCGGCCATTTTAAAGCTTTTTTTTCCCCCTCTTTCACTTTAAAATGCTTGTAAATTCATTAAGGATACTTGCGATTTAGGGTCCAAAATCCAAGTCTCATCTTTTTTAATAAGTCCATCTGTTAGTTTCGTTAGTTAATCCGGTTCCAGCGCCTAGCTCTGCAAAAAAAAGCAGATTGCACTCGATGCCCGGAGCGGCGGCAAGGGACAATAGGGAGCTCCAACCCGCCCGTCCCCAAGAGTTAAAAAAGACCCTGGGGACTTCGCAGAGGGCTCTACCCACCCCCGCCCGCTCAGACTCACATTTCCATCAGGAAATGGAGTTTTTCGAGCCGCCTTTCAGATGTAAAGGCGGCTCTTTTACAGGCAACGGGGCGGCGGTCACAGAGGACCGTCTGGCGGCGCCGGAAGCCAGACAGGAAGCCCGAGATGAAACAAATTTTGTCTGATGTAAAAATATTAAAACCAGAAATACTGGAAAATAAAAAAAGTGTGGATTATAAAACAGACAAGACAACTAAGGTGAAAATGAAAGCTAAGAAAATGACTGGGATAAGGACTTTCTAATAGATGCACAAAAGAAGGTTAAAGCTTTGAAAATTAAAGTGGGAATACAAATGATAAATGAAGATAATGACCTGGACAATGGCTTTTTTACTGGATTTACAAAAGAGGCTTGCTAAAGTCTTGAAGAAGCCTTTGGGATGAGATAAAAAAAACTGAAGAAAACTCAAATCCTATGATGACATCCAAATGAATTAAAGATTGTTAAAAGTAAAAGGAAGTTGGCTTGTTTCACTCAAGTTACAAAGACATGTTTCTATAAAACTCTTTATGAACTTTTTGCCAATACCCAGACTGAAGAGGTGATTAATGAATTTGAATATAGATAACCAATAGGTTATGAAGATACATTTGTTTGTAATCTTATAGGGGTAAAGGGTTACTAAATTTGTTTGTATTTATGATGAAGTGTGGAAGTAACATATTTAAATATTTTTCTTTTTCTTTCCTTCCATTTTTATTCTTTCCTTCTAATCTTTTTCTGAGTTTATTTTACGTTTACTTTTAGTACTATATTAAAATTTTTCAATAAGCATCAACAATAGATATGTTCATATAAACTCTCTCTCTCTCTCTCTCTCTCTCTCTCTCTCTCTCACACACACACACACACACACACACACACACACACACACACCCCTATGTTCATAGTTCCTTTAATATTTTGTCAAAGTCAAAAGAGTGACCACAGGGATCATATAAGGTTGGGAAGGAATTATTAATATACAACAGTTCTGATGAAAATATCAAAAGCTCCAAGTACATTAGTCAAAGATATTCACAATATAATCCTTTTCATGTTGAGTTAATGGAACTTATTTGGATTTCAAGGCTAATGGACAACATAAAATAAATAAATAAAGTAAGTATTAAATTAAAAACCTATCCCCCAGAGTGAAAAAATTACTTAATACACTATTGGGGATACAATTATTTATTTTTTAATCCAAATATGTTATAATAATTTATGCCTAATTTAAAAGTAAAAAGTCATTTGGAAACTGGATGTTTTTATTACTGCTCTATATACAAAGATTATGACATAACATGGAACAAAACAAATTCTCTGGTTTTTAAACACAAGATCTATGTGATACTAATTACATACTAAAGGCAATTATACTGACACAGCCAGCACCAGTACTGTAGTTTTGGAAAAGAAAACTTTAGAATAATGTGGGAAGGAAAGGTCCTTAATTCCTTTCCTGTCCACAAGAAAAAAATAAATCTTTTGAACAATATTCTTTCCTCAGTTTAAAAAGAATTATTTGCTTTTGAAAATAAAAATGATTGGCTTTCTACCTATAGCCTTTCTATGCCAACTTCTCTCTTCTGAAAAAAAATAGTTTTAAAATTTCTTACTTTCATTTGTCTAATATTAGTTAACTTTAACTAACAAGTAATTGACAAAAATATGACAACAAATACTTCCAGGGAGTTCCTTTTTTTATTTTAGTTGTGTTCTTTTTTCCAAGTATGTCAATATATTGAATATAACCCATAGTAGCCAGCAGTATGTTGGCTTGCAAAATATTATATAGATTAGAGATTCCAGATTGCAAATCTGATTGTATTGGTTAAAAGTATTAAAATTGAGATACACTGTCTTTATCATCAGAAAACACCAACATGACTAAGCCTGATAACCTAGCTTAATTTTTACTAATTTTAATAAAAAAAATTATGTGAAAGTGTAAAAGGTGGTAAATGGTAAAGAATATCAATAAAAAGGAAGGAAGGAAGGAAGGAAGGAAGGAAGGAAGGAAGGAAGGGGAAGGAGGCTGCATGTCTGCTTAAGAAAAAGAGAATAAATATAATAATATGAATGAAGGAGATCTGGCTAAAATGTATGTCGAAACAAGTGATAGAGATTTGAAGTATGAAATATATTGGATGGATATGGAGTTTGAAGTTGATGATAGAATCAGGTAAAACTGGTATGAAATGAAAGTAAAGCATTTTTGAGAATAAATGGAATACTTATAAATTCTTCTTTAGTAAAGAGACAGTAATATAGGGATGAACAATAAAGTAATGGATAAATGAATAAGAATGATTTTGGTGACATTAAAGGTGTGTTGGTTTGGTGATAAATGTACAAATAATTTAATATGATACACTGAGGAGAATGATTCTAAAAATTAACATAGTGAGGATAAATGGGGTGAAAAATGACAATATTAATCCAACAAGAAACTAAAGAAGATGAATTCAATAACTAGACTGCATGGCTTTTGGAAAGGACCAATGAAAGGTCCCTTTGGCCACTGTGGGGAGGGTGAGGAAGAAGGAATGGAATTTCTTATCCCATGGAGGCATAGATAGCTTTTCTTTTCCTTGAGCTGGCTTGCTGACTATGATACCAGTGTAAGAAAGTATACAAATGGGAATAATTTGTACTCAGTCTGAATTGCTCTTCTCAAATATAAATCTTTATCTACTTATATCATTTGATCAAGCTTTTTACCAAAGAACTTTAAGAATTAAAACTTTTATTATGGTACTGTAAATACTATATACCAGTAAGTATAATAAAAGCCAGGATAGTGAAATCACTAAATTTAGATCTAATTGAATGACTAATTGTAGAATTTCCCTAAGTAAAGCATCAATTATGTAGTTCATTGATCAGAGAACAAAGCACTTTTTAACTTTTAGTCGAAATGGAATATTACTTATAGAGCTATGGCACTCTTTTTATAAATGCTATTAAATCACATGTTACTTAAGAGGTACTCTGTTGATACTTACTTTTTTATGGAAAGTCATATTGAGACATGAATAAATACAGAGAGGACAGGGAGAAGGGAATTACTATGTGGCATATAACCAGGTAGATAATTGCCCTATTATCTACCTGAAGGAAGAAGCTTTGAATGATGCACTATATGGAGTATTAATTTTAATAAATCCATTCTATTTCCCTTTAAAAGAAAAGAAAAGTAGGCTAATATTTTTTTCACTTTTTTTTTATTGAAAATTTTTTTCAAATACAAAATTTTCCCCCTTTCCCCCCCTCCTCCCTAACCCCCCTCCCCCTCCCCTCCCCCTGTGGCTTCTCCAAAATAAAACCCAAGTTAATAACAGATTATATAATACTTTACCATCCTTTTGTTCCACCCCCCATATACTAACTCTTTCTTTCTAACAATATTATTATATCCCCCTTATACTATACATTTCAAAAACAACATTCAACTGTAAGATTATATAATAAATTCTAATTTAGCAATTTCATCTATTTAACTCATAATCTATCCTTCTAACAATATCATTATATCCCCCTTATACTATACATTTCAAAACAACATTCAAAGCAACTTTCAGCTGTAAAAATATATAATAAAAATTGAAATTAGCAATTTCAACTCATAATCTATCCATTTCCTCCTCCCCCATACATATATCTCTTAATTCGAATCTTTTACATATATTGATATAACATAACATCCCTTCTCCTAAACTAAACAATCAGTAAACTAACCTGTCTCCACCCACTTTCCTACAGGTCTACATACATAATATTTTCAATATCTTTATTCTTCTGCCCATTCCACTAAAAAAGAATTTATTTACATATATATATAAAATCCTCAATTAACTTTAAATTTGTAATCCATATGATATCTTCTGTAATGTCTCTCAACTGGATTATTAATTCCATTAGCCATGTTAGGGTAACATCACATCCTAATTCCAACAGTATGTTCGGTATCTTCAATTACCATCTGCCCCCATCAATAGTAAATGTTTTCATATATAAAAAACCACCCGAGTGACTTTATATTTATATTCCATATAGTGTCGTCTATAATGTCTTCCATCTAGATTATTAATTCCAACCACCGTGTTGGGGTAACAGCCAGATCTTCTGCATGCCCCAATCCCATAGTTCTCTTGCCTTATAGCTCAACATAAACGTAATCCATTTGTCAAAGAATCCAAAATAGAAAATTCCAATCCACTCAATTTATGGCCATCTTCACATCCCAAGAGTACAGCACTGCAGAGATCTGTCACTCTCCTCAAGATAATATACACCAATACTTTGCCTCAACTAAATTTCTAAATATTCAATCAGCTCTTAAGTAACTGGCATTACACTGTTGTTTGGTCTAAAAAATTTTATTTTTGTAGGACCTGCTTCTTCTTTTCTTAACTTTTTGTGGCTTAAATCTCCATCCTGGTTTCCTTTCTATGAAGTATATCAACTGTTTGGTTTCCATGCTGGTCTGTAGCTTGATAAGTCATCACATTAGAATCCAAAGCCGCCTCTCTTGTATTTATAGGTAATCCAACTGTAGCTTCTGAAGGAGAATCCATAAGGATTCCTCATCCACAAAAGCCTCTGTAACTTGTTGTTTTTCCGTTACCTCCACCTCCATCTGCTTAGCCTGAATTTTAATCTCTTGTTGATTTTGCTTTTCTTTATTCCCCTCATGTATTATACGTGGAGATGTTAAACCCATTTTAAAAACCTTATAGTAAAATTCTTCCGCTTTTTCAACAGTATTTAGTTGATATCGTTCTCCTTGATATCTCAATATTATACCAACTGGGACATCCCACCTGAATGGGATGTTTTGTTTCTTTAGTTCAGTCACCAAAAATCCAAAATCCTTTCTATCTTTTAACATCTTGGGCGGTAGTTCTTTAAATATCCAGATCTTCCTTCCATGCATTTCAAGAGTGGAGTTGAAAGACTTTTGCACAATATCATTTCTTATTTCTTTATTAGTAAAGTAAATCACCACATCTCTAGGCAGCTGCCTTTGCTTTGCCACCCAGGAATTAACTCTGTAGGCCTTATCAATCTTGCAGGATACATCTTCAGGGCTAACCTTTAAAATCCCAGCCAGAACTTCAGCAGACATCTTTCTCAAATCTTGTCTTTTATCTTCCTGTATTCCCCTAATTCTAACCGCAAATTCCATGAGTCTGAATTGCATTATTGTGGCTTCATTTTCAATCCTTTGTTTTATATTATCTACATTGTAAGTCTTATAATCAGCTTCCTTTATTTTTTTAAACTCTACTTCTGAGCTTTTTTCTTGAATCTTTATTAAATCATTTTCAATTCTTTGTATTTTATTATCCAAATTATAAATCTTATCATCAACTTCCTTAGAGTCTATCTTTAAATTTATAATTTCATCCACCTTCAGAATTAATTCTATGAAACTTTTCATATGTTGCTTCAGAATATCATACTTTTGTTGAACCAACTTTTTAATTTCCTGTCTAAAATTTTCGAGATTCAAATTCACAGTCTTATCATGTCTTGCCATCTCCTCCAATAGAAATTTCTTTAGGTCTATGAAGCCATTCTTCTGCATCTGCAAACTCTCAACTTGTTCATACGATTTATAAATGGGAGAGCCCCCCCCCCATGGCTTGGTTATCTGGCTTTGTCAGTTTTAGCGCCATCCTGCCAAACAACATATTTTTTTTCTTTTTCCTTTTAAAGAGAAAGACTTCTCTCCAAACAGTATCAATAACAAGTCTCTAAGAAGGAAGAAACATGAAATAAGAGTTTTTTCTCTTCACTTCTAGCCAGCACTTTTGCTAGATACTTTGTAACTTTGTAACTTTGTAACGTTATAAACTATTCAAACGGATGGACTTTCACTTTCAGCTTTTCTCAAGCCTCAGCCAGTTGCCATTTTAAACTCTCCTTTTTCCTTTCCTCCTTTCACTCTTCTTTAGTTTTAAATGCAGTCTTGGGGTTAGAATACTTGCAGTTTAAGATCCCCGATCCGGATTTCATCCTGCTTATTCAAATAATCTGTTAATTTCGTTAATTGGTCTGGTCCCAGCGCCTAGCTCTGCAAAAAGGCAGAGTTCTCCCGAAGCCCGGAGCAGCGGCGAGTGGAAATAGGGAGCCACAACCTGCTTCATCCCCAAGAGTAAAAAAAAGAACTCTGGGGACTTCGCAGAGGGCTCTACCTGCCCTCGCCAGCTCTATCTCACATTTCCTTTAGGAAATGGAGTTTTTCGAGCCGCTTTCAGATGTAAAGGCAGCTCTTTACGGGCGACGGGGCTGGTGGTCTCAGAGGACCATCTGGCGGCGGCGGAAGCCAGACCGGAAGCCCCGATATTTTTTTCACTTTTGATGACTCAAATATCAAGTAGAAATATAGCTTTAGGAGACGGACAATCATTTCACTGTTACCGAACTGAATGATTTACCATACAAAGTTGTGACTAGGTTTCTTTTGTTCATTTTTCTGGGATTAAAATAATGCAGGATGTGAAGAAAGAGAAAGTAGAAGGTCCTAAATAACTGGACTTCAGCATGAAAAATCCCTTCTCAACCAAGATAAGGTAGAGAATAAATAAGATGGCACATGTTAATAAAGAAAAGGTTAATATGAATAAAAAAGGATTTTGCAATAAATTCTGAGAAAAAGAATACAGGGTTTCAGAACTGGCACTGTTCTTCTTTAGTAATTTTGATTAAACAAAACAACTGCACTTAATAAGTGCATCACCACTTTATATTACTAGTGCATATTAAGTACTTCTGATTCAAAACTGAGAAGTATATGTATAGTAAACTGTCCAAGAAGTCTCTATGAAACTTCACTTTAGTGCAGTGGTTCTCAACCTTAGGGGGCCTCAATGTCGTCACAGAGGGTCTGCAAAGACTTGAAGAAATGGTATGATTTAAATATTAAGTCTTGGGGATCCGTTGCCATGGTCCATGGCCACAAAAGGGGATCTGTGGTGAAGAAAAAGTCAAGAATCACGGCTTTAGTGGATTCCCATTTAACACATTTTAGATGCAACAGATCAGATTTCTAGATTTTGTCCAAAATCACAAATCGCATTGCATCTGAAGTATTATGGACAAAGCATTTTATGTTATTTATGTAATGTTAATACATTACAGAAATGCATTTTATGTACTGTATAATTATATTACATGATCAAATCTGTAAAATAATACATACAATACATAATGTCATACATTAAGGCAAATAATATTTATGTCATTTGCAATAATACATTTTTGTGTTCAATAGGCATTTCAAAGTCACAGACACTCCTTTTCACCAAAACAGTCTGTTAAACTGAGTTTTCTTGTACATAAGCAGTAAATATTATTAGTTTACTTAATATTACAATATTTTTGTGTGATCTTTTAAATATTTCATCATGCACATTTGCATTTCTCAATTTGGCTCCTTTTGGATACATTGTAATTACCTAAATTTCTAGCAACTATGGGTATAGTTGAAAATAATTATTGAGTACCAAGTTGGGGTGAATTGTTATATCACAAACCCCTACATTGTTTCCAAAAATAGATTAGGGTTTTCTTATAAACAACTATTGTTCATTTAATATACATGCAATGCAACCCTAACCCTAACTAAGAAGCAATTTGAGCAGGCTAATTATAGTATCAAAGCATTATCTCTCTGCTGCATTATACCACAGTGGTTTGGTTCATAGGCAAATCCCAGATCCTTCTCTCTTGGGAGAAAGAGGGATAGGAATTTTATTGTTTTCTTTTTTTCAGTTTCAACACAGGAGACTTTTCAGGGATTTCTCACTGGAACTTATTTCACACTATTTGCAAATCAGAAGCCAATGTGAAAATAGTATTAAATTATGAAAGATAATTATGCAAAACTACATAAATTATGCAAAATACAAGCAGGAATCAATATATTGACTACAAAACATGTCAGTTTAAATATAAATTAGAATGTGTATTGTAAGAGACTTACAGAAAAGAAAATGTATTGCAACATAGTATAATTACATTTTCATCCTTCTCTATAAACAAGTCTCTATATTAAGTACATAGATTTTTTTTTGTTAGATGACTTCTATTTTCCAGTAACAGGATTTTTGTTTCTTTAAGCAAGTAACCCTGTTGTCTTGAACAACTTGAATTCGCAGTAGGCTGTTTATACGATACAGAGAAAGCCCATGGCTTTATATTTTATTTTATTTATATTTAATTTAACCATTATTTCACATTACAACACCTATCTAATAACAATATTTTAGTCATATGATTATTTTAATACAGCTAAGAATATAGTACCAAAATAGTAGATAATAAATAATGTCAATGTTTCTCTCTGTATTATTTATTATTCAATAATGTTTGTGACAGAATTGTTTAAAAAGCATGCAATTATTTCTATAAAGGAAAAAAATGAATTTCATTTCATGAAATACAAAATGCAAACAGAAAAACAGAGATGGAATAAATTCACTTTCTCATCTATTATTCTAGAGAAACTTTGTCAATGCTGCTACAGAAGGAAACTTAAAAAAAATGGTTGGACAGAGTCAGGTTTGCATTTGTCTACATTTGTATGCATCTGGATGGTGGGTAGATGTGAGAATATATGTGATGATAAGGAGAATTTAAATAACAAATTTACACCTGAATGAGAAAGACCATATACCATGGGTCAAGACTTGGCCTTCCAATGAATTCTAATTTTATGATATATTTTTGATATAATTGATATTTAATTTAAATAAAATTACATTAAATAAAATTTTCTATTTTAAATTTGATTTCTTGAACAAATCGTTCAACTATAAACATTCTATAGTGATACAGATGAATAATTGTTTAAAAAGAATAAAAAGAAATGATAATTCTAATATTGCCATCATAACATTTAATGTCTCAGACGACTATACAGATTGTGTCCATCAAAGCAGAATCAATATGGAAAGTTGCAGTAAGTGCATAGAGCAGACAGGAAATAATAAATATATCGTATTTTCCGGCATATAAGACGACTTTTTAACACAGGAAAATCACCTCAAAAGTCGGGGGTCGTCTTATACGCCGGGTACCCGAATCTGAGTTGCTGGCGCTGACCAATGATGCTACGGGAGCGCCGACAACATTGAGGGGAAGCTGTGCCGATCTCGTCAAGGCTGCATGCCGCTGAATGCTGGACCTAGCTGATTGCTACGCGGAGCTTCTCCTGCCATCCCAGGCATCCAGGGGGATATTACCGACGCTCCAATTTCCCCAGCTGACCCCCAGTGATGGCAAGCCCCACCTGTCTGGGGAAGTCGGAGCGTTCGTAATATCCCGCTGGATGCCTGGGGGAAGCTCCGCTCAGCAACCAGCTGGTTCCAGCATTGAGTGGCATGCAGCCTTGACGAGATCGGCACAGCTTCCCCTCAATGTTGTCGGCGCTCCCGTAGCATCATCAGTCAGCGCCAGCAACTCAGATTTGGGAAGCTGTGCCGATCTCGTCAAGGCTGCATGCCACTCAATGCTGGAACCAGCTGGTTGCTGAGCGGAGCTTCCCCCAGGCATCCAGGGGGATATTACCGACGCTCCGACTTCCCCAGACAGGTGGGGCTCACCATCACTGGGGGTCAGCTGGGGAAGTCGGAGCGTCGGTAATATCCCCCTGGATGCCTGGGGGAAGCTCTGCTCAGCAACCAGCTGGTTCCAGCATTGAGTGGCATGCAGCCTTGACGAGATCGGCACAGCTTCCCCTCAATGTTGTCGGCGCCAGCAACTCAGATTTGGGAAGCTGTGCGGATCTCGTCAAGCCTGCATGCCACTCAATGCTGGAACCAGCTGGTTGCTACGTGGAGCTTCCCCCAGGCATCCAGGGGGATATTACCGACAATCCGACTTCGCCAGACAGGTGGGGCTCGCCATCACTGGGGGTCAGCTGGGGAAGTCGGAGCGTCGGTAATATCCCCCTGGACGCCTGGGGGAAGCTCCACTCAGCAACCAGCTGGTTCCAGCATTGAGTGGCATGCAGGCTTGACGAGATCCGCACAGCTTCCCCTCAATGTTGTCGGCGCCAGCAACTCAGATTCGGGAAGCTGTGCGGATCTCGTCAAGCCTGCATGCCACTCAATGCTGGAACCAGCTGGTTGCTACACGGAGCTTCCCCCGCCGTCCCAGGCATCCAGGGGGATATTACTGACGCTCTGACTTCCCCAGCTGACCCCCAGTGATGGCGAGCCCTACCTGTCTGGGGAAGTCGGAGCGTCGGTAATATCCCCCTGGATGCCTGGGGGAAGCTCCGCTCAGAAACCAGCTGGTTCCAGCATTGAGTGGCATGCAGGCTTGACGAGATCGGCACAGCTTCCCCTCAATGTTGTCGGCGCCAGCAACTCAGATTCGGGAAGCTGTGCGGATCTCGTCAAGCCTGCATGCCACTCAATGCTGGAACCAGCTGGTTGCTACGTGGAGCTTCCCCTGCCATCCCAGGCATCCAGGGGGATATTACCGACGCTCCAACTTCCCCAGCTGACCCCCAGTGATGGCGAGCCCCACCTGTCTGGAGAAGTCGGAGCGTCGGTAATATCCCCCTGGATGCCTGGGGGAAGCTCTGCTCAGAAACCAGCTGGTTCCAGCATTGAGTGGCATGCAGGCTTGACGAGATCCGCACAGCTTCCCGAATCTGAGTTGCTAGCGCCAACAACATTGAGGGGAAGCTGTGCCGATCTCGTCAAGGCTGTATGCCGCTCAATGCTGGACCCAGCTGGTTTCTGCGCGGAGTTTCACAGCAGAGAGAAGCAGCTGGGTTTTGCTTTCCATTGCAGACACCAGATCGGCCCCCTGCAAGCTCTCGTCTC
This sequence comes from Pantherophis guttatus, assembly GCF_059756535.1. NCBI lineage: Eukaryota > Metazoa > Chordata > Lepidosauria > Squamata > Colubridae > Pantherophis > Pantherophis guttatus. Next base: position 85,571,773 of record NC_142067.1, read on the forward strand.
TGGAGGAGCCCGACCAAAGTTTCCAGTGCCACTTCAGGGAGCGCTCCTCGAAAGATGAGATCTTGCAGGGGGCTGATCTGGCATCCGCAATGGAGAGCAAAATCCAGCTGCTCCCCGGACCAGTCACCATTTACCGCTCCGAGTCCCAAGCATCAGGAGATGAGGGCTGCCTTGTGCCGCAAATATACCAAGGCAGAATCCTGATGCTGCACTTTCAGCAGAGAGATGAGGGCTGCCTTGGCCATCGGCTGGCGCAAATATACCAAGGCGAATGCTCATGCCGCACAAGTTCAAGTAGTGCTTCGCTCCCACACTTCTTCCAGCCCTCAGTCTCTCAGGGAGATGCTTGACTTCCTCTCAGCCCCAAGACACTGGCTGGCCATTGAGATAAGACAGAGAGAGAATGAGAGAGAAAGAGAGAGAATCAGAATGAGACAGAGAGAGAGAGAGACAAAGAATGAAAGAGAGAATGAGAGAGAGAGAATCAGAATGAGACAGAGAGAGAAACAGACAAAGAAAGAGAGAGAATCAAAGAATCAGAGAATGAGAGAGAGAGAGACAAAATGAAAGAGAATCAGAATGAGAGAGAGAAAGTGGGGGGAGAGAAGGGGAGAGAGAAAGAGAGTGGGAGAAAGAGAGAGAAAGAGGGTGGAGAAAGAATGAGAGAAAGAGTGGGAGAGAGAGAGAAAGAGAGAATGAGAGAGTGGGAGAGAGAGAGGGGAGAGAGAGAAAGAGAGAATGAGAAAGAGTGGGAGAGAAAGAAAGAGGGAGAGAGAGAGAGAAAGCGAAAATGAGAGAGAAAGAGTGGGAGACAGAGACAGAGACAGAAAGGAGGGAGAGTGCCTGAAGGACCCCATCCTGTACTGGGAGTCCAGATGATTACATTAACAGTAACAATATTTAATCTTCCTGTATTTTTAAAGCTTTTATATGTTTCCGTCCCCTATTGCAGTGCAGGCTCCAACATGTCGTACTTACTATAGCCTTCAGCACCCATACAAAAAAAATTCATATCCTTGGTTTATGGTTAAGATGCCCAATTTATGGTATTTCAGCCAGAAGTAATTTGCATTATACTGGATAATGCACTTAAGTTCAATTTAAACCTTAAGCAGAATGGCTTGCCTCAAGTCTTTATGACTAAGCATGTTTGCTTTAACCAGGCTTTATGCCAATACTATGTAATTGGAAACTGTTTTTAGTAAAACCTTAAAAGTGTTTTTCCCCCCTCTTTTTTAAGAAAATGGATGAGGAAGGATATAAGTACAGTGTGCTTTGTTGGCTGGGTAAAATCATTATTGTCTGAACCGCGAAATTTAAAATTATGAAGTTGGTGGTCCCTGAGGTCCAAAAGGTTGGGGACCCCTGGCCTAAGACCATCGGAAAACACATATTTTTGATGGTTTTAGGAATAACTTTATCGTTGGGGGTCACCACAACATGAGGAACTGTATTAAAGGGTCGCGGCATTAGGAAGGTTGAGAACCACTGCCTTAGCTGCTTGCCTTGCTTCGCTTGCCTTGCTTCGCTTGCCTGAATCCATTCCATCAGCAAGCAACTCCCTGCCTGCAATCAAGCAGGCAGGGAGTTGTGGACTTCAACTCCAAGAATTCCTCAGCCAGCAAAACAAAGCTGGCTGAGGAATTCTGGGAGTTGAAGTCTACAAGTCTTAAAGTTGCCAAGGTTGGAGACCCCTGTTCTATTGGGTAAGTTTTTTTCCCCTTTGGGAGCTTTAAAAAAAATAGTTAATTGGGGGTTTTTTTAGTTGTTCTTTTTTAGACCTAGCCATTTAAAGTTTAGGAAGTTTTAAATTTAGCTTTCATATAAAAATAAAAATAAAATAAAATAATATTTGTGCAGCTTTCTGAGATTTAGTGTGTTTTTGTAGTGTTTCACTCTAACTACACAAACACACAAAATCTCACAAAGCTGTATGTGGAATTTTGTGTGTGTAAAGTATGAAAAGTTGGATTTTTGGGCTTTTTGTGGCTGTGTGAGGTTCCTGCTTGTTTCAGGGGCCATTTTGGGTCTAGCACAGCTGCTTTTACATTGTGGGTGAGCCAGTTGTGTTGTGTTGTGTTGTGTGTGTGTAAAGTGTGAAAGTTGTTTTTTTGGGGGGGGGGGCTTTTTGTGGCTATGTGAGGTTCCTGCTTGTTGCAGGGGCCATTTTGGGTCTAGCACAGCTGCTTTTACATTGTGGGTGAGCCAGTTGATGTTTTTTTAATTTTTATTTGGTGTGCGTTGGAAGAGGGGTAGTCTTATACGGTGAGTATAGCCCAAACCCTATATTTTAACAGGAAAATTCTGGGGTCTTCTTATACGCCCAGTCGTCTTATACACCGGAAAATACGGTACATTCCATTTATATTGCTACTCCATTTACTTAATCTTCTAGCAGACTATACTACACATATACACTACACAATTTCTAAAGACTATGATGGAAATCTAAAAAAAATGAACTTTTATGCAATTACAGCAAAAAAAAAATGAACTGTCAGGCATGGCTATAAATTATAGCAGTCTGCAGAACAACAATACACACTTTTTGGGAGGAAGGCTGAAGTAATAACTGTAAAAATAAGTACATTTTTTCACTACATATTACAAGTCTTCCCAATATTTGCCCAAATCCTTCACAAAAATGCTACGGTAATTAAGTTTATGAAATCAACATGAGCTGCAAAAGTTCTTGTAAATTGGTGCATTTTGATTTCCATAAGCAACATTAAAATACTTAATATTTGTAGAAAGATAAAATGGTTTACACACATACTGTGTATAATAATACTAGATGCTCTCTAGCATGCATATATTCTAAAAACATCTTTCCAAAGTACTTCTTGAGAGAAAGAATATTATTTGAAGAAACAATAAAGCACATTTAAGTAAGTGAAAACTTAAAACAAAGAACAGTGAAGATTTTTCATGATACAATGTAGAAACATGCTAACATTTACTCTGAATGAAAAATCTATAATTATCAAACATGCTTATAGTATATACTATAAATTGGGCCCAATTTCCCTCTCCAAAATTCAATCAGGAAACTTTTTCAGTCAAGATCAAGCTATCTCTTCTATTTTCTACTGAATTCTTCTTCAAAATCTTAAGAGAGTTGCAGCCAAAGCCAGCATCAATAATGCAGTAGTATAAATAATTGAAAAATTAATAGCTAGTCTAGAATTCCAGAGTATCTACTTAAAGATCTGGAACAAACCCACAGTATCATCAGAATGTAAATGTACAAAGTAATTTATTTGTTTATAAGTAACACAGAACTAATTTATAGCTTGGAGTACTTAAATTTATACGTTTGGAAACCTGGTCCTGTTGACTTCCTATGTACATTATTATTAAGTGCTTCTCTTTGTGAGAGGATTGCTTTAGTAAAATAAATGGAAGAAAACCCCCATGTATGAGATGGTGAGAAGAAAATATGGTAACTGAGTTGAAACTGAAAAAAAACTACTGATGATTAATATAAAGGTTCAGATTGTAGCAATAACAATATGAAATTGACTTATAAATGTGTAAGACAAAGATTTTCTGATTTTTAATAAATTTACAAATTACAATAAGGTTATTCTGTAGAAATCAATGTTTTGGCAAGTACTACATGTGTATTTTTTCTATCCTGTAAATGATTTATTATTTATTTATTTTGTCGCATTTCTATGCCGCCCAACTCCCGAGGGACTCTGGGCAGCTTACAACAGAGAATTAAACAATGCAACAATATCCCATACAAAAGTTAAAAGAAGAGAAGACATTAAAACATTAAAACACATACACTCCAATTTGTGGCCGGGTCTCGCAAGATCACTATAACGAGATCAACGGCCCCAGGCCTGTCGTAATTGTAATTGTAATTGAATTTAATAATTGAATTGAATTGAATTGAATTGAATTGAATTGAATTGAATTTAATTTTTATTTAATTTAATTTAATTTAATTTAATTATTTAATTTAATTTATTTAATAATTTAATTTTATTTAATTAATTAATTAATTAATTAATTAATTAATTAATTTAATAATTTAATTTATTAATTTAATTTAATTTAATTTAATTTAATTTAATTTATTAATTGTAAGGGGTGTTGGTCCTACCTGATCCGCTCCTTCTCGTTGGGTGGAGACAGCAGCCAGTGTGGGTAATCCTCATCCAATCAGCCTGAAGGACTGGGTCTATCCAAAGTTTAAATCCTGCCCTTGTTGCCGGGTAGACCAGCTTTTGGCGAAAAACTAAGGAAAGACTCGGCGTGTGGTCAAGATAAGAGAAATTTAGAGAGAGAAAAACGAGACCAGCCTGGCACAAAAAAACCGGGAGGGTCTGGCTGCTGTCTCCACCCAACGAGAAGGAGCGTATCAGGTAGGACCAACGCCCCTTCTCCATTGTGGGTGGAGACAGCAGCCAGTGTGGGACATACCCAAGTTCACTGTCCCGAAACCTGGGAGGGCCCAGGCTGGTCCGAAATAGCCTCCCCAGCAACAACCCTCTGCAACACCTGCCGACCAAACGCTGCCTCAGCAGAGGCAAATGAGTCAATTTTATAGTGTTTAATAAAGGGAGCTGGAGAGGTCCATGTGGCCGCACGGCAAATCTCCAGCAACAGGGCCTGCGTAGCCCAGGCCGCCAACGTAGCTGCACTGCGTGTAGAGTGGGCAGTCACATGAGGCGGTCGCGGCAGGGAGCAGAAGTCGTAGGCGGAGGCGATGGTTTGCCGGATCCAGCGACCGATAGTTGAAGAAGATACCTTGAGACCCAAAGAAACGGGTAAGAAGGAGACGAACAAGGCTTCTGAACGTCGAAAGGATACAGTGCGTTTAATATAGATGCGAAGGGCACGGCGAACATCCAGAGTGTGCCAACGATGTTCGCAAGGGTGAGAAGGATGAGGGCAGAAATTCGGGAGGATGAGCTCTTGGGACCGATGGAAGACAGAGTTGATTTTCGGCACGAAGGTTGGATCCAGACGGAGGATGACACGATCCAAGTGGAACACGCAAAGGTCCGCCCTGGTGGAGAGAGCAGCCACTTCCGATATGCGACGAGCCGAAGTGATAGCCACCAAGAAGGCGACTTTACACGACAACAAGAGCAGAGACGCTGTTCGTAGGGAGGCCCCATGAGAGACTCCAAGACCAAAGGAAGATCCCAAGTGGGATAGCGGTGTAAAACGGGAGGGGACAAGTTAGTGGCCCCGCGGAGAAAACGTCGAATTAGAGGATGCTGCGCCAAAGACGAGAGGGACCCGCAGGTAAGTACCGAAGAGATGGCTGCAATTTGGCATCTTAGCGTGTTTGGAGAGAGGCCGTCAGCAAAACCTCGTTGTAGGAACACCAGAATGTCCACTATCGAAGGCTGTAGTACAGGTACGCCATTCCTGTCACACCAAGAACAGAAAGACCGCCAGGTGGCAGAATAGATTCTGTTAGTACAAGGCCGACGGGAGGCCTGAATTATATGTATAACATCGTTCGGAATATTAGCCGTGCTCAGAGAGAACCGCTCAACCGCCAAGCGGTCAGATTGAGCCACGGGAGGTCTGGGTGGTTCATTGCCCCTTGATTCAGAGTGTCTGTTGTGATCGGGATGTGCCAGGAGGGAGCGACAGAGAGGGAAACCAAGTCCGCAAACCATGCTCTGCGAGGCCAGTGTGGAGCCAGAAGAATTACCTCCGCCCGTTCGTCCAAGACTTGCGGATCACTCTGGGGAGTAGAGATGTTGGAGGAAAGGCGTATAGAAGACCCTGGGGCCAGGGGACTCGGAGGGCGTTGACAACTTCCGCCTGAGGGGCTGGGAACTGGGTGAAAAAGCGAGGCAACTGTGCATTTGCAGGAGTAGCGAATAGGTCCACGACTGGGGTCCCGAATTGACGGGCCAGAGCCTGGAAGATTTGGGGGTGGAGGCGCCATTCTGCATTGTCCAGCTGTTGTTGGCTCAGCCAGTCCGCCTGAATATTGTCGATGCCCGAGATGTGCTCCGCCTGAAGGGATCCGAGATGCCCAGAGATCGACTTTCAAAGCCACTGACAATAGGGACTTCGACCTGGTACCCCCCCCATTTGTTCAAATGAGCCTTGGCCGTTACATTGTCTGTCAAGACAAGTACATGGGCTCTGGCTAGAAGTTAACGAAACGCCCTGAGGGCCAGGAAGATGGCTTGCAACTCTAGCCAGTTGATTGGACGGTGAGCATCCGTCTCGTTCCACACACCCTGGGCGAGCTGACCCTGACAATGTGCCCCCCAGCCGCGGAGACTGGCATCTGTTGTCACCACTACTCTCTGGGGCTCGAGAAAGAGAGAACCTGCCGAAAGGGCCGGGGACCGCCACCATCAAAGGGATCTGCGAACTGCCGGAGGGAGCAGGATCTGACTGGAAGAAGTGCCTCTGCCCGCCTTCTGAAAAGGTAAAAGAAACCATTGGAGCTCCCGGGCGTGGAGCTGCGCCCAAGGAACAATGGCTATGGCGGAAATCATCTTCCCCAAAAGTTGGAAAAGAATATAAGGGGAGACCTTCCGAGATCCCTCGACTTTAACCACCAACTCCCGCAGGCTAACCTGATGCTCTGGGGAGAGAAAAACTTTACCCTGTAAGGAGTCAATTAGAGCCCCTAAATGAACCAGGGAAGTAGAAGGGATCAGATGGCTCTTTTCCAGGTTAATGGAAAAACCATGGGCAGCTAATGTCCTAAGAGTAAACTGAATATCCCGGGTAGCCTGGAGAGCGGAAGACGACAAAATTAAAATGTCATCTAAATAACAAAGGAGCCTGATCGACGAGAGCCTGAGGTAAGCGACTAAAGCCGCCAACACCTTAGTAAAGGTGCAGGGGGCGGACGAAAGTCCGAAGGGCAAAGCCCGATACTGATAATAAACCCCCCCATAACAGAACTGCAAATAACGTCTGTGGGAAGGGAGAATGGGGATGTGTAAATAGGCCTCAGTCAGATCAATAGAAGAAAGGAGATCGCCCCTCCTAACACCGTCAAGAATAGATTTAAGAGTCTGCATCTTAAATTTCCGATATACCACGTACCGATTTAACCGTTTTAGGTCCAGAATGGGTCTCCACCCCCCCGGAGGATTAGGCACCAGAAAAACTCGAGAATAGAATCCCGTCCCAATTTCGTCAGCAGGGACCAGTTGGATAGCCCTGATAGAAAGGAGATGCTGAACAGCAGAGGCCATAAGAGAAATCGGGCAGCAGACAAAGGTGCTCGGGGGAGGGGAAAGGAATTCAATGGCCAACCCTGATCTTAAGGTAGCCAGGACCCATTCATCCGAAATAGACTTCTCCCAAATGGCAGCGAAGAGGGCCAATCTGCCGCCAATGGGAGGGTCAGAGATGCGACTAGTGACAGCGTCGGTAGGAACGACCTCCTCCCCCTCGAAAGGGCCGTTTGGACATGAAGGGTTTTCCCCAGGACAGCCTATCCTGGGAATCCCGGGACCTCCCAAAATTGTGGAATGGCCGCGGAGGAGGGAAAAAGGCGGAAGAAGTAGAAGGACCCCCACCGTCAGAAGCCCGAGATTGAGGCCTTGCAGGATAAGGTACATAACGGGAATCCCCCCTACGAAAAACAGGAGCCAAAACTTTCTTCTTGTCACGAGTCTTGGTCAAGAAGGGGTCCAAGGCATCCCCAAACAATCGGGCCCCTCCAAACGGAACAGCAGCCAACCGCCATTATGCCTGGCATCCGCCTGCCAGTGGCAGAGCCAGACCAAACGACGAGCAGCCACTGAAGAAGCCAACGACTTTGCTGCAAAACAGGCGGCGCTCAAAGTCAAATCTGCTGAGAACTGGACAGCTGCAATAATCTTATTGAGGTCTTGCTTAATCCGCGCATCATCCGGAGAAAGCTTCTCCTGCAGCTGGCGGAGCCACAGCAAGGTGGTACGATTGAAGAATGAAGCCGTAGAAGATGCCTTGATAGCCCATGCTGCCCCCTGATGGGCCCTCTGGAGGACCAGGTCAGAACGACGCTCCTCAGGCCTCAATCCTTCATCAGGGCCCCCAGGGACATTAGCATTAGGTAAGAGAGAAGCCACGGGCGCATCTACAGAAGGCAGTTGCAATAGCGAGTCCAGGTCAGAAGCGACGTTAAAGTTTTTTCTGTCAATAGACGAGGGCAGGGGAGCCGAGCCAGGAGAAGCCCACTGCCGCTTGACCGTGTCCAAAATTAAAGGCGGAGCAGGAATTGTGGTGACCTGTTTAGCCGGCTCTGCAAACATAGGATCTAGAGTCCCTGGAGGAACTGAAACAGGGGGCTGGACCACTGGAGATGATAGCTGGGCCATGTTAATCGCCTTAAAGAGCAAGGATTTAAATAAGGCCTGCGGGAACAAGCCAGACACCACTAGTTGGTCCGGCGGAAGATCCTCGTCATCAGACAAACCGGAATCCTCAGCATCATCAACATCGGACAAGGTAGACGGTTGAGTGGCCTGAGAGACAGGCGGAGAAGAAGGCTGTCCGGAAGCCATCTGTTCTGTAGAGTGATGTTGCTCAGGAGAGACAGACCTTACCGAACCGGCTCTGCTAGGAAGGAGGGATCTCGCAGCCAAGGATTTCTGCACCGCAGCTTCGATGAGCTGTTGCAACAGGTCAGTAGATAACATGTCAGGTAAGGCAGGAGAAGCAGCAGGCACAGTGATGGTTGCTTCCTGTGTCGTGGTTGGAACTGGAACAACGGTCGGAGTAGAAGATTCAGCACCCCACAGGCCAGAAGTGAAAATTGCCACCAGACAATCTCGAAGTGATAGCTGGTCAGGAGTCACAGGACGGTCATCCTGGTCAATCCCCATATCCGCCACCGCCACTGGTGCCACCCTCGTGGAAGAAGTCCGGTCAGCACATGCCTTATCACAAAGTTTAGTAAGCACTTTATCTTGGCGCTTTTCCACTTTAGAGGAAGTACCGCCATGTTTTTTATGCCCTGTATAATGCCTCTGGGGCGGAGCTAGAGCCACAATAGGGGCCTGGGCAGGCACAGGAGGGGTAACAGATGGGTCATCTGATTGGCCAGTAAAGGAAGCTACGGCCTTGCTGCCATGCTTTGATTTGGAGGCTGCTTTGGGCATGGTGAATTAGACCAGAATAGAGAACGAGGGTGATCAAATGCCAATGGGGGAGCGCAGAAACTCCACAGGGACCCTCAGCACCCAACAGTTCAGTCTAGCAATTGAAAGGGGAGCGCGGAAACTCCACAAAATGGCCGCTGTGTGAGTATATGAAAAACAAAATGGCGGCCGTCAGTAAATGAATTAGGCTAGATAGGGTCCAACTGGATTAGCTTGCCCAAATACACAGCGTTAAATTAAAGGCTTCTCCCAGCGATTTAAAAGCAGGCCTCAGAGGTTTCTCCCAGTGATTTAAGGCAGGGAAGAGTTAAGTCCTTAAAAGTGAAAAATATTGCTCCCAGCTGACAGGCGGTGATAGAAAGGCCCGCCGCGCGGCCGCGCAATCGTGCAGGCTATAGGGGAACACAGGCAGGTCACTGTGGCAGGATCCGGTCTTTAGAGGCAAGGAGGTGGGCGATCTAGGCAGCAATTAACAAAATGGAGCCAGGCAGTCAGAAAACGAAGCCGTACTGCACCCCTGATGAAAACAAAATGGCCGCCACCGTTCAACCGGCGCGAAAAACGGCCTAAATCGAAGGACCAGGGTGCTGGGGCTGATTGAGCCAGGCAGAGTTCCAAAGGGCCCCCAACGATCCCCCTTTAAGCAGGAAAGGGTCAAATCAATAGTCCAGAGAGGCTTCCCACCCCCTTTGCAGAGGAAATACCTTGAGGCAAAGGGGAAACCCCCAGCCTTTCCTTATTTAAGCAGTGCTGGAGTGCGACAATAAGCCATTAGATCTAATTAGTCCTAGAAGGCTGAGATCATATATTTAATATCACAAAAATGCAGAAAAATATTACTACACTGTATTTTCTAGAAATGGTAAAATTCCTCCAATGGACAAAAATGCCTGCCATTTTGACATTTAACTCTCTTTGTTGAAACCCTAACATCTAACACTCTGTTCACAATACTGTCAAATTTAGAAGACTTCTTGACTTCCATAAAGTCTTGTTTATTCTTCCAAAGCACTTATTTTATTTAAATTATTGGGGGGAAATTAATAATTCATGTTGCATTGCAAATAACTGTGATTAATGTAGCAGGTAGAGCGGATCAAAAATGTAGCATGCACGGATTTTTCAATGACAAATATCAAAGATACATTGTTCAGGATATGAATATTTTATGAACAAATGTACAATATATTGTAAATTGGTTTTATGACAGGATATTTTATATTTAGCCACATATTTCTGCCAATGATTGTATTAGTTCCTGTAATAGAATACAAAATCCAAACTTTTGTTGTTTTTTAAAAATTATAATTAGGGTATTTTGCTATAATTAGGCTATAATTACTGTAACAAAAAAAATACAAAGGTAAATCTTATCAAATAGAAGCTGATAATAAGGAAAAATGGAAGTGGCTGCTTTTATGTGTACAGGTAGTCCTCAACGTAAGACCATAATTGAGCCAAAATTTCTGTTGCTAAGTAAAACATTTGTTAAGTGAATTTTGCCCCATTTTATTATCTTTCTTGCCACAATTATTAAATGAATCACTGCAGTTGTTAAATTGGTAACACAGTTCTTAAGTGAATCTGGCTTCCCCGTTGACTTCGCTTGTCAGAAGGTCACAAATTCTGATCACAAGTTCCTGCAACACTGCAACCATCATAAACATGAGTCACTTGTCACATGTCTGAATTATGATCTCGTAACCATGGGGATGCTGCAATAGCTTTAAATGTGAAAAACGGTTATAAGTCCATAACTTTTTTCAGTGCCATTGTAACTTTGAACGGTCACTAAATGAACTATTGTAAGTTGAGGACTACCTGTATTTTGATAATTTCCCAATGATATCAGCATAGCCACTGTCAAGAGATAATATCCTTCTCTAGATAGCTACCAATCTGATTTTGCTTTGGAAGTACTAAGGTTCATAGTGGAAACTTTGAATTAAACTGGCAGTAATTTATTCACCATTGCCAGTGGGTGTGACAGGTGCATTTTTTTCCAATTATATAAAGGTTTCTAAAGTCCATCTTGCCAACCATGTATGAAATCTGATACAATATCTGTACACTAATTGTTTTCCTGCTATTTTATCAACGCTGCATTAATTTTCCCTCTTTGCAATATAATAGATCTTTAAAATCACAACTCATAATAAGCCCCCAAAAGATGGAAAAGAGATTTACAAACTAAAACTGAATAAAAAATTTGAAGAAACATTTAATTAATGCTGCTTATAAAAGTGATCAAACCTTTTAATAAAATTAAGTCACAATAATAACCATTGATTCCTAAATCAGAATAAACAATTAAAAAGAGTTTGCATATGATCTAAAAAAACCTTCTGTTCTTATTTAACAAGTCAGGAAAGAGCTGGTATTAAAACTTTATGTTATGAGAAATGCAGTACAAGTCCATATGTACAATTATAATCCACAAATTATTTTCAAGTTGTATTAAATTATGTATCAGACTTATTTTTCAAATATGCAGCTATTTTTTTTGACATTGATTCATATCCATAGTTAAATTTGTCACTATTCTATAAATGGGATTATATATGATTTACAGTAAAAGACATACAGTATCCTGGCAGCTGTTATCACCTACACAGCCAATTCCATATACAGTACTTTGCAGGAACATAAAGTTTAATGATGTTTAACAGAAAACAGCTGGTGGAAAAGAGAATTCCACATTTTATATTTGTCTCATCCTATAGTAAATCACCTTCCAGAACTACTGACCTTCATAATTTTGCCACCAAATATGAAAGAATCATGCAATCTGATGTTTACAATCAATCTTCTTGTATCCTGATATTGGTGCAATAAAGTATATGAAAGGTCTTCTTTCATTCATTCCCATCAGAATCTATAACTAGAATATAATTCACCCAAAATCATACAGTATATAGGTGATATTCTTCCAAGGACATCCAGTTCCAACAAAACTTAATTACAGAATCACTTCAAGTGAGCTGGTACTGGTTCATTTGCTTCCCCAGAATCATTCTGGATCCTAAAATTATGGAACAATGTCAGTATGAAATGTTTCCATGATGCAATTGCTGCTGTATATGAAAACTGAAAAAAAATGCTAAGGTCAAAAATCTTGCAGGAGAGGCAGAATATGATTTACTGTTCTTGTCTCAATGGTCTGAAACAGAGTTGCTTCTTGTCTTTTTTAATTTTTGTAGTAAAGACAGACAACAAAAGGTAATATGGACAACATATAGGCTCCAACTCATACATTTATCAATATCCCCAAATCTGAAAAATAGCCGATTTGGGATTTGAGCTCTAGAGAGAGAGAACAGTAAAAACGGTAAAACAGTAAAAACAGAATAGATGAATTATTTCCCCATTCTCACACTTAAAATTACAGCGAAACCTTAACTGCCCAAGCCTTTCAACTCTGACCTGTGATGTTACCATTATTCCAATAAGTTCATCTGAACTCCTCCAGTTGCTCAGGAGAGAAACTGCAACCCTTCACATGCACTTTAATAAATATTTAATAAACCATTAATAGCTCCATCTTCCTTCTCAATTCCTCCATGAGGAAAATTTCCAAAGATAATATTTCTGGAAGATTGTTCCTCTAATTTTAATCAGAAGAAAAGTGTCCTTTGGAATACATACAGTGGAAATTTGTTACAAATAATAAAGACATGCTTGCAAATAAAGCTCCTTTTTTTCCTCAAAACTGCAAGCCACATACATGGAAACAATTACTTTTGAGGATACAGGATAAGAGGGTTTCAAAAAAAGAGAAAGGACAATTCAGTGTTTTAAATGACAGCTCAGTTTATTAATATCTATTTATATATGGGCAATAATGTAACATTTTGGCATATAAGATGCCAACATAAATATTACCTGATTGAAATACATATATTATATCATATTTTTCTTTGAACCTATGAATGGTGTGACCTTTCTAGCATGGTGGTTTGTTTGCAGGGAAGGTCCTAAAATTTTGTAGATTGATTGTTTTTTTCTCTTTATTAATTAGCCTCATCTATTCATTGGGCACAGAATCATTATTCTTCTACCACAGTTAAGTTACACCATTAGTAAAACACGGATTGAATTTGTGGGTAGTTCTTATATCTGGCTAAATGAGGTTCATTCTGTTTTGAGAAGGATTCCAAATCTTCTTAAACAGTCAAGTGTGTACTTTAGGGCCTCTTGTATCTAATGTTTGCACTGAAGGCACAAGTGTCAGGATGGTAGAATACCTTATATCAACAACAATCACCCTGCTTGGACAATAGACTTGCATGCTAGAGACATCATACTTGATCTCTTTGAAAACGTTTCAGAAACTTTAATTAGGCCAAAGGAGAGAATGCAAAGTGCTAACTAGTGATGTGATCACTCCTTTCAGTGCTTGCTATCAGCACTGATGCCAGTCCATTTGCTGTTCAATTCCAAATGGAGGAATTAACTACCAAGTGTTATCTGAATTGGATGGTTACCAGAGAAAGGATATAGGGGGTGAGAGTACATTGTGCTTGATAACAAAATGAACAGTAAATTAAAACTTTGTACTCTTTTCAGAAGCTCCTAATTTATATATAATATACCACTGAAAGCTGCCAAAAATTATATTTCTTTGGATTCGTAAAATTCTTGCCCATACCCATCTATAACAAGTTAGACATATTCTAGAGACAGAAGTTTCCTGATGATGGGTTCCAGCAATGTCCAAAAGCTTGGAAGAATAGCAATAGTACTTAGACTTATATACCACTTCACATTGCTTTACAGCCCTCTATAAGCAGTTTACAGACATCTTTGGTCCTCGTGACCAACCCAGACTGGATCTTGCAACATTATTCTGGGACATGTGTATTTACCTTCATTTGCAACATATTATTACTGAACATTTTCAAGAGAAAGTTTTCCTATTGGCAGTCAAGTGGACTTACGCATTTTGACTTTAATTATAATTATTATTCTAGGACTTGACGACTGTTAAGAAAGCTAAGTAAGGTTAAAACATAACTGGTAAAAATGGCAGGAAATCCCAGAGTTCAGAATTAGATTGAATGTGGGGAGAAAAAAAAATGTGCAAAAGGCAGTATAAATAACATCTATACCAGTGGTCCCCAACCCCCGGTCCGTGGACCGGTGCCGGGCCGTGGAGTACCTGGCACCGGGCCGCGCAGCGGCCGGGGGACATGAACGCTGCAGCGCAAAGGCTCCTGGGCCGTGCGCAAAAGCTCCTGGGCCGTGCGCAATGGGCCGTGCGCAAAAGCTCCTGGGCCGTGCCCCCACCCCTGCGCGCGCTCAGCGGGCCGCGGCGATAAAAAGGTTGGGGACCACTGATCTATACTATTGTCAAGAAAACATTGTGGATGTGTCCATGGATGTGTCATCTGAACTCAAGATTTATTCATGTGAGATTATTTACTTTTTTATCCACTGCATATATAATTTTTGCTGAGCCTGACAGAACAAAGCATAACCATATACCCAAATGTCAAAATATAATTGAATAATTAAACATTTCAACTGGTTAAAAAAAGATATTTCACTGATTTAATTAGATCATTTGGGATTACTACTCTACTAAAAATATTTGGTTGTGTCAGCTGTGGACTGTTTTAGTTCTTAAGTAATCAATTTCACTGAAATTCAGAGTTCAAGTTGTTCCTATAAGAATACTATAAGAATTTATAATACTTATATTTGCTACCCACCTGCTATTAATAAATATCTTTCATAATTTCATATTTTATCTTGCATCACACAAATGATTATGAACTATTTTCCAAACTAAGCAATTAGAGAAAAATATATAAGAAAAATTGGTGCACATACATAATTTCAAGCAAATAATATACTATAATACTTAGGAATAAACAGCATTACTGATTTCTATTTTCAGATAATTCAGCTGTCATTCATTAATCTTGTCTGGAGGTGGGGGGAATATCTACAAACTAAAAAAAATCTCTTTTATTCTGAAAAGTCCTGAAAAAATGAGGGTGGTAGAGCATGTTTATCAGATATTAACAGTCTTTTGCATGTGTGCTTGTTTGTATGTGTGCAGCAAAGAGAATGTATAGTTGTAAATTTCTGAGTAATGATGTTTTCTATATTCTTCTAGAAAGTCTTAACCTTGAAATTTAATATAGCTACTGTACATTAAATGGTTATCTTTGGGAATGCTTGCCCCGCTGAACTCAACAAAACAGAGAGGATGCTTTTATAGAAAATTATTGTTCATAGCTGCAAAGCACTGCTTGCCTGTTTAGAACAAATTGTCAATCTGAAGATTATGCAAAAGAATTAATTTAATTTAAAATACAATTTAGTTTGTAAAATCAAGATGGACTATTCTGTAGTCTACATGATTGTGCAGATACCTAGTTTTCAAGGACAAAATGTGATTTGCAGCATGCATGACTACATACATAGTATCTATCAGGAACAAGCATATTTTCCCAGAATCATGTATTGGCTGGGGTGGACAGCTGTAGGAGCCCTAGAAATCTGGAGCTGCTTTCAGCTCCATAGTCCCCAACAGGTGCTATGTGTATCCATACCCATTCCAAATTACATTTTGCTTTCAATTCTGAATCTCTGCACAACCCAATTCTCTGACCTTCTAGAAATCTAATGCCATGAAGTTATTAGCCCCAAACTATCTTTTGAGTCAATATGGAATATGAGAAGTTGTAAAGGTTAATCTGAACACTTTCCACTTAAAAAGTAAGCTTTATTTTGTAAACAGAAGCTTCCCTGAACACTGCCATATTAATGCATTTCTGAACTTGCTATTTTGTCACTATAATAAAAATATCAGACATTTTGTTCAACATTTAAATATAGCAGCAAATTATCTAATAATCTGAAAAATAAATCTAATTCTTTAAATTATTACTATTTTTGAGTAGCATGGACTGGTAAGAGAAATTCACTGTTTAGAAATTAATACTATGTACCTCAACAACAGCTAAACTTCGTATGTGTTATTCATAAATAAGAGGTATAAGATGGAGATAATTTAAGGGATTCAATCATTGACCATTTCTGTATTTTTGTAGTCAGCAATTTCAAGCAACTATGAATACTTTTTCTGAACTCTTTCCACTTTCCTCTGTCCTGAATTGCATAAATGCAATTGCAATTCAGCAGACAGGAAATGGAAGACATAACCATTTACTGTATAATCAGCTTTGATTATGCACTGGGTATTGTCATATTACATACAAATCACTTCATCCACTTTACATCAGAGAAGTAAAGTACATAATTATTGAGTATTAATCAATAATTAATCATTTCTACATAAGTAAGATATAAGACAAAAAAGCACTGTTTTGAAAATAGCCAGATTTGGAATTATGCTTCCCCTTCTGAGTTTCAATCAGTCAAATAAGTAGTCAGAAAGTGCATATTTATTTCTGAGAGATGACAATTTTATGGACCCCATACAGACACGGAGCTAATAAAAACATACAAGAAGAAGGGTAGAAGTGTCACTAATAATTTGTAGGGTATATATACCCCCAACTAGGGGTGCGGGATCGCGCGCATGTGCAAATTGCCTATGACAACATCTGGGGTGGTGGGTGGAGCCTCCCGCCAGTTTTACTACCGGTTCTTGTGAACCGGTCCGAACCTGGGGCAACCCACCACTGTCCCCAACTTGTAATTTCCAGAATTCAGCAAGCATGAACAATAGAAAAATTTGTGAATTGTAATGCCAACACATTTTGAGAGCACCATCTTTAGGAAAGTTACTGCACATATAAAAATGAAATACAAATGCCAACACATCCTAAGTAAAAAAAGCAATAAAATATAATCAATGTGTTACATATTTTAACTCACTTCCTAAAACTTGGTAAAAAAAGGCAAATATTCTAAAAATAACTCCTAACCCTGGTTGTGACTATTATATTAATTATGACTTACTCCAATGTGATATTTGCCACTATTGCATTACTCCATTATCCACTACTATATCTAGGTAAAGAATATTTGCTGCTGATGTAATTTATTTGTTTATTGAATTTATATGCATTTATATGCCAGTGCAATTTAAAACACATCTTCCACCTGCTGTCTTTTCTTACAGGGATATGAACAATATTAGGTACTTTCTAGTTTTTTTAATCTATCATACTACATTTGTGCATGAAAAAAGGGAATGATTACCACTAGGAATAGGAAAAGCAGAGGTCAACTTCATTCTCCCCTACATGCTGTTTGTTTTCCATGAAGGCTTTCTATGATTTATCATGTTATATCTATCTATGAACAATGGTTTATTTATTAATTTTAAAAGGACTATGAGAACTTACATTAATGTAGCTGGGTATATAGGAAGTTTAGTTTCGGCATTTCTAGTTAAAACTCAATAAATCTGAGAAAAAGTGATACCTGAGACTTTGAAAGCCTTTGCCCATTGAAATGGGTAGTAATGACTATATGAATAGTGGCTTGGGTCAGCACTAAACTTAAGAAGTTCATTTTCCACTGATAACTCTTAAAAAGGAGAGTGGAGAGGGAGAGAGAGTGAGAGGGAGGGAGAGAATGTTCTGTTTCTTGTCCTATTGGATCTTTCAGCATCATTCAATACTATCAGTCGTTGTATCTTGGATGATTCCATCAAAGGATAGGATAGGCTGGCAATTCTAAAGTAGGAAGCAACAAAATTGTTATTTCTCATCTGCTACATGATACATAGTATGAAATTTGCCTTGATTGGATTCCCATACAGATAGGATAGGATAGGATAGGATAGGATAGGATAGGATAGGATAGGATAGGATAGGATAGGATAGGATAGGATAGGACAGGACAGGACAGAACAGAACAGAACAGAATAGAATTTTTTATTGGCCAAGTGTGATTGGACACACAAGGAATTTGTCTTGGTGCATATGCTCTCAATGTATATAAAAGAAAAGACACATTTGTCAAGAATCATAAGGTATAACACTTAATGATAGTCATAGGGTACAAATAAGCAATAAGGAAACAATCAATATCAATATAAGTTGTAAGGATACAAGCAACATATCAAATATCAAAGCTCTCTGGATCTAAATGAGTTTTGATTTTGCATCTTCAATCATATATAGATGTGTGTTTAATCTTAAATTATCAACCTTTTTTAAGAAGTACAATGGGAATTGTACAATACAAAACCATGGGAACCAGGTTATAGATTAAGATGAAATAAAAATTAGGCTACTATAGCTTATTTAATATAGTATGATTAAAACTCTTTCTTAACAGAGTGCAAGCTCATTCAAATCTTTTTTTCCCCTTCATATCCTGAAGTGTATTTCCCAGAATCAGTAATAAATCCAACTTGGCTGAAATCATCTTCTATTTATTTTGCAGTATTTACTCCCTTTAGATAGCAAAGTCTCAGTTCATAGTTGAAGTTTAGAAGTTGAAGTTTAGATGATCATTATCAATATATTGATAGCATCTACTTTCTAACCTAAAAAGACTCATTTTAAATTGCTGAATGATAGAAAATTCAAAATATAAATCTTCCCAGAACAGAACCCAAGAAGTGAAGCCGGAATGGGAGGATTCAACACCACTAACTTGATGTGGCCATCAAGGCTGGGGGCAACTTTCTCGCCACAGCTAAGTGCTCACTGCCAACTTGCTGCCTTTGCAGGACAGTTCAACATTGAAAATTCACTGCAGGGATAACTCACTGTGAGTGCTGGATGGAGAGCCAGGTGGGTGGATGGTGAGTAGGCTATCAAAGGGGGGTGGTTATGGGGAGGGCTGTGCTGGATGGGAAGCGAGTGGGGGTGTGGTGTCAAATTGGGAATCCCACACTGCCATGCAATTTTTTTTAAAGCCATATTGCTTAATGTTTGAGGGTGTCTTGCTCTGAAATAAGGCCAGCTTTGGGAAGCAATGGGGTGGGATGTCAACAAGATGTGTGATTTCATGATGTTTCTGGTCATGTGCAGAGTGCTTTCATGGTATTTCTGGTCATGTGCAGAGTGTGTTTGGATGTAGAGTGACAGCAATGTTCCCCCCAAAGCCGACTATGCTATGGAAAGAGTAATGCTGAGAAGAGGGGTTTTTTTCAGTTTGGACTTCAAACTTTCATCAGACCCACAGCTAAATGCAGCTGCAAACTTTGTAATCTGCCTGATGGGTGAGGATTTGAATGCAACTCAAAACAAGCCTTTTTAGTTTTTAAAAAAGCTGACACTGCCTTCCAAAGCTGCCCTCATTTTCAGAGCAAGACACCCTCAAACATTAAATGTGACTTTACAAATGTGAAAAACAGTGGGGACTTCCCATTTTGACATCCCACCCCCATTCGTTTCCCATCCAGCACAGCCCCGCCCATCACCATTCAACTTCACTTGCCCACCCACCCAGCTCTCCATCCAGCGCCCACAGCGAGTTGTCCCTGCAATGAATTTCACGACAAATTACTTCTAAACTAAAATCCTATGGCATTTCTGGACTCCTACATAAATGGATAGCTACCTTCCTGTCAAACAGACAAGTGGTCAAAATAGGAAGCGCTCTATCAAATCCTGTACATGTTAATAGTGGTCTTCCCCAAGGCAGTGTTTTAGGTCCAACACTCTTCATACTTTACATAAATGACCTTTGCAATCATATTAAAAGCAACTGTGTTCTCTTCACTGATGATGTTAAACTATTCAGCACCACCGACAATGCAATTACCCTTCAAAAAGACCTTGACTATGTGTCAGATTGGTCTAACAAGTGGCAATTTCAAATCTCAACCAACAAATGCTCTGTCTTGCACATTGGCAAAAAAAATAAAAATAAAATCAAAACATAAAGTACGAATTAGATGATTCTCACTCTATCAAGGACCTTGGAGTACTCATTTCTAAAGATCTAAGTGCCAGAGCCCACTTTAACAACATTGCCAAAAAGGCATTAAGAGTTGTTAACCTAATCTTGCATAGCTTCTTCTCTGGTAATATTGTACTTGTCAGCGTTCTGGGCCCCTAGTTGTTGGGGGCCAAACGCACTACGAAGTGCAGCAGATTCTTGATTCAAGATGGCACAGGGGGCGCCTTCAGTACTTAATTAAATGGAAGGGTTACCCATTGTCAGAGGCTTCCTGGGTGAAGAGCGCAAACATCCAAGCTGATCGCCTTATAGCAAAATTCCATGCAGACCACCCGGGAAAGCCGGGAGGGGGGGGTGCACAGCCAGGGAGGGGCTGATGAGACTAATCTTGTTGTGTTTTCCCTATGGGATAGGTGATGTTGCAGAAGTGAAGGGAGAGAGGCCGGATGTCAGCGTTCCAAATTAGGCTTTCTTCCAGCGCTGACATAACAAGTTGAAGCAGAAAGAGCGGAAGCTTGATTTATTGCTGAGATGAACTTTTACCTAGTTTTGTATATACAGATAGGGTTTCCTGGGAGACGAGGGTGGGGGCTGCATTCCTGTGAAAAGAACGTGCCGGGATGTAGAGATGGATCTGTATGATGGCCAATGGGACGTGGGGGCTGGAGAGCGGAAGAGGAGGGGGTTGGAAGGAGGGGCCAGTTTGGCTGCAATTTTGAGTCAGAAATGTCGGATTCTGCTATGCTTAAAAATAAAATGTTTCATTAGACAGCTTGCGCTTGAGAATGAAGTTTATTCAAGATAGCACCGAAACCTGACAGAACTACTAACTAGAGCATACAAAACATTTGCTAAACCAATTCTTGAATAAAACTCATCTGTCTGAAACCCGCACTGCATATCGGACATAAATACAATCGAGAGAGTCTAGAGATATTTTACGAGAAGAGTCCTCTGTTCCTCTACCTGCAATAAAATACCTTATGCTACCAGACTTTAAATTGGGCTTAGACAACTTAGAACTACGCCGGCTTCAGTCTCACCTAAGCATAGTACATAAAATTATCTGCC
Source organism: Pantherophis guttatus (assembly GCF_059756535.1). Lineage (NCBI taxonomy): Eukaryota > Metazoa > Chordata > Lepidosauria > Squamata > Colubridae > Pantherophis > Pantherophis guttatus. Next base: position 85,592,775 of record NC_142067.1, read on the forward strand.
ACAATGTCCTACCTGTCAATGACTACCCAACCCAACAATACACGAGCAAATAACAGATATAAACTCAAGGTAAAATGCTCCAAACTCAATCATAAACCAATCCATTACCCTCTACATAGAGACAAACTTCCTACTCTCTAATAAGCAGTTTTGCTTCAGAAAAAATTTGTCCTGCAATCTGCAACTCTTACACTGCAAAAAGATATGGACTTCACAACTTGACCAGGGTAAAGCAATAGACGCAATTTACATGGACTTCTGTAAAGCCTTTGATTCAGTGGTACATGACAAACTACTTCTAAAACTAAAATTTATGGCATTTCCGGATCCCTGCATAGTGGATAGCTGCATTCCTATCAAACAGGCAACAAGTAGTCAAAATAGGGAACGCCCTATCAAACCCTGCACTTGTTAACAGCTGTGTCCTCCAAGGCAGTATTTTAGGACCCACACTCTTTATACTTTACATAAATGACCTTTGTGATCGTATTATAAGCAACTGCATTCTCTTCGCTGATGATGTAAAACTATTCAACACCACTGACAATGCTGCTACCCTACAAAGAGATCTTGACTAGGTGTCAGAATGGTGAAACAATTGGCAACTCCAAATCTCAACCAACAAATGCTCTGTCTTATACATTGGCAAAAAAATCAGAATACAAAATTCAAGCTGGATATGACCTCGTAGACGACCCTCACTCTGTCAAGGATCTTGGAGTACTCATCTCTAATGATCTAAGTGCCAGAGCTCACTGTAACAACATTGCCAAAAAGGCATTAAGAGTTGTAAACCTAAACTTGCGTAGCTTTTTCTCCGGTAATATTTTAATGCAAACTGGGGCATAAAAATTTTTGCTAGACCAATTCTTGAATACATCTCATCTGTCTGGAACCCGCACTGCATATTGGACATTAATTCAATTGAACGAGTCTAGAGATATTTCACGAGAAGAGTCCTCCACTCCTCTGCTCGCAACAGAATGCCACCAGACTTGAGATTTTGGGCTTAGACAACTTAGAACTTTGCCACCTTCAGTCTGATCTAAGCACAGTACATAAGATTATCTGCTACAATATCCTACCTGTCAATGACTACTTCAGCTTCAATCATAACAATACACAAGCACACATTAGACACAAACTTAAGGTAAAAGTTAAGCTCCAAACTTCATTGCAGAAAATACAACTTCAGCAACAGAGTGGTCAATGCCTGCAATGCACTACCTGACTCGGTGGTTTCTTCCCCAACCCCCCCAAATTTTAACCTTAGACTGTCTACTTTCGATCTGACCCCATTCCTTAGAGGTCTTTAAGGGAAGTGCATAAGTGCACCAGTGTGCCTATGGTCCCTGACCTAATGTTCCCTTTTATTCATATCCATTTCATGTATTCATAATCATGTTTATACAGTACCTAAACCTGTCATCTAATACATGCTTGATGAAATTTTTAAAAAAAGTTCTCAGATTGTTTTGGCACCAAGTCTCAGGTGTCTTTTATAAGTAAGAAGAGAAGGCAAAAATTATTTATTTATTTATTTATTTATTTATTTATTTATTTATTATCTATTTATTTATTTATTTATTGAATTTCTATACTGCCCTTCTCCCGAAGGAATCAGGGCGGTGAACAGATTAAGATTTCATATACATATAATAATTTATTTATTTTTTATAAACAGTAAATAATAAATTGAATCAATTTGGTGTATCTGCTAAGACCTTGGCATAGAATTTAGATGTTTATGCTAGCCCTGCTTGTTGAAATGGACGTTGACTTACCTGAACGTCCATTTTCTGGGTGCTGCGGATACACTCCATAGCTGGGGACCAATCCTCTTTTCTGTCAGCAACTGAGAGAACAGTTAAATCAATCTCCTACCTCACTCTGTGCTCTAGCCACACCCCCTTTACCCTAGATCCCTCAGTCTTGAACGAAGGTGCGGCACAGAACTCTGGGTACAACACAATTTTATTAACAACTCAAGAACCAAACAAACAACTATGAACAACACAGAGCAGGCAGCCAAATACAAATGGGAGGGAATGGAGTGTATCCGCAGCACCCAGAAAATGGACGTTCAGGTAAGTCAACGTCCATTTTCCAGTGTGCTGCGTCTACACTCCATAGCTGGGACATACCCAAGCCTAAACCCCAGGGATGGGATGCTGACTGCTCTCAGTAGAAGACTCAGCAACAACACTCTGTAAAACACGCCTTCCAAAAGACGCTTTCGCCGAAGCGAAGGCATCAATCCTATAATGTCTGATGAAAGGAGACAACGAAATCCAAGTAGCGGCCCTACAAATGTCTAATTCAGAGGCCTGCGTCGCCCAAGCAGCCGAAGCGGCCACACTTCTGGTCGAATGAGGTAAAATCCTAGCCGGAACCGGGAGTGCCTGGTGTTCATAAGCTGAAGATATGCAAGCCTTTATCCATCGACCCACCGTCGACAATGAAACTTTCTGGCCCATAGAGGCAGGATAGAACGAAACCAGAAGAGCCTCCGTCTTTCGAAAGGACGCAGTCCGGCGAATATAGCAACGTAAGGCTCTCCGAACATCAAGCGTGTGCCAAAGAACCTCGCGATGATGTCTGGGGTCAGGACAGAAGTCCGGCAAAACCAACTCTTGGGAACGATGAAACCACGAATTAACCTTCGGCGTAAATGCAGGGTCGAGACGAAGTACCACCCTATCAGAATGAAAGATGCACAAGTCTTTCTGAACAGACAACGCTGCCAGTTCTGAGATCCGGCGTGCCGACGTGATTCACCACCTTGAAAGAAAGAAACTTGAGCGACATGGACCCCAGGGATTCAAATGGTGGAACCGTCAAAGCTCTTAATACGAGAGGCAAGTCCCAAGATGGATAGCGATGAACCGTGGGAGGGTTCAAATTATTGGCCCCATGAAGAAACCCCCGGACCCATGGGTGGTGAGACAAAGATTGATACGGAGGACAGGAGATGACTGTGGAAAGAGCGGCCACCTGCCGACGTAATGTGGCTGGAGAAAGACCTTTGTCCAGCCCCGCCTGCAGAAAGTCCAGCACATCCTGTATGACCGCCGAAGTCGGATCCACATGTTGAGCCGCTGCCCAACAGCAAAACACTCTCCACGATGCCTCGTAGATCCGGGTAGTAGAAGGCCGCCGGGATGCCTGGATCGTGCCAATCACTTTGTTAGACAGTCGATCTTTCCTCAAGATGACCCTTTCAAATGCCACACGGCCAACTGGAGCCATTGAGGCTCTGGATGGGAAATGACCCCTTGGCACAATGCGATCCGATGAGGCGGAATCACCCACAGACTGCTGATCGAGAATTCCAGAGGTCGGCAAACCATGGTCGGCGCGGCCAATTGGGAGCAACCAGCACCAACTCTGCCCGTTCTGCCACCATCTTTCTGACCACTTGTTGAATCAGGGCGACTGGAGGAAAGGCATACAGCAGACCTGTCGGCCAATGGCATCTCAGAGCGTCCACTCCTTCTGCCAAGAGACTCGGATAGCGGGACATGAACTGAGGAAGCTGGGCGTTGGCGGGACTGGCGAACAGGTCGATCACTGGATTCCCGAACCTGAGTACTAGCTCCCGGAACAGCCTCGGATGCAACTGCCATTCGGCCGGGTCGATCAGCTCCCTGCTGAGCCAGTCCGCTTGAACATTTGCTGACCCTGAAATATGGTCCGCCCAGACCGACAACAGGTGGCGCTCCGCCCAGCTGAACAGTTTCTCCGACTTGAGCATCAAGGCATGGGACCTCGTGCCCCCCTCCCTGTTCACATGGGCCTTTGCCGATGTATTGTCCATGAGGACTAGAACGTGACGCCCCCGCACTACGGGTTTGAAGTGAAGGCGTGCGAGCCGAATTGCCCAAAGTTCGAGGAGGTTGATGCTGTGGCAATGTTCCAAAGGAGCCCACCTGCCTTGAGCAACTTGGTTCGCAAGGTGAGCCCCCCAACCGTGCAGACTGGCATCGGTGGTGATCACGACCTGGTCCAGATCCAGAAAATGGCAGCCCCGATGAATGGCCTGCGACTTCCACCAAAGCAGCGACAGACGGACTTGTGGCAGCACAAACACCTTCCGTGACGTGTTGGCGGAGCCCGTCCTCTGGAAGGGGAGAAGCATCCATTGTAACGGACGGGAATCCCTGCGTGCCCAAGGAACTATGTGGAAGAATGACACAAGTTTCCCTAGCAAGCGAAAGAGCGTCAACAAGGGCACCAACCTTAGGGTCAGGATTTGGTTGAGTAAGGTTGTGATGTTCTCGATTCTCTCCGGAGACAGAAACACCTGACCTCTCGTCGAGTCTATCACGGACCTGAGGTGTAGGATGGATGTGGACGGAACTAGATGGCTCTTGTCCGTGTTTATGGAGAACCCGTGCGCTCGGAAGGCAGAGAGCACCAGCTTCAGGTCATGAGCTGCTCGACTCCGGGTAGAAGACAGAACCAGAATGTCGTCGAGGTAACACAAAACTCGTACAGGAATCGAATGGAGGGTTGCGGCCACCACTGCCACCAGCTTGGTGAAAGTTCTGGGCGCAGAGGAAAGTCCGAAGGGCATGGCACAATACTGGTAATGCTTGCCGGCAAATTCGAACCGCAGATATTGATGATGTGATGGATGAACCGGCACGTGAAGATAGGCTCACAGAGATCCACCGACTGCATGAGATCTCCCTGGCGCACCGAGGACAGGATCGATCGAAGAGAATGCATTTTGAAGCAGCAATAGCGAACCGCTTGATTCAGCTGCTTCAGGTTGAGGATACCCCTTACTCTCCCGGAATTCTTGGGTACTAGAAACAGGACCGAGTAAAACCCGGACCGCTGCTGGTCCAATGGAACCTGTTCTATGGCGTTGATGTCTAAGAGATGCACGATCTCCACCAGCATAAGACGATGTTATTCCGATGAATGTTGTATGGGGCACTTGACAAAGCGCTTTGGGGGCCGATCTATAAACTCGATCAGGAGCCCTTCGGAAACCGTGCGATGTACCCAATTGTCCGAGGTCGTCAGGGTCCACTGTTGTCGGAAAGCCCGGAGGCGACCCCCCACCGGGCCTTCCCACGGCGAGTCATTTGCCCTCCTGAAATGGTCTGGAACCGGCCCCACGTTAAGGACATTTTGAGGGGACCTGTGGTCTTCCCCGGTCCCGAAAACGTTGCCTGTCTGAGGCGCGGTCCAACGGCTGGAAGGACTGCCAGTAGGTTGAGGACCGCCCGGGTCCAGAGTAGAGCCGAAAGGGCTGACGTTGGGAATAAGGCATATAACACCTGTCCTGTTTACGAAAGGTCGATGGTAAGATCTTTCATTTATCTTTGTCCTCCACAAGGAGCGGGTCTAGAGCGGCCCCAAATAAATTAGGTCCCTTGTACGGGGCCGAAGCCAGTTTCCATTTAGTTTTAACATCCGCCTTCCAGGGGCAAAGCCAGAACAGTCGCCGTGATGTTATAGACGAAGCACGTGCCCGAGAAGTAAACTTGACAGAATTCAGCGATGCGTCTGCTGAGTACTCCGTAGCAGCAATAATTTTGTTGACATCTTGGTGTAAATGGGTCTCCTCCGGAGGCAGCTGTTCCTGAAGCTGACGTAACCAAATCAATGAAGCACAATTGAAGAAAGAAGTAGCCATGGCAGTCCTGACTGCCCAGGCCCCCGCTTGATGTGACTTACGAAAGGCCAACTCAGTACGTCTGTCCTCAGATTTCAGCCCATCCAACGGATCAGATGATATCACAGATTGGGTGGTGAGGCTTGCCACAGGAGCATCTACAGTTGGTAAGTCCACCAGCGCGTCCAACTCAGGTGCAGAGCAATACAATTTCTTGTCTTGATTGCTAGGTGCAGTGAGAGACCCCGGCTGGCCCATGGTGCTTGCAGCAGATCTGAAAACAGCTGGGGACACAGGATAAAGTCCTTTTCCTGCTTAGCTTGCTTGAACAGGGCATCATGCGGACCCGCCCCGGCTGGGGAGCAGGGAGTTGAGCCCCCACCAAACCCAAGTTAGTTGTCAAACGCGCCTTATGTAGGAGGGACTTAAACAAGGATGGACGAAACAGGCCCGTAAATGCCGGAGTATCAGGCAACAAGCCCTCATCCTCCGAGAACTCGAGATCTTCAGGGTACCCTTCCTCATGCTCAAACTCTTCTGACGAATCAGATTCCCGTCGAAGGGATGAACGAGACCTGTGAGTCCACGACACATGCGCTGCCACCTGATGTACCACCGGCGCAGGCTCTTGAGCAGCGTGATGGGCCCCCGCCGCCATGATGGTGGCTAAAGCCGTGGACAGCATCGCCTGAAAATCGACCTGCGAGCTCATTGGGGCCGGTTCAGTTGAACGTAGGCCCGTAGCTGTAGGAGTGAAGGTGGCTGATGGGCCCTGTCTGGCCGGCGACCAAAAGGAATCCGCCCCAGCAGCTGAGACATCTGGCATAGATTGTGACACCTGCCTAGACAAAGCCAATGGTTTAAGAGGAGCATAACCAGCCAGTGAATGCTCACGAATAGGGGATGTTGGCTGAGTCAAACTCTGATCCTGGGTGCTCAGCGAGGCAGCCGCCTGTCTGGCCTTCTCATATTGCTTCTTGAAGGCCTTGTGGCGACGGAGGGCATCCTTGTCACCCGCTGCGGGGTTTTTGGAATGGTGTGACTTATGACTTGAAGAGGCAGAATGTTTGTCCTTCTTCTTTTTCTTATGAGACATGGAAGACCTAACAGGGCTGGCTTCCTGCTCAAGTCCAGAGGACACAGACGAGTCTGCCATGGCCACCAAAAAATTGCTTTTGAATAAAAGGTGGATTATGCCAGAATGGAACATTTCTTTTTTTTTTCCTCGTTATTCTTTTTTTTTTTTTTTTTTTGCAAACGACTCCTGGCAGGAACGAGGCCCAGGAGTAATCACCTACGTGGAGCAGGCTCACGGGCCTTCCCTGGCAAGGGCCTGTTCAAGTCAGAGAGGAGCGCTGACCAATAGGTGGCCAGAACGACTCCAGATAAAGAATGGGACAATCCTGGCCCCAGAAGCCTCCAAACGCCACTCTCAGCAATCACCCCTGGACAGGCAAGGGCGTGGGCTTGAAACAAACAGCCCAGCAAGTTATAGGCGGCACCAAAATGGCGGGCGCCCGATCCGCCTCTCCACAAACAGCGTTCACCAGGTGGAGTCCAGCTGCTGTCCCCAATATGTGGCGCAGGCGGCTGGCGTCCCCAGAGACCGCTCTCCACTAGCAGGGAAAGATTCCTGGGTCGGCCTCAATTGCATGCGGCTCCGTCCGCAGATCCCTGATGGAACGGAAGCTGTTTCACTAAAATGAGGCAGCAGAGCCTCCCACACTGATACCAGCACTCGCTCACCATGTGGAGTCAGGCCTCTTTCCCCAATTTGCGGCGCTGGCGGCCGGCGTTCCCAGCGTTCTCACTCCACTAGCAGGGGAAGGATTCCTGAGCTGGCCGCAATTGCATGCGGTTCCGCCCGCAGATCCCTGACGGGACGGAAGCCGGTTCACTTGAATGAGGCAGCCGAGCCTCCCACGCTGACTACTTGCCGAGCCGCCGCTTCGCAGGCCGAAGATCTCCCAAAACAATAAATACAAGGCAAGGGTTACAACGGCGAACCGCCCAGCCCTCCTCCACCGATTACTCTCTTTCAGCCTTATCCGCCCCGCAAGGACAGAAATCGGCAGCTGCTTGCGCGCGAAGCGCGAAGCTCGACCAGACCCAGCTCACCAGGCACGGAGTCGGCTAGAACAGCAAAGGCAAACAATCAGGCAAACTCCAAGGGAAAAAACCCTAAATCTAACCGAAATAAATAGAAAGGAACATGTAACTACTCAAAAATAACTCAAATTCCTAATCGCACTAACCTAGAGCACAGAGGAAAAATATACACCTCAGTCTGTCAGCAACTGAGAGAAAGACTGAGGGATCTAGGGTAAAGGGGGCATGGCTAGAGCACAGAGTGAGGTAGGAGTTTGATTTAACAGTTCTCTCAGTTGCTGTCAGAAAAGAGGATTGGTCCCCAGCTATGGAGTGTAGACGCAGCACACTGGAAAACAAAAATGTCTTCAGGGTACATCGGATTACATTTATATGCCAGCAATCTCACTCTAAAAAGCAACAAAAAGACTTGTTAATTCAGAAAGGTGAAAGAAAAAAGCATTGAAATTAAAGACATGGAGTACATGATTCAGTTGCAGTATATCCCAATAAATAGATTGCTTCATTTTGTGTGCAATAAAGCATCAACATTTGCCAAATAAGCCAATCCCAGAATAAGGGGTTGAATATTCAGATGTAGTTAGGTCAGGCTGAAATATGATAACCATCCCATGTTGTTATTATCACGAGGGCTAGCCTCCTGAATGTTAAGCTATCATTCACTGTATCTTGAAGCTTGAAGATTTGTTTCTTGAGACAGGAAAAAAATCCTTTCTTCTGTGACTTTGGTGACTCCCAGGCACAGGATCTGCTTCAAGAGCATGTTCATAATCTTGGCAAAATTTACAATGAAACTATACTATAGGTAACATTGACGTGTCAAGCAGGGGCTACTCATGGCTTTATTTAAATCATTAAGATGAGTACATCTTTCAGATAAATATAAACAAATAGTTCAACAATGGCACTATCACTTTTGGTAAAACTCTGGATGAGGCCAATAAAAAAAAATATGCTTTGAAGTGAAATTAGTTGTTTCTACATGTAATTCTGAAGAAATTCCAATGGGAAGGCCTGTTTTGAGATGGAATATTCCAAAAGGAGCAAAATTAGACGTCCCAATTTTTGTGCAGTCAGACTTAACTAACCAGATATTTCTCCTCTGAGTCCTGACATAGGGCTATTCTCTTCTATTCTATTGAGGTTCTACCTCTGACATACTGCTACAACTGGAGCCCCTCAGTTCTTTTCGTGCCATTTTATTGTTAAGAATATCTGATCACATTTCCTTCTTGTGATATGGAATGTTTCAGTGCAATTGCTTTACCTTTTTACACATCTATGATGACTTCTGCTCACAGATCTGTGATTAGCCACCCAGAGTCACCTCAAGCACCAAGATGTGTGGCAAATAAATTTAATAAAACAATAACTCTGTTGATTTGATGAAATTAGTGTCATTTGGTGCCTAATCTGTCAGAAGAGAAGAAATAGAAAATTTTTCTATTTGGCAAGCACACAATGCCATGGTAGGTTGGGAAACAGTAATAGAATTAAACTGCAGCTGCAGGGCGTAAGGAGAAGCTGCACCTTAATGTTCACAGGGAAAAATAAATTCTTCTGAGTGTCTCTATTTTAATTAATAATAAAGATTCTTGTCTTGCAATTCCATGCATCTTAGAGTCTTTGGCTGAGTAAAAGCCTAAAAGCGGTGCCAAGTTGAGTGTTTGGAAATTGCTTTTGGTTCTTGTCAGTGAATTTGACAGAGAAGAATTAGTTTGTTCAGAGTGCCTGGGAGGTGTTCAGTTCAGTGGAATTTTGATTGCTGGCATCCTGCCATCAAAGGGGAAGGGAAGGGGGAAGGCCTTTGGAGCAATCCACACCTGTGTATCTAATGATGGGAATTGGGGAGAGGGACCTGACACGTGAAGATGACCAGAGCTGTCTATACTGGTTACACTAGGTATATTCAAAGCTGCCTGTCCTAAAATTCCAGCAGCCTAAACAATCCAGAGTTTCCCACAACATTTCCGCAGATTGGATGGCAATAGACCAGACATTGGGGGGAAGGATGCGGAACGATGAGTTTGGCTCTTTGTATTGGTGAGCAGGAACTTCAGATTCCACCTCACCTTCCTGTAACCAACATCTTTAGTAAAAGTTATTTTCACTTCAATCAATGGGAATTGAGAATCTGCTTTCCTAAATGATTGTTTTGGAGCAGGTCTGACAGCTAGGGTACAAGACTCATAATGAGCCAAATTTAAGAAGTCCTGAAACAGAACAGTATTATGGAATGTTTGTACAAACATGAAAATTAAGTATAAAATACAGCAATAACACTAGATGATAGATATAAAGCCTACATTGTTGGAAAGTATTGTTGGGGATGTGAATATATCTATGCTTTTTTATGCTGCCAGTCTTGTGCTTTTGGCTTGGAACTTTTGTGCTTTTGGCTTGGAACTTTTGTGTCTGACATAAGAGGGAGTATGAATCTGAAAATTACTGTATTAAAGATAAATTATCCTCCATTCACTGGAAAATTTTATATCATGAAGAATGAAAGCATGTAATGAAATTGCATTGCATCCAACTAATATAATACTTAGTATGAATGGGGAAATTGTGAGCAAAATTTTAAGATACAAAAATGATAAAGGTAAAATAAAGGAAAAATGTCTTTCTGTCACATAACTTTGTTATATAAAAATGAGAGTTGAGCATGTCAAGAAAAACATAAATGTAAGTAGAAGGTAATCAGAATAGGTAATTTAAGAAGTATGTGCAATAAAACACGGACAGAGAAGATCCAAAATCAATGTGCAGTAAGTACTGAGTAGCAGTAAGAAATAAATATTGTTGAGATGGTTTAATCATGATGGGAGAATGACTGAGATTAAAATGCAGAACAAATACAGAAGAACAGTAAATAAGCTGACAGGAAGGGGAAGATCATGTTTTCATGGAAGTTATGAGATCCTGAAAAGAGAAAAGTAAGAACCATAGGGAACAAAAAGCAATGTATGGATACAGATGGAGTGAAAACAAGAATAAAAATATACAGCAAAGTATAGTGGATGACATTGGATTTAGTTGGATTTCCTTTTCTATCCTTTTATCTGCTGTCTTCTGTTCACTCCACACTGCACTGCATATCTATGAATATATTTACTGAATTTAGTTCAACAGCACAATCCACGTTAAGTAGATGGTAAATAAAGTCACTGAAACAGGAACTATCCAGTTAATAAAGTTATTGCTAATATTTGTGTGAAAGCAAAATTATCAATTTTGAGTTTACTTAAAAGCTATATATAATGTTTCATCAATAACAATTAAACATATACCGTATTTTCCGGTGTATAAGACGACTGGCGTATAAGACGACCCCTGACTTTTCCTGTTAAAATATAGGGTTTGGGCTATACTCGCCGTATAAGACTACCCCTCTTCCAACGCACACCAAATAAAAAGTAAAAAACATCAACTGGCTCACCCACAACGTAAAAGCAGCTGTGCTAGACCCAAAATGGCCCCTGCAACAAGCAGGAATCTCACACAGCCACAAAAAGCCCAAAAAAACAACTTTCACACTTTACACACACACAACACAACACAACTGGCTCACCCACAATGTAAAAGCAGCTGTGCTAGACCCAAAATGGCCCCTGCAACAAGCAGGAACCTCACATAGCCACAAAAAGCCCCCCCCCAAAAAAACAACTTTCACACTTTACACACACACAACACAACACAACAGGGACCCAAAATGGCCCCTGCAAAAAGCAGGAACCTCACACAGCCACAAAAAGCCCAAAAATACAACTTTCACACTTCACACACACAAAATTCCACATACAGCTTTGTGAGATTTTGTGTGTTTGTGTAGTTAAGAGTGAAACACTACAGAAACACACTAAATCTCAGAAAGCTGCACAAATATTATTTTATTTTATTTTATTTTTATTTTTATATGAAAACTAAATTTAAAACTTCCTAAACTTTAAATGGCTAGGTCTAAAAAAGAACAACTAAAAAAAAACCCAATTAACTATTTTTTTAAAGCTCCCAAACGAGGAAAAAACTTACCCAATAGAACAGGGGTCTCCAACCTTGGTAACTTTAAGACTTGTAGACTTCAACTCCCAGAATTCCTCAGCCAGCTTTGTTTTGCTGGCTGAGGAATTCTGGGAGTTGGAGTCCACAATTCCCTGCCTGCTTGATTGCAGGCAGGGAGTGGCTTGCTGATGGAATGGATTCAGGCAAGCGAAGCAAAGCAAGCGTTGCGACTAGCAGCTAAGGTAAGCAAGCTGGAGGGGGAAAACTTTTTTCCTTTTACATGGCTCTGGCAATCCAACTCAGGCAACTGATTAGCAGGCAACTCAGCTGGGATCGTTAGAGCTTGAATCGCCAGAGCCATTTAAGACTCATCAGAGCCTTTCGGGCTGGTCTGCCTGGTTACAGGAGAACGACACCCGGCGTATAAGACGACCCCCGACTTTTGAGAAGATTTTCATGTGTTAAAAAGTCGTCTTATATGCCGGAAAATACAGTAACTTATTTTATACAAATTTAAGTGGAACTCAGCTAACTTTGTCAGTTTACAAGTAGTTCTTGACTTATGACTGGTTGCTTACCAACTGAAATTATAATGGATCTATATTATATGACCTCGATTTGATTCTGATGGTTATGCCCCCCTCATAGTCACATGACTAAATTTTGGGCACTCAGCAACCAAGCTGCATTTACAGCCATTTGCAACATCCCATGTTTTACAACAGTTTTGCCTAAAACTAAGTTACTTCTAGGTTTCAGAAAAACTGCACCAATAGCAAACCATTAGTTCACTTAATGACTGCAGCATTCATTTTATGACAGTCACAATTTACAACTGTGATAGGGAGATTGTATTATGGTTGTAAATTGAGGACTACTTGTATAAGGTAAACCAGAATAAGAAACAGATACTGTGTAGATTTAACATTATAGTAACAGAATCTCACAAGTCTGACTTTGATTTTCTTCTTTTATTTTCATGTGAATTGGTAGGGGATAGCTGTCTAAGTGAGTGTCATATACCATTCTCTTGGTCTGGGCTACAGTCTTGTTTTTCTGATCTTTGCCCTGGCAATGGATCATCTGTCTGCCTTCCAAGGCCATTGTCTATAATTTTTCAATAATGTTCAAGTATAAATACTAACTATATTGCCTATCTAAGAAATTGAAAACCTACTATATTTCTCAATCTTTTAATCATAGCATATGACTACTATAGCCACTATCGGATTGGCAGCAAACCAGATTAAACAATCACATTCATGAAAAAGGTAAAATTAGAGCAGAGCATTATATTTGTGTTGTGAATATGTTGCCTTGACACATGGCCCCTTACTTGCGGGGTGCCACAGGGGTCGGTCTTCTTGCCTCTCCTGTTCAACATTTATGTGAAGCCGCTGGGAGAGATCATCCGTGGTTTTGGGGTGCGATATCATCTGTACGCTGATGACACTCAGCTGTACATCTCCACCACAAACCACCCCAATGATGCCCTTGAAGTGATGACCCGGTGCCTTGAGGCCGTACGGGTCTGGATGGGGAGAAACAGGCTTCGACTCAACCCTTCCAAGACTGAGTGGCTGTGGCTGCCGGAGTCCCGGTACAGCCAGTTAGTCCCATCACTAACTATTGGAGACAAGTCATTGACCTCCGCAGAGAAAGCTCGCAATTTAGGCATCCTCCTGGATGCACGACTGTCTTTAGAAGATCATATAACAGCCGTGGCCAGAAAAGCTTTCTATCAGGTTCGCCTGATTCGCCAATTGCATCCCTTTCTAGACCGAGACTCATTACGCACAGTCACTCAAGCCCTCGTCATTTCCCGACTTGACTAATGCAATGCTCTCTACATGGGGCTCCCCTTGAAGTGCACCCGGAAGCTCCAACTGGTCCAGAATGCGGCCGTGCGAGTAATTATGGGAGCAACATGCCGCTCACATGTAACACCTCTTCTACGCGAGCTGCACTGGCTTCCGGTGGCCTTCCGAGTGCGCTTCAAGGTGTTGGTTCTTACCTTTAAAGTGCTCCATGGCTTAGGACCTGAGTACTTACGAGACCACCTGCTGCAATTGATAACCTTCAACCAACCAATACAGAGTAGGTCTACTCATAGTACCATCATTAAAACAGTGTCGTCTAGTAGTTCCAAGGGAGAGAGCCTTCTCTGTGGGGGCACCTACTCTTTGGAACAAAATACCCCCTGGAATACGAATAATCCCAGATCTTCGCACTTTCCGACGTGCCCTGAAGATCTTTCTGTTTCAACAAGCAGGGCTAGCATAAACATCTAAATTCTATGCCAAGGTCTTAGCAGATACACCAAGTTGACTCAATTTATGGGGATGGGGAGGAAAAGGCTCAAGCTCAACCCTTCCAAGACTGAGTGGCTGTGGTTCCCAGCATCCCGATATAGTCAGTTGACTCCATCACTGACTATCGGGGGCGAGACTTTGGCCCCTGCGGAGAGGGTGCGCAATCTGGGTGTCCTCCTGGATACGCAGCTGTCTTTAGAGGAACATCTGACGGCAGTAGCCAAGGGGACCTTTTGTCAGGTTCGCCTGATCCGCCAGTTGCGGCCCTTTCTTGATTGGGATTCCCTGTGCACAATCACTCATGCCCTCGTCACCTCTCGCCTGGACTATTGCAACGCTCTCTACATGGGGCTCGCCTTGAGGAGTACCCAGAGGCTCCAACTGGTCCAGAATGCGGCCGCGCGGGTAATTACGGGAGCTGCCTGGCGCTCCCACATAACACCGCTCCTGCGTGAGCTGCACTGGTATCCTAGTGGTCTTCCGGGTGTGCTTCAAGGTGTTGGTCACAACCTTTAAAGCGCTCCATGGCATAAGATTTAGTTATCTTCGAGACCGCCTGCTGCTACCGATGACCTCCCACCGACCTGTGCGCTCCCACAGTGAGGGCCTCCTCGGGGTGCCATCAGCCAAACAATGTAGACTGATGACCCCCAGGGGGAGGGCCTTCTCTGTGGGGGCACCTACCCTCTGGAATCAGCTGGCCCCAGAGATAAGGAGAATTCAAGACCTCGGTGCTTTCCGCCGTGCCCTTAAAACTTTCTTTTTCCAGCAAGCCAGGCTGGCTTAACATAACATTTTTAAAAAACATTTTTAACTGGTTTGTCATTTTAAATTGGGGCCAGATTAATATATATCCTTTTAATTGTTTTTAATGTTTGGATTGTATGTTTTTAGCTGGCTGTACACTGCCCTGAGTCCCTCGGGAGAAGGTGAGGTATATAAATTCAAAATAAAATAAAAATAAAAATAAAAAATTATTATTTACTGTTTATAAAAAAAAAATACATTATTATATGTATATGAAATCTTAATCTGTTCACCGCCCTGAGTCCTTCGGGAGAAGGGCGGTATAGAAATTCAATCAATCAATCAATCAATCAATCAATCAATCAATCAATCAATAAATAAATAAATAAATTTAAGTCTGATCTGCAAAGGAACCCCTTTTATGATTCAATGTTCTATGTCACTTTCTATCTGTCACCTTTGCTGCCTCACTAAAGTAATTGTTGTCCACCTGTTATCCATTATCATAATCTGAAATTCAATCTGTCACCAAGTCCTTGGGAAATGGAACAGAACACAATGATTAATTGTTGTTTTTATAGCAATATCATCATCTCCTTCTAATTTTATTCTTTAGTTGAGGCTTAGATAGTTGTCTATGCCTAAATTAAAAGGTTCAAAGACAGTTTTCAATACATAGTGCTGCCAGTTTCAGTTCTCTGCATGAATAATGTTTCCAATCTATTTTTTATATTTTTTATTATTTTAAATGATAAATATAAAATGATTATGTTAATTTCTTGAATAAACAATTAGTTTATGTTAATCTAGTTTAAAAGGATACGTTCAATAATTTCTTATAAAAGCACATGCTGAAATGTATTGGCTGGATCAAGGACGATGGACAATGCGAAGATCATGTAATTAACCGTTTATTAACAACAGCTGGGCTAACTGCCACAGCTATAACTGAAACTGCTTGGAACTCTGCCTGACAGCTCTTATAAAGCCAGCTGTCAGGCGGCTTAACCAATCAACGAACAGAACGTTACTTTAACCAATCAACGAACAGAATGTTACTTCCTACTTCAGCAGACTTAATACATTGCACCCCTTTCCACCTGGATGGCGCATGTGTAGTCCTGGAGGTATGCCGGTCGGCACCGGCTTCTGATCGAACGTCTTAACCCTGCCTCACTCACAGACTCTTGCGAGGAATTACTTTCCCCAGCAGTTCTAATAACTACAGGTACGTTACTGCTTTCGACCTGTGTTTCAATTTCTCACTCGGGGTTTGTATTGTCCAAAGTAATCTGTTGGCTCAAAATCTGCTTCTCAGCATCTGGTAGCTTCTCAGCTTCTGGTATGCCCCTTAACCCCTGGCTGAAACTTTCTCCTGCCTGGTTCTCTCTTTCTGTTATATCGTGTTCAGTACCCCATCTGACCCGTAGCTGGTCTTGGTGACGTCTCCAAACCTTGCCTTGTCCCATATCAACCTTATATGAGCATGGACCTGTAATATCCACCACCTTACCTGGTAGCCATAACGGCTGACCCCCATAATTCCTGGCGTACACTTTATCACCCACACCAAAAGGTTTAGATGTCCTACTTGAATCCAAAGGCTTGACAGGGGCATAACGGGGGTGTAACCTATCCAAAATTGTACGCAGCCGGTGTTGTGGCTCCGTTGCCTGAGCCTGGGCTATCGACAGATGCAGACTCTGAGAGTGAGGGAGAGGAGTTGGCAAGGCCTCCCTCTCCAGGACCCTCCTCTCTGGCAATGCCTCCGGAGGACACCGAAGGCCAAACAATAGGCTCAGAGCCAAGCACATCCCCACAGCCACAGGTGGACAGCGACGAAGAAGATAAATGCTGGCTGGACCTGCGACAGAGGCGCAGGGAGAAGCGTGCACAGCAGAGGGGAAGGCATGCCAGAGATTAGCTGAGTCACTGGACCACACCCCACAGGGTATAAATGTGGGTGTGGTGGCCGGTTCAGTTTGTGACGAGCAAAAACTGGAAATACTCCATGATCTCTGCATTACTGGACTTTGCCTGCTTTATCGGACTGCATTTGGATTAATCCTTGTATTATTGACACTCTGCCTGTTTTATCGGAATGCTTGCAGTCTAATCTTTGTTTTGTGTGAGTAAAGTCTGAATTGGCAGCTAGCCACTGGGTTGCTGCCAGCTTTATCTTCAAAGAGTTTTGTCGTGTGGCTTATTAACTCCGGGCTGTCTGTGGGGGTGCGGGGACAGAACAGCCGACGACCCATCAGTAATTCTGCCGGACTCTGATTGGTAACCTGACAAGGGGTGGTGTGTTGCACTAACATATACTCCACTATACGGTCATGCCATTTCCCTGGTCCCATGCGGCCTAATGCCTCCTTTGCGGATCTCACAGCCCTTTCTGCAAGGCCATTACTGGTCGGGTGGTAAGGAGAGGTAAGTGCATGCCTGATACCTAATTGGGCAAGGAACAACTCAAATGTGGTAGAAGTTAATTGGGGCCCATTATCTGACACCAATAGGTCGGGCAACCCGTGGGTTGAGAATAGTGTACGAAGGGCCTTTATGACGGCCTCTGAGGATGTTGAGTGCATAAGTATCAGTTCAATCCATTTAGAGTACGCGTCAACCACCGCTAAAAAAATATGACCATGAAATTGCCCCGCAAAGTCTATATGAAGGCGGGACCACGGGCCAGCGGGGTCTTCCCATTCCCTGGGCTTACCCTTAGGAGGCATTGGCCGAGACTCTTGACAAGTGGCCACCCAGTCGGTGATATATTGATCAAAAGTAGACACCAGAGATAGGCTCTAGCTAGAGCCTTCATTCGGACTATTCCTGGATGTCCGGAATGCAATGATTTTAACACAGAATCCCGTAAAGATTTTGGAATCACCACCCTGTGTCCCCACAATAAACAACCCCCCCCAGGGTAGATAATTCCGTTTTACGGATAGTGTACGGTTTCCACTTCATGTCCACAGGCTCTTGTGGCCACCCCCTTAGCACCCAGTCCATGACTGTGGAGATCTCTGGATCACGGGATGAAACTTGAGCGATGTCAGCCGCCATCAAAACGAAAGGTGAGTCTTCAATCATCAGGACTGACGAGGCGGTAGCTGGGTCAGAGAGCAACGTTGGCACGGGGCACCAGCTGAGGGCATCAGCATGGGCCAGATTCTTACCTGGCACGTACAGGAGTGGGTAGTCATAGGCGGATAAAAACACAGTGTTGAGCCTCGGTTGGGTCTCGCCATCACTGGGGAGGACGATGAGGAGGGGGCAAGCTGTTGGACTCTCCGGGAGCGTGTCATCAGCTGTTTGAGAAGTCTTTACCACCCGCACACAAAACGAAGCAAACTCTTTCATCGGAGATAGGGGGGGCATGGTGTTTGCAGATGACGCTGCCTTGTGCTGTAACAGAGGCGCGCTCCTCCTACAGGCCAGCTTGAGGAAGGAGGGATGATGTTGACTGTTTGATTGTTAAATGATTTATTGTGCTCCTCCTTCAGGCCAGCTAGGGGAAGGAGGGGTGATGTTAACTGTTTAATTGCCACTTGATTTATTGCTGTGTATATAAAAGGCGCTACACTGCGATTGCGTGTAGCGCTAACTTTAAACCTTGTTTCCGGCTTGTGCCTTTCTCCTGCCTGTGTTTGCTGTGCTGAACCTAATTAAAGGATTGCAACTGCTTTATTCCGTTCTGGTGTTGGCTTGTTTCCAGTGCAGTTGGGTGGACTGGCCGAGACACAGACCACCTGGTGAATCTCGGGGATAGGAATTGCGGAGTTTGACGGTCAGCTGCTAGTAGACCAAGCAGAGGCTTATGATCCGTCACTAGTGTAAAAGGTTGACCATATAGATAATGATGAAACCGCTTGACTCCAGCTACCAATGCTAGAACCTCCTTGTCTAGTTGTGAATAATTTCGCTCCGCTGAAGCCAAGTCCCGGAGAAAAATGCAACGGGGGCTTCACGGCCATCAGGGAAATGGTGACTTAAGACCGCTCTCACCCCATAAGGAGAAGCATCACACGCTAGCACGAGGGGTAGGGACTCGCAGTAGTGAGCGAGGACAGAGTTTGAAACGAGTATACGTTTGACATTAGTAAATGCAGCGGCTGCAGTTGAATCTCAGTTCCAACGTGTCCCCCGGTTCAGCAAACAATGCAAAAGTTCCGCAATAGATGCCTTGTGTGGTATGAAAATTGCATAAAAGTTTAAAAGGCCTAAGAAGGCTTGAAGTTCGGCCTTGTTGGTGGGAGCAGGGGCATGTAAAAGAGCGTTTGTCTTAGACTCTGTAGGGTGTATATCCTTACCATCAATTAGGAAACCCAAGAACTCGATTTTGGAAGCAGCTACAATACATTTGCTTCGCTTAACTTTGAGCCCCACTCTCTGGAATTCGGTTAGAACCGATCTGAGTCTTTTAAGGAATTCGGTGGTGCTGGTGGCCGATATTAATACATCGTCAAAGTATGGTACAACCCCAAGAATTCCATGAAGTAAATGCTCCATCATGCTCTGGAAGATTCCCGGGGCGACTGAAACCCCAAATTGGAGGTGGTGGCAATGGAAAGCACCCCGGTGTGTCACTATAGTTTGTGCGTCTGCTGTTTGGTCATTCACAGGCAGTTGTTGATATGCCTGTGCTAAGTCTAATTTAGCAAATACCACTACCCAAGGAGTGCAACAAATGTTGCACAATAGGAACAGGGTATGCATGCACCTGTAATGCACGATTAATTGTTGCTTGGTAATCTGCGCAGATGTGCACTGAACCATCCGCCTTCATGGCAATAACAATGGGGGTCTCCCATGATGCGTACTCAACAGGCTCCAGGATACGTTGTGCTATTAATTTGTCAAGTTCAGCTTCCACCTTTGGTCGCAATGCAAACGGTACTCTTCGCGGTTTAAGGCGGCAAGGCTGCACTTGAGGGTCGAGACTGAATGAAACCGGTTGTCCGGTGTATTTTCCTAATTCCTCAGAGAAAACTGAGGGGAATTCATTACATAACATGTCCAGTTCAGATGATGAGATGGCATTAACCCCTTGTATAGTTAGACCTAATGCATCAAACCAATTAAGGCTCAACAGGCTGGGGAATTTTCCTTCCACAATGACTAGTGATAATAATCCACTAAACTTCTTAAATTGTACTCGGTATGTGCCACTTCCGACAATCAGAATGTTGGCTCCTTGGCAATCTTTTAGCAGGAGATAGCAGGGGTCTAGTTGTCGTTTAGCCAGTTTCGGAACTAGTCATTTAATTGTACTCCATGACACCAAGGATGTAGCGGAGCCGGAATCAACTTCCATGGTGCACGGTTTCCGTTCGATGAATACTGTAAGGCGAATCTTCTGCTGGCTCAACATATTTGGTGGTGTTACTAAATTCATATCAGAAGAAGATGGTTGGTTACTATTACGAACTTTATAGACAGATTAGGACGATATTGTCGGCCTCCATCCTGCGGCACATGTGATTCGAACTGTGGCTGAGGGGCTCTGCATACTCTGGCAAGATGACCTTTGCGGCCGCAGCGACGGCACTCTGTGTTTTTAAAATGGCAATTAGTGCGCAGGTGATTTCCTCCGCAGCTGAAACATGCGTTCAGCCCCCTTGACATGCTAGTTGGGCCAGAGTTTTGTTTTCTATACTCTTGAAGACGGCACACTTCAAAGTCACCATCAGAATCTGACAGATTCTCATTTGTCTCATTCACAGATGATGAGTCTTTTTCCATCTTAGGTGGAGTATATCCACGGGGCAACTCAGCTAGTGACAATGCTGCCAGTTCTGCAGCACATGCCTCATCCAATGCCATTTGAAATGTGAGGTCGTGATTCGCAATCAGACGCCTTTTAAGACTTTGGTCCCTGACCCCGCTGACAAGTCTATCGAGGAGATAATCTTCTAAATAAAAGAATTCACAATGCTTGGCCGCCCTCCTCAGAGCCGCAACATATTGATTAATAGTCTCTCCAGAGGCCTGATCACGATGGTAAAAGTGTTGGCGGCGGACTATTCTTGAGAGGGCTGGTGCATAATGTTTTTTTAATTTTTTTATAAAGTCTTCCCATGTTCCCGAATGTACAGATTGTGCGGCCATTAAAGTCATTGCAGTATCAAACTTTTCAATACCGCAGAAACTTAGGAAATAAGCGCTTTTGCGCTCAGGCGTCAGCTGTGTATAATCATTTGCAATTAAGAAACATTCAAAACGTGCCAAATAAGCCTCCCACATCTCTGCACTGGGATTGAAAGGAGGAAAGGTCTGTGCGGATGCCAGTTCTTCTTCTTCTTCTTTTTTTTTTCCTAACTGACTCACGTTTTGCTTCTTCAGTTTAAATCTTCCTTTTTTCTTATTACTATGACCGGTAGATTGACCAGTTGATCCTCGTCGCCAGTTGAAATGTATTGGCTGGATCAAGGACGATGGACAATGCGAAGATCATGTAATTAACCGTTTATTAACAACAGCTGGGCTAACTGCCATAGCTATAACTGAAACTGCTTGGAACTCTGCCTGACAGCTCTTATAAAGCCTGCTGTCAGGCGGCTTAACCAATCAACGAACAGAATGTTATTTTAACCAATCAATGAACAGAATGTTACTTCCTACTTCAGCAGACTTAATACATTGCACTTGCTTTATATTTGTTAGCTTTTTTTTATTTATTTATATACAAAAGTTATTAATTTGTTTTCTCCTGATCTCTGGCTCTGTTTTGATACCATGCACATATATTTCTTTTTCAGCTGTGATATTCTGAATAGGGCATTTTATTTGGAATTTTATTTTCTAATATTAAGCATCCTTAATAAGCATCCTTCAGTCCAATAAGACTGAAAAAGTGACTGACAACCAGTCCTTGGTCCTAAGCCCATCATAGCATCCCCATGGTCGTATGTACCTTCCAAGTTATCTTCTGACAGTGTTGGAAGCTGCATTCAATTAATGACCATGTGATTATCTTATCAATTGCACTTATTCACATAACAACCATGGCATAAAATCGGGCACAACTCACTTAACAATTGCCTTGTTTAGCAATGGAAATTCTGGTCCCAATTGTGATTGTAAATCAAGAATTACTTGTTAAATATGAAAGTAAATTCAAATCAGGGGTGAAATCCACCAGGTTTTGACAGGTTCTGGAGAACCGGTAGCAGAAATTTTGAGCAGTTCTGAGAACCGGTAGCGGAAATTTTGAGTAGTTCGGAGAACCAGCAAATACCACCTCTGGCTGGCCCCAGGGTGGAGTGGGAATGGGGATTTTGCAGTATCCTTCCCCTGGAGTGGGGTGGGAATGGAGATTTTGCAGCATTCTTCCCCTGAAGTCGGGTGGGAATGGAGATTTTGCAGTATCCTTCCCCTGCCACACCCAGCAAGCCACACCATGCCCACCAAGCCACGCCCACAGAACTGGTAGTAAAAAAATTTGGATTTCATCACTGGTTCAAATAGAACCTAATGTATATATTAGAACCTAATGTATACTTTTATCAAGTTAATTTTATACTTAACAGATTTTTTGACTTCGTATATATGAATGTTGCAACAATATAAGGTTTGAAATAAGTTTACATCAAACAAGCCAAGTTCAACTATAGTTTGATAGGTTTACAGTACATAAGCTATAGTCAATAAACACAAAGCAAAACTTCTGAGATGTTTTTTCATCAACTGTAAGAAAGATGAGGAAGAATTCAAACAAGCAGTAGAGATTAAACTGACTTCTATTTTGATAACGGCAACTGATTGTAATGTCCAACACCCTCCAGAAACTCCCAAAGCATTGTTTCAAAGATAACACCAAAATAAAAAGAAGTTAATAGCTTGCATTATTTTCCATTTTTCAGTAACAATTCAACTATGATAGACTTTCTACAATGTTTTTTCATTAAATATGAAAGATTTTCCATAATCTGAAAAGGGTTTAATTTCATATCCTCAGATCTAAACCAATGTTATACCCCAATTTTTAACTAAATAATTTAAAAACTTCTCATTGACAAATTTTAAATTATATTAAATATCAATATCTACAAATCATTCACATAATCATAGACCAGTACAAATTAGGAAAAATATGCAAAATCTAGTCAACAAAAAGCAGTAGCAGCCGGACTTAAATCAAGATTTACATGGCTGGATAGAAGAGCTGAGCTTTCATTTCTCTTTCAAGCAAGAGAAAAGGAATTCTAATGTCCACTGGCTGGTTTTTCAAGACTGAAAATAAGTACAATGATTTTCAAACAGGGTCCTATACAATTTAATAATGCATCAGAAAATTAGATTTGGCCGTTTAATCCATTCCCTTAGTTAGTACAGGAACCCAAGTTAAGATGTCTCTGATATATGGTTTTCCTGGTTCTATCTGGATAAACTAAGTGAAGGAGACAACCATCTCTTCTGCATTACTAGTTCATTTTCAAGCCATTCGGACTTTAAATAGTTGTTGGATATTTTTTTACTTACATACAACTGGTAACTGCTTTCCTGTAACATAAATTCATTATTCCATGGCCTCTTTTCAAACGCAACAGATAACAGGTCTTATTGTCTTATAAACAGTATCTTTTTAGATATTGGAAAAAGATTATCATATTCTCTTCTAAGACGTTTTATCGCAAAACCAAATATGCCTATTTCCTTCAATCTCTCCATAAAATTTTGTTTCTAATCCCCTGATTATTCTCTTGTACATATTTTTATTAGGGATTTTTATTATTTAGTAAAACCTAATTTACTCTGTTACCAGTTTATTGATACTTACATGTTTACGAATTTTGGACGTAGTTATGAAGTGTTTACTTTTAAAGCCCAACTCAAGGTTTGTTTCAATGTTTTACATTTTTGGGACATTAAACATAGCCATTTTGTTTGAAATATGTTAAGTAACAGGAAAATATAAAGTTTTTACTACTATTTGACAAAAATTCTGCTGGTTGACATTTTGAATAGAGAAACTGGAAAAGGGGATTAACTAAGATTTGATTGCATACTGTTTCACTTTACAAAGATGTCAAAAAAGACACCTGCCAAGCTGCTTCTTTCTTGGAACATTTGACTAAGCTTCCTTCTCTCTCTCCTCAGAATGTCTATGAATGATTCAACTATCAGAGAACTTCATCAGAAGTACTGGATCAAATGAAACATTACCACAATAATGTTAATACCACATTATTTGGTTATATAATACCACATTATTTGGTTATAAGTAAACAAAAGAAAGTTAAAGTTGTTGATTTGATCTATAGTAAATTACTGATAATCTGGCAGATATTTTAAAGGATGTTCATTCCATTAACTATTTCATTTTCTTTTTCAATTAGTTAACACCAATACAATTGTATTTGTCTACTCAGAAATAAAATACATCATATACCCCCAGGACTGCAGTCTGAATTCCAGATTACTATGCCTTGTTCAGGCAAATAACACCATTTATTTAAATAACACAAGATTTACTTAAATATTTTTAAAGTATTTATTTAAATTATTATAAAGGATGTATTTAAATAGTTTAAACAAATAAAGAATTTATTTATATACTTTTGCATATTATCATTGGCTATAATTTATTTTTCTTTGGTTGAAATCACACTCTTTCAGTTCAACCCGCTTCACAGGGTTGCTGTTGTTCCAAAAATAGGAGGAGGAAGGAATATTAGATTTGTTTGCTTCCTTGACTTATTTATAAAATAATACAGGCAGGATAAAAATCTAATAAATAATTAAAAGAATAGTGCATTTCTTTATTCTTATCTGCATGGCAAAGTGGAGAAAGCAAGGGATGGTCACATCTACAGAGCGAATGTAATTTCCTCATTTCGGAAATGAGGAATCACTGAAAAACAAAGTGAAAGAAGTATTCTTGATACTGGCACTTGATATTGTTAAATTCCTGTCCAGTTTATTAGAGGTTGGTGCCATGCTGTCTGAACTTTTGCTTCCAAATAAGGTCTAGTTTCACTCCTGCAATTTTTAAATAAATGTTATTATAGCTTTGGGATTATTTTTATTGAAAATTAGAATATAATTCTACAATAACACAAAATAGATATAGAAAATTGGTAATGCTACTCTGCAGACAAGATCAGATTATTCCAAAACATCAACTTTGCCCTTATGGCTATAATAAAAGTTTGATTTTATTTGAAACAAAAAGAAATTCAAATTTAAGATATACACCTGTTTTTGAAGTTGTAGCCTAAAGGAAGCTATTAAAATAGGTAACAATTAAAACAACAGAAGTAAAGAAGACAACAGAAATGCCTAAACAGACAATATTTCAATGTTATGTAGTCCTAATTTTTGTATTTGTCTCTCTTCTTTTATTGCTCCTTCTTTTCTTTTGTTATGCTTTAATTTGCTTTGGACAATTATTTACTTAAGGGCTAAAGTTTAAAAGGAAAAATAAATTATTTTAGAACAATATTTCTTAAACTTTTTTCTCTCACAACCCTTTTCCACTTTTAAAAATTATGGAGGATCCCAAAAGAGCTTTTGTTTGTGTGGGTTGTGTTTATTGATATTACCATATTAAAAACTAAAACTGATGCATTCTCTGCCACTCCTCAAGATTGTTTGATGGGATTTTAACATTGCATTATTTTTCAACAGAAGCTGGCAAATAATTTTAATTTTGAGGACTCCTGAGCTCTTGGGGGACCCTATGGGTCCTAGGACCAAATTTTCAGAAACATTGTCTTAGAAGATAAAGCTTCACAGATGGATAGACTACTAAATCTCAAAGAGTGATCCACAGAAATCACTATAGTGATCTCACACAGCCTTCCCACATTCATTGGCCAAATCTCCCTAGTTCATGCATGTCAATCATTTAAATTTTCTCCTACCTTTTGAGAATCAACAATAACCTAGTTTATAAGAATGAATCTGGGGCTAAAAGGGATTTATTGAAATATATAAGTGATAATACAAGCTAGTACATGAGAATTAAAATCTAGAAAACTGACAAGTGATCAAGTCTTAAATGAGGGAACCTACTGTGAACCACATGTGTTGAGATAAGCAGAAGTGGGATCTCACCTAAGCAACAGAAATAGAAAAGTAGTGACAGGAAATACAAGATAAATATTTAAAAATGGGATTTCTCAAGACAAGAAATCCATAGGAACCTAGGTTTTTTTACTCTTGGCCATTTCTACAAAAACATTCTCAACCAGCAAGTTGTGCTACAAGCTATTAATTTTATATATCAGGTACCCAACCTATTCAAGCTGAATAGAATAGAATAGAATAGAATAGAATAGAATAGAATAGAATAGAATAACAAAGTTGGAAGGGACCTTGGAGGTCTTCTAGTCCAACCCCCTGCCTAGGCAGGAAACCCTACACCACTTCAGACAAATGGTTATCCAACATCTTCTTAAAAACTTCCAGTGTTGGAGTATTCACAACTTCTGGAGGCAAGTTGGTCCACTGATTAATTGTTCTAACTCTCAGGAAATTTCTCCTTAGTTCTAAGTTGCTTCTCTCCCTGATTAGTTTCCACCCATTGCTTCTTGTCCTGCCCTCAGGTGCTTTGGAAAATAGCTTCACTCCCTCTTGTTTATGGCAGCCCCTGAGATATTGGAACACTGCTATCATGTCTCCCCTAGTCCTTCTTTTCATTAAACTAGACATACCCAGTTCCTGCAACCATTCTTCATATGTTTTAGCTTTCAGTCCCCTAATCATCTTTGTTGCTCTTCTCTGCATTCTTTCCAGAGTCTCAACATCTTTTTTACATCGTGGCGACCAAAACTGAATGCAGTATTCCAAGTGTGGTCTTACCAAGGCATTATAAAGTGGTATTAACACTTTACGTGATCTTGATTCTGTCCCTCTGTTTATGCAGCCTAGAACTTTGGATTCATGTTTCGTACAAGATACAGTTTTAAAAGACCATTTATATGGAAAGCATGGAAAGTCACACACTTTCGTAAGCATAATCATTATATTATTCACCAGAAAGAGTGAGTTCTAATTATTTCAAATTGCAAGAATGTAGGCAGAATTTGTTCATTTAGCTGAGTAATCTCCATTTTAAAAATCCAATGCAGCTCATACACACTCATGCAGACATTTTCGTGTGTGTGTGTATGTAGAGTTTTGTAATGAAGAATTATCTGCCTCAAAGCCTATAGACTCTACCTCAATAGCAAATAATGAAATCTAAAAAACAGAATATGTTAATCAAAATATCACAATTCACATATTTTAATATTATTCTTGAAATTCATTACAGAACATCTGTAATGTAATTATATCTGTAATGTAAACAATTCTGTCATCAGTGACTAAATCCTCCCACTCAGAAAAGAGGGAAAGAAGTGCATCCAAAAAAAAACGAGACAAAGAATACAGAGAGGTACCCAAAAAATAAAAAAGGATTAAAAAGATTAAAAAGATTAAAAAGGGCTATATGTAAACATACTCTTAGTTCTGGATCTTTCACTGATTGCTGCCATCAACTATGTAACCCTTAACAAATTACTCCTTGGGACAGTGTCTGCTACAACCGCACACCACATTATAATTCTTTGTAAAATGCCTAAAACACCAATAACTGGGGGAACAGAATCTGCTACCAAAATGTATTCTAACAGAATTCCTGGAATTACACTGCCAACACCACTCACCAAAAAACCCTCTATTTTAAAAATAACACCTATCAGAATGCTGCAACAGTAGAAAAATAGTCCTGAAATCATCCTATCCAGTAACACAACAGCATATAGTCTTCCTAAACATTTTTCTGGAAGATAAACAAAGACTTTATAAGAAAGGTGGGGCACAATGCAGAAAATAACAGAAGCCAAAAACAACAAATTCTGAAGAATGACCACTGTGCATAATAGCTTGGTGGAAAGAATCCACAGAGTGAATCTATGTTCCATGATCAGATCTCATATACTGCTATCAAAATGTTATCTTCTACTGTATTATCACTTAAACTGGAATGATTGAGCAGTTATCTGAGGTTATCCATTAAGAATAACAAGGTTTTCTTTACCTTCCATTGCTTTGTATAACAAAGAGTCATGGCTCTTATAGAAATCAATGTGGTTTCTTTCCTGTGAGGAATGTCTGCAGGAAAGCTGACATCAGTGAACGCTAAATGTTATTAAGGCAAAGGCTTATCTGGAACATTATACCTAAATGGGATTATTGAAAACAGAAAATTCTAGCCAATCAGTTCATAGCTTCTCCTGCAAACCACTCAATTTTTCAAATGAAGGTGCTTCTCATTTGAAAAAAAATGCATTATGCAAATCATGTCATTATGGTTTTTCAATATTAGACACACGTTTTGGATTTAGAACAACGGACTTTTGCAGACATAACAGGAACGCACTTTAGGTCAAGCAAACTCGACTCTTTTCCCATCTTTTGCCTAAAAATTCTACAATAAAGTATGTTTGATCTCTGAGGCTGTACAAATACTCCTGATTTAGTGATCATAATTGGGCCTGGCAGCTTTCTTGTTAAGTAAAGTAGTTGTTAAGTGAAAAATCACGTGACTGATCTTTCCTTTTTCCTACGCCCCCATTCTTGGAATGCTCACCCTGGTGCTGGTATAATTAACAAGAAGGGAATTAATGTTTGTATTTACGTTCATTGGAGAAGAAGGATATACAAGAGAGGAAACAAGCACATAAAGGAGAAATACACATCAAAAACAATACAATGATGTCGGTAGCCCAGACTGCATTATACAAACAGCCTGGTATATTGTCCTTTGTGTGTTTGCTTCCTCTCTTGTGATCTCTTCTTCTCCAATCTCACTGCTCTGTGAGGAATAAAAAGAAACAAGTTATTTCTATAGAAAATCTCTCCTGTGCCTGACTCATTCCTCTCCTCCTGCATGGGGAGAGAAAAAACACAGGTCAGGCACAGGACAACACAAACTGATTGTAATTGGACTCTTGTGACTGATGGACATTGTGCAGGTTGAAAATGCAGTCATTGGCCATAAAGTTATTTTTCAGCATCCTTTTAACTTCAAAACAGTTGCTGAACAAGGCAGTTCTTAGTGAGGGCTTCCTGTACAAATTACCATACCAGAAAATTAGAAGAAATTCTGCTTCAATCTTTATTAGTTCACACCCCACATTATACTGATACTGATAGAAAATGTGAAATGATTTATGGTAAAAAAATAATTTGCAAGCTCAAGCAGCCAAGTTTTGTTGAACATACATTCAGGGGTGGGATTCAGCCGGTTTGGACCAGTTCAGGAGAACTGGATGCTAATTTTACATCTGGTTCGACGAACCGGTAGTTGCAAGGACTGGCTGGCCCCGCCCACCCTGCTCCACCCCTCCCAGGAGTCTCCATGCTGTCCGTTTTGGATGCCAGGTAAGTGGAGCGCCCGTGTGGAGGCTCTGGGAGGGCAAAAAACGGGCCTCCCAGAAGTTCCATAAGTCTTCGGAGGCCAGAAACAGGCCTGTTTCTGGCCTCCGAAGGGCCTCCGGAGCCCAGAGGAGGCTGTTTTCACCCTCCCAGAGGCTCGAGGAAAGCCTCCGGAGCATGGGAAAGGCAAAAACATTCCCCCCGCTGTGGTGCAGGAGGCCAAGCCCACCATGGCCAAGCCCACCATGGCCATGCCTACCCAGCAAGTGGGCAGAGAACTGGTTGCTAAAATTTTTGAATCCTACCCCTGCATACATTGCCTAGTAAATGAAAAGTTTAGACTGGTCACATTATCAGAGCATAATGTCCAGACATTTTCAAATCTCACTCCACTCCGTAACAGCAAAAGGAGATGGGAAATCATGCTGCTCTTTCAGGTTGGATCTTTTTTTTTTTTTTAATGTCCTTTGGGCATCTCACTCCATTGTGACTCGGTGGTAACTATTAATCTGCAATAAAAGATGGGAAGCAGAACTATTCCAACACCTATAATGAAATGTTAGCATCATTGGTCTCCCTTTCTCTTTGAATTGTTATCATATCTAATGGATATTTAAAAAGTTGTAAAACTTGGCATGTGAGTTTCCATTTCTACACTTTAGTTCACAGCCCTTTTTCTAGTATATCTTTAAGACTAAAGTCTTGTTTTATTCATCATATGAAAACAGGTCTGGGAGCTTGTTGACTGAAGAGCAGGATAACTGTAAAATAAAGAAACTTTTTTCTATTACCTTAGCCAATGGCAAAAATAATATCACTTCTATTCAGGAAGCAATGAAATTCTCTGTGCTGGAGAAAGTGTTCAGTGATACTGAACATACTCTATTTATTTTGATACTATACCGTTCCATACTATTTTATAATGTAAGAAACAGCAAAGCTACCTGCTGTAAATAAAGAACATTTAAACAAGAAAAAAACAAGAAGCTCCCCAAAAGAAAATGATATTTAACAGATTACATGTCAGTGATTTCATTTACATTATATTGTTCAGTATGTAGCATTAATAATGTAATTTATCCCAACATTTTCTCCAACATTCTCCCAGCTCCAGAGTCTTAAAAGGAAAATTACAAATACTTTAGGAAAATTAATGCACTTTTAAACTGAAAGTGAGAAGTTTTACAAGCCATTAATATTCCATTGTCATCAATAAGGCTCAGGAATATTTAATTTTGATTTAATTCTATTAAATTCATTTACATCCTAAATTACTGCAAATAAAACACGGATAAAGATAAATAATTGACAGATATTTTTTAGTTTAACTTATTCTACTATGTCTATGTTTACAGCTATGTAAAAACATCTCCTCACCAGATAATATTTGTTTAAAAATGGAAATTATCCTATTTTTCCTGCTTTATATCCTACTTTTCCATATATAACTATAACAATTAAAACACCTTTTCCCCTACTTTCATTTCATAAAAAGAATGAGTACAATATTTAGGTACCAATATTAATTTATTTCAGACATGCCTTTGTTTTCTTATTGGACCTTCCTATAAATGTGAAGAAACTCATTCACAAAAATCTACTTCATCCAAAATCACAATCCAGATTAAAAAGTCTTAAAATTCACAGTTCTTCATTATCTGGAAAAATATCTAAAAATATCCTCCAATGGCTGCCACAAAGCTGGGACAACCGAGGAACAACTAAGACTGGTGCTGGAGCGAAGTAGGTGAACAGTGACTGGAACTGGGGGAGAGGATTTCTTTTTGCCTTAAACTTAACCCCAATGAATAATTTAAAATTATTTGCTCAGAATTATTTGTTAAAGCGGCGTCTAAGCATTCTGAGAACATACCAGACTGGAAGGGGAAGGCACAAGAGAGAAATATAATAACTTTTGAAAAATACAGAAAATTGGACTCTTAAACTGGGAAGATGTGATACTGGGAAGGCATTTTAAAATGCTGGAATTATTTCCTTACAAAACTTATTCTGCTTTTATAATTGATTTACAACTAAAATGACGATTGACTAGTGGCAATACTGAAATTTAAGTTGAGAGTGCCACCTGCTGATGAAAGGAAAAATTACAAGTCTGGGAATATCTATATGAAAGATTGTGAAAATACTTACTGGATTATTCTTAACTACCCCATGACTACTGGAGACTCAAATACGAAAATATGGAAGCTATATAATTAAAGGGACCCCTGAATGTTATGCTAGAAGGTTGAACCTGTAAAGAGGACACAAAGAGGCTTTTGATAACCTCTGGGACTATTTAAATGGAACTGATTGTTCACCTATGCGATATAAAGAACTTGGATTAGTGCACTCCTTGAAGGGCAATTTAAGGACTGATTAAACAGTAATTGTACTGTTGGACAAAAGTTGAATTTTTTAAAACAAAATAAGATGCTTTATAAGGAAGAAATGAGTGGAACTTTGAAGGAGATGGCATTACTTTTTTAAAATACAAAGGACATCATGGAGAAAGTATTTAAGGAGATTACGGAAAAAATGGAAAATACTATTCGAGGGATGATGAGTAAAGACCAAGACTCCCAGGAAAGGGAGGAACCAACAGAAGAAATGGAGCAAAGGATTGAGCCAAAGAACCAGAGAACAAAAGAAAACAAGGAGGAGGAGATAACAATGAAAATAATAGTGCCTGATGAATTAAATGTGGGGGAAAACATATTAAGAGAGTTGGAAGATACTTTTGAAAGGGAGATAGAGGCCTGGGCAGAAATTTTGGAAACTAGGCAGTAGAAGAGGGTAGAGGTACCTAGATTGAACAACCAAGAAGCAGATGCAGACAGAGATAAAGATCCAAGAGAGGAATATGGGAGACAAGCCAAAAAAAGCAAAGCATTTAAAGTATTGAAGTGGACAAGAGATGGATAGATTATGTCTCTTTTTGTTGTTCGGATTTGCTTTCCTTTTTCTTTCTCCTCTTTTTTTAGGTCCGTGACATGACCAGAAGTTAGGTAGGATAGAATGAAAATGTCTTTTAATAAAAGGTGACATGATTAAAAGTTAGAATAAGAGATGGAAATAATAGAAGGGGGAATATTAGTGTATATACTTTTATATAATAAAAGTAATAACAAAATAAAATAATGGAATAATTGAATAATGATAGACTGCAACTCAATATACAGTAAATATGTAAAATTAGAAATACATATAAGTTGATTGAATGTAATAACTATGTTTAATTCTACTAGTTTTATTTGTATTAGAATGTATGACATCCAGGTGCCACACTGTTCACGCACTGATATGTTTGTAAAAAAACAAACAAACCCCCCCCCTTTTTTTTTTTAAAAAAAATCACAATCCAGACTAAAATGTCTTAAAATTCAGTTCTTGATCATCTGGAAAAATAGTTTACTCTAAAAATATCCTTACCCATTTATTTATGGCTCCTTAGGAGATGCCTAAGGAGACATCTTGCCTACTAATTGGAGAACAGTTTGACCCTGTTGGATGATATCATTCATAACCATGGTTTGAC
This sequence comes from Pantherophis guttatus, assembly GCF_059756535.1. Taxonomy (NCBI): domain Eukaryota; kingdom Metazoa; phylum Chordata; class Lepidosauria; order Squamata; family Colubridae; genus Pantherophis; species Pantherophis guttatus. The sequence goes on from NC_142067.1 coordinate 85,625,482, forward strand.
ATATCATCAATATGCCAATGATACTGAGCTCTCCACCTGCTGATCCGAGTGATGCTATCTCTGTCCTTTACAATACCTGGAGGCTGAATGGGGGACAACGACTTTGACTGAACCCTGACTTTGGGTGCATGGGGCCTCAGGATCTGAGTTTTTGTCATCTCTGGTTCTGGACCGAGAGGAATTTCCCCATTCAGATCCAGTTTACAACTTGGGGGTTATCCTTGGAGGTTTCTCCTGGATTCAAAGAGCAGGTGACAAATGTGACTAAGAAAGCTTTTGTACAGCTTCAGTTTGTGCACCAGCTGTGACCATTTGGGATCTTGACTCCCTGCACTCAGTTACTCAAGCCCTGGTCATATCTCATCTGGACTACTGCAATGTCCTCTACATCGGGCTACTCTTGAAATCCATTTTAGAATAGAATGATCTGGAAGGTACCTTGGAGGTCTTCTAGTCCAGCCCCCTGTTCAAGCAAGAAAACCTATATCATTTTAGATAAGTGACTATCTACACTCTTCTTAAAAACACACAGTGTTGGAGCACCCATAATTTCTGGAGGCAAGTTGTTCCACTGGTTAATTGTCCCCACTGTTAGGAAATTTCTCCTTAATTCCAGGTTGCTTCTCTCTTTGATTCATTTCCAACCATTGTTTCTTGTCCTGCCCTCTGGTGCTTTGGAGAATAATTTGATCCCCTCTTCTTAGTGGCAGTTTCTCAAATACTGGAATACTGCTATCATGTCACCCTTAATTCTTCTTTTATTTAGACTTCCATTTGGTAGCTTCAACTGCGAAGTGCAGCAATGAGAGCAGTCTTTGGAGCCCTTAGGATAGTTCATATTACACCTCTGCTCCCCAAACTATACTGGCTACCAATCTGCTTCCAAGTGCAATTCAAGGTGTTGGTTATGACCTTTAAAGCCCTTAATGGCACAGGTCCAGGCTACCTGATGCTTCATCAGGTCCTGCTAAGACTAGTCCACCCTATTTGGGCCAGCAAAGAGGGCCCATCAGTCAAAAGCTTCAGACTGTCAGGATTCAAAAGAAAAGCCTTCTCTGCTGCACCATCCATCCTTTGGAACATCCTGCCCTCCATCCTGCTTCCAACCAACTTCCCTTCCATAAGAGCCTAAAGACTTGACTCTGCCAATTGGCCTGACGACCCAATGGGGGAGTTCTACTGTGGAGGTGGCTGCTAGATTGAAAGCAGACTTTACCTTCCCCCCACTCTTTGCTCAACACTTGTCCATCTTTTTTATTAGTCATATTGAAGTATTTTCTTTTTTGTTGTTTATTTTATTGTTTTATTATTATTATTATTTATTATTTTGCTTATGCTTTGTTTAAACTTCCTTTTTATTTCTTCATTTTTTATTGTTGTTAGCCACCTAGAGTAGGCCCATCGTGAGATAGGTAGCAAAAAAATTTAATAAGAAAGACAAAAAAAGTCTGGATTCTGGTAGTACCTGACATGACAGTACCCAGCAGAATAGAAGAGAAAGAACTGAAGATAATAAAACACAAAGACCTGAAAATAGAAATAGAACGACTGTGGAAAAAGAAAGTAAAGGTAGTACCAATAGTAATCGGAACCTTGTGTACAATCCCAAAACAACTAGAGCACCTCTTGAACACCACCAGCATTGACAAACTCATCATCAATCAATTGCAAAAAGCAGCTTTACTTGGAACAGCTTACATCCTGCGACGATATCTGTAATACCATAAAACATCCACATCAGCCTATCACAGGTCCTTGGAAAGGACACAATAGATAGACAAAATGCCAAATCCAGTCTGAACATCTGGCTTACTGTGTAAAAAGCCATAATAACTTAGAACTGAGAATGCTCTGTCTGATTAGAATTTACGATCCTTAAACACATCTGCTAAAGTATTTACCATAGGTATTGCCCAAGCTTCTACTTAAAATGAAATATTAATCAAATGATTTAATGTATATTTTAATTCAAGATAAAAAAACCGATTTGACCATTTGTATCATATAAACAGCAGAAAAACCTTACGGTCTTGTAAAACCCTCTTTGCTTCTGAGAACTTAATGCCATGTCTGGAAAGTAAATATAAAATCAAAACATATTGACCTCATATATCTCAAACATATAGTCACTGCAAAATAAACTATTAATTTGTTACACAATAAAGTCAAGTAAATTTACAAAACAGATATGCCTGAAAGTATTAATAAAACATTGTTTCCTGTGCTCTGAAATAACCAGTAAAGGCACAATGATGATATTCCACCCACCAAAGAATCACCTGATTCATTTCAGCAAAGCATTCTATAAAATACAGTAATAAGGGAAAAAAAGATCAGCGACAGCCACTGCCTGCTTTGAACTTAACGCTAAGTATACTTAGAAAAAAAATATGCCTTCAAATTGGTTCATTATGAAAACAAAGTTAATTTAGAGAAGATAAACAAGTCCCTTTCATTTATTTTAGTACTAAACTAATGAAAAGATAGAACTAATACTCACTGCAGTGCTGTTACAATTTTAAGGAACTTAGAAGGGCTTTTGCATCTTCTATGTCTGCTGGAACAACAGAGTATTAAAGAGAATACTACAAATAGATGATACAATATTTAATACAACTTGGTAAAGCAGACTTAGCTTCATTTTGTCCAGACCTGTGCTATGCAACATTATATAATCTTGCCAACAGTTCTTTGAAGAATGCCTTTCACATGCACACAGAACAACAAATAAATATCCAATAAATGACACGGTATGAGGCTGAGAACATAACCTTTCTTTTTAAAAAAATAAACATTGAGGCTGTTCTCTGTACCAGATGCTTCTCTTACTAGCATTCAATTTGAATGAGCCAGGAGAAATGCACAGTTTATCCTCTCAGGAGGCCAGAATGCATTTGTGCGAAATATGAGAAGAATGCCTAATATTGGAACATACGCTCTGAATCTTCAATAAGTTTTTATTATAGGGCATTCTTTTAATTCATTTAAAATGGCACAAACAAGAAATATACTCCTTTGCAATTCACTATAAAATAAGCAAGAAAAGTCAACTTTCCTATACTTGGGCATCTAAAGATGTACTCTGATTTCAAAGGTGGGGCAGGATCTATAAAAATAAATATATCTTCATACATAACCTGATGCTAAATTTATTAGGATTCTAATATACTATTAATTCCATTTCACATACAGTATATGAAGTCATCATCATCATTTTAGCCATTGTCTAAAATGGCTAACTGCAGGATGAAAGCCTCTGCATGTTTCCAACCTATACAGTACTGAGCTTCCTTTTGCCAATTGGGCCCGCAATACTTGCTGATGTTGTCAATCTGCCTTGTTTTATATATGAAGTAAACATGTATAAATGTTAGAGCTCAAAAAGAGGTAAAAGAAAGCTAACAAAACCCAATTGCTTTGGTATTCTAGTAATATAATTCCAATTAATTAACATTATTTTGGAAGGTTTATGAACATTATTTTGGAAGGCTTAGGCATCAAGAATATATTGAAATTAAATCCTGAAATTAGAGAAGACAATATTTTCAATCAATATTTTTTAATTAACTTATTCATGCATTTTTTTTATCATTTCACTTCTGTATACTTCTCATACTTGGTGTGTACAGCAATCAAGAGATTTTATGGAAAAATATGTGCACATATACACAAATAGTACCATCCCTTCCTCCTTATTGCTTTTTTCCCTTCAAGATCTGATACTGAATAGACTTTTGTTTACTAACTGATTTTCTATTTGAACTAATACACAAGAAGGCTAACAGCTCTTCAAATTAAAACACAAAATGTGAACCACACATTAAAATTAATATTAAGATTAACAGTTCAAGATGTAAAATTAAGTCCATTTTTACAGATTTTTCCAACTGCCAGTATATTGGGACCAAACACAATTCCTGATGGAATACATTGCAATGCAGACGAAATTTCTCTCTTGTAGCAGATAAGCAACTCTATGTCAACTTGCAGTTTAGAAGGGCTTTTCTTGCATATCTTGATGATTCTTATCATGAAAGATGATTCTAAATCATTTGGCCTCTTTTAATTGTTAATAGCTTAAATTGTACCTTAAAAGCAACTGCCAACTAGTTTTCAGTAGTTAATCTTTCCATTCAGTCACTATATGTTAAACCTACCCAACTGCTACATTTTACATCAACTGCAACTTACAATTCACTTTTCTAACTATACAGAGCAAAAGGCAAGAAGATGATATTTAACCAAGGTGTGGATGTGTGGCCCCAAATGATTAACTGAAGAAATATAGCAACTAGCTTTGATTATAAAAATGTGCTTCTCACCATCACCTCAACTATTAACTTCACATCTTTATACTCCTTTTTAAACAAGTTGAAGAATAAAATCATGGCCAAGCAAAACCCACAACAGGTGACACCAATAAATGACATAATGTGCTTAGTACAATAAAGTTCTATTAGCTCTTGGATATACCCTGGCTATCTAAAATAAATACCGAAAAACAATGTAAATGTGTGAATTATGAATTCAAATTCAAAATGTAGTGGAGAGAAATGCAAGATTCACAAATTTCATACACTGTTATCAAAATTAAACAACAGAAGACTTAATGTCACTTCAGAAGAAATTGATTCCAGTTAATGCTATCTGAAATACTGAAATCAGAAAACTGTTCAGTATGTAAATAATTTTAACAGCATCATCTATTAACATAATTTGGACTTTGCATCTGGTTGAACTAAGACTCCAGCCTGCATGTTTCTTCCTCTCCTTTCATTCTTCATTAGGCTATGTGAAAACACAAGCTTTTTTACTAATAAAAATTATGTTATCTAATTCTTAATCTATCGAATGTAGATTTTTTTTATTATTACTAAATGATAAATGCCCCTTTCTGTTTACCAAAACTCCTTTGTAAAATTCTCTAAGGTGCTGAGTTAAAGAACACAGTGTTCAGGAATTTAAAATTATGGAAGAAATATTTGATAGATTCACTTTACCATTATTTATACCGCAAATTCTAAAATTATACAACTTGGTGGCAATAATGATGAAGCACGCTTTTAAAAAGCAATGAATAGAATCCAGCATTATCCTATGTTTCTGATGTCAGTACAGGAAGTCCTCAATTTATGATCACAAATGAGCCCAAAAATTCTGTTGTTAAGTGAGTTATTTGTTAAGTGAATTTTGCCCCACTTTATGAGCTTTCTTGCCCCAGTTGTTAAGTGAATCACTGCAGTTGTTAAGTTAGTGGCACACTTGTTAAGTGAATCTGACTTTACTTGTCAAAAGGCTGAAAAGGGTGATCACAAGACCCCAGGACACTGCAACCATCATAAATATGAACCAGTTGCCAGGTGTCCAAAGTTTGATCAAATTAACCTCAGGGACACTACAATGTGTGAAAAACGGTCATAAGTCACTTTTTTCAATGCCATTATAACTCTGAACAATCACTGGTAGTGTCTGTCCGCATACTCAAAGCGTAGAAACTGTTGATGGGAGGGAAGCACCGGAACATGAAGATAGGCCTCTCGCAAGTCCACTGATTGCAAAAAGTCCCCTTTGCGGACCGAGGCCAGAATCGAACGAAGAGAATGCATCTTGAAGCGACGGTAGCATACCGCCCGATTCAATTGCTTGAGATTGAGAATCCCCCTGACGCCTACCGAAGACTTTGGCACCAAAAACAGAATCAAGTAAAATCCGGTCCCCTGTTGGTCCAACGGGACCGGTTCTATCGCCCTGATCTCTAGCAAGTGCAAAATCTCCACCTCCATCAGTCTGTGACGGTCGATTGACAAGGGAACCGGACAGCGGATGAAACGTCGTGGGGGATGATCCATGAACTCTATCGCGAGCCCTTCCGAAATCGTACGACGCACCCACGTATCCGGAGTGGACGTCTCCCATCTGTGATGAAATGCTCGAAGACGACCTCCCACCGGACCTGGAGTCAGTGAGTCATTTGCCTCTCCGGAAAGACTTGGAGTTGGACCCACGGAAGGAACATTTGGACGCGGCCTGAGGTCTGCTGCGGTCTCTGAAACGCTGCCTGTCAGTGAAGCGGTCGGACGGCTGGAAGGATTGTCTAAAGGTGGCGGAGCCTCCAGACCCCGAAAAAGAACGAAAGGGCTGGCGCTGTGTATAAGGAGTATAACGTCTGTCCTGCTTGTGAAAGGAAGAAGGTAAAACCTTCCTCTTGTCCTTGTCTTCAATTAAGACCGGATCTAAAGCCTCACCAAACAAATTGGAAGCTTTGTATGGAGCCGCCGCCAGCTTCCATTTAGCCTTAACATCGGCTTTCCACGGACGCAGCCAGAAGAGGCGCCTTGACGTGATGCCCGCCGCCAGTGCCCGCGAGGCAAATTTTACTGAATTCAACGAAGCATCCGCCGAATATTCTGTGGCCGCGATGATTTTATTGACATCATGGCGCAAACAAGTCTCCTCCGGGGGAAGGCGCTTTTGAAGCTGACGCAACCAAATCAAGGAAGCGCGATTAAAGAAGGAAGTGGCTGAGGCAGTTTTGATTGTCCAGGCCACTGCCTGATGTGCCCTCCGGAAGGCCAACTCAGTACGTCTATCCTCCGACTTAAGTCCATCTAGCGGGTCGGGCGAAACCATCGATTGAGCCGTGAGGGCTGCTACCGGAGCATCCACCGTGGGAATGTTCAACAGAGTCTCTAACTCAGGAGCCGGACAGAACAATTTCTTGTCCAAATTGCTGGGAGCGGTGGACGACCCAGGCTGGTTCCAAGGAGCCTGCAACACGTCTGTGAACAGCTGAGGGCACGGTACAAAGTCCTTCTCCTTCTTGACTTGCTTGAACAAGGCATCATGTGGGCCCGATTCTGGTTGGGCTGCCGGCGGCTGGGCCCCCACTGACCCCAGATTAGTTGTCAAACGAGCCTTGTGTAGAAGGGACTTGAATAAAGCCGGACGAAACAAGCCCGTGAAGGCCGGAGCGTCCGGTTGCAAGCCCTCGTCCTCAGAAAACTCCATGGCTTCAGCCTCATCCTCCTCCTGGTCCGAGCTCTCTGACTCATCAGATTCCCTGCGAGACGAGGACCGGGCTCTGCGCGACTCTGAGGTAGGCTGTCTGCCTGAAGACGTTCCAGCGGATGAAGTCTGAGCTGCTGTCTGCGCACTCGCTGCCATGATCGAGGCCAACGCCGTAGAAAGCATCGACTGGAGGTCCATCTGCGATGGAGGCGGGGAGGGGTCCACCATCCGAAGTCCTGCCGCAGTAGGCATGAAAGTGGCGGAAGGTCGAAGACGAGGCGGCGCCAACGATTCCAGGCCAACTAGTGACACATCCGGCAGGGATTGAGATACGCCCCTCCGTAGAGTCGAAGAAGCAGGCTCTACCCCCCGCGATTCTGATTGTTTGGTGACAGGGGCATACTGCTGGCTAGCCCCCGCCTCCCGGCTGGAGGACGGAGCAGCCGCCAACTGCCGTTCCAAGGCCCTGTGACGTCTGAGGGCGTCCTTGTCAGCCCTAGCGGAGCTCTTAGCTAAATGGGCCCCATGGCTGCCCGAAGCAGAAGTTTTGCTTGACCTCTTCTTGCGGGACTTGGCGGGCCTTACAGGACTGGACTCCTGTTCCACGTCAGAAGAAAACGAGGAATCCGCCATTTGGGCGTGCTGTTTTTTTTTTTTTTTTAACTAGGCCCAATCAATAAGGTCAATCACCTTCTACGGGAGGAAGGCTCTCTCTGGAGGAGCTATAGCCCCCTCCCCCTTTGCAGAAAGGGGTTCAGGTACCTCTTAGTCCTCTGCCCAGAGGTGCAGGCAGAAAAACGCAAAAGCCGTGTACCCTCCACCTTGAAGTGATTAATAAGGGCCTGCGGGGCCTAAAACGACCCCCCCTTCCTTTTGGTGCCTTATTGCACGGCACCAAAACACTGTAGCAACCAAGGCCACGCTGAGGCTGGACAACAAAATGGCGGCCACCCAGATGACCAAAATGGCGGCCCCCAATGATGGTGCAGTAAGGAGGGAAAATGGCATCTCTCCCACCTGCAGCCTCAATATCACTTGCACTCCCCTGGCGTCTCTCCTTTGCCAGCCAGGTGGGTAACGGATCTCCGATCGTTGAAGAAGCGACGGAGGGGCGGCGAGCCACCGCGAGCCACACCACGCCCCCCCAACCTTCGCTCACAAGGGCCGACTCCCCAGGCCAATGATCGGTAGCAACAACCGCGCCCCCCGCAGTCCCCTGACGGGACGGACGCCAGAATGAAGCCGCAGCAGCGAAAAGCTCCCTCCAGATGTTGGCTTCCTTCCCCCGCCGCTTCCTCACACTTCCGATAAAGCCGGTCGGGAAGGACGGCAAACTGCCCAGCCCGAAACCGGCGGCGGCTGAGACACAGCCGGCTCCGCCCCGCAGGGACAGAAGCCGGTGGCTGTAAGCGCTCCAAGCGCTAGCATCGGAACGATCCGGTGCGCCGGACACGAATCCGACTAACAGCTGTCAGGCGGGGATTCAAATGAACAAAAAGATGAAAATAAAGACCAACTACCCGAAAGGAAAGCAAACTAAAAAGGGGCTAATCAAAAATAAACAAAGGCCTAATCGCAACTCCAGAGCACAGAGAAAACCCTCTCAGTCCGTCAGCAACTGAGAGAAAGACTGGAGATACGGGTGCAAAAGGGGCGTGGTAGGAGCACAGAGTGGGAGGCTAATTTAAATTTTAAGTTCTCTCAGTTGCTTTCAGAAATGAGGATTTACCCATTGCTGGAGTGTAGTAGCAGCGTTCTGGAAAATCAATAACGGGGCAAAAAGAGTAGAGTTCTATTCCCTATGATTTTTTAAAAGTTAGATGCTAGCCTAGAAACCAGAAGTGTAACTTCAAGTCCTGCCTTCATCATGAAAACCAACTCGGTAACCTTGGGGGAGTCACTCTCTCTTTGCCAAATCCATCTCACCAGGGTTGTTGTTGCAGAGAAAATAGGAGAAGGAAGGACTACTATAAATGTTTGCTGCTTTGTATTATTTATGAAAACAATAAAGGTAGAATATAAATATAATAAATAACTGAAAATAAATAAGCAACTTAAATCAACCTACCTTTATAGAGTTTCTATTCTTAGCCTCAATCTTTTATTTAGATTTGATTGTGGTAATAAAAGTCATAAAAGAATTAAAATTACATCTGATTCATTGCATGCATAACTTTCCTATACAATAATTTTCTCAGCAATGTATCACAAATATCTATAGACATTTTAACATATACAACAAAATATTTAGTTTCTTTTTGTTTTGTATATAATTCATTCTTTCTAAAAATGATTGCTCCTTTTACTCTGTTTATATCACTTCCTTTTATTCCACTTTTAAAAATTTTCCAATACTTTCTATAGTAGGATGCATTATTTCTTCACTTAAATGTACAGTAGGAAGTGAAAATGTATGAACTGTACAACTTTGCTTTATGAAACCAAATCAAATGTAACCTAACCTAACATTTTTTTCTCTAGCTACTTTTGTTGAATGCCCTAAAACTGACAGTCTGTTCCAAGTTATAAACCCTGTCTGTTACTATATGTTATTATCTTGCTTGATGTGAATAAGAAAGAAGTAAATTGAAGATGTCTATCAATAAAATGGAGCACATATTGATAAATGGTAAAGAAGGAAGGAATTAAGTACTGTAAGCAACTAAGTTAATATGTTGCATCTCCACAGGAAATGATTCAAGTTTACATTCAATTCCAGTTGATGCAAAAAAAAAAAAAAAAACCCTGATACATACAGGCAGTCCTGGGTTATAGCAAAAATTTTGTTTCATGACTCTGCAAACTATTTTTTGGGCACATTTGATCATATGCATGCAGAAAGTCAGTTGCCACCATTCTTGCACATTTTTCTATAAAAGTCACATTTAATTTAAGACATTTAAACTAGAGTCAGCCAGTGTTAATTTTTCAAAACATGTACTTTTTTAAAAAAAAAATCTGAAAGTAAATTTCCTTAAAAGTAATTATCTTCTTTGACGCCTCTTTTTCTCCAGCAACTTTCATCAAATTAATATTTCTTGCTTTAGTCAGGCTGGATGGGAATTCTAGAAACTGAAGTCCTAGCACAGCTGAAGATTTCTATTTCCTTTCTGCTCTTGATGACTGCATAACCTGCATGTCTTCTAAGAAATATATTTAATACTGACCTAAAGCCTTGAAAAATGTGTCATGTTCATCACGATTTTTATTTTTGCAATATGTGGATGCCACATTTTTAGCATAGTGTTTCTCAAATGTGGCAATTTTAAGATCTGTAGAACTTCAACTATCAGAATGATCCAGCCAACGTGGCTCAATGGGTAATTCTAAAAGTTAAAGTGCATACAAATTTGCCAAGTTTGAGAAACACTGCTTTAGTGTGTACAGGGAGTCTGTGCTACAATTGAGGCAGATAGTTTTCTCTCAAACATTCAAATGTCTGCCAGTTTGAGGCTATTTCCCCACTAATGGTTTGTAGCATCCTATAAAATGCTGAGAGTTAAATATTGCTGTACCAAAAGAATAGGAATGAGGACAGGTTTTACACAACCTTAATAATGAGTAATGCTAAAATGTATATATCAATAGAAGGAAAATTGTCTCAAATACATTTCAAGATAGAGTGCATATCAAGGATTTAAAACATTCAAATAATTTTTCCTCTCTCTTACATGTTAACTGGTCTGGAAAAGGTCAAAACTGAACTAGCCAATTCTAATATTTTTCCTTATGTTGAAGCAATGCTGTAATTAACAAAAGTATACTCACAGGAACATAATTGATGGGTTGAATTCATGATCTGATTCATCAAGGCATTTCCTTTAAATTCCAGGTCACAACAATGACATAGCCTAAACAGCAAGGCAACAACCTGATTATTATTCTTTCTTCCACTGTTCCAATGGATTTTATTTCTGCTTCAATACTGTCATTCCTTGGGTTACATCTTCATTCCTCCAATGTCTGTGCTACATTTGCTAAAACTGCATACTAATCTAATCCTTACAACTATTTTCCTCTGTTCCTTCTACCAGCTGGACTGGCATAGAGAAGTAATGTTACCTTACAATGTTTTGAAATAAAAATAGAAAATCAATATCTAATCCTCAACTTGCCTTTGGGCAACCACATATACAACATCATGGAAAAACCATCAGGATGCTAGCATCCATCTACCTAATCAATTATTTTTGCTTAGAGCATAATTGTTGTGGTGTTTTGTTTTTAAATTCTGACCTTCTGCAGAACAGTGTTTTGCTCCTTGAACAAAAGCACCAAATCATTATACAACAATAGATTCCAAACAGCATTAGCAATGACATTCCAGGTGATATTTCTTGTTTACTTACATAATCAAAGAAGCAGTCTCTTGAAGTTTTAATTTTTTTTACACAAAACCTCACATCTGCTCACAGCAGATGGCTGTTTTCAACTGAGCCTTGATGGTACAGTGGTCTAAGCACCCTGTTATTAACACAGCTGCCTGCAATTACTGCTGGTTCGAATCTCTCCAAGGCTCAAGGTTGACTCAGCCTTCCATCCTTTCTAAGGTAGGTGAAATGAGGACCCAGTTTGTGGGGGCAATAAGCTGACTTTGTATAAAATATACAAAAGGATGAAGGCTATTGCTTAACGCATTGTAAGCCGCCCTGAGTCTCCGGAGAAGGGCGGCATATAAATCAAATTAAAAAAAAAAAAACTTGTTTCATATACAGTCATGGCCGTAAATGTTGGCACCCCTGAAATTTTTCCAGAAAATGAAGTATTTCTCACAGAAAAGTATTGCAGTAACAAATGTTTCGCTATACACATGTTTATTCCCTTTGTGTGTATTGGAACAAAACCAAAAAAGGGAGGAAAAAAAGAAAATTGGACATAATGTCACACAAAACTCCAAAAATGGGCTGGACAAAATCACTGGCACCTTTTACTTAATATTTGGTTGCACACCCTTTGGAATAAATAACTGAAATTAGTTGCTTCCGATAACCATCAATAAGCTTCTTACACCTCTCACCCGGAATTTTGGACCACTCTTCCTTTGCAAACTGCTCCAGGTCTCTCTTATTGGAAGGGTGCCTCTTCCCAACAGCAATTTTAAGATCTCTCCACAGGTGTTCAATGGGATTGAGATCTGGACTCATTGCTGGCCACTTCAGAACTCTCCAGCGCTTTGTTGCAATCCATTTCTGGGTGCTTTTTGACATATGTTTGGGGTCATTGTCCTGCTGGAAGACCCAAGATCTCTGACGCAAACCCAGCTTTCTGACACTGGGCTCTACAGTGCGACCCAAAATCCGTTGGTAATCCTCAGGTTTCATGATGCCTTGCACACATTCAAGGCACCCAGTGCTAGAGGCAGCAAAACAACCCCAAAATATCAGTGAACCTCCACCATATTTCACTGCAGGTACTGTGTTCTACTCTTTGTAGGCCTCATTTCCTTCGTGGTAAACAGTAGAATGATGTACTTTACCAAAAAGCTCTATCTTGGTCTCATCTGTCCACAAGACGTTTGCCCAGAAGGATTTTGGCTTACTCAAGTACATGTTGGCAAACTGTAGTCTTGCTTTTTTATGTCTCTGTGTCAGCAATGGGGTCGTCCTGGGTCTCCTGCCATAGCGTTTCATTTCATTTAAATGTCGACGGATAGTTCGCACTGATACTGATGCTCCCTGAGCCTGCAGGACAGCTTATTGCTTTGGAACTTGTTGGGGCTGCTTATCCACCATCCGGACTATCCTGCGTTGGCACCTTTCATCAATTTTTCTCTTCCATCCACGCCCAGGGAGATGGGGCGTTGGTCCTACCTGATACGCTCCTTCTCATTGAGTGGAGACAGCAGCCAGTGTGGGTACCACTCATCCAATCAGACTGCAGGACTGAGCCAGCCAATAATTTCAAGTCCCGCCCCTGTTGCCGGGCAGGCCCAGCTTTGGCGAAGACTCGTAAGACTGACTCGGCGTGTGGGCACAGAAGGCAACAAAGCCACCAGGTAAGTAAGGAGAGGAGAAGACAGACAGAAGACACAGCCGGAAAAGGGGAGGGTCTGGCTGCTGTCTCCACTCAACGAGAAGGAGCGTATCAGGTAGGACCAACGCCCCTTCTCCATTGAGAGTGGAGACAGCAGCCAGTGTGGGACATACCCCAGTTCACTGTCCCGAGTTCAGGGTGGGAACCGGCTGGTCGACAACAACAGTCTCCCCGGCAACGACACGCTGAAGCACCCGTCGTCCGAACGCCGCCTCTGCCGATGCAAATTGGTCCAAGCGATAATGACGTATGAAGGGAACCGGTGAAGTCCACGTGGCAGCCCTGCAGATCTCGAACAAGGGTGCCTGCGGCGGTCGTGGCTGCGCTACGGGTGGAATGGGCGGTCAAACGAGCTGGTCGCGGAAGAGAGCGGAGGTCGTAGGCCGAAGCAATTGTGTGACGAATCCAACGACCGACAACCGACGAGGAGACCTTGCACCCCTGGGAAACGGGCAAAAAGGAGACAAACAGCGACTCCGAACGACGGAAAACGGATGTCCTCTTAATGTAGATCCGCAAAGCCCGTCGTACGTCGAGTGAGTGCCATCTGCGCTCCCGTGGATGACCAGGTCGCGGGCAGAAATTAGGCAGGATGAGTTCCTGCGAGCGGTGGAAAACCGAATTGATTTTCGGAACGAAAGTGGGGTCCAAACGGAGTACTACCCGGTCCGAATGAAAGACGCATAAGTCAGAACGGATGGACAACGCTGCTATCTCCGATATACGACGAGCCGACGTTATCGCCACAAGAAAAGCGACTTTGCAGGAAAGAAGCCGGAGACTAGTAGTCCGCAGTGGCTCGTACGGAGGGCCCATAAGTGACTCCAACACTAAAGGGAGATCTCAGGTCAGGTATCTGTGTAATACAGGAGGACACAAATTCGTGGCCCCTCGAAGGAAACGCCGGATTAGAGGATGTTGCGACAATGATGGCAGGGATCCGCAGACCAGGACTGAAGACAACGCGGCCACATGCCTACGTAACGTATTGGACGAGAGGCCCTGAGTCAGGCCCCGCTGCAGAAAACATAAAATGTCCACAATGGATGGCTGAAGAGCGGAAACTCCAAACTCGGAACACCAGGAACAGAAGGCACGCCAGGTGGCAGAGTAAATCCGATCCGTAGAAGCACGGCGCGAGGCTTGCAATGTCTGAATAACGTCCGGCGGGATATGCACTGCTGTCAAAGTGCTCCGCTCAACCGCCAAACGGTCAGGTTGAGCCAGGCGAGGTCCGGGTGTAATAGAGCGCCCTGGGACAGAACGTCGTCCTCGAGGGGGATGCGCCACGATGGGGCCACCGAGAGGGACACAAGGTCCGCATACCAGGGTCTCCTAGGCCAATGAGGTGTTACAAGGACCACTTCCGCCCGCTCGTACAAGATCTTGCGAACCACCCTGGGCAGGAGTGAGGTCGGGGGAAAGGCGTAGAGAAGACCCACTGGCCATGGAATTCGAAGAGCGTCGATGCCCGCTGCCCGAGGATCTGGGAACCGGGCGAAGAACTGCGGCAATTGAGCATTCGTGCTTGTTGCGAAGAGGTCGATGATCGGCGTGCCGAACCAACAAGACAGCTCCTGGAAGATCCGGGGATGGAGGCGCCACTCCGCGTTGTCCACTTGACGACGACTCAGCCAGTCCGCTTGGGAGTTGTCCACTCCGGAAATATGCTGTGCCCGGAGCGAGCAAAGGTGCCTCTCCGCCCAGAATCCCAGTCGCAGGGACAACAGAAGAAGCGACCTCGACCTGGTACCTCCCAGCTTGTTCAGGTGCGCTTTTGCAGCAACATTGTCCGTCAGGACGAGGACGTGGGAGTTGGAGATCAGATTTCGGAAGGCCCTGAGAGCCAGGAAGATCGCCTGTAGTTCTAGCCAGTTGATCGGGCGACGGGACTCTGCCGGGCTCCAAGTGCCCTGAGCCAACTGACCTTGACAATGGGCCGCCCAGCCGAGGAGACTGGCATCTGTAGTTACTACCACCCTCTGAGGTTCCAGGAAGAACGACCCCGCAGCTAGGGCCGGGGAGCGCCACCACCGCAGGGATCGGCGAACAGCAGGAGGGACCGGAACCGGCCTGGATGACGTGCCTCTGCCCGCCTTCTGCAACGGCAAGAGAAACCATTGAAGTTCCCGTGCGTGCAGTTGCGCCCAAGGAACTATGGAGATGGCCGAGATCATCTTGCCTAACAGTTGGGAGAGGACAAGAGGGGAAACTGCCCTACAAGCTTCCACCTTGGAAATTAACTGACGAATACCCGCCTGTCTATCGGGGGACAGGAACACCTTACCCTGAACAGAGTCGATAAGGGCCCCCAAATGGACCAAACTGGTGGACGGGGAGAGGTGACTTTTATCTAAATTAACCGAGAAACCATGGGCCGCCAAAGTCTCTACAGTGAGGCGAACATCCGAAACTGCCTGAGAGAGAGAAGGGGACAACAGGAGAATATCATCGAGGTAACATAAAAGCCTAACAGAACGGATAGGAAGAGAGGCCGCTAGGGCGGCCAGTACCTTCGTAAAAGTACGGGGGGCAGAGGAGAGACCAAAGGGTAACGCCCTATATTGATAATGGACCCCACCGTAACAAAACCTTAAAAAACGCCTATGGGAAGGAAGGATAGGGATGTGCAAATAAGCCTCCGTAAGGTCTATGGAAGAGAGGGGTTCGCCCCTCCGAACACCGGCTAAAATAGTTTGCAATGATTGCATTTTAAATTTACGGTACACCACGTACCTATTCAAACGTTTCAGGTCCAAAATAGGGCGCCACCCCCCCGAAGATTTGGGAACCAGGAAAACCCGGGAATAGAAACCCTGACGCTCCTGACCCGCAGGGACGGGTTGAATAGCCCTAATGGTCAGGAGATGCTGAACTGCTGCGTCCATAAGGGACTTTCTGTCCGAATTACGAAAAATCGGACAGCAGACAAAGGAGTCAGGGGGGATGGAGACAAATTCGATAGCTAGACCAGAACGAAGAGTGGCTAGGACCCACTGATCAGAGGTGGACCGTTCCCAGGCGGCCACGAAGATGGCCAATCTGCCGCCAATGGGAGGATCAGCAATGTAATTAGCGCCGGCGACGGATGGAACGACCTCCTCCCCCTCGAAAGGGCCGTTTAGACCCGAACGATCTGCCCCGGAATCCCCTATCCTGTGAGCCCCGATGCCTGCCAAAGTTTGTGAATGGCCGGGGCGAGGGAAGGGAAGAGTAGGAGGAGGGCCCCCCAAAATCATTACCTCGAAACTGGGGACGAGAGGGATAAGGGGAGAAGCGAGAATCCCCCCTGCGGAAGGCCGCCGCCAAAACCTTTCGTTTGTCCCTCGTCTCGGTCAAAAAGGGATCTAAGGCTGCCCCAAACAAAAGGGACCCCCCAAATGGGACCGAAGCGAGCTTCCACTTATGTCTGGCGTCCGCCTGCCAATGCCGGAGCCAGGTCAAACGGCGAGCCGTAACAGCCGAAGCTAACGATTTGGCAGCGAACCGTGCAGCGCCGAGTGTCGAGTCCGCTGAAAACTGAACCGCAGCCACAATCTTGTTAAGGTCATGCTTGATACGAGCATCCTCTGGTGATAACTTCTCTTGTAACTGGCGGAGCCATAACAACGTGGTGCGGTTAAAAAAAGATGCTGTTGAGGCTGCCTTGATGGCCCATGCAGCCCCTAGATGTGCCCGTTGGAGGACCTGATCAGTACGGCGTTCATCAGGGCGTAAGTTTTCAGCGGGATCGCCCGGAATGGCGGCAGAAGACAGGAGAGCAGCGATGGGAGCATCTATTGACGGAAGCTGCAGAAGAGTGTCCAGTTCAGCTGCGACGTGGAAATTCGTACGGTCAGACGAAGACGGGATAGGAGCAGACCCCGGCGAAGACCACTGCCGCTTCACGACATCCAGGAAAAGCGGAGGTGTGGGGATAGCCGTAATCGGTTTGGCCGGCTCGGCGAACATCGGGTCCAAAACCCCAGGCGGCACTGAAACGGAAGATTGGGAAGTTGGGGAGGAAAGTTGGGCCGTATTGACGGCTTTAAACAGAAGAGACCTGAACAATGCCTGCGGAAAGAGGGCAGTAGACGCCGGCTGATCAGGTGGAAGATTCTCATCGTCCGACAACCCAGAGTCACTGTCGTCCACATCCGACAGGGTGGAGAGATGACCAGCTTGGGAGCACGAAGGAGAATGAAGCGCTCTAGAGGATTCGAGCCCCGAGGAACGAGGCTGCTCTGGCGAGACAGATCGAACAGAGCCAGCCACACTGGAGGTACGACGGCCCTCCGCCAAGGTCTTTTGTACCGCAGCTTCAATCATCTTTTGCAGTTGGTCGGTAGGAAGAGGACAAGTCACCACTTCCTGAGACAGAGCCGGATCCACGGGAACCGTAGAGGAATCCTGAGGAGATGGTATATCAGGAACATCCTCGACAGTGGGCGGAACAGTAACAAGGTCCACAGGAGCAGTGCCCCACAAATTCGAAGTGGAGATAGTGACAGGACAGTCCCTGAGAGACAGCTGGTCAGGAGTAGCCGGCCAGGAACCCTGTAGCAGAGCAGAAGCCGTCGATGTCTGAAGTCCAGTGCTCGCTTTTGCACAAAGTTGAGTGAGGACTTTATCCCTGCGTTTTTCTACTTTGTCCAGCGCACTGCTATGCTTCCTACTCTTGTGATGCCCATGAGAAGATGGGGCAACATGTGACTGTGCAGGGTCTTGATGCGAGGTAGATGCATCCTCCGACTGCCTCTGAGTAGAAGAACTGTTTTTACGACCATATTTGGATTTGGCCAATGACTTCGGCATAATGGCAGATGCAACAGTCACTAAACGAAGACAAGGTGGGGAGCGCGGCAACTCCACTAAATTCAAGTCCTGTGCCCACAATTCCAGAAGCAAAGGAAGGGGAGCGCAGGCACTCCACAAAATGGCCGCTGCAATTAGGGAGACAGCAAATAGTGGCTGGCAAGGGCAGCGGAAATACAAGCAGCTCCAACAGTCAAAGGGAGGGGGCGCGAAGCTCCACGAACACACGCAGCCAGCCAAAATAAATATAGTCCAGACAGATGCCCTTTGGGGTTGCCAACAGCAGGGAAGACCAGCAGTTCAGATGCAATCGCTGGGGTGGGGGGGGGCGCGAAGCTCCACACACACACGCTCTTGATGGGCAACTAACAGGAAGCAGTCCAGGCGCTGTAGCAGGGAGACGTGGTAACAAGGGAACCCTTCAGGCCCGGCTCAGCTGATCGTCGGCTGTTAGAGCTGCAGAGAAAGGGCGGGAGCCTAAAAAAACTCCACTAATTAGCTCAGCTGTTCGTCGGAGATAAGAAGCGGCGATTCCAGCGCTTTTAGCAATGACGGAGCTTAGACAGCAGAGGAGGCAACCGGAACAGCAAAGGCAGCAAATTCGGCTCCCAGGAGGCTTAGACAAGCAAGCCCAGCAATCCAAAAGTCCAAAGAAACAGCCAGAAAAATTTTTTAAATAAAAGTTGTACACGGAGCCTAGGGGCGACAAAATGGCCGCCGCCACAGAAACGGCGCGAAAAAACGGCCTAGAAGAAAAAAGCGAGGCCCTGGGGAAGGCGTTTGGCAAGGAAGGGCCAGATCCTGAAGGAAGGGGAATGCCAAGCCAAGCAGGGGCACCGAGGAAGCCCCCCCAGGGGTCCCCAAGGGAACAATTCAAACACCCTCACACCAGAGTCTTAACAGCCCTTAAAAGGAAAAAAACTCACAAAGTCCAAAGGCAACCAAGTCCATAGGGATAAGCAGAAGAAACGTCAGAAAACAGTCCAGATCAAAAAACACCAAATATTCCAAAGCAGAACAGATAATTTGAAGAAAGCAGACAGAGCTAGAGACCCACACGCCAGTCCAACTGAAGGACTGAGCCAAAGCTGGGCCTGCCCGGCAACAGGGGCGGGACTTGAAATTATTGGCTGGCTCAGTCCTGCAGTCTGATTGGATGAGTGGTACCCACACTGGCTGCTGTCTCCACTCTCAATGGAGAATAGCTACAGTGCCATGGGTTGCAAACTTCTTGATAATGTTGCACACTGTGGACAAAGGCAAATCTAGATCTCTGGAGATGGACTTGTAACCTTGAGATTGGTGATATTTTTCCACAATTTTGGTTCTCAAGTCCTCAGATAGTTCTCTTCTCCTCTTTCTGTTGTCCATGCTTAGTGTGGCACACACACACACACACACAATGCAAAGACTAAGTGAACTTCTCTCCTTTTTATCTGCTTTCAGGTGTGAGTTTTATATTGCCCACACCTGTTACTTCCCCCAGGTGAGTTTAAAGGAGCATCACATGCTTAAAACAATCTTATTTATCCACAATTTTGAAAGGGTGCCAATGATTTTGTCCAGCCCATTTTTGGAGTTTTGTGTGACATTATGTCCAATTTGCTTTTTTTCCTCCCTTTTTTGGTTTTGTTCCAATACACACAAAGGGAATAAACATGTGTATAGCAAAACATGTGTTACTGCAATACTTTTCTGTGAGAAATACTTCATTTTCTGGAAAAATTTCAGGGGTGCCAACATTTACGGCCATGACTGTATATGTTGCATTTTTTCTGACTTTAAATGTTGCAAAAATAAAAGCTCCTAGTGATTTTGAAATGTGACTTTCAAAATATATGTATGGAACGGAGTAACATTTACTCTAAAATCTAACTTTAGAAAAGATTATCATTGACTTAATTGGAACAGTTTGGACAGGATAAATATGATACAATGGGATCTGAAAGTACTGGGCATTTAACTTTCCCCCTTGCCATGAGTAGATCATTCTCTGAGTGCTATGGAACTCTGTGTTGCAAACTCCTACATATCAGAGAAAGCCCTATTAGATTCATACCAGTTCTTAATAGTTCTTACCAGTTTTCAGAGGGATTGTGGAAAGTTTCATAGGCAGCTCAGTTGAGATTCTGATTGCTAACTGTAATAAAGAGATATCCAGGGCACTTGAGCAGTATCTGCCTATTCATACATTCACTGTAGTCCCCTTATAAATGAGGAATTTAGGAGATGAAAGCAACATAGGAAACTCTGTTGCTTCAATACCCAGTGCTAATGGAAGAAAACTTGAATTTAACTGAAAACTGGTACTAGCTCATGTTCAAGGCAGTAGCAATTCAAAATCCAGTGAAAGTTTGAGGTGGGCCATTTGTACAAATCCTTTGACCTTTCAAGGGAAGTCAGCCACAAAAAATCTGAATTAAACCAGAAACTTATATGTCTATGATAACAGGGTGACTCTCACCTAAGAAACCGCCAATTCACTTCCAATCCATAGTATTTGAAAAATCAGAACAAAAGTATGTCCCACAACAGATGTTTAGACTGATGGTTCTCCTAATGACCATGCAGTCCACAGCTTAAGAAAATGGTTGTTATTCAGATTACAGAAAGGCAACATAGTCCTTGAAATTTTACTTTCAGCCTTTGCTGCATTATCTTTTTTAACTGCAATATAGATGTGTAATAATAGTGCAACATACTATACAGGTAGTCCGCGACTTACAACAGTTCATCTAGTGACAGTTCAAAGCTACAACAGCATTGAAAAAAGTGAATTATGATGGTTTTTCAGTTACAACCTTTGCAGCATCCCCATGACCATGTGATCAAAATTCAGATGCTTGGCAACTGGTTCATACTTATGACTATTGCAGCATCCTGGGATCATTTGATCACTTTTTGCACACTTCTGAAAATGGGGAACCAAGATTCACTTAACAACCAGGCTACTAATTTATCAGCTGCAGTGATTCACTTAACAACTGCGGCAAGAAATGTTGTAAAGTGGGGCAAAACTCACTTAACAAATTTTCATTTAACAACAGAAATTTTGGGTTCAATTGGTGTGGTAAGTCAAGGACTACCTTGTAATATGTAATAATAATGTGTAATATATAGCTCAGAGCTGAATTGTGTGCTCTGAACTTCCTTTTTTTAATGTTGTTTCATTACCAGGCTAGTAGCATCAACAGCAGGGGACAGTTGTTGGCTACCTATATAATTTTTAAAACATTTTAGTTAGATGTAATGACAAATAAACAAAGGTGTGCTATATACAGTTCATCACCAACATTAGCATCAAAAGTAATAATCTATTAGATAGCTAATAATACAATACAATGAAGTTGAGACAATATTGATGGAGTATCCTTGAGAATGACTGGCAACTTTAAAATCAACTACAATTCATCTTCTAAAATTAAACAATAGCTTATAATCAAGCATGCTGTTTCACCTAGATTTTAAAACAGCATAAATATTCATGTACATCCTCATTTTGTGAAATTGTTGTTTGCATAATGAAGAATATACTTATTTGTATTCTAAATGATCCCCTGGTCATTTTAATGTATGACCCAAAAATGGCCATACATTACATTTTAATGTATGACCATACATTTTAATGTATGACCAAAAAATGGTCAAAATAAACACTTTATATTAGCATGCCAGTGACAGTGCCATGAAAGTCTTAGGTTTCTTTCTTCATTTCCCTAATTGAACTAAGGAAGGAGAGCTTCAATAAAAAGACTGGCTGCTTAAAAGGCAAACAAACTTCTATTTTCAAAAAGAAGAGGGTAGAAATACAATCAGTTGAATTGAAAAGATATAATAAAATTTCATGGTAGAACTTTAAGATTTTCAACACACTGTATGTTTTATCATCAAATATTTATTTCATCCTATATATTTATTATAATCCTTCAAAAAAAATTACATATTTCTCTAAATGGTAGCATATTCTTTCAATCTAACGAGCCACATTATTTATTAATTCTAAGCACTGCTATTCTAGGAAACATCATGCACTCTGTAGACATGACAGATGGTTTAATTACTACAGATATGATAGATCCTCAAAATGGAAAGTTATTATAAAACTAGAGTTCAAAAGAATGGAGTATGAGCATAAAATATGATTCCGGTCTGCTATGCTGGTAAAGCTATCTTTTTGTTGTCAGTAAAGAGAAATACTTTTGGACCTATAAGCACGTATGTTGCTGAAATTCAACATCACCAAAAGTTCTGGAAATGGTCAGAACAGCAAGAGAATCTTCTGTTCAGAACATCACAAATCACAGAAAGAACAATGATTTGTTTTGCTCCAACCCCCAGATTGATTTTATTTGTTAGATTTTTATACTGCAATTATTTTTATAAATAACGATAAGTATATCTAATACCCCTTTTTACTAATACCCACAACAAGAAGCCTGTGAGGTAGATTGGGCTAAGAGGCAGTGACTGGCCCGATCAGCCAGCTTTCATGCCTAAATTAGGACTAGAATTCACAGTCTCCTGGTTTACAGGCCAGCACCTTAACCTATACTCCAAGCTGGCTCTTACTTAAGGATGCTTGTTCTTTGAGAAAAGTTGAGGAAGCTCACTTGAGAGTTCTTCTGTATGAACATAATTAAGTCTTTCCCCCAAGTAATTTTCAAGATATGAATAAGACTTTTAGGTCAAGACTTTCATTTTGCCATTCCAACTATTAACTATTTTTCTTCTTTAACTATTGTTTGGTCATACAACTTTATATTTGGGCCATTTTCTTGCATGTACATTTTGCTGGTACAATTCAGAATTCCATCAATGATGGTAAACCACCCTGGTCCAGAGGAAGCAAAGTATGAAACTGTGAAAATACTACCATGTTTCATAGATGAGATAAGGTTCTTATGCTGAAATGCAGGGTTTGCCCTCGCCAAACATAACACTTTTCCTTCAAGCTTCCACAAAGCCTGCAGTATTTTTCTTCACCTTAGCTATTACACCAGGAGTCCCCAACTCCTGGGCCACAGAGTAGTATTGGTCCACAGCCCGTTGGGAAGTGGGCTGTGTAAGGGGTGGGTGAGTGCACAAAGCTTCATTTATGCATTTGCAGGATTAGGTTGAGCATTCAAACCCCTCCCCTCCCCCACCACTGGTCTGTGCAGCCAAAAAGATTGAAGGCTGTTGTATTATACCATACAGTTAATCACCTAAATTAAATTTCTGCCAACAAACTGTTTACTGTCACATTTATAACAGTTATAGTGTGACAAACACACTAGCTTTTACTTGACCTGAAGGCTGAGCAATGACTCAAAATAACTATTCTATCATTTTCTAGTGTTTCCTTTTTACAGATTGATCCTGAATCTCAGTTGCATTGCTCAGAATAACTATTATATCGTTCTCTGTGGTTTATTTTTAGACTGTTTAAATGATCTCCAGTCTCAGTTCCACTGTCCTCTTAGTAACATCCAACCTTTCTTGCATCTCCCATATACTGTAGGTTCTTCTGAAACCAATATTCAGTCATTGAATTTTTAAAAATATTACTGAAGAAAAATTCAGAATGTAGTGTTCTAAATTGATCTAGTATACCGTACCTCATCCTGAGTTTAAATCTTAAAATGAATAAAATATAGAAAATATGGCATGGGACAAGGTTGTGTGAAGGACCACCTTTCCCCAATTTCATCTGCCCATCCTACCAGATCTCACAAAAAGGGTATGTTATGGTTCTGTCATGTAGGAAGCTATGTTTGGTGGTCTTAGGTGATGGGGCTTTTATGGTGTGGCCCCTACAGTATGTGTGGAATCTCCTACCTCACCTCAAACTGAGGATGGCCTCATTGCTTCCAAGCTTCTGAAGATTTAGTTATGCCAGTAGGCCTGGATGAATAGTGAGGTGGTGCTACTACTATTAGCATCCCTCCATCTATTATTTTGTTAATAATTTTAATGTTTTAATATTTGCTAATAATGATTTTAGGTATTTATTTAGTTTTTTATGTCTCCCAAGTCACTGGCTCATGAGATGGGCAGATCTATAAATAAATCAGATAAATACATAACTAGTTCTGATTGATAAACTTTACTTGGTGGAATCAGGAGCTAATAGAATATATTTTTTAACAGAAGTTTCAAAAAGTGATCTGGCAGCCCGCTCTTTACACTCATTGGATCTGAAGATGAAAAAGATGAAACAAACCAAGAGTTCTGAGTAGATCGCAGCTAATCCACATTTACAGAGAACTTGGCTCAGAATCAATATCCAAAATATCTATGTACCAGCCAGAATTGTAGCTATTGATCATTATAAAGCCTTGGTAGTACAGTGGTCTAAAGCACCCTGTTATTAAGACCAGCTGCCTGCAATTACTGCAGGTTTGAATCTCGCCAGGCTCAAGGTTGACTCAGCCTTCCATCCTTTCTAAGGTAGGTAAGTTGAGGACCCAGTTGTGGGGGCAATAAGCTGACTTTGTATAAATATACAAAAGGATGAAGGCTATTGCTTAGCGCATTGTAAGCCGCCCTGAGTCTCCGGAAAAGGGCGGCATATAAATCAAATTTTAAAAAAAATTATAGCTCTAAGTAGGTTAGGATTCATTATTTCAATATTTTCCCATTACTTGTTCAGCTTCGCAAAAGTTGCTGGTAGTTTAGGAATGCTTGAACTGGGCAGAGATAGCCATTTTTTATTATTTATTACGTGTGGATAATCTACAGTCAAGAATTAGAATCTAAGACGGAATTGTAATAATTCAAGTTCTAACCAAGGACCTAAGAAATATTAAGATCTCCAAGGGCACAAATAATAGAATAGAAAACAGCCTATATAATAGAATAATAGCTCAGTTTTGAACATGGTAATCTTATTAAAAATTCTAGAATTAAAATACTTTATGATGCCAGTGATTCTCTACTAAAAAAAAATAAAATACTAAGGTAGAATTTTAAATAATGATGGAGTTGTTGTCAGACCTGCCTCAGTCTGATCTCCTAGGAAAGTAAAACTCTCTACTCCATTTGGTTGAAGTGAAAAGGTACTTTTATTAAGAAATGCTGATTGCAGTAAAGCAGATCTAAAGTTCCCATGCACCAATACAGAACTAACACTGGTTCCACCTAGCCTTCCCCCCATGGTCTTCCTGTGTGTAGCCAATCCGGCATCACAAAGATATTTTGGAAAACGCTGAGGTGTTTGGGCTGGTGAAATTCTACTCTTAGGGTAAACAGCCTTGAAGATGCCAGCACATCAGATTCCAAAATGCTTTCTCCTTCCTCAACTGTCAATCCCGCACCACCACCACAATTTTCCATATAAAGGCATACAGCTTTATTGCCCATTTGTTCTCCCTCCCTTCCCTGATTTATGGCAGAATGCCAGCAAGGCCCTAAGCTGAAGGTGGTGGATCTGACAGTTGTTTTGTTCAAGAGCTGAAGTGGTAATACTGAATAAGAACATGATAGGATATATTAAAGCAACAAAACAAAATATTAACTGTAAAAATTGAATGTATATGAGGATTAAGAAGATAAATGGGCAATGTTTATTCCAGTTCCATCTCAATGAGAATGATCTAGTATTGTTTATTAGATTTATATTCTGTTTTTTTTAATTTCAAGACGGGGTCTACATTGTGCTCGTTTCCCCTCCTTTTCCACACAACCACAACCCTGTAAAGTACATTGAACTAAGAAAGAATGACTAGCACAAGGTCACTTAATCAAGTTCTGTAGCTGACAATTGACTGAAACCTGAGTTTTCCTGCTGTCAGCCTTAAGCACTACAATACCTTTCTTAAGGATCTATGACATGTGCCTGAGACAGTGGATAAAAATTAGCATCAAAAGGATTTCAGGGTCACTGTTGATAACATTAGCTTTATTCACTGATGGTGATGGTTTTTATGAAAGTATGTAGTTTTGTTTGCCTATGTTAAGCAGAATCTTAACTTGTGTTTAAAAACATGATTTTCATGATTAATATCCACTTTTCAATCCTTTCTACTTTTGTATTCTACAACCTATGAATTCCTTCCTACTTCTACTCCTTCCTCTTTCTTTCTCAAGCATCCTTACTTTTGATAAATAAAACAGCCAGGATAAATCCACTCAAACTTTGGAATAGCTGCACAATAATAACATGAGTCATGTCTATTCTTTGCAGGCTATTAAAAGATTCTCTGCTCCACCCTCTTCATATATAGATGAGAGAGTAAGAGAGTATCAAACATACTCTCATGAATGTACACTAATCAAATTTATTGTGTTTTCTTAATTGAGCAATTTGAAAGTATTCTAATTGGTAATTTTTATCACTACTACTTTATTTATGTTTTAGAAATCCTAATAGAAGAATTATTATTTCTGCTTACCGAACTCTTTGAAGTCAGAATCAAGAAGGTATCCTATCAGAAATTCCATATACTAATATTCAAATTCCAGATTCTGAACTATCGGATAGAAGTAACCAAGGTTGGACTTTCCCTAGCATAATTCTAACTCAAATGCAGGTTTATAGTCAATTATAACACTAACTATATCACAAAGAGTCAGTATAGTATATAGTGCTGAACTATATATACACTATATAGTATATAGTGCTGAACTAGAAATGAGGAAACCCAGGTTCTATCCTTATACATACAGTCCAATTGGGTGCCTTTGGAGTAGTTATTTTCTCTCTCTTCCTAGTCTTAGACTAGGAAAATGAAAAAAAAAACCATATGTCTACCAAACTGCACTGAATCAGCATGATAAAGCTCAAAGCATTCATTGAAAAGATCTTCAATCATTCAGCGTGATTATACAGATTTGTATACATAACACAAACATACACCCACACTCACTATTCTATTTGTCCAAATGAATATCACAATCTTATTGACTAATTTTGACTCCCAATGATTTGGATACTAGCCAAGATCCAAACAAGAATCTTAACTGTTCTGAATGTATTCTTGTCAAATGTATGCTGTTCCAAATCTTTTGTAAAGTTAGTGAGATCATGTCTGGTAACTTTAAAATGGAAAAGTTGAAATTTCTACATAAATTCCAATAGGCAAGTTTTGCAAGATATCCAATTTCAATTTTTAATTTAACATACTGGTACCTTTTTAGATCATCTATAAAGAGCAAATGGTTTATTTTATAGCTTTGTTTTGTAACTTAATACTAATTATTTTATTCGGGATATTTCAATAGAATTATGAACAATACAAAGAGCAATGGTGATGATGAATCTCCTAGTAATATGCTTCGTTTTATTTTTACATCCCCAAAATCTTTCCTTTTCACCATAATGTTGATCTTTCATGAAGCTATTATACTTCCATAAATCTTCTAATATTTCTGTTTATTCCAAAAATATCTAAATATTTGAAAATTCAGCAATGGGGAAGGAAGTCAAATGACTTTTATCCCTTTTCTGGCCATAAAGATTCATTTTTGTTTTAGTTTTTTTAGATTTGTGAATCTGGAAGTGGTCTTTTGTTCCACCTGAAATTTCCAATTCCACTAGGAAAATTGCATTTCTTCCCGTATTAAATATATTCACTATTAATCCAGTCAACAAATGTTCTGAGTAGGCAGTTTATAATACCATAGCTACCAACTCTGTTCCTTTTCCTTTCCTTTTCTGCAATTGTTCTTCTAGATATTATTCATTCATTTATTTTTATTTTTTTGCTTGCAGATTATTCAGATGGCTTGCTAGCCTGAAGTCTTTGAGCCAAAAGCCAAGTATTTCATATTTTCCATAGGCTTCACAATTTTTAATCTATTAGATTTGAAGTAGTTTGCATATCTCTGAAGTGTATGACTGAGTACTTTATATCTTGCTCCCTGAATTACTGAAATATAAAAAAGCCAGTTCCATTCTACTACAATGAAAGAGTATGCATTTTCTTTCACTGAATACCATTTCAACTGTTTTATGAACACTCTAGGTTTTCACAAGTAGCATTTCTAGATATTCCTAATCCTATTTTTAACTTAGAAAGCATTTAAGAAACTTATTTAAGCATTTAATAGTAATTTGTTAATTTTACTTATTTCCTAATATATCTGTTTATCTGCTCCATGTTTTTGAAATGAGATATTTTCATTTTGAATATTACACAGAAATACTCAGAACAAGGATGAATCACTTCCACTTTCTTCCTCTCTCCATATTCCACAATAGCCAAAGTATCCTTAGCAATAAGAGCAGAAAGAAGTAAAGTGGGAGAGCTTTCCAAAACCCAGTCATTAGTTTGGAAAAGAACCAGAAAATATTACTCTGAGTGAGCAACACCTCCACACTGACTGGTTATTAATTAGTCTATTGCAAAGTTATAGAAGCCAGATGGTCAAATGGCAGAAGCTTTACAAAGATTTGGGAGTAAATTTGATGCATGTTCCCAATTGGCATTTTAAGTTAAAACTAGACAGAGGGGGGGGAAAAGGCTCTGAAGCATTAGTCCTTTTCTTTTCTTTTATTTCTCTTGAATTTGAAATATTTTTTTAAGGTGTGTCAATTATTCTAGGTTTCCTTTTAAGCTTTATAAATGGGTTTCATTTCCCAAGGGTATAACTAAAAAAACATAAAAGACCCGTAGCTGTTCTTCATGCTCTAACTTACCTGGGAAAGTCATCCATGTTTAAGTATGTTTTATGGAACCTAAGAGAACAGTGTAGAGAAACAAACATAGGAAAATAAAAAAATAAAGGTGATGATCTGTAATTATGTTCAAACCCATTGCCCATAGCATAGTTTTATTTATCACATTTAGAAACCGCCCATTACAGAGGAACTCTAGGTGTGCACAAATAAAATGTTAAAAACATAAAAACTAAATATGAAAATTGAAAACAGAAGTATAGTTAAAATCTGTCATTAAAAATTAATTAACATCATTTATACATGCAAATAGGAATCAATTCAAGCAAAGTCACTGAGAAAAACAAAATAGATTCCAATATTCAGTTGCAGAATGACAAAATGTTTTTTTTTAAATAAATGAAACTGCAATTGTTCTGTTTAGGATCTGCTCTGCTTAGGTGCAGGGCCTGCTTATTGAGCTTGCCTAGTTATCAAAGTTATGACTGCTACGAGAGATTTGATTTTAAGCTGACTTGTGGGAGAGCCTTATGCTGATCTGATTTTTAAAAATTGAATCCAAGAGGCCATTCTGCCCTCATCAAAATGGCCTAATAATGACCAAACATGTTCAACATAATATTAAGAATAAGTTGAAAACTACCAAACCAATATTTCTATTGATATAAAGTGTACTTGGAACAATGACTGTGCAATATTTCAGTCAATGGTACTTCACTCTGACAATACTTCAATAAAATATACTGCTCAAAAAAATAAAGGGAACACAAGCAGAAGACATCCGAGATCTGAATGAATGAAATAGCCTTATTAAATACTTTGTTCTTTGCATACAGTAGTTTATACACTGCGCAAACAACTAAAGGGAACACAAAACTACTGTATGTAATGAACAAAGTATTTAATAAGGCTATTTCATTCATTCAGATCTCGGATGTCTTCTGCTTGTGTTCGCTTTAATTTTTTGAGCAGTGTAAAATTCCAAGATGCATCTCAAAGCATCACTGTCTCCTGTTTTCAAAAGCAACGAAAGTTGCTTTGGTAGCATTGCTTACAAGATCTTTTTCAGCATATCCAGTAGCCAGCACTCTTAGAAGAGACCTCAAAAATGATGGAAAATGTTTTAGAGAGGTGCAGTTATGTCATTAAGCAGAACTGTAATAGTGCAGTCAATATGAATCATATCACAGATTCTGCTATAACAAAACATAATTTGGTTCTAAAAATGTATCTGTTATGACATTAAAATTACTTTAAAAGCAACTTGTTCACAAAGAGTGCAGGAGGAATACACTAAGTGATATTTTCTATATTTATCTATGAAAAATTACCTCTCTCTCAAAGCTAAGTTGTTTTTTTATCTAATGGCTGTCAAATACCTTCTTCAAGGCCATCTCTCTACTACAGCTAGTCGATACTGTGGTTTGTTGAATTTGGCTTGATATAAATCAAGCTGCAATTATTTCTAAATATGATTTGTATGTTCTGTTCTCCGTGAATGAAACCATTACTTGTTTCTCATGGTTAAACCAGGTGAAATGCTCCCGGTTCGGATCGGATCACCCAATCCGGTAGCAATGGAGGCAGGTGGTTCTGAGAACCGGTAGCAAAAATCCCTGCCCCCCCCCATGCCTAGCTGAGCCGCGCGATCATCAGAGGCTTTTTTTTAAAAAATATAAAAGCATTTTTTCTACAACCTGTTCGGCCCAAAAAATGCTTTTGAAAGTAAAAAAAAAAAGCCTCTGATGATTACGCGGCTCAGCTGGGATCGTCAGAGGCTTTTAAAAGCATTTTTTCTACAACCTCTTCAGAGGTTGTAAAAAAAATGCTTTTAAAAGCCACTGACGATCCCAGCTGAGTTGCCTGATCGGCAGAGGCTTTTTTTCTTTTAAAAACATTTTTTCTATAACCTCTTCGGCCGAAGAGGTTGTAAAAAAAAAATACTTTTAAAAGCCTCTGACAATCCAAGCTGAGTTGCCTGATCATCAGAGGCATTTAAAAGAAAAAAAGCCTCTGCCGATCAGGCAACTCAGCTGGGATCATCAGAGCCTTTTGAAAGCATTTTTTTTACAACCTCTTCACCGAAGAGGTTGTAGAAAAAATGGTTTTAAAAGTAAAAAAAAAAAAATTGGCCACGCCCACCCAATTACATTACCCACCACCACCAAGCCACGCCCACAGAACCGGTAGTAACAAATTTTAGATTTCATCACTGGGTTAAACTATGGTTAAAGCATTCCTTACTATTATTCCATCTATAAAAAGGGCCACCTTATATGCTCACACTGCCATTTGGTATAAATATATTTTGGTTTCCATATCTCAATTTCTATTGGGGAATCTTTTAAGATATGCATTAACTTTTCTAGAATCTTCCTCTCTTTCTCTTACAGGATCTGCCGCCTTTCATTTTTAGTACCTAATATTCTCTACATTTGTCTTTAGGAAAAGAGATGTACAATGCATATCATCATCATCATCATCATCATCATCATCATCATCATCATCATCATCATCATCTCTTTTATTCATTAAACATGAAACTCAGTCAACTAGACATTTAAAAATGTGTCACAAATACGATTGAGTGGTGCTAATGGCTGATACGGGTTGCTGTCAGCGTCCTAGGTATCAACCAAGTATCTTCTTAAAATATACAATGTTCTGAGTAGCGCAGTTTTTTGGAGTTCTGCTGCTGTTATTGCAGGAAGCTGCAATTTCTTGATGTGTTTTGTAAAATTCTTGGACATGGTACCAAGTGCCCCAATAATCACTGTTACATGTTTCATCATAGCCGTGTAGTTTTGATGGCCAGGTCGCGATATTTCGTGATTTTTTCCAGTTCTTTTTCTTCGACTCTGGCATCTCCTGGTACCGCAATGTCAATAAATTGTACGATTCGGTTTTTGACAATTGTGATATCTGACGTGTTGTGTTCCAAATGACAATCCGTTTGTATTCAAAAGTCTCACAAGATCTTCACCTTCCCATTTTCTATAACTTTTTCAGCAACCCATATCAATCATTAGCATTAGCACCAGTCAATGGTATTTATGACACATCTTTAAATGTTCAGTTGACTGAGTAGATGATGATGATGATGATGATGATGATGATGATGATGATGATGATGATGATGATTTAATCTTTAGTGAGATTCACAGCCTTTGAGGCTGGTTAATAGCTCAGCAGCTCGAGTCCTAACCAAGGACCTAGGAACTGTTAAGGTATCGTCGGAGGATGTAAGCTGTTCTGAGTAAGGTGGTTTTTTAGAGTCAAAATGTTCAAGTCCGGCAAATTTAGAATTTCTAAATAACGGGGTATCCCTTTGGGTATTGCTCCAAGGGCTCCAATTACAATCGGGACAACACACGATTTCTTTTTCCACAGTCGCGCAACTTCAATTTGCAAGTCCTGGTACTTTGTGATTTTTTCTTGCTGCTTATCTTCAATCCGTGCATCACCAGGTATTGCAATGTCAATGAACCATACTTTTTTCTTTTCAACTATTGTTATGTCAGGTGTGTTGTGGACCAAGTGCCTGTCAATCTGAATCCTGAAGTCCCACAAGATCTTGAGTTTCTCATGTAAAAAAATTAAAGCATTTTGGATAAAAATATGGTGGATTATGCAAAACATTCTCAAAAAGAAGATAAAATTTACTCCACAGTTCTTTTTGTTGGGTATAATTACAGATTGTACGGTCATAGAGACTAAATTGATTTTAAATTTAATAACAGCAGCCAGACTTTTGGTGGCGCAGTATTGGAAGAAGGAAGACTTACCAACTATTGAAGAATGGACATTAAAAGTAGTGAATTTAGCAGAGATGGCAAAAATTTCAGCATCCTTGATGGACCATTCAAATGAAAGATATATATCGGAATGGAGAAGATGGATTGACTATATTCAAAACAAATATTGGACTAAAAAGTTTCAAATAGCCTATGAATGAAACTAAAATTTTCTTTTTGAATTATGTTTTGTTAGTTGAAAGGGGAGTTAAAGAGCAAGAGGGAGTTTGGAGCCTACAGCAAGTTAGCATATTTTAGTTTATGTTTGTTAAATGTTATATCCTGTATTTGCTCTGGGAAGTCCGGGGTGGGTGGGTGGGGGGAGGGGGGTTGGAGGGAGAGGGGGGATGAGCGATGGGGGGTGGGTGGAGGAGGGAAGGGGGGAGGAGGGATAGAAAAAAATTGTTGTAATACCTGATAAAACTTTTTAATAAAAAAATAAAAGATCTTGAGTTTCTCATTCTCTAAAACTTTCTCAACCTGATGTTCCCAGTGGTTTTTGCTGTACTCAAATCCAAACTTCTGGCATAATTTCCAGTGAATGATCTTAGCAACGCGGTCATGGCGTTGTAGATAGTCAGTTTGTGAAATTTTGCTGCATCCACTGATCAGGTGGTCAACTGTCTCATCTTTCTCATTACAGAGGCGGCATTTGCTGTTGGTGGTAACATGTTGAATTTTTGCCTTCATGCAGTTTGTGGCTAGGGCTTGTTCTTGAGCTGCCAAAATAAAGCTTTCTGTTTCTTTTTTCAGTACTCCTGATCTTAACCAGTTCCATGTTAGTTTCTGGTCAGCTTTGCCTTCAATACAATTCAATGTGATTAACAACTGCTGCTTGCAATTACTACAAGTTCAAATCTCACCAGGCTCAAGGTTGACTCAGCCTTCCATCCTTTCAAAGGTAGGTGAAATGAGGACTAGATTGTGGGGGCAATAAACTGACTTTCCATAAAAATATACAGAAGTATGAAGGCTATTGCTTAACGCATTGTAAGCCGCCCTGAGTCTCCGGAGAAGAGCGGCATACAAATTAAAGCAAAAAAAAAAAAAATACTTTTCAAGTATTGGCCATGCAGAGCTTTGCTTTTCCAATTTTCAGCTCACTGCTCAATTGCTTCTTTCTTATATTCTGCTTTTGTTTTAGTTGTCTTTAAAAGACCTCCTTTAGAGAGCAACGCTCTCTACATGGGGCTCCCCTTGAGGAGCACCCGGAGGCTCCAACTGGCGCAGAGTGCGGCCGCGCGGGTGGTAATGGGAGCGACATGGCGTTCCCATGTAACACCTCTCCTGCACGAGCTGCACTGGCTCCCGGTGGTCTTCCGGGTGCGCTTCAAGGTTTTGGTTACCACCTTTAAAGCGCTCCATGGCTTAGGACCCGGGTACTTGCGGGACCGCCTACTACCACCAATAGCCTCCCACCGGCCGGTACGCTCCCATAGAGAGGGGCTCCTCCGGGTGCCGTCAGCCAAACAATGCCGACTGGCGGCCCCCAGGGGGAGAGCCTTCTCTGTGGGGGCACCTACTATCTGGAACGAGCTCCCCCCAGAGATATGGAGGATCCCGGATCTGCGCACCTTCCGCCGCGCCTTAAAGACCTTACTATTTCACCAGGCCGGCCTGGCCTAATTTTCCCCCTCTTTTATAAAAGATTTTTAAAATTTTAAATATTTTTTAGTATTTATATATTCAATTTTAAATTGGTTTTAAAAGTTTGGGGTTTTAAATTTGTCGGGGCCAAAATTATTTAATTTGATTTTATTCTATTTTTTAAATTTTGTATTGTATGTGTTTTTATTGTTTGGCTGTGCACCTCCCTGAGTCCTTCGGGAGTAGGGCGGTATAGAAATCTAATAAATAATAATAATAAAAAAATAATTTACTTCCTTAATCATTGGTTCTTCACTTTTCTGGATGTAATCATTCAAGTTGTTGTTGTTGTTGTTGTTGTTGTTGTTGTTGTTGTTGTTGTTGTTGTTATTCCACCCACTTGCCATGCAATTTTGGGCAGTTTACAAAGGGTTGAAATTTTAAAACAGACAAATAACTTCAATAATGCAATAGGATTTGGAATTAAGAATGGTACAAGATTACTAAAAAATAAAAATCTACTCATTTTCTAAATATCTGTTGAAAGATTTCATGTAATTGATCACAATAAAATTAGAGTTTATATGCTAAAAAAATCAAATTCTCAGTGAATTTAATAGTGCAATTATACAAAATTTAATATATCATTTGTACTTATATATTTAAAAATTTGTAATGGAAACACATTTAATTAAATACCTTCATTTTATGAATAGTTGACAAATGTATCTTAACTTTGGAAGAATCAGTAAAAAGATATCTTAACTGCACCTTCCTGCTGTGTTTCTGAATTACAAGACTGTGTATTTACTTTAAATTAAAAACTTAAGTGGATGACATTTATTTATTAAATACCTTACTGGCTTAAATTCTCATCTTCACATAAGATATGCTTTAAATTCTTCATACATTCAAGGACTTAGTTATGCTTCTATTAGTTCATTTATTTACTTATAAATTTTCTACAACTGTTTTAATGGAACACAATCTAAACAAAATAAAAATCATTATCACAATATTTTGCATATAAATTGTTATTACACCGTCTTTCACAAATAAACAGATGAGTATTCCCTAGGCAGGCATAGTTCCCTATACCGGCAATCTTGGGTTCTGGATTAGCAGTATTTTAAAATTAAGCTAGTAATTTTATATAGTTTCAGATTAAGATCTTTTTCTTCACTACTCCAAGGATGTGGAAATATTGGGGGGGGGGGGAAACGGGGGACAACTGTTTCCATTAGACTGCCAACAATCTTTGCCTTTACAATGTCAATTAATAAAAAAGTCTTTTTAGCCAGACTTTAACATTTATATGATTTGTATTTTAATGTGCTTTTTTCCTTTTTCTGCTTTTATCCTTTAAGAATATTGAATTGGATAGCAGTTGATAACAGTCTGAGTCACTTTTTAATTGCCTCTCCCACAGGGAACCTTTCTACCTACCCTTCCTCTCTGCCTCACTTTTCCCTTCTTCTTGTAATCTGCATCGATCTGTGACAGATTCTGAGCAGTTAGAAACACAGAATAAAAACAAAAAGAATGCTTAGAATTTGTACATGATTCTCATACTTGTCTTGTAGGAACTCTATTCATGCAAAAGTATGAATTAAGTGTAATGCACTGAGAAGAATCAACAGTACTTTCTTTTGGTAAGAAATTTAAAAATATTTATTAGAAAATCAGTTTAAAATTGAGAGTATTTCTAATCTGTCTGAATTTGGAAATAAAGTTACGCAGAAGCATTTTTAAACATTGTTTTTGATAAAAAGGTATTTCACAACCAAATATGTTATCTTGGATAAATCCATTCTTCACTCAGTTTAAGTTTTACTTAATAAGAAAATGTTAGTATCATGCCATCATCATCAGGGCAACATCTAATATTTCAGAATTCCAAATGCTTTAATTGTGAAATAGGCACAGGATATTGGGCTTTATTTCAAAGAAACATTTACTAAATCAGTTTGCTAAAACTGGGCATATAATAAAGGACTTAAGGACAGACAGACACATTTAGGACAAATATGACATGACTATATTAAATTAAGAAAACCAAGAGGACAGATTCTACTGGGAAGAAGTTATGTATATAGTTTTTTACTAGAAAGAATATGACAATGATTTGCTGTTCTTTAGAATTTTTTTCTTTTTCAGTTTCCCAGACTATCTTACATTATTTGCTGGTCTTTCATTCAAATATTAACAGGTCCAAACTTCCTTTAGCCTTTTGAAATCAACCAAAGTCAGCTAAGTCATGCTTCCATCTGCTATGGCCAGTAGTATTGCAACAACATAATGCAATAAAGGTAAAGGTTTCCCCTTTCCAGTTGTGTCCAACTTTAGGGGCGATGATCATTTCTGTTTCTTAGCCAAGGGAGCCAGCATTGTCTGAAGACATTTCAAGGTCATGTGGCTAAAATGACTACACACAGAGGTGCACTGAACGCTGTAATCTTCCCATCCAAGTGGTGCATACATCTAGCTATTTGAAACTAAGACATTTCTATTCTTGGTGTGACATAGAACTTTAAATGAAACTGGGTTATTGCTAGCAATGGGGGTGGGGGGTGCTGTAATATTTTTTTTTTATTGCAAAAGTTTTACAATTACATTTTCACCCCTTTCCCCCCCTCCACCCACCCCAAACTTCCCAACCTCCCTAACCCACCCTAACCCTCCCCTCCCCCCAGACTTCCGCACAATATACTCATATCAAGTAAAAAAACCCTCCTTTGTAGAAAACTTATATAAAACTTGAACCCCTCCCTCCCCCTTATAATTTTTCATCTTCATTACATTAAAATATTTCTATCTTAATATAACATTTTCAAATAAAAGCTATTTGATACTTCCTAGTTTGATATTTGTTCTGAACATAATCTATCCACTTTTTCCATTCCCATTCATAAGTCTTTGTGAACAGTCTTTTAAATATGCTGAAATCTTCGCTATCTCTGCAAAACTGGCCATCTTCAAAATCCATTCCTCGATAGTGGGCAAAACTTCATTCTTCCAGTATTTACCTATCAACAATCTCGCTGCTGTTATCATGTACAATATCAATTTTGTTTCACCCAATGTAAAACCCTTAACTATACCCAATAAAAACAATTGTGGAGAAAACTGAATTTTTTTCTTCAAAACATTCTGCATGACCCACCAAATTTTTATCCAAAAAGTTTTAACTTTCCTACAAGTCCACCAAACATGATAATATGTAGCATCTAAACAATCACATCTCCAACATTTTGGCTGAACATTAGGGTACATACACGACAATTTTTTGGGGTCTAAATGCCATCTATAAAACATTTTATAAAAATTTTCCCTCAAATTCTGCGACTGTGTGAATTTAACATTCTGAACCCAATTTTTTTCCCATGTTTCCAACATCACTGGTTCTTCAAAATTTTGTGCCCACTTAATCATACAATCTTTAACCAATTCAGTTTCTGAATCCCTTTCTAACAAAACATTATAAAGCCTTTTAATATGCATTGAACCTTTCTCTTTTATATGTCTAACCAATTCTTCCTCATGCAACATAATACCAGTTTTTTGGTCCTCTTTCCATCTCAATTGTAGTTGATTATATTGTAACCAAGTTAAGTTAATCCCTTCGTCCAACAGTGTCTGTAATGTCTTCAACTGCCATCTGCCCGCATCTGTGAAAAGAACCTCTTTGTATAAACCCCCCCCGAGTGACATTATATTTGTATTCCACATAATATGACCAAGATCCAGCCATAGCGGTATTTTATAATCCCATTTGAATCGGTGCTTCTTCCAAACTCTCATCAAAGAGTCTCTAAGTATATGGCTTTTAAATACTTTATCCACTTTGTTGTCATAAAATAAGTAAGCATGCCATCCAAATTCAAGATCAAAACTTTCTATATTCAGTATTCCAGTCTTTTTCCTTCCAAACCAATCACTTGCTAGAGTCAAAGCTGCTGCTTCATAATATAACTGTAGGTTTGGAAGTTTAAGGCCTCCCTTTTCTGGAACATCTTGCATAATTTTCAATTTCACTCTCGGTTTTTTCTCGTTCCAGACAAACTTATTCACTCCAGTTTGCCACACTTTCAGTTGTTTATCACTTTTAAGCACCGGAATCATTTGAAACAGAAAAAGAAATCTTGGCAAAATGTTCATCTTAACTGCTGCTATTCTTCCAAGTAAAGACAGCTGCAGTTTTTTCCAAGTCTCCATATCTTTCTGCACCTCTCGCCACAACACCTCATAATTATTTTGAAACAGTTTCATATTTGATTCTGCAACCTGAACTCCTAGATATTTTACCTTTGGTACAATCTCAAAACCTGCCCTCCTTTCAAGCTCGTGTTTACGATCTTGTGTCATATTTTTAACTATCATCTTAGTTTTTTTCTGGTTCAGTCTAAAACCTGAAACTTTACCATAGTCTTGTATAATGTCCTTCATCTGGATTATTGATTCCATTGGCTGTGTTAGGGTAACAACCAGATCATCTGCAAATGCCTTTATTCTGTAATCCTCTTGCCTTATCATTATACCTTTCAAGATATTAGAGTCCCGTATTGTATTTAACAAGACTTCTAGTGTTAGAATAAATAGCAATGGGGATAACGGACATCCCTGTCTTGTTCCTTTTTCAATTTTAAACTCTGTTGTCAAACTTCCATTAATAATAATCTGTGCCTTTTGCTCTTGGTAAATTGCTGAGACCGCCTGTATAAATTGGTCCCCAAAGTCCATCTTTTTTAAAGTCTTTAATAGAAAATTCCAATCCACTCTATCAAAGGCCTTTTCCGCATCCAAAAAGACCAGCACTGCAGGTACCTGTTTATTCCTTTCAAGATATTCCAGTAAGTCTATTACTTGCCTTACATTATCCTTCATATATCTACCCTCGATGAATCCCGCTTGATCATCATGAATCACCTTTTGGATTACTGGCATCAACCTGTTGGCTAGTACTTTTGCATAAATTTTATAATCAGTATTCAGAAGAGATATTGGTCTATAATTCTCCGGTTTTTTAGGACCTGCTTGCTCTTTTGGTATCAAAGAAATATAAGCTGTTGTCCATGATGGGGGTATTTTACCCCCTTGTTGAATATTACAAAATAGATCTCTAAGTTGTTCCACCCTTTCTACTTGCAAAGTTTTATAATACACTGCAGTCAAACCATCCGTTCCAGGAGCTTTAGCTGTTTTTAATTGTTTAATTGCTACTATTATCTCCTCCTCTGTTATAGGATAATTCATTCTTTCCTTTTGTTGGTCAGTAATTTTTGTAAC
Source organism: Pantherophis guttatus (assembly GCF_059756535.1). Lineage (NCBI taxonomy): Eukaryota > Metazoa > Chordata > Lepidosauria > Squamata > Colubridae > Pantherophis > Pantherophis guttatus. The sequence goes on from NC_142067.1 coordinate 85,664,581, forward strand.
TCTTTTATTATCTAAGTATTTTTCTATAAGTCCATTCTGCACATCCTCTTTAGCATATAGTTTAGTATAATAGTCCACAAAAGCTTCTTTAATTAATTTTTGTTGAAAGATTTCTTTCCCTCCAATATCAATATTATCAATAGTCCGTATACTCTGCTTTTCCTTAATGTGTAGGCCAACCATCTGCCCGGTTTATTGGCATTACAAAATGTATTATGCTTCGCATATTGTAAGTTTGTTGCAACTTGTTCCGCCATAAGCATTTGAAATTGGTCTTTCAAAAGTTTTATAACACCACGTATTCTTTCGTCTGTTGGGTTTTTAATAAGTAGCTGTTCTTTGTTCTTTATTTCTACTTCCAATTCAGATCTTTTCTTTTGTCGAATCAATCTATGTTTAGAGTTCATATAAATGAGCACCCCTCTCATATAAGCTTTGCTCGCATCCCACACAATTTCAATTGGGGTACCTTTATTCAAATTTATTTCAAAAAATTCTTTCAAGTGCTTTTTAAGTTCTATTATATTTTTTTCATATCTGAACAAGTTTTCATTTACTCTCCAAGAGCGTCGCTCAGTCTTACCCATCTCGATTTCTATCCATACTGGGCTATGGTCGGACAAAGTTCTTGGGAAAATCTTTATTCTTTTTGTCTTAACAAGTAAATCATCTGACAACAAAATAAAGTCAATCCTAGAGAAGGATCTATGTCTGTCAGAAAAAAAAGTATAGTCCAATTCTTTTGGATTGTGTATTCTCCAAATATCTTTTAATTCCAAGTCTTCTTTCATATCAAAAAAAGTCTGTGGTAGTCTGATCCTGGATTTCGCCAAACTCTTTTTATCTAGTTTAGAATCAATTACTCCATTCCAATCTCCCATAATTAAAATAGATCTGTAGTCCCATTGCAGTATTTTAGTATGTAACATTTTATAGAAATGATCCTGTTGTTGGTTGGGAGCATAAATTCCAATCAAAAGAATTTGGCCATTTACCGTAAGCAATTCAATTGCTATAAACCTACCATCTTCATCTGCTTCTATAATTTTAGCTGTTAGTCTTTTGTTTACATAAATAACCACACCATTCTTTTTTTGCAAAGTTGAAGATATAAAATGTGTTCCTAATTTAGAGTTTATCAAGTATTTTTGATCTTGAGTTGTGATATGAGTTTCTTGTAAACAAATTATATCATTATTAAATTGTCTCAAGTATGCAAATAACTTCTTCCTTTTCTGTACTGAGTTCAACCCATTCACATTCCAGGATAAACACTTAATTGTCATCTTTATCTTTCTGAAGCAACGAGCAGAATAACCGAATATCTTCCAGAATCTTCGATCTTGCTCCCCCCATGGCTTCAGTCTCTTGTGTAGTGCTCTTAGCTCCCTTTTTATATTGTCTTTCCTGTTGTTGCTTTTCTTTAAGTTGCTTAGATGTTGCACGAGTTATGCGCTGATCTTTAACTTCAACCATCCGAGCCAGGTCCAAGATTGGAGAAGATTCTAACAGGGGCTCCTCCAAGAAACCTCCTTCAGCACCCTGCGTTTCCTCTAACTCCACCTGCTTAGACTGTTCTTGCAATTCTTGCTGGAGTTGCTTCTTATCACTCTCCTTAATCTCCAACACTGTAGATGTACGCGGAGATGGTGTTTTTTCTTTAAAAATCGTAGTATAAAAATGCTCCGCCTTCTCCACAGTATTCAAACGATGTCTTTCTCCCTTATACTTCAAAATTATGCCAGTTGGGGCATCCCACTGGAATGGTATCTCTTGTTTTTTCAGTTCTTTTACTAGAAAGCCAAAATCTTTTCTGGCTTTCAGCATTTTAGGTGGTAATTCTTTGTAAACTCCAATTTGTGTGCCCCCCACTTGCACAGAGGTGAGAAAAGATTTTTGCAGGATATCATTTCTTATTGCTCTGTCTGTAAAATATATCACATCTCTAGGCAATTGTCTTTGTCTGGCCACCCAGGAATTCACTCTATAAATTTTGTCTATTTTGTAAAAAACCACATCAGGATTAATTTTTAATATCACTGCCAAGGCCTCAGCACAAGTCTGTCTCAAATCCTGTCAGTCATCCTCTCTGATTCCTCGAAGCCTTATAGCAAATTCCATTGCCCTGAATTGCATCATTACAATTTCGTTTTCAACTCTCTGCATTTTATCATCAGCATCAAAAATTTTATAATCATTGTCTTTCATCTTAACATTGACTTCAGATTTAAATTCTTACACTTTAGAGTCAACTTTAATAATAAATTCTGCAAGGCCAGACGCCACATCTGATATTTTTTAGTCACCTTGCCATAATCCTGTTTCACCATATCTTTAATTTCATTAATTTCCTGCATAATTTCCTGTTGAGATTTTTGAAGTTTATCATCTATTTCCTGTTGAGATTTTTGACATTTATCATCCAAAACCTGAGATATAAATTCTTTTAAATTTTCAAAATCAAAATCTTTTTTCTGAGTTTGTTGGACAGAGGGAGGCTGTGATTCATGTTTGTGTGTGGGGGATCCCCCCCCCACTGCCTTTCCTTCCTGCTTCTTTGAAGCCATCCTACCACGTAGGTTGGTTTTTCTGAAAAGGGAAATCCTTTTTCCTTTTCCACCTCCACAAAGGCTTCTAAAAAAGTCCCCCAGGTTTAATCAGATAGAAACTAAACTGAGCAAACTCAGATTTTAAAGAAAATTTTTTTCCTCTTCTCCTATTCCTCTGTATTACAGGCAGAGTAACTTTGTAACTGATCAAAGTAGCTTCACAGAATCACTTTCACTAGCTCGTTAGCTCAGCTGCTGGGCGCCATTTTTTTTCAAATCAATTTCACACGATCGTACTTTCTCTTAATTTAAAAAGTCACCAAAGCATCAATACTTGCAGTTTTCAAGTTTGGGGGTTCAAGTTGATACTTCCGCTGATTATTAAGGTTGGTTCCATTCAGATAGAACGTTTGCAGCAGCCAGCTTGTTCTGCGGAGAGCAGAGTCGTCCCACACCGTCCGGAGTCTGGCAAGTTGAAAGGGAGCCGCGCCTGTTTCCTCCCCAGCAGCGATTCTCTGGGGGCTCACAGGGGCTCAACCGATTCCTTGCCTTCTCTCCTCCTGCAATCCTTCGGATTTTTGGAGTTTTCAAGCCGCTTCTGGGTATCGAAGCGGCTCTACAGACAGCGGGGCTGGCAGTCCTTAAAAGGAGACCGTCTTCGCTGGCGGCGAACAAACCGGAAGTCCAATATTTTTTAACATGATAGTTGAGATTGGATTGTTGGGTATTACTATGAAACAATCCAACTTTTTCATTTTCTTAGCATAATGTTATGTGAAAAGTTATGTGAAAGGCAAACAAATACTTTTATGCTACAGAACTTTATTTTAAATTTAAATTTTTAATTTGACATGTCTACTTTCTAAATATTTAACACACTTGTTAAAATCCACACTTGCATTAAAATATTAATATAGTAAAACATTTAGCGTTATATGATTTGTGTTTTATAGATTTTGAACAACAAATGGGCTGACACCTATTTTTGCGGAGTATAGCAACTGACTCCTGATGAGCATATGATAAGGTTATGAGATGTTGATAAGCCACTGACACTGACTACCGATAACTGGGTTTGGTTTCTCTTGGACAAGTTAGTACATCCTCGGCCACACAGCTAGCTTGTCATAGATATATTTGTAGTCTCTGGTATGTCTATCAAAGTATACATGTTAACAAAACTCAGTATCTTTATGTCTCATAACATTTCTAGAGTTTCAAAATGATAAAGTTGGGTAGTAAGACAACAACTATAGATGGCCAATCTATTAGTAGAACTCATGAAGGTAAGTCTGTGGGACAGCTCATGCTAATAAGGATTCAAAAATGGTTATGTAAACAGATATCTCACACACTTCGTTAGTAAATGGGCTCCTTACCTGTTTACAAGAAAAATATCAGGAAGAAATTGCAGAAAGCTTAACCTTAAGTTTTCATATTTCTAGCAGGAAATAGTTTTGCAGCTGAAATTCTTATAACCCTATCACTTTCAGTTCAATGTCTTATTAAGAAAACTGAGCTATTTGTGCCTGGAAAATAGATTATTTTCAGTTTGAGTTTACAAAGCCTGGCAGTAAAACTAAGTAAAAAAACAAGATTATTTTTTAATTTCACAAGTATTTTTTAATACTGGAGAAAAATGGCTTCAGTGTTATTTGAAATTTGCTGGATAACAAAATCATTTAATGTTACACTGAAAACTGGTGCACTGACAAGAAGCAATTAAATGATGTTTCATCTGACACTTTTTTGAAAATAAAATTTTCAATGTTGCTCCATGAATTTAGATTCAATATATAAAAATATATATAGGAGCCTTGGTAGTATAGTGGTTTAATGCATCCTGTTATTAACACAGCTGCCTGCAATTACTGCAGGTTCGAATCTTACCAGGCTCAAGGTTGACTCAGCCTTCCATCCTTTCTAAGGTAGGTTAAATGAGGACCCAGTTTGTGGGGGCAATAAGCTGACTTTGTATAAATATACAAAAGTATGAAGGCTATTGCTTATTGCTTAATGCATTGTAAGCCGCCCTGAGTCTCCGGAGAAGGGCGGCATATAAATCAAATAAAAAAAAAACAATACAAAAGGGCGGGGGAGAGCTACTGGACATACTGATTCCCTTCTCTACTACCAGTTCCACCTTAAATCCAACTCCAAGTTGCTAAAGAACAAAATTGGGAGTGACTAGAAACCATGGATATCTTTTAGCCTAAAACTGCTATAGCAACATTCATGCTAAGAAGTAGAAAGCTCTTTTTGTCAACTTTGAAACAGATCAGGGCTGCCTCAGCCGTCTTTCCATTTCTCAGCTTGCCACTCAGTATTGGAGGAGGGAGAGGTCTAGAATGTCAGGCTAGACAACAGATCATCCCGTGGGAATCAAGGTCATCTTAACAGGTGCTGGTCAGAGGTTAAGAAGAGTTGCCAAAGAGACCCAGAACACCTAATTGGACAATGTGACATGTGACAATAAGGGAGGGGATTATCTATTCTTTAATTAAACTGAAACCACGGGAAACAGATTTGGTTTTGTTTTCATCTGTGCCAAAATGATGTACTCACTAAAACAGTTCTTTGAGAAAGTTGAAGGGGACTTTTTGAACATTTTTAAGTTATAGGTACCTTGATTCAAAAATTGTTGCAATATAATGCACAATTTGGGCTAACTTAAAGGTACAAACAGGTGGATACAATTAAAGTAGTACATAGATGTTTTGCAACTCACCTAATGAGTAAGTCTATGCCAAATTATTTTAAGATTATCACTATCATCTTTATTTTCAAAGATAAAGATTCATCTTTATCTGTAAAAAGTTTGAATATCTTGCTGTCTCTATTTTTCCTCATAAAAACATAGATATTTTCACTTAAGCAGTTATTTTCACTTAAGCATGTACAGAGTCTTAAATTTTATTCTCTCCTTTTTTTAGTTTGATTTGTTTTCAAAGATGAAAGCAATGTTTGTGTTCCTTCTTAATTAGCTTGCTAGAATCCACGGAAAAATAAAGGAATCGGCAACAACGAGGAGAAACTGAGGATTGGAAGCAAGTTTTCATTTCTTTCTTCCCCTGCTCTACATTCTGGCCTTTCTCACTTGGAGCTATCCTTGGTCCTGTTTTACTGCAGTGACTTGTATACCATTTCCTGCTTCCTCTTCTAAACTGAAAATTATGAAAACAGACAGACGGACAGATAATGTAATAACCATAGTCAATAACAGATTTCATTGGGTATGTGGCCAGAAATGGTTTCGCTTCACAATTCATCTGTACTTTGTCTTACATGGTTCTGACTTATTATTTTCAGTTATGACCAAACATGATGTTTCCATAGCAGTCACTAGATGCTCAAGAAAGTCTGAAAGGTATGTGGTAACAGAACTTATAACAGATATTGAAAAATAGACTGACACCATGGATGCTTACAAGGGCTTGCAAATATTATCTAATTCTTCAAAAATCTATAAATTACAGGTATTTATTTTTAAATTAAGTTAACCCCTTGTTCTTCTACAAGCAGTGATAAAAAAGTCTATTCCTTTTTTTCTGTCTTTCAGCTGTAGATGCATACTCTTAATGACCAATATGCAGAAATAATTTTTAAACTATTTCCTATAGGGACGTGTATGGAAATTTCCAACTCCCCCTCCAAAAAAATTTCTTCTTTTTGGTATAACTGAGTTGGACGGTAACATTTCCACACACACAAAAAGTTGGAACATAACTAAATCTTAATTAACCTAATACAGATTTTTAATTAATTCTGATTTTTTTTTACATGTTTGAAAGTTATCCTGCCAAAAATCCATAAATAAGTATTCTACCATGCCTTAGACCGAGTGTCTGCAACCTGCGGCTCCGGAGCGACATGCGGCTCTTTGGGCCCTCTGCTGTGGCTCCCTGTTGGATGATCCCACCACTGGCTGGCCCTACCCCTACCCCTCGCCCTCCCCTCCCAGTCACTCCTCGCCTGGCCTGAGAAGGTAAGGGCAACAGCGGGGGATGGAGAAGCGGCTGGGGCAGAGACAGAGAGATACAGAGAAAGGGGGAAGAGAGAGAGAGACATAGAGAGATACAGAAAGGGAGGGAGAGAGAGGGAGGGGGAGGGAGAGAGAGATGTCAAAAGGGTTTTGTGGTTCCTGTTGTTTTTTAACAACCAGTTCTCTGTCCTAATGACCGGCTGGGTAGGTGTGGCTAGGGAGGTCATGTGACTGGTGAAAGTGAGTGACGTTGAGTTGGCCATGCCCACTAAGGTTTTGTGGCTCCCGGTGTTTTCTTTTCTGTGGGAAATGGGTCCAAATGACTCTTTGACTGTTTAAGATTGCAGACCCCTGCCTTAGACCCTAATTCATCAACCGTGAACATTCCATTTTTAATACATATGCTTGCTAAGATTTATCTGTTGTTTTGATTTCCCTTCTTTGTTATACATTGCCCAGAGTCTGGCAATCAGAATGGTGTAAAAATGGCCAATAAATAAATGTAATGAATAAGTGGCTAAGAAGAAAGTGAGTTATTTTGAGTCTTGAGAAAGTGAGTCTTGCAAGTTGGCCCAGCAGTATGCCCATTTGCAAAGGGAAATGCAAAGAATAGCTCAGCGTTTGTTATCCAATCTCTTACAGGGAAATCTAATGGAAAAGTCTAATATGGAAAAGTCTAATGTGTCTATGAAGTTGATGTGGAAAAGTCTAATGTGTCTATGAAGCTGATTATAATAGGAATGCAATTTAGTAAGGAAAATATATTTTTCTGATTATATATGTACTGCATTAAGGCTGCATGTTTTGTCTTATTTATGGATGCAGCTTCTTCTATAACACTGATACATTTTGCATTTTAATGCTCAAAAGTTAATGTTTTCTCACAGGAATACTATTCTAAAGAATCAAATCTCTTGAGTATTATCTTCAGAGTAGAATTTAGAAGCAGGCTATAGTTTGATTAAGAGCAATTACATAATTGATGAAAGCCAGAAAAAGTATTCATTTATTCATTACACATATATGCTCTATTTCTTGCCAAAATAGTGCTCAAAACAGTAATTCCTTGATCTGTCTGTATAATCTGGATTAAAAATGAATTTGTTTTCATCATCTATTCCATGAATCATATCAAGCAATGTTAGAAAAACAGAACTGCTTTCTCAAATTTCAACCTTCAGAATTTAGACAAGCTAAACTTTCAGAACCTAGATAAAAGACTCATACCTATATACCAGGTTCTCATTGTCAGGCCCATCTATTTAGGCAGATCACTGCACTATCTTCCATATGTTGTAAACTGGTTATCTGATAGCTGTTGTTATTATATACACAGCCAAGCCAAAATTTTCAGGTCAATTTCAAGCGCAAACATACAGTTTTCCTAATATTTGAATATTATACAATTCAAGTAATGCAAAATTGTTATGTTCACTGATTAAAAAAGTGTTGATTAATAGTATGATAATTTAATAAGACTGTAAACTAGTTCTATACTGATTTCCACATTCACTTACCACTATAAAATACATTCCTTAGATTACTTTCTATAAAATTCTCACTGCTCTTCCAAATGTAAACAACAGTTGAAGTTCAATGTAGCGCCTCTGCTTCACATGAAGGAGAATCCAGATTTAATTTCTCCAAGTATGGCTGGATAAAACTCCAGTCTAAAATGGCAGGTGAATGATCCAGGCTGGATTTGCTTTATGGTAATTTCTCATATTATTGTAAAATAACTTTTTCCTTGATAAGCCATGGAAGACTGGCAAATTTATGTAAAGGATGTTGCCGAAAATATCCAATAATCAATACTGTATACAAGTACGTGGGAAGGTATGATGGAGCACTGCATATTATGCAAATAAATTAAAATAATATGTTTGCTATTTTGCTCCCCTTTGGGAAAACAATATAGGTAGTCCTCAATTTATTACCGTAGTTGGGTCCAGAATTCTCTTACCAAGCAAGTTGTTAAGTGATCGCCACACCTGATTTTATTATTTTTAAGGTTGTTAAGTGAATCATATAGTTGTTAAGTGAACCCAGCTTCACTCATTGGCTTTGCTTATCAGAAGCTGGCTGGGAAACTCGCAAATGGTGATCACATGACCCAAGACACCACAACCATTGTAAATATATGCCAACTGCCAAGAGCCTGAATTTTGATCACATGACCACAGGTATGCTGCAACAGTTGCAGGTTTAAAGACCAGTTGTAAGTGATTTTTTCAATGCCATTATAACTTTGAATAGTATGTGAATGTCTGGAGATAATTACAACACATTAGAAGTATACAGAATTGTCAGTCTTTTAAGCAGCTGAATCATAAAATTATGAGGACAGAAGGGACCTTGGAGGTCTTTAGTCCAACCCCTGCTCAAGGCAGAAGACCTTGTATTATCCTGAACAAAAGGTTGTCCACTTTTTTCTTGAAAATGGAACACCTACCAACTCCAGGAGGCAAGCTGAAGTACTCAGGAGGCAAGCTGTTCTATTGATTAATCATTCTTACTGTCAGGAAATTCCTCCTCATTTCCAAGTTGAATCTCACTCTGACAAGCTTCCACCCATTGCTACTTGTCCTGCTGTCAGGTGCTACAATTGACCCCCTCTTCCCTGTGACAGCCCTTCAAGTATTAGAAGACTGCTATCATGTCTCCCCTGATAAGACTGAGACTAACTAAACATGTTTACAAAAAGCAAAAACACCTTATAAGTAACCTTTACTGAAGAAAGATTAGGAAGCTATATCCAAAGAATTCCAATAAGTTGTGTTTAAAGGGCAAGCCCCAAATACACACACACACACAATCACACACAATATTCAGATTATTTCCTATCTTCTTCTCATTCTCCCCAATCTAACTAGCTCTTTGGCCTCCTCTTTTGTGAATTTCCATCTATTTATTTTTCCTACAATTGTCAGATTTTTTACCATATTGTTTTTTTGCTGCCTGAATAAAAATCCTGAATAAAGAATAATGATAATAAATCAGACACTCAGATCTGTTTCTTGTAAAGCTTGCTATTATCTTGTTATGGATCCTATATTTTAATTAGGCACTGAGTGATATATTGCTTCCATTTTTTCTTGCTATTGTAGATTTATTTAAGAAACCATGTATCCATTTATGAAAATGGAAGAATGTCTCTTATTTATTTATTTAATTAATTAATTTATATTGCCGCCCATGGCAACTCAAGGCAGTTTACAGAATATAAAACCACATTTAAAACAATAAAAACTAACAAAAAGAATCAAATAAATTAATATAGTACAATATAAGAAAATCACCCACCTCTCACCCACCCCCCGCCCCGGTGACAGCAGATCACACAATCCATTTAATGGACTCCATTCCGCTCTGGGTTCCCCAGGCCCACTGGCATAACCAGATCTTCAGCGCCTTCCAGAAGAGAATTAGAGTGGGGGCCATTCTAATCTCTGGGGGAATGATGTTCCAGAGAGAGGGAGCCACCATAGAGAAGACCCTTCTTCTGGGTCCCTCCAGATGTATTTTCCCTTGGGGATATATATATACACACATACACACACACATATATATACACATACATTCTAACAGGTGGATTTGATTTAAATCAAGTTGATTTAAATCACTAGTAAAAAGGCTTGATTTATATTAACTCAATTTAAATCATAATTTTTAAAGAGCAACTGTCATCTTTATCCTGCAGAGGCTCCTCCTCTGACCTGTTGTTGACTCAAAGACACTCCCATTCATTTTAATGGGATGGCTGGTGATGCGGCACTGACACAAAAAGGTGAGAGACATGGCGAGCAGCAGGTGAGTAGATGCCCGCTAACAGACACTGCTATGATGGATCTGAAATGACAGGTGCTCTATTATATTTATAAACTGCTTCATTTTTACTGCTTGCCCTTCCTCCTCACACTTAGAGCCTGGTGGTACAGATGCATCTCTCTTCAAACAATCATACAGTTTGTAGTGTACATAGATTTGCCAAAAAATGGGATAAAGGAATATTCCTGAACTTTGTTTTATGATTTATTTCATGGTTACTGTGAAATTGTGTGAATGCATCAATGCAGTGCATGTTATCCCAACTTGTAGAGCTTGGATTCATTGAATGAGTTTACCAAAAATGTAAACAAACATGTTTTATTTTGAGGAGACTTACTTGGAGAACAACAACATTACATCTTCAACTTCATTTTAATATAAAACTATATTGTACAAACTAATTATTGTACAATCATAAAATGACCTCTTGGCTTTAAACTATAGGTATTTCATGCTTTAAAAACAATCTAAGATTTCTAGATACTAAAAATAATTTTAGTATCTAAGAATTCTAATATTTGAGTAACATATTATTCAAATATAAAAATTCCTAGATACTAAAATTTTCTAAACTTAAACTGTTTTTATAATTTATTTTTTATTTTAAAAAATAAAATACTATCAGATTAAGAAATTCTTAATTTAGTTCAACAAGGTACGGTAATCTTAAGGTACTTTCTGAACAGCTGGTTCCCATAATATTATATAGTTGTATGCCTTTGAAGCTAATATCCCATTAATATTATATAGTTCTTGGAAATCTTCTATCATTTATTGATTGCTGCATTTATAACCCACTGTTAAAAGATTAAAAGCCTGAGGCAGCTTCTCTAAAAACATTAGCTTAAGAACATACAATACTGAGCTATTATATAGATCCCTTATTTAATATAAAATCACCTAACAAAAAGGATAAAAATGATATCAAATGAAAAGATATATTGTTTATCAAGCCAAAAATTGTATGTTAACACTCTCAATGCAACATATCAAAATATGCTGAGTACTTTGTGCTACAATAGCAGTAAGCACAATTTTTTTCTTTTCTCAGGTTTTATAAAATATTCTGCTTATCCACATCACACATTCTTGCGCAGCTACTCAGTGATATGCAATTAGGACTATATTATAAAATATTATAAAATAAGACACTGTTCAGAACAGTTATATAGATGTCAATTTCATTTTATAAATTTAGTCCCAAACCATTATTTCTGATTTTGTTAAAAGAATTATTTAGGCATTTAATATAATAAAGCTTATGGAACAGCCTATCCCCAAGGTAAGAATGGTCCCCATTCTTATGGCCTGTAGTTAAACTCTGACTTTTCCAGAAAGCCTTTGGTGATTTAAGAAGCTAAAGGAAGATCTGTGTATGTTTGTTATTGCTTTCAGTTAGAGGTCACTTCATTTTTATTTTATTACATTTGATTTTGTGCACCATCTTGAGTCTTTGGAGTGAAGTGGTTTATAAATAAATGGATGAATGACTGAACAATAAATAGTGGGTTTTTTTACAAAATTCAAAATACTTTTAATAAAAATATACGAGTGTAAAACAAAAAGAAAATCCTTAAACATTAAGCTTCTTTTTTCTTTTTCTTTTTCTTTTCCTCTGTATAGTAAGGTTTGGTTCCACTTGTTGTTCTAAATGACTCAGATTGTCATGGCTATCAAAAGATTTCAGATGGAATTAGGCAGTATGTGGATAATATTTGCTATATCCAATAGGACAAAGATATAGAAGTTATGTTTTCCGGACTTCCGGGTTTGTCTGCCACCAGCGAAGACGGTCGCTTTTGAAGGACCGCCAGCCCCGCCGCCTGTAGAGCCACTCCGAGTGAGGGGAGCGGCTTGAAAACTCCAAAATCCTGAGGATTTGAGGAGAAGAGTGAAGCAAGAGGCAGGTCGAGCCCCTGTGAACCCCCAGAAGTTTGCTACTGGGGAGGAAACGGGCGCGGCTCCCTTTCAACTTGCGGAGACTCCGGACGGCGTGGGACGACTCTGCCTGTCAGAGCAAGCCGGCTGCAGCAAACATTTAAACTGATGGGAAAATAACTTTGCTATAAAACAACCTCAACCCCTAAACCAAGAAACTGCAAGTATTTCTTCTCTTTTGAACTTCTGATTTGGGAAAAAGTTAGAGCGAGCGGAAACGGCTTGAAAAAAATGGCGCCGTTCCAGCGTTAACGAGCTGAAAGGGAGAGTGATTTTGCAAAGTTACATTGTAGCACTGCTTGTAGCAAGCGAACAGAGAAGAGTGGAAGAAAAATTCCTTTTAAAATAAACCTGAGCTTGCTTTAGCTTATTCAATTTCTAATTTGATTAAATCTGGGGGACTTTTTCAAAGGACTTTGTGGAGGTGCAAAGGAAAAAAAAAAGACTTCCTTTTTTCAGAAAAGTTAATTTACGTGGCAGAATGGCTTCAAAGAAACAGGAAGGAAAGGCTGCAGAGGAGGGATCTCCCACTCACAAACCGGAACAGCAGCCCCCTCCCAGTCAGCAGAGTGAGGGAAAGGACTTTGATGTTCAAAGTTTAAAAGATTTTATTACCCAGGCTCTGGATGATAAATTTCAAAAATCACAACAGGAAATGAAGAAGGAAATTAATGAATTTAAAGAGGCAATGAAAGAGAACTATGACAAGGTGTCTGATAAATTGTCAAATGTGGTTTCTGATTTGGCAGAAACCATTACTAAAGTGGATTCCAAATTGGAAGAATTCAAATCAGAAGTTAATGCTAAAATGAAGGATACTGATTTTAAAATTGCTGATGTGGATAATAAAGTGCAGAGAGTTGAAAATGAAATTACAATGATACAGTTTCGATCCATGGAATTCGCTATTAGGCTTCGAGGGATAAAAGAGAATGACAGGCAAGATTTGAGACAGATTTGTTCTGATGCCCTGGCTGTATTGTTAAAGATTGATCCAGCAGATGTGGTCTATAAAATAGACAAAATTTACAGAGTGAACTCATGGGTGGCTAGACAAAGAAAATTGCCCAGAGATGTGGTGATATATTTTACTGATAGAAGAATAAGAAATGATATTTTGCAAAGATCCTTTCTTTCCTCTGTGCAAGTGGAGGGAGCCCAAATTGGAGTCTACAAGGAATTACCACCTAAGATGTTAAAAGATCGAAAAGAGTATAGGTTCTTAGTGAATGAATTACAAAAGCAAGAAATACCATTCCGGTGGGATGCCCCAACTGGTATAATTTTGAAATATAATGGAGAGAGGCACCGATTGAATACTTTTCAGAAGGCGGAATATTTTTATTATAATATCCTTAAAGAAAGATCATCATCCCCACGTACATCTACAATGTTGGAGATAAAAAGTGATAAGGAAAAGCAATCTCAGCATGAGAAGGAACAAATGGAACTAGTGGAAATGCAGGGTGCTGTAGGAGGAGGCCTTATGGAGGAATCCCTGTTAGAACCTTCCCTAATTTTGTCAACAAGAGATGCTGCTCTGGATCTAGCTCGGATGCCTGAAGTTAAAGACCAGCGTATAACTCGTGCAATTTCCAAGCAAATAAAAGAAAAACAACAACAAGAAAGTCAATATAAAAAGGGAGCTAAAAGCACCACACAAAGTGAAGCTATGGGGGGAGCAAGGCCGAAGACCTCAGAAGAAGCTAGGCAAGGCAGCTCATCGCTTCAGAAAGGTCAAGATGACAATTAGGCTCTTATCTTGGAATGTTAACGGATTAAATTCACCACAAAAAAGGAAGAAGTTATTTACATACTTGAGACAATTTAATAACATAATTTGTTTACAAGAAACTCATATTCGAACTCAAGATCACAAATATCTGATAAACTCTAAATTAGGAACACATTTTATAGCTTCAACTTCGGAAAAAAAGAATGGTGTGGTTATTTATGTAAATAAAAGATTGTCTGCTAAAATTATAGAAGCAGATGAAGGTGGTAGGTTTATTGCAATTGAACTGCACACAGCAAATGGCCAAATTCTTTTGATTGGAATTTATGCTCCGAACCAACAACAGGATCATTTTTATAAGACCTTACATAATAAAATATTGCAATGGGATTACAGATCTATTTTAATAATGGGAGATTGGAATGGAGTAATTGACTCTAAACTAGATAAAAAGAGTTTGGCGAAATTAAGGATTAGACTACCACAGACTTTTTTCGATATGAAAGAAGATTTGGAATTAAAAGATATTTGGAGAATTCATAACCCAAAAGAATTGGACTATACTTTCTTCTCTGATAGACATAGATCTTTTTCCAGGATTGACTTTATCTTGTTATCAGACAATTTACTTGTTAAAACCAAAAGAACAAAGATATTTCCAAGAACTTTAACGGATCATAGTTCCGTATGGATAGAAATTGAGATGGGAAAGACTGAGAGAAGGTCGTGGAGATTAAATGAAAATTTGTTCAGATATGAAAAAAATATAACAGAACTTAAAAAACAGATGAAAGAATTTTTTGAAATGAATTTGAATAAGGGTACCCCAATTGAAATTGTATGGGATGCGAGCAAAGCGTACATGAGAGGGGTACTCATTTATATGAACTCTAAACATAAACAGAACCGACAAAAGAAAAGACTCGAATTGGAAGCAGAAATAAAGAATAAGGAACAGTTACTTATTAAAAACCCAACAGATGAAAAAACACGTGGTGCTATAAAACTTTTGAAAGATCAATTTCAAATGCTCTTGGCGGAGCAAGCTGCAACAAATCTACAATATGCGAAGCATAATACGTTCTGTAATGCTAACAAACCGGGGAGATGGTTGGCTTACACCTTAAGGAAGAAGCAGAGTATACGGACTATTGAGAGTATTGATATTGGAGGGAAAGAAATTTCTCAACAAAAACTGATTAAAGAAGTCTTTGTAGATTACTACGCTAAATTATATGCTAAAGATGATATACAGAATGGACTTATAGAAAAATATTTAGAAGAGAAAAGAGTCTCAAAAATTACTAGCCAACAAAAAGAAAGAATGAATTACCCTATAACAGTCGAGGAAATAATTGCAGCAATTAAACAATTGAAAACAGCTAAAGCTCCTGGAACAGATGGATTGACTGCAGTGTATTATAAAACTTTACAAGCAGAAATGGTGGAACAACTTAGAGATCTATTTTGTAATATACAACAAGGGGGTAAAATACCCCCATCATGGAAATCAGCATATATTACTTTGATACCAAAAGAACAAGTAGGTCCTAAAAAACCGGAAAATTACAGACCAATATCTCTTTTAAATAATGACTATAAAATTTATGCAAAAGTATTAGCCAACAGATTGATGCCAGTAATTCAAGAGGTGATTCATGATGACCAAGCGGGATTTATAGAGGGCAGATACATGAAGGACAATGTAAGGCAAGTTATAGATTTATTGGAATATCTTGAGAAGAATAAACAGATCTCTGCAGTGCTGGTTTTTTTGGATGCGGAGAAGGCCTTTGATAGAGTGGACTGGAATTTTCTACTAAAGACTTTAAGAAAAATGGGATTTGGAGACCAATTTATACAGGCGGTCTCAGCAATTTACCAAGAGCAAAAGGCACAGATTATTATTAATGGAAATTTGACATCAGAGTTTAATATCGAAAAAGGGACCAGACAAGGCTGTCCGTTATCCCCATTGTTATTTATTTTAACACTAGAAGTCTTGTTGAACACAATACGGGATTCGAATAACTTGAAAGGTATAGTGATAAGGCAAGAGGATTACAGAATAAGGGCATTTGCAGATGATCTGGTTGTTACCCTAACACAGCCGATGGAATCAATAATCCAGATGAAAGACATTATACAAGATTATGGTACAGTATCAGGTTTTAGATTGAATCAGAAAAAAACTAAGATGATAGTTAAAAATATGACACAAGATCGACGACATAAACTTGAAAACAAGGCAGGTTTTGAGATAGTACCAAAGGTTAAATATCTAGGAGTTCAGGTTGCAGAATTAAATATTAAATTGTTTCAAAATAATTATGAAGTACTGTGGCGAGTTGTACAGAAAGATATGGAGACGTGGAAAAAACTGCAGCTGTCTTTACTTGGGAGAATAGCAGCAGTTAAGATGAACATTTTGCCAAGATTTCTTTTTTTGTTTCAAATGATTCCGGTGCTTAAAGGTGATAAACAACTGAAAGAGTGGCAAACTGGAGTGAATAAGTTTGTTTGGAATGAGAAAAAACCGAGAGTGAAATTGAAAATTATGCAAGATGTTCCAGAAAGGGGAGGTCTTAAACTTCCAAACCTACAGTTATATTATGAAGCAGCAGCTTTGACCTTAGCAAGTGATTGGTTTGGAAGGAAAAAGACTGGAATACTGAATATAGAAAGTTTTGATCTTGAATTTGGATGGCATGCTTACTTATTTTATGACAACAAAGTGGATAAAGTATTTAAAAGCCATATACTTAGAGACTCTTTGATGAGAGTTTGGAAGAAGCACCGATTCAAATGGGATTATAAAATACCGCTATGGCTGGATCTTGGTCATATTATGTGGAATACAAATATAATGTCACTCGGGGGGTTTTTATACAAAGAGGTTCTTTTTACAGATGCGGGCAGATGGCAGTTGAAGACATTACAGACACTGTTGGATGAAGGGATTAATTTAACTTGGTTTCAATATAACCAATTACAATTGAGATGGAAAGAGGACCCAAAAACTGGTATTATGTTGCACGAGGAAGAACTGGTTAGACATATAAAAGAGAAAGGTCCAATGCATATTAAAAGGCTTTATAATGTTTTGTTAGAAAGGGATTCGGAAACTGAATTAGTTAAAGACTGTATGATTAAGTGGGCACAAAATTTTAAAGAACCAGTGATGTTGGAAACATGGGAAAAATTTGGGTTCAGAATGTTAAATTTACACAGTCGCAGAATTTGAGGGAAAACTTTTACAAAATGTTTTATAGATGGCATTTAGATCCTAAGAAATTGTCGTGTATGTACCCTAATGTTCAGCCAAAATGTTGGAGGTGTGATTGTACAGATGCTACATATTATCATATCTGGTGGACCTGTAAGAAAGTTAAGGCTTTTTGGATAAAAATTTGGTGGGTCATGCAGAATGTTTTAAAGAAAAAAATTCAATTTTCTCCACAATTGTTTCTATTGGGTATAGCTAAGGGTTTTACAGTGGATGAAACAAAGTTGATTTTGTATATGATTACAGCAGCGAGATTGTTGATAGGCAAATATTGGAAAAATGAAGCTTTGCCCACTGTAGAAGAATGGACTTTGAAGATGGCCAGTTTCGCTGAGATGGCGAAGATCTCAGCATATTTAAAAGATCGCTCACAAGAGATTTATGAATGTGAATGGAAAAAGTGGATAGATTATGTGCAGAACAAATATCAAACTAGGAAGTATCAAATAGCTTTTCATTGATAGTATTATATTATATTAAGATAGAAATATTTGAACTATGTGAAGATGAAAAATGATATGGGGGTTGGGGGGGCTCAAGGTTTTTATATAAAGGGATAATGATGGGGTATATTCTATGGAAGTCCGGGGGGGAGGGGAGGGTTAGGGAGGGAGGGTCGGGGAGTCTGGGGTGGGTTAGGGGGGTGAAAATGGGGTGAAAATGTAATTGTAAAACTTTTACAATAAAAAAAAAAAGAAGAAGTTATGTTTTCCAATTGCTCTGGCCTACACAGCTATTCAGTATGACCAATAATTTTGAGATTGCTGAAATCATCCAACGTATCTGGTTCCAGAACTTACAATAAGCTTGCAGGTGCTAAGTTTAATGATAAGAAAATAAGTTCAGGCATTCATCTGAAGCATTATGAATAATTACATTGAGTGCTGGCAATAAAAATATCCATAAAGTATTTTCTTCAGAGGAACCAATTTTCTTATTTTCATTTTAGTAAAGAAAAGAACTGAACTAGTATATAGTTCAGGTAAGAGAAGAGGGGACTATAAATCAGATAGAATGGTTATTAGTTTCTCCTATACATTTATATGATTGTTAGTTTGTCCTAGAGATTATGGATTCCACTATTGTTACAAATATTTCATTTCTAGCAAGATACATGAATATTGAACTTCATATACTCTTTGATAAAGGTTGCTGGAAGGAATCTTCAATTTTCTTTGGCATTTAATATACCCTGCATATCCAAAATTGACGGCCTCTTTAGAGAATGCATTTCATTTCATTTATAGAATGAATTACATCTCAGAAAGCACAGCAGGAAAACACAATATGCAAAGTGGTCCTCACAGCTATACAAAAATAGCCTATTTAAAAAACAAAACAAAAAGCCCTCATCTTAGAATTAGATAGAGCCTAGAGTGAATCAAATAAGTCAAACCCAACCTCCTAATGCAAGTTGTTTATGGACATTCTCAGTCATCCAAGTCATGGTTGTCCCAAAGTTTGTCCCAAACTGAGCAACATGGTATATGCAGTGCAATGCTCTGTACATTGGGAAAACAAAACAACCATTTCATAAATGCATGGCACAACATAGGAGAATGAACCCATCAGGACTAAATTCAACATTCCATCTGCATTTAAAAGACAAAGGCCATACTGAAGATAGCAAAGTCCACATTTTGGACAGAGAGGACTGCTGGTTTGAAAGAGGAGTCAAAGAGGCCATCTATGTCAAAATTGAAGAGCCCTCTCTCAAGAGAGGGGGAGGGATACGACATCATCTATCTCCAGTCTACAACACAGTCCTTTCAGCAGTTCCAAGAAGGCTCCATGTCTTTTTTCACTATTCAGGGGCCCTGATGACACAGATAAACCTCCAGGTTGCTAAAAGAATGCAAATGATCAGCTGTCTGCAAGAAGTATATTTTAAATCCTTCTGTTCCCCACCAACCAGTCAGAGCTGAAGAAGCTTCTTAGATGAGAAGCAAAACGTCTTCAAAGAAAAACCAGAAAGTTCAGTTGCCTCTTGAAAAAAAAAAGTACCTTTGGGACTCCTAATGCAAACATAGCAACATTTTTCCTGATGATCTAGCATTGCAGTCTTGAGAATACATCACAACACAGTGACATCACAGAAAGTGCAGCTAAAAGAAAAACTATCAAGAAAAATTGATATATTTTGCAGAAATTTAATGCACATTTTCAAATGTGATTTGTTAGATAAAATATATCATGTAAATTTGCTGTCATAATTTTACAGGGCTCTGAGGACACCAAGAATTAGTTGGGGCAAGCCACAAATGTTAAAAATGTGTCCATCAACTCATATAATTGATGATTATTGGTCATTATTGATTTAAGAATGTGCTACAGCTGATGCAGCATGTTATCTTAGTAGCTTGAGTGAAGTCTTCTAATAACTAAGAATTTAACCAACTCTAGTTTTTCATTTTACTGTCTTAAAAGTGATGGGTTTTACAAAATTTTCATTCTGCTAGTGGTAAAAATCTTGCCAGTCCATTAATCAATAATAATAATTTATTAAATGTGTACACCCAACTCTCAACAATTCATTAACCGAAAAACCAAATCCATGCACCAAAAACTGTCAAAGAGATTCTTTCAAACTTTTTTAATGAGAAAATTCCACTATATTTGAAACCCATTTTTATATCCACCACACATGTAAAGTGGAACAGTAACACCTGGGGATGAGACTTTCCACTTTGGAAAATAATAAGGCAATAGATAAAAGTGGAATAGGTCAATGGTATTTTGACTCTGCCTAATCTTCTGGCAACATTTACAGCCAGGAACAGGAACAAGAATCATTACAATTTAAATTTCTCATGAGGACTTTTGGTCACATAAAAGGATTAATGTAACTATTGAACAAAAAGACATGAATCATAAAGTTCTTCCCCACTAAATAATTACTGAGAATATTAACTGGACAATTAACTTTAATTAGACCTAAATCATTCATCTCTCCCCTACATAATCTGTGCATATAACATACTAATTTAATGGTATTCAAGTATAACATGTATAAATTTAGCATACATACATATTTATTAATTATTTATAGTAACATTTGTAATTTAGCTCCGTATTTTAGAGAGTCACACTAAGCAGTTTCCAACCACCCAGTCCAATTAAACTATAAAAGAGAAGCATGATTGTGTAAGAAATATATCATCCAAATCAGACAAGCTTAATGAGCTTCCAATAAGAATCTCTTAGTATGTGTGACATTAATCAACTAGTTCTGAGATAAGCATTCAGTAGAACAGGTCAGCTGTTTCAAGCATCTAAGGGATAATTTTTCATGCTTCTAGATACCAAATGGAACACATCAAATATGACTTTTTTATGGCCCAGAAAAATATGGCAATCATTTTAAGATTCAAGGTGGGTATTTTATACTTGCAGTTAGTAAGTTGTTTGTTGTGAAACAATAATATACACTTTCATTTCAATTGTCATATTTTCTGACAGCCTTTTCATATGTCAAGATGGATTCCTGGTGACCAGACTATACTGAATAAAAACTAGAGCTTGTCAATGAATAATATCTTAACGGCTCAAAATCAATCTATCTCCTTTAGGTATCTGGTTCTTTTTAGTGTGGAACATCTTCCAATCCAAGCTGCTTCCTGTCTTTGATTTCCCTTAAACAATGAGATTGATAAAGCAAAGCAAGCTATTAAACAGAGACAAGAAGATATAGATCTCCAGAATAACGTGCAGATGCCTCAGAGCTCTACCAATTATATCATAAAACAAAGAAACTGCAACCCACACAATACTTATACCAATTATCCTATCCCAAATGTTACAGCCTTCTCTATAACATGTTTCAATGCCTCGCTTCTGCAATCCTGGATCCTGGATGGTAGATACAATCAGACACCCTTTTCACAGAGATTCCTCTGTGCCTCTGATGAAATTTGTCTTCCTTGGGTGCAAGGAATTGGTTTCCCAAATACAGTCATGGCCATAAATGTTGGCACCCTGAAATTTTTCCAGAAAATGAAGTATTTCTCACAGAAAAGTATTGCAGTAACACATGTTTTGCTATACACGTTTATTCCCTTTGTGTGTATTGGAACAAAACCAAAAAAGGGAGGAAAAAAAGAAAATTGGACATAATGTCACACAAAACTCCAAAAATGGGCTGGACAAAATCATTGGCACCCTTTCAAAATTGTGGATAAATAAGATTGTTTCAAGCATGTGATGCTCCTTTAAACTCACCTGGGGCAAGTAACAGGTGTGGGCAATATAAAACTCACACCTGAAAGCAGATAAAAAGGAGAGAAGTTCACTTAGTCTTTGCATTGTGTGTGTGTGTGTGTGCCACACTAAGCATGGACAACAGAAAGAGGAGAAGAGAACTGTCTGAGGACTTGAGAACCAAAATTGTGGAAAAATATCATCAATCTCAAAGTTACAAGTCCATCTCCAGAGATCTAGATTTGCCTTTGTCCACAGTGCGCAACATTATCAAGAAGTTTGCAACCCATGGCACTGTAGCTAATCTCCCTGGGCGTGGACGGAAGAGAAAAATTGATGAAAGGTGCCAACGCAGGATAGTCCGGATGGTGGATAAGCAGCTCCAAACAGGTTCCAAAGCAATTCAAGCTGTCTTGCAGGCTCAGGGAGCATCAGTGTCAGCGCGAACTATCCGTCAACATTTAAATGAAATGAAACGCTATGGAGCGTACCCAGGAGGACCCCACTGCTGACACAGAGACATAAAAAAGCAAGACTACAGACCAAGATAGAGCTTTTTGGTAAAGCACATCATTCTACTATTTACCGCAAACGGAATGAGGCCTACAAAGAAAAGACCACAGTACCCATGGTGGAGGTTCACTGATGTTTTGGGGTTGTTTTGCTGCCTCTGGCACTGGGTGCCTTGAATGTGTGCAAGGCATCATGAAATCTGAGGATTACCAACGGATTTTGGGTCGCACTGTAGAGCCCAGTGTTAGAAAGCTGGGTTTGCGTCGGAGATCTTGGGTCTTCCAGCAAGACAATGACCCCAAACATACGTCAAAAAGCACCCAGAAATGGATGGCAACAAAGCGCTGGAGAGTTCTGAAGTGGCCAGCAATGAGTCCAGATCCCAATCCCATTGAACACCTGTGGAGAGATCTTAAAATTGCTGTTGGGAAGAGGCACCCTTCCAATAAGAGAGACCTGGAGCAGTTTGCAAAGGAAGAGTGGTCCAAAATTCCGGGTGAGAGGTACAAGAAGCTTATTGATGGTTATTGGAAGCGACTGATTTCAATTATTTATTCCAAAGGGTGTGCAACCAAGTATTAAGTAAAGGGTGCCAATGATTTTGTCCAGCCCATTTTTGGAGTTTTGTGTGACATTATGTCCAATTTGCTTTTTTTCCTCCCTTTTTTGGTTTTGTTCCAATACACACAAAGGGAATAAACATGTGTATAGCAAAACATGTGTTACTGCAATACTTTTCTGTGAGAAATACTTCATTTTCTGGAAAAATTTCAGGGGTGCCAACATTTACGGCCATGACTGTAATTCAACCCTTAATAGATACACTGCCTGGTTGTTCAGACCAATGGTATTTACAATTCTTAATGATAAGCACCCTGATATCACTTACATAATATTTTGCTTAAAGATAGTAATTGGGACCAGCAATTCTGTCGCTGAGCAATGTAGTCACAAAACATGTCATCATGTGACATTAGTTAGCAACAAGAAGCCTGGCACTCTCGTTGCTATTAAAAGAGGATCACTGGTTGTTAAGCAAGGACTTCCTCACAACCTGCTGGCTTCCAACAAACAAAGTCAAAGGAGAAGCTGACAAGAAGTTGTAAGTCTCAGGTGGCTTGCAAGGAAACCAGCAAGCAGGTAAGAGCTGATGCCAAAAGGGAGAGCATGTGGGAGTGGCCAGTGAGGCATAGTGTGAGCAGAGCAGCGCAAGGGTAGCTGCTGCTGGGTGGGGAGAGGGGGCGAGAGTGATTTATTGAAGGAACTTGCAACCTTTCCTGCTGGATTCCACATTGACTTTGTTTGGCAATTACTTGACCACAGGATGCTGCAAATATTGTAAGTGTGAGCTGTTTGCCAAGTGCCCAGATTGTGATCACATGACTGCAGGCATGCTGGGACAACCAGAACTTTGAGAACTAGTCATGGACGAGTGATTGTTAACTGAGAACTACCTGTAACTAAATTTGGTACCCAAATCATAAGCCTTCTCTGTGTTCAGTTCCAACAACAGAAGTGATTTATTTTAAAATTTAATTGGATATTAAATTACATTCAGTTGTTTTAATTTTTATGATCTGCTCTTGAACTGTAATAATAAATGTTGTTATTCCTATATGATTATCATATGCACAATTGTTTATTCTGTATTAAAGAAACATGCCAATAATCAAAAAAATGTGCTCTCAAGCAAGTACTGCTTTTACAACATTCCTAGTAGCCTTAAATGAAGAGATTAATCATTAATAATAGTAAAATAAAAATACTTTGAACATATAACTATATTTTAAAAGTAGATATTCATAATATGTTAAGAGACACCTAGAACGCCGCTGGAGGAAAATAAAGGATGACTCCAACTGGACACAACTGAGAGCCACTATTAAGGCCTGACTCATGGTGGATAGAGGGGAAAAATAGCATCATTTCTCCACTCCACTTGCATCTGCAGAGTGTTGCCTGTTGGTTCTATTCTGGATCATCCAGTCCCTTTTAGAACAGAGAGTTCAAGTGATCATCTTCAGGCCTGCACAGAGGAATTTGTTCAACACCTGATGGATTCATTGCCAGTTGGAAGCCATGTGCGGTTTAGGTCCATGTGAGATGTTTGGAGAAAGGTCTTGCCCAGTTATCTGGGAACAGTTCGATCCTGTTAGACATGAACAAATGGACAGGGTTCTTGATGTTGTCAGCCCTACTACCTGTCAATTAAATCCTTGTCCCTCCTGGTTAGTGAAAGCCTCCAGGATGGTGACAGTCAGGTGGGTTCACGTAGTGATAAATTCTTCACTGCAGGAGGGGACATTTTCAGGGCATTTCAAGGAGGTCCTGGTTCATTCCCTCTTTTTAAAAAAAAAACATTAATCCTATCTGCTGGGATAATTTCCATTCAGTTTTCCATCTGGTGGGAAAACAGATTATCTAGACCCCTTCCAGTCAGGATTCATGCCCAGTTATGGGACAGAGACAGCATTGGTTGCACTTGTCGATGATCTCTGGTGAGACAGGGATAGTGCAGCCATCCTTGCTCTTCTTGAACCCTCAGCAGCCTTCAATACCATTGACTATGGTATCCTTTGGGTCCAACTATAGGGCTTGAGGCAGGGCAGCAGAGTTTTGTGCAGATTTGGCCCAACTGATGTTGGTAGGGAGAGGTCAAACCCACAGCCACTCCTTTGTGGAATGCCACAGGGCTCGGTACTCTCGCCACTCTTTTAACATCTACATGAAGCCGTTGGGTGAGATCATTCACTATCACTCATTGATATATCAACAGTACTCTGATAATACTCAATTTTGTATCTGCATCCTGGTGATCCAAGTGATGGTGTCACTGTCCTCTCGTGTTCCCTGGAGGCTATGGTGTCAGGATGAGAAACAACAGGTTTTCATTAAACCCTGGCAACCTTGAATGGTTTTGGGTGCATGGAGCCTCAAGATCCAGGACTTTAACATCTGTATTTCTCGATGGGGCTGCACTACCCAGACAGTCTGTAACTTGGGGGTTCTCTTGGACTCGCAATTACTGCTTAAAGAGCAGGTGGCAATGGTGGCTAGAGAAGCCTTTGAACAACTTCATGTTATGTGTCAGTTGCACCCTTTCCTGGATCAAAGTCCCTGTACTCAATCACTCAATCCCTGGTCATCTCACATTTGAACTAACTGCAATGCACTCTACATGGGGCTACCTTTAAAGAGCATTTGGAAGCTACAACTGGCCACAGAATGTGGCAGCGTGGGCAGTTCTTGCGGCCCCAAGATGGCCCAGGTTACATCATTGTTCTGCAAGCTACACTGGCGCTGGTTTACTTCTGGGTGCAATTCAAGGTGTTGATTATTACCTTTAAAGTACTGTATGGCATATGGGTTCATGTTAGTTGAATAGCCATCTCACCCAAATGGGACTTGCCCACCATAACCATGCTGGCAGAGGAAGCATGCGACAAGCCCCATCAGGCAGGAATTTTGGCTGGCAGGGTCCAGAAGAGCCTTCTCTGCCGTGGCTCCTGCCCTTCGGAACATCTTACCCCCTGACATGAGATTGGCTTTCCCACCCTTCTGTAAGTGCCTGAAGATCTGGCTCTGCCAGCTGAATTGGGGCCCCAATGGGGGAGTATCACACTGGAGGTGGTTAATGAATTAAGAGAAAATCCCATGTCTACACACACACACACACACACACACATTCCCCATCTGTTAATCGCAATTTCATTTGGATTATAATTCTATTTTTATTGTTTTTAGAAATATTTAACTTTTATGGTTTTATCATTCTTAATGTTGTAACCCGCCAAGAGTCATTTTGAAGTGAGATGGGAGGCAAATTTAATAATAAATAAATTAAAAATAAATAAGACATCTCAAAAATTAATGTAGCAGGGAGTCCAAACTAGCAGCTCCCAATTGAAAATCTAGAAGCCTCTGAAAATCTAGAAGCCAGCTAATTTTTATGCTGCATTCCATTACATGTGTAAAACTGAAGGTATGTGTAGCATTAAACTTCAAAAGAATCCAAGTGTAATGAAATGTATCCAAGTAAAATCATCATGGCAGACTGTATTAAAATGCTAACAAGATTATTAAGAGATGTTTCTGTCTTGTTTTTATGTCCATGTTTTTAACATTAACTTATTTTGTTAGGCAGACACTGTACCCCTTCAAAGCAATTTTCTAGGAGCAGTCCAGCATAATAAATGATAAACAGCAACAAAAATGTTGCATGTATGGCCAATCCATTAGTGGTTATAGTATTTTGGACCTAAATACATTTTCTATGTTCTGCCACCTGAACAAACATCTGTTTTCAATCTATGCTGCTTTTAGGTCAATTTGATGGTATTTATTACAACTGATTAAAAATGAAATATTAGCTGGGTTTTATCTATTATACAAAATCATAAAACTACATGATTTCTAGAACTACAATTCTTGTATTCATAAAACATGCTAACCAAAACCAAACTTTATTGTGACTTAATCCAATGTATTCATAAAAATATTATTTATTGAAATATTGAGATTTTCCCATTTCTAGTTTTCAAGAACACAACACAAACAGGAGCCTGAGTGGCATAGGAGGCTAATGCCTCCTACTAAGGCAGCATTTAACATCCAGCTGCATGCAATTACTGCGAGTTCAATTCTCACCAGGCTCAAGGTCGACTCAGCCTTCCATCCTTTCTAAGGTGGGTAAATTGAGGACCCAGTTTGTGGGGGCAATAAGCTGACTTTGTATAAATATACAAAAGTATGAAGGCTATTGCTTAACCCATTGTAAGCCGCCCTGAGTCTCCGGAGAAGGGCGGAATATAAATCAATTTTTTTAAAAAAAAAAACAGAACTAATTAATGTGATATTGCATCATGTTGAAGTTTAATATGTTTAAATCCATCCCCCAAAGCAAAGCATAGTTTGTTACAATCAAGAAACCCACACCATGAAGCAATGGTTAGATGTTAGTTTCTGTCTCTTATCAGCCCACACTATGACCAGCCTTTCCTTATAACTGACAGTATCTGAAAAGGATTAGAAAACTCCTGGTTACCTTATGCTGGAAATTAATCTTGCGCTTTAAACTCTTATTCTGCAAATTAAACTGCAGTTTTATTCACCTGGAAAGACTAAATATTTTATATATTTAATATTTTGTTCCAGGAATTTATTTTATTTTTATGCCACCCAACTGGTAAATGTCCTCAGGGCAGTTTTGATATATATAAACTAAGACAATTATTCATTTGAAATACATGATATGCAGAAAACATGTAGAAAACTATACTCTGCTATAAAACAAATTTCCTAAATACGCTTGTATTAACTTGAGTTCCAAAAGCATTTAAAATAGATGTTATAGTGTTTTGCAGCAGCATGCTATGCATTTTACATATAGAAAACGAGTCTGTGAATTAGAGAAATGTTTTGATGGGTTTTCATTTTTGAACTGTTAATCCCCTTAACAGCCAATTCCCTGTAAACAATGAAGCCTATGACATTAAAACATCCAATATTAATTCTTTCACCAGTTGTTTTTTACTACTTGCTACTTGCTGTAAGCTTGCTGTCCTTTTTTGAATTCCACTTTTTCATTTCAAACAATGCATCTGGCATCCTAAATGGCCCTACTTTGCTGTTGCTATGCTCAGCACCCACAACAGAAGGACTATCAACTAGTAATTTAAGAATCTGATTACCATGACACTACCCTTGCTGTCTAGAGCTAATTTCAATTTTTCTTGTTCCAAAACAAAGCAACTGCCATTCTAATCACTGGATATCCAGAATTAAGGCCATAATTACTCCTTCTACTGGGCTGACAACATATTTTTTTAAGTAATGAATTTTCTGATCATGCAATATCATTTAAAATGTTCTTGGAGGAGAACTAATATTCAGAAATGTAATTTGCTGGAAGATAAATTGGGTATATTCTAACTTGCTATATAAATGATTTTCATTGTGTATACATGTCGTGTTTGGACACTAACATTTTTTCCAATGCTCATGTACCTTTGGGGAAAGAACTATAGAAATTAATCATCATTATGTTCACAAGCATCAAACACTATTACTACTGTAAATGTATTATCTTCTTCTAATTTAGTATATACTTACAGGACGGAATCATTAGTCTGTTCTCTGTTTTCTGTTTCAAGAATGCTGGTGTCTTAGATT
Organism: Pantherophis guttatus; assembly: GCF_059756535.1. NCBI lineage: Eukaryota > Metazoa > Chordata > Lepidosauria > Squamata > Colubridae > Pantherophis > Pantherophis guttatus. The sequence continues at coordinate 85,692,780 of NC_142067.1, forward strand.
AGAGGCATAAACAAGCAACAACTGATGCTACTATACTTAAATAAAACTTTGCTCATAGATATTGATCACAGACCCTATATTAATTTTGTAAACAGTTTCAGCAGTTGTAGTATCAAATAAAGTATAAAAGTAAAAGTTAAGGAATCGACTGGTGCATTTGACCATTTGGCTATTTTCATTTGCATACTGAACAGTAGTTTTTAGAAGAATTGTTTTCTGATATAACTTCTCTTCTTGTTCTTATGATTTTATTATATTTTATAAGGTAGAGGACATCTTGTCCTATGAGGAGTTAATATGATGCATTTAAGGCCATATGTTGCAGTAGATATATTAATTGAAGAAACATAAATTCATTTTCTCTCTTTTTTTTTTTTTTGCTCTTCCTAACATCTAGAAAGTTCTGTTGCACAAATGCAGTGATTATATACATTTATAAATTCAATAGCATTAGATAACATAGGATTAGAAGTTGACACATCTGAAAAAGGTTATTAAAATTGACCACACCCAGTTATGATTAAATTGAGTAGATTGGAAATGAAATAAAATCAGGGGAATAATAAATGTTTTAATCTGTTGCGCAGATTTTTAATTGCTAAAATTGGAATTATGGAATTGAATTATTATAGATAGCTAAACTATTTTGAAATATTTTAAAAATAGATGTATTTTTCATTTTATTGATGTATATGACATTCTCTCCAGATATATTTTTTTTACTGAAATTCATTTTAGGAAACACTTTAGACCAGTGATGGTTAACCTTTTTGGTGCTGAGTGCCCATGAATGCATGGTGCACATGCATGAATGCACGCGCGCGTGTCACAATCCCCCAAATGCAATGTGGGCGCACCCCGCACATGCACACATGTTCACACATGTTGCCTGTCCTTCCCCCACGCATGTGCCCCATGCCTCCATTTTGGCTTCCAGGTTGGTGCAGGAGGCTTTTCAGACCCGAAACCGGGGGGGGGGCTTGTGATCTCCACAGTTTCTACCCCCTTCGTGTCCTAGCTTTCTCCTCCCTTCTGGCTTTCCATGCCTTCTCTGATCTTTGCAGTTTCTACCCCCATCGAGTCCTAGCTGCCTCCTACCTTCCGTGCCTTCTCCGACCTTTGCAGTTTCTACCCCCATTGCGTCCTTTCTCCTGCATTCCTGCCATAGAGAGGCACCTGCGGAGGATGGAACCTGCAGAGATTGGGGAAGGCCTGGCCCCGAGCATGCGCGGCAGAGACCCGAAGACCAGCTGGCCGACGGGAGGTGCGCACATGTGTGATGGAGCTGGGCTGGGGCGACGGCTGTGTGCCCGCAGAAAGGGCTCTGTGCGCCACCTGTGGCACCACACCATAGGTTCGCCATCACAGTTTTAGTCTATCAGAAGAAGGATCTATGGTAAAAGAGAATAAAAGAACAGCTGCTTAGAATCTGTGTAGCATAAACTGTTCTAGCTTTACTTTTGACTTTAGGGCTAAGCATAATTATTTTCTTCTATTCACTTCTGCATAAGTACTTAGCCATTTAATTAACAAGAGCATTTGTTTCAGGGTTTTTTTTGCAGAATATTTGGGTCAGAGAAAAAGCTGAGAAAAACTGTTTCATGGACAGAAGAGAGTGAAAAAAGTCCATTAGATGCACTACTTGACTTGAAATCTTTGCTTTGAAAAGATATTTAAGTATACGTAGTAGAAAGTTACAACACTGAAAAAGTGACTTATGACCTTTTTTCACACTTATAACTTTGTAGCATCCCCATGGTCACATGATCAAAATTCAGATGTTTGGTAACTAGTTCATATTTCTGACGGATGCAATGTCCCAGGTTCATTTGACCAGCTTTTGCGACCTTCTAACAAGCAAAGTCAATGGGAAGCCAGATTCCATTAATAACCGTGTGATTAACTTAACAACTGCAATTATTCACTTAACAACTGTGACAAGAAAGATAATAAAATGGGGCAAAACTCACTTAACAATGTCTCAATTAACAATTGGAAATTTAATAAAATAAAATAAATAAAATAAATAAATAAATAAATAAATTTAGAACTCAATTGTGGTCGTACCTCAAGGACTACCTGTATAAGATTAGAAGAGATGTTGGTCCTACTTGAACGTTCTTTCTCATGGGAATCCAGGAGTGGGTATTGCTCTCTCTCTTTTGTCTGGAGACTCAGCTTGTCATCATTTTTGGGAACGCCTCCTTGCCTGGCTAGTTCCCAGTTTGGCGAAGGCGCAGCAATGATGAGGCTTGAAATCTGTGAAAATATAAATCCCCCCCGGATTTGTGGACCAGACAGCTGCAGGGTAGGGCTGGATTTCCTCCACCATCGCCATGAGAAAGAACATTCAGATAGGACCAACGTCTCTTCTCCATGACACTGGGTGGAGGGAATCCAGGAGTGGGACTTACCAAAGCCGGTGCGCTCTAAGGGCTGGAAGCAGCCTGGTCCCCAGTCACCTCTTCAGTGTAGACCCTCTGGAGAACCCATCATCCAAAAGCCGCTTCCACCAAAGCAAAGGTGTGCAACTTGTAGTGACGTATGAAGGGGGATGGAGAAGACCAAGTTGCCACACGACAGACCTCCTCTATGGAAGCCTGTGTCGCCCACACTGCTGTTGTGGCTGCACTCTGGGTAGAACGGGCCGTCACATTCCGACGCACTGATAGGAATTGAATCTCATATGCCTTGACAATGCATGCCCGAATCCACCATCCCACAGTCGATGACGTGACCTTCTGTCCCAGAGACGAAGGTTGGAAAGAAATAAACATAGACTCCGTCCTCCTCAGGGAGGAGGTCCTTTTGATGTAAATGCAGAGGGCCCTCCTTACATCCAAGCTTTCCCATTTCTTCTCCAGGGCGTGTTTGGGCCCCAGGCAGAAGTTAGGCAGAATCAATTCCTAGGCCTGTGGAACCAGGAATTCACCTTTGGAATGAAGGACAAGTCCAACCGCAGGACCACTCTTTCTGTATGAAATACACATAAGTCGTTCCTCACTGAAAGGACTGACAGTTCCGAAATAACGTCTGGCTGATGTGATTGCCACCAAGAAGGCCACCTTAAATGTGAGGAATCACAGGCTAGCCATTCTCAGTGGCTCGAAGGAGCTGCCCGTGAGGGCATTCAGGACCTTCGTCAGGTCCCAGGTAGGGTACCTATGGACCACAGGGGGCCATAAATTAGTGGCACCCCTGAGAAACCTGCGCACAGTGGATTTTGAGTAAGGGACTGCAAACCCCCACAAGACAAGACTGAAGAAAGGACTGGCACCTGTCTCCTGATCGTATTAGGCATCAAACCCATGTCCAAGCCTTCCTGGAGAAACTCCAGGACTTGAGCCACTGATCCCAAAGAAGGATCCGTGTTTGTCCTGGAGCACTAGGTGCAAAAGGCCTTCCAAGTAGCATCATACTCTCTGGATGGCCTCCTAAAAGCCTGAATGGTCTGAATGATCCTGGAGGAGAGGTTGTCTTGCCTCAGGACCCTCCGTTCAATTGCCAGATGGTTAGCTGGAGCCACTGTGGATCCAGATGGATCAGGGTTCTCTGGCTGAGGGAAATCTTGTCCCGAGGTATCCTCCAAGGACTGGCCACCAACAGGCTGACCAGTCTGAGAACCATGGTCTCCTGGGCCAATGAGGGGCCAACAGTAAAACTTCTGCCCTTTTTGTCAATACCTTCCTGATCACTGCTGGCAGCAACAGAAGGGGAGGAAAACCTGCTGAAGAACCTTGGCAGTTGTTTGTTGCAAGGGGTCGCAAAGAGGTCTAGGACTAGGATGCCGAAGCGATCTACCAGCTCCTGAAATAGCGAGGGGTGCAGACACCATTCCGACTGATCTCCTGTTGCTCTGCTCAGGCAATGTGCCTGCACATTCTGCACCCCCGATATATATTCTGCCTATATGGACAGAATATGACTCTCCGCCCAGAGGCCCAGATGCATGGTCTCTTCCATGAGGGACCTGGAATGAATCCCCCCTTGGAGGTTGATGTGGGACTTTGTGGCCATATTGTCCATCAAAATCAATACATGTTGTCGGTTACAGTACTCTGGAATTGCCTGAGAGCCAGGTGCACTGCTCTGAGCTCCAGCCAATTGATATCGTTGCTCAGGTCCATTTGACTTCACCTGTCCTGAGCCATCAATGACTGGAGAGGGCCCCCCCAACTGAATAGGCTGGCGTCTGTCGTGATGGTCAGATGGGTGGGCTCTTTGAACAGGCATCCTCTGTCGAGGGCCTGGGATAACTATCATTGGAAGGAGAGAAGTACCTTCCGTGGGACCCAGACCCTGAGGGATACATTGCTCCTGCCCAACCTCTGGTAAGGCAGGAGAAACCATTGCAGGGTCCTGGCATGAAGACATGCCCATGGTATGATGGCAATACAGGACACCATCTTCCCAGTAATTGCGACAGGAGAGTTAAAGATATTGTACCTTCTGTCTGGATGCGTCTGGCTAGAGTCCGCCAGCTGTCTTGATGCTCTGGTGATAGGGAGACCATGCACTAGGAAGTGTCTATGATCGCCCCAGATGGAATAGTTTGCTGGTCAAAGAGAAATGGCCTTTCTTGGTGTTGACCGAAAAGCCATGGTCCTGTAGTACCTGGATCATTGTCCTCAAGTCCTGCTCTGCTTGAAGCTCAGAGGAGGACTGGACTAAAATATCATCCAGCTAACACTGGACCAATTGGTAAAGTCCTTAGGTGGGCTGCCAGTGCTGCCAACACCTTTGTGAATGCCCAAGGGGCCAATGACAGGCTGAAGGGCAGAGCCTTAGTGTTTGTCTTTGTAAGAGAATCAGAGTACTGCTGATGAGTGGGCAGAATAGGTACATGTAAAGTACACCTCCACCAAATCTATGGAGGTAAGGAAGTCACCCCCGCGGATACTCTCCAGTATTAGTTGTAGTGACTGCATTTTGAATTTTTTGTAGATGAGGTATTTGTTGAGGCATTTTAGATCCAGAATTGCTCTTGACCCAGAGTTCTTTGGGACGAGGAACAGGATTGAATAAAATCCCCTCTCCTGCTGGTCCTGAGGGACCGGCTGTATGGCCTGGATCTCCAGCAGATGCTGGATGGTTGTTTCCATCAGGCCTCTCTTTCCTGCGTCCTGTGACAGCAGATGAAGAACTCGGGGTGTGTGTGTGTGGAGAGGAACTCCAGAGCTAAACCCAATCTCACCGTATTGAGGACCCAGTTGTCTGATGTTGTGGCCTCCCAGTGATGGATATAGAGGCTGAGCCAGCTACCAAGGGGGGGGGGTGTTGGCCATGCAGTCACTTGAAGCGCCAGTAGGGACGATCTCCTGTTCCGCAAAAGGGCCACTTGCCTGGTTGACAGTTCCAAAAGCCCGGTCTGTCAGACGGCCTGTCCTGTAGAGCAGAAAACGATTTCTGGGACTGCTGGTACTCAGGTCCAAAATCAGGGACCCGAAAGGGCTGCCTCCAGAAATAGGGGGCTGGTCTTCGCTCTCCCCGCCTGAACACAGTGGGCAGGGCTTTGCCTCTGTCCTTGGTGTCAACTAGGACTGGCTCTAATGCGGCTCCGAACAGCTTGCCACAGCAGATGCCAGATTCCATTTATTCTTATTGTCAACTTGCCAATGGCAAAGCCATAGCAAACGATGAGCTGTCATAGCTGAAGTGATAGACCAAGATGCGAACTTTGCCACATTTAAGGTAGTGTCAGCTGAAATTTCAGCTGCTGCCACTAACTTATTGATATCTTGGTGAAACCGGATATCATCTGGAGCCACCCTCACCTGCAATTGGCGGAGCCAGAGCAGGGAGGCACGGTTAAAAAATGAGGCGGAGGTAGCGGCCTTCACCACCCAGGCAGCCACCTGATGTGCCTTGCAGAGACTCAATTCCGCCTTCCTATCCTCCATCTTAAGGTTGTCTATGGCGCCAGTGGGAATGATGGCAGTAGAATATAAGGCTGCCACCAGGTCATCTATCTCTGGAGTTTGCAGAACCTGTGAAAGATCTGCAGCCACATTATATAGTTTTCTCTCCATCCCTGTAGGAGGAGGCCCTGATGCAGGCTGGGCAACGTCCAAAAAATCTTGGGCAATGGGCTCACTACCTGCTCCGCGGTTGCTTCAAAAAAGAGCGTGCAACCGGAATCCTGTGCCTTAGGAGCTGTTGCAGTGACAGGATCAGACCCCAATTTAGTGATGGCCTTGGCCTTGTGGAGCAAGGACCTAAATAAATCAGGGCAAAAGAGGCCAGTGAATGGAGATGGATCTGGAGCCATCCCCTCATCAGCTGATAAGGCCATAAAATCCTCTTCCTCCTCTGAGGAATCCTCACTCTGAATAGAGGGTGCATGGGAAGGAATCACCTGAGGTTCCAACCAGGGACCTTGAGTCAAGGGTGGCAAATGCTGGGGAGAAGGATGGGGAATATCCTGAGGTATTAAACCCCTTTCCTGGAGCCCCACAGCTATCCCCTGCATAATTGCCCAGGAAATGAGCAATTGTAATTGGTCAGAAATTCCTGACTCAATATCCTCTCCTTGGTGGAGGCCAGCCACAGTTGGCGTAAAGGTCGCCTCAGGTGGACCTGAGCCTGACCTAGAAAAGGAGCTCTGATGGCTCAGCAGACTAAAGCACAGTTATTAACATCCACTTACATCTGCTGCCTGCAATTACTGAAAGTTCAAATCTCACCAGGCTCCAGGTTGACTCAGCCTTCCATCCTTTCTAAGGTACGTAAAATGAAGACCCAGATTATGGGGGCAATAAGATGACTTTGTATAAATATACAAAAGTATGAAGGCTATTGCTTAACGCATTGTAAGCCACCCTGAGTCTCCGGAGAAGGGCGGCATATAAATCATTTTTTTTTAAAAAAAATGGCCCTGCACAACTGAATGAGGCATTGTTGAGGCTGCAGCAACAAAAACCTCATTGTAAACTGAGCCTTCCCTGTCAATAGGGAAATTCAGCTCACCAGCGCCATCTGGTGACAAGGCTCAGTAGGAAAGAGGCTGGGAGAGGCTTGTCTTTTCAAAATTCCCCAACGGTTCTCTTTCCAAAGGGAGGGGGATGACAGGTCCCATTGAGGGAGGAGCTGGCTCACCCTACTTCTTTGCTGCCTTTTCTACCTTGGCAAGTTCCCTTTCTATTGCTTTCTGACACGTCTGGGCATCTTTTTCGGCTGCTTTAGTGCCTCTAATGCTGGCAGTGGTTTTAATTCGCTTGCCAGCTGAGGCTCGGCTGGAAGAGCTGTGGCTGTGACCTGAAGGAGACAGGGAAAGCACCGTAACCTCCCCTTCCCTTGGAGTCTTGCTGCAGGAAGACTCCATAGCTGCCATGTTGTCCCGGGGCAATGACCGGCAACCACGCGGTAAAGGCAGGCAGACCCAAACCGGGTGACAGCTGCTGTGGCTTTGCAAATAGGGCACTGAGTGCTCCACTGCAATCAGTGTGCCCAGGCTAAGTTGGGCAGGGACTGAGGGTTCGTGAGGAAGGCAAGCAGATCGCTGGTGATAACTGCTGCCGCGGCTTCCTTTCTCACTCCCTGCGCCAAAGCACCAGCTGCAAACAATGTGCCCAGGCAAAGCTGGGCAAGGACTGAGTCTCCTCCACGCTCCCTCGGGCAAAGTGAAGGAGGCTGGCAGGGACTTCAGCTTGACAGCTGGAAAGGCATCTGACTAGCGGATCGGTCAGACGACCTAAGCATGATTCACGCTGTGCAAAAGGGGGGAAATCATCTCACGCTTAGAAGGGAATCCAGGAGTAGGTGATTAGTTATGATCCAAGCAAAAAACTGGGGACTAGCCAGACAAGAGAGGCATTCCCAAAAATGATAACATGCTCAGTCTCCAGGCAAAAGAGAGAGAGCAATATCCACTCCTGGATTCCCTCCACCCAGTGCCATGGAGAAGGAATGATATATGCCATCCACCCAGAAGGAAAAAGCACTCATAGAATTTTTTCCTCTGTGGCCAAAATTCAAAAACCCTCCTTTCTTCACTGAAACATGTTTTAATGTATATTGCAAAGCAGGTTTCAAATATATATATATGTTTTCGTGGGTGTTTGTATGTTTGTTTGGGTGGTGGTGTGAGAGTGCGTGCAGATAGCAGTTTGTGTGTGTTTTTCACGCACTCTCACACCACCACCCTGCCCAGATCAACTCTGTAGCCAAGACACTCATTTCCAGAACAAAACGCTTAGCTGACGAACAACACCTAAAAACCGAACTACACACTCTCACTAACGTACTAACATCCAATGGACTCCAAAGAAATAAGATCACCAACCTAATCCAAAAAGAAATCCCCACTAAAATCCAAGACAGAGAACAAGAAAACGGCAAAGCCCTCCTCCCATACATAAAAGGCACCACAGACAGAATAAGCAAAATCCTCCACAAACATAACATCAAGGCAGCATTCTGCACAAACCGAAAAATATCCACCATCTTAAGGAACCCCAAAGACAAAATTGAGTTAGAAAATCAAGGAGTATATGAAATCCCATGCACCGCCTGCCCCACCACATACATCGGACAAACCAACAGACGAATAAGTGCACGCATAGAAGAACACAAGAACTCAGTCAGAAAAGAGGAACCAACTTCTTCCCTGGTCCAACACCTTAAAGCCACAGGACACGATATTGACTTTAAAAAGACCAGAACTATCGCCAAAACTGAACACTTTAACAACAGAATAATCAGAGAAGCCATCGAGATAGAAAAACGCCCATACAGCATGAACAAACGAGACGATACCTCCCGCCTACCAGCCATTTGGAAACCCGCCCTTATTGACAAACGAGTCCCTAACACGACGAATGACACCAGACCCACACTCACGAGAGCCACACAGGATGTCACCACCACACATCCACGCAGAAAGCAGACTCAAACCCACACTGATAATGAGCCACGACCAAGGACCAGAAGCCAGACCGCAGCTGCATCATTAGCCACTTTAAACCCCTCCAATCCATACATGAAGCAGACTGACACCCACCATTAAGAGCTCACACGGCCACAAACATGAAGCCAAACAACAACGCAGCTCACCAGCTCAAATCCCCCTGCAACTCAGACTAAGCTGAGCACAACCAAGCCCCCACCCAAACAGAACACACCCCCAGCCAATCAGAGCACAACCAACCCCCCATCCAATCAGAGCACAGCCAAGCCCCTAACCAATCAGAACACACCTCCACCCAATCAGAACACAGCCAAGTCCCCACCCAATCAGCTCACACCCCCACTAGCAGTTAAAAGGAAGAGACAGCTGCGATCTCACATTGCTCCTGGAAGCACGAAGCCAAGAACACCAGCCTGAAGATGACGAATGAGACTTCGTCGAAACGTCGCCAAGACACTTCCAATTTTACGTGCGAGAAGACCCGAATAACCAAAGACCTACATACATACATACACACACACACACACACACACACACATATATATATATATCAATTTTCTTACTTCTTCGTAGGGTTTATGTGTGTGTTTTTTCCCCTTCTGGCCAGGTTTTCCCTACGTAAGCTTGGTTACGTAGGGAAAACCTGGCTAGAAGGAAAAAAAAACATATATATATATATATATATATATATATATATATATATATATATATATATATATATATATATATATATATATAATTATATATATATATATATATATATAATCATATATATATATATATATAATCATATATATATATATATATATATATAATCATATATATATATATATATATAATCATATATATATATATATCATATATATATATATATATATATAATCATATATATATATATATATATATATATATATATATAATCATATATATATATATATATATATATATATATATATAATCATATATATATATATATATATATATATATATATATATATATATATATATATATATATATATATATATAATCATATATATATATATATATATATATATATATATATATATATATATATATATATATATATATTATATATATATCATATATATATATGATTTATATGCTGCCCTTCTCCGGAGACTCAGGGCAGCTTACAGTGCGTTAAGCAATAGCCTTCATACTTTTGTATATTTATACAAAGTCAGCTTATTGCCCCCACAAACTGGGTCCTCAATTTACCTACCTTAGAAAGGATGGAAGGCTGAGTCAACCTTGAGCCTGGCAAGATTCGATCTTACTTTAATTGCAGACAGCTAGTGTTAAATATCTGACTGACTTTATCTCTAATTTGACAATAATACTGGAAATTGCTATTTTTAGTCTATCCTGTTGTTTATTTAGCTGTTGTATGGTCATATAGCTAAAGCTTCTGAGGACATGAACAAGAATATGTTTTATTACAATACATAGGGAATTTGGTAGGGGTTTCATCTAGACTGTTGGGTCCTGTTCAAGCAACAGGTGGAGAGCATGGCCAGGGGAACCTCTGTGCAACTTAGCACCAATTGCCAACTTATTTGGAGCAGAAAGCCCTTTTTCTGATCACCATGCAGGTTAACCATTGCATTAATAGTCTATGAGTAGATGCTTTTGAAAATTACTCCGATGTTGCAAGGCTGAAAATTATTTTCTTCAAGCAGACATTGGTGCTACCCTTGTTTATTATTTTATGTATTTTATGTGTTCCTCAGGATTTCAGCATTGAAGTGTTGGTTTTATGACATATGGATTTCTTTTATGATTTTATGTTTTTGTATATTGCCTGGAGACTGGTGATATGAAAGATATAAAAATAAATACTAATTAACATTTAAACTGAGCATGATTTTGTAAGGAATTTAAAGTTGATAAGTCAGAAAACTTACTTTTTTAAATTTTATGAATTGGACGTTGCTTATCTGAACGTCCCTTCTCGATGCTCTGATGGAGAATCCAAAGTGAGGGTTATTCAACACTCTAGCAGTCAGCACTGAGTGTATGTATCTTTAAATTTCTTCAGACACGCCCCCTTGCTCGTCAGAGGCTCAGTTTTTGTTCACGAAGAGGCAGTAGATGAAGATGAAAGAAGATCCAAGTCCCAGCAGCCTGACCGGGCGGGTTGGATTCTCCATCAGCGCGTCGAGAAGGGACGTTCAGGTAAGCAATGTCCATTCTCCAACGTGCTGATTGGAGAATCCAAAGTGAGGGATATGCCCAAGCAAGTTCTAGTCCGGGAGGGTGGCAGGCTGCGCACGCGTATCTGAAGTTGTGTACACTGATTGTAGAACACGTTGTCCGAACGCAGCATCAGCAGAGGCATACGAATCGACCTTGTAATGGCGTATGAAGGTGTTCAACAAAGACCATGTAGCCACTTTACAGATGTCCTCGACAGAGGCCTGAGACACCCAAGCCGCCGTGGTGGCCGCACTCCGCGTAGAGTGAGGAAGAATCTTGCCTGGAACAGGTTTCTGCTGAAGCATGTAAGCCTTGGAGATGCAAGCTTTCAGCCATCTCCCAATGGTGGACGAAGAAACCTTCCGACCCATTGTTGCCGGCAAAAATGAGATGAACAGCGCCTCCGACTTACGGAAGTGTTGAGTCCTACGGATGTACTGGCATAAGGACCTGCAGATGTCTAGGGTGTGCCACTGGGCCTCCTGCGGTCTTCTCGAGTTCGGACAGAAGTCCAAAAGAACCAATTCTTGTCCACGGTGGTAAAGAGAGTTAACTTTGGGTAGGAACGACGGATTCAGTCGAAGCACCACCCTGTTGGGAAAGAAAACACAAAGATCTTCCCGAGCGGCCAGCTCGGAGATGTGATGCGCCAAGGTGATTGCAAGAACACCGTATTCAAGGTAAGGAACCGCAGGCTGACGGAACCCAACGGCTCGAATGGATGTTGCGTAAGTGCCTGTAGACTAGAGACAGGTCCCAGGTCGGGTAGCAGTGGACTACTGGAGGCCTCAAGTTCGACACACCTCGCAGGAAGCCCCGAATCTTTGCATCCTGGAAAAGCGGAACGCCATCCTTGGTCGACAGAACTGTAGTTAAGGCCACCTGTCGGCGGAGCGTGTTCGGGGCAAGTCCCTTGTCCAGGCCGTCCTGAAGAAAATCCAAAACAGTCGGAAACAGACACAGAGGTAGGGTCCACATGGTTCCTGGAGCACCAAGCGCAGAAGGAGGATCAGGTGGCGTTGTAGATGCGGCACATGGAAGGACGTCTGGACGCCTGGATGGTAGAGATGGCCCTCCCTGAGACCTTGTCCCACCTCAGGAGGATCCGCTCAAGCGCCAGGCGGTCAACTGCAGCCATTGAGGCTCTGGGTGCAGTATGATCCTCTGGCTGAGCGAGATCTTGTCATCTGGGATGCGCCATGGAGGGTCGACAGAGAGGTTCAGGAGGTCTGCATACCAAGCCCGCCTCGGCCAGTGAGGGGCGATGAGTACTACCTCCGCCTTCTCGCTCAGGATCTTGCGGAGTAGACGCGGTATGAGCGGCATCGGGGGGAAAGCGTATAACAACCCCGGAGGCCAGAGAATGGCGAGAGCGTCGATTCCTTCCGCCTGTGGACACGGGTAGCGAGCGAAGAACCAGGGGAGCTGAGCGTTGTCCCGCTGCGCGAACAAGTTGAGGATGGGAGTCCGGAAGCGATGAGACAGCTCGTGGAAGATGTCCAGGTGAAGACACCACTCCGACTCTCGATCTGCGTCCTGTTCAGCCAATCCGCAGACATTCGTCATCCCGGAGATGTGCTGGGCCTGGAAGGAGAGGAGGTGAGACTCCGCCCAAGTCATCAACAGGGATGCCTCATTCATCAGTGGTCTCGAGCGCGTGCTCCCTTCGCGGTTCACATGCGCCATCGTAGTCACACTGTCCATCTGGACAAGCACATGTTGACCCTCTATGGTCGACTGGAAGTGAAGGAGAATGAGGCGAACCACGCAGAGTTCCAGCCAGTTGATCTCGTTCTGACTTTCCGTCTGCAACCAGCTGCCCTGGGTGACCTGGGAATCCATGTGAGCGCCCCAGCCCAACAGGCTGGCATCTGTCGTCACTGTAAGGTGAGGCGATTCCAGGAAGATGCAGCCCTTTGACAGGGTCAACAAAGTCCACCAGTGGAGGGACCTGTGAACCTCCACTGGAAGCCACACGCGAGCATTGGAGTTGCTGCAGCGGGAGCGCTGGTACGGGAGCATGAACCACTGGAGTTTGCAACTGTGAAAATGAGCCCACGGAATAATCGAGATGCAGGAGATCATCTTCCCGAGTAGACGAGACAAAAGAACTAGAGGAATGGATGGAAGTGAAAGTACTTGCGAGACCAGCGACCGGATGCTGATGCAGCGATCCGGAGATAGAAAAACTTGCCCCTTGACGGAATCTATGACCATGCCCAGGTGTAGGATGCTGGTAGTGGGACGTAAATGGCTTTTCTGCAGTTTCAGGGAAAAACTATGTTGCTGAAGGCAGTGACACGCCGTGGCCAGATCCCGCTTGGCCATAGTCTCTGAGGACGAAAGAATGAGGACATCGTCCAGATAACACAGCACTCTGATAAGTATCTGTCTGAGGCGTGCAGCTACCGCCTACAGGAGTTTCATGAATGTCCTGGGGCGGATGAGATTTACAGGGACATTTACAGAGGCAAATTCAAAATTCAGTTGTATATTGGGGGGAAAAATCAAATCTACAAATATAAAATAGGACAACAGTGAATCTGAAAAAATATATGAAATTATAGTTGATACCAGTTCCATTTGACTGTTAAGAGAACTAGTAACCATTTCTAACACTCTCAAAAGTAACAAATAACCTCCCACATCATCAAACACAAGAAAAAGAAACTGCAGCTGCTGTATATATGTACTGATTTATCACTTCAAAGTAAAATTACTTGCCCAAACCTAACCTTTTTCTTAATAAGTAATCTTACTAAACTGATTTCATTGTACTGATAATTTCAGTACAATTCTACTGTTAGAGAATCACTCCAGCATATGAATTAGTTGCGAAGTAACTAATTAATTCAACTAATTAGTTGAATTAGTTGCGCCGGCAGAAAGGTTAAATGCATTTAAAGACAAATCAACAGAATTCCAGTTTTCAAATCATGGAAATATTTCCATGCTGTTCTATGAGCAGACTAAAGGTAGACCTTGACTACAACCATTTATTTAGTGACCATCTGAAGTGAATTGAAAAAGTGACTTATGATGTTTTTCACACTTACAACCGTTGCAATATCCCCATGGTCATATGATCAGAATTCAAATCCCTGGCAACTGGTTCATATTTATGATGGTCCTGAGGTCATGTGATCACATTTGTGACCTTCTGACAAGCAAAGTCAAATGGGGAAGTCAGATTTACTTAATAACTGTAACTAACTTAACAACTGCAATGATTCACTTAACAACTGGTATGGCAAGAAAGGTCATAAAATGGGGCAAAACTAACTTAACAACTGTCTTGCTCAGCAACAGAAATTTTGGGTTCAATTGTGGTCGTACGTTAAGGACTACTTGTACCGGTAAAGGTACCCAATTCTATTAAATAAAATGGAGAAGGTTCAGAGGAATTTCAAGAAAGATTATCACAGCTTGAGAACTATCATATAAAAAAGATTTTAGGAACTTAGTATGTCAGTATTGAGAAGAAAATATTGAGGTCGGGGAAACAGTGCTTATCACCTCTAGTGTTATCTAGAAAAATGCCACAAGTATTTTGAATAATTCTAGGAATGAAAATATTATATGAAGCAAAAAACAAGAGAGCCAGTTTTGCATAGTGGTTAAGGCATCAGGCTAGAAACAGGAGACTAGTCTACCTTAGGCACAAAGCCAGCAGTGTAACCTTGGTCAGTCACTCTCTTTCAGCCTTAGGAAGCAAGCAATGAGCAATTATCTGATCCTGTTGTTAGTCTCTCTAACCCCCATACCATTTACCTTAAACTGTCTACCGTGGACCTTTCACGTTTCTTAAGAGGTCCCTAAGGGGGCGTGCATAAGCGCACCAGCGTGCCTACTGTCCCTGTCCTACTGTTCCCATTTATATGTACTCATTTTATGTGTTTATGGCTATGTTTTGCTTATTTATATCCTTTTATTTGTGCCAATTTTTTTTCATATGTCCATGTCTCTGTCTATACTGTTACTTGTTTCCTTGAACTTGTTGACAAATAAATAAATAAATAAATAGCAATCCACTTCCAAGATCTTGCAAAGAAAACTGCAAAGACTTGTTCAAGCAGTTGTTAGACAGCTGTTAGGAATCAAGACTATCTTGAAAGCACCAACGCACACATACACACACACAATTTTTATAACAGTTTTTAACTTTTGCAAAAAAGCCACAATTCAAAATATATATTATAAAATATGCATATATAAACCAGTGGTGGGTTTCAATTTTTTTTACTACCGGTTCTGTGGGTGTGGCTTCGTGGGCGTGACAGGGGAAGGATACTGTAAAATCTCCATTCCCTCCCCAATCCAGCGGAAGATTACTGCAAAATCCAAATTTCCTCTAACCCTAACCCTAACCCTCCCGATCAGCTGGGACTTGGCAGGCAGAGAATAGATGGGGGCGGGGCCAGTCAGAATTTTTACTACCGGTTCTCTGAACTACTCAAAATTTCCACTACCAGTTCTCCAGAACTGGTCAGAATCTGCTGAAAGCCATCTCTGATATAAATCCCATTCAGTGTTTTAAGGATTAATGCTTGGAAACATATGCATTTATTTCTGAAGATCTGGTCTCATCTAGATGTCTAGGATTAAGTGTAGTACATTGGAGGTGGTATTCAGCTGATTCGGACCGATTCAGGCAAATCGGTAGCAGCAAATTGGCCTGGGTTGCTGAACCGGTAGCGGCTTCTGGCTGACCACACCCCCTGCCCGGCTGCTGCTCACTCGCCCCTTCTGGCCGCTCGCTCACCCCTTCCGGCTGCTCGTCACTCACCCCACCCACCCCTGCCCTATATATGTTGCCTTCACCACGCAGCTCAGCTAATTGCCTCGCCAGTCACCTCACCAATGCCCACTCAGCTCAGCTCACCAAAGGTAAGCAATGCATGCCATCTGCTTGCCCTTTGCCTTGGGCAGAGACGCACCATTCCCCAAGGCCCCAGAGTCGCTGCCCGCTTCGGCCAGGTAACACACAATTCTCTGGCTCCAGCCTTGCCCTGGAGGGCCACCCGCTCGCCGCCCGCCTGCTCTTCCTTGAGCACAACGGGTTGCCCCATTTCCCCTCCTTCAGAGGCCCCAGCCCTTAATCTCCCCGCTTCCTCCCCCATGACCTCCTCTTTTGTCATCCCGTGACTGCAACCTTAACTTTCTCCTGTGGCTGGCTGCCATGGAAGGCAAGCCAGAGCTGAGCCATTGTCGTAGCTGGGCTCCCTGCCAGCCCGCATCTTGCTCCCCTTGTTGCGAGATGCCTGCAGCCACCACGTGTTTTTTTCAGTGCGGCTAGAGTCCAACTGCACCAAAAAAAACATGCAGCAGCTGCAGGCTTCTTGCAGCAAAAATTACAGACCTCCGGCTCTGCTTCTCCAACGCGCCACCACCCTGTTTTATGCGCTGGCCATGCAGGCGCACCCAATTGCCTGCTGCTGCTGCACTGGAGGAACTTGCCAGACTTGCCCCTGGAATTTTTTTTCCCTACCGGGTTCTGTGGGCATAGCTTGGTGGGGGGTCCTGTGACTTGAGTGGGTGTGGACATGAGTGATGTCAAGTTGGCCACGCCCACTCAGTCACATGACACCCCCCCACCAGGCCATGCCCACCAAGCCATGCCCAAGCCATGCCCACAGAACCAGTAGTGGAAAAAATTGAATCCCACCACTGCAGTACATATAGTACACTATTCAGTCTTGTTGCTTCATGTCAATGAAATGTTATTTGCCAGTTCAATACTGTTCTGTTTCAACCAATGCCTCATGGGAATATAAAATACTCTGTTACAGTAATACATTTTGGGCAAGTCTTTGCTCCTTTCATTTCATCATGCTAACGCAGCTAATATTTTTGCTAAAAAAATTTATGGGAAGATTTTTACTTCTAAAAATTATTTGAATCCTGCATCTGAAAATGCACATCATTATTGATCTCCAACTAATGGTTGGAAATCAGGAACGCAATACTTGGTTAGAGAATGATTTGCTATAGGTTAAACAACATTAATACTACTTGTAATGCACAACTCATGTGGTATATGGGATGTTGTGAGTTGGACCGTCTGGATCTACATCTTTTCTGCATTTTCCCACAATTACTGTGGAGGCCCATTCAATACTGCTGACATTGCTGACCTCTAATGCTCTATTTACCTCGGAAAAAGCAAAGTTGCAGCCCTTCTCTTTTTTTTCCTTCCATATTCTACTCAGAAAAGATCAAAGTCTGTGATATGTCTGGATTCCTTTCTGATATAAGAGCCCATAATTCATTAAACAGTCAAATTTTTATTATATATAAACAAGGGTAAAGAATTAGAAATATGTTGAAAGAAACAAAAGAAGAAAAGGAAAAATGAAGAAAAATAAAGAACTGAACTACTTCTGAAAATGCTGATTCCAGTCAATAGTGTGCTCTCTTTTTCTCTTTTGTATATACACACATATACAGATTGAGAACAAAATCTGATCAACTCAAATCAGTCTATAAAATAAATATCTGTCCCTAGTTGACTACATACGTTTTTGGTCTAGCTAAATTTTAGATGGGGTTATCTTTTTTATCTAAAGGAAAATATTCCTACAGGAACCAAGAACTAAAATATAAATTAAAATTGAGCTAACGCCATTCTTCTCGATTCTACAATTAAATGAAGTTATGTTGATAGACTGAAAAGACACTTTTACTGCCAGATAGCATCAATTTTAGTGCCTTTAAAAGATATGATCATTAATGTTTCCTAATTTTTAATAAAATTTCTATTTCTGACAAGAATTTGATGTAATAGTTAACACATCACATTAGAAATCTGGAGACAGTGACTTCTAATTCCGCCATAGGCACAAAGCCAATTGGGTGAACTTGGGCTAGTAACTTTCCCTCAGCTCTAGGAAGGAGGCAATAGGAAACCAGTTCCAAAATATTGCCAAGAAAACTGCAGGAATCTGCCCAGGCAGTGGCCAGGAGTCAACACTGACACATGCACACAAAAAAATCCTTACTTTCTTTGGTGAGAAGTTTCACCAAAATCTAAGTATATTAAATTAATTTTTTTCATTCTTCAGCTTTAATTTTGTAATCTATAACTTAAAATTATCCAATCTATTTATTGCACTGAACATTCATATAATTTTAATAGTAAGAGATCTATCCTTTTGCGAGTTTAGGATTATTTCAGAACAGAACTAGGCCTGGTGGCTCAGCAGACTAAAAACATTGTGATTAACACCAGCTGTCTGCAACTACTGTAAGTTCGAATCACACCAGGCTCAAGGTTGACTCAGCCTTCCATCCTTTCTAAGGTAGGTTAAATGAGGACCCAGATTGTGGGGGCAATAAGCTGACTTTGTATAAATATACAAAAGTATGAAGGCTATTGCTTAACGCATTGTAAGCCGCCCTGAGTCTCCAGAGAAGAGCGGCATATAAATTAAATTAAAAATAAAAATAAAAAAAACAACAAACAACTAAATTTTTGGCTTCTTAGTCAGCAATTCTGCTGATAAATATATTAATATTTTAAAGGATCATTAATGCCATACATTTTTTTTGTTCCACAGACATAAATATTGATAAACAACTCTTATTTTTGCAGAATAGCCCCCAAGTGGAAATAATTTTGATATCTTTTGTATTATTATTTAGTCATCTATTATGTTCTATAACATACTTTCATACACAGTGACAATCTTTCTGTGCTGTCTGCATTGACTTAAGCATAAAAACTTGGAGCGTACCTTCACCTTCTAACTTTTCAATTATGATTTTATCCTTTACTAGAATTCTATTTTCAGGAATGCTGAATTTTTCAGTATTAAAGTCATCTTAAATCCTTTGGTAAAAACTGTCAGGTATTTTGACAGCTACCTTCTTTAGTGTGCTAATGGATTTGGAATTGGAAGCATTTTGTTTGGCCTTGCCCTCTGAAGTGTAAAAAAAATCTTACCAATTTCAGTACACTCAAAAACATATTGTAGCATCTCACAGATTACTATGTCAAATTAAGGGAAAGAAAGAGTCTTATTGCTTATTGCTCATGATGCTTTATAAAATACTAAACACAATCTGGAATAAGAATGTATGAGTCTGACCATGCTGTACAGTGTGCACCATATCATCTTTTATCTGAGAAGAGAATAGTTGGAAGAAGTTAAAGAAATAAAAAGTGCATATTTGTAGAAAAGAAATGAGGGACTTCTTTGTTTGTTTTCCATACAATAAATGCACATCTGTTACACCTTTTGTTCAAAAGTAGCATTCCATGAAATCAAATTATATTCTAAAACAAAAATTGACAGCCATTATGTGCTTATCATTTTATATTCAAATATCCAAGTATCTGAAGGCCCAGTTTATTTGTTTACCACCTTTATTAATTTTATAAATAATTCAAGGTGACAAACACCCATAAAATACTCCTTCCTCCTCTTACTTTCCCCACAACAAGAACCCTGTAAGGTAATTTGGGCAGAGAGCCCAAAGTCACCCAGTTGGCTTTTGTACCAGTAGGCTACATCACATATAGCAATCTGATTTTAACCCCCATGAGATTGTGTTCTCATTTATGTTTAATCATTTTAAGTGGTTTTTATAATTATTTTAATTGTTAGTATTATTATACACCACACATAATCATCCTTTGTGAGATAAATGGCTGTATAAATTTGATAAATAAATATTGCAACTATTTTTTTTATTGAAAAAGTTTTCAAATACAAGTTTTTCCCCCTTTCCCCCCCTCCCTAACCCCCCCTCACCCCCCCTCACCCCCTGTGACTTCTTCATAACAAAAAACCAAATTCATAACAGATTACTTATTTCCTCTTCTAAATACTGACCTTTACTGACTTCTAATTTAACATATTTTTATAACCCCCAATTTAACAATAATCTGCCCTTTTTCTCCTCTTTCAAACTTTTATCTATATATTATTTTACAACATTTCAAAACCACCTTCCGCTTTAAAAAATAAAGTAAATCCTGCTTTAACATTTAATCTTTTGTGTATATTAATATAACATTTTAGAGCGGCCTGCCCCATAAATCCTAATTTAACATTTATTCAACTCTGTCCATTTCCTCCACTCCCCTAAATATATCACTTAAACATCCCTTTTCTTAAACTAATCAGTCTGTAAACTAGCTTATTCACCCACTTTCCTGCAAAATTGCCATACACAACAATTCTTAATATCTTGAATCACTACCCACTCTGCTTAAATATATATATATATATATACGTATATATTCCAATATATCTAAATAGAAAAGAAAAGACAATGACTTTAAGTTTATAGTCCATATAATATCTTCTTTGAAGTCTTTCCGCTGGATTATTAAGACCATCATCCATAATAGGGTAACATAGCTTCCTGATGCAACAGTTTGTTCAAAATCTTCAATCATATCTGCCCCCATTAGTAAATATCCTCATATATATATAAAAGTAAAAGCAACCACCCGAGTGACATTATAGTTATATTCCATATAGTTATAATTGTGGCTTTCATCAGGATTATTGATTCCCATCATCCTAGTGGGTAACAACCAGATCTTCTGCATGCCCCAACGTAACTCTCTTGCCTTGTAACTCAAGATAGTTATAATATATTTATCAGTACAAAAAAAAAAAAATCCAAAGTAGACGATTCAAATCCAACAGTTTAAGGCTCTTTTCACATCCCAGAATTACGGCAATGCAGAGGTCTGTCACTGTCCTCAGGATAATATTAACCAATACTTCGCCTCCACTATCTTTTCACATATTCATACATTTTTTAAAGTCACTGGCTTCACTGTTGCTTGGTTTAGAAATTTCTATTTTTGTACGACCTATTTCTTTTTTTCTTTTCTTTTTGTGGGTTTAATTTCCATCCTGGTTTCCTTTCTACAGATTGTATATCAACTAATTGGTTTTCATTCTGCTTTATAGGTTGATCTTGTTGGTTTTGTTTTTGTATCTCGTGTTTCTTTTTTGCCCCTTGTATATCATCTGGTTGGTATCCATACTTGTCTTTGACTTGATAAGTCATCACGTTAGAGTCAGATGGCACTTCTCTCAAATTTGTAAATAATCCGGCTGGGGTATCCAAAAACTCCAAAGGCAATTTATCTGGTACAGTCTCTGTAATTCGATATTTTCCCTTTATTTCCAACTCCTTCTGCTTATCCTGTATTATGCCTAAAGATGTTAAATTCATTTTCAAAACGTTTTGATAAAATTCTTCCGCTCTTTCAACAGTATTTAACTGGTATCTTTCTCCTTGATATCTCAATATAATACCAACTGGGACGTCCCACCTAAATGGGATATTTCTTTTTTTTAACTCAGTCACCAAAAAACCAAATTTCTTCCTTTCCGTTAATATCTTAGGTGGGAGTTCTTTGTAAATCCAAATCTTTCTTCCATACAATTGCAAATTAGAATTGAAAGAATTTTGCACAATGTTATTCCTAATTTCTTTATCTGTAAAATAAATCACCACATCTCTAGGCAATTGCCTTTGCTTTGCAATCCAGGAGTTTATTCTGTAAACTCTGTCAATCCTACAAAACACTTCCTCAGGTTGAACCTTTAAAATCCCAGCTAGAATTTCAGAAGATATTTTCCTTAAATCATCTCTGTTATTTTCCTGCAAACCTCTCAGTCTTATTGCATATTCAGTGAAATTATATTGTACCATTAAAACCTCTCTTTCGACTTCCTGTTTGCTGCTGGCCGCCGCCAGACGTTCCTTTGGGATCGTCAGCTTCCACTGCCTGTCAGAGCCGCCTTCACAACGGAACGGCGGCTCGAAAAAACTCCGTTTCCATGAGGAAACGGAGATAGAGCCGGCAGGGGTGGGTAGAACTCTCTGCAGAGTCCCAAAAGTTTTTCTTTTTCTTTTGGGACGGAGCGGATGAGATGCCCCATATCCCCAGCCGTTGCTCCGGGCTTTGGGAGACCTCTGCTAATGCAGAGCCAGGCGTCAAGAGCAAGCCTGTGAATCTAACAGATTACTCAAAGAAAATGTGAGCTGGATCTGTAATACTGAACCGCAAGTATTTTACTTATCTTTTAAAAAAATTACTTAAGAGAAAAGACGAAAGGAAAGGGGGGGGGAAAAGCCTTTTAAAATGGCGCTTGCAGCAGCTGGAGAAGAGGCAGAAAGGAAAAGTCCTTCCGTTTTCTATTATTACAATGTAGCGGAATAAATACCACTGGTTACATTTGTAGACAAAACTTCGCTCCTGTGTTTTTCTTTTCTTTTTTTTCCCTGAAGACTTGATATTGTTGTTGATTGGAAAGAAGTTTTTTCTCTTGTTTTTTTTTTCCTTTTCTTTTTAACAAAGCCTGCCTGGGCGGAAACATGGCACTGAGATTTACAAAGTCAGATAAACAAGTAGGGGGGGGATTCCCCCACCAACAATTTAAAGGAACAAGTTTTAACTCTTCAGTCTCAGAAACCTGATTTTAATATAATAGAATTTCTCTTAGAGGAGATTGAAAGAAGGGATGAGATTGTGAATCAGCATCTTGAAAAATTTAAGCAGGAAATTAAAGAATTGGTAAAATCTAAGTTTGATTTTTTGGAGCGAAAAATTTTAAAAGTGGTTAATGGATTTTCAGAATTTATGATACAGTTGGATACAAATACTAATTTACTAGAGTCTAAAATGGATGAAATTCAAGATAAATTGGACAATAGAATTCAAAAAATTGAAAATGATTTGATAAACACTCAGGATAATAGCTCAGAAGAAAAACCTAAAATGGATGCTGACCAAAAGTCTGGTAATGTAGAAAATCTGCAACAGAGGATTGAAAAAGAGGTTCTAATGGTACAATATAATTTTACAGAATATGCGATAAGACTGCGAGGTTTGCAGGAAAATAATAGAGATGATTTAAGGAAAATATCTTCTGAATTTCTAGCTGGGATTCTAAAGGTTCAACCTGATGAAGTGTTTAGTAGGATTGACAGAGTTTTCAGAATAAATTCCTGGATTGCTAAGCAAAGGCAACTGCCCAGAGATGTGGTGATTTATTTTACGGACAAGCAAATTAGGAATAATATTGTGCAAAATTCCTTCAATTCTAATTTGCAATTGTATGGAAGAAAGATATGGATCTACAAGGAACTCCCACCTAAGATATTAACAGAAAGGAAGAAATTTGGTTTTCTGGTGTCTGAGTTAAAAAAGAGAAATATCCCATATAGGTGGAACGCCCCAGTTGGTATTATACTGAGACATCAAGGAGAAAGATATTAGTTAAATACTATTGAAAGAGCGGAAGAATTTTATCAAAATAGGTTGAACATGAATTTAACATCTTTAGGTATAATACAGGATAAGCAGAAGGAGCTGGAAATAAAGGGAAAATATCGAATTACAGAGACTGTACCAGATAAATTGCCTTTGGATTTATCGGATACCCCAGCTGGATTATCTACAAATTTGAGAGAAGTGCCATCTGATTTTAATGTGATGACTTATCAAGGCAAGGACAAGCATGGAAACCAATTAGGGGATATACAAGGGATAAAAAAGAAACATGAGACACAAAAACAAAATCAACAAGACCAATCTACAAAGCAGAATGAAAACCGACCAGTTGACACACAATCTGTAGAAAGGAAACCAGGATGGAAGTCAAACCCACAAAAAGAAAACAAAAAAAGAAATAGGTTGTACAAAAATAGAAATTTCTAACCCAAGCAACAGTGAAGCCAGTGACTTTAAAATATGAATGATTATGTGAAAACATAGAGGAGGCGACATATTGGTCAATATTATCCTGAGGATAGTGGCAGATCTCTGCATTGCCGTAATTTTGGGACGTGGAAAGAGCCTCAAACTGATGGATCTGAATTATCTACTTTGAAATTTCTTTTTGTGTTGATAAATATATTATAATTATCTTGAATCATAAGGCAAGAGAATCATGCTGGGGCATGCAGAAGATCCGGTTGTTACCCACTACGATGATGGAAATCAATAATCCTGATGAAACCCACAATTATTATTATATGGAATATAATCATAATGTCACTCGGGTGGTTGTTTTTACTTTTATACATATAAGAAGATATTTACTAGTGATGGGGGCAGATATGATTGAAGATCTTGAATAAACTGTTGCATCAGCAAGCTATGTTACCCTATTATGGATGTTGGTTTTAACAATCCAGTGGAAAGACCTCAAAGAAGATATTATATGGACTATAAAATTAAAGTTATTGTCTTTTCTTCTTTTTTTTTATTTAGATATAATGGAATATATATATATATATTTTTAAGTAGTGTGGGCAGTGAATTAAAGATATTAAGAATTGTTGTGTATGGTAAATTTGCAGGACAGTGGGTGAATAAGCTAGCTACAGACTGATTAGTTTAAGAAAAGGGATTTTTAAGTGATACATTTAGGGGAGTGGAGGAAATGGATAGAGTGGAATAAATGTTAAATTAGATTTTATGGGGAGGCCGCTTTGAAATGTTATAGTAATATATATAGAAGATTAAATATTAAAGTAGGACTTATCGTATAGTTTTAAAGTGGAAGGTGGTTTTGAATTGTTGTAATAATATATAGATATAAAACATTATTATGTTAAATTAGAAGTTATTTTACAATAGTTATAGTATAATGTTTTTTTTTCTTCTTCTTTTCTGAAAAGTATGGATAAAGGGGGATGTTATAATATTTATAATATTTTTAGTAAGTAAAGGTCAGTATTTTGAGGAGGGAGTAAGTAATCTGTTATGAATTAGGGTTTTTTTTGTTACGAAGAAGTCACAGGGGGGGATGGGTGGGGAGGGGGGGTTAGGGAGGGGGAGGGGAGGGGGGGAAAAAGGGTGGAAAAATTTGTATTTGAAAACTTTTTCAATAAAAAAAAAAAACCCTCTCTTTCAATCCTCTGTTGCAAATTTTCTACATTGCCAGTCTTTTGATCAGCCTCCATTTTAGGTTTTTCTTCTGAGCTATTATCTTGAATATTTATCAAATCATTTTCAATTTTTTGAATTCTATTATCCAAATTATCTTGAGTTTCTTCCATTTTAGACTCTAGTAACTTAGTATTTGCATCCAACTGTATCATAAATTCTGAAAAGCCATTAGCCATTTTTAAAATTTTTCGCTCCAAAAAATCAAACTTAGATTTCACCAATTCTTTAATTTCCTGCTTAAATTTTTCAAGGTGCTGATTCACAATCTTATCCCTTCTTACAATCTCCTCTAAGAGAAATTCTATTATATTAAAATCAGGTTGCTGAGACTGGAGACTTAAAACTTGTTCCTTTAGCTTGTTAGTGGGGGAATCCCCCCCCACTACTTGTTTGTCTGACTTTATAAGTCTCAGTGCCATGTTTCCACCCAGGCAGGCTTTGTAAAAAAAAAAAAAAAGACTTCTTTCCAATCAGAAGCAATATCCGATCCCCAGGAAAAAAAAGAGAGAGAAAAAGAACACAGGAGCGAAGTTTTGTCTACAATTGTAGCCAGTGGTATTTATTCCGCTACATTGTAATAATAGAGAACGGAAGGACTTTCCCTTTCAGCCTCTTCTCAAGCCTCGGCAGACACCATTTTAAAAGTCCCTTTTTTTTTTCCTCTTTCCTTTCCCCTTTTCTCTTGAATAGTTTTTATAAAATAAGTAAAATACTTGCGATTCTGTATCACAGGTCCAGATCACATTTTCTTTAATCAATCTGTTAAATTCGCAGGCTTGCTCTTGTCGCCTGGCTCTGCATATAGCAGAGGTCTCCCAAAGCCCGGAGCAGCGGCTGGGGATATGGGGAAGCTCATCCGCTCCGTCCCAAAAGTAAAAGAAAAACTTTTGGGACTATGCAGAGAGTTCTACCCACCCCAGCTGGCTCTATCTCCGTTTCCTCATGGAAACGGAGTTTTTTCGAGCCGCCATTCCATTGTGAAGGCGGCTCTAACAGGCAGTGGAAGCTGACGATCCCGAAGGAACATCTGGCGGTGGCCAGCAGCAAACCGGAAGTCACAACTATTTTTTTTAATAATTAACACAATTTCAACTTTCTATGCCCATGCCAGTTTCTGATTATCTTTTTTTATTATTGGCAATGGAAAGAGAAAGAGAAAGAGAAAGAGAAAGAGAAAGAGAAAGAGAAAGAGAAAGAGATAGAGAAAGAGAAAGAGAAAGAGAGAGAGAGAGAGAGAGAGAGAGAGAGAGAGAGTAATTCAATGGGACTATCTCCCCAAGTACGTATAACAATAAAATCCTTTTAACAAATTGAGAAAATGTGTATCATCCTTTAAACGTAGAGCTTGTTTAAAAAAGCAGTAGCATGAGAGCACACTGAAATATAGAGAAAATAAATCAATATCTGATCAAAAAAAGTGAGGTAAATGACGTAGCATAACTAGGAACCATAATTAAGAAAATCTGCTAATTACCCACAGACATTTATCCTTTGATGTAATGCAACACTCAGTCACAACACTAAATACAGATCATCTAAGAATTTACTGTTTAGATCAAGATGTTAAACATCTGTCTACCATAGCACACAGCTCTGAGCTCAGCTAGGCTTGGGAGGAACCAAGTGCAGGCTTTTTATAAACTGCAGTGGATTTTTTTAAAAAATCTAGCTCAGTTATACATACTGCTGTTCCAGGTTCAATTTAAAAATAATCCATTCCATTCTTATCTTTAAATTGTAAAGCAGGTTTCTTTTTATTAAAAAAAGATTATTATTAAGGGGGAAAATAATAAAAACACGGAGATCAACCCAACAACATTTAAATATCAAGATATCAAAATCCTAAAATCAAAAGAAGAGCACACACAAGTTCATGTGTCAACCAAAAAAAATAGATATTATTGGTAATTTTAAGATAGGTATGTCTAAGAATTATTTTACTGTGTTTCCCCAAAAATAAGACCTTGTCTTAAATTTTTTTGAACCCTAAAATAAGCGCTTAGCTTTATTGCCATGCACTCAAAAGCCCGACTGGGCTCATTATCAGGGGGTGTCTTATTTTGGGGAAAACAGGGTATATTAGATGCTACTTTCATTTTTCTTTTTATAGGAAAGTAAGCTTCCTTGGTTTTCTCACCAAGGTGGGGTTAAATGTTAGCATCCTCCACAATATTTTTCTTCCCCATACTGCCAGTAATAGTGACAGTGTGAAATATTTTTAAATGCAAGATAGGAATCATTGTAAACAGTATAAGAATGACAATAGCATCACCAAATCCAATCTAGCCACTGATTCTTCTAAGAATCGTTTATTTACTGATGTGAAAGGGTAAAGAATCAGACAACTTGCTAAGAACAATTTCAAGAATTGTTTAATCTGTTGAAGATTCTACATAAAGCTGAAAAATGTCACATAATCATAAAATAGACCAGAATTTTCCCCAGAATTGTTTAAAATTTAACAGCTTGTGCTCCAAATTTATATAACACCAAAATGGAAGATCCTGAAAATTAGATCAGCATGCTAAAATTAGATGCAAGCAAGCTGGGAACAGATGAAAAAACAAGAATACCAAAGAATACCTGATCATCTAGAAACAATCAAGATTAAGGAATCACTGGAAACAAGAAATAAGAAAAGAGCAATAACAGTTATAGCCAAAAAGATTAACAGATACGAAGCCTGAATAGGCATAATCTCCAATTTCAATTGAATCAGAAACATTTCTACCAATCCATCAACAGAATGACTACAGTGAACCAGTCAACACACAACACCTGACAAAGAAAAAAACAGTGCAGTTCTGGGGTGCAGCTACCAGAGAACCCTAAGAAATACAATAAGAATCCAACTAAGATAATGAAGATGGACAATAAAAAAGAAGCTGAAATGAAAATAATATTGTAATAAACAACAGAATGATGGAGAAAAGAGAAGGTAGATCAAGAATTGGTCAGGTGAAAATGAACTAAGACAAGGAGGTAAAACTAAAGATTGTTTAATATCTACCAACAACTTTCAAATTGCTAATTGGCATGATAGTTGATGCAATTCAACAGCATCTAGTTGGAAACAAGTTCTTTTCATCTGAGAAGGAAGGAAACTGTCCAAATAGCAAAGATTGATGATGATTTTAGAAAACTGTAAGAGAAAGAAAACCAACTTGAACGTAGCTTATATTGATTACAAGAAGGCATTCGACTCCCTGCCACATAATTGCATAATCAAGTGCCTAGAAATAAAGAGGAGTCAGTAGAAACGTCAGAACTTTGTGCAAAGATCAGTGGCACAATGGAAGATATGGTTGCTGGTCAGTGGTAATAGACTCAGAAAGAAAAGCAAACCATGATTTGGTTAACCAATAATCAACAAGTATATTCTGAATCTCCCCATCTGTAAATTTAAAACTGTAGTAAAATATTTGATTATTTTTAAATTATCATGTATTGAATTTTTTGAGTAAAATACAGGTTTGATTTATTAAAAGGGATGTAGTAACAGAAAACCTTGTATAAGTTACAAGTGGCTAGAAGGATTCAGCACATAGAAATGCATTGAAGATTAGCTGCAGTAAATTTGTTAAATATTAAATGTTTAAGTTTATATGCTCACTACAGCGGATTCACTACAGGAAACTGAGCCATTCAGTTCAAAGTTTATCCCACTGATTTACTGTTGAACAGATATAGTGTTGGAAGATATGGCTTTCATTTGTCCCCAACTCTACAGTAAAGATGAATAGCTCTATAAGTTAAATATAAAAGAAAATCTGATTAAATTTCATGGCAGGCCTTATAGTTTGCCTTTTCTTTAAAATCTAACTGTAAAGAGCATCCAAGATACTGTACCTTATGATACAAAAAGTACATACATCATAGTAAAAATGGAACATAGAAAAAAATTAAAAACCAGTGTTATATCAAAAGTCATTTGTAACATGCATTAAAATAATCCAAACGTCTATAGAAATAATAATGGTTTAACCATCCATCTCGAGAGCTTAGGGAATACACATAGAATATAAGATTTTGTTTGGGGAGAATCAGGCTCAGATCTGTACCACTCATTTCTACTTGCTAATTCTCTCGCTGTCATTTTCTCTCTAGATTATATGGTGATTGTGAGATTATTCAGTGAGAACTTACATTATTGTTCTTTAGTTTTCAGAGGGTGGAATGAGGGATTTTCAGAGAAGTTGGGATGCCAAGACAATAAATACACAAAATAGGCAGTGGTGAAATTCAATTTTTTTTACTACTGGTTCTATGGGTGTGGCCTGGTGGGTGTAGTGTGGCTTGGTGGGCATGGCAGGGAAGGATACTGCAAAATCTCCATTCCCACCCCACTCCAGGGGAAGGATACTGCAAAATCTCCATTCCCACCCCATTGCAGGGGAAGGATACTGCACTCCTGGGGGAAGGATATTGCAAAAAGCTCCATTTTTGGAGCAAAAACTCTGGGGCCAGCCAGAGGTGGTATTTGTGGTTCTCCAAACTATTCAAAATTTCCACTACTGGTTCTCCAGAACCTGTGAGAACCTGCTGAATAGCACCCCTGAAAATAGGGAAAGGCAACTGAATGTACAAAAAAAGGACATTCCACAACTTTAGCACAACTCCAAGGTCCCTATATCTTATTCCAATGCAATCTATTTCCCAAGAAAATATCAAGGCATCATGGCTATGATACAAGTTAAGAAGGATCTTCCTGGATGACTTCCGGTTTGTTTCGCAGCCAGCGAAGACGGTCTCCTTGAAGGACCGCCAGCCCCGCTATCTGTAGAGCCGCTTCGATACCTAGAAGCGGCTTGAAAACTCCAAAAATCTGAAGGATTGCTGGAGGAGAGAAGGCAAGGAATCGGTTGAGCCCCTGTGAGTCCCCAGAGAATCGCTGCTGGGGAGGAAACAGGTGCGGCTCCCTTTCAACCTGCCAGACTCCGGACGGCGTGGGACGATTCTGCTATCGGCAGAACAAGCTGGCTGCTGCAAACATCTTATTTGAATGAAACCAACCTTAATAAGCAGCGGAAGTATCAACTTGAACTCCCAAACTGGAAAATTGCAAATATTGATGTTTTGGTGACTTTTTAAATTAAGAGAAAGTTCGATCGTGTGAAACTGATTTGGAAAAAAAATGGCGCCCAGCAGCTGAGCTAACGAGCTAGTGAAAGTGATTCTGAGAAGTTATTTTGATCAGTTACAACGTTACTCTGCCTGTAACATAGAGGAATAAGACAAGAGGAAAAAAAATTTTCTTTAAAAACTGAATCTGTTCAGTTCAGCTTTTATCTGATTAAACCTGGGGGACTTTTTTAGAAGCTTTTGTGGAGGTGCAAAAGGAAAAAGGATTTCTCTTTTTAGAAAAACTAACTTACGTGGCAGGATGGCTTCAAAGAAGCAGGAAGGAAAGGCAGCAGGGGGGGGATCCCCCACACACAAACATGAATCACAGCCTCCTGTCCAACAAACTCAGAAAAAAGACTTTGACTTTGAAAATTTAAAAGAATTTATATCCCAGGCTTTGGATGATAAATTTCAAAAATCTCAACAGGAAATAAATGATAAACTTCAAAAATCTCAACAGGAAATTATGCAGGAAATTAATGAAATCAAAGATATGGTGAAACAGGATTATGGCAAGGTGACTAAAAAAATATCAGATGTGGCGTCTGGCCTTGCAGAATTTATTATTAAAGTGGACTCCAAAGTGGAAGAATTTAAATCAGAAGTCAATGTTAAGATGAAAGACAATGACTATAAAATTTCTGATGTTGATGATAAAATGCAGAGAGTTGAAAACGAAATTGTTATGATGCAATTCAGGGCAATGGAATTTGCTATAAGGCTTCGAGGAATCAGAGAGGATGACAGACAGGATTTGAGACAGATTTGTGCTGAGGCCTTGGCAGTGATATTAAAAATTAATCCTGATGTGGTTTTTTACAAAATAGACAAAATTTACAGAATGAATTCCTGGGTGGCCAGACAAAGACAATTGCCTAGAGATGTGGTCATATATTTTACGGATAGAGCAATAAGAAATGATATCCTGCAAAAATCTTTTCTTACTTCTGTGCAAGTGGGGGGTGCACAAATTGGAGTTTACAAAGAACTACCACCTAAAATGCTGAAAGCCAGAAAAGATTTTGGCTTTCTAGTAAAAGAACTGCAAAAACAAGAGATACCATTCCAGTGGGATGCCCCAACTGGCATAATTTTGAAGTACAAGGGAGAAAGACATCGTTTGAATACTGTGGAGAAGGCGGAGCATTTTTACACTACTATTTTTAAAGAAAGAACACCATCTCCATGTACATCTACAGTTCTGGAGATTAAGGAGAGTGATAAGAAGCAACTCCAGCAAGAACCGCAAGAACAGTCTAAGCAGGTGGAGTTAGACGAAACGCAGGGTGCTGAAGGAGGTTTTTTGGAAGAGCCCCTGTTGGAATCTTCTCCAATCTTGGACCCGGTTCGGATGGTTGAAGTTAAGGATCAGCGCATAACTCGTGCAAAATCTAAGCAATTTAAAGAAAAGCAACAACAGGAAAGACAATATAAAAAGGGAGCTAAGAGTACTACACAAGAGACTGAGGCCATGGGGGGAGCAAGACCGAAGATTCCGGAAGATATTCGGTTATTCTGCTCTTTGCTTCAGAAAGATAAAGATGACATTTAAGTGTTTATCCTGGAATGTGAATGGGTTGAATTCAGTACAGAAAAGGAAGAAGTTATTTGCATACTTGAAACAATTTAATAATGATATAATTTGTTTACAAGAAACGCATATCACAACTCAAGATCAAAAATATTTGATAAATTCTAAATTAGGAACACATTTTATATCTTCAACTTTGCAAAAAAAGAATGGTGTGGTTATTTATGTAAACAAAAGACTAACAGCTAAAATTATAGAAGCAGATGAAGATGGTAGGTTTATAGCAATTGAATTGCTTACAGTAAATGGCCAAATTCTTCTGATTGGACTTTATGCTCCCAATCAACAACAGGACCATTTCTACAAAATGTTACATACCAAAATACTGCAATGGGACTATAGATCTATTCTAATTATGGGAGATTGGAATGGAGTAATTGATTCTAAACTAGATAAAAAGAGTTTGGCGAAATCTAGGATTAGATTGCCACAGACTTTTTTTGATATGAAAGAAGACTTGGAATTAAAAGATATTTGGAGAATACATAATCCAAAAGAACTGGATTATACTTTTTTTTCCGACAGACACAGATCCTTCTCTAGGATTGACTTTATTTTGTTGTCAGATGATCTACTTGTTAAGACAAAAAGAACAAAGATTTTCCCAAGAACCTTGACCAACCATAGCCCTGTATGGATAGAAATCGAGATGGGCAAGACTGAGCGACGTTCCTGGAGATTGAAGCCATATGTATTTCCTCTAGGAAAAACTGCAACCAGTTTATTAGCCAAAGCTGTGCAAAAGTAAACAGAAGTAAGGGAAAAAAACTGGACTTCCAGCTGATGTTGCAGCGAGATCGGAGATGAGGAGCGGGTCTCCGAGATCCCATGCCAAGATCTCCCTGTTGGAGGTCTCTGAAAGAACCTAAAGCCACCCTGTAGGAGTGGTGAAGAAAAGAGGGGCACCCTGCAGGTCACAGAGAGCAGCAACTCTCCTGCTTGACCCAGGGCTTCTTCCCTCTTATCCACGACAAGGAGAAGAGGCAGCCATCATGGCTGCCATGAAGCTGTGACAGCCGAGGCAACAAAAGAATATGCAGGAGCGATGTAGATGAACAGTGACTGAAGCTGGGTGAGAAGATTCCTTTTTTATTTAGACCCTAACTTTAAAAGAAAAAAAGAAAAGAAAGAAAGGGGAACTAGAAGTTGCATCTTCTCTATACTAGTGTCAGCACGTCAAGATGCATTTATCCTAGTGCTGACATAGAAGGAGAACGCAGGCGTCTGCAACGGGACGGTTTCCTTTCACCTACTTATTTCCTCTGGAGATAATGTCCCCTAGGAGATGGATGGGTGGGGGAAAATTCCTTGAATTGGAGCAGTAGATTAGGGATGAATGATTGGGAAGATGGCCAATGAATGCAGAGGAGTGGGGGAAGGAAGAGGAGGGGTTTTGGGCAGCACGTCAGCACCGGCTGCAACGAGTCAATGTAAAAAGTGCTGTGCTTAATAAAGTGAAAGTTTGTTTTATAAAAGACTTTGTGATGCAATTTATTTGAAGACAGCCTGAAAACCTGACAACTAGCTTCTGCCTTTTTGGACCTATCTTCCCCCAATAGAGAGTTGGCTCCAACTCTACAGACATTTAGAAAGGTGGTTAAGATTCAGCTATTTCCATGGATCCTAGGAGTCAGGATATATTGAGTTCTCAATTAGTGAGATTACAATATTGCTCACCATCTTACCATTTTAATATGTGTCAGGTTCCAGAACGACATGAAATAAAATACTTCAGTTTGCTGTGAAAGGCTTTTATCGTACGATCCAGCACGCTCTGACAATCACCCGTGAAAGTGAATCATTGTCAGCGCTATCTGTGTTGTGCTCCCCACCATCTTTTAAAGTTTCCCACTTCCCTTCCCAGCTCCACACCCATTGCTCCGCCCTTAGCCTAGCTTCTGCATATGTCACCCCCCCACACACCAACCGGCAATTAGTCTTGGTTTGTTAGTCCCGACAGCCTGGAAGGATGGCAGCTTTTACTCCCCACGAGCACCCGGCCCCGAACATCAGCTGTCCTTCCTCAGCTGTGAGGCGGCAGCAAAAATGGCGGCGCCCGCAGCAGCAACTCCACTTCAGTCCCTGGGGCTCACTGCAGCAGCAATAGCATGCAAGAAAAAGTATTGGGGCTCCAGGGTATTACACCAGTCTTGCTGGTGGCCAGGATAGAAGCAGCCATGTCGGTGGCAAGTTTGGGGTAGCTAAGCTTGCGGGCTAGCAGTCTTCCCCTCCGGAATGGCAGCCCGGTGGATCGGAGCTGACAATATGTTTTTGTTGTTGTTGTTGTTGTTGTTGTTGTTGTTGTTATTATTATTATTATGTTTTAACCCCTTATTTACTGTTCTCCATCCATGGTTTGAATTGGGTGGCAATATAAATCTTTTAATTAAATAAATTTCTACCAACCATGTCTAGCCTGAGTTGGCAATGTATAACTAGGTCTTGTTCACACACTAATATCTCATCCAATGCTGATATATGATCTTTCCAGCATGTTCAGTTATGTATATTCACAGTTTTGAGTTATTTATAAAGTAATAAAGGCAGGATAAAAATGTAATAAAGATTATAGAGAAAAATTATTGAAGCCATACCTATAATAGAACAACTGTGAGCAAAACGTCTCTGCATCAATTACCATCAACAGAATCAACCATTCTGGAAATAAAGAAAACCACAGTATCTCAGAGCCCCCATTCCTATTACAGTCAGTCCAATGGAATATTATGGTCAATGATTCTAAATGTCAAGTAAGACCAGAAAGGTGGTCTTCATTTTCATAGATTTCCAGTCCATACATCATAAAATAGGGCAATTGTAAATATATGAGGTAATGTATATAACATAATATACCTTGTATCATGTATATACATTATATTTTCCTGAGATACTTAAGA
The DNA here is from genome assembly GCF_059756535.1 of Pantherophis guttatus. Lineage (NCBI taxonomy): Eukaryota > Metazoa > Chordata > Lepidosauria > Squamata > Colubridae > Pantherophis > Pantherophis guttatus. Next base: position 85,727,442 of record NC_142067.1, read on the forward strand.
TTTGAAATAACCCTGTCAGTTTACTTTTTTCTTTGATATTCAATTTTCTGCATTTATTTATGTCAGATATGTAAAAAGTGACAACTATAAACAGATCTTTATTTTTTTAAATGCCAGGTGATAATTGTATCTACTCTTGTTACAGTATTTGTTTTATTCCTAAAATGCAAAGTGTGGTGCACACTATTTGAAATAAATTGTGGAAAATACAATAAACTGAATATCTACAACCCACAAGTTATTTCAGGCTAAGTCTAAAATTCCTTAATAAACTAAAGTAACATTAAAAAACCACCTACCTTTCAAGTGCCACATATTATAGGCAGTGTAAATAATGTACATTTGGCTCTACAATCTGTTTTTAAATTTAACAATACATACCATACTGAGCCTAAATAGAGTCAAACTGTTTCTTAGTATTGTATGCATTTAAATTATAATATTCAACAAATTCCATGCAATCCTTTTGTTCCATCATTTTGTTCAAATAAATTATCCAGAATACCCTTAAGTCTTGTCGTGTCATACCTAAACTAACTGACATTCACAGCAGGTAGTAAACAATTCCACAAAATTCAAAATTGCTGGTTGAATATGCTTCCTTTTACCTTTAGTTAAGATCCGTTGTTGCAGCTAACCAATGTCACATGGAAATTAAAACTTCATTGACAAAGGTCTTATGTAGATATGTCACATTGGAACAGTTCTATCTTAAATGTTATTACTCTTCCAGAAAAGTGATCCCTATTATTCAAAATTAACAGGAATTATGCCTGCAGCTTTATATGTAAACATTTAAACATTCAGATTGAATATAATTAAGCAAATTACAAAGTACCAATCTACTATTTCAAGCATATCACCTGTTTCTGTAGAGAACAAGGGAGGAGATTTTGATGGAAATAGGCAAAGTAACAGGGTAATGAAGACTGAAACATTCTTTAAGTCATGGGAAACAAAACAACATTCAGAAGCAGTTTGGAAAAACGCTTCTCTAATTCACTGGGGTATAAGAAAAAGGGGAAGTATAGCAAAACAGACTTGCATGATACTGTTAATATAGTCTATCTCAATAAAGTATAATTCTAGTTTTCATAGGGTGTTAATTTTCTGATCTGGTCTTTTTAATGCAATTGACATGACTTTATTCTCACTTTATTCATTGTATTAGATGGCTTTGAGGTACCCCTTCAGATTGCTCAGCATTTGATTTTTTAAATTAGTTGTAGGCATCAGAAGGGATTATTGCTTGTGTACTAGCCTCCCTGCTGCATAGCAACCTTTCAGAATTGCTAACATCTGTGGCTAGGCTGGTGGTAATTTCCTAGACTTATAATTCAGGAGGACTTCAATCTGCTGCACTTGAGTGTGAACTCAGAAGCAGCTCAAAAGTTCATGTCCACCATAGCAAGATAATCCAAGTCATCTCTGATTTGACTCACAGCAAAGGACAAACATTAGAACCAGTTTGATCTCAGGGCAGTGGAAAGGTAATCTGGAGTATCAGGATGTTACCATCAGCTCCTTGTCATAGATGGATTGCTCTCTGCTGGTTCTAGTATTATATCTACTCTTAGGGGAGCAGGACCTACTATAACTGTCACCCCAGGTTATTATTATGATAGCTCTCCTTCTGTGACTGATTCCAAGCAATGTTGGTAAAGGACAGTAGTTGAGTTCAAGACTCCTATTTTGTGAGCTGCCTCAGATCTCTATCCTTTCCCACTCCTACTTAACTTCTACATGAAGCCACTGTGCAAGGTCATCAATCAACATGGGGTGTAGTATCATATAGTATGCTGATGATACACAGTTGTACTTCTCCATACTGGGGTGACAAAGGATTCAACAAGTCTTTTCCCAATGTCTAATGGCTGCAAGGGTCTGAGTAAGGGAGAACATAATTCAGCCCAAGCCCAAAAAGATTGAGTTGCCATAGATTTTAAGGCTATCCAGTCCTGGAGATTTTCTATCTTTTAACTCTAGCTGGGAATGTACCTCTCCAGTCAGAATTACTGTGCAATTTTGGGATCCTCCTCAGCTCCAACTCAAAGAATAATTGGCAGCTGCAACTAGAGTGGCCTTTACACAGATTCATCTTGTGAATCAGTTGCAACCATTCCTGAATTGGGAAGCTTTGCCCATGATGACTCATGCCTTAGTTACTTCTCATTTAAATTATTCTAATATGTGCTTTATCAAGCACTTGAAAGCTGCAGCTGGTCCAAAATCCAGTGATGCAATCAGTGCTGTGGAGTCGGAGTCGGAGTAGAGGTCAGAGGAAATTTTGGGTACCTGGAGTCGGAGTCGGAAGTACAAAAACTGAGGAGTCAGAGTCGGAACATTTATCTCCCGACTCCACAGCCAGTGCTGTGGAGTCGGAGTCGAAGGAAATTTTGGGTACCTGGAGTCGGAGTCGGAAGTACAAAAAACTGAGGAGTCGGAGTCGGAACATTTATCTCCCGACTCCACAGCCCTGGATGCAATTTGGGGCATTCCTCATTATTCTCGTGTAATACCACTTCTTTGTGAATTGCACTGGCTTCCAGGTGCAGTTCAAGTGCTAGTTATTACTTAGGTCCTGGCTAGCTGAAGGACTATTTATCTCCCATTATCTCTGTTGACCTATCAGATATAGCAGACACAACATACACATAGACTCTTCCATTAAACATTCCATTTTGGAATCTAGACTCATGGCTTTTCTATGACAGTATCTGCCCTACATCCCCCAGAGACCAGAGGGCCTAATATTGTTAGCCTTACATAAGGCATTGAGGACTTTTGCTGGCATTTTGTCAAGAGGTTAGGGGAGATCTCAGGTGAATGTAGTTTTAATGTAATTGGATTATTTGTCTCATGATTCATATTTTAATCCCTGTACCCAGGGATTAAAATATGGGATTTTGTTCTGGGTAGATTCTGCTACCCAGAATCATAGTTGTGAGATAGCAAGCACATAAAACATTTAAATGTAAATATTTATTTAAATATAAATGCTACATATAAATTCATAAATAAACAAATCAATACTATCTTTGATTTACAATACAAATACCTCTCTTGGCACACACCAGGTTTCCTATTCTTCTCGATTCCTTTGTTTTAAATTTTAGGATGTAAATGAAATAATTAAAATGGATGCTTTGTGACCAGCCATGCCTCATCAGATTACCTTAAACAAATATAGAAAATTGCAAAATTATATTATCTAATGACTTAATTATAAAGTTGTTTTCATGGATGAAAACAAATTGCTTTTCCATCCTGAAAAATTATAACTGATGTAAACATATATTCCTTTAAAGTATTAAATAATACCATTACAGATAGTTCTTGCTTAATGAGCAGTTGTTCAGCAACAGCTGAAAGTTATGACTACTGAATGACTGGTACTTATATTCAGCTCTTGAAGTTCTGGCCATCCAAGAACACACACCTCTGGTCATATGATTGTGATTCAGTTGCTTGGCAACCATCTTGTACTTATAATGATTGCAGTGTCCTGTGATCATGTGATTACCATTTGCAACCTTCTCTGAAGCCTTCTTTAGAAGCAAAGTTAATTTGGAACTAGCAAGGAAGACTATAAGTTGCTCCTGTAAATTACTCCCATGCCTGTGGGTCTTTTTCCCAAAGATCCTAGCTACAGAGTACAAGATCCCTCTGTAGTTTGTACATGCCAACACTCACATCATATACTTAAGAGCAGTGTTGGTGAACCTTTTAGGCACCGAGTGCTGAAATGGGAGGAAGCACACGTGGGGGAGTGCCAGAAATTGGAAGAGCAGCTCCCCGGCACGCAGGAGCACCAGAAACTGTAAGAGGTGAGCTTCCAGTTTCCGGTATGCACATGCACATGTGCACCGATCACCTGGTCTTCTGGTTTCTGGCCCGCATGCACACGTGAAGACCAGCTGGCTGGCATGCATGCACACACTGGAAACCGGAAGCTAAGCTTCCCGGTGCGAGCATATGCACCAGGGAGTTGCTCTTCCAGTTTCCAGCGCTCCCCTGCGCATGAAGACCAGCTGGCCAGCACATATGTGCGCGCTGGAACACGGAAGACCAACGGGCGATGGTTGGCGTGCCTGGAGAGATGACTCTGCGTGCCACTTCCGGCTTGCATGCCATAGGTTCACTATCACGGACTTAGAGCATGAAGCTGGGCTGGCCACCAGCACACCCTCCCACACTCAAAAGCAGCCATCCCTGACCTTGCTGCATTCATACTATACCACACCAGACACCAGTGCACAGTCCCCTATCCAGCAGCTACCTCCCACCCAGCTGTGCTCATCAACCTGCTTGTGAACCGAAAATGCATGACTTCCTGCTGGTTCCACCACTGACCTTGCTTGTTGGAAGCTAGCAGAAAATTGCAAGGAGACCTCACTTAAAACCCATGTTCCTTGCTTAAGAATGACAACAGGGACTGTCATGATTTTCTTCACTAAGTAACACATGATGCCCACGCGATGTTATGTTTTATTACAACATTGTTTAGCAATGAAAATTCTGGTCCCAATTAAATGAAGATTACCTGTGTGGCCTGGTGGAAATCATACACTTTTTTGTTTAATAAAAGAAACGTAATTGGGCTACAAAAGGGCCCAGTTTAAAAGAGAGCTCATCATACAAACTAAAGCTGTACAAATGTAAAGGTCAAAAATTATTTACAGTAGTTGGGGATACACATTTAGGACATGTCTGTAATTCTTTAAACTAAGATTTAGTCTTACAGTATGGTTGAGCAACTGCACAATCCTGAGAAAATAAACAGCTATTTTAAGAAGCTGCAGACAGGCACAATGATATGGGCCTTGCGCACTCTGAAGCACATCTTTCTTCTGAACATGAAGTAATGCAGAGTCATAATATAGATTATTTTCAGAGACATTAGCTAATAATCTGATTTTTTTCTGTTCCTTTGATCACATATCCTTTGTAACTGAATACCAAGCCATCATTACAATTGCTATAGAAAATTTCCTTCTTGTTCATAAAACCAAAAAATATCCTGGGGCAGGAAATCAGCAAAAAATTAGGGATTGATGCTGCTGTTAAATGTGAATAAAACCATGAAATCAATTTATCTGAATCCCAGTAATTCCAATCCCAGTAATGTCTGACCCTGTCTGTAATTCATGCCAACAAGGCTACATAGAAAATTGCTTTTTAGTTTTGTTTTTGCAAAAATATTTTGATCTAAATTTTACCGATTAACCAATTAATATGAAAGCTGTTTTATCAGATAGAGCTTGCTTCCCGACTGTCCATGGTAACAAAGCATATAATCAATAAGCAAGAGCACTTTAAGTTTACATTAAAATGATTGCATGAATTGAAGTTTTCAGAATAGTAGATCCTTTACAACCATCCTAAAACCTTACACAAAGTACAGATAAGCTTTTTAAGTTGTGTTATGTCATGAAGAGAAAATAATAAATAACATTAAATAAAAATGAGAGCAGAATCCTTCATAATTCTATTTAGACAAGTAATTTTCATGGAGGTATTTGAACTTGTTACCAAGTAAGATTACAGCCTAAAAATAACACATATATTTCATTAGCCAGGTGCCCACCAAATTGTAAAAGTATATATGGAAGTGCAAACAAAAAATGAATTATTCCTGAGCAGGAAAGCAAATGTTCTGTACAAACATCCAACTGATTCTGCCCACGTTTGCTTCTGACTACTGCTGCTTCTCAGTTAATATTATAAATCCTTTATTTCATTCTTCTTTGTAGCTTACTACTGCTATGTTGTTTCACAGTTGCAACATCTCAGTAATGTCTTCTGCCCTGCCCTGAATATTATTCTCTATTTTTTTTATGCAGTTGTTCCCAATGGTTAAAAAAATCACATACTGAATATGAAATATTTTAGAGCCACATTTATGTTGCCCTTTTTCTTTATGTTTTATTTGTCCCTATTAGTGATGCCCAGGAGATCAGACAAGTATTAAAGTTATCTGACATCTTTAAGAGCATTTGGAGTTAGAAGTCCCAGAATTTCCAGTCAAAATTAATTTTGATTGCAGAGGATTGGGGGAACTGAGATTCTAGCACTTCTGAAGAATTTCAACCTCCTTAAGCTTTGCCTGGCAATTTACAAATAATAAAGCAACATTGACATGGATAAAGGAAAGCATTTGGACACAAATATTAGTACAAACAAAGTCTTATGAAGAATAGCAGCCAACCATATTTTCAGAATAGTGGTAGAAAAAACAAAAACATGAACTATCATTTAAAAATTTGATAGCATAAAATTATTATAAATCATTCTAAACATAACAATGTAATAAGACAGTCTAGAATTTAAGGTCGAACCAGATACCTATCATTCATCACAAGGATGCATCCTAAGTGCAATATGTTAACTCTCCTTTAGAAAACTAAGTGTACACAAGGATTTTCTGATATGAGAGAGCCAACCACTAGATAAAATGTTAGTATTCTTACACATTATCACTCATTTCTATAAAAATCTTATCACTTCTAACAAAATAAATCATCTAAAAATTATGGGGAAAAATAGTAGGATTAAAGCTGATGAGGTAGAAACCAGTAGAACCTAGGCTAGAAGGAGAAGTTATATAAGTATTTTTTTTAGCTACTTTACAAAGTGAACTGTTTGGTAACTTAAAAATATGTGAGAAAAAACACAAGAATTTCATCTTGGTAGAATAGGTTGTTGTAGGTAACTATTCTACATGTAACTGGCCTTCATTCTTGTCTGTCATAACACAAATAGTATAACAGAGTCTTGTATAAGAGTCTTCTGCTGAGTAACCCAATTCTTGAATAAGAGATTAAGTGTCTGAAGAGCTGTGAAATAACACTGGCGATTTGGAAGTTCTTGATTTCACACCTGTAGTATTTGTCAATGTTAGTATACTTGTATTGTATAAAATGATCTCTTGGTCTACACTCCATTTCAATGACTGAAGATCAGGAAAAATACATTTTGTCCAGTCTGAAAATGGAACATGCTTCTTATTCAATCAAAAGTTGATTTGTAATGTTTCTTACAAAAAGTTCAGCAGTTCAAGCCCTTTCATTATTTACTGTTTCTTAGAACTACATTTTTGGAATACTACTCATACCTAATATTACAACTAATGCAAGAACTGTCACAATAATTAATATTTTTAAAAACAAAAAAAACAAATGAAGGTTTTTTCTTCAGCAATCCTCTCTGCAAGACAGGAACCTAGTGGAAGGGGACCTAATATGAGAGAGGTAGTGAAGTACACCTATAGCAGATCATTAAGAGATGTGTACCACCCTTCTTTGAAAATGAGTAGATTTTCATACCATGTGCCTCCAATGAATTCTTTGAACTATACTGAAATAAATCTCAATCTGATCATTAGTATTTCTGCCAGTCTGAGGTCTAACTTTTTTTCTGAAACAGTTTCCTTTCTCCTCTTTATATTCAATCTGTGTTGTGAGGAAAGTTAACAGTAGGTAAGGTTACATTTCACATATGCTACACTAAACCAGAATAGATCTAAGCATACTCCAGCACTGATCAACTGATGACAAACTGAGTTATTTCGCATCTTCTCTAAAAAATATTCGTGATGCAGTTCTAACTTCAAATAAAACAAGGAGACCAACTAGGTAACATTGCCATAACTCAAGTAAAACTAAAGATGGGCGTTTAAGGTAAGCTTCTGAACTGATGGAAATGTTTTCTTTAAAAAAAACAACATAAAAAGCTGCGAAGCATTTCGAAGTATATCAAACTGGAAGTTTACGCCAGAAAATTTAGATCCAAGGGCTTGGGAAGCCATGGCTGAGGGATCGTTTTCCGCCTATCTTCATTCTACCGACGCGCTGAAAATCACCCACAAGGAAGTTCATTTCCAGGGACACAAGCACGACGCAGCTCCAGCTCGAGTTCTGGAAGCAGCGCGGCTTGCCCGGGCGAGAGGGGACCCAGCCTCATTTCCCCAGGTATCGCCGCCCCCCATGCCGAAAACCCCTTGAATGTACCCCGGGGAAATCACCGGCTTTATGCTGCTACTCAGAGCAGATGGCCCGACCCAGCAGAAGGTACCACCAATTGGGCAACGAAGACCTTGACTCAAGCGGCAAGGAAGTTGGATTAACGACTCACCTCTAAATTCCTTCCATTTCTCTACCGCCCCCAGCACTACAGAGAACAGCACCGGAACTGACATGATAATCAGTATAGGCGGCGGCAACAGCAGCAGCAGCAGCAATTCGGGGAGGTGGGGAGATGTACGAAAAAGGACTCAAGAGGAGAAGCAGCAGCACTTACCCGGAGAGCTTAGCAATCTTGACAAAGCTAAACACATCCATCCAGGGAACCGCCTGAGCAACGCCTCACTTGTGCACTCGCTTGCTCATTCCAGCAACAGCTCCGTGCCACGAAGAGGGTTATGCATGATTGTTTTCCTTCTCCAGCAACAGCGGCTATCCTTGCCGAGGAAATCGCCGGCGACGCTTCCTGCTACCCCGCTCCGGCCGGCAGCTAAGCGTGCAGCATCCACCGGCACCATGAAGATCTTGGGGAAGCGCGCGCCCGTGCACCTCCCGGCTTAGCTCGCTGAGGCGTTAGCAGGAGAAGTGAGCGCGCGTGCCTCCGCGCCTGCGCAGAGGTCTGCCGAGGAGCCCGGGGAGAAGCAGGATCGAATAACGGGCTGCGAGGCGGCAGGGGCTTGGCTTTGGAAGGGAAAGCTCAATTTCCTCCCATAAGAAGAAAGCGGCCGATCCTGATGGTCTCGGGATCAAAGCCATGTCCACTTTTTAGTGGTTCTTATTTTTACCTAAAGCTCGGTTCCTTATTATGTGATCAGAAGGTAAACCAGCGGGTCTCTCGTTAGTTCAGCATTTTGTCCTTCGACCCAGCAGATAGCCTTTACGGTCTTTTTAAAGCAGTTTAAAACTTGGGGCAGGAAAGGGTCTGGACAAATTACACACTTCCTATATAAGGTTACGGATTGGTAATATTGGAGGTTCCAACTGGTCCAGAATGTAGCCGCGCGGGTGATTATGGGCGCAGCTTGTTGCGCCCATGTAACACCTCTCCTACGCGAGCTGCACTGGCTCCCGGTGGTCTTCCGGGTGCATTCAAGGTGTTAGTTATCACCTTTAAAGCGCTCCATGGCTCAGGACCTGGGTATCTACGAGACCGTCTTTTGCCACCAATAGCTTCCCACAGACCAGTTCATTCTCACAGGGAGGGACTACTCAGGGTACCGTCAGTCAAATTATGCCGACTGGCAACTCCCAGGGGGAGGGCCTTCTCTGTGAGGGCTCCAACCCTTTGGAATGAACTACTCCCTGAGATACAAAATATCCCTGATCTCCATGCTTTCCGTGCCCTCAAAACCCTGATGTTCCAACAAGCGGGGCTAAACATATGAACATGTGAATGTTTTTAAAATGTTATCTAATTTTAGTTTCTATTTAATTGGGCCAAAATAATAATTTTAATTAGTAATTTTATGATGTTTGTGTATCTATATTTTTCTTGACTGTACACCGCCTTGAGTCCTATGGGAGAAAGGCGGTATAGAAATATAAATAAATAAATGAATATGGGGTGAGCTCCCGTTCCTGCCTCAGTTCCTGTCCATCTAGGTAGCAGTTCGAAAGCATTGCAAACTAGAGACCACTTTGTTGGGAAGAAATAGCACTTTGTGCACCCCCGTGTATAGCCATGCTGGCCATATGGCCAAGGAAAATGTCAACGCTGGTTCCCTCAGTCAAGAAACAGAGATGAACACCGCGCCCTAGACTGGACATGACTGAACAGAGAAACTTTTACCTTTTTAATATGTAAATAAGGATTATGTATTACAACAATTCCTATTAAAGTCCTATAGGTAATTAGATTTTTTAAAAACAACGATACTAAAAAGTTATAGCAGTTAAAAATGGTAATTGCTGATGGCAATAAACTTGGCCAGTTTGCCAAGTATATTGCCATCAGCAATAAGCCTATGGTGCTTTCACTGAAATTGTCCAGCAGTAATATCTGAGAATTAATCTAAGAAAGCTTCATAGGCCTTTGTGTCCTCACTTGCAGTAACCTAGCATTAATAGAAGATAAATGGAAGTATTATTTCCATGGCCCTATTTTTCAGGAAGATTAAATTATAGCTCTGCTAACAATTGTTAATATTTTGTTAGTTTTAAAAGTGTCATGAGATTCTACTTTTAACAAGCTTGAAGCAAGACACTAGGCTGCTATGAGCATTCCCATGTTTTTAATGGTAGTTGCTGTCTAATATTCTTTGTCATAATTTTTTCTGGCATCTGCATGGTAAGATAAATGAATTCAAATATGGAGCAACAAATAATATATGTGAGCCCTTGAATTTAACAGCAAGTGCAATTTCCTGGGAAAACTTTCTTATTCTGCTAAAATACTGAGATTTACTCTCAGACAGCAGATTTCATCCTGGCATGATGATAATTTTTTGTTGTTGTTGAAGTAAATATTTAGCAAATACTTAACAATTTCTAATGACCTTACTTAAGCCCCAATATCCTCAATCAAGTCTAATAGTAGGAAGGAAGTCCTACTCCTCATATAACTCTAATCAGTTTTTATTACTTATCTTACTATCTATAGGCAAGGAGGTAATTTAGTTGTATAATTCAGGAGAATATGCCAGATTGTATGTTTAAAAAATCATAAAAGTCCTATTAAAGTACCTTTTTGATATTCTGGGTAATCTGAAACTTTTAACTATTTTTTGACTGTCTCCACCTATGTAAACAAATAAAAGCTCAAGCAATTGGGTAGAAATATTTGATCATCTGAGACAGATTCAACAATTGTTACCGTGTTTCCCCGAAACTAGGACCTGTCCGGATAATAAGCCTAGTTGGGCTTTTGCGCGCATGTGCTAAAATAAGCCCCCCCCAAATTCTTAGATGCATGCGCAGCTGCCACGCAAACAACACGATGTAAGGCGGCGAGGCCGGAAAGGGAGGGCGAACATGCCCCACACACACCTGCCATCCATGTAGAACGGCCTCACGGAGGCTGCCTCTGCAAACCGTAGCTGGCGCACCCCTTCTCTTAATGGCAGCCACAAAGAGCGGCTGCAAAAAAACTCTTGCCAGCCCTAGCCCTGTCGACCTGGGACTGGGGGGATAGGGACTGGTGCTGGAGCTCCAAGCAGTGGCCAGTGTGGGCTGTCTGCGCAGCCATAAAGCGGGATCGGCGTGGCTGGTTCTTGCCTGCAGCATTGCCGGCGAGATTGGGTCAGAGCCGCTGTCAGCCTTGGAAGCCATATTAGGCCGGAAACTTCAATGCTGCCACCTCCTCATGTGTGGGAAAGTAGGAGGGGAGATTTAGGAGAGGGGAATTAATAGACATAATAGCATTCTTCCTATCGGTCAAGGTCAGGGTGATCCAGCATCTGGAGGAGGAGGAGTGGTCAGGGGCTGGGTCAAGGTGGAATGGACGTTGATTGGAGCATGTGATTGATTGAGGAGAAAGGGGGTGGTTTTGGGAGCTTTGAATTACTGAAGGAAAGCCCGGGCTTTTCAGATTCGGGATTTCCCAGATGTGCCAATTACCTATTCGAGTAAAGAGAACTTTGGAAAATGCCTGCTTCCGCGTCTTTACTGGGAGTTGGGGATTTTTTGGAACGCTGACAGCCGCTGCCGCCCAAGATCAGCAGGCCAGATTCGGTGAGCCGGACGCACCGCTACCACTCGGGAGAAGAAAAGAGAGAGGAGGCACTGCAAGAGAGCCCATTTCTCACGTTCTTCTCCTCCTGGGCGGCAGCAGCGCATTCAGCTCCCCGAATATAGCTTGCCGATCTTGGCCGGCGAGGGGGAGTGTCAGGTGGGGAGGGGTGGGGCAGCAGAAAAGCAAGATGCATGGAGCGAGGCGGAGCTCCCCTTGCCATCTCTTCGCCCCCCCCCCCAAGCTGGGCATGGCAGGAGCTAGAAGTCAGGTAAGACACCTGTCTCGCTTCTCTGCCATGTCTTACCTGACCTCCAGTTCCTGCCATGCCCGGTGGAGAGCCCCGTCTCGCTCCATGCAATCATACCATCACATACATATTTTCAGAGACATCAGGTAAGAGACGCGTTACTAGACGTCTGGAGGAAAATAAAGAGAAATCATTATACAAAAATCCCGAGGTGGCTATCAACCATGGAAGCCATGATATACCCCAAAGTCTTCGACTGGATTAAGGTGATGACATATAATGAGTTATTGGATGGACAAGAAGTATTAAAATCGAATCAAGACTTAAAATCTCAAGGATTAGAAATAGATTGGTGGCCATATTTACAAATTCAAATAAGGTATAAAAAAGATTTAGAAAATTACGGCTTCCAAAGTGAACAACAAGAACTGGATAAAATATTATTAGGGACAGAGGAAAAATTATTTCTAAAACTTACAATTGTCTTTTAAAATTCAAAATGGAGGAGGAAACAGTGAAAGAGACGATGATAACTTGAACCAAAAATTTTGGATATAATATGGATTTGGAACATTGGGAAAAAATATGGGAGAAAAACTTAAATTGACAATGTCGGCATCATATAAGGAGAACATCTATAAAATGTTTTATTGTTGGCATTTACCACTGGCAAGACTAGCCAAAATGTACCCTAATAAATCGCCAAAGTGTTGGAGATGCAATCACTAACACAGGACATTCTCACATGTGGTGGACTTGCCCGAAAGCCCAGAAATATTGGATGAAAATTAAAAAATGGTTAGAAGAAATTACAGAACAAAAAATTGAGATGAAGCCAGAGTTGTTCCTATTGGATATTATAAAATGAAATATAAGTAAAAGAACTCAATATATTATACTTCATATTATAACTGCAGCAAGAAATATTTGCCCAGAATTGGAAACAGGAAAACATGCCATCAAACGCAATGATAATAAAAAAAGGTGCTCAGTTGCACAGAAATTGATAAATTAACCATGGAGTTAAAAGATAGACAGGAAAAAGTTGGAATATGTGGTATCAATGGCTAGAAATGAGCTGTAAACTTAATGCATAAAGATGATATAGAAAGTATGTTAAATTGAAAATTGTATATATTTATGAATATGATAAAACTTGTTAAAGGGTAAAGGGAATATGTAAATACATATATATAAATAGTACATATATGAAGAATATACTAAATTGATGTTAATGAAGAACAAATGTAGAATATAGTAAAAGATATTATATATTTAAAGGTGTACATAATGTATAAAATAATCGGCCACAAATTGGAATTATGACATTTGAATTGTTACGGATAATTAAAGCTGTAGAAGTGGAAATGTGTTTTTAAAACTAAAAAAGGTTGAATAAAGACTATTTTTTAAAAAATACCATCACCTTAGCTGATTGTGGTATATTGCTTTAATCATATTAATAAATCTCTCCCTAAAGTCCATATATTTTAATTGTAATAGCATAAATTGCCAATTAATGTTGTCAAATGCTTTCTGTGCATCTAGGACAATCAACACCATTGGTTTTCCAGGGTGTGTTTCATAATACTCCAATGTATTTAAAATCATTCTCATGTTATTTTTAATCTGCCTCTGGCAAGAATCCATTCTGATCTAAATGTATAAATTCATTCAAAACCATTTTTAATATCTCTGCTATTATCAAAGCATATATTTTATATATTCTTTTTCTGCGTTAAGTCAGTTGTCTTTTGGTATAAGAGTAATATTTGCTTCCATCCATGAATTTGGTATTTTTGCTTCTAGCAAAACTTCATTATAAACTTCCAGCATCACTGGGCCTAATATATCTTGTAATTGTTTATAAAATTCTGCTGGTAGCTCATCAGACCTTGGTGTTTTATTATTCTTTTGTCTCTTAATTTGTCAATTTCATCATGGTTATTCATTCATTCAGCATAGCTTTAACTGTTTCAGGTACTTTAGAGAGTTCAGATTGTTCCAAATGTATTTTATTTTCTAGAATTTTCTCCTGATCATATAGTTTCCCATGATACTCTTTTATTATTATTTTTTTATCCTCATTCTGATAATAAAGGGTCTCGTTCTCATCTATTAATTGGTGTATCCTTTTTTTCCCCTCTCTTTTTTTAATTTATATGCCAACCATCTTCCTGGTTTATTCGCATTTTCAAAAAAGTTTTGTTTTGCTTTTTTGATTTTTTGCACCAGTTATCTTTTTCCAATAAATTCATTTGTGTTTTATTAAATCTATTTGATTTTTTAATTTCTTTTTTTGTGGTTCTTTCTGTAAATGCGAACCGGTAGTAAAGGTAAGTAGAACCCACCCCTGGTTTTGTTGTTCTAGTTGATCTTATTTCTCTCTGTTCTTTCTGTCTTGCGCCTTCTTGTTCCCTTCTCTCTTTTTGTTCTGTTTCGGTTTCTTCATGTTGTATGCTTCCCTCTGCTATCGCTTCCCTTTTGTTTTTTGCCATCTATTTCCTCCCTTCTCTCTTCTTCCTGTGCTGCAAAGTGCTGATAATAGAATTGTTCTGCTGATAGTCCCCAAAGCAAGTGAGAACATACTATTATGTTGTTTGAAAATATTGACTGAATATCTAAAAAGGAAATGTAAAAATCTGGGTCCACAGATTCAGTCTTAGTGCAGGGTGTATAGGCAAACAAGAATATTGACTGGATTTCAAAACAAGGTTGATAGATTTTGATTTTGGAACTTTGGTCTAAATTAACGTGATTGACAGCATAGGATACAATAAAAAGACTGGCAAAGTAATATGTCAAGCAAGCTTAAATTGAAGGTGCTGGAGCTAAGAAGGCAGTAGGAGCGTTGCTTTGTGAACTTATTGAACCAGTCATTAAATAATCCAAAAGAAGATTAGTGCGTGAAATTCAAGCTTAAAGTATGAAAAATAAGGTGAGTTTGAACTCAGGATAGAAAGACAAATATAATATAATAGATATAAAAAAATTGGTGAGATGATTCCCATGAGTGCAATAGAACACTATTCCAATCCTAGATAGTTCAAAACCAAAGAGGTAAGAAGACGGGAAGATTTGAACTGTATGTTAAAAACATCAACTGCTCATAGATCTAAATGAATCAGTTTGACAGTATTGTAAAAGTATATAACTTAAAATACATTGATGATTCAAGGAGTAGAAAAATGAAAACCAGAGGAATGAAGCTACCCTAAAAGCTTATTCAAAACTTGAAACACACTGAAAATGGAAAAGAGACAGGTTACCAAGGAAGAGTACCAGAGAAAATCTGAAATTAAAGGGATGGTGTCAAAAAGACTAAAGCTTAGAATGATTGGAGGTTGGCAATACATATTAAATTTAAAAATTACTTGTATTGAAATTAACTGATAAAGGGAGAACTACTGAATTCATAATTTGGCAGAGTATTCTTCCAGGAGAGATAAATGTTCTACCAAATAAGAAGAGCATGACGAAAAGGCAAGATTGAAATCTGGAATTCCTGGAAGATTATCAAAGAATAGTGATTTATTTAGACAGATCAGATTTCCATGGGCAGAACTCTATCCTGTACTGAAGGAATTTCTGAAGGACTGGCCAAAACCTTTTGTACTTTCATTGCGAAATTCTGGCAAACAGGTAAAATAGAAATGAATGATATATTACATACACGTGCACATAATCTAGAGACTGTCTTGCAAGCCAATTTAATATTGCCCACATCCCACTGATTCAGAGATAACACATGATGTACTCAGAATATGCCAAACAATTTAAGGAGGGGAAATTGTATCTTCAAAATGCTGAAAAAGGACCTCCTTTTAGTAGCAATACCCAGATTTAAATTACAGGAGAGCAGATTTCTAACAGTAAGACCAACAATCACATAGAGACAATCACATTTTACTAGAAAAGTGTGAGCAAACACTGAACAATCAGTAGTTACTGAACAAGGACTTAGATTTGCTAACCTAAATACTAGTTACAACTCTAAGATTGTAAAACTCTAAAATACAGTATAGATCTTGTCTTGGATCTAATTTAAGGGGAATAGTTCTTGTCTACAGCATTCTTAATGCACATTTATATTTTAAACAAGCAGTTCTCATAAATGCAAATGTTTTGAGGAAAACCCTCATGATGTTATACAAACATACTGTTCCTTGTCCCCCTACACAAAATGTTTGCTTTAAGTATCAGAAGACTCATTGTGCTCATTAGGTTGAAGTCAAGTATTATATCAATTTTATTCTGTCATGCTTCCAATTGCTCTGTATTTTCCTCACCATATTTTAATTTCATTATTTAGCAGTATAAAGTTAGGCAATTTCTTTTATCTATGAAAAGAAAATTGGCTGTATAAGAATTCAGTTAATGCACTATTTTGTGTTTTATTTTAGAACAGCCAAAGTGGAGTCAAGAAATAAAATAATCTTTGCCCCAACTAAACAAACATACCCATCTGTTTTTAAAACCGTTGATTAACATCACTAATTCTGGCAATTGCAGTTTGCAAATACTTGAATGTCTATGAGAGCGAATAGTGGTAATACTGTTGAGCAGAGATTACCTACCTTATTTATTTCACAGAGACACTGAATGCAAATGACAAGATAAGGAATATAAAGGAATCATAAGATAATTTATGGTCTCCCAAACAATGTTAAACAAAGTTGAAAGATACTAGCTGAAAGCAGCTTTTAAAAATTATTTTCTAGGAACAGACTCAACAATCTCCCAATATAGTAAACATGTGCACTTGTTTTTGCATTGACTGATAGATTGATTTTTATTTAGTTTTTCAACCAAACTAGATTTTACATGCAAATATGTGAGCATATAATCAATTTGATTATTAAAAGGATAAAAGATTTTATCAGATGAAATATTGAAGGAACAGGATATGTATGTGTAACCCCTTCCTTGGAAATCATAGTGATATTAATGAATAAATAATATTAAAATCATGCCGTATAAACAACTTGATATAGTTAAAAATTAAATTAAATTGTATGAATAAAATCACATTTATATGATGAAATATTTAGAAGGCAATAGGAAATTGTGTCCTGATGAAAGAAAAATTATGCTAATAAAAATAAAGGATAATAAATGACACTAAGTTTGCTAAGCTCCCTTTTAATCACTATCAAATTGTTTAACTACTTTTAATCTAATTAACAATATATCAAAAGTTGATCTACAAATGACAGGCAAAAAAAACAACTTGGAAAAGGTTTTCCCACTAGGTAAAAGAATTTTTTTAAAAAAAAGATAAATCAAGAAAGTGACCTGAATATTTTTTTTCTTATTGGATTTGTATAAGAGGCCTATTAAGACTTTAAGAACTCTTTGCAATTGGATAAAGTTGGAGAGAAATCAAATCTATGACAATATTTGAACAAACTAAAGATTAAGACTGTTGGAAGTAAAAGGAAGGAATATAAAGTTGATATATTTGACCAAGATTAAAACATGCTGTTACTTTTGATAACTCTTTATCAATTTTCTGGTGACACAAGGACTGAAAAGGATTTGCTTACAGATTAGGGATGGGATATAGATGAAGAGAGAATTGTTTGTAACCTTAGAGCAGCGGTTCTCAATCTGGGGGTCGCGACCTCTTTGGGGGTCGAACGGCCATTTCACAGGGGTCGCCAAAGCCCTCTCTCGCCCCCCCCCATGCCTTCACTCACCCTCGCCCTCTGCCTCTGTTGGATCGCCCGGTCGCCATTCGCTTACCCCGCCCACTCCCAATCTATTGCTGCCTCCGGAGTCCCAGCTGGTGGCTAGAGGGAAAAAAACTTTAAATTCTTGCCGCGAGGCTTCAAAGAGCTGGCTGCAAAGAGGTAAATTCCTGGAGCAAGTTTTTTTTCCCCTAGCTATGCAGAAAAGAGAAAGCAAAAGCAGGGTCTTGGCTGCAACGTGACAAAATGAGGCAGAGAGATTTCTTTTTCTTTTTCCTCACCAAAAAAGGTAGGTACAAAACTGCAAACAATGGGAAATTTAGGGCAAGGGGAGGTTCAAGATTTTAAAACACAAAAGAAAAAAAGCTCTATTTAACTAGGGAATTGTAATAATTGAGATACTATTAATTGTATATTGTGTTGAAAGCAGAAACGGTTAAGTTGTGGTTTGGAGGAATATATGGGGGAAATTATTTGGTTTATTATTATTGGTAAATATAATTAATTGATTTGTAAGAAATTGGATTGCATGGAAATAATTGGAATATTCATGTTCATATTGATTAATATACAAAAAAAGATAGTTATATAACTAATTGATTTATATTAAAATGTTGAATTTGTATTAAACAACTGTATTACATAATTAACCAATGTGAGGATGGATATGAAAATAGATGACAATGTGAAGGGGTATAATATAGAATAGAAGGGGAAAATTGAATTTGATTAAGATTAGAGATGAGGATGAAGGGTAATATTGGTTTTTTTAAAAAATAGATGAGGAATAAATATGGTAAAAAAGAAATATAGAAATTGTAAATTTAATTGAAATGACTAAATACTGTGTTGGAAGAAATATCCTTCTGGGTTCTGCTTCAAGTGGGGAAAAAGACACTGGAAACATGGAGACTGCTTGGAAAGATGGTTTAATGATGGACAGGATCACATGGCTTGATGGGGCCCATTGTGTTAGTTTCTGTTGCTATTGTGTTGCAAATGTCCTTTGACAAAGGATTGACTTTCTGCCTCTGGCCCATTAACAAAGGGTGGGGGGCAGGAAGGTGGGAGCTGCTTTGTCTGTAAAATATGCTTCTCCATTTCTTATCCAGGGAAATATAATATTCTGCCTTTTTAATATTTCCGAAAATATTTCATTCTTCTAGGAAAGGGGTGGGTGCTAACCTCCTACAACTGTTTAAATTTGTGGACCGGCCAAATACTCTGTTCAAAGAAAATATGTTGTATGTTTGTATGTGTGTTTCTAATTATTGCTATTTATTCCTATTTGTTCTCTTTTATTCTTTAAAGTTTAACAATTCATTCTTTATCTAAATATCTTTATATTTGTTTGGGGTTGGCTTTCTTCCCTTTCATCTTTTTTATTGTACAGCAATCTTTCTCCTCAAACCTACCACCTCTGTCTTTTCTTTCCTTCTTACTTTCTCTTCCCCCCCTTCTTCTTCTCCCTACTTCCTCTTCCTTTCGCCTTCCCCTCTTCTCTTCCTCCCTCTTTTACCCTCACTCCTACTCTAATTTCCCTCCCCTTCCTTCATCCCTCTCTATTGCTATATCCTTTTATGCATATGGACTACTCAGAGGGCTGAAAAAGTTATTTTTGACTGGTCCTCGCACTTTTGACCAGTCCTCGAACTTACGACTGTCCTCACAATTTATGTTTTTGCCCTATCTTGTCACCATGGTGAAGAGAAGCAGTTGTGAAATGAATGACACGGTTGTTAAGAATGGTACAATGGCATAAATGTGAGGATGGTCATAAGTGTGAGGACCAGTCAAAAGTGCGAGGACCTGTCAGAAATCACATTTTTCAGCCCTCTGGGTAGTCCTTTTGTGCACAGGGACTACTCAGAGGGCTGAAAAAGTTATTTTTGACTGGTCCTCGCACTTTTGACCAGTCCTCGAATTTACAACTGTCCTCACATTTTACGTTTTTTGCCCTATTTTATACCATGTTGAAGAGAAGCAGTTGTGAAATGAGTGACATGGTTGTTAAGAATGCTGCACAGGCATAAATGTGAGGATGGTCATAAGTGTGAGGACCAGTCAAAAGTGCGAGGACCTGTCAGAAATGACTTTTTTCAGCCCTCTGAGTAGTCCCTATACACATAGCCATGGCCACCTGGTCACATGACCAGATAGCCATGCCCACCCAGTCACATGACCTCCAAGCCACGCCCACAAAATAAGCCACGCCCACAGAACCGGTAGTAAAAAAAATTTAGAACCCACCCCTGGTTGGGGGTCATCACAACATGAGGAACTGTATTAAAGGGTCGCAGCATTAGGAAGGTTGAGAACCACTGCCTTAGAGGATGAAAAAAATCACTAAATTTGTTTATACTTGTGATTAAGTTTGGAAGTAACTTCTTTACATGTTTTTTTTCCTCTTCGTTATATTCTTACTTTACTCTTTTCTCTTTTTCAATCTTCCTTAGACTTCTACTCTTTTCTTCTCTTTCAGTTTGTATTAGATTTTACTATTATAATCAAAATTCTCCAAAACTCTAGGCATTTTTTAAATTTATTTGGCCCAAAATTTAGTGGTGGGAAATTAATTCTTATGTTTTAAATAACTTTTTACAGAGGAATTTAATTTTTATTAAATAAACTATGCAAGAATATATTTATTAAGCTATGTACCTTCAAGCCATGATTGTGAAGGGTATGAATAGGCTTGTACTTAATTAATTTCTCTTCTTAGTTGATTTTTAATTTTTTTACAATGAAAGTTCATGTCATTGTTAATGTAAAAAACAAACAGTAAAGAACACACTACTCAGTTGCTAAATTTCACATTTTCTCCCATTGGGAAATAAATGTATAAGAATAGTTCAGCAGATTTTATTTGTAAAACTTTGTTTTGTTGTTTTCTGTTGTGGCAGCTTATTAAAAAAGCAATTGAAACCATGAACATTTTATTATTTTCTACCGTGTTTCCCCGAAAATAAGACCCTATCTTATATTTTTTTGAATCCTGAAATAAGCACTTGGCCTTATTGCCATGCGCTCAAAATCCCGATTGGGATTATTATCAGGGGATGTCTTATTTTGGGGAAAACAGGGTACTGTTTCTGAAATTGTATGAAACTAGCAAGATGGATGTTTCACCACAGATCTCTTTCAAGCCAGAGCAATTTAAAAGCACTCACACATACACAAAACCTTAAACTGTATTACAGAGAATAGGAGTTGCGGTAATAAGATAATATTGAATGGATTATTAGAATGTCAAAGGCATAATAAAATAATGGGTAATAGAGGAGCTATTTATACTAAAAAAATGTATTATGTTGATCATGAAATATTAATCTCTTGCTGAAGTACCAATATGATTACAGATAATATTGAGATACTGGACCTTTGACTCAATCATCTTTCAATCAAGAAGTTCAATAGTTCTGGATTGAAGATTTGAACTCTTGCCTCCCACTTTTTATCGGAGTAATTTGTCTTTCTAGAATCTAGATTAAAAGTCTGACAGCAAGATCTTTCTGGCTTTTCTAAAATTCTTGCAAGATTCTTTAATGTAGATAACTTTCTTTCTTTCTTTCTTTCTTTCTTTCTTTCTTTCTTTCTTTCTTTCTTTCTTTTATTAGATTTATATACCGCCCTACTCCCAAAGGACTCAGGGAGGTGAACAGGCACAAAAATAAAATACATAAATACAAAAATTTAAAAGCAAAAATAAAACCAAATTAAACAATTTAGCCTGAGACAAATTTAAAACATCCCAATAATTTAAAAACAGATTTAAAATTTTCAATTTAAAAGAAAAAGGGGGGAAAAGGTTAGGCCAGGCCAGCTTGCTGGAATAGGAAGGTCTTAAGAGTGCGGCGGAAAGTGCGCAGATCTGGGATCCTCCGTATCTCTGGGGGGAGCTCATTCCAGATAATGGGTGCCCCCACAGAGAAGGCCCTCCCCCTGGGGGCCGCCAGGCGACACTGTTTGGCCGACGGCACCCGGAGGAGTCCCTCTCTATGGGAGTGTACCGGGCGGTGGGAGGCTATTTGTGGTAGTAGGCGGTCCCGTAAGTAGCCAGGTCCTAAGCCATGGAGCGCTCTAAAGGTGGTAACCAAAACCTTGAAGCGCACCCGGAAGACCACCGGAAACCAGTGCAGCTCGCGCAGGAGAGGTGTTACATGGGAGCGCCATGTCGCTCCCATAACCATCCGCGCAGCCACACTCTGCGCCAGTTGGAGCCTCCGGGTGCTCCTCAAGGGGAACCCCATGTAGAGAGCGTTGCAATAGTCCAGGCGGGAAATGACGAGGGCATGAGTGACTATGTGTAAGGAGTCCCGATCCAGAAAGGGATGCAACTGGCGAACCAGGCGAACCTGATGAAAAACCCTCCTGGTCACGGCCGTCAAATGCTCTTCTAAAGACAGCCGTGAATCCAGGAGGACGCCCAAGTTGCGAGCCCTCTCCGTGGGGGCCAGCGATTCGCTCCCAATAGTCAGCGATGGCACCAACTGACTATATCGGGACGTCGGAAACCACAGCCACTTGGTCTTGGATGGGTTGAGCCTGAGCCTGTTTCTCCCCATCCAGATCCGCACGGCCTCCAGACACCGGGACATCACTTCAAGGGCATTGTTGGGGTGGTCCGGGGTGGAGATGTACGGCTGGGTGTCATGAGCGTACTGGTGGTACTTCACCCCGAAACCACGGATGATCTCGCCCAGCGGCTTTACATAAATGTTGAACAAAAGGGGCGAGAGGACTGACCCTTGTGGCACCCCACATATGAGGGGCCTCAGGGTCGACCTCTGCCCCCCTGCCAACACCAACTGCCACCGGTCGGAGAGAAAGGAGGAGAACCACCACAGCACAGTGCCCCCCACCCCTAACTCTTCCAACCGGTGCAGCATGATACCATGGTCGATGGTATCAAAAGCCGCTGAGAGGTCTAATAGGAAAAAATCTGGAAAAAAAATATAAAGCATACTGGCAACTGCATAATGCTCTTGGGCTAAATATTATGAAAATCTGATTTAAAGTTAATGCTATGATATATTGTGACAAATCTAAATAATCAACTCTTGATATAAATTAAAATGTAAGACATTGGTAAAATAAAATAAGCTTTATTAAGGCACAGCCCAATAGTCTGAATTTGAGGTTGTTGGATACACTTTTTTCAGAGGCAGGCACCCAGTCTTATTAACTTGGAAAACAATAATTGTTGGTGAATAGTTCTTCATTTGGAACTGCCCACTTAGTGAGAAGTTATGTATCTGAATGTTAGCATTAAAATATACTGATATTATATTGAAACCTACATCATCTGCAAATCTTAAGTGATTTAAATAGGTGCTATTGAATTTTATTCCATTTTTTGCCCAGTCTAGTTTGTGAAACACTTCTTCATGGCAGGCTGAAAAAAAGATAGCCGATATTGTATCACCTTGTCATACACCTTGTTCTATGTTGATTTCCACTTTAAGATCATTAAGGCAAATTGTTGCCATTGTTTTTTCATACATTGATTGTAGTAAGTTTATGTAAGCAGTGTCTATGCCTTGGTTGATCAATGCATTAATTATTGCCTGTTGGAATACTGAGTCTTTTCGTAGTCAATGAAAGCCATGCATAGAGGCATGGTGTATTCGTTGTGCCTTTCAATGATGATAGAACTGTTAGAATGCAATACTGCAGGCGGCTACTGCTGACTGCTGGCTGCCAGCAGTTCAATTCTCACTGGCTCAAAGTTGACTCAGCCTTTCATCCTTCTGAGGTCAATATGATGAGGACCCAGATTGTTGGGAGCAATATGCTGACTGTAAACCACTTAGAGAGGGATATAAAGCACTGTGAAACGGTATATAAGTCTAAGTGCTATTGCTATTGCTATTCATACTGTTCCTGAATTTATAGTGGTATTTCAGATAATTCATAGAGTTTGGGGGGGGGGATTTTTTTAAAAATTAGGAATGTAATTTCAATTTTTTATTTATTTTCTCTGTATGTTACTTATTCCAAAAGCTGTGAATGGATTGAAGTTTATACTTTACAACAGTAGTGATATAATATTGCTATAATATAATTATGCAAGACATCAAAAATAGAAATAAAATTTTATTGTACATTAAATGAATAAACTTCAGTTTATAGTTAATCACTATTGCAATTAATGCCTTTCTACTGAACAGCGAAAAGTAAATAAAAAAGCAATACATAATATTGATGCAACAAGTTGTTGAACAATAAATCTTTCCAAGATCAGTTTAATTAATCTGTTCTTTTCAAGGCTAAGTAAATGAATGAATAAATAAAAATATTAATAACTTAGTCATAAATAAGTTGTACCTATCTTTTCTTATCTGAAAAGCATATAATTAATATTTGAAATGGTGCATCCCAAATTGCTACTGAATAAATTATTTAGTTTTATGATTCCAGTATATTTTTAAATATAATAAATATAGCACTACCATTATAGCATTATGGCGAGGTTAAGGATCAAAATAGTTTTCTTTGAGGTGCATGGTAAATTGAGTGTGACTCTTAACACTAGGATTAGTTTTTATGATTATCAATATTGACACAACACGTAATGTTGATTTCTCTCTCATCTCCTCTGCAGATATCTGCTTTCCTCAATTTTAGTCATTCCTCCTTGTTAGCTCCTAGCCTTTGCTATCCAATTATAAACAGAACTCTACCCTAGTATTCCCAAACAAGGTTACATTTTAATCTAAAAAGTACAATACAAATTGATTTTATAATCTCACTCAAAAAATAGATGCCAATAAACATCATGCTTTATCATTGGGCTTCTGATACTAATGGAGAGTTAAAATAGAAAATTTGAGAAGTGTATCATTCATTCTGTATATGCAAGTAGAACACCACCCTTTTTAAAATCATCATAGTGAACCTCTAGCAAAGTCAGAAGTGCTTGCAAAGCAGTGCTAAGAAAGGCCTCAAGTTTCTGCCTTCTTAACTCCTAAAGGAGTTTATATTCAGTAGTCAGAAAAGCAGCATAGGACCTTGCTCCAAATGCAAAGAACTATAAATCAGCTAGTCAGGTAATAATATTGGACAGAGATTAATCCTATTCCAAACACTGAACAATATATTTAAGTCAAAAATCCCTTTTTTACAATACCACTTAACTTCACCTGCCATTGCACATACATCAACTATTTCAACCTGCTGGAGATTTAAGATATCCACTAGAATAGTAATGCAGGCCTAAACTGAAGTGTTTTATCTTGCTCTATTGAATTTTGTTTGGATGAACATTTGCATAATTTACCTCAGGCATGTTTTTGCAACCTTGTTAGCTTAGATTTAGATCTTTTAAAAACATGAATAGAAAAGTTGAATTCATACATGCATTTTTTTCCTCCATGAAACAAAGAAGTATAGCAGGTGTTTTTGATTCTGGGGAAAATTCTCTGTTATAAATTGGCAGCCTTAGATACATGTTGTTAATCAAATACATGTTGTTAATCTAATGGTTTTGTCAAGATAATCCTAAAGATTATTTTTTTATTCTGTACAGGCGGATTCTATAGTTTTTGTAATTTTTTGTATTTTATCCTTCACTGTTTTCATCTGAGACACTGTTTTTAAAACCCGACAATGGTTTTTTTAATCTTATTTAAGATTGAAAGCCAATGTCATATAAGAGTGATGGCTAACCTTTTTGCTGTTGCGTGCCAAAAGCGGGAGGAGCACAGGGGCATGCATGCGTGTGCCACACCCATAATTCAATGCCCCCATGCCCCACCCCTGTGCATGCGCATGACTTCCCATACTCCCCCGCGCATGCCTACCGGGCCTACCGGAAGTCTGGAAATGGGCCATTTCCAACTTCTGGAGGCTTCAGGAAGGCCTGCTAGGTCCAAAATTGGGCAGGGGGGGTCATGTGCGCATGCGCAGGTGAGTGTGAGGGGTCATGCGCACACCGTTTTTTGCCATCCCCAGGCTCCAGAGGCTTTCTTGGAGCCTGGGGAGGGTTAAAATGCCGTTCCCGGGCCCCCGGAAGCCCTCTAGAGGATGGAAACAGCCCGGTTCCCAACTTCCAGTGGTCCCAGAAGACTCATTTTTCCCCAGGCTTTCTTGGAGCCTGGGGAGGGCCAAAATGGCCTCCCTCACCCCCAGAGGCCCTCTGGAGGCCAAAAACGCCCACCCAGAGCCTCTGCGCAAGCCCTGTACTTACTTGGCATCCAAAACACGCCACGTGGAGACTCCTGG
This sequence comes from Pantherophis guttatus, assembly GCF_059756535.1. Taxonomy (NCBI): domain Eukaryota; kingdom Metazoa; phylum Chordata; class Lepidosauria; order Squamata; family Colubridae; genus Pantherophis; species Pantherophis guttatus. Next base: position 85,753,293 of record NC_142067.1, read on the forward strand.
GAGGGGAGGGGCAGTGTGGGAGGGGCCAGCCAAAAATCAGCTGGCCAGTGCATGCATGCGCGCTGGAGCTGAGCTAGGGCAATGGCTCGCGTACCCGCAGATATGGCTCTGCGTGCCACCTGTGGCATGCATGCCATAGCTTCGCCATCATGGTCATATAATAAATTAGGATGGAGAGATCTGGGCTCAAGCCTATTCCCTAGGAATGGAAACTGTCTAGGTGGCTTTGAATTATAGTACTGTAGTCACTCTATGTCAACATAATCTATTTTATAGGGTAGTTGTTGCTGGGATGAAGTCCTGGAGGAATGATAGAACTTAAAACTAACAAAAAAATGTAATAAAGCTAGGAAAAAGTAATGGCAAACCAGAGGTATTTTGCTGTCAAAATAACAATGGATTTGTCTAAGGACTCAAGCTGGATTCAGATAAGGTTTTACCTTTTTAAGGGAAAGTTGTAGGAAATCCAGATATACAACAATTCAATTTGAATAAATGAAAATGACTGCGCTTCTAGAAAATTCCAAAGCAACATTAATTTGTGCAGAAATCAGATTGGGGGAAAAAAAACGGTTGTTGAGATAGTCCTCAATTTACAACAGTTCACTTAGTGACTGTTCAAAGTTACAATGTCACTGAAAAAAGTGACTTGTGACCATTTTTCACACTTAAAAGCTGCAGCATCCCCATAGTCTAGTGATCAAAATTCAGATGTTTGGCAACTGGTTCATATTTATGATGCCTGAGTGTCCTGGGATCACATGTGATCACCTTTTGTGACCTTTTGACAAAGTCAATGGAAAAGCCAGATTCAATTAACAACCCTGTTACTAATTTAAAACTGCAGTGATTCACTTAACAACTGTGACAAGATAGGTTGTAAAATGAGGCAAAATTCATTTAACAACTGTCTCACTTAGCAACAGAAATTTTGGGCTCAGTTGTGATCATAAGTCAAGGACTGTGATTTGTGATGTTATAAACCAGACTTTAGTCGAACAAACTATTTAGTGGAACAAACCACTCTGAATTTTCATGATTGAAGAGCATGAAAATGCTGAGGCAACTTATTCTTTCACTGCTACTGACAACTATAGATTGTCCTCAAATCCACTGCTGAACAATGAGAGATTACAAGTGGTGGTATGGTAGAAATGATGTATAGATAAAGATTTTCAAAAAATAGTTTGGTTGTGTCAATTCACAATGAAATAACTAACTCAAAGATCAAATTAACCTTCCTTCTAATTCTGGTTGCAAGATGAAGTTTCATAAACCATACAACCAGTGGTGGGTTGCCCCCGGTTTGCACCGGTTCTATAGAACTGCTAGTAAAACAGGTGGGAGGCTCCGCCCACCGACCCCAATGTCATCAGAATGCTTCTGTGCATGCGCGAGTGAAGCAAGCGCGTGAGCGCGGCCCCATTGCGAACCGGTAGTAAAGGTAAGTAGAACCCACCCCTGCATACAACCCATGTTCTTGGAGACTCCCCAAAACTAAAATACATTTCAAACGTAAAGCCAATCCATTTCTGGGTCTGGTGTTAAGCAGCTCACAACAAGATACCAAGGAGGCAAGAATTATTCAGACTTCTGTGAAGTGTTTTTAATGTCAGGATTCAAGCTATAGAAATTTGGAACTTGCAGTACGATTTTCAGTCCTCATTTTTTAGTAAAATGTCCTCTTGCTGGGTTTTTGGCAGCCTTGACTGAGCTGCAGAGGAGCAAATTTCTTCTCTAACTCTTGTTTGTTTATGCCCAATAATGCTCCAATTACTTTTCCATCTTCACACTGTCAAATATGGAATAGGGAAGGAGCACCATATTATTTGTCCTCAACGTAAAAGGTCTTGGATCAGCTCTCCATGATGTCTGCTTAATTTAAAGATACAGTTTTAAATACATTTACAGTTTGAAGCACTCTTAAACTCAGATGAACTAATTTTCAAGAAGACCTGACACTGTATATAACTGATGGGTGGATTTTGGTGTTCTTTAACATTTACAGCCATACAATATTTGAAATATAAACAGTAACGAAATTTTTGTTGTATAGTTTAATATTATTCTTCAGCCAGCAAAACAAATAACAGTAATAACTCTTTCTTAAAAATTGAATCTTTAGTCTACTTTACAAGGACTGCTGCAAGCAGTGATTGCGTTTTATAAGAAAATACAGTGTTTCTACTGATGTTTTCTGTTTTTCATTGGTTTAATGAGTCTAATAAAATTAGTTATCCATTGGAAGGACTTTTCAAATGTGATGAAATAAAATATAAATTGGAATAAAAATATTGGATAACATTTTCTGTACGTTTGTCAGTTCTGTGCTATCACATCCAAATTTGCAAATCATATAATAAGCAGCTAAATCTATGACAAATTGATTTTATACATTGTTTCTTTTAGTTTAGAAAGTAGTTAAAAATTCCCATTTTCTGACATATTAAAATGTAACGGTGGAGTAAAATCTTTTACCAATTTTATTTTACAACGTATCAGACAAAAGAAAGTTGGAGATCTTCTTTCATCAGACAGCTTAATTCTACAGTATTATACCATATTTTTCAACTACAATATTATCATATGTCTAATTTTACAACTGATCAGTTTCTCTCACTGTTTGGGGAACTTAGGCCATACCTTTACACTTTTTATACTGTGACTTTTTTTTTACTTTTTTAACTATAAGTTTTAATTATTATTATTATTTTGTATACCACATTCAGTGATATGGGCAGCTGCATAAATATTATATAAACATTATATTATATAAATATTATATATATATTATGCAGCTGTCCATATCACTGAATGTGGTATACGAATATATATATATATATAATTTGATATATCCTTCAACTTTCTAATAACTGGTCTAAGTGACTTCCAAATTCTGGCTATACATGTTTGGCCTATGGATCACAATTTAGAGTATCATAAAGAAATGTGATTAGCCTGTAAAAACTTACCTGGACGAACCTAATAAAATGTTTTGGGATTGGAAACATTCCTGGAGCAGGGGTAAATAATAACCAGCTGAAAAGGAAAGCAACCATCTTCATCACCTTCCTACCTGATGTAAAAATTTGGTCTGGTGTGATGAAATGTAAAATGTAAAATGAACAGCAAGATATCATTTCTAGGACAATCCTAGTTTTGTATGTTTGTTCAAAGTCTTTATCTCTGTCAATAGACCTCTTGTCCCTTACTGACTGTACTAGCTGTCTGAAGGAAGTTACTTAAATACTAATTTCCTATGATTTTCCAGCTGACTGGGGTTAGCTGTTTTTTAACTTATAGAATAAGTTTTGTAAGTAAATAATTCCAACATTTTAAAATGCCTTCCCGGTATCACATCTTCCAGGGGTGAAATCTAAAAATTTTCACTACCGGTTCTGTGGGCGTGGCTTAATTAGTGGGTGTGGTTAGTGGTCAGGTGACTGGGTGGGTGTGGCTTGTTGGTCAGGTGCGTGTGGCCAAGTTGACATCACTTCTTGGCCCTTTTTTAACCTACAAAACACAACACAACACAACTGGCTCACACACAATGTAAAAGCAGCTGTGTTAGACCCAAAATGGCCCCTGCAACAAGCAGGAACCTCACATAGGCACAAAAAGCCCAAGAAACCAACTTTCACACTTTACACACACACACAACACAACACAACTGGCTCACCCACAATATAAAAGCAGCTGTGCTAGACCCAAAATGGCCCCTGCAACAAGCAGGAATCTCACACAGGCACAAAAAGGCCAAAAAAACCAACTTTCACACTTTATACACACATAACACGACACAACACAACTGGCTCACCCACAATGTAAAAACAGCTGTGCTAGACCCAAAATGGCCCCTGCAACAAATATGAACCTCACACAGCCACAAAAAGCTCCAAAAACCAACTTTCACACTTTACACACACAAAATTCCACATACAGCTTTGTGAGATTTTGTGTGTTTGTGTAGTTAGAGTGAAACACTACAGAAACACACAAAATCTCAGAAAGCTGCAGAAATATTATTTTATTTTATTTTTATTTTTATATAAAAGCAACTAAATTTAAAACTTCCTAAACTTTAAATGGTTACGTCTAAAAAAAGAACAACTAAAAAAAACCCCAATTAACTATTTTTTTTAAAGCTCCCAAAGGGGGAAAAAACTTACAGGCAGGCAGGCAGAAAGAGCTGCTTACCGATGAGCTTGATTGCAGGCAGGGAGATTCAGTTGCTTGCTGATGCAATGGATTGCAGGGATTACAGCAAGTGAAGCCAGGCAGGCGTGCGAAGGTAAGCAAGCTGGAGGCGGGGGGGGGGGGGAAGGGATTTTTGCTACTGGTTCTCCAAACTGCCTGCCGCCATCGCTACCTACTCGCCCAAGCCGGTCCGAACCGGGAGCATTTCACTCCTGACGTCTTCCCAGTTTAAGAGTCCAATTTTCTGTATATTTCAAAATGTATTATTTTTCTATCTTGTGCCTTTCCTTCCAGTCTGGTATTTTCTCAGAATGCTTAGATGCTGTTTTAACAAATAATTCTGAGCAAATAGTTCTTATTATTCCTTGGGGTTAAATTTAAGGCAAAAAGAAATCCTCTCCCCCCTGTTCCAGCACTGTTCACCTACTTCGCTGCAGCACCAGTCTTAGTTTTTCCTCGGTTGTCCCAGCTTAGTGGCAGTCATCTTTAGGCTGCCTCTTCTTCTTGCCGTGGCTGAGATGGAAAAAAAACCCCAGGTCAGACAGGAGAGCTGCGACTCTCCTTGGCCTCACAGGGTGCCCCTCTTTGCTTCACCGCCCCTACAGGGCAGTTTTGGCTCTCCTGTACAGGGAGAAGTCAGCACAGGGAACTTGTGACCTAGACTTACTGAGTCATTACAAGACACAATTAGTCCCAAATAAACCTATTTTATTGTAACAACTGAGAACTACATTCATTCCCAGCTGAGTTCCTATTAGTTGCAAAACAAGTCCTTCAGAAGAAGTCCTTCGGGATAATCACCAACTTTTATCTTCTTTGACACCCTGCCAAAGGCCTTACTTGGCAAAGCCCCATGAAGTTCAGAAACAAACAAGAGATGCTGACTGAAAACAGAGTTAGCAATGTTGCTTTCCTGCAAAAAGGCCCAAGTGCCTTTGTTTCTCTTTTAAGCCTTATGGGAGGGGCCAATTATCTCCTGGCCTTACTCCCGAGTCGTCCCTTTTGCTTTAGCTGCTCTTGCCTTCTGGCAGCTCTGCGAATGCATGCACTAGGAACAGGCTTCTCCTGTTCCTCTGCCTCTCTGATGTCTGACTCTGGGGGCTCCGGAGTCCATGCATCACTCCCAGATGGCCCTGGCCCCATCTCTGCCTCTGACGCAGAGCCCTCGTCCAGGCCTTCTCCAGACTCCTGGACTGGCCCATGTTCCTCCCCAGACTCCTCACTGTCCGACTCCACTGCCAGCTCCGCAGGCTGCTGGCGGACCATAACAGGAACACAGAGACTCGTTCCCTGTGTCTAATATTGCTGTGATGTCAACCAGAAGTCCTTAACCAACACCTTGAATTGCACTTGGAAGCAGATTTGCAGCCAGTATAGTTTGGGGAGCAGAAGTGTAATATGAGCTATCCTAAGGGCTCCAAAGACTGTTCTCATTGCTGCGCTTTGCACAAGCTGAAGCTTCCAAATGAAAGTCTAAAGAAAAGAAGAATTAAGAGTGACATGATAGCACTATTCCAGTATTTAAAGGGCTGCCACTAAGAAGAGTGGGTCAAATTATTCTACAAAGCACCAGAGGGCAGGACAACAAATAATAGTTGGAAACTAAACAAAGAGAGTTTGATTAATTTGGAATTAAGGAGAAACTTCCTAACAGTGACAATGAACTAGTGGAACAATTTGCCTCCAGAAATCGTGGGCGCTCCAATACTGTGTGTTTTTAAGAAGAGTGTAGATAGTCACTTATCTAAAATGGTATAGGTTCTGCTTGAGCAGGGGGCTGGACTAGAAGACCTCCAAGGTACTTTCCAGCTCATTCTATTCTACAATGGATTTCAAGAGTAGCCCCATGTAGAGGACATTATAGTTGTCCAGATGAGATATGACCAGGGCTTGAGTAACTGAGTGCAGGGAGTCAAGGTCACAAATGATCACAGCTGGTGCACAAACCAAAGCTGTACAAAAGCTTTCCTAGTCACATTTGTCACCTGCTCTTTGAATCCAGGAGAAACCTCCAAGGAAAACCCCCAAGTTGTTAACTGGATCTGAATGGGGAAATTCATCTCTGTCCCAAACCAGAGATGACAAAAACTTGGATCCTGAGACTCGATGCATCCAAAGTCAGGGTTCAGTCAAAGTCTGTTGCCCCCATTCAGCCTCCAGGTATTGTAAAAGGACAGAGATAGCATCACTCGGATCAGCAAGTGGAGACTCAGTATCATTGGCATATTAATGATATGTCAAACCATGGTTACGAATGATGTCATCCAACAGTTCCATGTATCTGTTAAATAGGAGAGGAGAAAGTACCGAGCCTGGTTGGATGCCACAAGTGAATGGTAGGGGGTTAGATCTCTCACTCCTTATCAAGACTGATTGGGACCGATCTTGGAGAAAGTTGTAAAGTTGTAAAGACCTTGGAGAAAGAGCTGATCAATTTAAAACTATTTTTAAAGACAATTGTGCCACTAATTTTCCAATCATGCCATTCTGGCAAGAATAGAGTTATATGACTCTTAAGAGTTTTCCTGAATAGAGGACTTTAAAGAATTATATTTGCAGTTTCACTTAATGTTCCTTATTAATTGGCAATATTATAGCCAATAAGAGATGTGGTGGCGCAGTGGTTAGAATGCATTGCTGCAGGCTATTTCTGCTAACTGCTGACTGCCACCAGTCCAGCAGGTTGATTCTCACTTGCTCAAGGTTGATTCAGCCTTCCATCCTTCCAAGGTTGATAAAATGAGGACCCAGTTTGTTCTGGGCAATATGCTGACTCTGTAAACTGCTTAGAGAGGGTTGTAAAGCACTGTGAAGCGGTATATAAGTCTAAGTGCTATTGCTATTACTATTGCTATTATATGCTGCTTAAAATTGAAGAAAATGTACATAATGCTCAATGGTTTGAACAGGTCTTGTACAATTCTGGTTCACAACTAATTTATCCTCCTGGTAGATATTACCTAACCTCTCAATTTCCCTATTTTTTTTTTAAAAAAGGTAATGTTTCTCTTCTCTCATGCCGAAATATATTTGCCATTGAATATTCTATGGAGTGTAATAGAAAATATTGTGTATTTTCCAATTAAGAATCTGAAATTAAAATGCAGCAATTTAAAACATCTTAATGAAATAACAGTTTTAAGTACAGAGTGTCCAAAATAATATTCTTATTTTGAAAATGCTTTTTAAATATATGTATGTATGTATTTTACATGGCATGTACTATATACTGCTTCAATCATTGCTGATCTTAAGCAACTTATGTACTTGATATCTATAACTAAGGTTAAAATAATAAAATAAGACCTAAAGTAACAATTTCTGCAAATAACTTCTGCAATACACCAGGGAACAATTAAAAGCCCACTACAGAAATTAAGATATTCACCAGAAGGACCAGTCAGATTTCTTAAAAGCTTTCCTGAATTCTACCAGGGTTGTGGCCAGTCGCACACTAGGGGAATGCTTTTCCAGAGAAAAGAGGCAACAGCAAAGAAGACCCACCTATTTCTTCCTTGTCCATGGCACTGCCAGAGAGAGGGCATTGAAAAGGAGCCCACTCTTCCTGATCTTATTGGGCTGGCAGATTCAATTAGAAGTAGGTGGTCCCAAAGATATCCAGATCCTGAGCCCTGAGCCTTAAAAATCACAAATAGCACCTTAAATTTCACCCAGAAGTCAGTGCAGCTCTCAAAGTATAAATTTTATGTGGGAAGACTAAGGTGACTAATTACTTGAGCTGCTGCATTCTGGACTTTCCAAAACTTTTAAGTGGTTTTCAAGAGAAGCATCATGTAAATGGCTGCAGCAGTCCATACTGTTGACAAAGAAGAGAAAGAAGGATATCTCTGCTGAGAAAGTGCTCTCCAATATTATATGATAACCAAATAGGTTGTAGCATTAAGACCTTGATTTAACACCATTGCTTAGATCTAACAAATCACTTTAATTTTTTAATCAGTGTTCAGAAAAGTGAAAATATTTAACAATGTCCCTGACATTATTAATCGCCATAAATATTTATGGTCTTTAAATATGAAATATTTTAAAAAATTATCTTACAGAACTGTAGTAATATTTTCAACAGATTATCATTAAGCTCTATTAAATTGAAATTAGATTGCCGCAAACGTTTGTCGGGAAAAACTACTATTCAAACCAGCATTTTTTCTTCACAGTTCAGAATTTTCTGGATTCAGCTAGTTCCCATCCCCAAATGTGCATGGTATTTGTGGTTTTAAAAATAAAAAAAATAACTGATGCATGCTAGAGAGATGACTGTTATTTTTTTACACACATTTGCAGAGATGTGTCAAGAGAGCAGACAGATTAGAAGAATCAATGCAACATAAAGTGCTGCATACTATGTGTCAGTGTTGGTGAATCTTTTCAGCACCAAGTGCTGAAATGGGAATGTGCGCATGCACACAGAGGAGCACCAGAAACTGGAAAAGCAGCTCCCGGGCACACACACGTGGGAGCACCAGAAATCGGAAGAGCAGCTCCCCGGCATGCATGTGCATGCCGGAAAGCTGAACTTCCGGTTTCTGGTGTGCGCATGCACACCGGTCACCTGGTCTTCTGGTATCTGGCACATATGCACGCATGAAGACCAGCTGGCTGGCGTCCATATGTGTGCTGGCCGGCGTGCATATGCGCACTGAAACCCAGAAGAGCAACAGGCAATGGCTAGTGTGCCCAGAGAGATGGCTCTGTGTGCCACTTCTGACACGCGGGCCATAGGTTCGCCATCACTGCTATATGTATTAGGTTCTAATGCAACAGTTTGAAAACATTCCAATTTACAACCTGCAGTCTGATTCATTCAAAGGCATGTATATGCTTTATACTCTTTTGACCTGAGCACTTAGAGAAATCATTTTTCCCCATGAATCTCTACCGTGGTAAAATTTTTTATTAATTTATTATTGTAATGGTTCATTGCAAAGTCAGAGAGATGTTTACAATAGGCTTGATATTTTTATTCATCTATTGCAGGAGTGTCAAACTCAAGGCCCATGCTGCTGGGTACTTAGATCTGGTCCATGGGGCTGCTCTGGAAACAACAAAGGATCAGCCTGCTATGCCTCTGCCAGCAAAAACGGAGCTTGGGAGGGTCATTTTCAGCCGTGACAGCCTCCTACAGCCATCTGCCAGCGAAAATGTGCTGTAGAAGGCAATCACAGCCAAAAACAGGGCCCAGGGGGGTGCATGTGCCCCTCCAGGCTCCATTTTAGCTGGCAGAGGGCTAGCAAAATAAACTAAAAGCAAAACAAAAGGAGAAACGTTTTCCCTTTTGCATTTGAGTTGCTTTTCTACAAAGAACCCAACGGCTCGTTGCTGCTCTTTTAAGCCTTATGGAAGTGGCCAATCATCTTCTGGCCTTATTCCCGAGTTGTCCTTTTTTCTTCAACATCTCTTGCCTTTTGGCAGCTCTTCGCATGCATGTACTAGGAACAGCCTCCTCCTGTTCCTCTGCCTCTCTGCTGTCTACCTCTGGAGGCTCCAGAGTCCGCACATCGCTCCCAGATGACCCTGGCCCCATCTCTGCCTCCCAACTCAGAGCCCTCTTCCGGGCCGTCCCCTGACTCCAGGACTGGCCCATTGTCCTCCCCAGCCTCCTCACTGTCCGACTCTGCTGCCAGGTCTGCAGGCTGCTGGCGGACCACAACATCTATCACTGAGGATGCTTTGGTTACAAAGCTGAGTCTCCTTGCATGGAGAGGAAGTGGGTCTCTCTCTGACCCACACACCTTGCCCTCCAGCACACACCATGAACAACCTGGCCAAGGAGAGAAACAGCAGCCTCGAGGATGAGATAAGAGCAGCCAGGCATCCCCTCAGGGAAGTGGGGCTGGGCTGGGCTGTGAGGTCCTGGTGCCCTGGGAGCTCAAGGGCCAGGCTGGGTTCTTGCCTTCTGCTGCCTAGGACTCTGGACACCTGCACTGCTGTACGGGGGTCCTCTTTGTGGCCTGAGAGTGATGGCGAGGCTCCTCTAGAGGATAAGGGTTTGGTGCTCTCTTTGGTCTCTCCTTCCTCTGCTGGAGACAAAGGAGCCCCCCCCCAGGCTCCCCAGGCCACCACAGGTGCCCCTGATACAAGTGATGTTGAGCTGGCCACGCCCCCCACGCCCCCACGCTTACCTCGAGGTCAAACACAACCCTGATGTGGCCCTCAATGAAATCGAGTTTGATACCCCTGACCTATTGAGTCCTTTCCAAGGACCTGGGTTAGGTAGTTGTTGTTTGATGATATTAAAAGTATTGTCCCAGGAGGTAAACTGTTCCATCTACAGCTGCAATTGACTGATGGTGGTTTTGTCAATACCAATTGTGTTCAAGTGGTGTTCCAGATGTTTTGGGATTGCACCCAAGGTGCCTAGTACTACTATAATAACAATAATAATAACAGTAACAGAGTTGGAAGGAACCTTGGAGGTCATCTAATCCAACCCCCTGCTCATGCAGGAGACTTATACTAGGGATTTGAACCGCCAAACTGCCGACTTTTCTGATCGACAAACTCAGCGTCTTAGCCACTGAGCCACCTAGCCAGGCTTATTAGTACTATGCTTTGTTTTCTTTTGCCATGGTTGTTCTGTTTCTATTTGCAGGTCTTTGAATTTTAAAGGAATGCTCCAGTTCTTTCTGTTTGATTCTGCCATCCCCAGGTGCAGACTTTTTTGTCTTGCTTATTGACAGTTGTTAAGTCTAGTGTGTTATGTGACAGGTGTTTGTCTGTTTGATTTTAAAATCCCAGGGAACTTCAGCTTCTTCATTTTCTATTACTTTGTCTATTTCGTAGTCCACCAGTTCTTGCCTGCAGGGAAATTGTATTTCTTGCAAATATTCCAATGCACCATTATTGCTACTTTGCCATTCTGTTGTTTGTGGTCAATCTGTGCAAATTTCTTGCAGTAGATAATTAGGTGAGTCATTGTTTCTTCAACTTATTATTATTATTATTATTATTTACACAACAACATGAAATCAACTGCCAGCTCAACTTCAATTTGCAAGTCCCGGTACTTTGTGATTTTTTTCTTGCTGCTTATCTTCAATCCGTGCATCACCAGGTATTGCAATGTCAATGAACCATACTTTTTCCTTTTCAACTATTGTTATGTCAGGTGTGTTGTCTGAATCCTGAAGTCCCACAAGATCTTGAGTTTCTCATTCTCTAAAACTTTCTTAACCTGATGTTCCCAGTGGTTTTTGCTGTACTCAAATCCAAACTTCTGGCACAATTTCCAGTGAATGATCATAGCAACGCGGTCATGGCATTGTAGGTAATCAGCTTGTGAAATTTTGCTGCACCCACTGATCAGGTGGTCGACTGTCTCATCTTTCTCATTACAGAGGCGGCATTTGCTGTTGGTGGTAACATACTGAATTTTTGCCTTCATGCAGTTTGTGGCTAGGGCTTGTTCTTGAGCTGCCAAAATAAAACTTTCTTATTATTTTTTATTATTTTTTTATTATTTATTATTTTTATTTTATTTTATTACATTATTATTATTGTTGTTGTTGTTGTTGTTGTTTGACACACAGTCAGCCAGCTGTTCAGACTGGATTTGGCATTTTTATTCATCTATTGAGTCTTTCCCCAGGACCTGGGATAGGCAGATGTTGATGTTGGTATCCTCTCAGGATGAAATTTATTACTGGATTACCACTTTAAATTAATTTAAATTAATGTCTCATTATTTCCTCAAGGAATGGTGTGATTAAAATAGAATGGGTATGGTTTTAGAAATATATCTAGGAAGCTGAGAGGTGGGTTTTGCTCTTGAAACAAAATTATGAGAATTCTTTATGAGGATATTTATTATTACTACTATGGTTTTAAGGAGAAAATATAGTGTGAAGTACATAAGAACACTTAGGTTGCACCAACCAATACCTTCTTTAAAAAAATGCTACATGTCCCAAAGCAAGACATATTTGATTAAATATCTAATTTATATTAATTATGTTAATTCTGCCTAAAACATTAGACACAGATGCCCAGTTCACTAAATAAATCCCTTTCTAGGATCTTAGAATCCTAGAAATGATGCAATGACTGCAGAGAGAACTATCTTTGTAACTGGAGTAGCTACTTCTGTTTTAAGAGAGCCAATCCATGGTTTTCAATTTCTGCATAGTAAGCAGAATTATTAGCATCTCTGCATGCATGCACATGTATTTAAATCCAGGATAGTTTTTTATCCTTTTGTTTGCTAGATTTGCCTGCAAAATTAAATGACAACATAGCCAATCTCATTTGACGTAGCATAAATAAATGAATTCAGCCTACATGGTTAATATACCATGTGAACTCAGGAAACACAAGTAATTGAATAATTATAGTTAATTATAATTATTATAATTATAGTCCATAAATAAACATGTTGCCTAAAGACAACTTTACATTTATTAAAGAGTTGGTTAGTCACTAATTGAAAAGATAAATTTATATTTTACCTTAGGTGCAATGAACATTATAAAAACTGATCATACAGTATATAAAAGTATACTGCAAGTTGTAGCTTTTAGCTAACCCTGATGTGTGCCTACCATTATGTCACATGGTTTATTTAATAAATCATAGATTAGTGTGATGTTGAAAAATAAACAATATGTCTCCCAAAATCCCAGGTCCCCTATGTTCATTTCATTTTAGGATCAGTAATACTGATCAGAGGTGGGTTTCAGCAGGTTCTGACCAGTTCTGGAGAACCGGTAGCTGAAATTTTGTGTAGTTTGGAGAACTGGTAAATACCACCTCTGACTGGCTCCGCCTCCATGTATTCTCTGCCTCCCGAGTCCCAGCTGATTAGGAGGAAATGGGGATTTTGCAGTAACCTTCCCCTGGAGTGGGGTGGGAATGGAAATTTTACAGTATCCTTCCCCTGCCACACGCACCAAGCCATGCCCACCAAGCCATGCCATGCCACGCCCACCAAGCCACGCCCACAGAACCGGTAGTAAAAAAATTTGAATCCCACCACTGATACTGATCCTCAAAGAATTCTTTAAAGAATTATGTAGATAATTTTGGTACCCAATCATTTCGTTCTTTATAATGCTGCCAACTTGGTCATGAATTTAATTAATTATTATTATAAGACACACATGGAGAAATATTTCCCTACCATGAAACTTTTGAATTAACTGAATTGTGGTTTACTCAATTAATTCAATATTTCATTGAGCACATAATAAACTCTAAGCTAACGGTAAAATTGAGTTTCCGCAATACACTGAGCTAAAATACAGTTGAGTATTTTGTGATGAAATATGTAATGCAAATAACAAGCTATGGCTGAATATGTATCTGTCTAGCATCTTTCATTTCAGTATATCCTGCAAAAAAATATTTTTATTGAATTTTTTTTTAATTGCATTGAAGTATATTCATGTATGTTTTATATATATATTATATACATTGTAAAGAAGATAAGCCATTTCTTTGTATATTTTTATTTTATTATTTCTTCTTTCTTCCACTTTTAGCTCTCTCTTTGATTTCTTCCTTATCAAGATAATATTAGCTTTTACCTTGCTTTTTAGAACTTTTAATAAAATTATATTTTTAAAAAAGAAAAAAATGATATTTTAGGACTTCACATTGCTAGTGTGTTGTTTTAGAAGGAATTCTTATTCATTTTGATAAATGGCTGCAACCATTTAATCTCAGTTACAGAACATACTGGAATTCTGAAGTCACAGCTGTGCCAAATAATAGCCACAAGAGATTCAGCCTAAAGGAACTGATGAAGCTTGGCCCAGACAAAGCAGTATGCAGATATCAGTGATATTTTACAGCTCCATGAGAAAGCAACATGAAGTAGTAGAACACTTTATTTTTAACCAATGTATACTATTTCCATTGAATAGTTTTGAAAGCTTATTTAAAAATTGTTTTGATGTCAATTTAAAATACAGGTGTTCTGTTTCAGTGACAGCCTCTGTGTGCACGTCCTCTCCAATGATCATTTATTTATTTTTCCAATTTATACAGTCATCATCTCAAGGATGTGGCTCTAGATGGCTCACAAGCAGTTAAAAACAAAAAAAATCAAAACAATACAATTTAAAAACAATCAGAGTAATGCAAAAATTATAAAAGAAAATTAACATGTATTAGTGACACATCAGTCAATAATAGTATATTCACTGCAGCAGATCTATCACAATCCTGGTTGCCAAATCGTGTTGGCAAAATCATTATGTTAAAGGCAGTGGTGGGATTCACATAATTTAACAACCAGTTCGCCCAGGGTTAAGTTGGCTGTTGTGGGAGGCATGTCCCATCCTCGTCCTCCAGGGCCGCCACACATGAAGGATGAACTTCCTGCGATGGCCAACCTGGCCCTGGGCAAACCAGTTAAATTACCCTCCTCCCCATCGAAGTGGATCCTGGGCGCTGTGCTGTAATGGAGAAATGGGAAATGGAGCCGCTTTGCTTCTTTTTTCTCCCTGCTCCTCCTCCTTCTCTCGTGCTGGCCTCTCCGTTTCCCATTTCTCCACTGTAGCACTGTGCTGCAGAGCTTGCCCCATCCACCACCACTCAGATGCCCTCGCTTCCCCCAAGTATTTCATTACTAACCTGATTTCCAGCTCCGTCGCATTTCTCACTGTCATGTGCAGGGAAAGAAAAGTTTGTGGGGCTAAAAAAAAAAAAAGGTAAATCGATCAATTCCAACTTCTCATGGAAAAAAAAAATCTTGCGAAGTTAGAATTGATTGATTTAACTTTTTTTTTTTAGTCCCACAAACTTTTCTTTCCTTGCACATGACTGCAAGAATTGGAGGTGCACGTGACAGAGTTGGAAATCAGGTTAGCAAAGAAATGCTTGGGGGAAGTGAGGGCATCTGGGCACCAGGTGCTGAAATGGGCCCATCTCTCTCCAGCAGCTGCCCAGGTCTGCTGGAGGGAAGGCTGGCATCTACTGGCACTTAAACACCGCAGCATTCCAGGAAGGGGCAGCTGGTATGGGTGCTGCAGGCAGAACACCTGCTCATTTCAGCACCCATCCCAACCCTGTGGCACTCTGCTGGCGCTTTAGCCTGGGCTGCCACCTTATGCACAGGCCCCTCCCTGTCCCCATTGCCTGATGTAAAGTAAGACAGTTTTCGCATGAGTGATGTAATCGAAGGCGCCATGTCTCTGTTTGGTTTCTGTCACTCCTCTCTTGGACTTTTGGGGAGAGTTTTTATTTTTCCCCACTTGGAAGAAAGTTGAATGAAAACCAGACATGTTCTGGAAAACACAGGTTTTTCACGGAACCCGGAAGAGAGCAGCTGCTCTGGCATGCGCACTCCAGTTTCGGTACTCAGTGCCGAAAAGATTAAGAGACCTAAAGCATGCCCCTGCTCTTGGGCCTGGGATTGGAAGGTGAAATTGGCGAAAGATGGTCCCTCAAATATGCTGGTCCCATTCCATGAAGGCTTTATAGGTCATTACCAGGACCTTGAATTGAACCTGGAAGTAAACTGCTAGCCAATGCAGTTCACAGAAGTATGACATCAGCTGATCTAGAAGAGCACAAAACTGCAAAGCTGCATTCTGCACCAGTTGTAACTTCCAAATACTTTTCAAGGATAGCTCTGTATAGAGCACATTGCAGTAATCCATATGAGATTACATTAATACTGGAATATACCTTCACATCTCCATCTAAAATGACTATATTTAGATAATGGGAAAAAAAAAAACCCTGTGCTTTAAATCCTTGAAAGTTATAGACCCTTGTGAAAATCCTATGGTCCTTTAAATATTATATGACTACAAAGACTTTTAGTTCTGTTTCTATTCTAGTAATTGACAACTACTACTACTACTACTTATTATTATTATTATTATTATTATTATTATTATTATTATTATTATTATTATTATTATTATTTACTTTACTCATTAAACTTGAAACTCAGTCAACTGAACATTTAAAAATGTATCACAAATATAATTGACTGGCGCTAATGGTTGATATGGGTTGCTGCCAACATCCTAGGTATCAACCAAGTATCTTCTTAAAATGTACGATCTTCTGAGTAGTACAGTTTTTTTGCAGTTCCACTGGTGTTATTGCAGGAAGCTGCTATTTCTTGATGTATTTTGTAAAATTCTTGGATATGGTACCAAGTCCCCGAAGACAATGGGTATCGGTTACATGTTTCATCCATAATCGTGTAGTTTCGATGGCGAGGTTGCAATATTTTGTGATTTTTTCCAGTTCGTTTTCTTCGAGTCTGACATTTCCTGATACAGCTATATCAATAAATTGTATGCTTCAGTTTTTGACAACTGTGATATCTGGTGTGTGGTGCTCCAAATGACGATCCGTCTGTATTTGAAAGTCCCACAAAGATCTTCACCTTCTCATTTTTGACAACTTTTTCCACTTTATGTTCCCAATACTTTTCGGATACAGGTAAGTCATATTTTTTACATAATGACCAGTGGATTAATTTAGCAACTTGGTCATGTCTAGCTTTGTAATCAGTTTGCATGATTTTACTGCACTCACATATTATATGTGAAACAGTTTCAACTTTGTCATTGCAAAGTTAGCAGTTTGGATTGTCAGTGGATTTTTGTATCTTCGCTTTCATGGCATTAGTTTGTAGTGCTTGTTCTTGAGCAGCAAGTATTAAACCTTCAATTTCTTTCTTGATGGTTCCCATCTTAAGCCATGCCCATGTCAAGTTGTTATATATTTTCCTTCAATGTTTTTCAAGTGCTGTCCATGCAAAGCTTTGGTTTTCCATACATTTAATCTGTCATCCAGTTGTTGTTGTTATTAATCATCGCACAGTCAGATGTTCAGACTGGGTTTGGCATTTTTGTCTATCTATTGAGTCCTTACCAAGGGCCTGGAATGATGATGATGATTAAAGATTTACTCTTCAATTCGATTCACAGTCTGGGACTGGTAAAAACTTAACAGTTCAAATCCTAACCAAGGACCTAAGAGCTATTAAGGTAGTGTCTGAGTATATAGGCTGTGCCGAGTAGGGTAGTTTTCTGCAAAGTCAGGATATTCAGGTCTAATTATTTCAAAATTTCCAT
Organism: Pantherophis guttatus; assembly: GCF_059756535.1. NCBI lineage: Eukaryota > Metazoa > Chordata > Lepidosauria > Squamata > Colubridae > Pantherophis > Pantherophis guttatus. The sequence goes on from NC_142067.1 coordinate 85,770,548, forward strand.
GTATCTTAGGCAGCCCTTTGAGTATTGGTCCAAGGGCTCCTAATACTATTGGTAGAACCATTGATTTTTTCATAGTCACTCAACTTCAATTTGCAACTTCAACCATGATATTTTATTATTTTTTCTAGCTTTTTGTCTTCAATTTGTGCATCACCTGGTATTGCAATATCAATTAACCAGACTTTTTTCGTTTCTACAATAGTGATATCAGATGTGTTGTGGGTCAGATGTCTATCTCTTTGGATCCAAAAATCCACAGGATCTTGACTTGCTCATTTTCAAGAACTTTGTCAATTTGGTGTTCTCAGTAATTTTTGCAGTATTTGAACCAGGGGTGAAATTCAATAGATTCTGTCAGGTTCTGGAAAACCGGTAGCGGAAATTTTCAGTAGTTGGGAGAACCGACAAATACTACCTCTGGCTGGCCCCAGAGTGGGGTGGGAATGGAGATTTTGCAGTATCCTTCCCCTGCCATGCCCACCAAGCCACACCACGCACACCAAGCCATGCCTAAAGAACCGGTAGTAAAAAAAATAGAATTTCATCACTGATTTGAACCCAAAAGTCTGGCAAAGCTTCCAATGTATAATTTTGGCAAATCAATCATGACGTTGTAGATAATCAGTCTGTGAGATTTTGCTGCAGCCATTGATAAGATGATTCACTGTTTCATCTTTCTTGTTGCATAAGCAACATTTGCTGTCGTTGCTGATATACTGAATTTTTGCTTTCATGGAATTGGTCTGCAAGGCTTGTTCTTGGGCAACCAAAATGAAGTCTTCAGTTTCTTTCTTCAGCACCCCTGATCTCAACCAGCTCCATGTTAGCTTTGTATCTACCTTTTCTTCAACATATTGACTGTGCATAGGCTTCTTTTTCCAATTAGAAATTTGATGCTCAGTTGTTTCCTTTCGATATTCTGCTTTCAATCTTGTTTGCAAGGGGTTTCCCTTGTTCACCTCATTCAGCAGAGGTTCTTTTGCTTTTTTAATGTAGTCATTTAAGCCATGTTTTTCCTCTTCCAGAGTTTGTAAGAGATCTCTGCCACCCTGACAACTTGGCAAGTACAATCGACCAACATCACTTTTTAGGTGCAGAGTATGGTGCATTGTCATTAGTTTTCTTGTCTTTCGATCCAAGTTATCCTGTTCTAGCTGAGTCCAATCAATTATTTCAGCAGAATATCATATTACAGGCACTGCCTAGGTGTTAATTGCCTTTATGATATTTCCTGCACTCAGCTTTGATCTCATGATTTTCTGGACTCACTTTATGTATTTTGTTGAAGTAGCTTCCTTGACTTGGTTGTGCAGCAGTTCAGAAACTTTCAAAACTCCTAAGTACTTACTCCTCTTCTGGTGTTTCTGCTTTTATCAACTCTTCATTATCAAGTTTGAATCCATCATCTTCAACAATTTTTCTTACCTTAACAGCTATTGTTGAACATTTGTCAATGCCAAATTGCATTTAAATATCTCTGCTAAACTCCACAGTGCTTTTCAGAAATGCAATCAATATAGCTTAGGTTTTTCCAAACAGTTTTAAATCATCCATGTAGAGCAAATGGGAAATTTCCAACCCTTTTGTAGCCAATTCATAGCCACAGTTTGTTTTGTTTAAGATGCTTGTAAGTGACACCATTGAAAGTAAAAATAACAGAGGTGACAATGAGTCGCCTTGGAAGAATCCTTGTTTGATTTCTCCATCAGTTTAGTTTGCCATAGCTTCATGGAACTTTTCAGGAATTTCTGGATATTGCTGCTAATTCCAAAAGTGTCTGTTGTTGTTGTTGTTGTTGTCAGATTTGCATCTCATTTATAATACTTCAACCCATTTTGTTTAGTAGTCATTATTTTATCGATCGAATGAATTGCCTTAGGAACTCTATGATACTCGAGTAAGCTGGCTCTATTAATTCCATTGGTTTAATTGAGTACAATATTTAATTGGCATTTATTAATTTATAGTTTCACACAGCTCTGTGAGATTATTTCGGTTCAGTTTATTAAAAGAAATATTCATTAGAGATGGATTGGTAGACAGATATTTCAGTTAAGGTAACAAAATGGAATTAGAATTTTTTTTATTTAGAAGATCTTTCCCATGAGTAACTAATAGTAATATAAACTGCAAAAAACATTCCCCCTCTGCTGATTAACTCATATCAGTTAATGGCTCTTTTATTCTGTGTGTGCCTTAGTCCAAGCAGACAATGAAACCAGGCTAATTGTCGTCATTCTATTTTATAGTGTAATTAGTTTCTTATTCTCATTTGGGAATGAAGTGTGAAGGTATTTTACATTTTTGGTATAACAAGGAAATGTTAATCTAATATTGTGTTTCTAAAGGCCTGGATTTTTCAATTTTAATATAACAATTTTTTTAGATCAATTTCAGGGATTATGTTTATTATCTATGAATAATTCTAGGATGTTACTTGTTAAAAAATTCAATTCTGATTCTTATTTGTGTTAGTGAGATTTTATTACAAAAGCAAAAATTGCAGGTATGCTTTGTAATTTTTTTCTTGAATTCCTTTCCAGAGATGATCTTCTGCCCAAAACTGTGTAAGGTGACAGTATGTCCAGACTTATATTACAAATGATTTTCAGCTGCTGATCACCAGCACAGATTTGAAGATTAAAAAAAGAAGCAGAAGTGCAATTTGTAAGTATTGACTTTTAGCAATCTAAAATGAAAAATAGCAGCTTTTGGTATATAATCTCAGATTAATTTTATAGAAAAATTATACACAAATTAATGCTAATCAGTTATAGAATCAGAATATTCAAGCTTCAGCTAAAGAAGATGCAATACATCCAAAATATAGTGTTGTATTATTATACTCCTTCATAATTAGTCTGATTATTCAAGTAGGTCAGTACTCCACTGAGAACTGGAACAATTCAGAAGTTGACTTGTTTTGAAAATTAGCTGTCTCTCTTGATGATGCATGCTTTCAACCATAAGCCTTCTCTTTTCATTTTAGCTTTATCTATACATGTGTAAAATTATCTTTCTCCTTAAGTCTTGAAGGACATTTTGTACAGCTAGAGAAAGCAGAGAAGAAGAAATTGTCATGAATCGAGCAGTCAGAGATGCTGCATTTGTTTTCAACATCACAGTCTCTTGATCAATCAACATCTGTGATTGCTTGCTTTGCCCAATCTCACAGTATATAAACAAAATCATTTATCAATTCTTGCTCATATACGTTTTGCAAACCCCACCCCAATTTTGAATGTTAATTTGCAGAATAGCTAACATAGTTCGTATCCTTCAGAAATTTCTCAACGCTAATTAAATGAAAAGAATGATGGGCTGTAGTACTTTTTTCAGGAGGGGAAAAACATGCCTAAATGATGTAAAGGCTTGAGTCACAGTTGAAAAGCAGAATTCAGGCAAGAGAGACTATTTTATGGATGTATTTCCTGCTTAGAAGAATTTCAAAGGCCAAGCTTGCCAGGATATCCCATTTCAATACTGTGCTGCAACAAGATAGAGCTAATAATCAAAGAAAGTAGAACCATTCAGTAAAGTTGAACATTTTCTTATAGTTAATTCAAATAATGGGTAATGCTCAATACCAGTAGATTGTTGTTTTGAGCTTTTTCAGAATTTAAATGTTTTTGAAAAGAAAAAAATCTAAAAAACAAAAAAAAATATAGAAATATAGTTTCTACCCTATTAAAAACAGCAAACAGACTCTTCCAGTTCTTTTGAGGACTGGTAAAGATATATTGAAATGGCATGCGGGATCCAATTAAGTTTTAAATTTAATTATTTTTGTTTCTTTTTCCAAAGAATCAAGTTTGCGTTTCCAGATTATTAAACCTAAGTTCCTCTACAACTGTTTTTGCTTCATTACTTTTCATTTGCACTTCACACTTAAAAGAAGAAAATTTCCAGTCTCTGTGCCAAAGTTCAAACACAATTGCAAGATTCATATGTGAGTGAAATGTTTGTTTTTATTTTAAGTAAACTCTGCCTGAAAATAATTACAGCAATTATTGAACCTATAGTATGTATAATAAATGCCTTATTAAAAATAGTTAATGTCTCCAGCTTTGACAAAATGGAGCAAATAGGCATCTCCCAGAAACAAAAGATGTACTTTGGGATGATAAACTCACTATAGGAAAATAGCAGGGAGTGAAATAGCTATAATTGTCACACATGTATAGAGTTCCTTATATTGCAGGGGAGAGGAAACTAAAATGGGCCAATGATCTGGAGTTATGGAAATAGAAATGAAGATGATATTGGCAAATTAAAATGAGGAACATGTTTATCTAACCAGAGAGGGAGAATAATAAAAATGAAATTACTACAAGATACTAAGAGCAGAGGAGGATTTGGATTGCCAAACTGGGAATTATATTATAGTGCAGCAACATTAGTTTGGTTAAAAGATTGGATCAATTTGAAGAATAAAAGAGTACTAGCTATAGAAGGTCACGACCTGCAGAGAGGATGGCATGCCTTTCTGTGGGAAACAGGACCTACAAAACAACAATACTTCCACAGACACCTGATTAGAGATTCGCTAATAAATAATTGGATTAAAGTTAAAAAGAAACACTACATAAAAATCCCAACTTGGCTATCCACAATGGAAGCAATGATCCATCCAAACAATTTAGATTTGAATAAAATGTTAAAATATAAAGACCTATTAGATAACCATGGAAAGTTAAAAACATTACAGGACCTCCAAGAACAAGGGCTACGAGTTGACTGGTGGGCTTACCTCCAATTACAAAACCGATATAAACAAGATATAAAAGATTATGGAATATATCTTAAACCATATCAACTAGAGAAAAACACTACTTTTATAGGTAGGGACATAGCCAAGCTTGGAAGAGTAGCATGAAGCTAAAAATCAAGTTGCTACACTCCAGTCCCCTATTAAAGTCTTTACAGCAGAGCAGGAAGTATGTGAGATCTGTTTCTTTGCTTAAGTTACATGCCACTTTGAAAGACAAACTGATGCTTTCTATCTTAGATTATTTCAAAAAACAAAATACTTTGGATACTGACATTTGTCTGGTTGAGTCCTAAGAACCTACCTTTCCCACAAATGCCTCCTAGAATGCATATGGGTCAATATAAAAGAAAATAATAATAATATTGCCATAGGTGTACACTACAGGCTACCCAACCAAGCAGAAAAAATAGGCATACTTTTTGCTAACCAATTAACAAATATATGTAGGAAACACACTACGATAGTAATAGGAGACTTCAATTACCCTGACATCAACTGGAAGACTAATTCTGCACCAAGTGAGAAATAGGTTTCTGACCAACCTAGCTGACAACTTTGTTATCCAAAAGGTAGAGGAGGGAAATTGAGGAACAGCCATACTGAACTTAATTCTCATGAACAGAAAAGAAGTGATAGAAGGAGTTGAAACTGTAGGAACCTTGGGTGAGAATGACCATCCCATACTGGAATTCAACATAATGCAAACATAAGCAATAGAACACAATGATACCAGAGTCTTAAATTCTAAAAGAGCTGATTTTAACAAACTCAGAGAGAACTTAGGAAAGACTCTTTGGATGAAAATCCTAAAGTTGAAAACAACTCAAAAGCTTGGGAAACTCTGAAAAGTATGACCATAAAAGCCCTGTCCAGCACAATACCACTGAAAAGAAAATCCAAGAAATTCAAGAAGAAGCCAGCCTGGTTGCACAAAAAACTTTCTGATAAACTGAAAGACAAAAAGGACAAGTAAAAAAAATGGAAAGAGGGACATATAAGTAAGGCAGAATATCAGCAGATAGCTAGAATCTGCAAAGACGAAATCAGAAAAGCTCAAAATGAAAAAGACTTGCAACAAAAGTGAAAGATAATTTTTAAAAATTTCTGTCAAAATATAAATGACAAGAAAAAAGTCAAGGAAACAGTCAGTCCACTAAAAAGAGAAGATTGCAAGGAAATAACAGGCAGCAGAGAGAAAGCAGAGTTCCTTAACTCATTCTTTGCATCAGTCTTCACAAATAAAGGAACTATAGCCCAACCTACCAAAAACATAATTGTAAAAGACAGATTAGAAATAAAAGTTAAAATAAGCAAAAAATTGGTAAGAGAACACCTGTCTCATCTTGATGAATATAAATCACCGGGACCTGATGGATTACATCCCAGAGTTCTAAGGAGCTGGCAGATGTCATCTCACAACCACTGTACCATATCTTTTAGAAACCCTGGAACACTGGGGATTGGAAAAGAGCTGATGTGGTTCCTACCTTCAAAAAAAAAAAGGGGGGGGGGAAACAGACCCAGGAAACCAATCAGCCTAACATCAATACGAGGGAACATACTGGAAAAAATAATTGAAAAAAGATCTGCGAACATTTGGAAACAAACTTTTAACTAAAAGCCAGCATGGGTTTTTTAAAAACTGATCATGCCAAACCAACCTTATTTCATACTTTGACAAAGTGACTAAATAAGCAGACCAGTGAAATGCTGTGTACATAATATACTTATACTTCAGCAAGGCATTTGACAAAGTAGAACACAACCTACTTCTTGGTAAGCTAGAAAAATATGGGATAGAAAGCATCATCATCAGATGGATTTGTAACTGGCTGACAAATTGTTCCTAACAAGTCATCCTTAATGGTACTACATCTATATGGAGGGAAGTAAGCCGTGGGGTACCACAAGATTCTGTCTTAGGCCCAGTTATCATTGAAGAGTACTTCATTATGAAGAGTATCTTCATAAATGACTTAGATAAGACAATAGAAGGGGAACTCATCAAATTTACAGATGATACCAGGTTGGCAGGAATAATCAACAGCCCTATAGCTCAGGATCCCAAAAGAACTTGACAGACTTGAACAATGGTCCCTATCCAACAAAATGAAATTTAATGTGAAGAAAAGCAAGGTTTTACACTTACACAGGGAAAACCAAAGGTACAAGTATAGTTTAGACAAAAACTGGCTCAAAAACAGTAACTGTAACAGTAACAGTAACTGAAATATGAGCCAGCAGTGTGCGGCAGTAGCCAAAAAAGATAATACAATCCTTGGTTGTATAAACAGAGGCATAGAATCAAAGGTTCATGAAATATTACCTTGTTTCCCTGAAAATAGGACCTATCCTGAAAATAAGCCCTAGTGAAAGGGGTTGGGCATGGCCAGCACAGGAGGTGGCAAGGATGTGTGGGCCAATGGCATCTAACATCAGCCACAGCCTGTGTAGCACAGGTGAGTTGATTCCCTGTCCAAGCAGCTGGCGGAGGCAGAGGCAGAGGGAGGCATGCAATTTGAACGTGCAGCGCGGGCTGTGGGAAAGTTGAGCGGCAGTGGGCTAGAGCGGCAGGCAGCTGTGGGAAGCTTGTCTTTGCATGGCAGCACTGGCAACAGACAGGCAGAAACGCAGGACTCAGGCAGGCGATCTGGATGCTCTGTGTGGGGTGTGGGAAAGCTGAGTGTCGGTGGGCTGGAGTGGGCAGCCAGCCAGAGGAGACTGGTCTTCACGTCTTTCTGCTTGCCTGCACCCATGGAGCGCATTGAGATCACCTGCCTTCAGTCTCGTGCCCCTGCCTCCATCTGCTGTCAGTGCCGCCACACAAAGATGACCCTCCCAAGGCTGGCTGCCCATTCCGGCCCATCAACTCTCAGCTTTCCCACAGCCTGCATGCTGCATCTGGACCACCTCCCTCCCTCCCACGCCTCTGCCTTCATCTGCTGCTTGGACAGGGAATCAACTCACCTGCACTGCGTGGGCTACATAACCCCAGAGTGTGTCAACCAAGGGACTGGTGGGCTGCAGCTGCTGCTGGATACTATTGGTTCCCATGCACCTGCTGCCTCTTGCAAAGCCTTACTGCATCCAGTTTTGGTCATTACAATACAAAAAAAATGTTGAGATTTCGGAAAAAATGCAAAGAGCAACTAAGGCCTGGAGACTAAAACATATGAAGAACGGTTGCAGTATTTGGGTTTCACTAGTCTAGAGAAAAGAAGGACTAGGGGGGGACATGATAGTAGTATTCTAGTATTTGAGAAGTTGCCACAAAGAGGAGGGGATCAACTTATTTTCCAAAGCATCGGAGAGCAGGACAAGAAACAATGGATGGAAACTAATCAAGGAGAAAAGCAACCTGGAATTAAGGAGTAACTTCCTAACAGTGAGGACAATTAACCAGTGAAACAGCTTGCCTTCATAAATTGTGAGTGCTTCATCACTGGAGAACTGGACAGTCACTTGTCTGAAATGATTTAGGGTCTCCTGCTTGAGCAGGGGATTGAACTAGAAGGCCTCCAAGGTCTCTTCCAGCTCTATTCTGATTGAAGCATGGTTTGTTGAATAATCACAATTTCCTGGGATCACACAACATGCTAAAGCAAAGCCAAACAAAGATCATTGTGGTTTTATGCTTTAATATCAATGTTTCTGTCTTGCAGTCTAATCTACAATAATATATCATATTTTCATAAATTTTAAAAATAATTTCAGGGTTTGTTGGAAGAAAGACAATATAAAATGTTTTATTTTTAAAAGGAAAAACTTAATATTTAGTTTTCAATATTGGTATATAGTAATGGTGCAGTTGGAAGCTGAGCACAGATAGGAATGAAGTCAAATACACAGCTAACAAGTGAGTTACAATGATGGTTGCTGTTATACAAGCTTAGTGCACTGTATTTATAATAATTCTAACAATTGATTGCTTTTCTCCCTTCCCTCCCCTCCCCCCTCTCTCTGTGTTATACATGTGTTGTATAAGTATATGTGTAAATATATACACACAGAATTTTAATTAAATGATTCAAAGCTCTGCTCCCTTATAATGCAAAATACTTAAGAACTAGTTTCTTTCTTTCTCCCACACTTATTTATATACAGGCTTACAAATCCTAGCAACTTTGCCCACCTGCTGTATCTGGAAATCTACTATTCTCTCTCCTTCTTACCCATTTTCTAGCCTAATGTTTGCTCTGTTCACAGTCTTCTGTTCTGTCATCTAACTTCTTTCTTTGCCTCCAACTGCCTCAATTTCAAAGCTGACTCATAACACACCTCCACTTGCAACTTGACAACAGAAACCAAGGGAGAGGGGAGGAGAATGTTGGAATCTATTGGGAGCTGGGAGGGAGATGATGAATTTATGTGAGCCATTTGCAGCCTGAGAAGATCCTGATATTTCAAGGGAGTGCAATGGGAATCTTCCAAAGGCACAGACTTCCCAAAATAAAAGCAACATGTTGGATTAGTGGACAATGGACAATAGGTGGCCCAAATGGGGAAAAGAGGAAATTAATTATGCTATTTTTCGCATGAAAACTCAGAGCTACCTTCACTTCTTCTGTGCCTGCATGGACCTATAAGTAAAATTATACTCTTGATAAAAAATATCCCAGGAGTTTCTTTTTCTGGATATGCCAATGGGACGGTTGACATTAAACTAGCTCTCCAATAGTAGCCTACTTGGACCCTACCAGGAGGCCAACAACCCCAAGATGTCAGCAGCCGATAAGGAATCAGAGGAGAAAAAAACGCTTGGAGAATTCCTGGCCTGAGAGGCTCCACAATGCTGCAAGCCAGAGCAGGGGAACAACTGGCTAGCACATGTCCCAAACAGAAGGATGAGAAACTTGAGCAGCAGCCGATGAGTATGAGAGAGCAGGCGAGTGATGCCCCATACCAGGTTCCAAGACCTGGTGGGGGATGAACATGGGCAAGACAGCAGAAGCCAAAGACCCTTTGGTCTCCTTGGAAGTCAATGTGATCCAAAGTAGCAAGTGGAGAGTGAAATGGACAATGGAGTGGGACAAGCCTGCTGAATAGAAGCTCCCAATCGTCACGTGAAGCCCATCAATGGAGTAGCTGAGGGAGAAGTTTGGTGGCTTGAAGATCTGGGCAGCCAGGTCACTCAGGACTGCAGTGGCAGTAACCGGAATGGGAAGTGTGAAGTTCCTAGCAGTTGTGTCAAGCCCATTGCCCCTTCTCCTGCAGCCAACAGTGCCCAACCTGACTGGTGCAGCTGGGACTCTGGAGCAGGAGGCAATAACAGCTGGATCCACTACCCTACCCCTGACGGAGCAGTGAGCGGTCCTGGTGGCTCCAGCAGCAGCCTGAGAAGATCCTGATATTTCAAGGGAGTGTGATGGGAACCTCCTGAAGGCACAGACTTCTCAAAATAAAAAAACCCTGCTGGATTGGAGGACAATGGACAATGGGTGGTCCAAATGGGGAAAAGGGGAATTAACTATGCCAATTTTCACACAAAGACCTCAGCTCTAGGTTCGCTTCTTCTGTGCCATCATAAATTGTATGGATCTATCAGTAAAATTATACTCATTTATAAAAAATGTCCCAGGAGTTTCTTTTGTTGCATATGCGAACAGGATGGATGACACTCAGGCTTCTTCTTGTCTCCTCTTCTCTTGGCCATGGGTCATTTGGTTCCTGGCTTTCTCCACTGCTATTTCCTTGCTCCATGATACAGCAGCTTCTCCTGCCAAACTTCTCCCTTCTTTTTTCCACTTCCTCTGGCTTCTTTGAGAACCTAAGTGCCAACTTGCAGATGACCCTAAGGACTTCAAACATGTTTTCCCTTTTTTCTGTCACTGCCTAGGTGTCTAAACTAGTCACATGATGGTCAAACCGCCAAAGAGGAAAAAATTGACCTTGACAGTTGCACCTAACATTGTAATTCTTTTCCTTTCAAGGCAGTTCCCAGAGGGCAAAAATACTGCTGTGAATTTTTTACAAATTTATTTTATACTGAGTCTGATTACATACAATAGCCATCACAAGTCAATTGCTATGCTTGACTAATCACAAGTGTCCATAATAAATCAGAAAACTTTATATCTGTAAAATATTTAGAGAATACAATAGTCCTTTGTCTGATAAATATAAATAGAAAGGAATTGGCATTTAAAATAATTTATTTTCACATTTAATTTCACATATCTTCTGCTCAACCGTCTGGAATAAATTCTCTCTACTGGAATGACTGATTTTAAAAGTGTCTTTTGCCAGTAATGTACAATTAGATATATAGGGTATGTACAGACCTATTTTTGTGAGATTTCTTATTCTGCTAAGCATTCCATCCTTTGAGTTTTTTCACCAATACTATTTATTCCAATATAGATGTCCAGTAAGCAGACCCTTTGTAGGCTGGTTCAGTCTTGTGCATCTCCAGATATTGATATGGCAAAACTCTATCTGAAACCCTACCGTCCATGTTTAAACTAGCATAGATTGATCTTTCTCACCATGACCATCTTGTGATTCTTCACGAGCTATTCTGAGCATGATTTCTGTCGTTTATAGTTCTAACACAGTTAGAAGACACTAGCTGGGGAAATAGTGTATATAATATAGTGGTATGCAGACAGAAGGGCCAGCAATAGATATCTTCCTAAGGAATAATTTTCAGCACCTAATCAATGATAGTCATTGGTCAGATTGCAGATACTGTATGGGCTGCAAAATCTAGATCATTCCTAGAAGGCAGAAAAGAAGCATAAAAACCTAATTCCGTAGTCATTGGTATTTCTATTATCTAGATCTATTAATCCGGATCAAAGAAATATTGATGTCCATTTGCCCTTGAACTGATCTATTTCTGTCAGGTCTCCTAGGTAAAGCAAACAGGAAACACAACTAGAAGAGCTGGTTCTACTTTATTGTAAGGCTACATTAACAGAATATTGCAAGTCTGAAGGTACAAATATCCCATTACTACTTTTAACCACCCAGTTAATTAGGGTGGGTCTTTCCTAAGTTTCTTCCTTTGACCATTAAGCCCACTGGGGCTCCTCCCTCTCCTGTCTGATTGTTTCTTAGGCAATATCTCTTCCCCATGCCTCCCAAGGCCATCCTCTCATACTATTACAAATTCACACCATGCAGTTCTCTTGTCATAATTCCTGAAATTTCCAACCCCTGGCCATGCTGGCTGCATTGTCCCTTGCTGCCTAGCAAAGCCAAGAAAGAGAAACAAAAAGGATTCTAAGAATACTTTATATTGTTCTAGGGGAGAATGACAGAATTTTAAAGGCCTGTCAGAATTTCTCTGTTCTTATACCAAACAAAATTAAAACAAGCTATTTTTTTTTCTCAAGACTGAGTAGTCTTTCTGATCTCTTAATGACACATTGATCCTTCTCCAAGGCTAGATTTACAGGCAGCATCAAAATCGAAGGCAATTTTCTATAACTTTTTAACATCCATCCACCGATCTATCAATCTATTTAATCAATCAACATTTTATGGCCACCAGCTTTATGCAGTGGTAGGCTGCAAGTTTTTTAACAACCAGTTCTCTGCCCTAATAACTGGCTGGGTGGGCATGGCTAACTTGATGTCACTTACATTGAGGGGCGCTTCACCTCACCTGCCCTGCCATGACTGTGGGGAAGCTGCAACAATCATAAGCATGAAAAATGGTCATGTCACTTTTTTCAGTGCCCTTGCCCTTGTAACTTCAAATAGTCACTAAATGACTGAACGGTCACCACTAAATGAACGGTTGTAAATCAAAGATTACCTGTACAAAAATACAAAAAGCTTCTTTGCTTGCAAAAAGCTGCTTTAAATACCAGTCATTAGATTAGAAATGGGTTAGGGTTAGGGTCATAAAATGAAACTCTTTAGCAGAGAAGTCATTTAAGCTCTCCAGAAAGTGGGTGGGCATATTTGGGCTACATAATGCCAAGCTAAAGAGACAAATTAACAAATTAACATGAGGGCTAATCCCAGTCTGCCTTTGTTCAGTCCTTGCTGCAGGGAATTTTTGCCTATGAATATAGCTATCTATTTCTTTATCTCTTAAGTGCTGGCATCTTCTTTGGTCTATTAAAGAAGCTGGGGGCTGCTTTCTCCCTCTAAGAAAACATGTTTCTCCATTTCTCATTCAGGGAAATATATTCTTCCCTTTTAATATTTCTCAAAATATTTCATTCTTCTAGGAGAGGGGTGGATGCTAACTTTCTACAATTGGTGCCATGTTACTATGCTAAATTGGAAGGAGGATCCATTTATTATCAGTGAGCAATCATGTGCCTTGCCCACTCTGAAGCAATGCAAGAGACTCCTGTCCCAAAGGTGTTTTTTCAAGAAGCAACTGGACTTTCTGGAAACCAAGAAAGTCCGGTTGCCTCTTGAAAAAAAGCATCTTTGGGACAACCTTGACCTGAATGACTGAAGAATCCCCATAGACAAGAGACTCCTGTGCTCAGTGAACTGAAAAAGCACAGTTTCCTATCCAGAAGAAGTAATCATTAGATTCATTTGCACCACTTAAGAATACCAGCTGGTCTCACTCACCTCACAAGATATCCTTAGCTAATCATCCAGATTTAAGGAAAGATCACATGCCCCTAGAAAGGCAGTAAAAAAATCAGACAGAATGCCAAGCTTGCATCCTGCCTCTCAGCCATTTCTTCTATGGCTTCTGTAAATAGCTGTTCCAGCTGTGTTGGAAGTATACTTTAAATAAAAAGTAAAAAAGTAAAAATCTTTAAGAAAGTGAAGTCCCAGGAATAAAAGTACCACAAAAAACTCCGGGGGGAGAGGTGTTAGGGACTCCAGAGAAGCTCAGTGTACAGACAGAAAGTCTGGGCATAAGGCTTACAATGTAACACGCTTAACCCAGAGGCAGTTTCTGAAAACACTTAAAGCAGCAGAGCAATTAAGGATTAGGGTAAAAATATAGAATGTTTCTTTCCTGCCTCCCTTGCAGGATTAGCCCTGTAATGTGGGAAAAGATTTCTTCCAACAACCGGTTCCCGGAACTGCTCAGAAAATTAACATCTGGTTCAGGAGAACCTGTGCGAACCGGTAGCAGCCCACCTCTGGCTTTATGCTGTTTAGTGGAAAGCATATTGTCAGCCTCTGCTCTTTCATTGCTTACTTGCTCGGCTGCCATGAAACGGGGGCGGGGGGAGCTACTGGAATTCTTGGGAGGGGGGAAGCGAGCTGGAGGAAAATGAAAGTAAAACTTTGCTGCGGCGTTTTCTTTGAAGCTGATAACATCTCAAGATCAATGGCCGTGGCATAGCAAGAGGATGACGCTGCCAGATGTTTGCTCCCACATGACCCCTGGAGAACCTGTGGATTGGATGATTTATGCTGGACAGTTGGAGGGAGATGCTTTCTATATGTGATTTTTGCGCCTTTGCTTCAGACCCTGCTTTTCTTTGACTGCATTCAGTTCTTATCCAGTAAAAGTTACCTTTCTCTATGAAAATGGAGTCGGGGTTTTTCTTTCTTGGATAATGAAAGGAGGCCGTCCTGACACATATACAGGTAGTCTTCAATTTATGACCACAACTGAGTCTGGAATTTCAGTCATAATTCATAAATTGAGGCACCACAGGACCAGACTCAATTTTATAATCATTCTTTCAATGGTTAAATGAGTCACTGCAGTTGTTAAGCAAACCATTTGATCATTAAGTGAACCATGGGGTTGTAAGTGCAAATCCATTTTATCCGATGGGCATTTTTGCTATTTTTGCTAGAAAATGGCAAAAAAGTCACAAAATGTGACCATAGAATGCTGCAACCAGTCATAAATGGAAACTGGTTGCCAAGAACCCAAAATGTGATCACGCGATCATCACTGTATAAATAAGCAACATTGTGAACATTTATTTCTCTCAGCCATTGAAGAATTCATTTTTATAAAGAACATTGTTGTTTGCTTGTTTCTTAAGACTTGGCTAATGTACCTTCCGGTTTGGCGCCACGGTGAGACAGTCGGGGAAAGAGCAGGCTCTGATGAGCGCCACGAAAACCCTGGCTGCCAAACCACTGTCAATGGGTCTTCAAACCGGAACCGTCCTGCAGGGATGGGGAAGAAAGAGGGGTGCCTCGGACGACCAAGAGGAATAGGAAAGTTCCTCGGAGGTCAGAGGGAACTTTCTGTGAGTTGGCGGCGGGGGGTGGCAGCCATGGCGGCTGCCACGAAGCTGGGACAACCGGGCTAAGTATAGAGCTGGAGAGAAGAAAGAAATGGAATGGAATATTTTTGAAGCCGGATGAGTGACAGCCAACTCAGGCTTGAATAACAACAAGAGAAACATCTTACAACTATAAGACCTCTAATGGGTAATAGCGGCTAAGAACATTGGGGGCAAAGAGGATTTTGAAATGTAATTTGGAAGAAACAAAAAGCCAATTGAAAATTGATTTCTGAACAAACTAATTGGAAACTTTAGATAATTAGATATGGTTAAAGGATTGGAAAGAAATAAAGAAATAAAGAGATCTCCCCCCCTTTCTTAGAATGGACAATAAGCTTTAAAAAGAAAAAAGGGGGGATGTATAAATAAAAGGGGGAAAAAAGTGAGAAGAGCTATTTAAATTTGGACTGGACTTTAAATATGATTTGATATTTTTAAATTGAAAAAGAAAAAAGAAAAGTCAAGTAAGATCGTGATGTAATGGAAACAAAATGGATACTTATTAAGCAATTGGAAATTGTGGATTGCAGAGAGACACCATCTGGAGTAAAAAGGAACATTGCAACTTGGTTCTTTGTTTTGGAAAATTGTGAACTTCACCAGATAATAAATGTGAGAACTTGTGGAGGAGGATTTTCTTGTCTACAAGAGGCTTGACTTTTGGAGGAATAAAAAAAGAAATAGAAGGGAATACAATGGAACTTTTATAATTGGAGCAACTATTTGATTTGGAGAATGGAAATAAAAGAAATGTTTATGTTTATTATATTTGTATACCGCCCTTCTCCCGAAGGACTCGGGGCGGTGAACAGCCAGCAGATAAAATACAGAGAATACAAAAATTAAAACAATATTAAAATCCAATTAAATTAATTTGGCCCACAGTTAAGACACCCCCATATTAAAACCCATAATTTAACAATTTAAAATTAAAGCAATTTAAAAAGTTTGGTCAGGTCAGCCCGGCTTGATGAAACAAAAACGTCTTTAAGGCACGGCGGAAAGTGCGCAGATCCATGATCCGCTGTATCTCTGGGAGCAACTCGTTCCAGAGGGTAGGTGCCCCCACAGAGAACGCTCTCCCCCTGGGGGCTGCCAGCCGGCATTGTTTGGCCAACAGCACCCTGAGGAGCCCCTCTCTGTGGGAGCGTACTGGTCGGTGGGAGGCTACTGGTGGCAGAAGGCGGTCTCGTAAATACCCAGGTCCTAAGCCATTGAGCACTCTACCTTGAAGCGCACCTGGAAGACCACTGGGAGCCAGTGCAGCTCGCGCAGGAGAGGTGTTACATGGGAGTGCCGAGTCGCCCCCATCACCACCCACGCAGCCACATTCTGGACCAATTGGAGCCTCCAGGTGCTCCTCAAGGGGAGCCTCATGTAGCTATAATAACTATATTATAGTTGCACAGAGGACAAAATTTGAAGATATAAAAATCGAAATGGAGTACATATGTGTGGACAAGAAAATGAAGATGGAGAAATAAGACATAGAAGTGGAAAATAAAAAAGATAAAGATATTGTGATTAAATATGAACAAATAATTGAACATGTGAATATTAATAATAAAAAGGAGGTCTCTAGAGATTATATTGAGATTAACAATAACACAATGATGATTATAATGAGATTAATAATGATATAATGATGATTATATGGAGATTAATACTGAATGATAAAAGAATAAAAAGTTGGAAAATATTAAGAAATTTAAAGAAGTCCAGGACCTGGATTTATAAAATGACTATATTGAGATAAATAAATATGAGAAGAGTTATGTTACAGATATTTAGAAATGAAATAGGGATTGAAGCTAAAATATTTGGAAAATAGATTACATTAAAAGAAATATAGCAATGGATATAATGAACTATTTTTTTATTAAGATGTTAAAAGATACTATTTGAGGAAATTGATGGTTATAATAACTGGGATATGGTTTAAATACCTATAACAATTGTTATAATTTGAATATTTTTAATAATATAACTACAAAAGTAAAAGATGTTTAACAGTGAGAAAAATAAAGATAATTATACTGGGATTAACAGTAAATAAAATGATTACACTGAGATTAACAGTGAGAAAAATAAAAATGATTACACTGGGATTAACAGTGGAATAAAGATGATTACACTGCGATTAACAGTGAACAAAGATGATTGCACTGGGATTAACAGAAAAATAAAGATGATTACACTGGGATTAACAATGAATAAAGATGATTACACTGGGATTAACAGTGAGAAAAATAAAGATGATTACATTGGGATGAACAGTGAATAAAGATGATTACACTGAGATTAGCAGTGAGAAAAATAAAGATGATTACGCTGGAATTAACAGTGGAATAAAGATGTATTTTGTACATTGGGATTAACAGTGGAAGGATAAAAGAAAAAGTTAAATTAGAAAATTGATAGCTATAATAATTGGGATATTGTTTAAATATGTATAACAATTGTAAATAATTTGAACATTTATTACCTAAGTGAAAAAGAAAACTGAAACAATATATGATTATGATTTATAAACAAAAATTACTTAATTGGTGTTATATAAATGGTATGGTTTGATAGATAGAATTTAGGATAATTGGGAAATTGTGTTAAAAAGCATTATTTGAACTAAGAACTATGTTTAAATGTTAAATTGCTATATTTCTAAAATTAAAAAGATAAGATTTAAATTTGATAAAGTAATAATGGAATAAAGATTTAATGAGCATAATGATGTATAAATATGTTTGAATTGTATTGTTAATAGTGAGGATTTAGGGTAAGAATTGTTGTATTATGAGTTATTAATTGAGTTACAAATTAAGGTGGGTTAATAGAAGGGTAATTGTTTTGATTAAGGAAATATGTGTTAATTTTTTTTAAGATGGTATTAGTTGTATATGTGATCTAAGATTTAGAAATAAGTGCTATGGCAAAATAGTATAGATAACATTTTATTAAAGATTTTGTTAAAAATTGAACAAAGTATGACCGGATCAAAGCTCAGTTCTGAAAGGATGTAATTTGTATGTTTGGAAAAAAATAAAAAAAACCTTTTGCAAACAAAAAAAAAGACTTGGCTAATGTACCAATCTCCTGTGGGAATGTCTGTCACAATTTAGCTTAATTTATTATTTATCTATTAAATTTTTATATCACCCATCTTGTATTTAAAGTGACTCTGGGCGGTTTACAGATTATAAAAAGATAAATAGAAAAGTAATTATATTATGTCAGAGTTTAGGCAGAGTGACTAGTATTATGAGATAAACCCAGGAGCAAAACCCAGGAGCATCACACATCACACAGAGCCTTTAGATAAATAACAGTGGTTTATATTCAGCTAAATATTTACAGACTTATATATGGTTAAATACCTTATCATACAGCTACTGACACAAGGAGAGCAATGAGATACACAACAAGAGAGAACATGAGGAGAAGGGAGATGTCCTCTAATGGCTTCCCTTATATAGACAGCTTTTTACCTAGCTTCTTAAAGTGGCAGCAACCCTGCTGTCTCATTCCCATTGCATCAGCTTTCAGTTCCCTCCGCTTACAACCTTCCATCAGTTTACAGCTATTAAATCTACATATCCTGACATATTAAAACTATGCAGATTAAAAATTTAAAACTATTTTTAAAAAAAGGTCTAAGAAACAGATGGAACGGGGATGAGATTTTCTTATCCTCTCAGCCACATCAGTGGTGAGTGCCTCCCTTGGGGCCCCAAGCCAACTGGTAAAACCAGGTTTTAATACCTTCCAGAGAGCAAAAAAAATGGGAGCTTTTATCATCTCCAGTGGTAGAGTGTTCCACAGGGATGAGGCCACAATGGAAAAGGTTCTTCTTCACCCCACCTACCAGAATTCCTTAACAGATGGTGTTCTTAGCTGGCTTCTTCTGCTGGCATGAGTGATGTAGGCTAGTCCCATTGGGATGAGACAGCTCCTCAGGTTCTTAGGGCAAGGCAATATAAACTATTTGTTCTGTTTCTTGTTTTTTGTTTATTTATATGCCGCCTTCTCTGGAGACTCAGGGCGGCTTACAATGCGTTAAGCAATAGCCTTCATACTTTTATATATTTTATACAAAGTCAGCTTATTGCCCCCACAAACCGGGTCCTCATTTTACTTACCTTAGAAAGGATGGAAGGCTGAGTCAACCTTGAGTCTGGTGAGAATTGAACTCGCAGTAATTGCAGGCAGCTGGAAGCTAAATACTACCTTCAACAGTAGCATTAGTCTGCTGCGCCACTTAGCAGACTAATGTCAGATAAAGTTTTTAACTTTATCCATCATCTATTTCCTATATTGTAGAGCTATCTGAAGAGCTACAGATGTTTTCAGTTCCAATCTTGCTTCGTTATGATTCTCAAAACTGCCCAGCAAAATTATGAAGAAATAAATAAAAAGTTAATGCTCTAATTAGAAACAACAATTAAAGTGGCAACTTTTCTACAACATTTGGTGCATATATCATCAAAACTCTCAACTATGTATTATAATCAAGATAAATATATACTAGCATGTGAAAAGACAGATTTTTTTATTGTGTGCAATCATAAATCTCATGGAAGGTTAGCAAAGGAAAAGGAAAAGAATTCAGGAAAACAAGCATTTTGAGAAGAGACTGAATTAATTTTTTGATTCAACAGTTGTAGAGCGCAGTGGGATGTTAATGTATATGCTGTTCCTTGACATACAATGAATCTGTTTAATCTTTCATAATTAATCATCATAAAAAAGAATTAGAAGAGGAAAAGAAGAAAAATGATAATCAATCCTGTATTGTATTGTATCATACAGCTTCCTTCAAACAAGTAGCAATATTATCCATTTGTTTTCATTTATCCTCTCCTTAAGTTAGATGCACACTATAACATCAATTTGGGTGCTACCAAAATGAATTTGTTCCTAAAGAAACATATAGCAATAGCAATAGCACTTAGATTTATATACCACTTCAGTGCTTTACAGCCCTCTGTAAGCAGTTTACAGAGTAAACATAGTGCCCCCAACAATCTGGGTTCTCATTTTACTAACCTCAGTGAAGTGGTTTGGGAATAACGAGAGGCACAACCAAGCAAGTGACAACAGCTCTTTAATTTACAGTGAGACTTCAGCAAAAACTCAGAGGCTGCAGCCCTCCTTATATACAATCCTGGAGGGACTGTCAGCCAATCAGAAACATGGGCAGGTTTGAAACTCCCGCTTAAAAGTATCAATACATAACACTCCTCCCTTCCCAGAAGGCACTAACATTCAAATATTTACATAAGTACACACAAAATCTCGCAGGTGCCCAGGCCGAGTTCTCGTCCTAGTTGACCTGCGCAGTTCAGTGTTTGGTGGGGCGTCGAGCTGGTCGGAGGGACTTTCTGTCTCTCCCGGCTCTGCCAATGGAACCTCCTGGATTTTGTCCGGGGCGTGGTTATCCCCGGTTGGGAGTGGCGACTCGCTGGGGCAGCGCTGGAACCAGGGCTTGTCAGCTAAGTATTCTCGCGAACCCGGGCTTGAGTTAGCTGTTTTGGGAAAGTTGTTATAGTTAGGCTCGGATATGTCTAAATTTATGTTTGCTTCGCCGACTACCCTTTTTCTCAGCTGGTCTATGTGGCGCTTCCAGAGTCTGTCTACCCCTACGTCTACCGTATAAGATTTCGGGCCCGTTATGCGCACTATGGTTCCTGCAACCCATAGAGGTCCGCTGGCATAGTTGCGAGCAAACACCGGGGACCCAACCTGAAACTGTCTTAGTCCAGAGGTCTCTCCCTTGAAATTTTCGTGCGAGTAGTTAGGATGAAGCCTATCTAACATGCACCGAAGCTTCCTGCCCATGAGGAGCTCTGCTGGGCTTCTCCCTGTGGCTGTGCATGGTGTGGCATGCTGGACAGCTAAGAATTGGTCTATCCTGGCCTGCCAGTCCCCGTTATCTAGTCTGGATAGGGCCTCTTTGGCCGTTCTTACAAAACGTTCGGCCAATCCGTTAGAAGCCGGGTGGAACGGGGCCGATAGGGCATGGCGGATGCCCAGGCCGGCCAAGTAACCCTCGAACAGGGTTGCTGTGAATTGAGGGCCATTGTCAGATACTAGAGTATCCGGTAGGCCATGTGTGGCAAATAGCTTGCGAAGGGCTTTAATGACTGCCTCGGCTGTGGTAGAGGGTATTAGAATTATTTCGAGCCATTTCGAAAAGGCATCAACTACAATTAAAAATGTTTGCCCATGGAAGGGGCCAGCGAAATCAATATGGATCCTCCCCCATGGCCCTTTTGGTTTCTCCCACTCTCGGATGGGCGCTACCGGGGGATCGGGGCGAGACTCCTGGCAGGGTCTGCACTTCCCCACCCACTCAGAGATAACTTGGTCCATGTTGGGCCACCATACGTAACTGCGGGCTAAACTTTTCATTCTGACAATGCCCGGATGCCCGTCGTGCAGCAATTCTAAGACCCTCGTTCGTAGTTTCGTTGGCACTACCACCCTGTCACCCCACAACAAACAACCACCTTGCGTAAACAGTTCATTTCGTTTGTTTACAAAACCTTGGTAGTCCCCCCCGTCCACCTTGACCAGCCACCCTTTCAGCACCCACCCCATCACAGTGCGAATGATCGGGTCCCTGGCTGAGGCTTTTGCCACTTCGGCAGAGGAAATAGGTCCCAAAGTTAATGTGTCCAGTAGAAGGACGGAGGCCTCTGGTGTTGGGTTGGTCAGTAAGTCAGGTAGGGGGCAGCGGCTGAGGGCATCCGCGTGACCCAGGGTCCGTCCGGGTCGATGTACAAGCTGATATGAATAGGCCGAAAGAAAAATAGCCCATCTAGTCAAACATGGGGAAAGAGCAGCGGGGGTGGGCCTGTCGCCTGCCAAAAGTCCTAGCAAGGGCCGGTGATCAGTCACAAGTTCGAATTGCCGGCCATAAAGGTATTCGTGGAACTTTTTAACCCCCGCAATTGCAGCCAGAGCCTCTCTGTCCAATTGACTATAGTTCCGCTTTGCGCTTGACAGAGTGCGAGAGTAAAACGCAATGGGCGCCTCTAGGCCGTTCGGCAGTCTATGGCCTAGGACGGCACCAACTCCTACGGGGGAGGCATCACAAACCAATACAAGCGGTAGCGCCGCGTTGTATTGGATTAGGAAACTGTCTTCCGATAGAAGTCTCTTTACAGCCTCAAATGCGGCTGCTTGTGGTTTCCCCCAGACCCATGGTACATTCTTCCCCAATAGTTTGTGTAGGGGATCTGCGACGGTAGCCTTGTCTTTCAGGAACATTGAGTAAAAATTGAGCAGTCCAAGGAAGGCTTGGAGCTCAGCTTTGGTCTTGGGGGCAGGTGCGCTCTTAATAGCTCTCACCTTGCTTTCGGTAGGGTGGATGCCTGTGCCATCCACCCTGTACCCCAAAAATTCAACTGAGGGGACTGCTATCATACACTTGTTTTTTTTTAATTTGAGTCCCGCTTCCCTGAATCTGAACAGGACGTTCCTAACTCTGTCCCCTAGTTGTTGTTCGTCCTGAGCGCTGACTAGGACGTCATCGAAATATGGCACCACCCCGGGAAGTCCTTGCAACAGGCACTCCATGGTGCTTTGAAATAGGCCGGGTGCTACGCTCACCCCGAACTGGAGCCTGGTGTATTTAAATGCACCCCTATGGGTCACTATTGTCTGTGCCTCAGCCGTGGCATCGTCGACAGGAAGTTGTTGATAGGCCTGGGCCAGGTCTAGTTTGGCAAAAATTTTTCCTGGCCCCAGGGAGTGTAGTAGATGATGCACGATCGGCACCGGATAGGCGCTCGGCTGCAAAGCCTTGTTGATCGTGCACTTGTAGTCGGCGCAAATTCTAATTGAGCCGTCTGACTTGACTGGGGTCACTATGGGGGTTTCCCATTTTGCGTGGTCAACGGGAACCAAGATCCCTTGTTTAATTAATTTGTCCAGTTCCGCATCGATCTTTGGTTTCAATGCAAAGGGCACCCGTCTCGCCTTGAGTCTTATTTGGGCTACGTTGGGGTCTAGATTAAGAGAGATAGGGGTCCCCACATACTTGCCCAACGTGTCCCCAAAAACGTCCTGGAACTCGGTCAGGAGACTGTCTTTTAACGATGACTTGAGCATCTGGTGGACGCCGGTGAAGCCCATGCCGAGGGCTCGGAACCACCCCATGCCGAGAAGGCTGGGAAGCTGCTTCGTGACGATGGTCAGTGGCAGGTCTCTTTCGTAGTCTCCGTAGGTGACTCGGAACGTGCCCACGCCCTCGAGGGGGACTCGGTTCCCCTGGTAGTCTAGGATGCGCAGTCACTGTTTGGAGAGCTGGTCCTTCCCGAACGACAGCAGGAGGGTCTTTAGGGTCGCCCATGACATTATGGAGAGAGCTGATCCGGTGTCGATCTCCATCGAGCATGGCTTGCCGTTGATTTCGACCACCATGCTGACTTTGTCCTCGATTTCCGCGCTGGCCTGGTTTATGTGAATGCTGCGGCCATCTCGAGGTTCAAATTCGCGCCGTTTTTTCGCGCCGCCTTCTCTCGTTGGTTGTTTCTGGCGCGTTGATTCTGGTTGGCTGCGGCACTCACTTGGTTGGTGTTTTCTGGGCAGAATGGCTCTACAGACTCGCGCCAAGTGCCCTTTTTTCTCGCAACGCCTGCAGATAGCCTCCCTGTATTTGCAGGACAGTCTATCATGGTGCCCTCCACAGCTGGGACAGCTTCGCCGTGGGCTGCCTGTGTCCTTTCTCTGGTGCTCCATTCAGAAGACGTCTTCATCCGACTCGGACTCCGAGCTGGATCCGGCGTCTTCTCTGTGCACCGGGGCAGACTTGGGGTTGTCTTTGCTGGTCAGCGGACGCTGCAGCGTTTCTGCGGCTTTTGTGGAGGCTTCATGAGCCCTGGCCTCGTCTAGGGCTCCAGCAAGCATCAAATCAGGCCTGGCGAGCAGGCGCCGTTGCAGCCTAATGTCCCGGACACCACAGATGAGTTGCTCAAGCAACGCATCGTCCAAGTCTCTATAGTCGCAATGGGTTGCAGCTTTTCTCAGGCTGGCCATGTATGCGCTGACCGGTTCTCCCTCTCGCTGAACGCGCTGTCTGAGTTGGTATCGTTGCACGAACTTGGAGGGCACGGGAGCATAATGAGCCCGGAGCGTGGCCATCAGGGTGTCCCAGGAAACGGTCTGGACCGGCGTTGGCTCGCACAGTGACTCTGCCATCTCGAACACGTCCAGTCCACAGTGGCTTAGGAAGAGGGCCCTCTTCCGATTAGCGGAGAGCCCTTGCATGTCGCTGGCTTCGAGCGAGCATTCGAACCTCGTCAGGTACAAGACCCATTTTTCGCGGGTCGGATCAAAAGGCTTGGGCGGAACGTAGGCAGACATGTTCGGTATGCCTCCTGTAGTTCGCCTCGTCGCCTAGCTGAAGCTTGTGGTCTCACTGGTTCGCTTCTTGTGACCTCTATCCCACCTTCGTCGCCAATGAAGTGGTTTGGGAATAACGAGAGGCACAACCAAGCAAGTGACAACAGCTCTTTAATTTACAGTGAGACTTCAGCAAAAACTCAGAGGCTGCAGCCCTCCTTATATACAATCCTGGAGGGACTGTCAGCCAATCAGAAACATGGGCAGGTTTGAAACTCCCGCTTAAAAGTATCAATACATAACACTCAGAAGAATGGAAGGCTGAGTCAACTTTGAGCCAATAAGAATCAAACTGCTGAACTGCTGACAGCTGGCAGTCAGCAGAAGGAGCCTGTAGTACTGCATTCTAACCACTGTGCCATCATGGAACAAACAAATACAAGTAATCCTCAACTGACAACAGTTCATTTAGTAACTGTTCAAATTACAACGGCATTGAAAAAGGTGACTTATGACCATTTTTCATACTTACGATCTTTGCAGCATCCCAATGATCATGTGATCAGAATTCAGATGCTTGGCAACTGGTTTATGCTTATGACCATTGCCTTGTCCCAAGATCATGTGATCATCTTTTACAACCTCTTGATAAGCAAAATCAATGGGGAAGCCAGATTAATTTAACAATCATATTACTAACAACTGAAGTGATTCACTTAACAAATGTAACCAGAAAGGTCATAAAATGGAGCAAAACTCACTTAGCAAATGTCTCACTTAACTACAGAAATGTTGGGTTCAATTCAACTGCCTGTATGTATTATTTTCTATTTGAATAATAATTTTTTCTTGTAGAGACAACTACAAATATCTGTATCTTAAGGACTGAGAAATTTGATGTCTATTGTTTTAGGCAAAACAGTCCTTAATAGAAAAGTAGGTTTAAACAAGAAGCAGCTTGCTAACATTTGCAAGTAGGGGATTTTTATATTTGATTAACAGTTAATAATAGCTACAATTTATTTAATGCTACTTCCATTACCAAAACTTTTGGCAGTATCTTTCTCTTCCCTCAATAGTTATTCTATTCTTTCCTATCCAAAGAATCTGGGAAAGTGATTTGATGAAAAGCCACAATAGTGGCATCAGTAACTAGGATAACTTTTAAAAAGAAACATGATGGCTATGAAGCAAAATGATTCTGTGAATTAGGAAATAGCTCCTTTGTGGAACAAGGAGAACTATTGGAAGTCTGCTGAATCTGATGTCTTCCCAATGCTGTAAAATTTTATTTCCACAATCTCTTGCTATTGGAGCTGATGGGCATTGATCCAAAATATTCAGAAGCAAGAGATTACCTACATTTGTAGGTAATGAATTAGGTTTCTTTGGTCTAACCTAATATTATACTTCCTTGATCCATGCTGTAAAATAGGCATAAAATGGAAGCTCATTGCAATCCTAAGTAGAGAAAGAATCAATAGATTGTCTATAACTGATTAATATTGTATCAATTATAAATATGATTGCTTAAGTGTTTTGATTGATTGATTGATTGATTGACTGATCGTAAACCATCACCTGGGGGGTCTGGTTCTTTCTTTGGATTCTACTTTCATTTTTAATAGTTAAAAATAGATAGTTGCAGTTGCAAGCATAGCCATTAGATAAACATTGTAGCTGCTGCCTTCCAAGACCATCAAGTAACCTTCTAAGTATGCGTTAATTCAGAAGGGCAAGATGTAAAAGCTTGGTGTTTAAACTCTAGGACAGAGATATACATTGCTGAGATCTTTGTCCTGAAGTGGGGAATCAACTGTTCTTCTCTAGGCTTCCTTCTTGTCTGCAATAAAGATTCTAATCTAGCCAAGTCATGTCCAGAAGTCTTTTTCCAAGCCTAGTTGAGAACTGAATTAAGGGTTCAGTATCGGAGAGCTGTGATTTCTCACTAAGTCTGGATCTGAAGCAGTGGTGGGTTGCTCCCAGTTGGGGAGAACCAGTAATAACAGCGGCGGGAGGCTCCGCCCACCTGCCAGACATCATCATGAACAATCTGTGCATGCACAGAAGCACATGCTCCCGTTGCGAACCGGTAGCGGAGGTAAGTAGAACCCACCCCTGATCTGAAGCCTGACAAGTATCATATACTTCAGGTTATAAACTAGATATATGTTTTTTTTTTAAAAAATGCATCGCAGCATCTGAAACTTTAGAATGCTGCTAAAATACTTAGGAACATATTACCAAATGCAAACTGTTTATATCCACTTCTTTAGAATAAACACTGAAAGTATAATATCATTTCAGACTAAATAGTACAATATAATACTTAAAGTGTTGTGTTTCAGAGAAATTAATCCCGTCATTTACTCTTCTTCTTTTAGCCATTTCCCCTTTGCCAGTTCTGACAAACCTAAAAATCAAAATAGATTGTTCTCTGGGTACCCGCAGGCATAAACAAATATGGATCAAGCATCACAATTGAACTATTGGGAATGTGAAGAATGTGTCTCGAATGTAGTTATTCTTTTAATGCAGGCAAGCCACAGACTGGGTTGCTCTTTTTTTTCTCCTCATTTTGCAGGAGTGGGATAGAGTGGCAGTTCTTATTCAGATAAAAGCTATATCAATTTCACTGAAATGAGCAGCAGGGACATATGGCCAATTCTCTATCCTGCTTCTATTGCTTTAATTTCATATCATTGCAATCATCAGGCTTCCCTCTGAATTAACAAAGTCTGGCAGATTTTATGCATGGATTAATGTTGGAATCAGGAGAAAATACTTTAAGGCTAGTACAGGTTAAATATGTCCATATGAGGGCAATATAGGGAAAAAAGATGTTACAATGGAATTTTGACTACTACAGGCACCCATAGCTCTCTAGCATCCTCTCAGATATGAACCAAATACCCTGTTTCCCTAAAAATAAGACCTATCTTGAAAATAAGCCATGGCATGTTTTTACGTATGTGCCTAATATAAGCCCTACCCTCCAAATAAGCCTTAAGAGCCTGTGCAGCTGGCGGCCCATTCCGTCTGGTTGCTCATGGTGCTGTGGCCACGAGGCAAGACAGGGTGGTGGTGGAGCTTCCCCACGCAAGGCAAGTGTCAGGGCTCCCGCAGCCAGGCCATCCACACCCTGACACCTGCCCTGCAGCGGCAGCACTAGCAACCATGTGCAGCATGAGCCCACATGGCCGCCAACCCACTTCTTCTGCTTGCTTGCAGCCACAATGGAACAGGTGGCTGAATTGTGTGCAGGTGCCACGGCTGCAAGGTGAGCCAGGTATCAGTGCATGGGAGAGCTCCAATCTCTGCCTTGTGGTGGCACTAGTGCACTGTGCAGCCTTCTGCCCTGCCACGAGCAAGCAGAAGAAGTGGGCCCCCATATATGGGGGGGGGAAAATAAAACACCCCCCAAAAATAAACCCTAGTGCTTATTTATTTATTTTTTTGAAAAAGTTTTTTATTTTTTCTTCTTCTCATAAACATATCTTAAATGTACAATTTCGTATCTAACATACATATTTTCTTTTAACTTTCATACTAATACAATCTTCATCCTAAACAATTTAATTATATTCAGGGTTATATTCATTTTCAATTTAGCATTTTCCAAGGTGGTATTCGAGCAATCCCGATTTTTACTTTCTTTTCAATTACTTTTTCATTTTACTAAATTCACACATATCATCATAAATGTACATTTATATAATAACATTTTCTTTCTCCCCCCTTTCCCCTTTTCCATTTACACTGGATTTCTATTTCTTTTTTGTCTTTCCTTTCATTTACTCATACCTTATCTAATTTATTTCTCTATAATCTTTTATTCATATTTCTTTTCTAACCATACATAAAATCATCCCCATGTTTTGAAATACACTAATTCCTCTTTATCATTTATTCTCAATGTTAGCCTATTTATTTCTGCACATTCTAAAATCTTCTTTATTACCTCTCCTTCTGATGGGATTTTTTCTGTCTTCCACTTTTGTGCAAATACAATTCTCGCCACTGTTATTATATGAATAATCAAATATGTATCTTCTTTGCTATATTTCTCCAGTAATATACCCAATAAAAATGTCTCTGGTTTTAACTCTATACGTTGGTGCAACATTTCCTCTAACCATGCCTGTATTCTAACCCAATAATTTTTTGCTTCCGTACATATCCACCACATATGATAATATGATCCTGGCAATTGAAAACATTTCCAACATTTAGCTGATTTATCCTTAAACATTTTTGCTAATCTTTCTGGTGACATAGTGCTTATTTTGGGGCCCAAAAGAAAATAAGACCCGGTCTTATTTTCAGGGAAACACAGGTAAATACATTATTCTTTTTAGCTGATAAGTAGGAAGCTGAGTGTAAAGACAGATAAGACAAGAAACATGAAATATACAGGTACAGATTAGGTAAAACCTGCCTCAATAGCAGTAACTGTAAGAGATCTTGGAGTCCTAGTGGACAATCACTTAAATATAAGTCAGCAGTGTGCAGCAGCAGCAGCAGCCAAAAAAGCCAAGGAGGGATAGGATCAAGATCATGTGAAGTATTAGTACTGCTTTATAAAGCCTTAATAAGACCACACTTAGAATACTGCATCCAGTTTTGGTCATCATATTATAAAAAAGATGTAGAGACTCTGGAAAGAGTGCAGAAAAGAGCAACCAAGATGATTAGGGGACAGGAGACTAGGGGCTTCCACAAAGAAGAGGGGATCAACCTATTTTCCAAAGCACCAGAAGACAAGACAAGAAATAATGGCTGGATATTAATCAAGGAGAAAAGCAACCTAGAACTAAGGAGAAAGTTCCTAACAGTGAGAACAATTAACCAGTGAAACAGTTTGCCATCAGAAGTTGTGAGTGCTCCATCACTGGAGGCTTTTAAGAAGAGACTGGATAGCCACTTGTCTGGAATGGTATAGGGTCTCCTGCTTGTGAAGGGGGTTAGATTAGAAGACCTCCAAGGTCCCTTCCAATTCCGTTATTCTACTGTTCTGTTATAAGCAAAGATTCTCTCAGTTTTCTTGTAGGCAATATTGTCCTTAGGAAATGGGGTTATTGTTGAATGGGCAAGAATGAAGAAACAGGCAAAAATTTGAAACCAAAATTTTTTGGGCATCACAGGTGAGGATGACCGGAAGTGTCTCAGAATACTGCATCAACACACTGTCAGATGATAAAAGTTTTTTAACAGCCGCAAATGCAGCACCCTCCCTTTGGCTCCAGGTCTGTTTAGCATTTTTATCCAGAAGCTGATGTAATGGCTCAGCCACCGCTACCTTCTGTGGCATAAACACACTGTAGAAATTCAGCAGCCCCAGGAATACCTGGAGCTCTGTTTGGTTTTTGGGGGTGGGGGCAACTTTTATAGCTCTAACTTTGTCTTTAGTGGGGTGTAGTCCTGAGCCATCTATTAAGTAACCCAAAAATTCGACCCGGGGTACTGCTATCTGAAATTTCTCCTTCTTAACCTTTAGTCCAACTTCTTGGAACCTCCTGTATGCTGTATGCACTGTAACTTCAGCTGTATTTTGGGAAATGCCAGGCACTATTTTTCTAATCATGGCCTAGGACACAATTGACATAGACAACCCAGTGTCTACTTCCATGCTGCACGGTGAACCCTCAATGAGGATCATGACATGGATTTTCTTTGCACGTGGTGAAGTTGCTTGCCCAATGGTTGTTTCATAAGTGTTCTTGGGCTCTGCATAGAGCTCTTCT
The DNA here is from genome assembly GCF_059756535.1 of Pantherophis guttatus. NCBI lineage: Eukaryota > Metazoa > Chordata > Lepidosauria > Squamata > Colubridae > Pantherophis > Pantherophis guttatus. Next base: position 85,800,589 of record NC_142067.1, read on the forward strand.
CCTCTCATGGGTCTTCGGGCTTGTGTTTTCTTGGGACCTGTCTGGAAGGCAGGCTGGTTTGTGCGGTAAGCTGTTGGTTGACTGGCATGACAGACTCTTACCAAATGCCCCTTCCTGTCAATCTCTGGCAAATGGTATTTTTGAACCATCAGGCTGACTTTGGATGGTTACCGCCACACCCAGCGCACGCAGTCTGTGCCCCTTCTGTTTTGGGAGCCTTCTTTTTGACTGATCGGAGGTGGCAAACCTCATCATCCTTGTCCATCGATTCTTCACCTTCGGTGCAGTCTTGGTCCACAGTGGCAGCTCGCTGCAAAGATGCCAGGCTGGTTGTTTTTTAGATTGCCACTGTTGACTTGACCTAGGTTTCTGTGGCTTGGGCTTCGTCCAGTGCTGTCTGCAGTGTGAGATTAGGCTTAGCAAGCAGGCACCTTTGGAGGTTTAAGTCCTTCACCCCACAGACAATTCTATCCAGAAGGACTTCATTGAGGTCCCTGAATTCACAATACAATTGTGGCCTTTTGAAAGGCTGTGATTATTCATTAATCAACTCACCCTCTTCCTGGTTTCGGTGGTGGAACTCGTGCCCTCTGACAATTTTTGATGATGTGGACACATAGTGTGTCCTGAGTGTGTTTTGAAGTGTAGTCCATAGCACAGTCTGCATGGCTGAGGGGGCCATGAGTGCCTTGTCTGTCTCGAATATTTCTGAGCCACAGTTGCTCAGAAAAAGCGCTCTCTTTCTGTTATCAGAAAGTCCCAGGAGGTCATTAGCTTCTAAGAAGCACTTGAACCTGACGATGTAGGAGTCCCAGTGGAGTCCCAGTAAAGTCCCAGTGAATGGAGCGGGTGGTGTGTATGTAGTCATCTTGATAGGACTGATGCAGATCAGGCTGCGTTGATGGTCGTTGAGATTGATTTTGTTTATTTGTCTTCTGATCCCACCTTTGTCACCAATGTTAAATAGTGGGAGATTGAAGAGACAGAGGCAGGTCTTCAACTTCAACTCTTTATTGTAACAAGTAATAACCCAGCAACTGTCTGTCGGACAGCTTGCCCTTTTATAGGGAGCTGTCAGATGGTTTAGCCAATCGGAATAAACTATTTTTCCCGCCTAGACAACGTACCTGAGTGAAGCCTATATTCTTCAGCTTCACTCTTTCATTGAGTATTCAACACAGTCTTCAACACCTTCCGTTAAAATTTGTTACTACCAGTTCTGTGGGTGTGGCTTGGGGGAGGTAATGTGACTGGGTGGGTGTGGCCACTTTTTTTTTTTACTTTTAAAACCATTTTTTCTACAACTCTTCGGCCAAAGAGATTGTAAAAAAAAAAATGCTTTTAAAAGCCTCTGACAATCCTAGCTGAGTTGCCTGATCGGCAGAGGCTTTTTTTTCTTTTAAAAGCATTTTTTTCTACAACCTCTTTGGCAAAGAGGTTGTAGAAAAATGCTTTTAAAAGCCTCTGACGATCCCAGCTGAGCCGCAGGCTCATCAGAGGCTTTTTTTTTTTTTACTTTTAAAAGCATTTCTTCGGCTGAAAAGGTTGTAGAAAAAATGCTTTTAAAAATAAAAAAAAGTCTCTGATGATTGCGTGGCTCAGTTGGGCATGGGGGGGGGCGGGCAGGGATGTTTGCTACCGGTTGTCCGAACCACCCGCTGCCATCGCTACCAGATTGGGCGATCCGATCCGAACTGGGAGCATTTCACCCCTGAGTGGGGGCCATTCTAATCTCTGGGGGAATGATATAGCTGAAACTCTAGGGTAAAGTGCTGGAAACTTTCTTTGCCAATAGAGAATGAACTCACTTTCAAATGCCTGGGTGGTGACATTTAACACAGGCTGATGAAGAACGATTTATTTATCCGCATGAGATGCAGGGGAGCATGGAGAAAGAAATGCTGCCTAAAATGGAAACTAAAGGCTTAGGTTGTTTTGTTTGCTAAGTTAAAAAAAAAAGGCAAGCACAAATAGTATTCAATGTACTGTGTCTTAGATCAAAATCCCAAGAACCCACAAAACTCTGGCAAACAGGTTTTTGCAATAATTTGATGCAAAAAGGAAGGGCATCTAATCACAAGCAGGGAAATGGCCTTAGGCTTCTCTTAGCTACTTATTCACCATACAGGGTTTAATCTCTTTTGCAGTTAATATAAAATAATACAGATTAGGGTCTTATTGACCAAATTACCACTGAGCACTCTTGATTTCCCAGAATTTGATACAAGAGTCTGCCATTAACATGCTAACAGACCCATTACCAAAATTGTGTAGCTTCTATCCTAGTACAAATGATTCTATTTTGGTTTCCCTTTAAAGTCATCTGCAGAGAACCGCCCAGCCGCCTTGTTTAGGGTGACCCACTCCCTCCTCCGGGGGGGAGTGCGGGAAGATCCCTTGCAGGGTCGCGCTGAGGATTTTGTGCAATTCCTGCACGATAAAGTCGCTCGGATTCGGGATGGCTTGGACTCCGACTGGATGAGTCCACGGGAGGAGACGAGGGCAGGTCTTGAGAATGTTACCTGGGAGGAGTTTGATCCTGTGACTCCCGAGGATGTTGACAGGGTTCTGGGTAAGATTAGTGCCGCCACGTGTTTATTGGACCCGTGTCCCTCCTGGTTGGTGCTGGCCTCCCGGGAGGTTACACGAGGCTGGCTCCAGGGGATTATAAGTGCTTCTCTGAGTGAGGGTGCCTTTCCTGCCACCTTGAAAGAGGCGGTAGTGAGGCCCCTCCTCAAGAAGCCTTCCCTGGACCCGGCTGAATTAGCCAACTATCGTCCAGTCTCCAACCTTCGTTTTGTGGCGAAGGTTGTTGAGAGCGTGGTGGCACGACAACTTCCCCGGCACCTGGATGAAGCTATCTATCTAGACCCGTACCAGTCGGGCTTCAGTACAGCACTGAAACGGCATTGGTCGCGTTGGTGGATGATCTCTGGAGGGCTCGGGACAGGGGTTGCTCCTCTGTCCTAGTCCTATTAGACCTCTCGGCGGCTTTTGATACCATCGACCATGGTATCATGCTGCAGCGGTTGAGGGGGTTAGGAATAGGGGGCACCGTTTTGCGGTGGTTCTCCTCCTTCCTCTCCGACCGCTCGCAGTTTGTGTTGGCAGGGGGACAGAGGTCGACCTCGAGGCATCTCGCATGGGGAGTGCCGCAAGGGTCGGTCCTCTCGCCTCTCCTGTTCAACATTTATGTGAAGCCGCTGGGTGAGATCATCCGTGGTTTTGGGGTGAAGTGTCATCTGTACGCTGATGATACTCAGCTGTACATCTCCACCCCAGACCACCCCAACGATGCCCTTGATGTGATGTCCCGCTGCCTGGAGGCCGTGCGGGCCTGGATGGGGAGGAACAGGCTCAGACTCAACCCCTCCAAGACCGAGTGGCTGTGGCTTCCGGCGCCCCGATATAGTCAGCAGGTGCCATCGCTGACTATTGGGGGTGAATCTTTGCCCCCCACAGAGAGGGCTCGCAATCTGGGTGTCCTCCTGGACGCACGGCTGTCTTTAGAAGAGCACATGACGGCCGTGGCCAGGGGGGCCTTTTATCAGGTTCGCCTGATTCGCCAGTTGCAGCCCTTTCTGGATCGGGACGCCTTGCGCACGGTCACTCACGCCCTTGTCACCTCCTGGTTGGACTATTGTAATGCTCTCTACATGGGGCTCCCCTTGAAGAGCACTCGGAGGCTCCAACTGGTCCAGAATGTGGCCGCGCGGGTGGTTATGGGTGCAACCCGTTGCGCCCACGTGACACCCCTCCTGCGCGAGCTGCACTGGCTCCCAGTGGTCTTCCGGGTGCGATTCAAGGTGTTGGTTACCACCTTTAAAGCGCTCCATGGCATAGGACCCGGGTACCTTCGAGACCGTCTTCTGCCACCAATAGCCTCCCACCGACCAGTCCGCTCCCACAGAGAGGGTCTCCTCCGGGTGCCATCAGCCAAGTTATGTCGGCTGGCGACACCCAGGGGGAGGGCCTTCTCTGTGGGAGCTCCAGCCCTGTGGAATGAACTGCCCCCCGAAATACGAAAGATTTCCGACCTCCGGGTGTTTCGCTGCGCTCTGAAGACCCTGTTGTTCCGCCAGGCAGGGTTACTAACATAACGTTTTAAATTGGGGTATTTTAAATTTCTGGGATTTTAATTGGAGCCTAATTATTTAATGATTTTAAATTTTAAATTGTTGTCGTGTTTTTTGTGTTTTTAAATAGGCTGTACACCGCCCTGAGTCCTTCGGGAGAAGGGCGGTATAGAAATAAAATTATTATTATTATTATTATTATTATTATTATTATTATTATTATTATTATTATTATTATTATTATTATTATTATTATTATTATTATTATTATTTTAGATTTGTCCCTCTTTGATTGCATCTCTATTTCAGTGTTACCATTCCTCTTACTCATTGGAAACTCATTTCTTGAATAGTCAAGGAGTTTCCAGATATTCCTCAATTGTTCGTTAGCAACATCTACTGCAGAAGCAATAGAAATTTGCAGAATGAATCCAAGATAGGACTGGAAGTTATTTGGAATTTTAAATATTGGTTTTATAATACCAGCAATGATAATATATATTATTATAAAATAATAAAGGTGGAATATAAATAAAAATACACATAGGATTTTAAATAATTAGCTGTAATTAAATGGCTTATTCACTCGTATTATTAAAAAATAAATTGATACTTTTTTTAAATTTTGATTTACATGCCGCCCTTCTCCGGAGACTCAGGGCGGCTTACAAGGCGTTAAGCAATAGCCTTCATACTTTGTATATTTTATACAAAGTCAGCTTATTGCCCCACAAACCGGGTCCTCATTTTACCTACCTTAGAAAGGATGGAAGGTTGAGTCAACCTTGAGCCTGGTGAGAATTGAACTCACAGTAATTGCAGACAGCTGGAAGCTAAATACTACCTTTAACAGTAGCATTAGTCTGCTGCGCCACTTCAGGCATAGCCAGATAGCCATGTTAAAGTACAATACAGCAGTTACTGAAACAACAAAATAGTATGCCAGAATAAATAGCCGAGTCCTATTCTATCGTCGTAATGAGAGGAAAGTATAATGTTGCCCTTACAGTTTTACTGCAGGACAAGCCAAGAAAATTGAGTGGATTTCCTTGGCTTGTTTCCCTTCTCACTGTAAGCAGAAAAGCAGACTCTTGTATCAAATTCTGGGAAATCAAAAGTACTCAGTGGTAACTTGGTCAATAAGGCCCTAATCTGTATTCATCAATTGCTTTCCTTGACATACTGTATGCTGGGGTAGAGTTCATTGAATGGTAGATTTAGTCACATACCAAGTTGCCCTACTTACAGCAGGCACAGAATGTGCTCTTTTGCTGTTTCAAAAACACACCACACCATGTTGAGAAATAGTGTGACTGGTGGATGACAGGTCCAGAGGAGGTATTGTGAAGAGCATTGGGTTCTCCCTGCAAGTTCATGTCTGGGAGAGAACACCCAAGTGGGAATGGAGCATCAATAACAAGTGATCTGAATTCTTGCAAGGGAATGGTGCTGCTACATTGAATAATCATGACTAGAAGCATTAGGAAATGGCCTATGAAATAGATGCAATTGGGTAGCCACTGCATCAAATTAATAAAAACAATTAAAAATTGGCCACATGAAATTTCTTATTAGTTACAAATAGTCTGTAATGGCCTTACTGGTATGTTAGAACCAGCAATACCGTCAGCTCTCTTTCAAGTCAACTCTCTGGAATTTTGCCCACAGCTGACTGGAGTTGGAGCTAGACAGATTCCAACCCCCAATCACTATCATATCATTAAAAAAACATGTTTTATTCCTACTTTGCATCCATGACAAAAGCTGTGACAAGCAAATTTGGACACTATAACAGGAAAAGATCTCAAATTACTTCAGCTATGGGCTAAGAATGAGGTGAAGGCAATGTCATGAGAACAAGTCATAAACAATGGTTACTAGGACAACCTTTATGCTGTGGCTAGAGGACTTTAAGGATAAGCTCTTTATTACCTTCATCCATTGTAATTGTGTTTTTCCTAAGGTCCTTTCCCTAATGCTATATTGAAGTGTTTTCTACTCATCTTTGAGTTGTCAGAAAATTATACTGCCTGTTTCCCAATCTTGTTACTATTACCTGTGCTTTCTAGTTATGGCCTGGCAGCTGACTTCATTCTAAGGTAAAGGAAGACCATAGTTAGCAGGTTTTGTACATTTCAAGGCTGCCTTTGGACAGAATAAGCAAGAAAATATTACTTTAGCACTAGTATAACAAAGAATTATTTAATTCTGACTCACATATGGGTTGAGAATGAGATGAAAGCAGCACGGAATCAAGGCAGAAAAAGAGTTTGCCAGAGCAGGTGTGTGCCAGGATTAGGTCTAGGTGACAAGACTCTTAAGGATTCTTCAGTTTTATGCTTGAGAAGATTTAACATTTGAGTAGCAAGGAGGCAACAAGAAAGTATTTCCAGATTCTTTTAATACTAATCTTCTATACAACTTAATTGTAGTTTATTTATTTATTTATTTATTTATTTTTTAAATTAATCTTTGGGATGCTTTTAAAATTAAAAAATGGACAAAATAAAATGAATGAATGATAAAGCATGTATAATTAAAAATAAATCAGTGAGGTTACAGTTAATTTTTTTAAAGTATATACCTCAGTGAACTATACAATATTGAAAATGAAAGAACGCACGTTTCAGTTATACACATTTCAGCTAACCATTCATTCATCTGTTTTTTTAATTTGCTCCAATTGAGAAATTCTGATTAATTACAATCATACCAGTCGTGGGTTTCAAATTTTTTTACTACCGGTTCAGTGGGCGTGGCTTGGTGGGCGTGGCAGGGGAAGGATACTGTAAAATCTCCATTCCCTCCCAATCAGCTAGGACTTGGGAGGCAGAGAATAGATGGGGGTGGGGCCAGTCAGAATTTTTACTATCAGTCTCCAAACTACTCAGATTTTCCACTACCAGTTCTCCAGAACTGGTCAGAACCTGCTGAAACCCACCTCTGAATCATACCACTAAAGCATCATTAGTGTAATGCAAATTAAATTAATAAATATGAAAATATAAAAAGTAAAATAATAAAAAAAAATCAGTCAAAGAATTTTCATGACTTCATTTAAGAATCATAGGCCCACTTAAAACTATTCTATTTTAAATAGGTTTCTAATATTTAATATGGTAGATAATGATTGAATTTCTTGGTTTACTGAAAAAAATATTCTCTTTTAATACTTTAAAATTAACACTACAATTTCAAGATTATACTCCCATTATATTTCTAGCAGCAGGTAGCCCTCAAGTTACAACCACAATTGAGCCCAAAATTTATACTGCTAAGTAAAACATTTGTTAAGTGAATTTTGCCCTATTATATTACTTTTATTTATTTATTTATTGGTTCAATTTATATGCCGCCCTTTTCCAGAGACTCAGGGTGACTTACAATGCGTTAAGCAATAGCCTTCATACTTTTGTATATACCTGCTTAGTAGGGCTTTCCCCCACCCCAAAGCGGTGTTCTTTTTTTTAATTCAAAGTCAGCTTATTGCCCCCACAAACTGGGTCCTCATTTTACCTACCTCAAAAGGACCTTTTCTTGCCACATTTGTTAAGTGAATCATTTCATTTGTTAAGTTAATAAAATGGTTGTCAAGTAAATCTGGATTTCCCATTAACTTGACATCAGAAGCTCACAAAAGGTGATCACATAACCCCGGGACACTGCAACCATCATAAATATGAATCAGTTATTAAGCATCTGAATTTTGATCATGTGACCATGGGGATGCTGCAATGGTTGTAAGTGTGAAAAACGGTCATAAGTCACTTTTTTCAGTGTCATTGTAACTTTGAACTGTCACTAAATAAACTGCTGTAAGTCGAGGAGTACCTGTATTTTCATATACACCTTTGACTGATTAAATATGAAATGTTACCAATTAATTGAAGAAATAATAAGTTATTATTATTTCTTCAATTATTTGGTAACGTTTTATATTTAATTTTAGCTGCTTCCAAATTTCTTAGACAATCTATTGTTATATAATCAAAATGACAAAAATAAACTAAGTATAAGCTTGAAGAAACCGAGTACAGAGTCTTTAAAAAATGCAAATAATATTTTTGTAAGGAAAATCTTCTTATAGGGTGGGACTGAAAATGAGCATGAGGTTATCACAAGGGGATTTAAACCTTCTATGTGAGAAACATACATTACTACTGTATATCCCAGAAGAGAGCACAATTGACTGGAAACCAGCTGTCCCACCACATTGTTTCATTGAAGTGACTTACTCTTAGATAGTTTTCCAATTCAGAATTGCATGGAACTTTGTTTAAGAACAAGAGGCATCAGTCAAGATGAGCAGTGGTCTCTAACATTTCTGCATCATAATTAAATTTCCTTAAGTGTAGCTGAATGTTGGCATAGAGGTAGTCCTCAATTTATGACCACAGTTGAGCCCCAAATTTCTGTTGTTGAGACATTTATTAAGTGAATTTTGTCCCATTTTACAATCTTTCTTGCCACAGTTGTTAAGTGAATCACTGCAATTGATAAATTAGTAACTTGGTTGTTAAGTGAATCTGACTTCCCCATTGACTTTGCTTGTCAAAAGATTGCAAAAGTGATCACATGACCTTGCAACACAGCAATGGTCATAATTATGAACCAGTTGCCAAGCATCTGAATTTTGATCACATTATGGGGATTCTGCAAAGGTTGTAATTGTGAAAAATCATCAAAAGTCACTTTTTTCAGTGCTGTTGTAACTTTGAACAGTCACTAAATGAACTATTGTCAGTAGAGGACTACCTGTACTTGGCGCTCACACATTTAACTTCAACCGGGTGCAATACATCTCAGCATTGGTGTATTCTTTAAATGTAGTAAATTTGCATCAAGAAGTCTTTAGAGAATTTTGTAGAATAGTCAGTAGTGTCTGCAAGAAAGGGATGAGGGAATCGATTAACATCAGCAATGCCATGATGCAATCTCTGCCTGTATTCTATATGTGACCTGATGTTTCCCACATACCCCAAGGAGTGGATTTTGTAGTGCAAAATCCGCTTTCATCATTCTGATGAAAGTGATGAACTTGTCTGGATGCCCCTAGCAGTATCCCAGTCTTTGAAATGTGTTCCAGGATTCCTTGGGAATGCTGTCAATATGAAAAAGTTTCCATGAAAAAAAACCTACAGTGCCACGGCTTTGAGGGTTTTGTGTGCTCCTGCTTCCTATGCAATTCTGTATCAGTTTCTTAAGCAGAAAACTTCCCCTACTATCCTTCCTCATTTCTTAATGTAATTTAAACATCATTGAGATTGACTATTTTGAAAAATGAGTCTTCATGGAATTCTACTGTTTCATGGCCCATTGACTTTAGGATATTGCCATCTGTCTGAAATGACAATGGAAATGATATTCGCAGTAGGGAAAAACAAAACCCAGAAGATATATATTTTACAAGGTAGCTATAGCAGAAAAAGAGATCCAATAAATAATTCACTGAATAAAGTGAACATATGGTGTTTGACATAATTCTCAGCTGCAAATCTTGCTGGTAGAACTCTATCCCTCCACCCACAGTAAACTACTTGAAAAAAATTGTGGTCTCTTGAATGTTGCAAATATGTATATTAATTTATCTTTTTTAAAAAATGAAATTACAATCCTTAACCTAACTTCTATGATTTGCTGTGTTTGACTAATGCTGTTTAACAAGTAACAGTCTTTACTGCCTTATGCTGGTAAAATATGTTTTGGGTTGTTCAAATATACCTTAAAGTTGATTAGATAATTATTATAGTTCAAAGATTGAAAACTGTTTTATTTTTTCAGTGATCTTTTAAAATTAATTTAATTTCTGATCTAATTACACTTATATCTTTTATATACTTACCAAGTTATACCTTGGTAGTGGCTTTTATATCATCTTTGTTCAAGTCATTTGTATTTTCCAACATTGGATTCTCTTATGGCAGGCATGTCAAACTTACATCGTCACGGTGGCATCAGGTGACATATTGGAACTTTTTTCCCCTTCGCTAAACCATGTGTGGGGGTAGCCAGCGTGTGACCCATCCAGCTCATGGGCCGGGAGTTTGACAGCCCTGCTCTTATCTATTTGATTTTTAGAATAGAATAGAGTAGAATTCTTTATTGGCAAAGTGTGATTGGACACACAAGGAATTTGTCTTTGGAGCATATGCTCTCAGTGTACATAAAAAGACAAGATACACTCGTCAAGAATCACAAGGCACAACATCCAATGACAGTCATATGGTACAATAAGCAATCAAATCATACTAGGAAACAATATCAATATAAATCGCAAGGATATAAGCGACAAAGTTACAGTCATGCAGTCACAAGTGGGAGGAGATGGTGACAGGAACTATGAGAAGACCAATAGCAATAGTAATGCGTCCTTAGTGAATAGTTTGACAGTTTGAGGGAATTATTTGTTTAGCAGAGTGATGGTGTTTGGGAAAAAACTGTTCTTGTATCTGGTTGTCTTGGTGTACAGGGCTCTATAACGTCGTTTTGAGGGTAGGAGTTGAAACAGTTTATGTCCAGGATGCGAGGGGTCTGTAAATATTTTCACAGCCTTCTTTTTGACTCATGCAGTATACAGGTCCTTAATGGAAGGCAGGTTGGTAGCAATTGTTTTTTCTGCAGTTCTAATTCTGTGTCTGTCTTGTTGGGTTGCAGAACCAAACCAGACAGTTATAGAGGTGCAGATGACAGACTCAATAGTTCCTCTGTAGAACTGTATCAGCAGCTCCTTGGGCAGTTTGAGCTTTCTGAGTTGGCGCAGAAAGAACATTCTTTGTTGTGCTTTTTTGATTACGTTTTTGATGTTAAGTGTCCTTTTTAGGTCTTGAGATATGATAGAACCTGGAAATTTGAAGGTCTCTATTGTTGATACTGTGTTGTCTAGTATTGTAAGAGGTGGTAGAATGGGAGAGTTTCTCCTAAAATCTACCACCATTTCTACAGTTTTGAGTGTGTTCAGTTCCAGATTGTTCCGGTTGCACCACAAGGCTAGTTGTTCAACCTCCCGTCTGTATGCGGATTCATTGTTGTCTCGAATGAGACCAATCAATGTTGTATCATCTGGAAACTTCAGTAGTTTAACAGATGGATCATTTGAGATACAGTCATTGGTATATAGAGAGAAGTGGAGAAAGCACGCATCCTTGGGGGGCCCTGTGCTAATTGAACAGGTATCTGATGTGATTTTGCTTAGCTTCACTTGCTGCTTCCTGTCTGTTAGGAAGCTTGTGATTCACTTACAAGTGTGTTCAGGTACCTGTAGCTGATTTAGTTTAGTTAGAAAAATGTCCGGTATGATGGTATTGAATGCTGAACTAAAGTCTACAAAGAGGACCCTTGCGTAGGTCTTTGGAGACCCCACCTTTGTTGCTTTATAAGTCACTCAAAGTGGCAAACATATATAATACTCCTTTCTCTTCCTATTTTCCATACAACAATAACCCTGTGAGGTGGATTGGGCTGAGAGAGAGCAACTGGCTCAAAGTCACTCAGTTGGGTTTTGTGTCTAAGGCGGGACTAGAACTCACAGACTCCTGGTATCTGGGCCAGCACATTAGCCAATCACCATACCATAACTTGACTCTCTTATTATTATTATTATCATAATAAAGTGCATTAAGCAGATTTATACCCAGTATAATCATAACACCTAGTTTACAAACCACAGTGGTTCAATTCACATATCATATTATATTTCGCTTAGAGAAAATCTATTTTACTGTCACATAATCACACATTCTCTTGTATTTTTATGATATATATATGCTATGTTCAATCAAAGAAATTGTCTTTAAAGTAATCTGATGTTTCCATGCTCTTCCAGTATTTCACCTGTGAACAGTCTGTGTAATGAATATGACTACATAGCCCTTTGAATGCAGTTTCAGATGCAAATTGTAAAAGGAGCACTGAATACCATCCAGCCAAAGTCAAACATATTAAATTCCACCAATTGCAACAAGAGGAGTTTAAGTATGTCCATAACTTTCCCATTAAACTAAATTGCCTGGTCTTAAAAAGAATGAATGTTCTTGCTATCAAGTTTAAATGGTTTTTCTTGAAGATAGTTTGTTAAAATGGAGTGGAATTCAGAGGATGAACCAGAAAGCTCATGTATCTGTTCAATATCAATGGATAAGCGGGGACAGGGGAATGGACTCCTATTATCCTATTGGGACAAAACCAATGAATAGTAAAGTACTGGATCAGATATTTCCTGAGAACTCATTGAAAATACATCAGTGGGTAAGCAACTGTTTGTTAAATGAGAAACTTTATAGAGGTTTCTTGTGCTACATGCTACTGCATGGTAAATCTGATCTGAAAAAATATTTTTTTATCTTTAATATTAAATTACAAATATATATTTAATAATATTTACCAAAAGTGCTAGATTTTAATCATAATTGATGATAATCCTGTTATGCTATAGACATTGAAATTGTCTTGTGACTTTTGCAGGAAAAAATATGCTTCAGATTTTAAGAGCTGTATTTTTAACTACTGCAAATTATTAAGTTTCCCCTCAAACTTAATAACGTAACAGGGATCAAATGACAGCAACTTAGAACTAAGTAAACCTGAAGGGCTCACAACATACAACAGAATCTAGGAATACAATAATTGTATAAATTGCATAAAACTGAGTAAAAAGTTAATAAAAACTGATTTATACATATAATATTCTGCTCTATTTTTATTTTACTTTAACATTAATTGATTATTGCAAAGAAGTATTTCTGCTTAGTCATTTACTGACTGAATTAATATACCGTGTTTTCTCCTAAAATAAGACCCTGTCTTATATTTCTTTGAACCCTGAAATAAGCGCTTGGCCTTATTGCCATACACTCAAAAGCCCGATTGGGCTTATTATCAGGGGATGTCTTATTTTGGGGGAAACAGAGTATCATTAATATATCATATGACTGTAACCAAAAGTGATTGCAGTTTTTAAAAAAATCAGTAAAATATATGCCTAATTGTGTGGAATGTGGTATAAATTTGGAAGAGTTAATAAAGCAGTTAAATATTTAAAAAAGAAATTGTAAGGAAAACACTTTTGCAAAGCCACAAACCAAGCTATAACTTGGCATTTCTTACATTTCCAACTCCAAAGCAATGGTTAGATTGCTGTTCTCTTAAGGTTCTCAAATAAAGCTTGGATGCCTTTCTCCAAGGGAGTATCCCTATGGTAAGGCCTTTACTAATTTCATATGTTTTTATTGCCACTGTATAAATCTTCAAGTAAAAGTTTTATATTATAGTGTTGACACATTTTTTTTTAACCTTCTGGCACCTGCATTCTACTTACTCTGTTTTCACTTCACATACCTCAACTTCTTGGAGAATATGAAAGAAGTATTAGAGCAGAAAAGGAAATAGTCAAAGTTATTCTGTTCCAGAATTCATATAGTGTAATAGGTAGCAAATGATTATCTCATAGTTTAGAATCCAATCAAATTCTCAGTGCCAATTAATTTTCAACATTGGTTTGTTTGGTTTAATATCCATTGAAAAATAGCGATAGAGGAATCTGTGTTTATAATCTGAGTATTATTTTTATAAATTTTTTTCAGAATCAAAATGAAAGAAGAAAAAAATAAAAATTCCACAGAAACTGAGGTATGTGCAGAATATAATGGTGCACACAGTCCTGAGAGCCCTTAAGGCTGCACATATAACACCACTTCTGTATGAGCTGCATTGGTTACCAAGTTGCTTCCAGATCCAATTCAAGGCATTGATTGTTACCTGTAAAGCCCAGATGGCATGGGTCCAGGGTATTTTAGGAGCCATCTCTTCCCAATGGGACTAGCCCGCTCCATTCACACCAGCGGAAGAGGCATGCTATGGATCCCATCTGTTAAGGAACTCCGACAGATGGGTTCAAGGAGAATAGCCTTTTCTGCTGCAGCCTCATCTCTGTGAAACATTCTATCATCAGAGGTGAGAAGTGCTCCCTTTTGACCTTTTGGAAGGGTATTAAAACTTGGCTTTGCCAGTTGGCCTGGAGCGCCAAGGGGAGCACTCACTGGTGGAGGTGGTTGACAGTGTAAGAAGACGTCATCCCCATCCTGTCCATCTCTTAGTTCTGGTTTCAGTATAGTTTTTAAATTTTTAATATGTGTAGTTGTAATGTTTAGACATTTTAATTATTTTTCTACTTATTTTATAATCTGTAATCTGTATAGTCACCTTACAGGGGAGATGGAAGCATAAAAATGTAATAAATAAAATAAATGATGTGGTCAATTAATAAGGCTTGTTAGACGGTAGTCTTCGTTCTTCCTTTTGAACAGAGTGTAGAGTAGCATAAGATGACCATAGACTTCATATTACCTGGATGTTTATAGCACTGGTTACCAACCTTTGCGGCTCTGTGGACTGGCAGCAGCAGCAGTGTGGTGGGGGAGAAGGGATGATTTTGCATGCATACTCTCTGCTTGCACAAATGAAACTTTGCACGCTTGCCCACCAATTGTGTGGCCCAATTCCCAACAGGCTGCAGACCAGTACTGGTCTACAGACTGGGAGTTAAGGACTCCTGGTTTATAGCATTCAGAAGTTTCAGGGAAAGGTTAAACTGCTTTCAGTTTCTTCAGGAGTCTTAAATAGTAGCTAAAAAATCTGCTTAAAATAAGATCAGTTAACTATGAAAAAAAAGTGGCCTTAAACCAATAGCCTTCGTGCCCTTGTAAGTTGTAATTAACTATTCAAACTATTATTCAATTCTCTTCTGGGTTGTGGGGACTCTTCCAATCAGACTCTCACTTGTAATCAATGTCAATTTTACCTGCTAACATTCAGGACAGTCTCTATACTGTAAGGTGACCAGATTTTAACATTGGTAAAGAGGGACATTGTGGGCGTGGCTTATTTTGTGGGCGTGGCTAGCTGGTCATGTGACTGGGTGGGCGTGGCTAGCTGGTCATGTGACCCGGTGGCCATGGCTATGTGTATAGGGTAAGGTGAACAGATTTTAACATTGGTAAGAAGGACACCATTGTGGGCGTGGCTTATTGTGTGGGCATGGCTTGGAGGCCATGTGACTGGGTGGGCGTGGCTAGCTGGTCATGTGACCGGGTGGCCATGGCTATGTGTATAGGGACTACTCAGAGGGCTGAAAAGTCATTTCTGACAGGTCCTCACACTTTTGACTGGTCCTCACACTTATGACCATCCTCACATTTATGCCCGTGCAGCATTCTTAACAACCATGTCACTCATTTCACAACTGCTTCTCTTCACCATGGTGACAAGATAGGGCAAAAACGTAAAATTTGAGGACAGTCGTAAGTTCGAGGACTGGTCAAAAGTGCGAGGACCAGTCAAAAATAACTTTTTCAGCCCTCCGATAGTCCATATGCACAAAAGGACTAACCAGAGGGCTGAAAAAAGTCATTTCTGACAGGTCCTCGCACTTTTGACTGGTCCTCACACTTATAACCATCCTCATATTTATGCCTGTGCAGCATTCTTAACAACCATGTCACTCATTTCACAACTGCTTCTCTTCACCATGATGACAAGATAGGGCAAAAATGTAAAATGTGAGGACAGTCGTAAGTTCGAGGACTGGTCAAAAGTGTGAGGACCAGTCAAAAATAACTTTTTCAGCCCTCTGAGTAGTCCATATGCACAAAAGGATATATTATATTATTCTATATTATACCCCTTCCCATTGTCATCTATTTTTATATCCATCCTCACATTGGTTAATTATGTAATTATGTAATACAGTTGTTTAATACAAATTCAACATTTTAATATAAATCAATTAGTTATATAACTATCTTTTTTGTATATTAATCAATATGAACATGAATATTCCAATTATTTCCATGCAATCCAATTTCTTACAAATCAATTAATTATATCTATCAATAATAATAAACCAAATAATTTCCCCCATATATACCTCCAAACCACAACTTAATTGCTGGGTCGCCCGCCCCTCCTCCCATCCGCGCGGCATCAGCCTACCCTAGCCCAGGGCTGGGCAATTGTGGCTCTTTTACAATGTTTGGACTTCAACTCCCGCCGAGCCCATTCTGGGGAATTGTGGAGAATTCTGGGAGTTGAAGTCCACAAGTCTTAAAGCTGCCAAGGTGGGAGACATCAAGCATGAGGCTGGCCAAGTATCCTCCTTGAGAGACAACAGTTGAACATCAGGAGAGCTGTAAGAGGGCAGGGCTACATTTGGAAATTTTCGCATTTTTGCAGGTGGTGCATTACGATCTGGTGTCTGCAATGGAGAGCAAAATCCGGCTTCTTCTCTCCGCTGTAAGGGCGGCATCAGGATTCCACCTTGGTATATTTGCAGCACAAGGCAGCCCTCCTCTCCTGTCGCTTGGGACTCGGAGCGGTAAACAGCGTCTGGTTCGGGGAGCAGCCGGATTTTGCTCTCCATTGCTCTCTCGGCCCCCTGCAAGCTCTCGTCTCTCGAGGAACGCTCCCTGAAATGGCGCGGGAAAATTTGGTTGGGCTTCTCGAGAGATGAGAGCTTGCAGGGGACCGAGAGAGCAATGGAGAGCAAAATCCGGCTGCTCCCTGAACCAGACGCTGTTTACCGCTCCGAGTCGGCAGGAAACGAGGGCTGCCTTGCGCCGCAAATATACCAAGGTTTTTTTTTTTTAACACTGATCAGCTGTAGGTCGGCCCTTTGAAGCCCCGCGGCAAGAGTTCAAACAGTTTTTTTTCCCTCTAGCCATCAGCGGGGACTCAGGAGGCAGAATGAAAAATCGGGACTTTTTTAAAATGCCGCGGGACGCGGGACAAATTGCTCAAAAGCGGGACTGTCCCGCCAAAAGCGGGACGTCTGGTCACCTTACTATACTGGTCTACTATCAGCTTCTTCTAAGAAAAAAACAAGCCACTGATGATAACTACTGGTAGTAAAGAACTTTTCATAAGAAAAAGTAGGATGACTACCATAAAAGTATCCAACACACGTAGTCCTCACTTATGGACTACCTCAATGAGAAGCAGTTCAAAGTTATGTGCTGAAAAAGTATGTTTTAAACTGGTCCTTGAATTTATGGCTACTGCAGTTGCTGCAGTCACATGATACTTATTTGGGCATTTTGCAACTAACACACACTGCAAACTTCACAGCTAGCTTTTGGCAAAGTCAGTAGAGAAGCCAGCAGGAAAGTACAAGTTGTGGTCACATGATGTTGTGCTTAAAGAACCATAGTGATTCACTTAATTAACTACCACAGTGGAACTAATGTCATAGGTTTGGCACAGTTATGTAATGTTTCACTCAATGACGACATTATTTATCAATGGAATTGCTGGTCCCAAAAGCAGTCAGTAAGTGAAGACTATCTATAAAAAAGTAAAACAAATACAAAATGCATCACTTCCCACTTTAAGACTATTGCAAAATATTGTTTCATATGAATGTATCCAGCTATCTACAGTACCTATCTCTCTCTCTGCCTCTCCCTCTCCCATCAACTATCTAAAAACTATCTTCTAAATTCACAACAGTGTAATAATGTCTGTATTATTATTCTTGCTATCATTTATTGTCAGTAATTTTATTATTTAATTATATTTGAGTAACTAACATATAGTGTTCACAATATGATTTCAGGTATTTATAAGTAGATGAGAGGGATATAGAAATCAGCTTCCCCTTTACACACATATACGTCAAATCTGTCAGAAAGAAGGGAAACTCTATTTATTTATTTATTTCAATTTATATACAAGTAGTCCTCAACTTACAATAGTTCATTTAGTGACAGTTCAAAGTTACAATGGCATTGAAAAATGTGACTTATCACCATTTTTCACACTTAAGACCATTGTAGGATCCCCATGGTCACGTGATCAAAATTCGGATACTTGGCAACTGACTCATATTTATGACGGTTGCAATGTCAGGGGTCTTGTGATCCCCTTTTGTGACTTTCTTACAATCAAGGTCAATGGAGAAGCCAGATTCATTTGACAATCATGTGATTAACTTAACAACTGCAGTGGTTCACTTAACAATTGTGGGAAGGAAGGTTGTAAAATGAAGCAAAATTCACTTAACAAATGTGAATTAACACTTAGCAACAGAAATTTTGGCCTCAATTGTGGTCATAAGTCAAGGACTACCTATAGTAACCCATCTCAAATACATAATTCTGAGTAGCTCACAACAATTAAAAACAATATAAAAAATACCAGAATCCTCAAAGATTTAAAATACCATATAAAAACCATATAACATAATTCCTATCTGAGGTATTGTAATATCCAAAAGCACTTCACACAGATACTGTACTGGCTCTCTCACATTCCTGAGTCCTCATACCAGTGATGGGTTGCCCCTGATTCGGACCAGTTCACAAGAACCAGCAGTACAACCGGAAGGAGGCTCTGCACACTGACCCGGACGTCATCATAGGAGATCTGCACATGCGAACTGGTAGTAAAGGTAAGTAGAACCCACCCCTGTCTCATACCCAAAACCAAAACCTTATGAAAGACCAACAATCTCTGGTGATTGTTGTTCCAAAACATGGGGCCTATGATGGAGAAGACTGTTTCCTGGGGATAACACTACCTAGCTGATGGGACCATGTAGCTTGCTTCTTCTGCCAGATATGAGGAAATGGGTAGATGTCATTGAAGAGAGGTAGTCCCTGAAATAAATGGCAGCAGGATTTGAACATGACAGAAGAAAAATAAATTTACTAGCAGGAATATTGTTAAAATATAAACAATAAGCACCCCTAATCTAAAATTGTGCAATTTAACTAATATTAATATACTCCATTGAAAACAAGGAGACTGTGTTCTAGCTACCGAAATACATCTAAGATAAGCTAGAATATATCACATAAAATTGTTTATTTTAACAGTGGTTTGTCAAACTTGTTATAATGACTATAGCTTGCCTCCCAGAGTTGTGGGTGATCACTGTAGATTTTTAAAAATAGATTAGACAACCATTTAACTGAGATGGTATAATGTCTTCTGCTTTGAGCAAGGGGTTGGACTAAAAAACCTGTAAAGTCTCTTGTAGCTTTTTGATTCTATGTTCCATGTTTACACATAACATAATAAAGAATGGTTTATAAGCCACAATGATTGACACATTCCTTTAAGCCAAAATAATACAGATTGGAAGTTCATGGGAATCCAACCAATATCTGTGGTTCCCTCATATATTATATTCTTATTTTCAGATGCTTTTTCAACAGAAATTGGGGAGGGAGGGAAAGTTGTATGTTTGATTAGAAGTCTGGAAATCTGTTCTCCTGATGACTCATTGGACAGGATTATCCATCCACAATCATCCAGAATAAACATTCAAAAAACATAATATATCTGAAAAAAAATTCAATGAAATTGATAGCTTATCTAATTTTTTTTTTTGGTGCTATTCTGTTCTAAAATGGTGGGACTTACTTTCTGAAGAGCCTTACTAGTTTTGAATTACTTGTTTGTTATTATTGTTGTTCAATAATTGCTCTCTAATACTAATTTACTGTTATTAATGTTCTCTAATATTAATTTACTGCAAAGGAATGAGTCATAACTTAATGTTAAAAAAATTCATTGGGATGCTTGTACTTTCTGATGCAGAAGTTATTAAATATATTAATGCTGCAGGAAAATGATGTGCTCCTGATTCTGCTTATTTTAGGATGAATATCAGATCTTGTTTCAAAGGATTAACTTCCTGCTGCAAAGCATTAGCTGGGCTTTCTTACATAAACAAAAGCAAAAATAATCCTCTCTTTCATATCTTTTTTTCTAAGAAGTTAGAATCTGACTGTGCATGTCTTTTCGAGTTGACTGAGGCACAGTCCAGCATGATTATCTGGGAAGAGATAAAAAACCAAGTGAAATCAAAGACATCACTTTTGACTCAGCATCTATCCTTTGGAACAACATACAGTCAGGTCCAGAAATATTGGGACATCGACACAATTCTAACATCTTTGGCTCTATACACCACCACAATGGAGTTGGAATGAAACAAACACAATATGCTTTAACTGCAGACTGTCAGCTTTAATTTAAGGGTATGTACATCCAACTCAGGTGAATGGTGTAGGACTTACAGCAGTTTGCATATGTGCCTCCCACTTGTTAAGGGACCAAAAGTAATGGGACAGAACAATAATCATAAATCAAACTTTCCCTTCTTAATACTTGGTTGCAAATCCTTTGCAGTCAATCACAGCCTGAAGTCTGGAACGCATAGACATCACCAGATGCTGGGTTTCATCCCTGGTGATGCTCTGCCAGGCCTCTACTCAACTGTCTTCAGTTCCTGCTTGTTCTTGGGGCATTTTCCCTTCAGTTTTGTCTTCAGCAAGTGAAATGCATGCTCAATGGGATTCAGGTCAGGTGATTGACTTGGCCATTGCATAACATTCCACTTCTGTCTGTTCAAAAACTCTTTGGTTGCTTTTGCAGTATGCTTTGGGTCATTTTCCATCTGCACTGTGAAGCGCTGTCCAATGAGTTCTGCAGCATTTGGCTGAATGTGAGCAGATAATATTGCCCGAAACACTTCAGAATTCATCCTGCTGCTTTTGTCAGCAGTCACATCATCAATAAATACAAGAGAACCAGTTCCATTGGCAGCCATACATGCCCACGCCATGACACTACCACCACCATGCTTCACTGATGAGCTGGTATGCTTAGGATCATGAGCAGTTCCTTTCCTTCTCCATACTCTTCTCTTCCCATCACTCTGGTACAAGTTGATCTTGGTCTCATCTGTCCATAGGATCTTGTTCCAGAACTGTGAAGGCTTTGTTAAATGTTGTTTGGCAAACTCTAATCTGGCCTTCCTGTTTTTGAGGCTCACCAATGGTTTACATCTTGTGGTGAACCCTCTGTATTCACTCTGGTGAAGTCTTCTCTTTTTTTTTTTTTTTATTGCAAAAGTTTTACAATTACATTTTCACCCCTTTTTTCACCCCCCCACCTCCCTCCCCAAACTTCCCATCCTCCCTAACCCTCCCTAACCCTCCCCCCCAGACTTCCCTATTATGTACTCATAACTAATAATACTGATATATATACCTGAACCCATCCCTCCCCCTATATTATTTTCCCTCTTTATCTCTTTACATTAAGATATTTCTAATACATTATTTTCAAATAAAAGCTATTTGGTACTTTCTAGTTTGGTATTTGTTCTGAACATATTCTATCCACCTTTTCCATTCCCATTCATAAGTCTCTTGTGAACAATCTTTTAAATATGCTGAAATCTTCGCCATCTCTGCAAAACTGGCCATCTTCAAAGTCCATTCCTCGATAGTAGGCAAAGCTTCATTCTTCCAATATTTACCTATCAACAATCTTGCTGCTGTTATCATATACAATATTAATTTTATTTCACCCCGTGTAAAACCCTTAACTATACCCAATAAAAACAATTGTGGAGAAAATTGAATTTTTTTCTTCAAAACATTCTGCATGACCCACCATATTTTTATCCAAAAAGCCTTAACTTTCCTACAGGTCCACCAAACATGATAATACGTAGCATCCAAACATTCGCATCTCCAACATTTTGGCTGAACATTAGGGTACATACATGACAGCTTTTTAGGATCTAAATGCCATCTATAAAACATTTTATAAAAATTTTCCCTCAGATTCTGCGACTGTGTAAATTTAACATTCTGAACCCAAATTTTTTCCCATGTTTCCAACATCACTGGTTCTTCAAAATTTTGTGCCCACTTAATCATACAATCTTTAACTAATTCCGTTTCTGAATCCCTTTCTAGCAAAACATTATAAAGCCTTTTAATATGCATTGGACCTTTCTGTCTTATATGTCTAACCAATTCTTCCTCATGCAACATAATACCAGTTTTTTGGTCCTCTTTCCATCTCAATTGTAATTGATTATATTGTAACCAAGTTAAATTAATCCCTTCGTCCAACAGTGTCTGCAAGGTCTTCAGCTGCCATCTACCCGCATCTGTAAAAAGAACCTCTTTGTATAAACCCCCCCCGAGTGACATTATATTTGTATTCCACAAGGTATGACCAAGATCCAGCCATAGCGGTATTTTATAGTCCCATTTGAGTCGGTGCTTCTTCCAAACTCTCATCAAAGAGTCTCTAAGTATATGACTTTTAAATACTTTATCAACTTTGTCATCATAAAATAGGTAAGCATGCCATCCAAATTCAAGATCAAAACTTTCTGCATTCAATATTCCAGCCTTTTTACTTCCAAACCAATCACTTGTTAAAGTTAAAGCTGCTGCATCATAATATAACTGTAGGTTTGGAAGTTTAAGGCCTCCTCTTTCTGGAACATCTTGCATAATTTTCAATTTCACTCTCGGCTTTTTGTCGTTCCAGACAAACTTATTAAGTCCAGTTTGCCAAACTTTCAGTTGTTTATCACTTTTAAGCACCGGAATCATTTGAAACAAAAACAGAAATCTTGGCAAAATGTTCATCTTAACTGCTGCTATTCTTCCAAGTAAAGACAGTTGCAGCTTTTTCCAAGTCTCCATGTCTTTCTGAACCTCTCGCCACAACACCTCATAGTTATTTTGAAACAATTTCATGTTTGATTCTGCAACCTGAACTCCAAGATATTTTACCTTAGGTACAATTTCAAAACCTACCCTCCTTTCAAGCTCATGTTTACGATCTTGTGTCATATTTTTGACTATCATTTTAGTCTTTTTTGAATTCACTCTAAAACCTGAAACTCTACCATAGTCTTGTATAATGTCGTTCATCAGGATTGTTGATTCCATTGGTTGTGATAGGGTAACCACCAGATCATCTGCAAATGCCTTTATTCTATAATCCTCTTGCCTTATCATTATGCCTTTCAAAATTTTTGAGTCCCGTATTGTATTTAGCAAGACTTCCAATGTTAAAATAAATAAAAGTGGGGACAACGGACATCCCTGTCTTGTTCCTTTTTCAATTTTAAACTCTGTCGTCAAACTTCCATTAATAATAATCTGTGCTTTTTGCTCTTGATAAATTGCTGAGATCGCCTGTATAAATTGGTCCCCAAAGCCCATCTTTTTTAAAGTCTTTAGTAGAAAATTCCAATCCACTCTATCAAAGGCCTTCTCCGCATCCAAAAAAACCAGCACTGCAGAAATCTGTTTATTCTTGTCAAGATATTCCAATAAGTCTATTACTTGCCTTACATTGTCCTTCATATATCTGCCCTCAATAAATCCCGCTTGGTCCGCATGAATCACCTTTTGGATTACTGGCATCAACCTGTTGGCTAATACCTTCGCATAAATTTTATAGTCTGTGTTCAAAAGAGATATTGGTCTATAGTTCTCTGGTTTTTTAGGACCAACTTGTTCTTTTGGTATCAAAGATATATAAGCAGTTGTCCAAGATGGGGGTATTTTGCCCCCTTGTTGAATATTGCAAAATAAATCTCTAAGTTGTCCCACCATTTCAGCTTGTAAAGTTTTGTAATACACTGCGGTCAAACCATCCGTGCCAGGAGCTTTGGCTGTTTTTAGCTGTTTAATTGCTGCTGTTATCTCCTCCTCTGTTATAGGATAATTCATTCTTTCCTTTTGTTGATCAGTAATTTTTGTAACTCTCTTATCCTTTAAATATTTTTCTATAAGTCCATTCTGCACCTCTTCTTTGGCATATAGTTTAGTATAATAATCCACAAAAGCTTCTTTAATTAGTTTTTGTTGAAAGATTTCTTTCCCTCCAATATCAATACTATCAATAGTCCGTATACTTTGTTTTTTCCTCAATGTGTAAGCCAACCATCTGCCCGGTTTGTTAGCGTTGCAAAATGTATTATGCTTCGCGTATTGTAAACTTGTTGCAACTTGTTCCGCCATAAGCATTTGAAATTGGTCTTTCAAAAGTTTTATAGCACTTCGTATTCTTTCATCTGTTGGGTTTTTAATAAGTAACTGTTCTTTATTCTTTATTTCCATTTCCAACTCAAATCTTTTCTTTTGTCGGAACAGTCTATGTTTAGAATTCATGTAGATGAGTACCCCTCTCATATAAGCTTTACTTGCATCCCAAACAATTTCAATTGGGGTACCTTTATTCAAATTTATTTCAAAAAATTCTTTCAAATGCTTTTTAAGTTCTATTGTATTTTTTTCATATCTAAACAAGTTCTCATTTAATCTCCAAGAACGTCTCTCAACCTTATCCATCTCAATTTCTATCCATACAGGGCTATGGTCAGTCAGAGTTCTTGGACAAATCTTTGTTCTTTTTGTCTTAACAAGTAGATCATTTGACAACAGGATAAAATCAATCCTAGAAAAAGATCTATGTCTATCCGAAAAAAAAGTGTAGTCCAATTCATTTGGATTATGTATTCTCCAAACATCTTTTAATTCCATATCTTCTTTCATATCAAAAAAAGTCTGTGGTAGTCTAATTCTAGACTTTGCCAAGCTCTTTTTATCTAGTTTAGAATCAATTACTCCATTCCAGTCTCCCATAATTAAAATAGATCTATAGTCCCATTGCAATATTTTAGTATGTAACATCTTATAAAAATAATCCTGTTGTTGGTTGGGAGCATAAATTCCAATCAAAAAAATTTGACCATTTGCTGTGAGCAATTCAATTGCTACAAACCTACCATCTTGATCTGCTTCTATAACTTTCACTGTTAATTTTTTATTTACATAAATAACCACACCATTCTTTTTCTGCGAAGTTGAAGATATATAATGTGCTCCTAGTTTTAAGTTTATCAAATATTTTTGATCTTGAGTTGTGATATGCGTTTCTTGTAAACATATTATATCATTATTAAATTGTTTCAAATATGTAAATAATTTCTTCCTTTTCTGTGCTGAATTCAACCCATTGACATTCCAAGATAGACACTTAAAGGTCATCAGCCTCTTTCTGGAGCACAGAGCAAAATATTTGAAGTTCATCCGAGAGCTTCGATCTCGCTCCTCCCATAGCTCCACTCTCTTGTACGGTACTCTTAACTGCCTTCTTGTCTTGTCTTTCCTGTTGTTGTTGTTGCTTTTGTTTAAGTAGCTTGGATTGGGCTCTAGTTATACGTTGATCTTTAACTTCTGTCAACTGAATCAAATCCAAAATTGGAGAAGAATCCAACAAGGGCTCACTCAGAAAATCTCCTTCTGCACTTTGCACATTTTCTAATTCCTGCTTAGACTGTTCTTTCAATTGCCTCTCTTCACTCTCCTTAATCTCCAAAACTGTAGATGTACGTGGAGATGGTGTTCTTTCCTTAAGAATAGTACTGTAAAAGTGTTGTGCCTTCTCCACGGTATTCAACCGATATCCTTCTCCCTTATATCTAAAAATTATCCCAGCTGGTGCGTCCCACCGGAAGGGTATCTGTAAATTTCTCAATTCCTTAACAAGAAAACCAAATTCTTTTCTAGCTTTCAGCATTTTAGGAGGTAATTCTTTAAAAATTTCAAGTCGTGAGCCCCCCACTTGTACAGAAGTGTGAAAAGATTTTTGCAGGATATCATTTCTAATTTCTCTCTCAGTAAAGTATATGACCACATCTCTAGGCAATTGTCTTTGTCTGGCCACCCAAGAGTTCACTCTGTAAATTTTATCTATTTTATGAAATACCAAATCAGGATTAGCTTGTAAAATCTTAGCCAAGGCTTCAGAGCAAACCTGTCTCAAATCCTGTCTCTCCTCCTCTCGAATTCCCCGAAGCCGTATGGCAAATTCCATCGCCCGGAATTGTATCATAACAATCTCATCTTCAATTCTCTGCATTTTATTGTCAACTTCATCAATTTTATAATCATTGTCTTTCATCTTAACATTAACTTCTGATTTGAATTCTTCAACTTTAAAATCAACTTTCCCAATAAATTCTGCCAGGCCAGACGCCACTTCTGATATTTTTTTGGTCACCTTATTTTGATTCTGTTTCACCATGTCTTTAACTTCATTAATTTCCTGCATAAATTCCTGATGTGATTTTTGAAGTTTATCATCTATCTCCTGTTGACATTTTTGAAATTTGTCATCCAGAGTTTTAGAAATAAATTCTTTTAAATCTCCCACATCAAATTCTTTTTTCTGAGTTTGTAGCTGTTGAGCAGGGGGAAGTTGCATTTGATGTTTGTGTGTGGGGGATCCCCCCCCTAATGCCTTCCCTTCCTGCTTCTTTGAAGCCATCCTGGCTCGTGATCTAGTTTTTCTAAAGAGGGAAGTTCCTTTTCCTTTCCCTCCTGCACAAAGACTTCTAAAAAAGTCCCCCAGATTTGATCAAACAAGGGTTAAAATAAAGCAAAGTCCAATATTGAAAAGGGAAAAAATTTCCCAGTTATTTCTCTTATAACAAGCAAGGCAGCTTAGTAGCAACTTGGAAACTTTGTAGCAAAACAAAGTAACTTCACCAATCCACACTCGCTGGCTCGTTAACTCTGAAGCTAGGCGCCATGTTTTTTCAAAGCACTTTCACTCATTCGCATTTTCTCAGATTGAAAAGTCAACAAAGTGCTAATACTTGCGTTTCCAAATTTCAGGATTCAGGTAGTTTCGCTGTTTATTAAAGCTGGTTCTTTCGCTTTAAGTTTCCTGCAGCCGGCTTGTTCTGCAGAAGCAGAATCGTCCCACGCCGCCCGGAGTCTCAGCAGGTTGGAAGGGAGCCGCGCCTGTTTCCTCCCCAGAAACGATTCCCTGGGGGGTTACAGGGGCTCGACCTGTGCCCTGCTATCTCTCCTCCAACAATCCTCAGGATTTTGAAGTTTTCGAGCCGCTTCTCGATCGCGAAGCAGCTCTACAGGCGGCGGGGCTGGCGGAGCTTCAAAGAGCGCCGCCGTCGCCGAAGACAAGGAAACCGGAAGAGTGAAGTCTTCTCTTGATTGTTGACTTCGACACACATACACCTACCTCCTGGAGAGTGTTCTTGATCTGGCCAACTGTTGTGAAGGGTGTTTTCTTCACCAGGGAAAGAATTATTCGGTCATCCACCACATTTGTTTTCCGTGGTCTCCCGGATCTTTTGGTGTTGCTGAGCTCACCGGTGCATTCCTTCTTTTTGAGAATGTTTCAAACAGTTGTTTTGGCTATGCCTAATGTTCTTGCTATCTCTCTGATGGGTTTGTTTTGTTTCTTCAGCCTAATGATGGCTTGCTTCACTGATAGTGACAGCTCTTTGGATCTCATCTTGAGAGTTGACAGCAACAGATTCCAAATGCAAATAGCACACTTGAAATGAACTCTGGGCCTTTTATCTGCACATTGTAATTGGGGTAATGAGGGAATATCACACACCTAGCCATGGAACAGCTGAGAAGCCAATTGTCCCATTACTTTTGGTCCCTTAACAAGTGGGAGGCACATATACAAACTGCTGTAAGTCCTACACCGTTCACCTGAGTTGGATGTACATACCCTCAAATTAAAGCTGACAGTCTGCAGTTAACGCACATTGTGTTTGTTTCATTCCAACTCCATTGTGGTGGTGTATAGAGCCAAAGATGTTAGAATTGTGTCGATGTCCCAATATTTCTGGACCTGACTGTAACTGCTGTGATTCAGTTGGTCCCAAACTTGTTGGCCTTGTTGGTCTTAGAAACTTTATTATTCCTGTAAGTGTTGTCCTACAATTGATTTGGGTTGGAATACTGTATATTGTAATTTGGGGTTAGAATACTATATATTGTAATTAAGCCTCAGTCATTGTGGCATAGCAGTGTACCCATGTGTTGATTTAGCAATAGCAATAGCGCTTAGACTTATATACCACTTCATAGTGCTTTACAGCCCTCTCTAGGCGATTTACAGAATCTCATCTGTTGACAAGGAGAGCTTAATCTTAATGGCTTCACAATCTTTAACATTAACTAACTTTATCCAGTATTGTTAAGGCCCATGCAAAAATTCCAGTTGGGAGATTTAATTCACTGGTAAGTCATTATTTTCCAAATTTTAATTATTAGTTTATATTTTTAAAATTCGTCTTGGATCTCTCCATCTTGCATCTAGTCCTTGATTGAAAATGTACCCTTTAGCCACCAAAAAGTAGCCAACCTCTCTTTTATGAGGTAGTAGATCAGGTATTCTCAAGTCTCCAAGAAGAAATCTTGGAAGTAGTGACATGGTTTGTGGATTCTGCTTGTTTTCTAAGAGCCATAAATCATTCTTAGATGGACTCAATAAAGGAGAATATTTGTAACTCAAGGTTGAAATAAAAGGTCCTTGGTACTCTCTGAGTTTTTTTTTCTTGCAGACATTTTATTACCCAAACTAGTAATATCATCAGTGCTAGTCAGTGCTAATGCCCTTGTCCTTCATGACTAATCTCCTTATGTGCTTCTAGACCTTCTGTTTCACACTTTCTATTTCAGAACTGACTTTTAAATAATACTCAAAATGGTAATAATTAGATTCATCCTGATTCAGTGTAGTCTGGTAAATCAGAATGATTTTTCCTCATCTTGAACCTGATATGGAAAATAGAAGTGAAATAGAGTATTGAGATGGGCAGAGAAATTGGGTAGAACAAACAGAGGTAAAAAAGATGCAAAATAAGTAAAGCTGAGATTGTCGGTGCCAAAATATTGTGTCCAAGTCCTTCATTATTAGATTAATACTGTAAACAAGTACAGTAGTTGCAATCTGGTATATTTTACAAACTTCTATTATTCGAGTCAATTTTGTATGAGGAGAAGCTCAAAGATGTAATTTATCAACTTACCACCGTTCCTTATTTGCTGCTTTAATTTGATACCAAGCCCATTTGCCTATGGTCTTTTGTATCACAATTTTCTTTTTCTGAAATTAGAAGCCTGACAAATAATGATTTATGCATGAGAAGTGAATTCTTACTTTTCAAAAATGTTTGCCAATATTTACAAGAGAACATATACAAAATATATTGAAATGCTCAAACGTTTTAACCAATTTAACCAAAATAATACAATTGATCTGAGTTAATTAATCATCAAATTTCATATTCCAACCATCTAAGCATTTATTACTACCACAGCATTAGTCTTACATGTACTGGTACATTTATTTTAAGATGTGAAAATATAGTAACATTTGCATGCAGACAATTTGAAAAGGTAAATGGCTGCTTTCTGAATTAATATTCAATTCTTAATAGCAGTCAGATTCTTTTTTCAAATATATCATTTTCTGAATTTTATTTTGTATAATTTTATGCTTGAGAAAGCACTGAAAGTATTCTGACAGGATATGTATTGTAGATAGAGTCATGTGTCAATAGCAAACTGATTACAGACTGAGAAATGAGACTTTAAACATTGTCTTTGGCTATTTACAATCAGTTGAATGAAAAATGCTATAATTCTACTTTTTGTTTTTTGAAGGAATGTCAACAACTCAAGTGCAAAGAATCCAGAATGTATACCGTTTGAAGACAAAAGACACGAAGATCCATCAGAATAATATGCTGAGGAAGGTCAACATTTTGTTTATAGATTAATCTTCTGAGATGAGAAGATTAATTAAGAAGATGCTAGAACAGAATTGAAAAATTCTTTTAGGATTTAGGGGTACACATTTTATCTCAAACCAAAAGCATGTTAATTTGACCCCAATATGTTGTGTGAATACAGCAGACTTAGACTTTTTGCAGACCAATTGGACTGAATTGTTACCTTTCGCTGAAGTGGTACACAATAATTTTGTGCATAGCAGCACTGGATTTACTCCCTTTCAGGTGGCTACCTGGGTAGAGTTGTGCCTATGCCAGAACTCCCTCAAGAGACCCACTCATAACTCTCATTGCTGAGTGGGTAGACACTTTGAAAGCCACATGGGTCATAGTGTGCAAGTGTTAGAGAAAGAGAGGGAAATGCAAAAGAGACAAGCAGATAAGAAGAGTGCCCCCAAAAGAGTTTAGAGTAGGAGACAAAGTGTATCAATCCACGAAGTTCCGAATCTGAGGCAGCCCTGCAAAAGTTGGGACCCAAGTACCATGTTTCCCCAAAAATAAGACTCTGTCTTATATTTTTTTGAACCCTGAAATAAGCGCTTGGCCTTATTGCCATGAGCTCAAAAGCCCAATTGGGCTTATTATCAGGGGATGTCTTATTTTGGGGAAAACAGGGTATATAGGGTCTATGTAGAATTATCAGTAAAGTTATACTCTTGGTAAAATAATGTCCCAGGAGGTCAAATCTTTGCTTGAAACACTTTGGAACTGGACCTTGCTGCTTCCTTGAAGTTTCATCACATTCTTATATATTGTTTTTTCACACTACCATCAGCCTTCAGAGCCTTTCATAGCAGTTATGCTCTCCAAACTCAAAGGATTCTCCTTGGTTTGATTCCAATTGCTGTACATTCACTTCCCTGCATCAATTTTAAAGCCTATCAACTTGAGTTTCCTTGTTAATCATAATTTAAGCAGCCATAATTGTTTTCAGCCCAGTACAATTTGACTGTGTGCAAAAATCCACCTATGGTTTACTCAATTAACTCAGTCTTTTAGTTTGACAGACATACCTTGCTTCAGGACTGTTTTGAATGAAAAGTGTTCTGGGTTGGGATAATAAATAAACCACAGAGATGGGTTTTGCACTTGGCTAAAATGTGTTGGCTGGTTTACAGTTTTGTGCAACATGCAAACACAGCCAGTAATAAAGCTAGGTTTCTGATCTATTTTCTTATATTATGAACTCATAATTATTAAGATTATAGCAATATAATAGGAAATATAAACAGTTAAATAAGAGTGCATCTCATTTGAACTAAAAGGGGAAAATTCATTTCAAAATTATTTCTTGAAAAACAAGTAATTGTACACTGTACCATAGGCAGTTTGCTAAATGTATCTTTAAAATAAATAAATAAATAAATAAATAAATAAATAAATAAATAAATAAATAAATAAATGTTTTAGTATTGCATGAAAATAGCCTTATGTAACATCACAGATGAAAGTAAATCCCAGCATTTGAGCTGTAGGGGAGTATGGTAGTAGTACAGTAGTTAAAAGCCAGCTATAAATGTAGCAACACAGCTACATTTATAGTTGACTTTGAAGAACAGGTGGGCAGAAAATATGCCAACAAATAAGCACCAAGTCAGGGTTAAAAAAAAAAAGGAACATGTAATGCACACTACTGCACTTCAAGAAATGTGCTGATTATATTTTCTAGGCTTCTGCAGGTAAGCAACCAGAATGCTGTTGTTGCTGTCATGTTAAATAAACATTTTAGTCATTATTTAGCTCTTGCTGAGAATGATTCTTGACTCAGATCCAAATTATAGAAGATTGTTTCAGGAAAAAATGTGAAAAAAATAAGGTTCTGACACTGGCTTTAGATTGCATTAGAAGCATTAAGTAGCACACAGAACATCTTTATCAGTTGCATATTTACTTTAATCTTCCAGTTCATGCAAGGATGGGCATATATTTAAGTTCCCCTAAGCAAGAGAAAACAAAATGTTTCTTCAAAGTCCAACTTTGATTTCCACTCGGTGTCAAGGGAAATCCTGTAATTTTCATAAATCTGATATTTTTAATTATAGACAAATCACAGCATTTCAATACCTTCAAGATCTTCATGGCTGCTCTACCAAATACTACTGTAGTTTGAAGCATGTTTCTTTATTGTTGATGATTGATCAAAAAAGGCAAAAACTATCCACCACTTCATTATATTTGTGTCTGTTTCTAAGACTGGTGGTTCTACTGATTGTCATTAGTTTGGTCTTCTTCATATTTAATTTAAATCCCATTTTTTCACTGCATTCCTTGACTTTTATCAATACCTGCATTTTCAGCTATCAGGGTGGTGTCATCAACACAGCACAGATTATTAGCATTTCTTCCTCCAGTTTTAAAGCTACACTCATTACTTTCAATCCAACTTTCTTTTATATGTAATTAGCATATAAATTGAATAAATAAGGGGAGAGTTTAAAGCCCTGTCACATCTCTTTGCCATCCTAGAGCTAACATGTTTCGACATGTTTTATTCGTACTGGGGCTTCCTAACCTGTATATAAATTTCTCATAAGGAAGATTAGATATTCTGGGATTCCCATTTTTCAGAGCACACCACAAAGCTTGAAACAATTGATACAATTTAAGGTATTTCTACAATGAATGAAACACATAGAGAGTACTTTTTGGTATTCTTTGGCTTTCTCAATTATCCAACATGTGTCAGCAATAACGGCTCATGTTCATCAGCTTTTTCTAAAGCCAGCTTGACCAGCTGACATTTCTTTTTCTATGTAGGTTTCTAATCTGTGCTGGATGGTCCTAAGTATTATTTTACTAGCTTGTAAAATTAAAGCTATTTTATGATGATTAGCAGATTCTGTTAAATATCCTTTTTTGACTTTTGTCTGAAATGGTATAGAATTTCCTGCTTGAGCAGGGGTTTGGACTAGAAGATTTTCCAGGTTCTTTCCAATTCTGTTATTCTCTTATTCAGTACTGAAAAGTAGATTGACTTGTTCCAATCTATTGGCCACTGTGTTGTTTTCCAGATGTGGTGGCATAATTTGGTTAGAATCTTGATTGATTCTTTTTCTGTTGCCTGCCACATTTCAATGGCTATTGCCTTAGTTCCTGTACCCTTCCTACTAGGTAATGATCCGAGTGCTGATCTATCTTTGTCTTCTTAGACTACAGGGTTTTATAAGTAGAGAATCTCTGGTTATCCATCAGTGAGGTCCAGGACTCCAAAGCAATTCAGGATTTCTGACGCAAGTGAATGTTGAAGATTATATCGTGAAAACTGATTTCTTCTTCTTTAGCTTAATTTGGAACTTGAACTTGAGCAGTTTGTGATCTGTTCCACAGTCAGCACCTGGGCATGTCTTTGATGTAATAATTGAGCTTTTCTACTACCTTTTACCGGTAGTAATGATATAGTCAATTTGATTTCTATATATTGTACTCCATCTGGTGCAGCTGAACTGTTTTTTTTTCATTCTGATGAATAAATCCAATTGAAGAAGGAAAATTATAGTTCTTTGAGACTGTATAGATAGCTTTCCTGTGTTACTTCATGGATTTGACAGAAAGCACTTGAATACGAATTTGACCTAAATATTCCAATTTCAAAAGCTATCCTGTGGTTACTATTCCATTTTCCCCACATTAACATTTTGTACACATATAGAATGAGATAGAAGAAGCCATAGTTATACCATCATCCCAGTGTTTTCGATGTACTCAAGGTCCAAGCTTCTTGTGCTGCGAGATTCCCCCCTCTCGCAGGTCTGGCCCTCCATGTTATCGAGGGCCTACCTTGATGACGGGTTTTGGAACCCCGAGAGATGGCATGCGTAAAAGAGGGGATTAAGGGTTTTTTTTAAACACATTATTAACTAAAATTTTAAGGGGTTCAGGGATGACCAGAGTGGGAGTGGGGGAGAATCCACAAGGGTCAAGGCCAGGTCCAGCAGAGGGCAGTGGCAGTGGAGATGCAGGGTTGGATATCAGGGAGGGGGCAAGAGCTCAACCTTGTGAGGGCCGTGTGATCTGTACGGTGGGTGGGAGGGACAGATATGGTGGAAGCAGGGGGCCATATCATGTTATGGGAGTGCGCTCTCACTATCTTCGAGTGATCGCACACTCCGGTCCCCAAGGCTTTACTCGTTCCCCAGGTAGCACAGACTCTCAGGGCCTGGGCCTTCAGTTGTTGTTGTGCAACACCAGATCCATGGTAAATAAGGCCCCCCTCATTTATGATCTTATTCAGGAGGGGGGAGCGGATGTGGCAGGTATTACAGAGACCTGGTTGGGCCCAGAAGGGGGGGTGCCCCTGGTTGAAATGATCCGGATGGACTGATGGAGGGGAATCTTGAGAATGTTATCTGGGAGGGGTTTGACCCTGTGACTCCCGAGGATGTGGACAAGATTCTGGGGAGGCTTAGCGCTGCCACATGTTTATTGGATCCGTGTCCCTCCTGGTTGGTGCTGGCCTCCCGGGAGGTTACACGAGGCTGGCTCCAGGGGATTATTAATGCTTCTTTGAGTGAGGGTTACTTCCCCCCTCTTTGAAAGAGGCGGTGGTGAGGCCTCTCCTCAAGAAGCCTTCCCTGGACCCGGCTGTATTAGCGAATTATCACCCAATCTCCAACCTTCGCTTCGTTGCGAAGGTTGTTGAGAGTGTGGTGGTGTGACAACTTCCCCAGTACCTGGATGAAGCCAATTATCTAGACCCGTTCCAGTTGGGCTTCAGGCCAGGGCACAGCACTGAAATGGCATTGGTCGCATTGGTCAATGATCTCTGGAGGACTCGGGACAGGGCTTGCTCCTCTGTCCTGGTCCTATTAGATCTCTCAGCGGCTTTTGATACCATCGACCATGGTATCATGCTGCGACGATTGGAGGGGTTGGGAGTGGGGGGCACCATGTTGCGGTGGTTCTCCTCCTTCCTCTCCAACTGTGTGCAGTTTGTGTTGGCAGGGGGGCAGAGGTCGACCTCGAGGCGCCTTGTATGCGGGGTGCCGCAAGGGTCAGTCCTGTCACCCCTTCTGTTCAACATTTATGTGAAGCCGCTGGGCGAGATCATCCGTGTTTCGGGGTGAGATTCCATCAGTATGCTGATGATACTCAGCTGTACATCTCCACCCTGAACCACCCCAATGATGCCCTTGATGTGATGTCCTGGTGCCTGGAGGCCATGCGGATCTGGATGGGGAGAAACAGGCTCAAACTCAAACCTTCCAAGACTGAGTGGCTGTGGCTTCCGGCGGCCCGGTATAGTCAGCAGGTGCCATCGCTGACTATTGGGGGTGAAACCTTGGCCCCCACAGAGAGGGTTTGCAACTTGGGTGTTCTCCTGGATGCACGGCTGTCTTTGGAAGATCATATGATGACCGTGGCCAGGGGAGCTTTTTATCGGGTTCGCCTGATACACCAGTTGCGTCCCTTTCTGGACTGGGATGCCTTGCGCACAGTCACTCATGCCCTCATCACATCCCGTCTGGACTACTACAATGCTCTCTACATGGGGATCCCCTTGAAGAGCACTTGGAGACTCCAGCTGGTCCAGAATGCGGCCGCGCGGGTGGTTATGGGTGTGACTCGGCATACCCATGTAACACCCCTCCTGTATGAGCTGCACTGGCCTCTTCTGGTCTTCCAAGTGTGATTCAAGGTGTTAGTTACCACCTTTAAAGCGCTCCATGGCTTAGGACCAGGGTATATACGAGACCGCCTTCTGCCAGCAACAACCTCCCATCGGCCAATATGCTCCCACACAGAGGGGCTCCTCAGGGTGCCATCACCCAAACAATGCCGACTGGTGACACCCAGGGGGAGAGCCTTCTCTGTGGGGGCACCAGCCCTTTGGAATGAGCTGCCCCTAGAGCTTCATCTTAGCCCCGACCTGCGCACTTTTCGCCGTGCCCTTAGGACCCTTCTGTTTCAGCAAGCCGGACTATCCTAATATGAAATTAAATGGGTGTATGTGTGTTTTAAATTGATGGCCAAATTTTATATATCTGATTTTAAGTTTTATAAATTCATGTGTTTTAATATGGCTGTACACCGCTCTGAGTCCCTCGGGAGAAGGGCAGTATAGAAATTTAATTTAATAAAACATAAAACATATGAAAATCATAACAAATGGGGGAAAAATGGCTTGGACCTTTCATAATGCTGTGAAGGAGACAAGGTTATTGCCTAAGTAAACCATCACAGAAAATTCACAGTCCTCTTCATTTACAATCCTTCCATTTCTCCTGTCTTTTTTTATTATTATTAGCCAGTTAATCTTTTAAGAGAAAGAGGGAACAGCTGCAGAATCTCATTAGACAGAAAATAATAGTAGCTTTCCATCTGAAAGTATCTCAGATAAGCTCACCATATAAGACTTACTCTTACCTCTATTAGCAACAACAAGAGAACCAGAATTATTTAAACATTCTGCAAAGGACTAAAGAGAAAACAAATCTCCATAAGGGACAAATGAAGAAAAAATATATACGTAAAAATTAGTCCTTGTTTTTTCTCATTAGTCTCACAGAATCCATTCAAGTCCTTATAAAAACTGTGGGGATCTGGTCAGTAGTGAATACTGAATAGTGGAGGGAAGGGATGGATTTTTTTCCTTTGAGGCCAGTTCTGCCTGATGTTGGTAGGTGGGGGAGAGATCTAATGCTGGACTCTGCTTTTGGGAGTGTCTCAAGACTCTACTCTTTTTCCTGCCCTGATTTAATATCTACATGAAGTTGCTGGGTTAGATCATCTATCAGCACAGAATTAAGTAACATTGTTAGATGATGATACTCAATTTTATATCTTTGCCCCGTCTTTGCTAATCCAAGCAATGCTGTCAAGGTTCTTTCCAAGTTCCTGAATAGGATCTAGATGAGTAGGAAGCTATGTATTTTATGGCCTGCCAGGTCTTTCATTGTTGTCCGGATTGGGTACTATCCACCCAACTAAATTAGTGTGCAAACTGGGGAATCATTCTGGTCTGCTCAAAGAGCAGATGGCAACCATGATTAAGAAGGCTTTTGTACAAATCTATTGTGCACCAGTTGTGCCTCTTTCTGGATCAAGAGGGTCTGTTCATGGTCATTCATGTCCAAGTCACTTTCTGATTGGACTATTGCAAAATGCCGTAGTGGAACTGCCTTTGGAAAGCATTATCCCAAACTTTTAATCTTTATTGGGATATAATATGTATGTTGTTTTGGATTTGCTGTCTTATACACAAACATTTTGTTGTTTTGTTTCTTATGTTGTAAGCTGCCCAGCATTGATTAGAGATGGGTGGTATCTAGGTCAAACAAATCAATTTGGGAGCTTCAGCTGGTTCAGAATTCATAATCACAGGCAATTATGGGCACACTTCATAACACTACTACTATGCAAGCTGCAGCAGAGTATATACATTTATGGGTATAATTCAGAACTGTATCCAGTTCTAGTCACCACAATACAAAAAAGATGTTCAGACTCTGGTAAGAATGCAGAGAAGAGCAACAAAATTGCTCAGGGGTCTGGAGGCTAAAACATATGAAGAATGATTACAGGAATTGGTATGTCCAGTCTAATAAAAAGAAGGACTGGGGGGACATGATAGCACTGTTTCAATATTTGAGGAGCTCCTACAAAGATGAGAGGGTCAAACTACCATATTTTTCAGACTATAAGATGCACTGGTGTATAAGACACATTAAGATTTCGAAGAGATAAGTAAAAAAAAAAAGGTCTTTGCCCTCCCGGCCCCCAGGAGCACTCTGCAGGTCTCCCAAACCCTCTGCATGCCCTGTTTTTTGCAAAAATGAGCCTGTTTTTCACAAAAATGGGGCATGCAGAGGGTTTGGGAGGCCTGCAGAGTGCTCCTGGGGGCAGGGGGAGAGCAAAACGCCCCCATTTTTGTGAAAAATGGGCAAAAAATGGGCCCATTTTTGCAAAACACAGGGTGTGCAAAGGGTTTGGGAGGCTCTTGGGGGCTGGGGGAGGGCAAAAATGCCCCCGTTTTGCAAAAAACGGGCAAGAAAGGGCCCATTTTTCACAAAAATGGGGGCTTTTGCCCTCCCCAGCCTCCAGGAACACTCTGCAGGCCTCCCAAACCCTCTGCACACCCCATTTTTCACAAAAATAGAACAAGTGGGGCAGGGCTTCGGGAGGCCAAAAATGGCTGTATTCGCTGTTTAAGACACACCAACATTTCCACCCTCTTTTAGGAGGGTAAAAAGTGTGTCTTATACTCCATAAATTACGGTATTTTCCAAACCACCAAAATGCAAGACAAGAAACAATGATTGGAAACTAACGAAGGAGAGATGCAACCTAGAACTAAAGAGAAATTTCCTAATGGTGAGAGCAATTAACCAATGAAATAGCTTGCCTTCATAAGTTGTGGGTGCTCCATCAGTGAAAGCTTTCAAAAAGAGATTGGGCAACCATTTGTCTGAAAAGATATAAGGTCTCCTGCTCAAATAGGGAGTTGGACTAGAAGACCTCTGAGATCCCTTCCAACTCTATTATTCTATGTTCTAAAGTGCTGGTTATTCTGTTTAAAGCCCTTTGTCAAGAGTGATTCACTCTTTCACCTAGTTACTTTTTCGCTCTCAACAATCGGGAGGGAGATGGTTGAGCAGGAATGGAATGCCAAGACTCCATCTGCAAATCATATGACCCTGCTGCCACCCCCAAAGTCATCCTTCGCAGGTGTTTGAACAATGCAGGCCATTCTCATAACAAAAGGAGCAGATTCAATTGGATAATGCAATGCAATGAGGGTGATGGCCAAAGGAGAAACACAAGGGGGCTGCGAAGCTAGAGCAACCACCCATGCATGGAGGAGGGATGATATTGGGAGCCCCTTGCCCAGGGAAAAAGGGACAGTGGGTAAGCAGTGTGGGGAAGGCTGTGGAGGCAGAGTACCCACTGGTTCCTCCTGGAATTATGGTGATCTGAGGAAGCAAGTGGAAAGCCAGGAGAGCAGCCAAGTGGAAAGAACCAACAGAGTGGAGGTTCCTGGTCACAACACACAGCCCCTCAATGGTATAGCTCAAAGAGAAGTTTGGTAGGCTAGAGGTTTAGGGAGCCACTTCACCAAGGTCAGTGACAATGGGAGCTGGAATGGGGACTGCCAAGCTGCTGGCTGCCCCTCTCCCCTTTGCCGCAGCCAATGGTGTTGAGCCTGACTGGAACGATGGGATCCTTGCAGCAAGGGAGAGTAGTAGTCCCTCTCTCCCCAGCAGGTCTGGGGCAAGCCTCTCTATCCCTGCGGCAACAGGAGCCCTCACACAGCTGGCCCCAGAGGAGGTGGGGCTGCCACCAGGTTATGTGCTGGTGCAGCAGGACCAGGACCTTCACCCGCAAAGGCAAAATTTGACAGCCAGACCAAAAAGCTGGCCTATTTCCTAACTCAGGTGTGGAATTATTTAGAGCGGTATGGAGCAATGCATGCTGATGAGTCCTTCCATGTGAATGCTATCACATTGAACCGGAAAGGGGATGCTGCAGAGTGGCTGGGGTCGCTCTACAATGAGGGTTGTAGAGCTGATGAATGTGGTTGAAAACACTGAAATAGAGGGTTAATTGTGGGGATATTTCCTCAGCAAATTGTAAAGCTCTTCCGAGACTCTAGGCTGAGGCCAGTCAGGGTCCCCCTCTGCCTCCAGTCCTCATAAAAGGGGAGAAGCACTATGAAACTAAGGACACTGTGGACCAGGGGTGGGTTTCACTTACCTTTGCTACCGGTTCACTTGCTCGTGGGTGCTCATTTCACTCGCGCACACACCACTTCTGTGCATCCGCAGATCATATTTCATGACATCCGGGCAGGTTGGCAGAGCCTCCCACCGCTGCTGCTACGGGTTCACCCGAACCGGGGTGAACCAGTAGCAACCCACCACTGCTGTGGACTCTAGACACCACCACCAAGTTGCAGTACCTTGTGTGGTGGAAAGACTATACTGGATGTAGAGTGGGTGGCAGCAAGGGACATTAAAGCAGCTAGGCTAATAAAGAGGTTTCATTCCAGGTACCTTAAACAACCAAAGTGAAACTAATATTTTGTACAATGGATAATTGTTCATGCTTATGTATGTTTATATTTATTCCAAGTGTATCTTTCTTCCGGGGAGTTAGCATTTCAAGAGTAATTCGCTCTTTCACCTAGTTATTTCACTCTAGCTTGACAACAATCGGGAGGGGGGTGATTGAAATGCCTGGGGTGGGAATCAAATGCCAAGACCCTGTCTGCAGATCATGAGATTCTGCTGCCACCCTCAATGTCATGCCACATAGGTGTTTGAACGATGCAGGCCACTCTCATAACAAAAGGAGCTGATTTAATTGGATAATGCAATGAACTGAGGGCCAAAGGGCTCAGGAAACTCATAGCTAGTTTCACTTCTTCTGTGCCAATGTAGTATATTCAATAAAGTTTTACTTTTGGGGAAGAACAACGTCCCAGGAGTTCTCTTTTTGGATTCACCAGCTGGACAGCTGACACCCTTTATGACACTGTCCTAGTATATGAGGCACTAACTATCTACACTGCCCTCTGCCCAACCCATTAGGTCTACCAGATGGATGTGCTTCAAGTCCTTTCCATGAAACAATGTTCATTTTATGGAGCCTAGGAGTTGTGTCTTCTCTATGAAAGTACCTGAGAGTTGGGTGGCCCTGACTCAGCTAGCCTTTTAGAAAGCCTTAAAAAATTGGATTTTCCTCAGACTTTAGGGCCAGGTTATTCATGGAACCCAATTTGCATATTTTTGTCTTGTCTTGACTAAAGAATTGTGTATTTTGCCCAGCATCTGTTATTTTTCTTTGTTTTTATGTTTCTTTGCATACTTTTGTTATTCCCTCAGAGTTTTTTTTTTATTTATACTGTACATTTGCAGAATGAATGAATGAAACCCAGGTTGAAAAATACTGAAATAAAGGGTTAATTGTGGGGATATTTCCTCAGCAAATTGTAAAAGAGGTTTTTCATGTAGCAATAAACTTTCTGAATAATGAATCCAAAATTATTGTTAGTTAAAAGAATTTAGACATTAGATAGTCTTTCTCTGATTTGTAAGAGCTAATTATTTTATTTTCTATTGCTTTGACAACTGTTTAGAGCCGTGCTTCTTAAACTTGAGAACTTTGACATGTGTGGACTTTAGTTTGAAGTCCAAATCTAAATTTGAAATCTAAAATCTGTGTACTGTAAGGTCCACAGATCTTAAAATTGCAAAGTTTGAGAAACACTAGTTTAAAAAATCTTATTGTTGTGGAAAATAGAACAGTTCAGCCTGAAAGATTAAAGGATCAGAAAATTTCCTCATGTGTGGAATTTTGTTTGTTTATACAACTGTAGGCAATCTAATGAGTCGATCACTTTTGGGGGCTGTTTTAATAACATTACAGTAAAAAAAATAAAAATAAAAAGAGGCCTTAGTCAACTGTAAGGATGTCTACAGTTTTGCACCTGTCCTACTCACTTTTTTTCTTTTTCTGAATGGTAAACACCTGCATACAATTAATAAGTATGCATTCACATTTGAGAATGATGCCATGCTTAATGTTGTACTATGTAGCATCAGCTTCCATTCATGTAGGGATCTACTAAAAACACATGATTTCCCAAACTTTTATAAGTGACACTATCTTTGATCTGATAAATGGCCAGAGGCAGGCAATAAAATACATCCACCTTCCCTTTTTTCTCCTTCTCTCAGCAACCTAGCGTACAATTCCAGTTTCCTCAATGATTTGATAGTCTATTGTGGCATGGTGCGAGAAGGGGGTTGAGGGGTTTTTTAGCTAAATTTTTAATGAAAATTTTAAGGGGACCCGGGAGGAAGGGAGGGGGTTGTAAAAGGGGACCCGGAGTGGTTCAGATAGCGACTGAGCGGGGTGATGGGTTGATTGGTTGCAACAGAGGGGTCATGAAAGGAAATTTAACCGGGGAGCAGGGGGACGATAGGAAGGGCAGTAATTGAAACAATGAGTGGGAGGGGCAGGTATGACGGGCGCAGGGGGCCATATCATGTGTTGGGGGTGCGTACACGCTGCTTACGAGCAATTACGCACTCCGGCCCCCAATGCGCGACTCGTGTCCTGGGTTGTGCAGAGTCTCAGGCCCAGGGTCCGTGGCTGATGTTGTGTAATGCCAGGTCGGTTGTTAATAAAGCCCCCCTCATTTGTGATCTTATTTTGGAGGGGGGTGCAGACCTGGCAGGTATTACGGAGACCTGGTTGGGCCAAGAGGGGGGGGTCCCCCTTGTTGAAATGTGCCCACCAGGTTTCCATGCATTTCATCAGCCAAGGGCCCAGGGGAGGGGTGGGGGAGTGGCGGTGATTATTAGGGAAAGTCTTAGTCCGAGGGAGACCACTGTTCCTCAGATAGCCAGATGTGAGTCCCTCTTTGTGAAGTGGGGCCGTGGGGTGCAGATGGGTTTGCTGACTACGTACCTGACTCCCTGCCACGTG
This sequence comes from Pantherophis guttatus, assembly GCF_059756535.1. Classification (NCBI taxonomy): domain Eukaryota; kingdom Metazoa; phylum Chordata; class Lepidosauria; order Squamata; family Colubridae; genus Pantherophis; species Pantherophis guttatus. Next base: position 85,842,535 of record NC_142067.1, read on the forward strand.
GCAGTGACCCTGCCCGAGCTACTCGACGTCATTGCCGGGGTGGCAGTTGATACCCCCAGACTTATTGTCATGGGGGATTTCAACCTTCCGTCTGCGGGTGAGGCGTCAGAGGTGGCTTGGGAGTTCATGGCTTCCATGATGGCCATGAACCTGACCCAGTTAGTTCACGGCCCAACTCACATAGGGGGACACACTCTGGACCTGATTTTTGTCTCTGGTCAGTGGTTGAATGATCTTGGTAGAGGGGACCTAGACATCAAACCCTTGTCATGGACAGATCATTCGCTCCTTCACTTGGACTTTCCTACCGCTTTCCCCCACCGCAGGGAGACGGAACCGACAAAATGGTTCCGTCCCAGGCGCCTGATGGATCCCGAAAGGTTCCTGACGGAGCTTGGGCCGTTTCCTGAGACTCTGGCACACAACTTGACTGAAGAGCTGGCGGCCGCCTGGGAGAGTGCAGCCACCGGAGCTTTGGACCACGTCGTGCCTTTGCGGCCCCTGACCCGATGCCGATCACAATTGGCTCCTTGGTTCTCTGAGGAGCTGAGAGAGATGAAGCATCGGAAAAGACGCCTAGAGAGCATTTGCAGGACTAGTCAATCCGATTCTGACCGGACACAGGTGAGGTCTTATATCAAGATTTACCTAGTGGCGATAAAAGCGGCAAAATCTAATCATTTTTCCGCTCTTATCGCATCTGCAGAGAACCGCCCAGCCACCCTGTTTAGGGTGACCCACTCCCTTCTTCGGGGGGGAGTGCGGGAAGATCCCTTGCAGGGTCATGCTGAGGATTATGTGCAATTCCTGCATGATAAAGTTGCTCGGATTCGGGATGGCTTGGACTCCGACTGGATGTGTCCAGGGGAGGAGACGAGGGTAGGTCTTGAGAATATTATCTGGGAGGAGTTTGATCCTGTGGCTCCCAAGGATGTGGACAGGGTCCCGGGTAAGATTAGTGCCGCCACGTGTTTATTGGACCCGTGTCCCTCCTGGTTGGTACTGGCCTCCTGGGAGGTTACACGAGGCTGGCTCCAGGGAATTATAAGTGCTTCTCTGAGTGAGGGTGCCTTTCCTGCCGCCTTGAAAGAGGCGGTAGTGAGGCCCCTCCTCAAGAAGCCGTCCCTGGACCCGGCTGAATTAGCCAACTACCGTCTGGTCTCCAACCTTCGTTTTGTGGCGAAGGTTGTTGAGAGCGTGGTGGCATGACAGCTTCCCCGGCACCTGGATGAAGCTATCTATCTGGACCCGTACCAGTCAGGCTTCAGGCAGAGGTACAGCACTGAAACGGCATTGGTCGTGTTGGTGGATGATCTCTGGAGGGCTCGGGACAGGGGTTGCTCCTCTGTCCTAGTCCTATTAGATCTCTCAGCGGCTTTTGATACCATCGACCATGGTATCATGCTGCAGCGGTTGAGAGGGTTAGGAATAGGGGGCACTGTTCTGCGGTGGTTCTCCTCCTTCCACTCTGGCCGCTCGCAGTTTGTGTTGGCAGGGGGGCAGAGGTCGACCTCGAGGCGCCTCGCATGGGGAATGCTGCAAGGGTCGGTCCTCTCACCCCTTCTGTTCAACATTTATGTGAAGCCGCTGGGTGAGATCATCCGTGGTTTTGGGGTGAAGTGTAATCTGTACGCTGATGATACTCAGCTATTCATCTCCACCCCAGACCACCCCAACGATGCCCTTGATGTGATGTCTCGCTGCCTGGAGGCCGTGCGGGTCTGGATGGGGAGGAACAGGCTCAGACTCAACCCTTCCAAGACCGAGTGGCTGTGGCTTCTGGCGTCCCGATATAGTCAGCAGGTGCCATCGCTGACTATTGGGGGTGAATCCTTGCCCCCCACAGAGAGGGCTCACAATCTGGGTGTCTTCCTGGCTGTCTTTAGAAGAGCATATGACGGCCGTGGCCAGGGGGGCCTTTTATCAGGTTCACCTGATTCGCCAGTTGCAGCCCTTTCTGGACCGGGACACCTTGCACACGGTCACTCACGCCCTTGTCACCTCCTGGCTGGACTATTGTAATGCTCTCTACATGGGGCTCCCCTTGAAGAGCACTCGGAGGCTCCAGCTGGTCCAGAATGCGGCCGCACGGGTGGTTATGGGCGCAATCCATTGTGCCCACGTGACACCCCTCCTGCGCGAGCTGCACTGGCTCCCAGTGGTCTTCCAGGTGCGATTCAAGGTGTTGGTCACCACCTTTAAAGTGCTCCATGGCATGGGACCCGGGTACCTTCGAGACCGACTTCTGCCACCAATAGCCTCCCACCGGCCAGTTCGCTCCCACAGAGAGGGTCTCCTCAGGGTGCCATCGGCCAAGTTATGTCGGCTGGTGACACCCAGGGGGAGGGCCTTCTCTGTGGGAGCCCCAGCCCTGTGGAATGAACTGCCCCTGGAAATACATAAGATCTCCGACCTCCGGCTATTTCATTGTGCACTCAAGACCCTGTTGTTCCGCCAGGCTGGGCTATCAACATAACAATTTTAAATTGGGTTTTAAATTCCTGGGGTTTTAAATTGAGCCAAATTCATTTAATAATTTTAAATTATTTTAATTGATGTTGTCTTGTGTTTTTAATAGGCTGTACACCGCCCTGAGTCCTTCGGCAGAAGGGCGGTATAGAAATAAAATTCTTTATTTATTTATTTATTTTATATTAATAATACTAATTAGGAATAGTGCTTTCTGGCAGACCTCCAGTTATTTGGTTGGTGGGCTTCTGGAAAGCAACTCCCATGGCACAAGAAGCTGCACAAGAAGTGACTGAAACCCACTCCTGGGGGGGGGTGACACTTGGTGGGAAGGGAAACCAAGGTGAAAGATCCATTATTTATTTTCTTTAATGTGTTTCAAATCAAAGGACAACATTACTTGCTGGCCTCTTTACAAAGACAGATTAGAGTTTGCTACGTTGATGTTGTTCAGGTGATGAAGTTGAAATGTTTTGCTGTCATTTTAGCGATGGAAGGAATGTACCTAAATCTTGCTATAACAATCAGCTCCCATGCTCATTCCTGAGGGATGTCTCCTAGCATTAAAATTTAAGAGATGCCACACATCCTTTATTTCTCTTTTTTACTAAGTGGAGGGAAGAGGTACAGAGATCATCTGGACTATTCAAAGATTCCCCTGACAAGATGTAACATGATGACTGCACAAATTAAAACTTTGTTCTGACCCCAAGTCTTCTTCGGCCATAGTAATTAATTACAAGCAGAATTAATCACTTCAATCAAAACCCATGTCAAATACATGGAGCCCACAGGTAGGAAAATGCAAGGCCTTTGGGTGGAAAGAGATGGAGTTATGGCTGCCTTTCTAGTCAAGATAAATGATCTATTAAATTACAGGCATGCCCAGCTTTTTAGTTCCTGTTCTCTGGGAGGATTGCATTCAATTCAGTCAGCAATTATCTGTAACATGAGAAAAAAATCTTTACTCCAGAAACAAGCTCTAAAAGGTCAAAACGTAATCTCTGTCTTCAAAAAGACTTTCCAGTGTAGGTTTGATGTAATAAAGAAAGCAATGTACTGGTAAATACATTGAACTTCTATACCTGCATCACCCAACTTAATATCTTTGTCAGATGCATGGGAAAGCAGGAATAAAAATCTTGAATACTGATGAAAAATAAGGTTGCCTAATATTATTTGTTTGCCAAATTATTGATTTGTGCGTGTGAATTTTTTGTTTCCTAACAGAGAGAATAACAATACAGCAATGGCAAAATTAACAGAATACTATATATGTCAGGGCCTGTGGCAGGCCTGAAGATCCAACAAAAAAGATGGGTTCCAGGCCTGACAGTATATACATAACAGAACTTTAACTAAATTTAAAGAGCAAATTCAAGTTATGGAGGCAAGATTAAATATAATTTTTTAATGTTGTGTGTTAACCTCTTAGGAAAAATACAAATGCCCTTAATGAATATGTGTATATTAATTAATTAATTAATTTCATATTAATCCTTAGCTAATTATGGTACACTGAATTAACTTATTGTCTGAATGAAACATAAATTACCTGATCACATCTTAACTAGCCTGTTGTGTAAACCAATCTCTTAATTTTTAATTATGGTGATAAAATCAATGGGATCAAGATTTTGGATGCAATATCTTCTAAATCTGGTATAAACATGACATGAACAATTATAGGTCACTGAGAAAGTTGTTAGACATCGAGCCACTTATTTTCATTGAATCTTAGGTACTACTGGTACCATTTTTCTTATGCCTATTTGACTTATTCAAAGATTCATGTAAACTACGTGCAGCCTAATGATATTATAAACAAAATGTCATATCTTCTTATAAAGGATTCTTGTAGCAAGTCCAGAATAATTTGATAAAGCTAGATTATTGCTCACATGTTTTACTGCAATTGATTGTAAATGAAAAAAATATGGTTTACATGTGCTAACTTATAAAACACTTATACATTCACAATCAAATGCAATAAAATATTTCTTCCATTACTGTAGGGTTATTACAATGCTCATCTGTATGGTTTTTGGAACTGCAGTTACACGAAATTGCAAACATCAGCAATTCTCATCTTTGAGCAGTGTTTCTAGCATGTACAAGGACACAGGGTGAAACAATGTATAACCTGTAACATTTGCCGCTTTCAGTGTATCTTGTGTAGCTATCATTGTGTGTGAATACATGCATTTTCTCATGAAAACCAATGATGTAATTACTAACCAATTATTGTGCCTTGGAGATTTGTTAACCAATAATAAAGTAACACGCATAGTAGGTGAGAACTGAGAAACTTAGAAACTATATAAACTATGTCTGATGCTCAATAAAGTTGCTGTTGATTCTACTCTTAATTCTGCTATCCGTGGATGTTTTCCTTTCACTCATCTCACACATCTTCAGCCTCCGGGAAATGAATGCAACATTTGGCGCCCGGAACAGGGACCCATATTTCGTCCAGGCAAGGACAGGTGCACCGTCAGCCTTTGGGCTGCTTCTCAATCTTATCTCTTATAAGGTTTCTGTAAGTATGGGTTCTTCGCTTTCTCAAGGACAAAGGAAGCATGTAGATGATTTACTTTATCTTCTTAAAAAGTCTGAACTTTCTGTTTCACAGAAGGCTCTTTATCGGCTGGTACGAGAAATTGCCTTAACTTATTCATTCTATCCTGATAGGGGTTCTTTAAAATTGTCAGATTGGGAAAAAGTTGGCAAGGTTTTGCATTCTAAGATAAGTTTAGAGGTAGATATTTTGCATGCTTGGCATCTATGTAGACATGCTATAGAAATGTTTGGTCGGAAGGAAGAGGAGCTTTCTTCTCCTGTAACACCTCCTTCTGACACTCTGCCTGAAAAGGAAGCTTTGACTTCTGACTCTAAAGCTGAAGTTTCTAAATCTGAAGTACTTCCTTCTGCTTCCTCTGATATAGTAATACCTTCTGCTCCTTCTGACACTGAAATACCTTCTGCTCCTACTGATATTGAACAAAAGATTTTGAAGCCTCTTTCTGAGATTTTGAAACCTCCTTCTGAGATTTTAAAACCTCCTTCTGCTTCTTCTGTTCCTTCTCCTTCTGTCTCTTCTGACATTGAACAGAAATCTTCTAACATTGAACTGAAACCTCCTCCTTCTAATATTGTTCTAAAGTCTTCTTTTCAAAAGATGGTTGAAAATTGTAAGGCAGATGTTGCTATTTCTGGGGAAGAGTTAGCTGAATTGTTGTCAGTATGTCCAGTGCAATATCAACCAGGACCACAAGCTGGACAACAGATTGCAGAATGGGAAGGTTTGCCATTTCAAATTTTACGAGAGTTGAAGAAGGCTATTTCTGCTTATGGAATTATGTAAATCTTCTCCCCCTTCCTCCTCCTCCCTCTCTTGTGCATCCTCAGCCACAACAGGTAGCGCTGGGATCGATCTAATTACTCAAGAAGACTTGGATTTTAAATTTCCTTTAGAAGTTAAACTTGTTTCTTCTCAATACACTGGTCCTCTCCTTTCTGGATTAGTTGGTATTATTTTACCTCGCTCTTCTGCTCATAAATTAGGATGTTTTGTAGTTCCAGGAGTTATTGATTCTGATTACACTGGAGTTATTCTTATGCAAATTTGGGTTAATATTCCACAATTTCTTCCTAAAGGATCTTCTGTTGCACAACTTCTTTTTTTTCCTTATAAGGTACCTAATCCAGGTACTGGACAACGTGGTAATTCTGGATTTGGTTCAACTCTTAATTCTATAGGACTTCTTCAGTCTATTAATTCTTTTAGACCACTTCTTACTTTATATCTTAATAAACAATCTTTTCAAGGTCTGCTAGACACAGGTGCCGATGTTACTGTCATCTCCCTTTTACAGTGGCCTGTGCAATGGCCTAAACGTGATGTTCATTCCTTATGGGGCATTGGTGGGTCTACAACTGCTTGGCAAAGCATTCATCCCATAGTCATCACAACTTCTGCTGGTAAGTCTGTCTCTTTACATCCTTACATTTTAGATATTCATACTAATATTTGGGGTAGGGACCTTCTTTCTCTTCTTAATGCTCATTTGATCTTAGATGATGGCACTTCCTCTTAAATGGCTTTGTTCTACACATGTTTGGATTGAGCAATAGCCTTTATCTTCTGAAAAATTGATTGCTCTTCATTCCTTGGTACAGGAACAATTGACTGCTGGTCACATTGAACCTTCCACTAGTCCCTGGAATACTCCTGTGTTCGTTATAAAAAAAGAAAAGTGGTAACCGATGGGGCCTTTACAATGTGGCCTACCTAATCCTAATTTAATCCCACAATCTTATAAATTGTTAGTAGTAGATTTGAAAGATTGTTTTTTCACCATTCCTTTACAGTTGCAGGATAAAGAAAAATTTGCTTTCACTGTGCCTGTTTTAAATAATAGCCAACCTACACAATGATATCATTGGTCTGTTCTACCACAAGGTATGCTCAATTCTCCTACTATTTGTCAATATTTTGTGGATCAAGCTTTGCAACCTTTTCGTGCTCAATTTCCTTCTTTTTTAGTTTACCACTACATGGATCATATTTTAATAGCAGGTCCTGATTTTGATGAAGAACAAGTGCTATAAGCATTGACTACCATTGTAGCAAGCAGAGGGCTCTACATCGCTCCTGAAAAAATACAATGTACTGAACCTTATTCATATTTGGGATTTAAAGTTTTACAATCTTCCATTCCTATCTTACTTGAACTTAAAGTGCAATCTTCATATACTTTGGTCCAATGGCAAAAACTTTTAGGTACAATCAATTGAGCTCGTCCATATTTTCAAATTTCTACAGGAGAAATGTTACCTCTCTTTTCCTTGTTAAAAGGTTCTAAGCATCCTGAGGATCTGGTGTCTCTTACTGCTTTGCAAAAGAAATGTCTTCAAAACATTCTAAACAAACTTAAACTGAGATATGTTGATAGAATTGTCTCTATAGCTACTAAATTATGGTTAGCAATTCTTCCTACTTCACCTTTACCTACTGGTTGTCTTTATTCTCCTTTTACTGAAAAAAACGATTCATATTCATGAATGGTTGAATTTGTCTGCCTCTCCTCCTAGAAATATTTTTCCTTATCAACAAGCCTTAGAAGAATTGATCATGAAAGCACGACGACGATCTTTGCAATTAATAGGTCATGATTTGGATGGTATTGCTTTCACTAGTACTACACAAGTACTAAACTTGAACATGAACATTTAATGACTGTTTCTGATTCCTATCAAATTGCTTTTTCTCAATATCTTGGTGATATTCAATATTCTTTACCTAAAGATCCTAGAATAGTTATTACAAATACATTAAATCTTTCATTTTCTTCTATTTTTACTCGTTCTCCTCTTCCTGAAGCTTTAACAGTGTTCACAGATGGATCACCTACTCGTGGTGTTGTGGTTTGGACAGATGGTCAACAATGTTTTTCTAAATTTACTTCTACTCAGACATCTGCCCAACGTTCTGAGTTGGCAGCTGTTATTTTGGCTTTGAGATTGTTTTCTGATCAGCCTATTAACTTAATTGTTGATACAAAATATGTCTTTCTTGCAATGCAATCTCTTCCTTATGCATATTGTTCTGTTTCTCTTGATGTTAATCTTTTGTCTTTATTTTTATCTTTAAAACATGTTTTGGAAGAATGTGTCTTTCCTTTATATGTTGAGCACATTAGGCCATACTCCTTTTCAAAATTCTTTAACAGAAGGAAACAGACAAGCTGATAAAACTTTAAAAGATGTCATAATTCTTTTTTCTGATCCTGTTGCTAGTCATTCATATTTTCATCAAAATGCTAAATCTTTGGCTAAACAATTTTCTGTTCCTATCTCCCAGGCTCGTGATATTGTTCGGGGATGTACTTCCTGTCAACAATTTGCAATTCCTTTTCCTATGGGAGTAAATCCTCGAGAAACAAAAGCCAACCAAATTTGGCAAATGGATGTCACACAATTTACATGCAACCACTGACACATATTCTCATTTTTTATGGGTTATTGCTTCTAGACATGAGCGCACTTCTGATGCAGTGTCTCATTGTCTTTCTGCTTTTTCTGTAATGGGAAGACCAAGTCAATTGAAAACTGACAATGATCCAGCATATACTAGTAAGGAATTTACTTCTTTCTGTCAACAATGGAATATTCAATTGATACATGGAATTCCTTACAACTCCCAAGGGCGAGCTATAATTGAGCGAGCTCATCATACATTCAAAGCTACATTAACTAAATTAATCAAAACTGAATCTGGTCCATTCCATTTGCGAAAGATTCAAAATTTGATCTCTATTGCTCTGTATGCATGGAATTACTTAACATTTTTAGATTCCTTTTCAGAAATTCCAATCAACTTACATTTTCATATTCAGGATCCTGTTTCACGACCTTTGGTACTCTATCGTCAACTTCCTGATCCTGCCTGGCGTGGACCTACAAAACTTATAACCTGGGGTCATGGTTACGCTGCAATTGAAGATCTGCAAACGAAACAAGCTGTGTGGATTCCAGGCCGATGTGTTCATCCTTATCATGGAAAAACAAATGAAAACTCTCAAGTTACAACATCCTCCACTCTTGACTTGGGACCAATTTGAAGTTCAACAACGATTCAACAAGTCCTTTCTTATGTGCTGTTTTTTCTTTTTTTCTCTCTCTCTCTATTTTCTGATAATTCTGAAGCAATTATTGATTTTCCCCTTAGTCCTAATCTTTGGATTCGTCATGCTCAATATATGTTTTTGATTCATGGTAGTAATATAACTTTATATTATGAACCTCCTATGGCTTTTGGTCAAGTTGCCTTTATTCCTAATTTAGTTAAGTCTTCTGCTTTCATTGTTTTGCAACTTCAACATATTTCTTCTTCTTGGTTATTTTCTACTCCTCCATATGAATTGAATTTAGTTAAATGGAAGTATCTTTGTATTAATCAATTTACTAGAGGTTTATGTTTTTGTTGTTATGCTCGTCATAATTAGCTTAATAAATGGTCTGATTATTCAAAAGCTAAACGTATTTTAGATAAAGTAGGGAATTATAGTTATTGTATTCAGAAATATTGGTTATGGGGTAATATTAATGAAACATCACAAGGACATAATATTATACCTGATATGTATCCTGATGATTTTCCTATTTTTCAAGTCACTGACGTCTCTGATATGGGATCAAGTGGATCAATCTGTGCTGGATGGCAATTAAAAGATCCTGCTATGTGGTTTTTCTTTGATAAATATGCAACAAATGTACACCCTCAAAACTATCAATGTGCTGCAATTGGATATTTGTCTTTACCTGTACAAATAGGTGTTTCTGATAGATTGTCAACTCGAAGGAGACGTGCGGTCATGGGATCAACATGTTCTGATGAAGTCATTATTGATACTCAACTTTCTTCATTGCCTACTTTTGGACGTGCTTTAGCTGGAGCCATAACTGGAACTATTACTTTGGGATCATATCCAGGAATAATAGCTCAAGAAAATAGACATTCTGTTCTGGGACTAACATGTCGATTGGAGAAATCTATTAATGCTACTGCTGCTATTATTTGTGATTTGCAAAATGAAATCGAAGAACTAAATTAAGATTTGATTCAACAACGCTTTGCTATAGACTATTTGTTAGCTCGTCAAGGTGGATTTTGTACCTTGGTTGGTCAACATGCTTGTGCTGTGCATTTTCATTCACTTAATAAGACAATTGAAGATGAATTAGCTAATATACAAGCTGATATAAAAAATAATGTACATGTGGAATTTTCTCCTTTTGCTTGGCTAACTGATTGGTTACCTGATCTTGCTTGGTTAAAACAATTGTTTTTCTATGGTGTAATTGTATTTGCATTACTTATACTTTTTTGTTGTTGTATGCAATGTATTCCTACATTTTTTGCAATGTTTTGTAAGTCACCTCAATTTACTTTAACCTTCATTAAAATAAAAAGCGAGGAAATGTAGGGTTATTACAATGCTCATCTGTATGGTTTTTGGAACTGCAGTTACACGAAATTGCAAACATCAGCGATTCTCATCTTTGAGCAGTGTTTCTAGCATGTACAAGGACACAGGGTGAAACAATGTATAACCTGTAACATTTGCCGCTTTCAGTGTATCTTGTGTAGCTATCATTGTGTGTGAATACATGCATTTTCTCATGAAAACCAATGATGTAATTACTAACCAATTATTGTGCCTTGGAGATTTGTTAACCAATAATAAAGTAACACGCATAGTAGGTGAGAACTGAGAAACTTAGAAACTATATAAACTATGTCTGATGCTCAATAAAGTTGCTGTTGATTCTACTCTTAATTCTGCTATCCGTGGATGTTTTCCTTTCACTCATCTCACACATCTTCAGCCTCCAGGAAACGAATGCAACACATTGCTTGAATAAATCTTATATTGACTCAGGTTATGATCCATCTCAATGAATTTTAAAACCAGAGAAGAGGGAACAATGATGTATGTAGAGGTAAAGCAATTTTCTACATGAATATACCAAGCCAAGTGGCAAGTTCCCTCATTCCCGTATTATAGTGAATGATTTTTTTTTTCTTTCCATGATGAGAGATGTTCATGCCAGCCCAAGTCCAACCAGTTGCTCAGCCCTCTAGTAGATAAATATTCTTTATATTTTGTCTCATGCACTATGGCATCTACCAGATTTATGGGACAAAAATATTATAATAATCCCCCAGTGAGACACTAGCTTGATGTGGTGGTGGGGCTTGTATGCTCTGAGAAAGATGTCAGCTATGCCAGAGCTTCAACCATACTGGATAGATCTCATCAGAGGAGTTAGAGAAAGAGCGTGTCTCCCATAAACAATATTGTAAAATGTCACTTACAAAAAACTATATTGGATCGGTCGTCAACAAGGATTATGCTAGGTGTTGGAATTCATAGACATCTGGTGACAAGTGGGTTAAAGGACTCAGGACTAAGCAACCAGGACCAACAGCTGCAAGACTACTGGAAGAAAAGTTGCTTACCTGTTGCAAATATACAAAGAAATGATATGCTATTATAAGTCATGTCCAATGAGAAGAGGATACCTGAAAAGAATGTACCATTTCTGGAAAGAACATCCAGAATCAGAAATAACAGAACAGAGGCTAGGAGATGAACTTTGATTTACAATAAGAAATAAAGTATTCACAGAAGTAGAATTGTAAGAATTACAATTCTACTTCTGTGAATTCTGCTGAATTCTCTGAATTCTGCTAAAAAAAACCAAAGCTTTGCCAGAAATAACTCACACAATAGAGACAAACCAGAGGGAGTTGGTAGTAGAGGAAGCCACTACTGCTAAAGAATTATTCACAATATCAATCCAGTCTTTATTTGTCTTTTGCTATATAAGACATCATTGGTGTGTAAGAGACACAACAAACTTAGCTGACAACACAGGGAAAGTTTGTGAAAAACCTCCTAACTGATAGGGGAAAAAAGTTATAGATGATATCTTGTTAATGTCTTTCATTTTTAAAAAAGTCAGTTCTAAAGCAACAGATAAGAAAAAGCTGTGCAGTGAAATTAAAGCTCAGCCCCTGAAAAAAAAAAAAAAAAAACCAAAAAACCAAGCTGTACACAGTTGTCTTGCAGTTGGGCTATGGGCAGCAAGTCCTTGGCATTTGTCGGGGAGATTTAGATCCATATCTGTGCCTTGGCCACCAAATTCACTGTATGACTTGGGGGTCAGTTAATCATTCTTCATTTGCTATTATTAAAGTCTGTGAATGGATATGGCTGAAAAATAGTATGCATGCCCTTAGAGGAATTTGATAAAAATATAATAAAGAAAAACTAAGGTGGGGTTGTTGTTTGATAGTAAGTTGACCTTTCTAACTTGCTCTGCCAATGAGAGAAGATTTCTTAATTAAGATGAATAGTGATGATATCACAATCTGAAGGAACAAATATATTACAGCCAGAAATAAAGCCCATTCTATTTAAAGTGTACATCCATTTACATTTGGTGTACCTGATACTTGGTTTTAACAAAACAATCTTGTCAATGCATTGGTTAAGCATTTTCTGCAGATGAATAGAACAATTAATATTGACTTTTTAAAAGCAGCATTACTTTTGTTAAAATATATTTGTACTTATAACTGTTGTGAAAAATATCTGAAGCCTCTTTATACATTTTTCTTTTCTATTTTTCTTTAACTTTTTTCTTTTCTTGCACCTTTTGCTTTTGTTAGCTAAAAGTATTAGCATTTGTTTTCTCTTTAAAAGTTCCAATAAACATTATACATAAAAAAGCAGCATTGCTCTTTTTTAGGAAAAAAATCCCCAAAATAATGAAAATATAATTTGTGAAAATACCCTAACATCAAAACTATACTGCTCTGTCAATCTACTACCTTATATCTACATACTGGTGTGTGTGTGTGTGTGTGTGTATCAATGAACAGTTAAAAATATTAAAGAGATATACATATTAAATACTGCCATGCAAGCACTGCTGCTGCTGCTAAAATTGTTTGCAACCAATTTTATTTTCCGATTTTTAATAAATATATGTATGATATATACACTGTTGCTCAAGTATACAAATGAAAGCAGCCATCATTTTGGATAAGGAGATATTATCTCTAATACTCATCAAACTAATTTCAAAGGATGTTATTGTATGTCCTTCCACATAGTTCAAATTGATTATGCTGTAAAGGGGTATGCAAAAATGAAAAAAAATAGAGCAAAACTATATATCTTTACTTACAGACAATATTGCTCCTCTTCAAGATGACTAATTTCACCCAGGTTCCAGGAAAGGCAAAGTGACTGCTGAATTTCTTCTCCAGTGAAGTTTCTTTTCATGATTTTTAGAGGATTTTGAAGATATTTTTCCGGGATTCTTTCAGAAGGACAGTGAAAGGAACATAGCCACAGAAATAGCTGAGGAAAATGTTCAGATAGGATGGTGATGATGACATAGACACTGGAGAAATAGAGGCAATAAATACTTGAGACCAGTCATATTTCATTATTCTGCTGGGTAGAAACATGATATTCTTACAAGACCATGCACTAAAAGCATTTAACAGAAGGAAAAACTGCAATAAACAACAATGATCTTCTACCCTGTCCCTATCCTATTTTAACAATCATATGGTTTTCCACTCATATTCAGATATGACATTCAGACTTATACACTTCTATCAAAACAACTGGGGCCAAATCAAAGTGTTGAGCTACTTAAAATAGATGTTTTAAAACAATGTTATCATCTAGCAATCCTTTAGAAGAGTCCAGGAACTAAAAATTTTAATATAGCTACCAGAAAATCTACTGAATGAGAACAAATTGCTAAAGAAAGAAAGACACTTCAAAGAGCCCTCTCAAGTAAGACATCAACACAGTTCAGCTATACTGCAAATAAAGGGATGTGTGTTCAATATTCATTCAGTTCTGTACAATAATTTATGAACTTACAATGTAACACAGTGGTTTGTGACTGTTTTTGCTGATGATAGCCTTATATATTGTATTCAGTGGTACCATATTCCATTTTCTATTGTTACAGTAGTCTCAAGAACTCATATTGAGTTACGTTACGTTATTATAGTACAGACTACATGGAAAGCTAAGCCTAAAGAAAATATATTTTCTGAAAGCACTGTGTTGCAATTACAAACTCTATAAGCTGTTCCAAACAAATTGTCAGCCTCCAAAGCTGCTTAATTATTATGCATGCTTGTATACAGTACAGTATATTTCCAATATTAAATTATTATGGAACAACCAAATAAATTGACCTAAATTTAATTTAATTTAATTGGGGGGGAGGTAAATCTCTTTTGAGAAGATTTACATAATCTTTGGATATTGGTGGAGGGCTGTATAAACACACTCTCGTATTTCTTTCAACTATGTATAATCATTACTTTTTCCAGTTTTTATATTCTTGAGTGCAGAAAATCCCATCTCACAAACAAAATGTTAAATTTGCATGAAGATTACCAGAACTTTTATTGTTTTGCAATCTGAGGACATTCATTCTTCATTCATACCCCAAATTCATCAAGAGCCACTTCCTCATGCTTTAATTTCAAATTGCAATCATTCCATATGTTCCACTAATTATTATTCTTCTGTCAGCCTAAGCTGGGATTGGTTTGATTTTGCTTCAATAAAGGGGTTTCATAAGCAACCTAGTTTTCAATGGATATATTTATAAATAGTACTGAATTTTCTTTTCCTGCACTCCAAGATGCTCAGCAATTAGGCATATGACCTCATTATTGCTTCTCACAGCAACATTTGGGAACATCGCCATATTGTCTTCCTTCCCCTTCACAGTGCAAATTCTCTCACAGAACATTAATTTTGTTTGAAAACAGATTTTTTTAGCTTTGTCTTGCATGCTGTAGTTTTTAACAATTAAACTTTAAGGATTTAGTATTTAAACTTTAACATGTTAGAGTTCTAAATATTTAAACCTAAAACTTTCAAAGATACAAATTAATTGAGGTAACTGGCAGACCAAATAGTGTCTGTCAGTGACTCACAAAATTCTTGTTACTCAAGAGAAAAGAAAGTTAAACATCCCATTCTTCATTCATTCATGGCAACGCTTTCCTTAAATAACCTTTTGACCTCTAGGAAGAGAACGAGACTCAGATGATTTGTTCTAATTTCTTTACAATATTTGACAAACAGGTGTGCTGATATGACTTGATGTAGCTCACCATTAAAACATAGACAACTGATGATCAAAGAAACCAGACTATGACAGAATGTGGTATAAAGCTACATATTTGCATCTCAAAATAGCCCTGTAGTGAATTTAGCTGCACTTTTATAGTCTAGTGCAGGGCTGTCCAACTTTGGCAACTTTAACACTTGGTTACTTCAACTCCCAGAATTCCCCAGCCAAAATGGCTGGCTGGGGAATTCTGAGAATTGAAGTCCACAAGTCTTAACATTGCCATAGTTGGACAGCCCTGGTTTAGTGTTTTGTTTAAGCATTGCCTCAGCTGGGATGATTAATTAATGTAATCCACAGATTATTTTACCTTCACATTTTTTTCACATAACTCAAACAAAATAACAAAAGATGCTAAGTTAAAATCAAATCAACCCATTATAACTTAATGTAAGACATGGAGTCAGGCAGGTCATAAAAAGCCACTCTCTTTTTCATGTTGCAGTGAAAGATATATTTCTTTCCAATTCCCAAAGAACAACAACAGATTGAACCATGTATATTTAAAATGAAAGCAGCCTAATATATGCTCAAAGATCGCATGATGCCTCTGAACAGCATCCCAAATAGCTATTTGCGTGATTAGTAAAATGTTCAGTAACAGGCACTTGAGGAACGTCCCTAGAACAATTTGAAGTGACAGCACAATCTTACATGGAAACACTAAGAGCTATCATCATGATTTGATTTTCAATGTACTGTTTTATTTATGAGAATCATAAAATATTCAAAATAAATCAATGTTGGGAGAAAACCATCTGCTATACCTAGAATGAGTTATCTTCTTTCCAGGCCCAAACTCACTTCTGTTGCGCTGAAATCTAAGGATCAATTGTAGCTCCTATTTCATCCAGTTTGACAACAAGCTTACTTTTGCTGGCATGAAATGGAAGGGGAATGTTTGTGGCCAATCCTGTGCCTTGAAAAAAAACAGAAATTTGGGCATAGAACTGGTTCAAGCATAGGGCTAAACTTTAAGTAGGTCATTTGTTTTGAGCTTTGTGCATTGTATAAAGGTAAAGGTTTCCCTTGTCCAGTCATGTCCAACTCTAGGGACCGACGCTTATCTCCATTTCTTACCAAGGGAGCCAGCATAATCCAATTCTGTGGTCATGTGGCCAGCATGACTATATGCTGAGGCGCACAGATGCTGTTACTTTCCCACCGAAGTGGTATCCATTTATCTATTTGCATGCTTTCGAACTGCTAGGTGGGCAGGAGCTGGGGCAAAAGTAACAGGAACTCACTCCATCATGCAGCGCTCGGGTCTTGAACCCGGGCTGTTAGCAAACTGAGAGTCTTTAACCGCTGAGCCATCATGTCTCCATGTGCATTGTATAAACCCAATCTTTAGGAGAAAAGGCTGAAGGTTGGTGACCATTTAGCTTATTCATCTCTCCCTACTCTAAAATAATCTGTAGAAAAAAATTGAGAGATATTACATCATGATAAAATGTATTTCTATATGAAATGCTAACCCATTAAAAATATGTTCCAACATTCATTATTTTCATTATTTTCTGGGAGCGCTAATGGCAGTTCAGTTTAATTTATCAATTAATCCAGGTTTGGATGATACAATTGATTTCTAGTTAAATAACCCAGAATGTAGTAAACTATAATAGCAGAATGTGATTCTGCAATTTTTAAACTATTGTATGACCTATACTGGGTGACATATTGAATCAAATTAAAATAGTGCTTTGTTACATATGATCAGTTTTAAGAGTTAGTTTGGTGTAGCAGGAAAGGTATCAGGCTAGAAATTGGGAATTCTACCCCGCCATAGACCCAAAGCCAACTGGGTGACTAGTCACTCTCTCTCATCTCTAGCAAGGGATTCAATGAATTCAGCTTTCCCAATTCACTCTGCTTGTCATAGCCAGCTGGGAAGGACACAAATCATGATCACAAGATGCTGCAACCATTGTAAATATGACCCGGGTAGACCTGCATTTCAATCAAGTGACTGGGGGGGGAGGGGGGGCGGCAGTGCCATGTCATAATTTTAAGGATGGGTTGTAAGTCATTTTTAATGAGGCCATTGTAACTTTCAACCATTATCCAACTAATGGTTTTAATCAATGACTACTTGTACAATGCTTAGTAATAAGGAAGGCACTTTGTGGGTCTTATCCATGTCCCTCCAGATTTCAGAATCAAACATGGTAGAATTAAATAATTTAAATAATTGATGATGCAAGCACATTATAAGTCCTTAGATTCGAAAGGCTCTTCTGAAATATATAGTATTATGAGGAGAATATTACTTTTAAGCTTGTCTGCACTTTACATGGTTCTTTGTCAATCACCATTAATCTTATTTCAAGATGAAATTGATTTAAGTAATTAAAGAAGCAAATTGAGTAGTGTGATCTACATTAAAAAGGAAATAATTAACACATTTCAACTTTTAATTAATCTATCAAAAATTCAGTATGCCATGGTATTAAAACGAGAAAATAAATGAACTTTTTCTAAAATGAAAGCAATTACAGCTGCTTTTCTTCCCCTTTTAAGACATTAATGTTTAGCCTTTTCCTAGAAATATGAGTTTTAAAGCTTCTTAATAAAGTATTGAACCTTTTTCCCCTTATTGTAGCATTCAGATGCTGAAACCTTAATTTACATGGTATATTTTCTTTTCCCAAGAAACTATAAAACAACCATTGAAACATACACCCTTAAAAGAATCCAAATCAAATGATGAAAGTAACAAAGGCTTTTTAAAAGTCAATTTTGTCTTAAAACAAGCACTCTCAACCAATCTAGGCTGATTGTACGGGAATTATAGGATTTGAAATATCTGAACAGCATCACCACCAGATGGATTTGTAACTAGGTAACAAACCGTACTCAATGAGTAGTCCTTAATGGTACTACATCTACATGGAAGAAAGGAAGCAGTAGGGTACCACAAGGTTCAGTCTTAGGCCCAATATTCTTCAATATCTTCATAAATGACTTAAATGAGGGAATACAAGATCAAATTTGCAGATGACATGAAGATGTCAGGAATAGCCAACACCCCAGAAGACAAGCTCAGGATCTAAAAAGATTACAGACTTGAAAAATGGGCTCTATCCAACAACATGAAATTTAATGTGGAGAAAAGCAGAATTTTACACCAAGGCAAAAAACCCCCAAAGGTATAAGTACAGATTAGGCAAAACCTGGCTCAAAAACAGTAATTGTGAGAGGGACCTTGGAGTTAGTGGATGATCATTTAAACATGAGCCAGCAGAGTGCAGTTGCCGCCAAAAAAGCTAATACAATCCTTGGTTGTATAAACAGAGGCATAGAATCAAAATCATATGTATTATTAGTACTGCTTTATAAAGCTTTAGTAAGACCACACCTGCAATACTGTATCCAGTTTTGGTCCCCATATTACAAAAAAGATGTTGAGACTTTGGAAAACATGCATAGAAGAGGAACTAAGATGATCAAGGGAACTGGAAACAAAAACATATGAAAAACAGTTTCAAGAATTAGTTATGGCCCGTCTAGACAAAAGATGGACATGGGGTGACATGATAGTAGTATTCCCATTTTTGAGAAGCTGCAATGAAGAAGAGGGGGGTCAACTTATTTTCAAAGCACCAGAAGGCAAGACAAGAAATAATGGATGGAAGCTAATCAAGGAGAGAAGCAACCTGGAATTAAGGAGAAACTTCCTAACAATGAGGACAATTAACCAATGGAACAGCTTGCCTTCAAAAGTTGCAGGTGCTTCATCATTGGAGATTTTTAAGAAAAGACTTGACAGCCACCTATTTGAAATAGCGTAGGGTCTCCTGCTTGAGCAGGAAGACCTCCATGGTCCCTTCCACCTCTATTCTGATTGATTGGATTGCACCTCAGTGGAACAAAGTACATAAAACTTAATGTTTACCTCCTGTAAAAGTAAAATTTTGTATAGGCTACAATTTTTATCTTTTTTTTTCCCAGTCCACAGAAAATATATACAAAGTCCAGTTACATTACATAAAATTACAGTCAAAGCTGACTTAGCTTCAGTGTTGCACCTGATTTCAGATCGCAGTTTGCCAAACAGAAACAGGAAGGGTGGATTGGTAAACTCCTAGGAAGGGGAGAGGGCTGAGGAATGCATGTGAGCCTTCTGTTGCTTGAGAAATTTTACACCTCAAGGTCACAGCTGGTGAACTGTTGAAATGGTGCAGACTGTCTTCCCAAAACAAAAGGACTGTGTTGGGTGACCTGTATGGGGAAAAGGGGAGTTTATCTATGTTGGTTTTCGTGGGAAAACCTGAGAACTGACTTCGCTTCTGCTGTACCTAAATGGATCTTTCAATAAAGTTTTACTCTTGATAATCTTTACATTCCAGGAGTTTCTCTTTTTGAATGTGCCAAATGGGACGGTTGACATTACATTAATCAGGAGCGTTGCAACTGATACACATTTATGACTGTCACAGTGTCCTGTGTACACATTATCATCAATTGTATACTTACAATTGGTTTGTGACAGTGTTTGTTTATTTATATCCTGCCTTTGTTATTTTTATAAAATAACTCAAGTTGTTGAATATAATACTTCTTCCTCCTATTTTCTCCACAACAAGAACACTGTGAGGTGAGTTGGACTGAGAGACAGTGACTGACCTAAAATCACACAGCTGCTTTCATGGCTAAAGCAGGAACTATAACCAATAATCTTCTGATTTCTAAGCTGATGCTTTACTACTGGAGCAAAAAGGCTTAATAGAGAAGTCAGAAGTTAAACTTGTTCATGTGATGTTTTGCTTAGCAACCATGGTTTTTAACAATAGAGTTGCCAGGCCCAGATGTGGTCCCTAAGCAAGAATTATCTGTATCACTTTTAAGAAAGAGTGATAGCATCATGCTAGAAACTGGGACTATGAGTTCAGGTTCGGCCTGAGGCAGGAAGCCAGTCTGTGTCCTTGGGCCACTCTCTCTGTCTCAGCCCTAAGAAGGACACCATGGCAAACCACTTCTGAAAACTTGCAAGAAAACTGCAGGGACTTATCCCAGAGAGGAGAGGAGAGGAGAGGAGAGGAGAAACTCAAAATAATCCTGCCTTGATTTGTTTAGTTAAGAGCTGTGGTGGCACAGTGGTTAGAATGCAGTACAGGTAGTCTTCAGCTTATGACCACAATTGAGCCCCAAATTTATGTTTTTAAGTGAGAAATTTGTTATGTGAGTTTTGCCCCATTTTTTTTTACTTTTCTTGCCACGTTTGTTAAGTGAAGTTAAATTAATAACATGGTTAAGTGAATCTGGCTTCCCCATTCACATTTGCTTGTCAGAAGATCACAAAAGGCAATTGATTACATGACTCCTGGATATTGCAACTGTCATAAATGTGAGTCAGTTGTCAAACATCTGAACGTAAATCATGTGAGCATGCTACAACAGTTGTAAGTGTGAAAAACGGTCATAAGTCACTTTTTTCAGTGATGTAACTTTGAACGGTCACTAAATGAACTGTTGTAAATCGAGGACTATCTGTATTGCAGGCTAATTCTGCCGACTGTCAGCAATTCGATCCTGACCAGCTGAAGGTTGATTCAGCCTTTCATCCTTCCAAGGTCGGTAAAATGAGGACCCAGATTGTTGGGAGCAACACACTGACTCTGTAAACCACTTAGAGAGGGCTGTAAAGCACTATGAAGCAGTGTATAACTCTAAGTACTATTGCTATTGCTAATTAGTATAAAATGAGGCAAAAACTTTCACAGGCTTTCAGAATTCTGTTATTTTTGGAATCCCTGCCATGCATGTTTCTGGGCCTTGCCTGCTTTGAAGAGCTGCTGTCAGAAAGAAGATCAAAGGCTCCACTGTAACATTCTCCCTGATAAATCATGGCCAAGATAAAAAATATCCATTCTTCAATAAATAGCAAGAGTCTCTTTCTCACTGCAATAAACCTGCCTACTTTCAGTCCATGAGAATCTTGCTTTCTCCTCAGTGAACTACTGTGAGGCACTGGCACTAGTCAGTGCCTAAGTGGCCTTAATCATCCAGTTCATAAAAAAAGGCCTGGAAAAGAAAAGAAAAAAGCTGCAAATGAATGAATAGCTGCTCAAATGAAGTTGACAAGATACTTTGGGGGATTATGGTTTCAGTTATCAGGATGAAAGAATGCTAGCAGGACATAATTTACAATTCTGAAGGAATTGTTGAGCCCAAGTATGATGAGAATGGGCTTTATACATTGAATCTGTGTGATTGGAGAGGAACACCTAAGGTAAGCATTGGGAATATTGCTTTAAGCCACAGTTTTTCAATCTTAGCTACTATAAATCTGTGGATGTCAGCTCCCAGAATTCCTCAGTCTGCATTGTTTATAGGAATGAAGAGAAACTGTTATTTCTTTTGTTTTGAAACTACCGGTATATTTATGTTGAAGCAATCTACAATTCCTTCCTTCCTTCCTTATTATAGTTTTGACTCATCCATTTCGAAATCATCTATTCCTATATCTTTTTCACAAGTTCAACTGCCAATGAATTTGTCTTCCACCATCTGAGTGAACAAAACTGCATTAGTTTTTATTCAGCTTCTCTCTTTTTTAAAAAATTTACCAAGGTAACTTTGAATTATATCTCTATCTTCTTTGATATTAACTATCCAACACAATTTTACATTCTGCAAATTTGTCAAGCCACAACTTGGACCAGCAATTCATTCACTACTAGTTGCAGTTGCTAATCAGGAAATCAAGTGACCACAACTTAAAATGCTACTTCTGCCTTCTCTATTAAGTGTGGCAAGGGGATTTCAAAGCATGTGAGTGAGGATCATGTGACCATGGGATATTGCAACAGCTGTAAATGCAAGGATTTGTCACAAAGCTATTTTTGTGACAGTTAGTAAACAAGGATTACCAGTAAGGAAGAGATATTCAATTTAAAAAACATACAAAATTGGCCTATATATATCTTATACATACATACATACATACGTACGTACGTACGTACGTACATACATACATACATACATACATATATATATATATATATATATATATATATATATATATATATATATATATATGTAGGTCTTTGGTTATTCGGGTTTTCTCCCGCGTAAAATTGGAGGTGTCTTGGCAACGTTTCGACGAAGTCTCATTCATCATCTTCAGGCTGGTGTTTTCGGTTTCGTGCTTCTAGGAGCAATGTGTGTGATCGCAGCTGTTTCTTCCTTTTAACTGCCAGTGGGGGTGTGAACTGATTGGGTGGGAGCTTGGCTGTGTTCTGATTGGGTGGAGGTGTGTTCTGATTGGTTGGGGGTTTGGATGTGCTCTGATTGGCTGGGTGTGTGTTCTGTTTAGGTGGGGGCTTGGTTGTGCTCGGGTTAGTCTGAGTAGCAGGGGGATTTGAGCTGGTGAGCTGTGTTGCTGTTGTTTGGCTTCGTGTTCGTGGCCATGCCACCTCTTCATAGTGGATGTCAGTCTGTTTCATGTATGGATTGGAGGGGTTTAAAGTGGCTAATGATGCAGCTGTGGTCTGGCTTCTGGTCCGTGGTCGTGCCTCATCATCACTGTGGGTTTGAGTCTGCTTTCTGCATGGATGTGTGGTGGTTACGTCCTGTGTGGCTCTCGTGAGTGTGGGTCTGGTGTCATTCTTTGTGTTAGGGACTCGTTTGTCAATAAGGGCAGGTTTCCAAATGGCTGGTAGGTGGGAGGTATCATCTCGTTTATTCATGCTGTGTGGATGTTTTTCTATCTCGATGGCTTCTCTGATTATTCTGTTGTTAAAGTGTTCAGTTTTGGCAATAGTTCTGGTCATTTTAAAGTCAATATCAGGTCCTGTGGCTTTGAGGTGTTGGACCAGGTAAGAGGTTGGTTCCTCTTTTCTGACTGAGTTCTTGTGTTCTTCAATGCGTGCACTTATTCTTCTGTTGGTTTGTCTGATGACATGCTCGTCATTTCTTTCAAAATTGTTTTTTGTTCTCTAATTATTTTCTCAATATTTCTCCAAATTTTCATACACTGGCTGTCACCTCCTTTTATACTTTCCCAGAATATGGAGAAAAGTTATTTATCAATCAATATCAAATTATCGATCTATATCACTTCCGATCAATGTCTTAAATACCCTTGTCAATCAATATCAGTTTATCAATCTATATCACTTCCAATCAATATTATAAGTAAGAAAGATGAATTGGATTTATGGTTTGTACTTGATTTAAAATTAATTGATCTATTAAATAGTAATTAGTAAGAATTTATCTCTACTTTTTAATAATTAATTCAAGTCCTAATAATTTAAATCACAATAACACAATAGCTCCTAGGAACATCTATTATCTATAACTAAAGTTCCTATGACTAATTTACTGCTTAAAAAGATTTCTAATTCAAATTCCTATATAACTGTTTACCAATAAATTAATATATGTGGGTAATGTAATTCTAATATAACCATATGTCAATAAGTCAATATATGAGAATAGTATCAGTACAAATAGATGTAAATAAATATAGTTAAATACAATTAAATATAGTTAGATACAATGAAATAGTCAATTAAATGTATATAAATCTAATGAGTTCTATAAAAATATATCTTATGTTATAGGCAAAGGTCAGAGCTTAATTAATTAATTAATATAAAAATTTACTATTCTTATTAATAACAATGTTCTTATGCAGAAGGTCAAAATATTTAAAAGAAGAATTTCAGAAGGGGAGGGAAAAAAAGAGAAAGAGGGAGAAAATATCCAAAATTTCAGTTGGGGACAAGTAATATTTTTCCAAAGGGGTGATATTCTTTCTCACTCAGCCACCGGTCTCCTCCAACCCTTTCTTCTTTCCACGTTTACTTTGCCACTGTCAAAACTGTCAAAACTCTATGGTAAGCCTCGAGGCTAGATTGTCTCTATGACAGTCCTTTTCAATTTGCTCTGTCAGGCTTCTTCAATGGCTGCACTTCCTGTTCTCTGGCATAGTTGGATAGAGTCCAATCTCCGACTTCGTTCACCTTTTTGCTTTCACCGGCAAATGGTAAAAAAGAGTTATTCTGGCTTCTTTTAGTTTCCTTTCTCCCTATATCCACCGATCCTCTTCTTGCGCAAATAGTTTAACGTCCTCAGCTTCTTGCTTTCTGCACCGGCTTGTCGAGCTCTGTGGTCTTTCAGTTATTCTCCGATCTCCGTTGCCGCTCTTCTCCGTTCGAGCCCTTCTCGCCCGACTCCGCCGGCCCCTTCCTGATGTTCAATCTCATGTACACAGGGAGGACACGTTTTAACCTCAGCACTGCAGCCTCCGATCTTCCTTGCTTCCCATCTAGTTGTCAGCTACCACAGCTTCGGGTCAGCCATTGAAAGGCTGACTTCACATGCGTCGGTTTGACAGAGCTGCCCGGTTTTGCGAGAGGCGTTTGCGCTTCGCTTTCTCGCTCACCCGGCTCTCTCTATTGTCCGCGGGGCTCTCCAGGACCCGCGCCCCCGAAGGGATCCCCAAAACGCTGTGACAAACGGTGTTGAGGAGTGGCGATCACTCACTCAGCACCATGTCGCTGTAGCTCGCCGACCGGAAGTCCTGTAGCTCGCCGACCGGAAGTCTGAGGCGCAGAAGAAAGAGATAGAAGGAACTTTGGGCCTACAGGTTGTCCCAAAAATAAAATACTTAGGAATTTGGCTAACCAAAAGGTGTTCATCTCTGAAAGAAGATAATTATACTCCATTAATTAATAAATTAAAACAAGATTTGGATAGATGGAAAAAGATTAAATTGTCACTTATAGGCAAAATCGCGGCAATCAAGATGAACATCCTCCCCAAGATCTTATTTTTATACCAAAACTTACCAGTGATTTTAGAGAAAATTTTTTTCCTAGAATTAAATAAGATCACGAGGGATTTCGTTTGGGAGGGAAAAAAATCGAGAATTTCACTCAAAAACTTACAGGAAAAAAGGAACGTGGGAGGATTTGGACTCCCGAATTGGGAAATGTATTATAGAGCAGCAAAGCTGATATGGATAAGGGAATGGATCACTTTGGAGAATAAGAGAATCTTAATGTTAGAAGGCCATGATTTACAGAGAGGGTGGCATGCGTATTTATGGGACAAAGATAAGAAAAAGAAAACCTACTTCCACAGGCATAAAATCAGGGACTCCCTAATACAAACGTGGGCGGGGATTAGACAGAGATATTATACAAAAGTCCCAAATTGGCTCTCTACGGTAGAGGCATTGATTTATCCCAACAGGTGGGGAATGGAGAAACTGTGCAGATACAAAGACATCCTCGACGGAGGGGGAAACCTTAAATCAAATGATGTCCTGAGAGACCAAGACATAATTTTAGATTGGTGGACTTACATGCAAATAAAATCAAGATACCAGAAAGACAAGGATGAATTTGGTTTAGAATTAGGATACAACGGATTAGACAAAATTCTGATGGGACCAGGAAAAAAAGCGTTGGCCAAGCTGTATAATTACTTATTAGATGAGGATAGAGATGAGGACATAATCAGAAACCAATTGAGAGCGTGGGAGAGAAATATCGGACATAGTTTGAACTTCAACGAATGGGAAGAGGCGTGGAATAAAAACTATAAATTAACTAGAGCAGCCACGTACAAGGAAAATCATTACAAAATGCTTCATAGGTGGCACTTAGCACCTGCAAGATTAGCACAGATGTTCCCCAATGTACACCCAAGTTGTTGGAAATGCGGTCATGGTCAGGGCACCTTCTTTCATATGTGGTGGACATGCCCCGAAGCCAAAAGATACTGGAGCAAAATTCAGAGATGGTTGAAAGACATACTCAAAGAAGAAATTGATTTGAACCCAGAAATATTTCTCCTGGGAATGGTAAAGAAAGGGCATGGAAAGGAAAAGGTCCACCTCCTAATACACATAACTACAGCTGCCAGACTGGCGTACGCTCAATACTGGAAAAAGAAAGACCTACCACCAGATGACCTTATAATTAGCAAAATATTAGAGTGTGCAGAGACAAGTAAATTAACATACGAGATAAGTGATGATGAAAACTCAGATTACGATATGATATGGGGAAGATGGTACGAATGGATAAATGATAGAATCAAGGAAGGAGTTAAAGGTGCGGAAATTAATTAGAAATGTATAGTATAAATGACACCAGATATTTTTTTCATGTATATATGTATAAACACTGCGAATCCGATGTCAAACAAAATTGCTATTATATTTTATTTGCCTTAAAAAAAAAAAATCAATAAAGTATATATATATAAAAAAAAAAGAATATAATTAGATACTAAAAAATTATCAAGCTTCATTATATATAGTATGTATTTGAAAAATTATCAAACATTATATGGCTATGTTCAGGATATAAATAGAGTTTAAAATATAAAATGAAATTTGGTTGGTTGCTAATATTTGACCAAGTCTATTAAGCTGAACATAAAAAATAGATGTTAATTTATCTGCCAGTCTCAACTTTCCTAATGTTACTCATGTTTAGGGAATACAAGATGAGGTCTGGATCTATCCTTATATTTTAAGAACATACTTTAATCCCATGTTTGAAATAGTTTTTGACATAGAATTATTCACAGAAATATCAAAATGCAATATCTATCAGACTGGTAGGCATTTTTAAAATATATATCAGAACAAGAATACAAATATGAGCTCAGCCCCACCACATTCCATTAACTTAAACATCCATTATGTTCCAGGTGCAGATACTATGGTTCACCAAGAATAACCTTCTTATGATAGTGTAAGGTACCAGAAGTTTCCCCAAGCCACTGAGATGCCAAAGAGGGTGAGACTTGAGACAAGGTTTGCAAAAGATAACAGCTTTTTATTTATAGCCAAAGTAAAAGATTGGGTGACAAAACTATATCCAAAACATACAGACAAAATGCATGTAAGGAATAGCCACACCCCTGCGAGAGTGGCTCAGAGTATTATATACAATTTATTTATTTATTTATTTATTTATTTATTTATTTATTTATTTATTTATTTATTTATTTATTTATTTATTTATTTACACAAATTTATATGCTGCCCTTCTCCCTAAGGACTCAGGGCGGCGAACACAGGTTAAAAACATACAATAATAAAAGGAAACATAATTAAAACCAATTTAAAACAGCAACAATAAATAATAAAACCCAGGAATCAGAATCAACCCATTTGTTGAAACAGCCAAGTCTTTAGGTCTCGACGGAAGGAGCGGAGGTCAGGCACCGTCCGAAGCTCGGTAGGTAACTCATTCCAGAGGGTAGGAGCACCCACATTTTACGCCGTTAGAAACAAAGTTTACCCAATCAGAGACTAAGGCTCGTTACCAGCGTGGTCTTTAAAGCGTTCTTTGTTCAGGCCCCTGTCTCTGTCCATCTTATCTATGGAGCATTCCTATAGTCTTGTGTAGGGGCAAGTACTAACGCTAACCAGTATCAAGGCTAGAATTAGTTCCTAACAACTAATTTCTGACAGTATACAATAATATAAGCAGAAGCCAATAATAAAGTTTAATTCCTAATAAATGATTTCTAGCAGTATATTATATCAGAAACAAACAGCAAATATTTGTTTGATCACTATGCTCCTTCAATAGAGTTCTCCAGTAAATGGCTTCCAATTCTGAGTAAATTTGTTTTGTATGAAACTTTCAATACCAATGCTTGCAATGATAAAGCAATTCTCTGAGCATATCGTTAGACTGAATGATCCTTGTAATAGATCAGCTTAGAGGTAAGAATATACCTAGATCAGTGTTTCTCAAACTTGGTAACTTTTCTGGGACTTCAACTCTCAGTATTTCCCAGGCAGCATTGAGACTTGAAGTTCACCCATCTTACAGTTCCTAAATTTGAAAAACACTGATCTAGATTAAGCCATATGATGTATGGCTTAGCATAATACATGAATTGAGTGTTGGTCTATCCTGCCTTCCACATGCAGTGATCATATAGGCTTAACTTTTTTATTTTTTTAATTTCATCTTTAAAAGATAACAGTAAAGATTTCTCTGTCTGGTCATGTCTGACTCTAGGGAGTGATGCTCATCTCTGTTTCTTAGGCAAGGGAGCCGGTATTGTCCGAAGAAATTTTCCATGGTCACATGGCCAGCATGACTATATATAGAGGTGCAGGGAACACTGTTACCTTCCCACCAAAGTGGTACCCATTTATCTACTTACATTTGCATGCTTTCAAACAGAAATTCATCCCATCCCATCATGAAGTACTTGGGTCTTGAACCTGGGCTGTCAGTTTATCAGTTGACAAGCCAAGTGTCTTTAGGCAGTGAAAATATCTAGTATTCCTTCCTCCTCTTGTTTTCTCCACAACAACAACCCTGTGACTGAGCAAGAGTGACTGGCCTAAAGTCACCCAGCTGGCTTTCATGCCTAAAGAAGAACTGAAACTCATAGTCTCCTGGTTTCTAGCCTGGTTTCTAGCCTTAGATCATATTTAACAAATGTCATGGTTACTGACTTTCTGAGTTCACAGTACACACTGAATTATAAACAATAATTTTATTGGATTCATATAGTACTTAGAGACACAATATTTTAGCTATGTTTTAACCTAGTAGTCAGAGTTGTTGAAAGGATAAAATGCAATCCTTTTGGATTGACTATAAACCTGTAATAAAAATGTATTTTTTCAGTAAAAAAGGTTTTTCGTACTGAAATAGATTAGCACTTAAAATAGCTCAGTTCTTACTTAAATATCAGACAACATAACCTAATTTAATATGAATAATTAAACTATTGTAGTCATCAGAATTATATAACAAAACCACTATCCACAAGGCTAAAGAGATCAAAAGCAAAAGCAAATTAAGCATCTGTATTTAGCATTTCTTATTCTGCACTGCCCTTTAACTGAACCTTTCAGATTAATTCAATTTTCAGTAAATTCTCCTCTACTTTATATATGAAATAGTTCTTTACAGCCTTACAGCTTTAAATTCAACAATGATTTGCAATGGCAAAACAAATTTTACATGATGTGGACCGGTTCTTTCCAAATAGGATGTTGCATTACTTTGTTAAAACATGCATTTTTATTCCACAATAGGTGGTTTCAGTGTTTTGTCATTACCACTTTTTAAAGCTATCTCAGAGATTTCCTCTGATACAGTCATTTCATGATAAAATCAGGTCAGGGAATTTTTCTGTCCATGAATGGCAGTCAACTTGCTTTATCCTTCTTACACGCTTTATCTGCCCATTGTCACTGGGGAAGACTTCATAAGCAATGAAAAAGCAGCAATCCTTAGAAAGGTCACTGGAAAGGAAAGTGATATTTCTTTCCCCAATGGCACCAGCTCAGAAAACCAATAACTACAAGGAAGGAGCAATCTGAGCAGAGTCACTGGAGAAGGAAAAGCTTTGTTCCCTTCCCACTTAAGCAATTCTGCTTAATCTTCAGGGAATGCAAGCTCATTTCAGTGAAAACGATCCACAAAAGTTACAAAAAGCTGATTGGCAGAAAATGCAATTATGATTGATGGAACATTCTGGGAGATGCAATGCAAAGTGGTGATTGGCAGGCTGGAGGGACTTCCACCTATTGACCAAGCAGAAGGATATTTTCTCAGTATCAAAGATTCCCTGTATACTTCACTGTAGAAAATATGAGAGGGCAGCTGCTAAGGACTGCATGTACTGTACTGTACACAATTTTGTTCAGAGTTGCTGTCCCAGCATAATAAAAAGCCAGATCTCACACACTAGTTGTAAATTCCATTTTTAGTCACTAAATAGTAGTGGTTTGTTTTAAATGAGAAAAAGATGAAAGCTAAAGAATTTTCAGATTGCTATGCTTAAAATTTAGGAATGGTGGTTTTGGTCCTGGTAGAGCCCAAATGAGCAAATTACAAGCACTACAGGAGATGATGGCAAAACTGGGGGATAGTAAAATGTAATTTTTATCTATTCTCCCCTTCGCTTATAAAAAAACCTATTATTGCTAGATTTTACACAGATTTTACATAGTTTACAGTTCACAGTTTTCTTCTTATCTATTAGATCAAAATATTATATTGTACCTTAAGAAAAGGTTGGTGTCACAATATGGGCATTAGATTTATACTCCAGCTTTCTAACTTGATGAGTACTCAGTGTACCTAACAAACCTTTTAAAAAGGGAAAAAGTGTAGTGCAGGAAGAGATAGCTTGAAGATATTCATAAAATTGGCCAATATTTGATTTTAAGAATACATGGCTTGGTAAGGGTGACTTAATATCTCAATGTCATAACATACAGAATTTTATAGATGATTTCAAGTACATTAGATAGAGCCCAGGAACATACTGGTACCCAATGTAGCAAATTTAAAACAGATTAATACTGAGAAATGAGTTGTATAATAAATAGTCTAGCTATTATATTTTGCACTAACTGTAGTTCTCAACTATCTTCAAAGGTAACTCCACACACAGAGCCAATTATACTAGTTCAGCCATGAGGTAATCAAGGAATGAGTCACTGTTGCCAAGGCTCCTTAGTCCAGGTAGACCTGTAACTAATATACCATCTACAGCTGGGCAAAGGTCAAAATTTCTCTCTCCTGCTTTAGTAGAACAATTAATCCAACCTTACCAGATTGCAAACCAGCTCCTTCAAAAGTATTACAAGCCAATCAACGCAATGATGTTTATTTTTAATAGCAACTCACACAGTCACATCCAGGGCCGGATTTTCCTATAGGCTAACTAGGCTTCAGCCTAGGGCCTCAAGATCAAGAGGAGCCTACACAGTGGTGGGATTCTGGGGGTTCTAGGGGGTTCGGCCAAGCCCTTTGTTAAATTGCTGGCTCGCCCGCCCCTCGCCTCCCACCCGCGCGGCGCCAGCCTACCGTAGCCAGGGGTGGGCAATTGTGGCTCTTTTACAACCTGTGGACTTCAACTTCCAGAATTCCTGAGACAGCTTGGCTGTCTGAGGAATTCTGGGAGTTGAAGGCCACAGGTTGTAAAAGAGCCATAATTGCCCACCCCTTCCCTAGCCTGAGTTCCGCTGCCTGGGATCCACGTGGGCTGCCACGTGATTCCCCACCGGCTACGGACGCAAGAGAGCAGGATGGAGAAAGCCGCTTCCATGCCTTCACTCACCCTCACTCTCTGCTCTGTTGGATCGTCGGCCATTCGCTTACCCCGCCCACTCCCAATCTATTGCTGCCTCCGATGGCTAGAGGAAAAAAAAAACTTCAAATTCTTGCCGCGGGGCTTCAAAGGGCCGCCCTAGAGCCAGTGCTGCAGCCGAACCCTTTGTTAAATTGCTGGCTTGCCCCGCCCCTCCGCACCACTATTTATTGCCAATAAATAGTGGTGGGCGAGGGGCGGGGGAGCCAGCAATTTAACAAAGGGTTCGGTGTTTTTTTTGTAATTTTATTGGCCCCCGGAGCTTCAGCATAGGCTAATTAGCCGTTGCTTAGATCGGCTCAGACCCCCAGCTGATTTGCTCTCAGCTGTTTTGCTCAGGGCTCTTCTGCTTTCTTGCAAAGAGTGCTGATTTTTTCCCCCCTAGCTATACTGAAAAACGAAAGACAAAGTAAAGCAGGCTGTTGGCTTTGCACGTTGGAAAATTAGGCAGGCAGATTTCTTTTTCCTCACCAAAAAAGGTAGGTGCAAACAACAGGAAATTTAGGGAAAAAGAGGAGATTTTAAAACATAAAAGAAAAAAGCTCTATTTAACTAGGGAATTGTAATAATTGAGATACTATTAATTGTATATTGTGTTGAAAGCAGAAATGGTTAAGTTGTGGTTTGGAGGAATATATGGGGGAAATTATTTGGTTTATTATTATTGGTAAATATAATTAATTGATTTGTAAGAAATTGGATTGCATGGAAATAATTGGAATATTCATATTCATATTGATTAATATACAAAAAAGGTAGTTATATAACTAATTGATTTATATTAAAATGTTGAATTCATATTAAACAACTGTAATATTACATAATTAACCAATGTGAGGATGGATATAAAAATAGATGACAATGGGAAGGGGTATAATATAGAATAGAAGGGAAAAATTGAATTTGATTAAGATTAGAGATGAGGATGAGGGTAATATTGGTTTTTTACAAAAATAGATGAGGAATAAATATGGCAAAAAGGAAATATAGAAATTGTAAATTTAATTGAAATGACTAAACACTGTTTAAATTTGTGAACCGGCCAAATACTCTGTTCAAAGAAAATACATTGTATGTTTGTATGTGTGTTTCTAATTATTGTTATTTATTCATATTTGTTCTCTTTTATTCTTTAAAGTTTAACAATTCATTCTTTATCTTAATATCTTTATATTTGTTTGGGGTTAGCTTTCTTCCCTTTCATCTTTTTTATTGTACAGCAATCTTTCTCCTCAAACCTTACCACCTCTCTTTTCTTTCCTTACTTTCTCTTCCTCCCCCTCTTCTTCTCCTCCCTACTTCCTCTTCCTTTCTCCTTCTCCTCCTCTCTTCCTCCCTCTCTCTCCTACTCTAATTTCCCTTCCCTTCCTTCATCCCTCTCTATTGCTGTATCCTTTTATGCATATGGACTACTCAGAGGGCTGAAAAAGTTATTTCTGACTGGTCCTCGCACTTTTGATCAGTCCTCGAACTTACGACTGTCCTCACATTTTACATTTTTGCCCTATCTTGTCACCATGGTGAAGAGAAGCAGTTGTGAAATGAGTGACATGGTTGTTAAGAAAGCTGCACGGGCATAAATGTGAGGATGGTCATAAGTGTGAGGACCGGTCAAAAGTGCGAGGCCCAGTCAGAAATGACTTTTTTCAGCCCTCTGAAAAAAGTCTATGCACATAGCCACGCCCACCCGGTCACATGACGAGCTAGCCACGCCTACACAGTCACGTGACCAGCTAGCCACGCCCACCCAGTCACATGATTGCCAAGCCACACCTCCAACTAAGCCACGCCCACAGAACCTGTTGTTAAAAAATTGAATCCCACCACTGGTGAAAGGGCCTCATAAGTGGAATAGCCTAGGGCCTCTTTCAATCTAAATCCGGCCCTGGTCACATCCATGGGTGGCTATATAAATTTGATAAATAAACTCACTCCACATTGGTACTGTGAACTTGTTTTACCAATGCAACCTTTTCTAGCTTCTTGATAATGCTTCAAGATCTTTGCAATTGCTTTGCTGATATTAGCCATCATGAAACAGTGGCAGCCCATCATAATACCAAAGACATGTCAAACTCAAGGCTTGTGGCCCTGATTTGGACGATGTGGGCGATGTGGTTAGATCGGCAGGCAGGGCTGCCCTGGAGACAGCGAGGGGGCAGCCCAGCCCAGCCCAGCTGGGTGCTCCCCCTGCACACAGGAGGCAGTGAGTGTGCAGGGGCTGGTGTCCCCAGTGAAAGGGAAGCATTCGCAGGCTGACCACATTCTGGCCCAGGTGGCTGTCACAAAGTTGTTGCAGATCAGTGCATAGTAGAGCCCCACAGCAAAGCCGTGCCCAACACCAGCTGCCTCCATGGCCCACTTGCCAGCCCAGCCTCGCCTGCTGGACTGCAGCCTGCAAGTGCTTCCCTTTCACCGGGATGGCCCCTGCCACACTACCCGTCCCGCGTGGGGAAGACATAGCCACTGGCAGAACTGCCATCCTCTCCCCCACTCCTCGTCCCTTCCTGGGCAGGGAGGGAGGGAGGAAGGAAGGAAGGAAAGAAGGGAGGGAGGGAGGGAGGGAGGGAGGGAGGGAGGGAGGAAGGAAGGAAGGAAGGAAGGAAGGAAGGAGAGAGATGGGAATGAGAAGGAGGCACGGTGTCATGCCCCTGTTGGAGCCTAAGGCTGAGGAGGAGGAATGACCGGAGGAGCAGGACAAGGCAGTCCCAGGTCCCTCGGGCCTGGGAAGGTTCACTAGCAAGGGAGGGAGGTGCAGGAGGACCAGGCAAGGGGGGAGGACAGGGCAGGCAGTGGAGCAGAAGAGTGATGGAGCTCCGGCAAATTACCTCTCCCCCCCATCCCCAAGCATGAAGAATGAAGAGGAGGTGGGATCAGCGCAGGGCAACGACTCAGGAGGAAGGAGCCCACCAATGGTGGGTTGCTTCCGGTTTGCACCGGTTCGAAAGAACTGGTAGTAAAAATTTGTAGTAGTTCAGAGAACCGGTAATAACATTGGCTGGCCACACTCCCGAACCGGTCCCCGACCCCGTTGCCATTTGCTTACCCTGCCCACCTCATCAGAGGCTTTTTTTTTAACTTTTAAAAGCATTTTTTCTACAACCTCTTCGGCCGAAAAAAATGCTTTTAAAAGTAAAAAAAAAAAAAAAAAGGCCATGCCCACCTAGCCACATTACCCCCCCAACTAAGCCACACCCAAAAAATAAGCCACGCCCGCAGAACCAGTAGTAAAAATCTTTAGAACCCACCCCTGGAGCCCACCCCTCTTCACAAGGTTCACCTGGGGAATGAGATTTAAAGAGACACTGCTGGGAGGGGCATTTGTCAGGAACAAGTGTTGCTTTTTCCAGCCTCATGTGCTGTTACTGACATCTGGATACTTTGCTGTGTTGTTTGCCTTGTTTGCCATGCTGGCCTGGCTATGTGCAAGGTCGCAGTGACACAGTTATATGCCAAATGGTGCTGCAGTCCCAGGAAATTTCCTGCGACAAGGAGTCTCTGAAACCAAACTCTCAGAATTGTGCTGTTCCTCCAGACTAATAGCAGCCAGGAAGAATTGGAGGTGCGTATTTAGAGCTTTGCTCTTGGACATGCAGTGAATGGTGGGACTTTTGGGGGAAAGTTGGAACAATAAAGGGGAGTTAAGTCTTCATTCTGGCTGTGTTGTTTCTATGGCCAGCCTCAAGTCATCACACAGGGAGGGAGGGAGGGAGGGAGGGAGGGAGGGAAGGAAGGAAGGAAGGAAGGAAGGAAGGAAGGAAGGAAGGAAGGAAGGAAGGAAGGAAGGAAGGAAGGAAGGAAGGAAGGAAGGAGGGAAGGATGGATATTGGAATGAGAGGGAGAGTCTAAGGGAAATCCTGCCTTAGCACTTGGCCACCAGCAGCCCTGCTGCCCTTTGGCCATCCCCTTGCCCCATCCTCCTGGTGTCTCCCGATGGTCTCCCATCTATTTCTAAGGATGTTTTGCTTACAAAGCCGGGGCTTCTCTGGGAGCTTGAGGGCTACTGCTGAGGTCCCCAGACAGCCTGCACTGCCATATGTGGGTCCTCTGCATGGCCTGGGAGGGACGGCGAGATTCTTTTGGTTAATGAGGCTTTGGTACTCATCCTGGTCTCACCGTCTTCCACTGGAGACCTCCAGATCCCCTCCCAGCCTTGCCTGGACCCCTACTGGAGGCAGAGGACAACACTGCTGCATGTGGTTGCACAGAGGAGAAAGTTTCCTCCGAGTCCAACTTCTGCCTTGACAAGCTACATGAGGGAAGCCTGCCCCAACAAGCCAGCATCCTTATCACACACAATTGGAAATGGGGATTCCCTTTTGAGAGAAGCCAGCCTCCCTCATGCTGGACCAGTGAATGCTGCTCCCCTGCCTCTTCCTCTTGCTCTCCAGAGATGTGTTAATGCAGAAGTTGGACTCCAAGGAAACTGCTTCCTGCAAACTTTCCCTTCCATTCTTCCACACACAGTTGCGTCATCCTCCGCCTCCTGCTTTTCTGGGAGGGGACACTGTACAGGAAAATGCCAATGATGTCTGGAATTGGGAGAAGAACAGCTCCTTTGGTGTGCTGTGCACACACATACATGCACGCACACACATACACACACAAACCATTTCAAGCTTGGAAACTTTTATCTACATCTAAGCTTGCAAACTGCCAATCATGCCTGGGCATGGGGAGAAGGCCCTCTCATTTTTCTGTGGATAAAAGTCCCCAAACTTAGAATGCGGTGTGTGTGTGTGTATGTGCGCATCCATATGCTTGGCTGCCAGCAGTTTGGGGAGGAAAGTAACTTGTGGGTCACCAAATTATCCTCGTTGAGTTAGCGGGTGTGACTTGCTCCATCCTGATCCAGGCGTCCCGAGTCAGCCACGCCCAATGAGCAGTGTCAAGCCAGCCACGCCAACCTAGTTGTAGCAACCCAGCTGTGACCACCCAGCCAAGCCCATCTGGCTGCTGTGAGTCATCATAGTCTTACATGCACCTGGCCCTTTGAGGGCAACCATAATGCTGATGCAGCCCTCAATGAAATTGAGTTTGACACCACTGCCACAGATAATGGTTCTGAACACCACTTAGAAATCTGGAAGGGCCAGGAAGTTTGTCCAGCCAACCAGAGGAGTCAGGAGTCAGAAGGGGCTTGGAAGAATTATACCCATTTCCTCAGCTTCCACAAGCTCAAAAGAAACCCAGATTATATCACAAACTCTGCCTGCTTATCTCTGCCCCAATTAGCATCTAAACCAAAATGAACATAATCAAATTTATCTTCAAAGAAACTACCAACCCTGTTTGGATAGCCTGCCAGTTATTTATTCTAACCATCGCAAGCAAAGTTCATCCTAAATAGGATTTAAAATCAGAAATCCACAGTGCCTGTGAACAGTACTTTGATGCTCTTATAGATGTGCAACAGGCCAATTGTAAGTTAATGCTCACTCTCAGGTATATTTACTTTTAATTTTATGCTACTATTGCTCCAGGCAATACAATAATATTATGTTTTCAGTATTGCATTTTATTTTTCCTATATGTTCCTATCAGGGGTGGGTTCTACTTACCTTTACTACCGGTTCGCATTGCACCCGCTCGAGCAGAAGCTTCTGCCCATGTGCAGATCACTTATGATGACGTCCAGGTCAGTGGGCGGAGCCTCCTGCTGGTTTTACTATCGGTTCTTGCGAACTGGTCCTAACCAGGGGCAACCCACCATTGGTTCTAATATAAATCATCTTCCTTTTTTAAATGATTACTTTATTTTTACAATTGGTCACATATGCTAGCAATATATAAAAGAATAAGATAGGGTAGGAATTTAGAGTATTTTTTGACCTTGCCTACTTCAAAGGATTTGCTTTTCGGTGTATGAGACACACCTTTTTCCCCCCTAAAAGAGGGTGGAAATGTTGGTGCGTCTTATACATTGAATACAGCCATTTTTGGCCTCCCAAAACCCTGCACATCCCATTTTCGCCAAAAACGGCTCATTTTTCGCAAAAACAGGATGCACAGAGGGTTTGGGAGGCCTGCAGAATGCTCCTGGGGGGCTGGGGAGAGTAAAAACACAGTGTGTGGGGGTTTTGGGAGGCCAAAAAATGGGGCCATTTTTGCCCTCCCCAGCAGCATTCTGCAGGCCTCCCAAACTCTCTGCACACCCTGTTTGGGAGGCCAAAAACAGGCCCATTTCTAACAAAAATGGGATGCGCAGAGGGTTTGGGAGGCCTGCAGAGTGCCCCTGGGGGCCGGGGAGGGCAAAAACTTTTCTTTTCTTGTTTACCTCTTCGAAATCTTGGTGTGTCTTATATAAGGTGACCAGATTTTAACATTGGTAAAGAGGGACATTGTGGGCGTGGCTTATTTTGTGGGCGTGGCTAGCTGGTCATGTGACTGGGTGGGCGTGGCTAGCTGGTCATGTGACTGGGTGGGCGTGGCTAGCTGGTCATGTGACCGGGTGGCCATGGTTATGTGTATAGGGTAAGGTGAACAGATTTTAACATTGGTAAGAAGGACACCATTGTGGGCGTGACTTATTGTGTGGGCGTGGCTTGGAGGCCATGTGACTGGGCGGGCGTGGCTAGCTGGTCATGTGACTGGGTGGCC
Source organism: Pantherophis guttatus (assembly GCF_059756535.1). Taxonomy (NCBI): domain Eukaryota; kingdom Metazoa; phylum Chordata; class Lepidosauria; order Squamata; family Colubridae; genus Pantherophis; species Pantherophis guttatus. Next base: position 85,880,455 of record NC_142067.1, read on the forward strand.
ATGGCTATGTGTATAGGGACTACTCAGAGGGCTGAAAAGTCATTTCTGACAGGTCCTCGCACTTTTGACTGGTCCTCACACTTATGACCATCCTCACATTTATGCCCGTGCAGCATTCTTAACAACCATGTCACTCATTTCACAACTGCTTCTCTTCACCATGGTGACAAGATAGGGCAAAAACGTAAAATGTGAGGACAGTCATAAGTTCGAGGACTGGTCAAAAGTGCGAGGACCAGTCAAAAATAACTTTTTCAGCCCTCCAAGTAGTCCATATGCACAAAAGGACTAACCAGAGGGCTGAAAAAAGTCATTTCTGACAGGTCCTCGCACTTTTGACTGGTCCTCACACTTATGACCATCCTCACATTTATGCCCGTGCAGCATTCTTAACAACCATGTCACTCATTTCACAACTGCTTCTCTTCACCATGGTGACAAGATAGGGCAAAAACGTAAAATGTGAGGACAGTCGTAAGTTCGAGGACTGGTCAAAAGTGTGAGGACCAGTCAAAAATAACTTTTTCAGCCCTCTGAGTAGTCCATATGCATTAAAGGATACAGCAATAGAGAGGGATGAAGGAATGGAAATTAGAGTAGGAGTGAGGGTAAGAGAGGGAGGAAGAGAGGAGAAGGAGAAAGGAAGAGGAAGTAGGGAGGAGAAAAAGAGGGTGGGGGGAAGAGAAAGTAAGAAGGAAAGAAAAGAGAGAGGTGGTAGGTTTGAGGAGAAAGATTGCTGTACAATAAAAAAGATGAAAGGGAAGAAAGCCAACCCCAAGCAAATATAAAGATATTAAGATAAAGAATGAATTGTTAAACTTTAAAGAATAAAAGAGAACAAATATGAATAAATAGCAATAATTAGAAACACATATACAAACATACAATGTATTTTCTTTGAACAGAATATTTGGCTGGTTCACAAATTTAAACAGTGTTTAGTCATTTCAATTAAATTTACAATTTCTATATTTCCTTTTTGCCATATTTATTCATCTATTTTTTTAAAAAAAACAATATTACCCTTCATCCTCATCTCTAATCTTAATCAAATTCAATTTTTCCCTTCTATTCTATATTATACCCCTTCCCATTGTCATCTATTTTTATATCCATCCTCACATTGGTTAATTATGTAATTATGTAATACAGTTGTTTAATACAAATTCAACATTTTAATATAAATCAATTAGTTATAAAACTATCTTTTTGTATATTAATCAATATGAACATGAATATTCCAATTATTTCCATGCAATCCAATTTCTTACAAATCAATTAATTATATTTACCAATAATAATAAACCAAATAATTTCTCCCATATATTCCTCTGAACCACAACTTAACCATTTCTGCTTTCAACACAATATACAATTAATAGTATCTCAATTATTACAATTCCCTAGTTAAATACAGCTTTTTTTTCTTTTGTGTTTTAAAATCTTGAACTCTCCTCCTAAATTTCCCATTGTTTGCAGTTTTTCACCTACCTTTTTTGGGGAGGAAAAATAAAAATAAAAATAAATCTCTCTGCCTCGTTTTGTCACGTTGCACCAAAGATCCTGGTTTCGGTTTCGTTTCTGCAGCTTAGCTAGCTTCAGGAACTCTTTACACTGATTGCCTGTAGGGCGGCCCTTTGAAGCCCCGGGCAAGAGTTTAAACAGTTTTTTTTTCTTCTAGCCATCAGCTGGGGCTCAAGAGGCAGCGGGACTGAGGAGGCAGAATGAAAAATCGGGACTTTTTTGAAACGCCGCGGGACGCGGGACAAATTGCTAAAAAGCGGGACTGTCCCGCCAAAAGCGGGACGTCTGGTCACCTGAGTCTTATACTCTAGTACGTCTTATAGTCCAAAAAATATGGTATATCAATGATGTCTCTCTCATCAGAAAGGCATCAAATCTTACCTTTAGGTCTTAAATATAATGACTGATCCTCAAGCCATCACACTGTCTGCAGAACAAGTTGCAGAGGCATTGTTATAGCATCAACAACTGGATGTACAAAATAACAGACCTGTTTCATGCCACAATACAGCTAATAAAACAACAGTTTACCTTGGCCAAAAGCCACCTGAGAATTTGCTGTCCACCCAGTATTGCTTCTGGAAGTCTTCCAGAAGAATTTGGGAAGGTTGAAAATCAATTATGATTTCTCAACATTGTTGATGAATGGCCAGCAATGGAAAAATGGGCTGAGCTTGGATTAATTGAAGACAATGATGAAAATGGCATGGTTGTAAGACGCCCTTAAGATAAATGGAATATATCTTAATATTCCTGGACCAAATCTTAACTGAATTGACAGAACACTCAATTTCTGTACATGAAACAGAATAAATCAACATCTTGTCATCCATCTTATAAGCAAAACACTATGGGCTGGCATAAAGGCAGGTTTATCAATATTTTTTAAAGCCAGACACAGAACAGGAGTAATCTAAAATGGTATATTGACTAGATGTCTAAATATGGGACAAAATATGTTTTTCACTTATCAGAACAAAGGACTGGAAATCTCCTGCATAGTACCGAACTCTTTTTGGATGTCAATCAAGCTACATTTTGTAATGAAGATAAAGACAGCTGGCAGAATGCACACATGTGGATGCAAGCATCATTTATTAGTTCCCATTAGAACTAAGTACCATGGCAATAAAATAAAACAAAGGATGATGCCCAATGGAAAATATAACTGAAACAAGAGCATACTAAGATATAAGTGGATTTTTATGAAATAATGATAATTTTAAAAGGTAATAAAACTATTCAATTATTTCTTTTGGCAGTTGTCATTTTTTCAGATTAATAAAGTCCAGCTTAATAAAAAAGCACAAAAGGAATTCCAGAATATTCTTTATGTAGTATGCTAGTTTAAGAATCTTGAAGACTTAACCAACTTTCTGCTAGTCCCATTTTATGCATGTTCCACTAAACAAAATTGAGGCAGAATTATTTTGAGTTTCTTTCATCTTTCTCAGAGATCCTTCTTTCCCTATTCCCAAAGCCAGTAATACATTGTATTACTTTCCCTGTGAGAAATTGTTCACCTTGGCACCCAAACATAGGCCAGACAATCTGTCAAGGGCAATAGATACAGAATTACTCCTCATCCTCTCTCTCTACTTGGGAGGTTGGCTCAACATCTCACCAAAGTTAATAGTCTGCAAAGAAGAGTTACACGGAGCTAGAAAGCAAGTGCCTCCTCCATTCCTATTACATGACAACTGTCATTGGAGAGTCTAATGTACAAAAAACTCCTTTGTCCTGGAATTCACTGTCTATGGATAGGAGTTGGAAGATCACAATAATGGTGCTTGTGTGTGAATTTCAGATAAATCAGGCAGGCAAAGTGTGGTGCGTGGTGTGGTCCACCCAAACCAGCCCAGTGATGCCCTCGATGTGATGACCCAGTGCCTGGAAGCGATACGGGTCTGGATGGGAAGGAATAGACTTCGACTCAACCCAGCCAAGACAGAGTGGCTGTGGGTATCTGCATCTCGGTCCATGGGAGAGATTCCATCGCTGGCTATAGGGGGTGAAGTTTTACCCCCTGTAGACAGGGCATGCAACTTGGGTGTTCTCCTGGACTCATGGTTGAGTTTAGAAGATCATTTAATGACCGTGACCGGGGGGCTTATGCCCAGATTCGTCTGGTGCGCCAGTTGCGCCCCTATCTGGACCGGGATGCCCTACGCACATTATCCATGCACTAGTCACCTCCCGTATTGACTACTGTAACGCTCTCTACATGGGGCTGCCCTTGAGGACCACTCAGAGACTTCAGCTGGTGCAAAATGTGGCCACGCGGGTTGTGATGGGAGAATCCCGATACTCCCATGTAACACCCCTCCTGCACGACCTGCATTGGTTACCAGTTGCCCTCCGGGTGAGATTCAAGGTGCTGGTGATGACCTATAAAGCCCTACATGGCTTAGGCCCAGGATACTTGGCAGACCACCTGCAGCCAGCCACAACATCCCATCGCCCGGTTCGTGCCCATAGAGAGGGCCTGCTCAGGGTGCCGTTGGCGAGACAATGTCGGCTGGCGGCCCCCAGGGGTAGAGTCTTCTCTGTGGGCGCACCCACCCTCTGGAATCAACTTCCCTTGGGGCTTCAGCTGGCCCCTGACCTTCGCACCTTTCGCTGCGAATTAAAACTTGGTTATTCGAGTCCCCCGGCCTGGACTGATGGGGTTTTTTACGGGTTTTTAATTGTATCTGATTTAATTAGGAATTTTAACTTGCATTATGGATTGTGGTTTTTATTGTTGTGAGCCGCCCTGAGTCCGTTGGAGATAGGGCGGCATATAAGCCTAATAAAATAAAAATAAATAAAATAAATGGATATCTGCATTCTCTCTCATGACCTTTCCAGTTCAGGATAGCCCTAGTCAGCCAATGTGAAGCATGATTGGTGGGGGAGAGAAAGCACTTTAAAAAGCCAGTTGTTGACCATTTGAAATTGTATTAAAAGATAGAATACTGTCATAGTTTTTATCCCCCCTCTGTAGTAAGATATATATTATATTTCTACTTTATTTGAATAATCCTATATATAAATATATAAGAAATCTTATTGCTCTACCAAGGACATTTTAGTCCTCTATTAAAAGCAGATGCTCGACTTCCAGTTTGCTGCTTGTCCCCGCTGGCCGCTCCTTCGGGATCGTCGAACCCACTGCCTGTAAGAGCCGCCTTTTTCAGCGGAATGGCGGCTCGAAAAAACTCCGTTTCCATTAGGAAACGGAGATAGAGCCGGCTGGGGTGGGTAGAGTTCTCTGCCTAATCCCAAAAGTTTTTTATTTACTTTTGGGAGGGAGCGGAAGAGACTCCCCGTATCCCCAGCCGATGCTCCGGGCTCTGGGAAATCTCTGCTACACGCAGAGCTAGGGGGCAAAAGCAAGCCTGTAAATCTGTCAAATAAATTAATTAAAGAAGATATGAGCTGGACCTCTGATCCTGAAGCGCAAGTATTCTTTTTATTTTATTTTGCCTAAGAAGTGAAGTGAAGGGAAAAAAGTTTTTTAAAATGGCGATTGCTGCTGCGGCTTGAAGAGAGGCTGAAAGGGAAACTCCTTCCGTTTTCAATTACAAAGTAGCGGAATGAATACTTTTGGCTGTAACTGAAGGCAAAACCTCACTCTCACTTCTGTTTTTTTTTTTTCCTTTTTTTTTCCCTTGGGGATCTGATATTGATCTTGGTTGGAAAAAAGTTTTTTTTTTCTCTTTTTCAGTAAATTTTGTCTGCGTGGAAAAATGGCACTGAGACTTATAAAGCTAGACAAACAGGCAGTGGGGGGGGGATTCCCCCATTAATAAATTACATCAACAAGTTTTAACTCTCCAGTCTCAGAAATCTGACTTTAATATAATAGAATTTCTTCTTGAGGAGATTGTAAGAAGGGATGAGATTGTGAATCAGCAACTTGAAAAATTTAAGTTGGAAATCAAAGAAATTGGTGAATTGGTGAAATTTAAGTTTGGCTTTTTGGATCGAAAGATTTTAAAAACAGCTAATGGCTTAGCAGACTTTGTGATTCAGTTGGATGCAAATACTAATTTATTAGAGTCTAAAATGAAAGAAACTGAGGAGAATTTGGATGACAAGATCCAAAAAATTAAAAAGGATTTGGCAAACACTCAGGATAATAGTTCAGAAGACAAATTTAAAATGGAGGCTGATCAAAAGACTGGTAATGAAGAAAATGTACAACAGAGGATTGAAAGAGAAGTTTTAATGATCCAACACAATTTTACAGAATATGCAATTAGACTGAGAGGTCTGCAGGAAAATGACAGAGATGATTTAAGGAAGATATCTTCTGAAATTCTGGCTGGGATTTTAAAGGTTCAACCTGATGAAGTGTTTTGCAGGATTGACAGAATTTATAGAATAAACTCCTGGTTGGCAAAACAAAGGCAATTGCCTAGAGATGTGGTGATTTATTTTACAGACAAAGAAATTAGAAATAAAATTGTGCAGAATTCTTATAATTCTACTTTGCAATTTCGTGGAAGAAAGATTTGGATTTTTAAGGAACTCCCGCCTAAGATGTTAATGGAGAGGAAGAAATTTGGTTTTCTAGTGAATGAGTTAAAAAAAAGGAATATTCTATTTAGGTGGGACGTCCCAGTTGGTTTAATATTGAGACACCAAGGAGTAAGATACCAACTGAATACTGTCGAAAAAGCGGAAGAATTTTATCAAAAAAATTTAAAAATAAATTTAACATCTTTAGGCATAACACAGGACAAGCAAAAAGAGCTGGAAATAAAGGGAAAACATCAAATTGCAGAGGCTGTGGTAGATAAACTGTCTTCGGACTCCTTGGATACCCCAGCTGGACTGTCTATAAATTTGAGAGCAGTGTCATCTGATTCTAATGTGATGAATTATCAAGTTACAGACAAGTGCGTAAATCAACCAGTTGATATACAAGTGATGGAAAAGACATATGAGATAATAAAACAAAACCAACAAGATCAATTTACAAAGCAGAATGACAACCGATCAGCTGATACACAACTTGTAGGAAGGAAATCTGGATGGAAATGCAACCCGCAAAAGAAAAAGAAAAGAAACAGATCTCGTAGAAATAGTAGTTTCTAAACCAAGCAACAGTGAAGCCAGGGATTTTAAAAAATAAATGAATATGTGAAAAGATATTGGAGGCGAATTATCGTTTAATACTATCTTGAGGAAAGTGGCAGATCTCTGCAATGCCGTGATTTTGGGATGTGGAAAGAGCCTTACATTGTTGGATTTGAACTATCTATTTTGGATTTCTTTTACCGATAAATATATTATAATTATTTTGAGCTACAAGGCAAGAGAGTCATGCTGGGGCATGCAGAAGATCTGGCTGTTACCCACTAAGATGATGGGAATTTATAATCCTGATGAAAACCACAATTACAACTATATGGAATATAATTATAATGTCACTCGGGTGGTTGTTTTTACTTTTATATATACATGAGGATATTTATTATTGATGGGGGCAGAAGATGACTGAAGATTTTGAATAAACTGTTGCACCAGGATGCTATGTTACCTTATTATGGATGATGGATTTAACAATCTAGTGGAAAGACATCAAAGAAGATACTAAATGAATTATAAATTTAAAGTTATTGTCTTTTCTCTTTTTATAAAATGGAATGTATATATAGACATATGTATATTTTAGCAGAGTGGGCAGTGGATTATATTTAGAATTGTAGTGTATGGTAATCTTGCAGGAAACTGGGTTGAAATAGGCTAGTTTAGTGATTGATTAGTTTAAGAAAAAGGATTTTTAAGTCATATATTTTGGGGAGTGGAAGAATTGGATAGAACTGAATAAATGTTAAATTTGGAGAAGGCTGCTTTGAAATGTTATATTAATATATATAAAAGATTAAAGGTTATGTTGTAATAATAATAATATTTTATAAGTTTGGGGGAGGAGAAAAAGGGTAGATTATTGCGAAAAGCGGAGAAAAGCGGAGTTATAAGAATATTATGCTAAGGGTCAGTACTCTGAGGAGTGAGTAAGGGCATGGTAAAATATTATGTAATTAATTATGAAATAGCTTATTGTTGTGAAGAAGAAGTCACAGGGGGGGATGGGTGGTGAGGGGGGGTTAGGGAAGAAGGGGGGAAGGGGGAAAAACTTGTATTTGAAAACTTTTTCAATAAAAAAAAAAAGCAGATGCTCAATACACTATGATCACTACAAAGAAGCAAAATATGAAAAATGAAGATGCTATAAAAATGACTCATGGATGAATTATTTATTACTCTGGTAATCTTGACATCCATTAATAGCTGATGGCCAGCAGTGTAACTGATTATTTCATCCGACAGTCATAGAGCATTTCTCTATTATTAGAAACAGTATATACTTTAAGACAGCAGTTATAAATTTAAAAAGGGCATCTGCCATCACAAACATCAGGTTCTTCTAGAACACAAATAAATGAACTTTACATTAAGCTGTAAATATTTATTTGTAGTTGCCATTACCTAGTCTTTCAAATAGTATGGCTGATGAGAATACAGAATGGAAAAGCCTAAAATTGCCAAAATTTTCTAGATTGTCTCATGTTACTTTCACAATAGATGGAAAAAATAAATGTCCTCAATAACCACTATATTTGGGGTAATGGGCTTACAAGATTCACAGCTTTTGGGGGGAGACATATCACATTAATCTATGTGGTTTTGTTTAGTGTGTTACTGGTATCTATATAGGCACTGCAATATGTCAGTGATAGGTAATTTAGATAACCACAGTTAAAGAAAAATATAGCTTAGCACAAGTTTTACAGTAGTGATATTTCTTTAGTAGTCTCCCAATCAAGAACTCCATAGGTCTGGCCCTCCTTAGCTTTTCAACATCAGCCAAGCTAGAGGTTGCTACTTAGCTGAAAAATTTATTTACATAATGTTGCTTTTATTTAACTATTGAAATAATTTATTTTGTACTTAGTGTTGAAACTTGGAAGCACACACAGCACTGATAAAATTCCTGGTACCAGAAACACATGATTATATTGCCATTTCCATAGTCTCAGATTATAGAATATGCTAGCTAGACGTAACAGATATTACAATTTAACATCATATGTTCTTAATTTTCAGATGTTAATTTTTTATGCCTTTATGTTTTTAAGCCATTATTATTATTATTATTATTATTATTATTATTATTATTATTATTATTATTATTATTATTATTATTAGCTTTAATTTATATGCCGCCCTTCTCCGGAGACTCAGAGTGGCTTACGATGCGTTAAGCAATAGCCTTCATACTTTTGTATATTTATACAAAGTCAGCTTATTGCCCCCACAATCTGGGTCCTCATTTCACCTACCTTTGAAAGGATGGAAGGCTGAGTCAACCTTGAGCCTGGTGAGATTTGAACTTGCAGTAATTGCAAGCAGCAGATGTTAATAACAGTGCTTAGTCCATGTTCTTGTATTATGGTTGTAGTTGATGCTGGAATTATGCCAATGAGGCCATCATGGTTAAACACCCCGAATTCCTGATTTATAGGAGAAAGTCATATGCCAATTGCTTAAATCTGTGAAGTAACCTTTAAATATAGTGTATATTAGGAAAATATCACTTTGACACAAATCACACTCTTTGAGCAGGGGACAATCAGCTAGCTACTTTTCTTCTAACAGTCATCTACTCCTTTTTCCTGCCCCACATAATTCATTATTATAAAAAATGAGACATGCTTCAGCTTCATAATAGCTGTGGTTAAAATATCTAATTTTCCATCAGAAGAGCCTACCAAGATTCACACCACTAATGGCTGTAAAACTCTGCATCAAATTCTTAAAGATCTGGGACTTTGCAGCACCACATGAGCAAGTTACTAAACACTTCTACTAGTCTGTTATTGTAGCTAGTGTAGATGTCAGATAGAGTTTACTATAATTGTGAAAAACCGGAAGCGTCACGGCGATACTGGTTGGGATACTCCGTTGAGCTTCGCGAAAACCCAAACTGACAAATCACTGTCGGGCGGGGGAGGGTCTTCGGACCGGACCCATTTTGTAGGGATGGGGGAGAGAGAGGAAGACCAAGAGGAACAGGCAAGTTTCTCGAAGGGTTGGAGGCAGCTCTTTGACCCGGCAGTGGGGGGGGCGGCCATTAAAATGGCCGCTACAAGCTGGAGCATCCAGACTAAGATTTGAGTAGGGGCGGTGATGAAATGGAGTATTGTTACCAAGAGAGTGATTGCCCAACTCACAGGTGAAAAGAAATTTTTTTTTAAAGCTTAAAAGAGGTCCCAACATGAAATAAGCAGCTAATTGGCATTCAGGGAAAAGTGGGGGGGGGAAGGAAAGAGGAACTTTAAAAACAAAAGTCCTAAAAGGAGAACTAACCACCTGGATTTAGAATTGGACTTGGAAGAAATTAAGAATAATATAAGGAAAGAAAACTCAGAGAAAGCATTCTTTAACAACAAAAGGAATTAATTGAAGAACAGGAAGTACTACTTTTGTGGATTTACAATTGATACTTTTGCCTGGGGATTTGTGGATTGGAGAGAAACATCTGCTGGCAGGAAAGACATTTATAATGAATAGACTCAAATCATCATGGGAAGCCTTTTAAGTAGTATTTGTTTAAACAGCTGGAGCAAGATTACAAAAAGAAGTTGAAAGAATAAAATCTCAAACTGGAATGACTCAAATGACTATTTGAATTGGACACTACTTGGAAGGAAAAAAGAAAAAAAAGACATCAAATGGACTTGAATTTGAACTATATATAAGCTAAAATAATAATAAATTTAAAAATTATTTCCTCTTAAATTGATAATATGAAGAATTGGGAGCATGAGTATGAGGAGTTGAGGGAGATGTTGCAAAAGGTGTGAGAAGCATTTAAGGGAAATAAAGAAGCAGAAGATTGGATAGAATACAAAAAAAAGAAAGAGAAAAGATAAGTGAGAAGCAGGAATATAATGTTGGAAAGAAAATAATTGAAAAATAAAGGAAAAATATAGATGATTACACTGAGATCAAGAGTGATAAAATAAAAATAGATGGGGGAATATCTCTCAAAAAAGAAGAAAAGAGAAGGAAATGGGAAAACAGTGAGGGGGAGAACTAAAAGAGTAATAAATTTAAAAACTAGAGAAAGGATGCAGGAAGGAAGATACAATAAATACAAAAAGAAAAAGAATGAAATAAGAGAATGGGAGAAAGGAAGGAAAATATTAAGAAGTGGAATTCTGGAGAGCTTAAAAGAAAATGGCTAAAAGGGGAAGAAAAAAAGGATAGTAGAAAGGGAATCAAAGCATCAACATGTTGATTTAAGGGAATGGTATTAGTAGTAGAAATTGTATGTAAGAAACAAATATAGATTATTGTAAAAGGGAATAACTAACTGAAATTAAGAAATAAAATTGAAATGTTAGTAAATGATATAAGTAAAGATGAAATGAATATGTAAGAAGTAACAAAAAGGAAGTATATTGTTTAATGTAAAATAGATCAGCAGATACAGAATGGTTTACTGTATATGTAAAAATAACTGAAAGTAATTGAAATATTAGGAAAAGAGAAAAATAATTATTGAAGTGGGAATAAGAAATCAGGAATTAAAGAAAATAAGAGGTGGAAGGTTAATTAAGTTAAAAGGCTTTAAGGTAAAAATGGAATAAGTTGAAATACATTGTTAAGAATTAAAAAACATGATGGGAATTTTGAGAAATATATTCAATAAATGGAGAGAAAATCAGGGATGCCTGGACACCATAGAAAAAAACACTGAATTGAAAATGAATACAGCAATATAGAGAGATGGAAGAAGGAGTAGGGAGATCGAAGGAAGGGAGAAGGAGAGAGAGGAATAGAAGAAAGGGGAGAGGAAGGGAGGGAGGGGAAATAAGAGTAGGAGAGAAGGTTAGATAGGAAGGAAGAAAGGAGGATGGGGAGAAAGGAAAGGGAAGTAGAGGAGTAGGAGAGGAGGGAAGAAGAAGGTAGGAAGGATAAAAGAAGGGAGAGAGAGGAAGAGAAAGAAAGATTGCTGCAAAACAAAAAAAATGAAATGGAAGGAAGGCATCCCCAAACATATTTAAATATACTAGGATAAAGAATGAATTATTAAAAATTAAGAGAATATATATGATTAAAAATGGAGAAAATAGAAATTGAGGGCAAAAAAAGATACTGTTTATATAAATAAGAATAGAAATATTAAGATTTGATTAAAAATATGGAAAAAGAATACTTTGGCAGAAACTGTAACTAAGTAAAATATATTTGGATATGACAAGTTGTATATGATATATGATATGGTCAATACTCTTTCATAAAATATGTGGGTGTGTGTCAGGGGAAAAAAAACTAATAAAACTTGATTTAAAAAAAAAGATTTTACTATAATTGTCATAATTCTTACCTCTGATTTTCCATCCAGTGTAAATGGATTATTTCTAAAAAGATGAGAACATAATTACATGCCAGCTGAGTGTTAATCAAGTATAATCAGAAGTGTTTCCAACTTCCATATCCATGTAAAACAGAGACTTCATTTAATCTAGAGTAGTGATGCTTATCTTGCAGTAGAATAAAATACCTATTCTAAACATTTTGGCCTTGAAATAGAATTCAACTCTTTTATGCCAAAATAATTATCTGTGAAACTCCTTTCAAATAGGAACACTAAAATAGCGTATCTACCTTATTTTTACACGTTTGTATCTCCTATCATTACATTTTAGAAGTTTCTAAAAATAATTGGCTCAATATGTCAAGTAGAACCATTCCTCTAATAAGGTTGAACAATGAAGTATCATTATAAAGCTTCAGTATACTCCTATTTATTTTTGTGATGTTTAAACTCTTGAATGACTACATGAATTAATGTAACATTAACAGCTTAATTAGAAAAGAAATCAGCTATTTCTGCCTATGATAAATCTTACCTCAATAAATATGTGGTATATCTTTGTGGGAGAATTTACTTACCATTGCATACTATAGACATATGAAAGTGAGAGCACAGCTAAGAAAAATGAATATATTGAACATTAAATAAGAAAGATGGAATGAAGTATTTTCAAGTGCTGAACTCACATAAAATATTTTGTGTTCCTGTACGTACAAATGCTTCCCCTTCCCAACTAAAGTAGCCATAAGGGATTGGGTCAATTTAGCTATTGTAGGCCGGTTTTATATTACTATGTGTAGGAGAAAAGTGGGCCGAGCTGGAAAGCAGAGTTAAACTATCATCAGTTTAGAGTCACTGTGATGTCATAAAAGATCCAAGTTTAGCCCCCCACCCCATGAATACCATTGACTCTTATCTAGTACCAATTTAGTTTTGACTGTTAGTTAACTTGATTTTTGTGCATAAGTGACAACAAACTCTTCTGTGTTTTGAACTCAGTGAATGCTCCTGGTTATTTGTGCCTGACACCATGCATGATTTGGATGCAATAAAATACAGTGGTTAGCATTCAAACATGCTGAAAACAGAATGTCAAAAATGTTATTTATTATTCTACATTCATACAACATTAATATTTAATTATATCTTTAAAACAGTATTTTACACCAAACTTAATAAATGCTTCACTCACAAGGTTGCAACCCAAAGTCTAAATTTGTTTTAAGATTTAGGACTTATGTCAAAAAAGTAATGCATGCAATCAATCAACACATTTATACTGAATTTAGCACCAAAATAACAGCTCACAAATTAGAGCTGGTCACACATTTTTAACAAGTGTCCATTCAAATATTATTTAAGGGCATTAAGATAATTGCACCCATTTATATTAGCATGCTTTTTTTAAAAAAAGTTCTCTATGTAACAGCAAGAATTTGGAAGCTGAGTAGCAGGCATTACAAAGCATGACCTGAGTGTTGAAGACTATCTATCAACAAAATGTTTTTTCTACAGTTTCTGTGCTAAGATTTTTCAACATTTGTCTCTGCTGGTTGGGGTTGCAGTTATAGTCCATATCATCACAGAGATCACAACTGTTATTCCTGTTCTTAATTATTAACTATTTGAGCTTATGTTCTGAATTTCTAAAATAAGACAGTTAGGATGCCATTACTTATTAGGATTGCTTCATCAGGCTCAATTATCCAATTGGCAGAGTACAATATGAAGTATTCTATTTCAGCAGTCCCGAACCTTTCCAGCTAGCTGGCCCAGCACGCTTGTACTTGCGCGTGAAGCTTCATTCCCACGAAAGGAGCTTTGCATGAGCACAAGTGCTCTCCGCTCATGCGAATGGAGCTTTGTATGCACGCTTACCTGCTGTTCACCCAAATGGAGTTTCACACGTGTACATGCTTGACCATCTCTCCCACAGCCCAGTTTTGAACAGGCTGCAGCCTGGTAGTGGGCCCTGACCCAGGAATTGGGACCCCTGTTCTAGTTAGCTTGCCTCATGCAAGCACATTATATTTGTAATGTATCAGATGTATCAGATAATAATCCTAGTGAAATTAATGGACTTCTCGAGATGAGCTGTATAAGACTGGACTAACTGAATGATAGAATGACACTTTCATATTTATCAACTTCTTCCAGTTTAGAAATCAGTTATCTTTTGTTAACATGAACAAAATATTCTGATTCTTCTCTTACTTTCAGAAATAAATTCTAGTTGATTTACAAGAACTATAAAATTAAAAAAAAATAAAACTCAAGTATTTCCAGATCCAAAATTTTGCCAAGTAACTATCACTTCATCATTCTTTCTTCCAAAAATCATGAAGTATATCCTCTTCTTAAATATAAAAAACCCTAACCCCCCCCCTAAAACAATTCAAACAATATACGGGATTTATTAATTCCAATCAAAGCTATTTGGTCACTGTGAAATGGACCTACAGAGAATTAACAGTGCTTCCTTGACGGTATCAAGTCCATCCCTCATACTTAATCACTTGAGATATAAAAGATACTAACATAGAAGTGGTTTCTTACAGATTTTATAGAAAAAAAATCCCAAATATGAACAACCTGCACAATGCAACTGCATTCACTTTTTAAATAGAAATGATGAGAGGTCAGTCTGAAGCAAGGCTATAATAATGTGGAACACGGGATGAATTAGTTCTTTTGAAGTCTGTTTCCAATGCAACCCTTCCTTTTTCTTACTTTATTTGTATGCAGTTCCATGCATTAACAGTCAATGCAGAGCTTCTTTTATCTGGCAAGTGCTAGAATGCAATATCAGCATAGCTCTGAAATAAAATGAAATTTTCTTTATGTCAAAAGGACAACATTGTAGAAAGCCTTTGTGATATTATAATTATATCTTCCATTTTTTCTTGATCTTGAAGTAATGCAATAAAATAGGAGACATGGAACGTGCCCAGTTTGTACAACTGACTGTATCCACAGTTTCAGTAGATAGCACGTGGATTTTTGGTGGTATAATAGGCCTCGCAGGCTGCTACATAAGCTGACTCTGGAAAGAAGTCATCATGATACTCAGCTAGGAACCTGTAGAAATAAAATATGTATGATTATTTGTTCTGTTAAATTATCCAAGATAATCTTAAAATGCTTCTGAAAAAGTGCTATAAATTAACCCTGTACAAAGAACCCCATGCCATAAATCTTATAAATAATTGGGTGTGGTTCCTATTATATCCAACAGGACTTACTTTTGAACTTTGAACAGTTGCAAGTAATCCACTGAAATACTTTTGGAAATGCTTTTGTTAAAAAGTAGGATCATTATTTGAACAGATTTTACATATTTTTTTCTAATTTATGTAACACATTTGAAACTAAAATAATTAGATAGTATTATAATTTTATACTTGATGATTAAATGCTTCTTTCAGCACATGAACTTTAAAATAAAAATCCTAATCCAATACACCAAAAGAACTTTTTGTTTGCTGTAGTAATCCAGACTGGAACTATATTATCTGCATATTAGTACAGTCTAGTGGTCACAGGCTATTACTGCAAGTTATATTACGTAACAATTTTTTTTTCTACAAATATTCCTAAATATTTTAATTAGAAACCTGATAAAATCAGACATTATGCATTATATGGCATTTGTCAGAAGGACTGATTCAGTGCTGCAGAATTAATATATATTAATTTTGAATGGCAGGTATATTGTTCTATATGAAAAAATAGTTCCTAAATATACATTAGCAATGAACCTGCAGGAGGTTATTATTGCATTATATGAACTGATAGTACGAACAAAACTATATTCTTTCACGTGAACACCTTCTTTTAAGAAATACAAGAAAAACAATTATCTTTCTAATCTACTGTATATGCAAGCTCTACATAAACTGAAATGTCTCTTTAATCATATGTCTGGCACATAATTTTTGTCAATCTCTTATTCACAATAAAACTAGTCTTTGTTTAGTGACTACCTTGATTGGCAACTGTTCACAGTTATAACAGCAATGAAAAGGTAATTTTGTGACCAATGTCCAAATTTACCTTTGCAGGCTCTCTCTCTCAATCATGTGTTCATTACAATCAGTTATTGGTTTGTATTGTCCTGGGCCTGGCCCATTTTCTCCTTTTTCTCTGCTTGCAGAGTGGAAAGATTGCCTAAATAAGCTATCTCTTGTTGAGCTGCTTTTCTCTGCAGCACACCATATAACTATAAAAAGTGCTAATTTGTAATGGTATGTGGGAATAAACTTGAGGGAAGACAAGAGGAGATGCTGCCTACAGAATGACAAGGGGAGAAGCTTAATGGTCAGGAAAAGAAACTTAGGAAGGACCACTCTAATTGACCAGGGTATAAATAGTTAATGTATGGGGGTGGGAGGTGGGGGATTTGTACTTTGAATCTTGCAGGATTCTGTTAATTTATCCTTATAATAAAATAGCAATAACTTATCTGGTTGTTTCCTGTTTGGTTTACCCGAGTGCTGACATATTTGCAAATTAACAAATTAAATTTTGTGATCTTAGATTCCTCTGCCAGCTCTTACCTGCTGCCTAAAGTTATCAGGCCTTAATCAGTTTACAGAGAAGGCTTTTGTTTACCTCCTAAGCAGCTATGAACTAGCATATTCCTCTAGATATATATTCCCCATTGTGTGCCTGCTTACTCTCTTGTAATCTCTTCCTCGCTAATGAATGTAAATACAAACATTATTTCTCTTCTTGCTAATTATCCTAGTACCAAGTGAACATTTCAAAAGGTAGGGAATTGGGGAAAAGAACAATAAGATTTTATCCTTTTATTCAGCTTCCTCATGTTTTGGAAACTTTCTCCGCCATTTGGGCTCACCTGACTCTTTGGGATCATACCTTATGACACTGTACAAGCAAAGGACAACTGGAGTAAAATTGTAGCACAGTTTCAGTCAGGTGAGTTTTCCCTTAGCACTGCTTCACTTAATAATCATGTGCCAGTCCTAATTACAGATGCCAAATGAGGATTACCTGTAATATTACAAGGGAAGTATTTTTTACAGAAGCTAAAACTTCCTGATTAGAATCTTCTACTTTTCTCATATAGGATGAATAAGCTACCTAACAAATAACTTTCCTATAACTAAAAAGTTTGTTCTGCAAGTTACTAGTTGCTGTTGAATATTTAGGCTTCTAAATTTGCTGTTATCTATAGGTTACCTTAGGAACAACTCAAAATGCTTTACTAAAGCTTTTAGATTTTTGTCAGAAAAGCTCATCTTCCCAAGTATCTCTGGAAGCTTTACTGTAAAAACAAAAAGGAAAAAATGTCAACCTTTCCCATTTGACAGTTTTTCTTTCAATTGAAAGCAATTTACCACTAACACTTCCCCTTATTTGTTAGTTCCACCTTTTTATACTTCATCTTTGTTTCAAGCATTCAAAATTACCTTCATCCAATTATCTCTCCCCCCCCCCACTATAACATCTTAAAAGTAATTTGGGCTGAGAGTTAATAAGTGGCCTGAGATCCCCCATGCTTTATAGAAATTATTATAAAAATTGGAAAGTGAGTTAGATTGAAATATAATTCTGATTTTTTTAAAATCTTAAGAGAGATATATATTTCTGAATAGATCAGATAATTTACAAGTACTGTTGTATATATGTACCTGAATGAACTAAATCCTGCTAAGAATGCAGAATTAATTTCCAATTAAAATTCTCCAATAAATATAGTGCATAAATTAAAGTTTTAACAAAAACCATTGTAGAAGTTCATATAGGTTACCAAACATGCGCAGCAAATGTTGAGATCCATAAATGTAAGAAGGTGGTGGCGGCTGATCGCCTGGAGGATAGCTTTCTGGCATGAGTTTCCATGACAACACCTAAAAATAAAATTAGAATAAACTTTGTCTTGATCTAAATCTAATTTAAAATCATGTCAGGATTCTACTAAGTATTATCAAAATCTTTATCTTAGTAGTTTAAAATATATAAAACAGAAAACTTCCTAATTTGTACAACTTTCTTCTTTCTGCATCAGAACCATTTCCAAAACTGTTTGTAATCCAACATACTTAGAAAGGAAGAGGTTAGTACATATTAAACTAAAATGATGCAAGCTCCATTTCAATAATATCTGGAGGAATGTAGGTTCCTAGTTCAAAGACATCTTGATTCACATCTTGAATCAAAGTCTTGGACAAAAAAAGCTTACCTCATTCAATTCATTATTTCTTCTGCCTTCAAATCCAGCAAATACTGCACTACCCTCTTTGCTAGGGGTTAGTGTAATAGGAGATGACGACCCACTGTGGACAGGAGTTTCTTCAAGAAAAGAGTAGGGCATTATTTTATGCATGGATATATAAAGACAAGTACTCTTATTCAGCCACGAGAAATTCCTACAGCTGTTAAGAAGTTCCTTTGACCTTTTTGTGAGTGGATGCTTTAAAACAGTTTATGACTCCTGGAAACTGCTTGGATTCCTCCTCACAGTTTTCTTGGCAAGATTTTCAGAACTGGTTTGCCACTGCCTTCTTCCTAGCTGTCTTGTCTGGCTCAAGATCACTTAGCTGACTTTGTGCCCAACGTAGAAGTATAACTCACTGTCTTCTGGTTTCTCTTGATGTTTTAACCGCTGCCCCAAACAGGCTCTCTCCATTGACACAGGCAATCTTATTTTTATAAAATTTCAATTCTATAAATGCATGTGATAACCACATTAGTATCTTTGACTAATATTCAAAATATATAAAAGTATAATTTCTAATAATATTTTAATACTCCAGTGTCACAATTCCTCACACAGTAATATCAAGGAGCTAATAGGTTTAGCTCTGAGTATGTGCTTTTGAATCAGTTTTGGATTCTTGGCGACTGCCTGGACTAATCCCTGCAATTTTCTTGGCAAGATTTACAGAAGTGGTTTGCCATTTCATTTCTAGGGCTGAGAGAAGTGACTAGTCACCTAACTGGCTTCATGTGTAAGGCAAAACATTGCTAGTAGCTCAGACAAATTATTTTGCTAAAAAACAAAGCGATAATGGATTCTGCAATGTTATTAGCATAAAGCAAGATGTTTCAACTGCTTCTACAAAACAATCAGACCAGAACTGATGTTCAAAATAATCTGCCTATTGCTAAAAAATTTTTAAAAACTTTCTAATATCTAGTCATTCAAAATACATAGTAAAATATTGCTCTGCTTATATTTCCTCCTCAAATACCATTATTTGTTGCTAGAACTATCATCATATTTAAGTGAAGACACTTGAAATGCATGTTCTTATACCACAAACATGCTTTTTATCAACTGCAACTGCTGTTATTACAACAAAAATCAGATCAGGAGACATCCCCATGACAAATCCAATATGGACTGGATGTAGCATACTAAGTATGAACCACCTGAAGCACAGGCTAACATTTCAAAGCAGGGTGGATAAAAATTGATGATTTTTTTTTAACTGAAAAAAAAAAAAGATTTTTTAAATTTATATTGGATTTTTAAATTTTTTTATCAAATTTATTTTAATAAAATGCTTTTGGTGTAAAAATCTATCTAAAGATAGTTTTCTACTTAAAATATATTAATAATTTAGTTTGTTCAGCATGAAATGGAGCTTAGTTATGTAGCATGAGGCGGTATATTCTGCAATATTTACATTTTTGGTAAACTCATTCAATGAATTCAAGCTCTCCAAGCTGAGATAACATGCACTGCATTGATGCATTCATACAATTTCACAGTAACCATGAGATAAATCATAAAACAAAGTTCAGGAATATTCCTTTTGTTTTGCAAATCTATGTACACTATAACCTGTATGATTGTTTGACAAGAAATGCAACTGTACCACCAGGCTCTAATTGTGAGGAGGAAGGGCAACACAAAAATGAAAGTGAAACCTAAGCAAGTTATAAATATAATATTAAAGAGCACCTGTCATTTCAGATCCATCATGGCAATGCCTGTTAGCGGGCATCCACTCACCTGCTGCCTGCCACGTCCCTCACCTTGTTGTGTCACTGCCGTATCACCAGCCATCCCATTAAAGTGAATGGGACTGTTGGTGAGTCAACAACAGGTCAGAGGAGGAGCCGCTGCGGGATAGAGATGACAGTTGCTCTTTAAAAATTATGATTTAAATTGATTTAAATCAAATCTTTCTACTGGTGATTTAAAACATGATTTAAATCAACTTGATTTAAATCAAATCCACCCCGTTTCAAAGTCTATTAAAATAGTGATATTGGTAATGTAAGCTTTATTATAAAAGCTTAAAGTACATATGCAATGCCTTTGAAAAATGTTCATTATTAGAACTCAAATTTATCATGCCCAAAGCTTCACTGAGCTTGTTAAAAGACAGCCAATAAACTGAAAACAATTTTACATCATTTTTCCTTTTTACATAATCAGTTAGCTTAACAAAGAACTCACTTTTTTCAAGATGCAAAAACAATTTTGGCATTGAAGCAGGAGTCTCAATATTCCGCCTTTTTGGCTGTGGAGAAGCGCTGCTTTCTGATAGCCTATCACAGTTGGACGTGTGACGCGTAGAACGCCTTAGAGATTGCAAGATTTCAGGCTCAGTTTTTCTGCGTTTAGGTGTTGCAGGTTCTCCTGTTGCAGGCTGACTATCTGTGGATTGTGGAGTTGATGGATTCAGAAGAGGTGGGCTTGGAGAAAGCTCTTCTTGATTTCTGATCAAATAAAAAAATATGGTGAACTAGGATTTTGAGTGGTTATTGTGGGCCAGTATACAAGGCCAATAAAGAACATTTTAAATAGTAACAATGTAACTTTATCATTATTGAACTTCAACTTACTGGCTGGCAGTAAAAAAGTATAGTTTTATGATTACAGGTTTTAAAAAATGCCATTAAAACCATTCTATTTCTTAAAAGGAATGCAAAAAGACAAAACAAAAACCCAAACCTACCTGTTCGAATTTGCTACACTCTCTTTTATTGGTAGAAAAAATTTGGAGGAGGTCACCTTCTTAAACTGTGCTTGCTCATAAGGATACAGTAGAATAAGAGGAAGAGTGAAGTCAAAGGTTATTCTTAGGCCATCCACCATTTCTTTACATAACTCAACACTAGAAAAATAAGATTACAAAAGAAATAGGTATACTTTATATAACAAAGTTTATGTTACTATTTTATTTTATTTTTATTTCCAATTTATATACCGCCCTTCTCCCTGAGGACTCAGGGCAGTGTACAGCCAGAATTAAGAACATGAAATACAAATATTAAAAAACAATTAAAATATATATAAATTTGGCCCAAAAATTAAAAATCACAAACCAATTAAAGATTTAAAAATTTCTTCTTAAGCCAGCCCGGCTTGCTGGAAAAAATGGGTTTTAAGGGCTTTATTTGATTTATTTTGAAGAACAAAGTCATAACAACGGGTATTATTTATCAAATTTGTATGCTGCCCTTCTTGCCTAAGACGACTATTATACTGTCTCATACTGTTTTTGGTATTACTATTACTATTAGCTCAAGTATCTATTTGGGGTTAGAATCACTCAATTGGAAACAAGCCAAAAATAATATCTAGACACTACAATGGAGTGACAACTTATTTTTTTATATGTTTTTTTCTACATTAAAGAATTGAAAGTTGCTCCCAACAATATATGTGTTGGTTAACTTGAGTACTATATGACCTGATTTTTTTTTTCATATCTCCCTTCTAAAGCCTGATTTTTGCAGATTAATGAAATAACTTTAAAAATATTTAATAATTAAATAATTACTAATGTAATAAAAGTTAAAGACAAATAATAGTTTAGATTTAAAGAAAAGAGAAAATGCAGTGATTTTGACAGAATTAAAAATTTTGGAAATTGATGAAAGAGGCTAAGAAAAGTATCTTCCCTAGGGTAGAACTCAAATGCGATGGAATGATTTGGGTTAGAACTGAAAAGAAGGAATATATGTACTCCTTGGCTTCCTTTTGAAGTTGTGATGGAGCGCCCCATAAGGTACTTATGACCCAGTTCTTAAGTTGTGATGGCTGGCCACCACCCCCAAGTCATTTGACCACATTTTGAGTACTCAGCAACTAACCTGCATTTATAGCTGTTTGTAGCATCTTGTAGTCATGTGAATGCAATTTATGACATATTTGTCAAAAATTGGCCTTTACATCCTGGTTTTGGCAAAAAACACCCAATAGGGAAAATGAAATAATAACTGCATATTTGCTTAATGAGCATGGATTCGATTAATGACCACTACAAAGTAGGTTGCAAAATTGGGTTAGTCGCAAGGATGACTCACTTTATGACTGACATGACTTATAATTAGAGTCATAAATCGAAGACTACCTCTAATGAAGAATATTTTAGAGATCTGTATAAGAATGATAGTGATATGTTAAAGAATGGAACTTAAGAAATGCATGTTATATCAATAAAAAGTTGATGAAAAGAGTACTGTACTGTACTAATACTGTAGTTGTACTACAGTATTATAGAAAGTTGAGAATTAGGCAAATGGTGTAGCTGGAGAAAAGTTAAAATATGAATATAGTTGCCTTATTAAATGGCTATATGACTTATTTAAAAGAACAGCATTGTTGTTCCTTTATACAAAGTGAAGTGAATGCAAAACTATAGGAAATAAATTTATTAAGCTTGCTAATACCTAATTAGTTGAAATTGTAGTTAAGCTTTCCATTTTAAACACTTAGATATAAAATTAAATAGTGTTTGCTCACTTTTTTTCTGGTGGGATATAATGGAGATTCAAGTTGGTATGTGAAGTCATTTGATGGTGTCGGGATCTCTCATTCGCTGAAAAAGCTGCATTAATGGCAAAATGCTTTACGTATGATTCCAAGATGGTTATTATATTTGTCTGACATGGCAGTTTCACAAGCTAAATTAAAAGAAAATAAATAAATTAATTTACACATTCTCTGTTCATACTTTCAAATAAGCATAGTCTTATACAGACAAAATGGGTCTTAAAAAAAAAGTTGGACACCTCACACACCTTGCAGTCAAACCTATTTTCTGCTGTCTTGTGACTGGTTTGCTCACTAGCCTACAATCTGGACAAACAAGAACAAATAAATATGATAGGAGTACAGCACATTTTTCTTCCCACTAGCTTTATTTTTCTTATTCCTTGTCAAGCCTTGTGTAGATGGCAAGACCAAGGAATCAAGAACAACACAGATGTCAATAGGCTATACTTAAAGCCAGGGTGGAATAAATACAGAATTCTATAAACAATGATAGCAATTTTGAAGCTTCGTATACTTGTCCATGCAATCTGTGAGAATTAGACACAATCGAATGGAGGAAAAGAAATTATGGCTGAATCTTGCCGGAACAGTTTTTCCTACTTCTCTCAATAATTGCCCTTGAATTGCCTTTTTTGAAATAAACCTGGAACTGACTAGCATTCCCACAATTTCTTGTTCCCTAATCATTGTTAAGGCTTTAAAAGGAAATTTAACAAATTCATAGATAACAAATATATCAATGGTTATTACTCTCAGTTCTATTTCCAGGGTAAGAAATGCTTCAAATATCAGTTGCAGGGAAACCACAGCAGGAGACCGATATGTCTTCATTTCCTGTTTGTGAGCTGCCTACAGGCAATTGGTAAGTCCGTTACTGGTTGCCTGTAGAAACCATAAACAAAATGCTAAACTAAGATGGACGTTGGCCAGGCCAGAAGGGCCAGTCTTAGGTTTTCTATCATTAAAACTCAGAGATCAGAAAGTCAGAAAAGTTGCAATAAGAATAAAAATAAAAGGGTGAGTTCATACATTTAGAATTAAGAAACAAGCTGTCTTTTTGTTTTCACTAAGGAAACTGAGTTTATACTTTTCTCATATAAGTATTAGGTCCTTATTTTTTTCCCGTTTGTAGCCTAATTTAAGGCAAGATATGAAGTTTCTTTCTTGTCGATATCATGATTGATAAGTAAAAGAATTAATTCAGATAAATAAGAAATTACTTCAATGTATTTAATAAGATGAATCTATTTTTCCTTGACAACATCCAAGAATTTTAATGTACCAATGCTATCCCTATGCCACCTCAAGGCTAATATGCTCTCAGGGTAGCTGTGGAATAGAAAAAGCAATCAAAATGGAGAATCCTGAAGATTTGAATTTACAGTTAATCTACTTCCTTCGAAGTCAGTAAAACAGATTGCTATTAAATTGTACTGTAGAACACTTTTTCACTAGTTTCCATATTTGCTTGCATAGGTTGTACATTTATATACAATCATCTGGTATCAAATCCTACTGAACTTAATCAGTCTTGTATCTGACAAATTGTGCATGTGATTGCACTATCAAATAATGTTAATTTTTGCATACAAGTGTTTAATATTACTATATCCAATTATTTTAATTTGCATAAAATGTTTCATACCCGCTTTCGTCTGTTAATATAATAACAATCCTCTTCAAGTTTCTTTTTCAAGATTTCAGGAATTTCGATGTTTATTGCTCTTTCTTCCATATCTCTTTTAGCATGAGTCTCTTGCTCTTCTTTCTGTATCAATATAATCAACATTAAAAAAACTTAAATTTACTTATGCTGTATTAAATATAATAGACTATTAGGAATATTGAAACTGTATAATGAGGCATATATCAAAGCCTGATAAATCCTGAAAGCACAAGTAAGGACTTGTTGCGGATCAAGGCAAAGAGAAACATCCAAAATAGTTTTATTCAAGATAAAAGTCCAATTCTGATCTATATCTTGGTGTTTTGGAGTGATGTATATCTCAGTGCTTTTACAAAATCTACTTTCTTTTCAGTCTCTTTCCTAATTATCCTTAGCATGGAATTTGCCTTTTTTACAGCTATGAGTCAACATCTTTACTGATCTCCTCGAGTCCTCTAATCTCCTAAATGCCCCATAACTGCTAAACTTCCTGAAATGCCTTTGACAAGAAACTTTATAAAAGTGTTGTTGAAAGTTATGCAATGGTCATCCTCCTCTAGGTTCTTACTAATAATTAAGAAAAAAATCCTCCAGAAGGTTGGTGAAGCAGGATTCACATTACAAGTTTGAAGCCAATTTTCCTTCCAGCAATTCTTGTTCTTTTCTATGTGTTTAATTTTTTTAGTTCTTTTTTTTTATGAACATTCTAACAATTTGTTCAGAAAAGTTAGCTGATCATCATGTAACTTCCCTACTTCCCTGCAGATAATATACTTCAATTCAAGACATGAGTTATGCAATGGATACCAGTAACCTAATCATTTCTTTTAAGAATTATTGTTTAGATCTAGGGTTATAGATTAGGGTGAGAAATTTTCCAAAGTTCTGGATCCAGCTCCCAAATCAAAAGTTCTAATAAGTACACATATTCTACAGTGAAAATTTGAACTAATATTAGATAATAAACATTGCCTTATGGACAAAAAAGTTCATATATTTATAATTTCAAACTAAAATTTAAGATGTATTATAGATAATTTTTGACTTACAACCATAATTATCTAGAATTTTGGTTGTAAGTCATTGTGTCATTGTGGTCATAAATTGAGTCAAGTGACTGGACTCGGTTTAATTACTGTTTTTGTGACAGTCATTAACTGAATCACTGTAGTTGTTAAGCAAACCGCAGTTAAGCAAATCATATGATTGGTCATAAGTTCAAATCCAGCTTATCCAATAGGCATTTTTGCCGTGACTGTAGGATTCTGCAACTGATTGACACGTGACCACAGAACACTGCAAGCAAGTAACATTGAGGACTGTTCATAACTTTGAGTTTATCATAACTTTGAACAAAGTTATGTCTTTATATTAACCTGTATTTTTAACAATATTTGTTAACATGAACCTGAAAATGTGAAAATGTTTTATAAAATCATATGATTTATTGAGACTTGTTTTATGAAACAAAGGTACTTTTTAGCAGCTTCCTTTTTTCTCCACCGGCATCTGCATAACTTAATTATCCACTCTAAAATTAATATTCTCATTCTTTATACTTACACTGTTTTGACAAAATTTACGTATATACACATACCATTTCTATCTTTTCATCAATGTCACTTTCTTCACTCTTTAACTCCTCTTCTGTTCCTTCATCACTATCATCATCAGAAGAACTACTTATAGCTGTTTAAAAAAGAAATGAATTACCTTTCACATTTAATAATTTGTCACATTGTTACATTGTTAAATTTCAAAAGCAAGATAGCATATTAACTAGAGTTCCTAGCTGAATTACAGAATTTAACAAACCACAAAAATGCTTAGGCTATTTAATTTCAAACATAAATAATAGGAATTGAAAGTTTACCTCTTCCAAGATGTAGAATGTGATGGAATCTGAATTGGTTTCATGGGGGTATTATATTGGGCACCACTTTACTGTGATCTTGAAGCATTTTTAATGACTGATAGGTAGGGCAAATTACTTACATCTTGTAAAGTTATTTGAGTTTCTTTTGAGCTTGTGAAAAAGACAGAGGAAGTAGATGGGCTCTTCTAGAGCATGAATTCTGCTCCCTGCAAGTTGGATCAATGAATTGTGCGGATGGACAATATGTGGTTAACTTGGGAGATGGTAAACATTTAAGAAAGGGATAATGCCATTGATCTTGAAAAAAGTGATTACATAATCACTTCTAAACAGATCATCTCTTGATCCAACCATGCAATAGCCTGGCCAATCTCCAATCTTTTCAATATGGTTTCAGACTTGACATGGAAGGGAAACAACACTGCGCACCCTTGTGCATAATGGTCTGTATATGGAGGGAGGGAACTGCATTCCTCCTGGTTTCATTGGCATTTGATACTATCTATCATGCTATCCTACTAGAAAGCCTACAGCATTTAAGCACTGTAAACATTGTTTTCTATTGGTTCTACTCCTTCTTTAGCAGGTAGCTTCAGTTACTGTACATAGAGAAGGTAGTTGTTCCAATATGAAATAACACAATTTTGATTTCCTTTCACACTACTTACCATCTACAGGAAGCTACTACAGAAGAAATCTGTTAGTTTGGGACTAGATATCACAATATGTGAATATATTGCCATTTTATTTATTATTCATATTTCTATGCCGCCCACTCTCCGAGGACTCTGGGCGGCTTACACCAAAGACAGTATACTAAATAGCATATTGCCCCCAACAATCTGGGTCCTCATTTTACCCACCTCGGAAGGATTGAAGGCTGAGTCAACCTTGAGCCGGTGAGATTTGATCTGCTGATCTGCTGAACTAGCAGTCAGCTGAAGTACCTGCAGTACTGCACTCTAACCACTGCGCCACCTCGGCTCAAGAATATTGAGCCATCCCAGAGTATTATGAAAATCCTGACTTGGTGTCTGGAAAGTCCAAAGCAAGTTCTACAAGACAGAATTCTGTCTATTGTTAAGAAATCTAGCTTTATTTTGGCTTTGATTTGAGCTTCTGGTGGATATAGTGATCCACACCTTAAAAAGTCGGTAACTTGGGATTCTTCTGGATTACAGTTCCAATCAAAGCAACAGATAGATGACCTGGCTGGGGTGGTTTTTTTTGGTTTTTTGCTAACTCTGCTTAATGCAGAGGGCATAGGCAATGATTTGAAGAACAAGAGAAAGAATCACTATCTAGGCCACATGTGTCAAACTTGCAGCATTACATTGCCGTCACATGACGTTTATCGATGTTTTTCCCTTCGCGGAGCTGGGGTGGGTGTGGCCTGCGCATGACACAACTGGCCTGCGGGCTGCCAGTTTGACACCCCTGATCTAGGCTATGACCAGGAAAGTGGGATGTCATATTTTTTGTGGGCTCACCTCCTCCCTCAAGATATTTGCCCATCCACAAATCAGGTCCCCACTATCAAATTATGTCAATTTATAATGATATGTAGGAATGATCTTGGGAGGCAGGAACAAAAGACATAAAGTGGATAACTGGCATATAAAATGTAAAAATGTAGATACTGTTCCATAGTGCTTTATAGCACTCTCTGAGCAGTTTACAAGTGTCAGCATATTGCCCCCAACAATCTGGGTCCTCATTTTATCGACCTCGGAAGGATGAAAGGCTGAGTCTACCTTGAGCTGATTAGGATCTTGGCTGTGGGCAGATTTGCCTGCAATACTGCATTCTAAATACTGCGCCACCAGGGCTCAGTCCACAGAAGGAGAAGGGGAATGGAAAGCATTTCAGAAGGAATCCTCCCTAGTTTTCCAGAAAGTAAAAGGAAAGATGGAGTTACTGTTTTTTTACATAAGTGGTCTGATGATTGTTAGCTACTTAGGCTATATTGTACAAGATGGGCAACCATATAACTTTTATGAATAAATAAATATCTTAAGACCTGGCTGTTCTACTGACCATTTGTGAGCTATCTTTTAAATTGTTAATAATTGTTTGTTTTGTTACATGAATCCCCTTGTTTCTGTAAGCAAACTTTATGTGTGTGTGTGTGTGTGTGTGTGTGTGTGTGTGTGTGTGTGTGTGTGTGTGTTTTCCTCTAGGCAGGTTTTTCCTACGTAACCAAGGTTTTTTCTGCAGCCCTAGCTCAGCAGAATCACATCCACTCGATTCTGGGCTTATTTCTTTTCTGGCAGCCAGCAAGTTCCTGCTGCCAGGTGAGAGACTAATATAGATCTATTTCTAGCTCATTAGCCTTCATCAGTAAGCCACACCCACATCTCATGTATCCTCCCTGTAAAGGTATAGTATCTATTTTCTTACTTCTTCGTAGGATTTATGTGTGTTTTTCCTCTAGCCAGGTTTTTCCTACGGAACCAAAGTTTTTTCTGCAGCCCTAGCTCAGTAGAATCACGTCCACTCGATTCTGGGCTTTTTTCTTTTCTGGCAGCCAGCAAGTTCCTGCTGCCAGGTGAGAGACTTATATAGATCTATTTCTAGCTCGTTAGCCTTCATCAGTAAGCCACACCCACATCTCATGTATCCTCCCTGTAAAGGTATAGTATCTATTTTCTTACTTCTTCGTAGGATTTATGTGTTTTTCCTCTAGCCAGGTTTTTCCTACGTAACCAAGGGTTTTTCTGCAGCCCTAGCTCAGTAGAATCACATCCACTCGATTCTGGGCTTTTTTCTTTTCTGGCAGCCAGCAAGTTCCTGCTGCCAGGTGAGAGACTTATATAGATCTATTTCTAGCTCGTTAGCCTTCATCAGTAAGCCACACCCACATCTCATGTATCCTCTCTGTAAAGGTATAGTATCTATTTCCTATGAAGAAGTTAAGAAAATAGATGTGAAACTTTTTTAAAGAACACTTGGTTCAATAATATGTAAAATAACTGACCTAAAA
Source organism: Pantherophis guttatus (assembly GCF_059756535.1). Classification (NCBI taxonomy): domain Eukaryota; kingdom Metazoa; phylum Chordata; class Lepidosauria; order Squamata; family Colubridae; genus Pantherophis; species Pantherophis guttatus. The sequence continues at coordinate 85,909,647 of NC_142067.1, forward strand.
AGAATCGCAGAGTATATATTTAGTATATTCCTTAGTATCTTTAATGTATTAGTTAAATTCAATTATCCAAGGAGATATTAAAAAGAGAAAACATTCCATAGGACTATATTTATATTTACAATTTATACAGTACAATATAAAGTTAAATTTAAATTACAATTTAAATTACAACTACCTTAATCAACATTTCTTTTAAGTTGCAAATACCTGTAGAAGACAAAGTAACCATTTTTCTGCTTATTAACTATAGTAATATTTAATTATTATATACAATTTTTAATTAGATGGCACAAGCATCCTCTATAAGCCAACTTACAATTTTCACTAGTCTTTTCATTCTCTTCAGTAGGAAGGAGCTTCAGTACAGAATCAACACCTGGCAATCTGCAACGCCCTTTCTTTCCTTTTCTTCTCCTAAAGAAGATTGAAGATAGGCTACCATTTAGCTAACATGATTTTTTTACCTGCTTTAAAGCAGTAAAAGTAAAAATTAGCACTGAGAAAAGGGAGCATATTTGTGTCTTTCTCTGAACATAAAAATATAGTTTTTCAATATACAAGGGTCAATTCATACATAATACAAATTACAGTAATGTATCTTCTTTTTCCCTCTCCATGGCTTACCATTGATCAGAACTTAGTTCATTTTATTATTATTATTTATTTATTATATTTCTATACCGCCTTTCTCCCATAGGACTCAAGGCGGTGTACAGTCAAGAAAAATATAGATACACAAACATCATAAAATTGCTAATTAAAATTATTACTTAGTTTGGTCAATTAAATAAAACCCAGAATTAGATAACATTTTGTCTAATCTATCATGTTATCTAAGCCAAAATAAAACCTATCCTGAAAATAAGGCCAATCGGGCTTTTCAGGACATGTGATAATATAAGCCACCCCCGCAAAATAAGCCCCCCACCAACTACGCGCCCCACTCCCCTCCCCATGTCCCCCAGGCATGACAGGGCTCCTGGCCTTCGCTTAGGCGCCTGCCCCCACCTGCCCCCTTTAGGGTGCAATTTGGAGGTGGCAGGTGGGGCGGGCGAGAGGTGTCTCGTTTCTCCCCCGCCCCACCTGCCACCCCTCTCAATAAAGAGACAGTGGGGAAGGGAAGCAGCCAGGCTGCTGTTGCCATTAGGATGGGACACGTTGGGCTGCAAGATGCTCGTCTTACCTTCCCAGCACCATCATGTTCCTCATCTTTCTGTCCAGGGAGACACGTTGTAGAAAAAGGAGTTTGGCTAAACTCGCAAGAAAGGTTTTTTTACAATGTGTCTCCCTGGACAGAATGGCGAGGAACACAATGGTGCTGGAAAGGTAAGACGCGCGTCCTGCTTCTCCCCCGCCCCACCTGCCACCCCTCTCAATAAAGAGACGGTGGGGAAGGGAAGCAGCCAGGCTGCTGTTGCCATTGGGGTGGGACGGGATGTGTTGGGCCAGGTGACATACATCTTACCTTTCCAGCACCATCACGTTCCTCGCCTTTCTGTCCAGGGAGACACTTGTAGAAAAAACTTTCCTGCGAGTTCAGCCAAACTCCTTGAACTCGCGATAAAGTTTTTTCTACAACGTGTCTCCCTGGAGAGAAGGGATGGTGCTGGAAAGGTAAGATGCGAGTCTCGCGGCCCAACACGTCCCACCCCAATGGCAACAACAGCCTGGCTGCTTCCTTTCCCCACCGTCTCTTTTTTGAGAGGGGTGGCAGGTGGGGCGGGGGAGAAGCGAGACACTTCTCATCCAACCCACCTGCCACCCCCAAATTGCACCCTAAAGGGGGAGGGTGGGGGCGGGTGGCTAAGTGATGGGCAGGAGCTCTGTCATGCCCGGGGGGGGGGGGGAGAAGAGACAGCAAGGGGAGCCACGTCTCACTCCACGCATCTCACTTCCCCCTCACCCCATCTGCCAGAAATGAGTCTTTGTGAAACTCGTCGCGCCACTGCCGCCACCTCATAGAACAAGACTCTGCATGCATGCAGGAACTGCAGCACAGCCGCGAGGTTCAACATACTGGCACAACCGCGAGCAGCAGGACGTCAGCTATTCCGGTATGATGAAGCTCGTGGCGGTGCTGCAGTTCGGCACAAGCCTTGCAGAGTCCTGCTTTACAAGGCGGCGGCAGCGGCGCGACGAGTCTCACAAAGATCTTAATCTATTTCAAAAAAAAGTGTTACCATATTTGATCCTTACATGCGAGCCACAGCTTTTCTTGCCAATTTGCGCTGTAATCTGCGGTTTTCATCAGTGTCACGAAGTACATGATCTTCAGCTGCCCATCTGTCCCAACTAAGTAGTTTTTTTAAAAAAATCAATAATAAAATATTTTATTATAGAGGATGTCTACCAAGCTGATTGAATGTATCAGATAAACAGCAAATGAATTTGAATGTTATCATGCATATATCTCCTAAACTCTCAATTAATCTTAAGTGGCACTCTGTATGACCAGGTAAGATACATTGATTCCATTAATACAGATAGTCCTCGACTGTTATCATTTAAACATTGATGTTACTCTACAAATGGCATAAACCATCTGAAGATTTTTAAACGTTAAGATAAAATTAACAGAATTGCCTTATTTCAATTATGTAAGGCCATCTAGGGAGATGTTGAGATGGAAATTTCATTTGCATATAAAATCTGCGGAATCAAGATTTCAAATGACTTAAAATTAAAGACAGAAACATGCTGGCAACCAGGGTACTATACCGATTACTATGCAGTTTAACTACCATGGACTTATGATTTAGCAGCACTTTGTACCAGCAGACGCTTCCAAATCATTTTAAAAGTCAATCAGAACATATTGGAGTCCAAGCTTCATCTAGAGTAGTATGAATTATATCTGAATTACTAATTGTCTCCTATTTGGGAATATGTGATTTTTTTTATTTAAATATTTGCTCACCTTCTATTCCAACCATTAAAATGGATCAGATATTCTGGGACCTTTCTTCCTTTCTCATCTTTTCCAATAACAATATCAACAATCTAAAATCAAACACATGAATGCTTATACAAACACTTTTATAGGCATGCACTCAAATTATTAAAATCCTTTTTTTTACAATTCAGTGGCTTATAACATAAGCCATTGAATAACATCTCTCCATTACAAAAAAAATTAAACCATCCAGAATAAACTATCTCAATTTGCAACAAATATAAATATCTGTATTGAGTTTTGGTATTTACTTCCTTTAGAAGTCAGAAAGGGATAGGTGATTGAAGTGAGGAAAGGTGTGATAACATCACGTAGCCTGCCACAGCAATATTTCCATAATGATATCATGTTATTTAGGTGTTATTGTGACATGTGTCATATTCTATAGAACGGATCCAAGAATATTATCAACAGAATAATTATCAATATTATCTGTGAATTTAAATTGTCAAAGGTGTTTTTCAGTTATATGTTTGTTCCAAATATAAATTAATTGATACTTGTCACTGGATTTTCAAAATTCGATTTCTTGCCTACTTTAAGAAATTCATTAATTCCCCCTCCCAAAAAGTAGAAATAGTATCAATTTGCTTTAAAAACTTACTGTTTATTTTGAAAACTCTTATGTATGATTGACACATCTGTATTATTGGCTAAGTGTGTATAAACTAAATCCTGTTGTGAAATCCGTATTATCCCTGCTTCATTTCATTCCCAAGCAAGTCAGATGACAAGAATCTAGTAAGGGAGGGGTTCCCAGCCCCTGGGCCGCAGCCCACTACTATGCCATGGCCTATTGTGAATTGGGCTGTTCGGGTGGACTTCCTGTCTGGCTTCCGTCGCCGCCAGACGATCCTCCGTGACCGCCAGCCCCGTTGCCTGTAAAGAGCCGCCTTTACATCTGAAAGGCGGCTCGAAAAATTCCATTTCCTGATGGAAATGTGAGTTAGAGCAGGCGAGGGTAGGTAGAGCCCTCTGCGAAGTCCCCAGAGTTTTTTTTTGCTCTTGGGGACGAGCAGAGCGGGGCTCCCTATTTTCCCTTGCCGATGCTCCGGGCTTCGGGAGGACTCTGCTTTTTTTTTTGCAGAGCTAGGCGCCGGGACTGGATCAATTAATAAAATAACAGATGGTTTAATTGAAGAGAGCGAGATTTGTACCTGGGACCCTAATCGCAAGTATTTTTAATGATTTTACAAGTGTTTCTATTTGAACGGAAAAAATAAGTTTAAAATGGCGACTGCTGAGGCTTGAGAAAGCCGAAAGTGAAAGTCCTTCCGTAATAAGCTACACAGTAGCGAAATATACAGTGCCGGCTAGACTAGAAGGAAAATATCCATTTTAAGTTTCTTTTTTCTTGGAGATCTGTATTTGATCTTGTTTGGGGAAAACTTTTCTTTTTAAAAAAAGAGCTTTTTTGTGTGGCAGGATGGCGTTAAAGTTAATGAAGCCTGACAGACAAGCAGTGGGGGGGGGTGCTCCCCCATCCACAATTATCTGAACAAGCTCTGAGCCTACAGACTTTGCAGAATGATTTTAATTTAAAAGAATTTCTTCAGGAGGAAATGGCAAAATATCAGAAATTTGAAAAATTAAGGCAGGAAATTAAAGAAATGATACAACTAAAGTATGATAATCTGCAACGAAAGATTGTAACAGTGACTAATGCTTTTTCAGAAGTTGTTATAAAGATGGATACAAATATCAAATTATTAGAGTCTAAAATGGAGGAAGTTGATGATAAGATTTATAATTTGGACAATAAAATACAAAGAATTGAAAATGATTTGATAAATATTCAAGACAATAGTTTAGAAGTAAAGTCTAAAAAGGAAGCTGGTCACGAGACTTACAATGCAGAAGATATAAAGCAAGGGATTGAAAGAGAAGTTGTAATGATGCAATACAGGCTCACAGAATTTGCGGTCAGAATGAGAGGGTTACAGGAAAATAACAGAGATGATCTAAGAAAAATATCTGCTCAAGTTCTGGCTGGGATTTTAAAGGTTCATCCTGAGGAGGTATCTTGTAAAATTGACAAGGCCTATGGAGTAAATTCTTGGATTGCAAAGCAAAGGCAACTGCCTAGAGATGTGGTGATTTACTTTACAGATAAAGAAATAAGAAATGATATTGTGCAAAAATCCTTTAATTCTACTCCACAACTGTATGGGAGAAAAATCCGGATATATAAAGAACTGCCGCCTAAGATGTTAAAAGATAGAAAGAAATTTGGACTCTTGGTGACTGAGCTAAAAAAACAAAATATTTTATTCAGGTGGGATGTTCCAGTGGGTATAATATTGAGATATCAAGGAGAAAGATATCAGTTAAATACTGTTGAAAAAGCGGAAGAATTTTACTACAAGGTCCTTAAAAAGCAAAATCAACAAGAGATAGAAATCCAAGAAAAGCAGAAGGAGATGCAAGTAATGAAGAAACAACAAGTTACAGAGGTCTCTACAGATGAGCCGCTTTTGGATTCTCTTTCAGAGGTCTCAGCTGGACTATTTAATACAAGAGAGGCGGTTCCAGATTCTAATGTAGCGACTTATCAAGTCACAAACCAGCATGGAAATCAATCAATTGATATACAATTTATAGAACTAGAAAGATTTAAGCCACAAAAGCAAAACCAACAAGATCAAGTTATAGATCAGCATGAAAACCAAATAGTCGATATACAATTTACAGAAAGGAATTCAGGATGGAGATCCAACCCACAAAAAGTCAAGAAAAGAAGAAGCAGGTCTCACAAAAACAAAAACTTTTAAACTAAACAACAGTGTAATGCCAGTTATTTAAGAGATGATTGAATATATGAAAAGATAATTGGCAAATTATTGGTTTATTTTATCCTGAGGAGAGTGACAGACCTCTGCAGTGCTGTACTTTTGGGATGTGAAAAGGGCCTTAAATTGAATGGATTGGAACTATCTTTTTTTTTTTCGGATTCTTTGATAAATATACTACGTTTATGCTGAGTTACAAGGCAAGAGAGTTATGGGATTGGGGCACGCAGAAGATCTGGTTGTTACCCTATTACAGTGGTTGGAATTAATAATTTGGATAAAAGACACCTCTACAGACACTATATGGAATACAAATATAAAGTCACTCGGGTGGTTGTTGTTTTTTTTAATATGAAGATATTTGCTATTGATGGGGGCAGATGGTAATTGAAGATACTGAACATACTGTTGGAATTAGGATGTGATGTTACCCTAACATGGGTGATGGAGTTTACAATCCAGCTGAAAGACATTACAGAAGATATTATATGGATTACAAGCTTAAAGTCTTTTTAAGAGGATTTTATTTACATAAGGGAATATTTTTTAGGGGAGTGGGCAGAAGAATAAAGATATTAAGATTTATTAAGTATGGTAGTCTTGTAGGAAAGTGGGTGGAGACAGGTTAGTTTATTGATTGTTTAGTTTAAGAAAAGGGATATTATGTTTAGATATGAATATATGTAAAAGATTTGAGTTAAGAGATATAACGATGAGGGTGAAGGAAATGGGTAGACTATGAACTGAATACATGTTAAATTAGGATTTATTATATAGTTTTATAGCGGAAGGTTGTTTTGAAATGTTAGATTAATATACATAAAAGATTTGATTTATTATTATGCTAAATTAGGAGTTATTATATAATGTTATAGTAGAATGTCATTTTGAAATGTATAGTATAAGGGGGATATGATAATTTTATTAGAAATAAAGGGTCAGTATATGGGGATGGAGTAAGGGGATGGTAAAGTATTATATAATCTGTTATGAATTTGGGTTTTATTATGAAGAAGTCACAGGGGGAGGGGAGGGGGAGGGGGGTTAGGGAGGAGGGGGAAAAAAAGGGGGAAAAATTTGTATTTGAAAAACTTTTTCAATTAAAAAAAAAGAGAGAGAATTGGGCTGTTCGAGCAGCGGGTCGATGCATGTGCAGCTCAACTTGTGTGAGTGGCAGGCTGGCATGCATGCACACAGCTCATCTTCCACAAATCAAGCTGCGCACACATGTGTGCCAGCCCACTGCTGGTGCAGCCCGATTCCCCTCTCCCCACCCCAGTTGGGCCACCAAGTCGCAAAGGTTGGGGACTGCTGCAGTAAGTGAAGCATCACTCCACATCAAGCTCAGCCTTCATGATTAAGTAAAAATCAACTGCTTCCTCTTGGAATATTCTGGATGTTTCTTCACTTATTTATTATCCTACTTTTATTATTTGAAACCTTGCAGGCTATATTTGGCCCATATGAAGTGGTTCCTGGAATTCAGGCATCTCACTTTGAAGCAATTTCTATACAGAATATAGAGGTGGAAGGGATCTTGGAGGTCTTCTAATCCAACCCCCCTGTTCAAACCGGAGACCCTGTATCATTTCAGACAAAGATTATCCAATCTTTTCTTAAAAACCTGCAGTGATGGAGGACCCACAACTTCTGAAAGCAAGGTGTTCCATTGATTAATTGTTCTGTCAGGAAATTTCAGCTAAGTTCTAGGTTGTCTTGTATTTTCTGTTATGGATTGCACCAGTAGAGGCTAAACCAATTTCGTTGTATACATAATGTACAATAACAATAAAAGTGGCTATTATTATTATTGTTGTTGTTGTTGTTGTTGTTGTTATTATTATTATTATTTCTCTCCTTGATGAATTTCCATTCATTGCTTCTTGTCCTGCCTTCAGGTGCTTTGGAGAATGATTGAGGCCCCCTCTTTTTTATGGCAGCCTCTCAAATATTGGAACACTGCTATTATGTCACCTCTAGTCCTTTTCGTTAAACTAGACATACCCAATTCCTCCGAAGGTAAGTAGTAAGGCAGCTCCACCACCCTCATCCCCACCCTAGCTTAATTTTTTACCCGTGCGCCCTGGAGTGGGTGGGGTCTTCATTAGAGCAAGGTCTTAATATTTTGGGGGGAGGGCTTATATTGGGCACACATGTAAAAATCAAGCTATGACTGAGTAGGTGATATTTTGGGGGAAACACAGTATATAAACATACACACACACACACACACACACATATATTCATTCTTATGATTTGATGCTTTATCTCATATATATATATATATATATATATATATATATATATATATATATATATTTGTTTTCTGAGGTTTTGGAAGTGTCTTGGCGACGTTTCGACGAAGTCTCATTCGTCATCTTCAGACTCGTGTTTTCGGCTTCATGCTTCTAGGAGCTGCGATCACACATTGCTCCTAGAAGCACGAAGCTGAAAACACCAGCCTGAAGATGACGAATGAGACTTCGTTGAAACGTCGCCAAGACACTTCCAATTTTACACGGGAGAAAACCCGAATAACCAAAGACCTATAGTGTTTTTCTATCGAGACACCTGGTCTACCCCAGCATGTGATGTGGGAGGGAGCATACTGCATCCCTTTCACCTTTCAGCTCCAATCCAGGAGCCCTCAAGCAGTCACATTCACGACAAACCATTTTATACCAAATTTATCAGCGAAATACACACACACACACACACGCACACACACCGTAGTTTTTGGAGTATAAGACGCAGCTTAGTTTTTGGGGAGGAAAATAGGGGGGGGGGGAAATCTGTCTACCAGGTATTCATCTGGCTAGCCTCCTTAGTCTGATCAGCTTTAGTACATTAGTTTGCTGGTTTTTTTATCCCCTGCTTGGGGGGATAAAAAACAGCTTCTAAGGCACAGCTGAGAAGAAGCAGCAATGAGAAAAGCAGGCAAAGCATGGGGAGATCGCTTCACTCGGCTAGCGCCTCATTAGGGCTGAAAAAAAGCTTCGAAAAAGCTACATTCGGAGTATAAGACGCACCCAAATTTTCAGCCTCTTTTAAGGGGGAAAAAAGTGTGTCTTATACTCTGAAAAATATGGTATATGAGATAAAGCATCAAATCATTAGGATGAAAAATATCTTGTGAAAAAGGGTTGATGGGGACTAATTAGCTCATTTATCATGAAGATGAATATTGTTTTGTTGTAGACCCTCAGACTGTTATTGGTGCACATGATGCACTAAATCACAATTGTAGCGCTGCATGCCATATAAACCCAGGACACATATTGTAGTTTTTTTTGCTTTCGAAGAGACTAAGAGTAGAATGGAATGTGGGAGGCCTATAATGTTTTACACCTGCTGTCAAATCTATTCTATAACATTGCCACAAGACAATTATTTTGCCCTTGAATTTCATCCCCAAAATCTTATGGAATGGTACACATGACTCATAGGTGGTCTGTTAGGTGAACCATGCAAAGTGTTAAGAATATAGTCAAGTGCAAGCCACAATACTCTGAAATTTCCTTTCCTTTTTAAAAAGCTTGCATACCAGTAACAATTAGCAAAAATGGCATGGGTACTGAATAGATTTTACGCCAGGGAACAAAAATAAAAAATCCATTGCCAATTAACCAGAAGAGATAAAAACCTGGCATTCTATGTCTGAAAGCAGTTTTAACATACACTATTGAGCAAACAGGTGTGAAATGCCAGAGGCAGTTCAACTGTGTGCAATAAACTGCATTGTATCTGGACTGTACTATAAACAAAATACCTTATTACCAACTGTTTGCCTCTGATTAGGAACCGAAGAACCTGCTTATCTTACACTAAGCAGAAAATAAAAGAATAATCAAATTGTTACCTACACACAGCGTTTGCCTATTGTACCCAACCATTTACTACTGTTACCCCTGAGGAGCACGCTAGTTTTAAATGCACATCCTAAAGGGATTGGTGGCCCTTTTGCAACAAACACGATTAGGCGTGGATGGAGAGAGAAAGGAGAAGCTTGCTTTCTTTCATTCGGGGCCATCTCTTCCCTTATCCGGCGCCGTACATGCAGCGCCCGTTTCGTAGAGAGGCACCCGCAACCTTAATAATTTTAAATCCTACTTTTTTTTTTTTTTTAAGAGGGAGAAACGGAAATGGAAGAGAGCTGCTTCCTCTTTCCGAGCTCCTGTCAGAAGCCTCGCAAGTGGCAACAACGACACAAACAACGCCCGGAAGCGCCAGAGAGAAGGGAGGCGGCTTCCGTTAGGAGGAGGCGGTTGGCGCGCGGGAAAAGAAGGGCCGCGCGCTGAGCGGAGAAATCCCACCTTGGCATCATAAAGCACCTTCGCCTTGGTCGGGTCCGGCTCGAAGCAAAGAACTCTCTCGCCTTTGTGGAATTTAAATTTCATTCCCCGCGAGGTCATTTGCTCATCATGGCGAAAGGCAAAGCTAGCCACGCCCCCCAGGGGAATGGGGAGAGGGAGGCGCAGCGCGGGCCGCCCAACTCCTGCTAATACTCCGCGAGGAAGGCGTCCTCGGGGCGCAGGCCCACGCGAGCCGAGAGAAACGGGCTGTTTTTATCTTCGCGTGCGGCGCTGAGCTTTGGGCAAATGCCTTCGTCCGGAGAATCGGTCGTCCCAGAGTGCTTACCTCGGACCCTGGGAAGGCCGCCTCTTTCCTCGGAAGTACAGTCTTAGTCTAAATCCAATTTTGAAGCTGTGTACGAATAGAGATCCCACCGCCCTTGAAATAAAGGAAAAGAGCCAGCACCGTCTCCATTTGAGTTCCTCGGCTGAATAACAGTTGGAAAGGACCTTGGACGTCTTCCAGTCTAACCCCATGCTCAGGCAGGAGACCCTATATCATTTCAGACAAATGGTTGCCCAATCTCTTCTTAAACACTCCCGGTGTTCGAGCACCCACAACTTCTGGAGGCAAGTCGTTCCACTGATTAATTGTGCTCACTGTCAGGAAATTTCTCCTAGATTGCTTCTCTACTTGATTAGTTTCCATTCACTGTTTCCTGTTCTGCCTTCTGGTGCTTTGGAGAATAAGTTGACACCCACCCCTCTTTGTGGCAGCCCCTCAAATATTGGAACACTGCTGTCATGTCACCGCTAGTGCTTCTTTTCACTAGACTAGACATACCCAGTTCCTGCAAGTGTTCTTTATATGTTTTAGCCTCCAGTCTCCCAATCATCTTTGTTGCTCTTCTCTTCACTCTTTCCAGAGTCTCAACATCTTTTTTATATTGTGACTAAAACTGTATGCACTGTTCCAAGTATGGTCTTACAAAGGGATTATAAAGTGATGCTAGCATAACGTGACCTTGATTCATCCTAGGCTTTAATGCAGCCTAGGACTGCATTGGTTTTTTGGCAGCGGCAGCTGCTGGCTCTTATTCAAATGATTGTCCATCAGGATTCTAGCTAAATTAAGACAGTACTATTGAGCTGGGTACCACCTATTCTATGACTGTGCATTTGGTTTTTCTTGCCTAAATGTGCAACCTTACTTTTCTCATTGAAAGTCATTTTGTTAGATAGGGTCCAATGTTCAAATCTGTCAAGATCTTTCTACATCTTGAGCCTATCTTCTGGAGTGTTGGCTATTCCAGTTTGGTGTCATTTGCAAATTTGATGAGTTCACCTTCTATTCCCTTGTCTAAATCTTAGGAAGATTTTGAAAATTTTGGCCTAAGGCAGAGCTTTGAGTTACTGGACTGCATGCTTCCCTCCATGTAAATGCAGTTCCATTAAGTACTACTATTGAGTGTGGTTGGTCAGCCAGTTACAAATCCATCTGGGGGTGATCAGGGTTTCAAAACCTGTCACTATTGGTTCGCTTGTGGGCGCACGCTCGCGCACAACGCTTCTGTGCATGAGCAGAAGCTTCTGTGCATGTGCAGAAGCGTCCAAGCGGGTGGGCAGAGCCTCCTGCGGCCGCCGCTACCGGTTCACCCAATCCGGAGTGAACCAGTAGCAACCCACCACTGGGGGTGATGCTATTTAACCCACATTTTTCTATCTTATAAAGTAGTAAGTTGTGATCTTCTTTATCAAATGCCTTACTGAAGTCCAAGTAAATTATATCCACAGCAATTTGCTCTTCCGCTAATTTTGTCACATTGTCAAAGAATGCAATAAGATTTGTCTAGCATGATCTGCTTTTGACAAACCCATGTTGGCTTCTAGTTATGATTTTCTTTGCCTCTAGGTATTCGCAGATTTGTTGCTTGATTGTTGCCAGAATCTTCCCAGGTATTGATGTCAGGTTGATAAGACTGTGGTTTCTTGGATCCATTCCCCCCCCCTTTTTTTTTTGAAGATTGAAACCACATCAGCGCTTTTTTAGTCATCTAGTAGTTCCTTGGTGCTCCAGGATCTTTGAAAGATATAGTAAAATGTTTCTGAAATTACATCTGTCAATTCCTTCAGAACTTTGAGGATTTGGTCTGGTGATTAGAACTCATCTAGAGTCATAGGTGTTCTCTTACCATTTTCTTGCTTATTTTGATTTGCATTCCTAATCTATATTTCACAATTTTTTTTTAATTCATTGGACTCCTTTTTTCTTTTTGTGTAAAGACAGATGCAAAAAAATTGAGTTAAGCAGTTCTGCTTTTTCTCTGTTCTTTGTCACCTTGTCATTTCCTCCCATTAACAGACCAATTGTTTGCTTGACTTTTTTCTTGTTTTTTTATATGTTGAACGAAGCTTTTTTTGTTATTTTTGACATTTGTCGCAAAACTTTGTTAATTATGAGTCTCTGCTTTCCTGACTTCCTCTTTGTAGGTTTGGGCTATTTGCTGAGATTCTGCCTTATTTATGTGCCTCTGTTTCCATTTTTTATACTTGTCCGTTTTGTCTTTCAGTTTATCAGACAGTTCTTTGTGCAGCATGCTGGTTTCTTTTGAGATCTCTAATTTTTCTTCTTCATTGGTATTGTATTAGATTGGGCTTTTATAATCTCACTTTTCAAGGTTTTCCAAGCTTCTTGGGTTGGTTTTCCTCCTGAGGATTTTCATCCATGGAATCCTTCCCAAGCTCTAAGTTTATTGAAATCAGTTCTCTTAAAGTCCAAAACTATTTTGACTTTGTTCTATTGCTTGTGCTTGCATTATGTTGAATTCCAATATTGCATGGTCACTCTCCTCCCCTCACAACGTTCCTGTAACTTCAACCCCTTCTATCATTTCATTTCTGTTAGTGAGAATTAAGTATGACTGACCCTCTTAGTTCCCTTCTCTATCTTAAGTTGTGTGCTAGGTTTTTCAGGAATCTGTTTGATCTTCCACAAGGTGCAGAATCTGTCTCCCAGTTGATATCAGGGTGGTTAAAGTACCCCATTGCTATTGTAGTATGTTTCTTCCATACCTTAGTTAACTGATTAACAAAAAGTTCTTCTATTTCCTCTGTCTGTTTTGGTGGCCTATATTATATATCTATGGGCAATTTCAAATGCCAAGTGTATTCAAGATAATTTATATCCCTCTAGCTGTATATTCCATTCATGAGTTTCATCCCACCAAGTTTTGGTAATGGCAACAATATCATATCTGCCCTCATGTACTTGGATTTCTATTTACCCTTATTCCTCATACTGAAACTGAGATGTGAATATAATAAAGAACACATGCAAAACAGTGTCTTAATCGTCAACCTCAGTAGTTGTTAATGCTACTGTGCTAATATTTTTAGTCAAGTTACCTGAATTCTATGAATGAGTTAGTGGGTAATTTAGAATGTAGCAAAATCAATTGAGCAGATAAAAGTTTAAAAAATACAAATCAAAGCTACTAATCTAAAGTCCATGGTTTTATTATGTTGATAGCAATAGCACTTAAACTTATATACTGCTTCACAGTGCTTTTCAGCCCTCTCTAAGTGGTTTACAGAGTTGGCATATTGCCCCCAACAATCTGAGTCCTCATTTTACTGACCTGGGAGGGATGGAAGGCTGATTCAACCTTGAGCCAGTGAGAATCAAACTGCTGGCAGCCGGTAGTCAGCAGAAGTAGCCTGCAGTACTGCATTTTAACCACTGTCCCACCATGGCTCTGATAATGGATAATATGTGGATTCTGTAATGAGATAAAATTTACTTAATAGTCCAGCTCTGTAAATTTTAAGAGTCCATTCATCTTGGAAAAAATGAGTTAATATCAGATTCATTGGAATTTTATTGAATTACCTTACTCTATAGGGAATCAGACTAAAGAAATCAGAACATCTTAAGGATACATGTTGGGAGTATTGACTTTGACATTAGTTAATAATCAGAGTTACTCCATGTCTTATACAATTTTCTTGTCTGCCCTAAAACATCTGATGTTCCTTTGATGTAAAGTGACCCATTCCAGTCCATTTGACTTCTTTGGTTCCAAGACGGCTAATGTTCATTCAATCTTAACTTTTCTGCTCTGAAAACATCAAATTAGCTGAACAATGGAAAAATGATGCTTTGGTGCTGAATAATGGTGCTGAATAAAATTGTTGAGAATACCTTGAATACCTTGAATCACAAATAATTCAATACAATAAATCTAGCGGGTCACTGCAAAGCATTAATAAAAGCTTAAGTACTTTGGACACATAATGTAAAGGCACAAATCAATGGAAAAATTAAACACCATTGAAAAATTATTTGGAAAAATTGAAGGCAATTGAAAAAGAGGAAGACAGAAGAGAAGACTAAGTACTGATGGCGCAGGAATTTATACATGAGTTTACAAAGACTTATAGAAGTAGTTGCTAAAAGACTTCCTGGCTAAATAATGTCTTTTGGGTTATGAAAATTTGGAAGCAACTGAATGACTGAAGAAGAAAAGGGTCTATGACTGGCGCTGTCCTGGGGTTTTCCAAGTAACAGAAAGGATTCTCATTTTTTTAAAAGCCTGTTTAGCCTTGCATAGGCAGTTGAGAGTATTAAAACATAGATTATACAGGTAGTCCTTAATTTACAACAATTCATTTAGTGACCGAAGTTACAGCACTGAAAAAAGTGACACAACCATTTTTCATACTTATGATCATTTCAGCATCCCCATGGTCACATGATTTACAGTTGCAAGAAAAAGTATGTGAACCCCTTGGGATTACGTGGAGTTTTGCATGAATTGGTCATAAAATGTGCTCTGAACTTCATCTGAGTCACAACAATAGAAAAACACATTCTCCAACGCGCAGCTTGGAGAATCCAAAGCTTCGGGTTGTTCAGTAGTTGATAGCCTACACTGAGTGTGTTCCTTTAAGAGATTTCTCTTCAGACACGCCCACTTGCTCAACAGAGTCCCAGTTTAGTTCACTCAGTTGAGCCTGTGACACTGTCTGAAAATTTCTCTGATTACTATCTGAACTGTTCCAGAAACTTTGGATTCTCCAATTCCAGTCCTCTCCTTTCTATAATTGCCGGTGGTGAGTCTGCCTGCTGCTTCAGGCAAGCTGTCAGTTTCTTCCCATCTTCCTGACACTTGCATATTGACTGCCCTCTTTAAATTGCCGCCCTCACCGTCTGGACTAAACTTCACCTTGGCGGCTGGAGATTGACGCCCTATGCTCAGCGGCGTCTCTCTCCCTTTCCCTTAATCGTCCTGAGGGCTTCCTGGCGTTTGGATCACTTCTGAGTGATCGCACACCGTCGCCATCGCAGGGATCGCTGCAGCCTCCTCCCCCACGGACGCCTCGTCGCCGGAGCGATCCTCGAGCGCCGGAGCGCCCCACGTGCGCCCCTTCATCGCCGGAGCGCTCTCCCATCAATCTAGACAGCCGGGGAAGCGCTTCTGAGCCTTCGGCTGTTTTCTCTCTCGGCTTGCAACCTTTCCAAGGGCTCTAGGCGTCGTCGCTTGGACTGCCTTTTAAAGCGCGCGCCTTTTCCTCCTATTCGCCTCAGCGCTGGGAGCTGCGATCAGCGCAGCTCGCGCCCCTTGGCCTTCCTCCTCCCCCCACAAGGACTCTTCCTGACGCTGGGTCTCCGTTCTGGGCTCAATCTTATCGCCGTTCTGCTCTTTCAAAAGGGAACAGCCCCCCCCATTCCTTCTGTCGCCCTCGCTCTGCAAGCCCTGTTTGGCGCCATTTTCTCTGCCTGACAAGAGAGGATTTCTAACGGCTGTAAAATTCTGCCTGGTGACAGCCTCACGCAGGCGCAGTGAGTTGCAGAGGCCGGTCTTCTGATTGCAAGCATTGGGGGACCTACTAGCCTGTCTCTTTGGAGCAATCGGCTAGTTGCACGGCTTCCATACCCCCCCCCCAAATTCCTCCCCCCAGCCTCTACTTCTAAAATAAAATTAGAAGAAAAGACTTACCTGCTAGCCCTGGGCTATCTTCATTTACTCAGTAGTTCTTCAACTGTTTCCTGTTGAAAAAAAAAAAATAATAATAATAATAAAAAAATAAAAAAAAATAAAATAAAAAAAAAAAATAAAATAAATAAAAAATAATAATAATAATAATAAAAAAAAAATCAACAAATTAAATACTTACTGAATCTTCATCTTCCTCCCTTCTAAAAAAAAAAAAAAAAAAAAAAAAAAGGAAAAGGAAACAAAGGTTACAACATGGCTGAACGTGTTCTCTCATCCGATCTGGAGGACAACAGCTCTCCCGAGCGCATTCACAACCAGGCCAAGCAACGTAAACGGTCCCGTAAACGCGCTTCACATTCATCTTCATCGGCGGCTCCACGCTCTAAAAAGACAAAGCACTCATCAGCTGCAGACAAGGACGCCTCCAGGAGACACAAGGCTCTGGAGCGCCAGTTCGAGAAAGCGCGCAACCAGTCAGCACAAGCTGTTTTCGCACACTTACCTACGCCACTCTCGCCCGTTGTCGAAGCTACGGTCCAGCCCGTCCATCAGGCTCCTCAACAACCGTTGTTTCCATCGCCAAACATGGAAGTTTTCCCTGAGGCGTTATCGACTCACTGCATGGAGCCCGTGGACCTCTTGTGCGCTGCCATTCTTCCTCGACGGTCTCAGCCGGAGGCGACCTTTACTCCCACGGCGGCAGGCTTGCGCGCCACGGAGGCAGCTCCTCCACCTTCTCAGTATGATATTCAGCGGATCATCTCTGACACGGTTTCTAGAACACTGGCAGCGACTTCTCAACGGGCTGCACCATATGGAGCCTGGCCTCAGCCACGTTTTCCTCCTCCTCCTCTGGCCCGGGACCCTCAACAGGCCCCTACCCAGTATCAGGCTATGACGCATGAGTCCGAGCTGTATCTGGACCATGGTCACCACGAGGAGTCGTCTTCGGAGGAGGGGGAGTGCGACCCGTCGGATATGGATTTATCTGATGATGCAGATATGCCACCCGAAAAGCCAGCCTTCTCTGGGCTCTTTAGACCCTCGTTATTCAAATCGCTCCTGCGCAAGGCCAAGTTGGCCACAAATATGGCTGACCCAGTCTCTCAAGTTGATCAGCCCGGTTCCTCTCAACAACATGAGGCCTTGTTTACGGCACCTAAGGCGCAAGCGGACTTTATTCCGTGTCCACAGCTTTTTTCTGAGGTGGTCCAACGATCCTGGACCACACCCTCATCCTTGCCCGCTCCTTCCGGGCTAGACAAAAAACTTTACTGTTCGGCGCCTAGTCTCCAAGATCTCCTTCAGTTACCGACTGTAGACGCGCCAGTGGCCAATCTGACGGCTTCCTCTGTAATTTCCAACGACGTCGCCGACGGTTTGCGCTCAGAGGACCGAAAAGCTGAGTTTAACTTCCGACGTACTCACAACGCGGCCGCCTGGGCGGTTAGGGCAGCCACCTCAGCTTCCTTCTTCAGCCGTGCCTGCTTAATCTGGCTCCGCCAACTTCACGAGCGCCTTCCCCCGGCGGATTCACGCCTCCGCCAAGACGTCAACAAACTGGTGGCGGCTACTGAATATACAGCGGACGCTTCGCTCAATGCCGCGAAGTTCGCTTCGCGCGCCCTGGTGTCGTCCGTCACATCTCGCCGTCTATTATGGCTTAAAAATTGGAGAGCTGATGCCAAGTCTAGGTGGCGCCTCGCTTCAACTCCATATAAGGGTTCCCGGCTTTTTGGAGAGGCCTTAGACCCCATCCTTGTCGAGGACAAGGATAAACGGAAGGTGATGCCATCCTCATATAAGAGGGCAGATCGTAGACCATCGTCCTACTTCACCAGGCAGCCCTTTCGGAACGACTCCGGCCCTTCGGGGTCCTTCCCCTCAAGGCCCTATTCTCAAGGATTCGACCGTTCCTTCGATAGACCCGCCTTCAGAGACCGTGGTCGAAAGGCCCCAGCGACCAAACGGCCATTTCGAGGTACGGGCTCCCGTACCTTTAGAAGAGGGAAGTGACTACATCCATCTTCCCATTGGCGGCCGTCTGACTCATTTTCTTCCCCAGTGGGAGATCTCGACGTCGGACGCCTGGGTGCTCCAAACAATCCGTCTTGGCCTTACCCTGGAGTTCCGCTCCAGACCTCCCTCACACTTTGTCCAATGCCCTATTTCTCCCAACCTGGACAAGCGCCAGCTAATGGAGGCAGAAATCCATCACCTGCTTCAAATCCAAGCCATCGAACCGGTTCCCCACCATCATCGCGGGACCGGCTTCTATTCAATTTTCTTCCTGGTCCCCAAATCATCCGGGGGTCACAGGGGCATCCTAGACCTCAAGAGGCTGAACGAATTTATAGTATATCATCAGTTCAAAATGGAGTCCCTCCGATCAATTCTGGCTTCCATTCGACCATCGGACTGGATGACCTCTATCGATTTGAAAGAAGCGTACCTCCACGTACCCATACGACTGTCCCATCGTCGTTTCCTACGCTTTGCCTACAACAACAGGCATTACCAATACAGAGCAATGCCCTTCGGCCTCTCCTCCGCCCCAAGGACCTTTACAAAGCTCCTGGCAGCAGTGGCGGCCCATCTACGTCAACATCCGGTCCGCCTCCACTGCTACTTGGACGATATCCTAGTGCTCTCCCCTTCTCCGGCCCGGGCATCCCGAGACCTAGAAGTGGTGTGTCGCTGCCTTCGTCATCATGGCTTCTCCCTCAACATTCCGAAGAGCCAACTGCAGCCCACTACTCGCATCCTTCACCTAGGGACAATAATAGATTCCGTAAAGGGCCAGGTGTTCCTGTCAACGGACCGGCGTTCCAGTCTCCAGTCATTAATATCACAGGTCCTCTCCTCTCGGAAGGTGACCTTGCTGCTCCTGTCCCGCCTGCTCGGCAAAATGATTTCCTGCCTGTCTGTCGTCCCTTGGGCGAGATTCCATTCGCGCCAGCTCCAGTGGTTCCTCCTCCCCTTTCAGAGAGCCAGGAGGAGCAACTCTCCCACACTAGTTTCCCTCCCGCCAGAGGTCTCAAGGTCTCTCCTCTGGTGGTCCTCCCAGAGCCTACATCAGGGCAGCTACTTCCAGAATCTACAGCGCCTGGTAGTGACAACGGACGCCAGCCTGACGGGATGGGGAGGTCATCTTTTATCCCACGTTGCCCAGGGAACGTGGTCAGCAGAGGAGAGCCTAAACGAGATCAATTGGTTGGAACTCCGTGCGATCCGCCTCTCCCTTCAACGGTTCCAGCAGATTGTGTCAGGGCACCATGTCCTGATACGCACGGACAATGTAACAGCAAAGGCGCACGTGAACCGCCAGGGGGGGACGCGCTCGGGTCCATTGATGGAGGAAACGACCCTACTGCTGATCTGGGCGGAGACGCACGTCCTGTCCCTTGTGGCGGAGCACATCGCCGGGACCACGAACATCACAGCGGACTGGCTCAGCAGGCAACACTTGGACCACGCCGAGTGGCGACTTCACCCAGATCTGTTCGCCGAGATCGTCCGCAGATTCGGCACGCCTCTGATCGATCTATTTGCCAGCCGCGACAACACTCACCTACCCAGGTTCTTCACCCGGTACCAGTGCCCTCAGGCGGAGGGAGTCGACGCCCTCGCCTCTCCCTGGCCCAGGGGTCTCCTCTATGCCTTTCCCCCTCTACCGCTCCTTCCTCATCTGATCCGCAGGATAATAGCAGAGAGGGCAGACGTCGTTCTGGTCGCACCCCACTGGCCTCGGAGGTCCTGGTTTGCGGATCTGGTGGACCTGTCGGTGGCACGGCCGTGGAGGATTCCAGGGAACAGGATCGTTCTCAGCCAGGGGGTCATTCTGCACCCAGACCCGCAGTGGTTGCAGTTGACCGCCTGGCGCTTGAACGGATCTTGCTAAGGCGAGCCAACGTGCCTAGCAATGCGATCCCCACGATTCAGGCGTCAAGACGGCCGTCAACATGCCGCATTTATAACGCAACCTGGAACTCCTTCTGCTCCTGGTGTGCTAAATCCCACCTGGATCCAACGTCTGCTTCTGTTCCCGAAGTGCTGGGATTCCTTCAGCAGGGCATGGACAAGCACCTTGCGCCTAACACTCTTCGTCGCCAAGTTGCTGCACTTAGTACGGTCCTTTCGACTTCTGCAAAGCTTCCTCTCTCCCAGGACCCGACGATTCGCGACTTTCTGCGAGGGGCATCCAACCTGCGCCCTCCTGTTATACATCGATACCCGACCTGGGATTTGACTCTGGTCCTTCAGGCCCTCATGCACCCTCCATTTGAGCCTCTCGCCTCCATCAGCCTCCGCTTTCTGTCTCTTAAGGTGGCGTTTCTGGTCGCGATTACTTCGGCTCGCCGTGTATCCGAACTAGCTGCACTGTCGGTGAGAAGCGACCTTTGTGTCTTCCATGCAAATCGCGTGGTACTAAGACTAGATCCCTCATTCCTGCCTAAAGTAAATTCCACATTCCATTGAGCCCAGGAATTAATCCTTCCGGACTTCTGCCCCGATCCTCGACATCCTCGGGAAGCAGACTGGCACCTGCTAGATGTCCGACGGGCCCTGCGCAGGTATATTAAACGAACACAGCATTTCCGGAAATCAGAATCGCTCTTTGTTTCCTTTCTGCCCTCCTCCATGGGCCGGAAGGTATCCTCCACAACCATTGGGAGGTGGATTAAGTCCTGCATCTCCAAGGCTTATTCAGCTCGGAATAGACCAATTCCGCAGAGGATTCTTCCACATTCTACCAGGAGCGCCGCCACAACGGCCGCCTGGGCCACTAATGCCTCCATCTCTGACATCTGCAGAGCGGCCACCTGGTCATCCTTGAATCCCTTCATCAGGCACTACAAGGTGGATTCCTTTGCCTCGGCGGAGGCATCCTTCGGCCGCCGGGTGCTCCAAGCTGTATGCAACTCTTCAGACGACGTACAGCAGCCGGGTTCCCTCCCTGTCTGAACTTGCTTGGGTAAATCCCGAAGCTTTGGATTCTCCAAGCTGCGCGTTGGAGAACGGACGTTGCTTACCTGAACGTCCCTTCTCGACGCGCAGCTGGAGAATCCAACCCACCCAGCTTGGCTGCTGGACATTCCTTCCTGACGCTCTACTGCTCCTTACTTCGTGAACAAAACTGGGACTCTGTTGAGCAAGTGGGCGTGTCTGAAGAGAAATCTCTTAAAGGAACACACTCAGTGTAGGCTATCAACTACTGAACAACCCGAAGCTTTGGATTCTCCAGCTGCGCGTCGAGAAGGGACGTTCAGGTAAGCAACGTCCGGTCTGCTTAAAATAATACTACACAAACATTAGATGTTGCCATTGTTTAATTGAACATAACGTAAACATTCACAGTGCAGGGAGGAAAAAGTCTGTGAACCTTTGGACTTTATAACTGGTTGACCCTCCTTTGGCAGCAATAACCTCAACCAAACGTTTCCTGTAGTTGCAGATCAGACCTGCACAACGATCTGGAGTAATTTTGGACCACTCCTCTTCACAAAACTGTTTCATGTGTAGCAATCTCTAGGATTCTTCTTTACCTCATGAAGCATTCTGCGCTGTGCTCTTGCAGTCATTTTTACAGGACGACCATGCCTAAGGAGAGTAGCAACAGTGCTAAACTTTTTCCATTTGTAGACAGTCTGTCCTACCGTGGACACATGAACATCAAGGCTTTTGGAGATACTTTTGTATTTCCAGCTTCATGCAAGTCAACAATTCTTGATCGTAGGTCTTCTGAGAGCTCTTTTCTGCGAGGCATGGTTCACATCAGACAGTGCTTCTTGAAACCAGTAAACCCAAAACAGGTGTGTGTTTTTAAAGGGCAGGACAGCTGTCAGCAACACATCCAATATCATCACACTGATTGGAGTCAAGGTTGGCTCACTCCTGGCTCCAATTAGCTCTTGGAGAAGTCATTAGGCTAGGGGCTCACATACTTTTTCCTCCCTGCACTGTGAATGTTTACATGTTATGTTCAATTAAACCATGGCAACATCTAATGTTAGTGTAGTATTATTTTAAGCAGACTGTGTTTTTCTATTGTTGTGACTTAGATGAAGTTCAGAGCACATTTTATGACCAATTCATGCAAAACTCCACGTAATCCCAAGGAGTTCACATACTTTTTCTTGCAACTGTATATTCAGATGCTTGACAACTGACTCACATTTATGATGGTTGCAGTGTCCCAGGGTCATTTGATCCCCTTTGGCAACCTGACCAGCAAAATCAATGGGGAAACCATTGATTTACTTAACCGTTAACCATTACTTAGCCATTGATAGACTTAACCGTGTGATTATTTTATTTATTTATTTATTTATTTTTATTTAATTTGTCAAGCACATATGAGAAAACAAGTATAAGTATGAACATATAAACATACAAGTATAAACAGTTATAAGTATATACATAAGAAATGAGTACAAATAAATGGGAACAGTAGGGCAGGGATGGTAGGCACACTGGTGCACTTATGCACGCCCCCTTACAGACCACTTAGGAATGGGGTGAGGTCCACGGTAGACAGTTTAAGGTTAAAGTTTTGGGAATTTGAGGATGTAACAGTCAGGTAGTGAATTCCAGGCATTGACCACTCTGTTGCTAAAGTCGTATTTTCTGCAATCGAGTTTGGAGTGGTTTACTTTGAGTTTGTATCTATTGTTTGCCCATGTATTATTGCAGTTGAAGCTGAAGTAGTCATTGACAGGATGTCGTAGCAGATAATTTTGTGTACTAAGCTAAGGTCAGACCGTAAGCGGCATAGTTCTAGGTTGTCCAGGTCTAAAATTTCAAGCCTGGTGGCATAAGGTATTCTATTGCGAGCAGAGGAGTGGAGTACTCTTCTTGTGAAATACCTCTGGACTCGCTCAATTGTATTAATGTCCGTTATACAGTGTGAATTCCAGGCAAATGAGCTGTATTCGAAAATTGGTTTGGCAAAGGTTTTGTATGCCCTGGTTTGCAGTACAATGTTACCGGAGAAGAAGCTTTGCAAAATTAGGTTAACAACTCTTAATGCCTTTTTGGCAATGCTGTTGCAGTGAGCTCTGGGGCTTAGACCTTTTGAAATGAGATCTTGGATCTTTTTGAAATAATTTATCAACTGCAGTGATTCAGTTAACAAATGTGACCAAAAATTGTAAAATGGGGCAAAACTCACTTAACAAATTTCTCACTGAACAACATAGGTTTTGGGCTCAATTGTGGTCATAAGTTGAGGACTACCTGTATTAGAAATCAATCATGACTCGGCCTGAGGGGAAGGAGAAGATTACAAAGACAAAGCTAAACTGTTGCCATCAGGGCTGTGGGATGGGTTATTGTTGTTGTTTTTTTAAATACTGTGTTTTTATTTGTAAATCTAGAGTTGCTGTGAATGAGTAGGTGGAAAGAAAAAGAAAGGAAAGGAGGAAAAGAAAGAAAAAAAGAAAGAAAGAAAAGAAAGAAGGAAAGAAAAGAAAAAGGATGAGGAAGGCTTTTGGTTGTTTCGGTCAAGATAGTAGCAAGGCCAAAGAAAATTGAAATTATCCTCAACATAATTATACATTTCTTCCAGATTAGCCTGTAACAGTAGTATGGCTATTAGAAGTTATTGAAACAGATTATTGATGAACTATTTTAATAATTGTGATTTGAATTTTTAATTTTATTGTGTCAATTTTACTACATTTTATTGACTTTTAAAAAATAAGTCATGTTGGACATTTGTATAAAGAGTCGGTATAAATTCAACAATACATTTTTACAAATTTTAAAACATATCACCACTACATCAGTTTTCAGAGTTGCTACCACATTGTAAAGAAATCTGAAATTATGAAGGATTAATTTTACAATCAGAATTATTCTCTTTTCTTTAGTTATTGCAGTCAGTTTTGTCTATTGATTGCTATAAAATTAAAATCCAATCAATCAATCAATACACAGATAAACAATCCTCATTGTTTGGGGAGTTGAAAAAAAACCATCAGAAGGCGGCAGTGGCAAAATACTTAAATATTATTATCAAGAAAATACAAATTTCTCCACATAATCATTATAGGTTGAGCTTAAGCCGAAGACAATAACATGCGTTTTTTTAATGTCCCACTAGATGGCCTAAAAGCCTAACTTCTATTCAAGAATAACAATGGAAAATATTTATTTCACAAAACTGTAGGTCAAACTAACCAAATGGAGCAATGAAACTGTTGAAAATGAATAACAGCTGTCTCTTATTTTTCCAAAGAAAAAAAAATCTCAAGTTCTCAGAAGCAATATAGTTGTTTTCCTGTGAATATTTTTTTGACCTTGTGAAAGCAAGGTGATTGTTTTAGTGGCTACACTATTTGAAATAATCTTTTTATTTTTAGTAAATTTTTAAAAGAAGCATATCTAAATATTGATGAGCAGACTTAGAATAATATCAGTCTTCTCCCACTGGAGAATAGCAACTGGATTTTCTTTGTTTTTTTCTTGAAGAAATTTTGCTTCTCATCCAAGAAGCTGAATGATGGGGAATGGAAGGATTTATATTCTTCTCATCATCTGGTTATTAGCACTATGAAGGTCAGTCATTAACTCTGATAGCCATTGAGGCCACTTTTTAATAACAATCTTTTGTAATAAAAAAGGACTATTGCAAATTCTTAAGCATTTAATGATCTTGATTATTCACATGCTTTTCTGTTTTGCATGTTATATATTAAAGTAGCACAGTCCAGGGGTGAAATCCAGCAGGTTCTGACAGGTTCTGAAGAACTGGTAGTGGAAATTTTGAGTACTTCGGAGAACCGGCAAATGCCACCTCTGGCTGATCCCAGAGTGGGGTGGGAATGGAGATTTTGCAATATCCTTCCCCTGGAGTGGGGTGGGAATGGAGATTTTGCAGTATCCTTCCCCTGGAGTAGAGTGGGAATGGAGATTTTGCCGTATCCTTCCCCTGCCGTGCCCACCAAGCCACGCCCATAGAACCAGTAGTAAAAATATTTGAATTTCACCACCGGCACAGTCTCAATGCTGAGCAGTTGTGCATTTTGGCAATAATATGAAAAACATTTCTTTCCCATGATTGCAGATATTATTCAGTACATTTATCACCTGTAACCAAATCAAAGCTTGTTTTGCATAATTGTTATCTATCTATATAAAAAAGGCTGTATGTATGTATGTATGTATGTTCCAGCATAACTCTGAAATGCCTCAAGCAATTTCAACCAAACTTGGTACACAGATGACTTACTATCTGGAAACAAATACTGTGGGGTAAGACACCTCTGGTGTGTGTGTGTGTGTGTGTGAATGCCTGGGACGTTATGGAGAGTGAGTGTGGTGTCCTAAAGCAGCAATTGTTTGTGATGTCATGGGAGGGGGAAGGGAGAGCCTGGGCTGTTAAGGAGAGTGAGTGCAGTATCCTAGAGCGGCAATTGTTTGATGTCAGTTCCTTTGCAGCTTTTGCTGGAAAGTCTTTTATGTGATGTCTTTTAACTTTTGTATTTTCTGTTTCTTATTGTTGTGAGCCGCCCTGAGTCCTTCGGGAGAAGGGCAGCATACAAATCCAATAAATAAATACATAAATACATACATACATACATACATACATACATACATACATACATACATACATAAATAAATGTTTGCCCTCCAGTAGACCAATGAGGAAGCACCTGATGGATTTAGGGAAAGTGCCAGGATCGTAGACAGGGCGGGAAAGAGGAGCACATGGGAGGGGGAAGGGAGAGGGCAGGTGTTCTGTCCCCGTATCACGCACACACCCAACCAGCCAGCCGAGGGTTAAATAAACTCTTCAAACACACAACGTCAGTGATAAGGAACTTGGCAGCAACTCCGTGGCTGCCTGCCAAGAGCTTTTACTCCGATAACACAGACAAAAATACACACAGTTTGAATAGTCCAGTTTGTAATTAAATCCACGGCAAATAGGTGTTGTGTCCGAAGGTGCAAGTGCCTCGCCAGAGATTAGCTTTGTCCGTCACAGAGTCTGAATGGCCACCACACTCCCTTTTATAGCCTGTGGGGTGTGGTCCAGTGACTCAGCTTAATCTCTTGCACGCCTCCTTTTCTGCTGCTCACGCTTGTCTCTCCGACACTGGTGTGGGTCCAACCACAATGTTTCTTCGTCACTATCCAACGGCTCGGAAACACCTGGCTCCTGGCCAATCTCTTCCCCTTCGGGAGACACCTGAGGCATTGCCAGAGAGGAGGGTCCTGGAGAGGGAGGCTTGGCCGTCTCCTCTCCTTCATGTTCGGAGCCTTCTTCCTCCAAAAAGATAGGCTCGGAGGACGAAGCCACAACAGCAGGGAAGAAAGGCCCCTCTCAATGGTTCCCTGTCAGACAAAGGGGTCAACGTCTATAAATACCTGGGCAATGCCGTCTTACCAGCTAGTCAGTAATAAATACAAATTTTTATCAGCAGCACATTATTTAGCAAGCAAAATAAATAGCTAATTGCAAGCTTTTGTGGAAGAATGTGAAAATATTTATATTTTGTGTTCCTTTGAATGCAATATAGTATATTTTTCTCAAAGTGGAAGCATTTTGTTTACTATATCTTTGATAATCTTATCAATTTTTGTATTGGTGCAGTTTAAATTTCAATTAGTTTTTAATTACATGTAATAAGTTTTAGCAATTTCACTTAAGGCATAGTGCTTTTTATTTATATCATTAACTTTGTTTATATATTTCATAGTTATTATATGCCTTATAATATGAGCATCCTTACTATCTTTATTTACTGCCACATCATTGCAAACAAAAGTGTGGATACACATGAATAAATTCTAGGAACTTTTTTCAAATTGTACTGCCGTACTTAAATACTGTCTGCCCAATATAGATTTTTCAGAGTTGCTCTTGTGTTATCCCAAGGATGACAAGACAAGGCAAGTTCACATAAGGATTTCAAATTGTGATTGTTTTAAAAATTGTCTTAAAACCATCACCTTCTTTTTTCATTCAAAGTGATTAGCACTGATGAAATTGGTAATTCCTTCAACCTTTCAACAGGATGTCTATGTGCCATAAAGTTTTATTCCAGTTGATAAATTTGGCACTAAATCTGAGCAAAAGCCATATCTGCATGCATATATAGATATATAGATATATACATACACTGTATTTTCCCCAAAATAAGACCGTTATTTTTTTTTTTTGAACCTTGAAATAAGCGCTTGGCCTTATTGCCATGCACTCAAAAGCCCGATTGGGCTTATTATCAGGGGATGTCTTATTTTGGGGGAAACGGTGTGTGTGTGTGTGTGTACACCAAATTTATATTTCACTGATAAAGAAATAAAGGGAGACTAGGATAGATCTATTTCAAGCTATTTAGCTCTCACGAGTTCTCCCTTCATCAGCTTGAGCTGGGGAGAGATTAAGTGTTTTTCTATCAAGACACCTGGTCTACCCCAGCATGTGGGAGGGAGCATACTGCATCCCTTTGCCTTTCAGCTCCAATCCAGGAGCCCTCAAGCAGTTAAGAAAAACACTTAATCTCTCCCCTGGCTCAAACTGATGAAGGGAGCAGAACTTGTGGCTCAGAGGTTAATACAACTGCCTAACATGCAGGCAGCTCAAGTTTGAATCCAAGTAAGGGTATAGCTAGCTGATAAGAGCTAAATAGCTTGCAATAGATCTATACTAGTCTCCCTTTATTTATCAGCGAAATATAAATTTGGTATAAAATGGTTTGTCATGAATGCGACTGCTTGAGGGCTCCTGGGTTGGAGCTGAAAGGCAAAAGGGATACAGTATGCTCCCTCCCACATGCTGGGGTAGACCAGGTGTCTCGATAGAAAAACATATATAGATATGCATATAGAACCATATGTATATGCATGTATATCCATATGCAACGATATCTATCTGCATGTATATCCATCTCCATATAGACGGGAAGTTGAACAACTAGCCTTGTGATGCAACCAGAACAATCTTAAACTAAATATACTCAAAACTGTAGAAATGGTGGTAGATTTTAGGAGAAACCCTCCTATACTACCACCTCTTACAATACTAGACAACACGGTATCAACAGTAGAGTCCTTCAAGTTTCTAGGTTCTATCATATCTCAAGTCATAAAATGGACACCTAACATCAAAAACATCATCAAAAAAGCACAACAATGATTTATTTCTCTGCCAACTCAGAAAGCTCAAACTGCTCAAAGGGTTGCTGATTCAGTTCTACAGAGGAATTATTGAGTCTGTCATCTGCATTTCTATAACTTTGGTTTGGTTCTGCAACCAAACAAGACAGACACAGACTTCAACAGATAATTAGAACTGCAGAAAAAACAATTGCTACCAACCTGCCTTCCATTGAGGACCTGTGTATTGCAGGAAGTCAAAAAGAGGGCTGTGAAAATATTTACAGACCCCTCACATCCTGGACATAAATTGTTTCAACTTCTACCCTCAAAACAACGCTATAGGGCTCCGCACACCAGAACAACAAGACACAAGGACAGTTTTTTCCCGAATGCCATCACTCTGCTAAACAACTAATTCCCACAACACTGTCAAATTAACTACTAAGACTGTATTACTATTCTTCTCATCCTTACTAGTACCTATCTCTTCCCACTTATGGTTATATGCATGTTGCTTGTATTTTTACAACTTATATTGTTTTTATTATTTCCTAGTATGATTTGATTGCTTATTAGTATTCTATGACTATCACTAAGTGTTGTATCTTATGTTTCTTGACAAATATATTTTATTTTTTCTTTATGTACACTGAGAGCATATGCACCAAAGACAAATTCCTTGTGTGTCCAATCACACTTGGCCAATAAAAGAATTCTATAAAAGAATTTTATATAGAAGCATGACGTCTCTTCTAACACTTAGCATGTTAGGAAGGCTTTCTATCTTTTACATCTAAGTTTAAAATGGTCCAGTATTGGAATTTTGTGAGTGAATAATTCAAAGTGATCAGAAAGGTTTTCTCATATTGTGGGATTCATTACTTATTTATATGCAAAGTTTCTTAAATTTATTAATTTTAATGTAGTTTGAACCAGCATTTGATTCAAGATTGAGTGTGTACTTCGGTCCAGAGTCTTCCCCATTGCCATCTCTGTGACTTTATTAGCCTCTACATATTCCTTCTTGATGCTTGAAGTGGGCTCAGGCAATAGAAAACAATCCAAAGGATAGATTCTCATAACTTGCAAAGCCGCAGCAGTGCATTTTGGTTTTGGTTTAGCATAGTGTAAATACCCAGTCACTGTTGTTTAAAGTGATTTAGAATGTTTGGGAATCCAGCCTATAGTGATTTATTCAGTAAATTATGGCTAAACAAATCCTGGCTTGGTATGTGATTTTGAATTGTCTCCAGATTTGTACAATCCAAATATCCAGTTTTGCCTGCATTTGCACTGACAGATTACTGCTGAAATTTATGGTGTAGCCAATTTAGTTCTGAATTGTCCATACTTGATTAAAGTTGTTTCGTAGTGTTTTTCACTAGAATCATCTGTCATAGTTTGCAAGTGCTTCTGAGTGATAAACATGGTGAATTATGCCAGAACAGAAAATAATACTTTCATCTCCTTAAATTAAAGTATAGCAAAATCCTAAATATATTTATTTTGATAAATGGAATGATGTATAGCCACCTTGGCTAGCTGATTTCTGAACCAAAGATGACTCTTGGACACAATCATATACAGTGATTCAGAAAGCGTTCAGACCTTCCAGCTGATGTTGCAGCGAGATTGGATGCAAGGAGCGGGTCTCCGTGCTCCCGTGCCAAGTTTTCCCCATTGGAGGGCTCCAAAAGGAGCTAAAGCCACCCTGGAGGGATGGTGAAGAAAAGAGGGGCACCCTGTAGGTCGTGGAGAATTGCATCTCTCCTGCTTGACCCAGGGCTCTTTTCCCTCTCATCCACGATGAGAAGAAGCAGCCATTATGGCTGCCATAAAGCTGGGACAGCCGAGGCAACAAAGAAAGTGCAGGAGCGGTATAGATGAACAGTGATTGGAACTGGGTGAGATAATAAGGGGAAAAAAATTCAGGAAAAGAGACTCTTAGAACTATTTGTTAAAGCAGCGAATAACTACTTAGAAAAATCCCAGACCCGAAAGAAAGGAACTAAGGGGAGAAAAGTAAAAAACTTTTAAAACATAGAAAATTGAACTTTTAAGTAGGCGTTGTTTTTGGAAAGGCGTTTTAAAGTGCTGGAATTATTTACTTAATAACTGACTTTGCTTCCATAAATTGAATTAAAGTTGGATTAAATACTTATGAGATCTGAGACAACACTGAATTCTAAGCTGAGGGCCCCACCTACTAATGAATGGAAAATATACCTTACCCCTACATGTCTGGGAAAATTTTTGATAAGAGAAATAAACAACATTTATCTGGAGGACTGCGGTGATACCTACTGTTCTATATTTATCTACTTTATGACTACTGGAGGTTCAACTGTGAGAACAAGGAAGATACATAAGTAAAGTGACTTTTGAAGGTTAAGATATATGACTAAACCTATAGAGTGGATGTAAGGAGATAGTTGGAAAGCTTCCTGGACTATCTAAATGGAATTGATTGAATAATCCTGGGATATAAAGAACTATGCTTATTGTACTCTGAGGAGCAATGTTAGGCCTGAATATATGTTTTTTGGACTATTGAGCAAGAGTGAGACTTACTAAAATAAGATGAAATGCTCCAGGGGAAAATGAGTGGATTTTAAAAATAAATTGTGTTGATGTTCCAAAGTATCAATGACACCGTGATAAAAAACTACAGGGAGATAAAGAACCTAATGCAAGAGAGGAATATGGGAGTCAAGCCAAAAAATGAATAAGAATTGAAGTATTAAAACGGGCAAGAGATGATGGATAGAAAGGAAATGCCTTTTAATATAATGGTGGCTTGATTAAAAGCTAGAATAGAAGTAGAAATAAGACTACACATTTTTATATAATAGAATAAAAGCAATAGCTAGATGGAAAGCTTAGAGGTTGAAAGATGGTATT
The DNA here is from genome assembly GCF_059756535.1 of Pantherophis guttatus. Classification (NCBI taxonomy): domain Eukaryota; kingdom Metazoa; phylum Chordata; class Lepidosauria; order Squamata; family Colubridae; genus Pantherophis; species Pantherophis guttatus. The sequence goes on from NC_142067.1 coordinate 85,940,686, forward strand.
ATTATGTATGTTTAAATAATGTGACTGGCATTAGAATGGCATATTGAAACATTGAACAACTAAACAATGAAGGACTATATTTCAATACAAACATGTATCAATACTAGGACTAGTAATGGTGACCTGACTAGAAGCTTGAATAAAGGTAGAAATAAGAAATAGGGGGGAATATTAGTATACACATTTTTATATAATAGAATAAAAGCAATAACCAGATGGAAAGATTAGGGGTTGAAAGATGGTATTACTATGTATGCTCAAATAATATTGTGATTGGCATTAGAATAGCACATTGAAATTCTGAATAAATAATGAAGGATTATATTTTAATACAAACATGTAAACACTAAGATTACAAAAGTTTGATTAATGTAATAAATATTATTAATGTTGTTATTATTTGTATTAAAATGAATGATACCCAGATGCCACATTGTTCATGTATTGATGTTGATGAATATTTAAAAATAAATAGAAAATATACAAAAAAAGAGAGAAAGCATTCTTACCCTCTTCACTTTTGTCAATTTTGTTATGCTGCAGCCTGATTCCACAGTTATTGAAATTCATTTTTCTCATTAATGTACATTCAGTACCCTATAATGACAAAGTGAAAACAGAATTTTAGAAATGTCTGTAAATTTATTAAAAAGAAAAAAGTGAAATATCATATTGGCATAAGTATTCAGACCCTTTGCAACAACACTTTAAATTTAGCTCTGGTGCCTCCCATTTCTTTTGATCGTTGCTGACATGTTTCTATACCTTCATTGAAGTTGACCTATGGTAAAAAAAATAATTAAATTTAACTTTTTTATTAGTTTATTGAAGTACAAAATACAAAGGAAAAAAAATGGAAAAGTAAAAAGAGAGGGAGGGAAAAAGAGGGGGTATAGTTAACAGGAGGGGGAAAAAACACCAATTTCTAACTCTCTTTAGCACAGTAGAAAGTAACAACATTACAACTACATTTTTTGCTTTTACACAATAGTATGTACAAGCCTTTTCTATAACAAGCCTGTCCATTTTACAAAAACAGAATCAGTTTCATTGTTTTTTCTCATTGCAAACAAAATCAGGAAGTAATTTCAAAATGGAGACAAAATTAAATATAATCTCTTATTTGAATAAAAGTGTCATTTTAACCATCTCTGCTTCTCCTTGCTGTGGGGAATAATATATCATTCATTCTCATATTTTCAAATCTAGTCCATAATATGTTACCAACTTTAGAGTATTATTCAGCATTATTTAAAGAACTGGCAGACCTGCGTATACATACATATTCATTTTTACATACAAAACTAAGTTAAAGCTTCCTATCAGTACATATATCAATTTTTTTTAAAAAATCCATCCTAATTAATTAAAACATATTTAAGTCTTATTACCAGCTTATCTTCATAGAATGATGTCTTTTTCTTCTCGGGAGAGTATCAAGTCTCCTTTCCTGAAGAAGTTCTCAACTTTATTTATATCCATTAAAAAAAAAGTCTTGACCTCTTAAAAATTGTGAATTTACTAGATACAGTTGTTTCAGTTGCACTGGGAGCATTGTACTCGCACCATCATCATAAGAACTGAAGTTAGATTTCTATTCTGAAGTTACATTTAGCTTATTTGCATTATCAGGTATTTGTGAAGTTGGCACAGCAGGTTAATAATTTTCTACATCTAGTTGTGTCTCTTGTTCTATTTTAATATCTGTAGGATTAATATATTTTGGCTGATTCACGAAATGACGAATCTTCTCCAATGACTCTTTAATAACCGATACCAGCTCAGAATTAAGCAACCTCGTAGCTTCCTCTAGTGGTCAGAGACTGTTGTGTATTTAATTATTTTCCTCTTTTTCCAGCCAATCCGAGTCCTTAAAAATTGGCAGATTTCAACCACCCAGAACAAAACAATACAGAGCAACTAATTATTTTAAAAGTAGTAGATTAAAGCCACAACTTTTATACTTATATTTCAAACAAAAGAATAGTCCATGCTTCCTTATTTTGGGTGCCTCTAGCAATCCTTTCCCTGTTGTTTTATAGTAAAGAAGACGACTCAAAAATGGCGTTCAAAGCTTCAGAACGGAGTGGTAAACTGTAACTAAAGAGAGCCTCTTTAGCTTGCAAAGGTAATAGTCTCATAAATTGTTTAAGAAATGAAGGACTTATTGTCCATTTGAAAAATAAATTCAAGAATGGTGTTTTATCCAGCAATGATGTGGTTTTGACTCCGCCTGCCAGCTTCAGCTCACCAGTTATCTTGGAAGCTCAGCTTCTAAAACTGCTTGTAGGCTGTTGTGTTATAGAAGGATCTTGCGTGATGATTCTGGCACTTTCCTAATCTTTGAAAGTCAAGCAGATAGGAAGCCTGCTCCTTTTGTTGTTGAGTTGGAAAAACGACAGTCCAGAGACAAAAGATTCTCTGGGTGTTGTCAGCTGCTGGCCATGTCTTCACCAGAAGTCCTCAGGAGTTGACCTATGGTAAATTAAATGGATTGGACATGATTTGGAAAGGCACATACTTCTCTGTAGAAGGCCTCACAACTGACAATGCATACTGTAGCAGAACAAAAGCCATGAGGTCAAAGGAACTGCCTGCAGAACTCAAGAGACAGGATTATTGCAAGGCACAGATCTGGGAAGGCCTCAATAAAATTTCTGTTGCACTGAAGGTTCCTAAGAGCACAGTGGCCTCCGCAATTCTCAATGGAAGAGTTTTGACACAGAACTCTTCCAAGAACTGATCACCTGGTCAAACTGAGCAATTAGGGGAGAAGGGCCTTTGTAGGAGAGGTGACCAAGGACCCGATGGTCACTTGACTGAGTTCCAGAGATCCTGTAAGGAGATGGGACAGTTCCAGATGGACAACCATCGCTGCAGCCCTCCACCAATTTGGGCTTTATGGCAGAGTGGCTAGACGTAAGCTACTCAGTGCAAAACACATGAAAATACTGAAGGACTGTCAGACTGTGAGGAACAAGATTCTCTGGCCTGATGAAACCAAGATTGAACTATTTAGTCACAATTCTAAATGTTATATCCGGAGGAAACCAGGCACCATTCATCACCTGTCCAATATCATCTCAACAGTGAAGCATGGTGGTGCCAGCATCATGCTGTGGGGGTGTTTTTCAGCAGCAGGGATTGGGAGACTGGTCAGGGTTGAAGGAAAGCTGAATGGAGCAAAGTACACGGATATCCTCAATGAAAACCTGTTCCACAATGCTCAAGACCTCAGACTGGGCCAAAGGTTCACTTTCCAACATGATAATGATCCTAAGCACACAGCCAAGACAACACAGGAGCGGTTTAGGGACAACTCCGTGAATGTCCTAGAGTGGTGTAGCCAGAGCCCTGACTTGATCCCTATTGAACATCTCTGGAGGGACCCGAAAATGGCTCTCCACTGATGGTCGCCATCCAATCTGACTGATCTTGAGAGGATTTGCAAGGTAGAATGGCAGGAAATCCCCCAATCCAGGTGTGCAAAGCTTGATGCGTGATACCCAGTGGTGGGTTGCTACCGGTTTGCCTCGGATCGGGCAAACTGGTAGCAGCAACGGGAGGCTCTACCCACCTGCCCGGACGCTTCTGCACATGTGCAGAAGCTTCTGCATGAGCGCACCCATGAACGAACCGATAGCGACAGGTTTTGAAACCCGCCCCTGGTCATACCCCAAAAGACTTGAGGCTATAATTGCTGCAAAAGGCGTTCAACAAAGTACTGAATGTACTGTATGTTTGGTTTGGGCAGGGATTCTGATCATGTGTTTTGGGAACAAGTATTTTGGAGTGCGGAGACCATGAAAACAAGGCCATTCACAGGGGCACACAGATACTGAAAAGCTTGGGAAAAGGTTAGATATGCTGCATTTAAATTCAAGGGCAGAGTTGCCCTACTCCCATACTACAACCTCCCAATTTGTCTCATACCACTTCTGCTAATCTACCCAGACTATCTCAATTTCCCCTCACCTCCCATTATAGATTATAGATACACCTTGAGTAAGGTGACCAGACGTCCCGCTTTTGGCGGGACAGTCCCGCTTTTGAGCAATTTGTCCCGCGTCCCGCGGCGTTTTAAAAAAGTCCCGATTTTTCATTCTGCCTCCTGGTTCCCGGCTGCCTCCTGAATCCCCGCTGATGGCTAGAGGGAAAAAACCTGTTTAAACTCTTGCCGCGGGGCTTCAAAGGGCCGCCCTACGTTAATTAGCTCGGCTTCCCCCTCTCAGCTGATTTGCACAGGGCTCTGCTCTTGCTAAATTGCTCAGTTTTTTTTCCCTCTTTGTGCAAACCAAGCTCAAAACGAAACTGGAAGTAAAACAGGCTGTTGGCTTTGCGGTTTGCTTGCAACGTTGGAAAATTAGGCAGCAGATTTATTTTCCTTTTCCTCACCAAAAAAGGTAAGTACAAACAATGGAAAATTATTTAGGGCAAAAGAGGAGAGTTCAAGATTTTAAAACACAAAAGAAAAAAAAGCTCTTTTTAACTAGGGAATTGTAATAATTGAGATATTATTAATTGTATACTGTGTTGAAAGCAGAAATGGTTAAGTTGTGGTTTGGAGGAATATATGGGGGAAATTATTTGGTTTATTATTATTGGTAAGTATAATTAATTGATTTGTAAGAAATTGGATTGCATGGAAATAATTGGAATATTCATGTTCATATTGATTAATATACAAAAAAGATAGTTATATAACTAATTGATTTATATTAAAATGTTGAATTTGTATTAAACAACTGTATTACATAATTACATAATTAACCAATGTGAGGATGGATATAAAAATAGATGACAATGGGAAGGGGTATAAAATAGAATAGAAGGGAAAAATTGAATTTGATTAAGATTAGAGATGAGGATGAAGGGTAATATTGTTTTTTTTAAAAAATAGATGAGGAATAAATATGGCAAAAAGGAAATATAGAAATTGTAAATTTAATTGAAATGACTAAACACTGTTTAAATTTGTGAACCAGCCAAATATTCTGTTCAAAGAAAATACATTGTATGTATGTGTGTTTCTAATTATTGCTATTTATTCATATTTGTTCTCTTTTATTCTTTAAAGTTTAACAATTCATTCTTTATCTTAATATCTTTATATTTGTTTGGGGTTGGCTTTCTTCCCTTTCATCTTTTTTATTGTACAGCAATCTTTCTCCTCAAACCTACCACCTCTCTTTTCTTTCCTTCTTACTTTCTCTTCCCCACCTCTTCTTCTTTCCTCCCTCTCTTAACCGTCACTCCTACTCTAATTTCCCTTCCCTTCCTTCATCCCTCTCAATTACTGTATCCTTTTATGCATATGGACTACTCAGAGGGCTGAAAAAGTTATTTTTGACTGGTCCTCGCACTTTTGACCAGTCCTCGAACTTACGACTGTCCTCACATTTTACATTTTTGCCCTATCTTGTCATCATGGTGAAGAGAAGCAGTTGTGAAATGAGTGACATGGTTGTTAAGAATGCTGCATGGGCATAAATATGAGGATGGTCATAAGTGTGAGGACCAGTCAAAAGTGCTAGGACCTGTCAGAAATGACTTTTTTCAGCCCTCTGGTTAGTCCTTTTGTGCATATGGACTACTCAGAGGGCTGAAAAAGTTATTTTTGACTGGTCCTCGCACTTTTGACCAGTCCTCGAACTTACGACTGTCCTCACATTTTACATTTTTGCCCTATCTTGTCATCATGGTGAAGAGAAGCAGTTGTGAAATGAGTGACATGGTTGTTAAGAATGCTGCACGGGCATAAATGTGAGGATGGTCATAAGTGTGAGGACCAGTCAAAAGTGTGAGGACCTGTCAGAAATGACTTTCCAGCCCTCTGAGTAGTCCCTATACACATAGCCATGGCCACCCGGTCACATGACCAGCTAGCCACGCCCACCCAGTCACATGGCCTCCAAGCCACGCCCACACAATAAGCCATGCCCACAATGGTGTCCCTCTTACCAATGTTAAAATCTGTTCACCTTACCCTATACACATAGCCATGGCCACCCGGTCACATGACCAGCTAGCCACGCCCACCCAGTCACATGACCAGCTAGCCACACCCACAAAATAAGCCACGCCCACAAAATAAGCCACGCCCACAATGTCCCTCTTTACCAATGTTAAAATCTGGTCACCTTAACCTTGAGTCTAAGGTGGGTCGATGAGCCTTTAATCTTTAAAATATATACAGTATGCATTAATAGAGATTATTGTATTATTTGAAGCATATTGCATTTTTCTTACAGAGAAAATGAGTATTCATTCACTTGAACCCTAATTTACTTTTAATATCTGTTCTACTATTAATGGTTTATCAACAACAAGCTAACTAGATAAGAACTTCATATTTCTTCTCATAGTTCATGTTTGTTTCTGATATAGTAGTTCTAACTCAGATTAGAGTGTTGAGTATCAGTGATTGATCAAGCTCCCAGTTCACATCAGGAAGTATTCAGCTGTTCATGCATTCCTCAGACAATACTTAGGTCAGGGGCCATATATTTCCCCTGAGATCATTTGAAAAAGCAAAGATTAAAAAGAAATTTATCTTCATTGTAATCTACTCATGCGCCTCCAATATGCCTTGCCCTTGTATCCCACTAGTCCAAAGCTCAGCTATTTTTTTTTCTTTTGTACCCTTGTAATTTACCTTTTTGTTGCTCCAGTAACAAGAAGTATAGAGAAAAATCATATCTCTGAATGTAAAATATTTACTGCAAGGGTCCCATCACATTATTATTCCATTAGTATAATATTAAGCCAACAGAGATCAGAGTGGTAAAAACAATTGAAAGCAAACATGCATTAATAAAAGAAAAAGACCACAGTTGTATTATAAACATAATGGTAGATTTTTCAGTATAAAAACGTCATCATTCTAAATTTAAGGGACTGTTTTATATTAGATATGATGTGTCTAGCAGCCAGAATACATGTACTCATTGACCAGAGTTGAAATTTCTAATCCTGACCATACTTCATCTTATACTAATGTCTGCATGTTTACTGGCTGAGGTCAACAATTGCTTCCCACTATCCTCTGACATTAGAAATTCACCAAGTCTACTTCAGTTATCTTGTTTATTTTGTTTCCAGCTTCCTGTCTTATACCCAGGGGATACATTCATTCTAGATTAAGTTCTCTTGGACAAATGTATGTGAACTATAGTTAATTTAGAGCACATTCAAAAATAATAATTTACATTTTCCATAAAAACTTTTTTCCAGAGTAAAATTAATGCTATGTCCAGTTATATACTGAACAGTAAGTGGAAGACTACTCAATAGAATTTCTGACTGAAAATCAGCCCAAACATATTTTTAGACAGGAATAAAAAACTGATACAAGACCTAGATAACAGCAGAAGTATGTTCTCAGTTGTGGCAATACGTGTGTTCTTTTAAAATAAGTACATCTTTTAAAATGCAAACATGATGTGTGGCAAGACTGTAATTAAAAGATTCCAGCTCTTAAGGACTGAATATGACCTTGTTTTTCCATTAGCTTTCACATTTTGAATGGTTTATGGGACAGATGCACTAACAATAATAATAAAGATGAAGACATAGAACATCAGTTCAGCAGACAGCTGCTCTGGTGTCATAAAATGATGTATTCAAGAACCAATGACAGTTGAAACAAGCATAACACCCATCAAGCATTGCCAATTTTTCAGTCTCTGTAGCTTTAATAACAATTTAATAATGCAGACATTAAGAGCCAATGGATATTTCCCTCCATATGGAAATTGTGTAACTTTCTGATTTCTGATCTCAGTCCTATGTAAAATTACCAGATCACTATTGTTTGTTGTTTCTTGAAACATTATTTTACAATCCTAACTGCTAAATGCCAATATTCTTCATCTGAATACCTGTCTTGAAAAAGTATATGTTAACACACTCACCCATGCACGCACACACAATCCTAGATTTGTGACGCATGTGGAGAATGGTATTCTGCATAGCATTAAAGAATTTTATTATCAAGTTTGTCTCAACAAACAGGATAAGGTGTTCAGCCTCTGGTGAACATTTTGAATACTAGCAGGGGATATTAAGTTCAGTGGTGGGTTGCTACCGGTTCGCACCGGATCAGGCGATCGGTAGCTGCAGTGGCAGGAGGCCCCACCCAGACGCAGAATTGTCGCGCGAGCAGGAGCAAACTGGTAGCGAAGGGATTTGGAACCCGCCCCTGATTAAATTGAGAATCAAAGAAGAATTCAAATAATTAAGTACTTGAATTCCAAAATGATTTTAGACTTCATTTTTCTCCTATGTCATCTGATAACCTATTTCTACTAGACCTTTAGAAATAAATATTGAAAATGGCCAGGAAAAGTGAAGGCATGCATCTCTTTATGGGCCTAAGTAGAGGGCGCAGTGGCACAGCACTTCAAAGTAGCTGGAGTTTTCAGCCAGAGATGGTCGGCACTCAGATGGTTCGAGCCCATGGCATTGTGCCACGGAATGAGGTCTCATCATTTGCCCTAGTTCTTGCCAACCAAGCTGTTTGAAAGCAAGTAAAAAATGCAAGTAAAAATAAGTACCACTCTGGTGAGAAAAGCAGCATCCCATGTAGAAGTAGAAGCTGGCACCGGACCTGTGTGGATATGAGGTGAAAGGTCAGATGACCTGACATCCTCTGAATGCTAGTAGTCACTAGTGAAAAGCTAGTTTGCCCCTGTGGTGCACCATGGGTAGTGCGCATGTATGAACAAAATGAATTAGCAATCTTAATCTGCCAAAATGACTCTGTGGTAAAAAGCATTGTAGACAAAAATGGACCTAAGTTACTATTTAGATCAGTGTTTTTCAAGTTTGGCAACCTCTACATTTATGAATTCTTGGATTTGAAATCTACCATTTAAAGTTGCCAAGTTTGAAAAAACTGGTTTAGATCTTCACCAGTTTTTGTTTTTTGTTTTAAATATTTTCTTTTCTCCTTCATGACACATGGTCGCTAGAATAATTTACAATCTACAATCAAAATAGTACAATATATTTTTACTTTTATGTGGTTATTTTGGAAAGGCAACATGAAATATACTGCCCATCAGCTACTTCACAACTGCTTTCTGAGATCCAACACAATCACTCTATCACATTGATCAGTTAGAAAATACTTTAGAGTTTTTCCTTCAAGCATCAAAATATCTTGGGTCATTTTTGTTATTGCTTTGTCTATTCCAAAACATTGCTATTCTGAGATTATAAACTAATATTTATACTATGTAATAATTTGTTATGAATGATCTAATTTCAAAGAAAATGTGCATTTTATGATAAAAATAATTTTACATATATTTTCTTATTTTAAGAATATTTTGTCATAAGTAAAATGAAATGAATTTTCAGAAAATTTGAAAATACACACAAATAATTATTTTGTGTTATGCCAAGAAATCTAACAACACAAAATTTTGCTTCCAAACTCAAATGGACCATCAAATGAAATACTACAGATAGCTCTAAAACCAGAGCCAAATCAGTTTCTATTTTTAGACTCATCTCCACAACATATAAAGAGCTAAACAAGCAAAAAGAGGAAAGGAATGCATTTTAATTTTAGAAATCTTTAAAACTTTAATGTACACAGAACTACTTATAAAACATAAAATAATATATTTCTGAGTGGATTTGTATACAATTCTAGATACTAATTTCAACTGTAATTCAATTCATTACTTGGTCATTCCATAATTGTTACATATATATTTATTACATACTGTATATATTTATCAAATGGTAGTTTTAAAAATAGGTCCTAAGAATGTGATGCAATAATGTTAAAGTTCATTTGATAAATGTAAATATTTATAGACTAAATCTTAATTTAAAAATTTATGATATTGGAAGATAAGAGTAAGCGTAAATGTGACTTGCCATTTTAAGGAACTACAGGATCTGTACATTACTGAACTATATTATTATATTATAAACCATTTTGTTCTGTATTCATGCTGGCTTGACTGTAACCTGGTTTAAGAAAATTCTATCTGGACTGAGGTGTTTTGACAGCAGTTGTCAGCAGTGTGGTGAGTATTAAGGCAACTATGTCTTATAATTAGACGATCCTGCTAACCTTTAAGAATCGCACTGGAAGACTTGTCCCAGCAGAACACTAGATAGGTCAAGGAAAAGAAATACAGGTAGTCTTGACTTACAACCACAACTGAGCCCAGAATTTGTTGTTAAGCAAGACAGTTGTTATTAAGTAGTTATTAAGGGAATCCCGGCAGTTGTTAAGTTAGTAACATAGTTAAATGAATCTAGCTTCCCCATTGACTTTGCTTATTAGAAAGTTACAAAAGGAAATCACATGACCCCATCAGAGCCAATTGCCAAGCATCTGAATTTTGATCACAGGGATGTTGCAATGGTCATACATGTGAAAAACAGTCATAAGTCACTTTTTTCAGTTCCGTAACTTCAAATGGTCATAAATGAAGTAAATCAAGGATTACCTATAGAGATTTTAAAAAAATAATCCCACATGGTTTCAGACTGAATATTTTGGAAGTCAGGCAAGCATTGCAATAACTAAGTCAGTGAAAAACATTTGCAAGAACATGCACTGCAGCAAACTTTATTGAAGAAAATGATGTGCTGGGGTATTCTCCAGCGTGCTGCTTGGAGAATCCAAATTAAGGGCAGTTCCTCAGCTTGATTGCTAGACTGGGTGAATGTTTCTTTAAGAAACATCCTTGGCCACTCCTCCTTTGCTTGGCTAAGCCCCGTTCATTCACTCAGTCAAGCAAGAGACTGGTTTTTTTCCCTTGGCTCTAGCAATTTGGCTGAAGAACTACCTTATATTTGGAATTTCCAACTTCTATATTTCTGAGCGGTGTGGATTTGATTATTCTGTCATCAGCTGTTTGTCGGATTCTGTGCTGCGGCGGCGGGTGAGTTTGCCCTGGGGTGCACACCAGGGGGGCTCCCCTCCGTTTTATTTTTTCTGCCTTATTCCTCGGAGCTCTACCATTGGGGCAACTCCAAGTGCTTAAAAATTGCTGCTGGCGCTGTGTTGGGGTCCGGATTGCCGGAATTCCCACCTTCGCCTTCCACACCGCTCCAACTCTAAAAGTGGCGGCCAGGGGTCCCTACATATATACAGCAAACCCCTATAACCTTGGCTTCGCTTTAACAGTGATTGCGGCGCTGGCAGGCTTAAAAGGGTGATCCGCTTATTCTGCTTCGGATTCTGCCATTCCCCTCACGCTTAACGGTGCTTGGCGGCTAAGTTTGAGTCACGCACCATTTTTACTTTGATTGACAGCCTCCCTCAGCGGTTTTTTCTGCAGCGTTCGGCGGCAAAGGCACTCGGCGGCTAAACTCGAGCCGCGCACCATTTTAAATTGATTATTCCTTCCCGCCACTTTCTGACAGGGGCACTCGGCTGCAACGGCGCTCGGCGGCTTTTTTTTTTTTAATTTATATGCCGCCCTTCTCCGGAGACTCAGGGCGGCTTACAATGCGTTAAGCAATAGCCTTCATCCTTTTGTATATTTATACAAAGTCAGCTCATTGCCCCCACAAACTGGGTCGTCCTTTTTCAGTCGCTCGCCATATTGTTATCAAATTCAGCCCCTCGCAATTGTTTGAGCTTGAGCTCTCGATGGCAAGGGCGCCAGCGGCCTAATTTGAGCCGCGTGCCATATCAAACGCTTTTCTGAGCCTCCTACTGATTATCAATTGCAAGGACTTCTGCAGTGCCTAAGGAGGCGTTTTTCTGCAGCTTGCTTCAGCCTGAGAGGAAAGTGTTGTTCTGAGCTGTTGCAAAGCGGCTCTGGGTGTTTTGACACCTTATTGGCCACCTTAATTACTGTTTATTATATTGACCTGCCTCCATAACAGCTGTGTTCCTGTTTAAATAATAATAATAATAATAATAATAATAATAATAATAATAATAATAATAAGAAGAAGAAGAAGAAGAAGAAGAAGAAGAAGAAGAATTACAATTAATTAATCAATTCTTCAATTCTCTGAATTGTTTTCAGTTACTTACCTTATCTACACCTAGTTATGGCTGACTCTGATATGTCATCGGAAATGGAGCAGGCCTATAGCCCCCCTGAGGCCAGGAAGCGGTTAAAGGCGACTTCCAAAACTTCAAAGATCCGTGATGTCAGGGCTAGATCTGCTAGTCCTCATCCTACCACACGTTCTGCTGCTGCGGATAGGGCGGAAGAAAGAAAATGCAAGGCCTTTGAAAAGCAGTATCTTCTTGCCCAGCAAAGGGCTCAATCATCTCATCGACCTCTGTCTTCGGATAGGCCAATCCAAGTGCGTCAGGATCATTCTGTGGCGCCTCAATGTTCTTCAGATGTTCAACACCTGAGAGAAGCTGCATTTCCATCAGTGCTTCCAGGATCCAGTGTGCCAGCCAGCCAACCATCGACTCGGGCTGCTCCGGAGGCAACCTTTACGCCCACAGCAGCTGGCCTTCGTCCATCAGAAGGCCTTCAGCCCGCTCTGTCTCAGGATATCCAGGATCTAGTGTCTGAAACTGTCTCTCACATCCTGGCTTCTGCTCCTCACCAAGTGTCACATGCTCCTGTCATGGCTCATCCCCCCTTGGCTCCTTTATATGACGACCAGCGACGTGTCTATTCCCAACGTCCAGAATCCTTTCTTACGGAGGACTCCTTATGGGAGGAGGAGGAGCTCGAGGAGGGAGAATTGTCTGAGGATGAAGACCTAGCTCCGGAAAGGCCTGCATTTACGGGACTTTTCCGACCTTCCATGTTTAAGTCCTTGCTCCACAAGGCCAAGGTTACCACAAACATGGGGATTACTCCCTCTCAATCTTCTCAAACCACTAATCTTAATCCTCATGACGACTTATTTCACCTGCAGAAACCGGATCAGGATTTTATCCCATGTCCGGAGTTATTCACAGACGTGGTTCAAAGGTCGTGGTCTTAACCGGCCTACATCTCGGCTCCTACCGGACTTGACAAGCGGTTGTATTGTTCAGCTCCTTTCTTTCAAGACTTGATACAATTACCCTCTGTGGATCCCCCTGTGGCCCAACTTATGTCTTCCTCGGTGATCTCTAATGACGTCCTTGACGGACTCAGGGCCGAGGACAGGAAGGCTGAGCTGTCTCTCCGCAAGACACACCAAGCAGCTGCCTGGGCCATCAGGTCAGCTACGGCTACTTCCTTCTTTGCCTGCGCATCACTAATCTGGATGCGCCAATTACAGGAGCGGCTTCCACCTGAGGACAGCAGGCTCCACCATGACAAAAATAAAATCGTGGCAGCCACTGAGTACTGTGCAGACGCATCCTTAAATGTGGCTAAATTTTCGTCCCGGGCTCTTGTCTCCAATGTCACCTCCCGGCGTCTTCTCTGGCTTCGCCACTGGAAAGCCGATCTGAAATCAAAGTGGAGGCTGGCATCTGCTCCCTACAAGGGTTCTCTTCTCTTTGGAGAAGCCTTAGACCCTATACTTGTGGAGGATAAGGATAAACGAAAAGTTATGCCTTCCTCTTACAAACGACATGATAGGAGATTTGTCCCTTATACCCACAGGCAGCCCTTTCGGACTGACTCCGGGCCCAGCGGGTCCTACTTTTCCAGGCATTACTCTCACAGAAGCGACCGGGCCGCTGACCGACCTACCTACCGGGATCGGGGGAGAGGTCAGCCTAACGCCAGATGCCAATACCGTGGGGTGTCCAACCGGCCTTTCAAATGGGGAAAGTGACTATACCGCAGAACTCCCCATTGGCGGTCGTCTTCTCCATTTCCTGCCTCAATGGGTCTCCTCTACAACAGACGCTTGGGTTCTCCAGACTGTGAGGTTCGGCCTCACCTTGGATTTCTTCTCCAGCCCTCCGATCCGCTTCCTTCGATGCCCTATTCCAAGCAACCCAGAGAAGAGTGTGTTGATGGACGCAGAAATTCAACATCTGCTCGACATATGTGCCATCGAGCCTGTACCAGTAGAACAACGGGGATCCGGCTTCTACTCGCACCTGTTTCTCGTTCCCAAAACTTCCAGGGGCTGGAGAAGGATTTTAGACCTGAAGGCACTGAACAAGTTCGTCAGGTATCACCATTTCAAAATGCAGTCGCTCAAGTCAATTCTGCAGGGCGTTCGACGGGGCGACTTTATGACGTCAATCGATCTCAAGGAGGCTTACCTGCATGTCCCGATCCGTCCTTCTCATCGACGGTTCCTTCGATTTGCCTACTCCAACAGGCACTTCCAGTATCGGGCCATGCCGTTTGGCCTCTCGTCCACCCCTCGGACCTTCACGAAGCTTCTGGCGACCTTGGCGGCAGCCTTGCGACAAATCCCCATCAGGGTCATGTGCTATCTGGACGACATCATCATTCTATCTGCCTCTCGAGATCAGGCAGTGGAAGATCTCAGGATAGTGTCTCGACTTTTGCAACAGCACGGGTTCTCCCTGAACTTCGACAAAAGTCAGCTCTGGCCCACCACTCGTATTCTCCATTTTGGAGCTGTCATAGACTCGGTCAGTTGTCGTGTCTTCCTGTCCCCCGACAGGATTCACAGCATTCATTCCTTGGTGACCCAGGTGCTATCTCTCAGATCCATCCCCCTGATCACCTTGTCCCAACTGCTCGGCAAACTAATTTCGTGCATCTCAATTGTCCCATAGGCTCGTCTTCACAGTCGTCCTCTTCAATGGTTCCTCCTGCCCTATCAGAGATCTCTCCGAGCGTGCTCAAACATCGCTGTTGTCCTTCCAGCTGCACTACGGTTGTCCCTGAGATGGTGGACCTCCCCATCCATACGGAAGGGCTCCTTCTTTCTGGAACCCACTCGGATAATTCTAACGACGGATGCAAGTCAGTTTGGCTGGGGCGCTCATCTGCTGTCATCGGTTGCCCAGGGACGCTGGTCCTCTCGGGTCTTACAGCATGACATAAATTGGTTGGAACTTCGAGCAGTCCACCTCGCTCTCCTTCATTTCCGAACATCTGTGAAAGGGCGTCATGTGCTAGTCCTAACGGACAATACAACAACAAAAGCCCATGTCAACAGGGAAGGGGGAACACGCTCCAGACAAGTGATGGCAGAGGCGACGAGAATGCTCCTTTGGGCGGAAAAGACTGTTCTCTCCCTGACAGCCGAACACATATCCGGGGTCGACAACGTCACGGCAGATTGGCTCAGCCGGACTCAACTGGATCAGGCGGAGTGGTGCCTACATCCGGCCTTGTTCAGAGAACTATCGAATCGATTCGGCCTCCCAACAGTCAACCTGTTTGCAACACACCTGAATGCTCGTCTTCCCAGATTCTTCTCCCGGTTTCCCTGTCCCGGAACAGAGGGGTGCGACGCACTTCAAAGCAGGTGGCCACAAGGCCTTTTCTACGCTTTTCCCCCTCTACCGCTCATCCCTCGAGTGATTCGCAAGCTGTTGGAGGAGAAGGCGGATCTCATCCTGGTCGCCCCCAATTGGCCGCGTCGCTCTTGGTACGCGGACCTCCGGAACCTCTCGGTGGAATGTCCTTGGCACATTCCCAACGACCAGATTTCTCTCAGCCAGGGGGTCATCATGCACCCAGACCCTCAGTGGTTGCAGTTGACCATCTGGTGTTTGAGAGGATCTGCCTGAGGAAGGACAACATCCCAGCTAGCGTGATCCACACTATGCAGTCTGCCAGACGTGCCTCAACAAACCGTAACTACAATGCCACCTGGCGCTCCTTTTGCACCTGGTGTTCCAAGTCTCATCAGGATCCCACAACAGCATCTCCTTCTGATGTCCTTGTGTTCCTGCAGGAGGGTTTAGACCGTGGCCTTGCTCCTAATACCCTGAGGCGTCAGGTGGCCGCCCTCAGCACAGTTCTGTCATCTACAGACGATCGACCTTTGACTCAAAATCCCCGTATACGGACATTCTTATGAGGAGCTTCCAATCTCTGCCCTCCTATGATCCACTGATACCCAACTTGGGACTTGCCATTAGTACTGTCAGCCCTCATGTCTCCCCCGTTTGAGCCACTGGCTTCTATATCTCTTCGATGTCTGACTCTCAAGGTTGCCTTCTTAGTGGCAATTACTTCGGCAAGACGGGTATCTGAACTGGCGGCGCTGTCGGTTCGACCCGACCTTTGTGTTTTTCACCCCAATAAAGTGGTGCTTCGTACGGATCCGTCTTTTCTGCCCAAGGTAAATTCTCTGTACCACAGATCCCAAGAATTGATTCTGCCTGACTTTTGTCCAGCTGCTAGCAATCATCTTGAACAACAATGGCATATCTTGGACGTTAAAAGGCTCTCCGTAGGTACATCAAGCGAACTGCTTCTTTCTGCAAATCCGAAGCCTTGTTCCTGTCTTTCAATCCTTCTACATTGGGCATGAAAGTTTCATCATCCACAATTGGTCGTTGGATCAAAGCCTGCATTGTCACCGCATACCGCACCAGAAGGACTCCTCTTCCTGGGAGGATTCTCCCTCACTCTACCTGTAGCGCAGCCACTTCGGCGGCTTGGGCTACTCAGGCATCCATCCTTGACATTTGTAGGGCTGCAACATGGACTACCTTGACCCCTTTTGTCCGGCATTACAAAATTGACTCCTTTGCATCGGCTGAAACTTCATTTGGTCGTCGAGTGCTACAGTCTGTCCTGGCTGTTTCGTCTCGGGATGACGCAGCCTCCCACCCTACTTCTAACTAGCTTGGGTATATCCCATAATTTGGATTCTCCAAGCAGCACGCTGGAGAACAAACATTGACTTACCTGAACGTTCCTTCTCAGCGCGCTGATGGAGAATCCAACCCATCCCTTCAGCTGCTCCCAGCCAGGACTGCTCTGTTTTGTCTCCTATTGTTGTTTCAGGACAGCACCATCTTCTGTTGACTTCGCGAATGAACTGGGGCTTAGCCAAGCAAAGGAGGAGTGGCCAAGGATGTTTCTTAAAGAAACATTCACCCAGTCTAGCAATCAAGCTGAGGAACTGCCCTTAATTTGGATTCTCCATCAGTGCGCTGAGAAGGAACGTTCAGGTAAGTCAACGTTCGTTTTTTGCCTCTTGAAAGTAGCCAACGAAAGGGCAAGAGCTGGACTAGAAGAAACTAAAATGCAGCAGATAAACTGGAAAGCAGTGCTTAAAGTGGTAGCAGCTGTAAAAGAAACCTATGGGTTGCACTTACACTGGGAGGAGAATGAGTTAAGGGTAATGTCATCTGTTCCTACTGTCAAAAAATGGCTGCTGGTCTGAGGTGGATACAATGCAACCTGCCAGTATTGATAAGTCCTGTGTGGCATATTAATTATGTTACATAGGGTTATATTGTATCTGGGTAGCACAGAGGAAATTCTTTTTTTTAAAAAATATTTTATTATAACACAATATGACAAACACATAACATGCAACATATAAATATATCCTCTTTTTATCCAATGTTTCTTAGTGGTCTTCTTTCCATTTTGTACCTTCCCCCCCCCTCCCGTATCTCTCTTACTGTTTCATTTCTTTCTGAAATGAAGAAAATTGGTTACATTGTATTTTCTAACACTAATAGCCTTAATTTTATACATTTCTATATATTTGTTATATACATATTTTACCTTTTTAGATTCTCCCCTGTATTTATTGTTCTTTATTTCTAGTCTCAAGCCATTCATACCATTTGTTCCAAATTATGTAATAATCTGTCTCTTCTTTTTCTTTAATTTCTTTTGTTTGTCTAAAAAATTTTTGCCACTAGGCACGACCACCATAGATGGTAGTATGTTCCATGAGTTTTCTTACACTTCCAACACGTTGAGGTATTATTTGGGAACATCTTTGCAAGTCTTGCCAGTGGAAGATGCCATCTATAAAACATCTTCAGCTGATTTTCCTTGTATGCTGCAGATAATGTTAGTTTTGAATTTACTTGCCACATTGTTTCCCATCTCTCCAAACCTATTGTATAATTAAAATTCTGTGCCCATTTAATCATCGTGTCTTTCATTATCTCTTCCATTTTGTATCGCAATAAAAATTTATATATCTTACTGATTAGCTTCTCATCTGTCCCTAGTATAATTTTGCCTGATTCATGTTGTTCTCTTTGTATTTCATATGTTTTTGTATCTTCTTTATACTGTATTTAGATTGGATTTGTGTGTATGTCCACCAGTCAATATCTCTGTTTAGATCCAAGTCCAATTCTTGTTTTGATTTCAGTTTTTCTTGTTGATTTATTACATCTCTGTATCTTATTATTTTATTTAATTCTGTTAAATTTGGGTGTTTTAATGCTTTTATTGGTGAAAGCCAAATTGGTATTTTTGTATAGTGCTGTTTTTTAATTTTCAACCAAATTTGTAGTAACAGATTTCTTAATATATGTCTTTTGAAATAACTATGTATTTTGTATTTTCCATCCCAAAGGAATGTGTACCAACCCACTTGTAAATCATGCCCTTCTATTGCTAATATTCTTTTGTCCCTTAGTTCTATCCATTCTTTTAGTCAAGTTATGCCAACAGCTTGATAATACAGTTCCCATTCTGGGAGTGCTACTCCCCCTCTGTCCTTTGTATCCTGTAAGAGTTTGAGTTTAATTCTTGGTTGCTTTCCCTGCCATATAAATTTGGCTGTTATTTTATTTAGTGTTTCAAAGAACTTTTTTTCCAATTTTATTGGTATGACCTGAAATAGGAATAACAGCGTTGGCAAAATATTCATTTTAATTGTCAAATCATAATTGTCATAAATTGTCAAATGTGAAAGTCATGCCATCCTTATGAACTGGGGGGGGGGGGGATTCTAACTACCAACTTTTTGACAAACATAATACTCCATTCTCAGTTGTATTTCCATCACTGTTATCATTCCGTGGTTGATGACTTTTATGTAAATGTTTGCAACTGAAAAACAGTTGCTTCCAGTATTAAGTTGGGAGCTGAAGTTTTCATCTAGTGTAGTATCCCATCATAATACTTTTGGACAACTTTCTTGATGCCTGGATATGTGGCTTGTCTTGCTTGATTTAGTGTTGTTTTAGATTCTTTTTCTATAAACAAATAAATTGAAATTTAGCATGATGCAAAGCAAATGATCATCTCAAGCATAATCTGCATTTCCAGCAATGTCCCTGTGCCCATTTAGCTCCCTAGAAGCTTCCTTAGAAAACAAACATGATGAGTGATTGCAGCCCAATACTTCTTTTGGAACTGTTTTTCCCTACCTGCTCTGGAGGGGGGGGGGAGGAATTGTAAACTAAGGTAGAAAATATCTTGAAAAGCTATGAGAGATAGGTTAGTGGATGATCGTTTAAACATGAGTCAGCAGTGTGCTGCAGCAGCCAAAAAAGCTAATACAATGTTTGGTTGCATAAACAGAGGCATAGAATCAAAATCATGTGAAGTATTAGTGAAACATTAGTACCATTTTATAAAGCCTTAGTAAGGCCACATCTGGAATACTGTATCCAGTTTTAGTCACTACATTACAAAAAAGATGTTGAGACTTTGGAAAAAGTGCAAAGAAGAGCAACTAAGATGATTAAAGGCCTGGAGACTAAAACATGAAGAACAGTTGTAGGATTTGGGTTTGGTTAATCTAGAGAAAAGAAGGACTGGGGGGGGGGGGACATGATAGCAGTATTCCAGTATTTGAGAGGAGGGGGTCAATTTCCAAAGCACCAGAGAGAAGGACAAGAAACAATGGATGGAAACTAATCAAGGAGAGAAGCAACCTAGAATTAAAGAGAAACTTTCTAACAGGACAATTAACCAGCTTTCCTTCAGAAGTTGTGGGTGCTTCATCACTGGAGATTTTTAAGAAGAGACTGGACAGTCACTTGTCAGGAAATGGTATAGGGTCCCCTGCTTGAGCAGTGGGCTGGACTAGAAAACCTCCAAGGTCCCTTCCAGTTCTATTCTGATTGACTGAATGCAATAGCCAAGGCCATTGTGACTTACAGTATTTAACAATCTGAAAATCTTGTCCGTGATATTTAAACCAGTTACAGTTTATTGGCATTGTATTTTAAAAATCAAAATGTGTAAATTGGTTCTAAAATAAATGTAATAAGAATAATATAAATGAGTACTGCAAACTAAATACTGTTCAGATTATAAATGGTGATTTTGAGTTTTTGTGTTTGGTGGAATTAATTCTACTTCTACTGGCAGAGTTTAATAGAACCCTGGGAAATAAATTCTGATAGATTTCCTTCTCAGTGGGAAACACTTGCTCATAACAAGAAGATAACCAATGCCTTTATTATGAACATCTGGGAATGCATAAAATCTCAACACCATGTGGCTAATATTTATGTTTAATTCCTCTAGAGTCGGTACTTTTAGATAAGAGTTTTTTTTAAAAAAAATCAGATATCTTCTTTTCCATTCCAATCCAGATTATAATTACTTCTAATTACCTAATTTGATCAGTGTGTAATAAGCCTTTTTGAGAGGTAATGTTTTGAAATCAAAACCTTTCCTACTATACAGAAAGTCATGGACCATTTGTGCTTTGTTCATCCATTGGAGAAAGTGAGACATCAATATGATATGCAATAGAAAATTCTTGCAATTAAGTAAATTAAAAATGTATAGTATAATTAGTATAATTGTCATTCTGTGGAATAATATTAACATTTGCCAAAATGACTTCATTCATGTCTCCCTCCATCTCCCTGCAAAAATTAAATGTGGTATTTAATACATCCATGCATACTATATATTTTTATAATATATGAACAGACGTTTAGCTAAATCATACAAAGACTCAACAAACCCAGCATGATGGAATGGATAGCAATTTTGCCTAATCATAATTCATTTTTGAAGTGTTCAAAATACTTCACTCATGCTATTTTAAATCTAGTACTTGTAGTATAGAAATTAGAACAACTCTAGAAGTAAGGGAGACAATTGTTAATATGATCAGAGTCAGGGCCGGATTTAGATGAAAAGAGGCCCTAGGCTATTCCACTTATGGGGCCCTTTCACCAGTGGTGGGATTCAATTTTTTAACAACAGGTTCTATGGCTTAGTTGGGGGTGTGGCTTGGCAATCATGTGACTGGGTGGGCGTGGCTAGCTGGTCACGTGACTGTGTAGACGTGGGTAGCTCGTCATGTGACCGGGTGGGCGTGGCTATGTGCATAGACTTTTTTCAGAGGGCTGAAAAAAGTCATTTCTGACTGGGCCTCGCACTTTTGACCAGTCCTCACACTTATGACCATCCTCACATTTATGCCCGTGCAGCTTTCTTAACAACCATGTCACTCATTTCACAACTGCTTCTCTTCACCATGGTGACAAGATAGGGCAAAAATGTAAAATGTGAGGACAGTCGTAAGTTCGAGGACTGGTCAAAAGTGCGAGGACCAGTCAGAAATAACTTTTTCAGCCCTCTGAGTAGTCCATATGCACAAAAGGACTACCCAGAGGGCTGAAAAAAGTCATTTCTGACTGGTCCTCGCACTTTTGACTGGTCCTCACACTTATGACCATCCTCACATTTATGCCCGTGCAGCTTTCTTAACAATCATGTCACTCATTTCACAACTGCTTCTCTTCACCATGGTGACAAGATAGGGCAAAAATGTAAAATGTGAGGACAGTCGTAAGTTCGAGGACTGGTCAAAAGTGCGAGGACCAGTCAGAAATAACTTTTTCAGCCCTCTGAGTAGTCCATATGCATAAAAGGATACAGCAATAGAGAGGGATGAAGGAAGGGAAGGGAAATTAGAGTAGGAGGGAGGGTAAGAGAGGGAGGAAGACAGGAGGAGAAGGAGAAAGGAAGAGGAAGTAGGGAGGAGAAAAAGAGGGGGAGGAAGAGAAAGTAAGAAGGAAAGAAAAGAGAGAGGTGGTAGGTTTGAGGAGAAAGATTGCTGTACAATAAAAAAGATGAAAGGGAAGAAAGCCAACCCCAAACAAATATAAAGATATTAAGATAAAGAATGAATTGTTAAACTTTAAAGAATAAAAGAGAACAAATATGAATAAATAACAATAATTAGAAACACACATATAAACATACAATGTATTTTCTTTGAACAGAGTATTTGGCCGGTTCACAAATTTAAACAGTGTTTAGTCATTTCAATTAAATTTACAATTTCTATATTTCCTTTTTGCCATATTTATTCCTCATCTATTTTTGTAAAAAACCAATATTACCCTTCATCCTCATCTCTAATCTTAATCAAATTCAATTTTTCCCTTCTATTCTATATTATACCCCTTCCCATTGTCATCTATTTTTATATCCATCCTCACATTGGTTAATTATGTAATATTAGTTGTTTAATATAAATTCAACATTTTAATATAAATCAATTAGTTATATAACTACCTTTTTTGTATATTAATCAATATGAACATGAATATTCCAATTATTTCCATGCAATCCAATTTCTTACAAATCCATTAATTATATTTACCAATAATAATAAACCAAATAATTTCCCCCATATATTCCTCCAAACCACAACTTAACCATTTCTGCTTTCAGAAATATACAATTAATAGTATCTCAATTATTACAATTCCCTAGTTAAATAGAGCTTTTTTTCTTTTGTGTTTTAAAATCCTGAACTCTCCTCTTTTTCCCTAAATTTCCCATTGTTTGCACCTACCTTTTTTGGTGAGGAAAAAGAAAAGAATTCTGCCTCCCTAATTTTCCAACCTTGCAGCAACAGCAAAGCAGTCTCAGTTTCGTTTCTCAGCATAGCTAGGGGAAAAAAAATTAGCATTCTTTGCAAGGAAGCAGAAGAGCCCTGAGCAAAACAGCTGAGACAAATCAGCTGAGAGCCGGGAGGCCAATTAGCCTATGCTGAAGCTCCGTGGGCCAATAAAATTACAAAAAAAAACACCGAACCCTTTGTTAAATTGCTGGCTTCCCCGCCCCTCGCCCACCACTATTTATTGGCAATAAATAGTGGTGCGGAGGGGCGGGGCAAGCCAGCAATTTAACAAAGGGTTCGGCTGCAGCACTGGCTCTAGGGCGGCCCTTTGAAGCCCCGCGGCAAGAATTTGAAGTTTTTTTTCCCTCTAGCCATCGGAGGCAGCAATAGATTGGGAGTGGGCGGGGTAAGCGAACGGCCGGCGATCCAACAGAGCAGAGAGTGAGGATGAGTGAAGGCGTGGAAGCTGCTTTCTCCATCCTGCTCTCTTGCATCTGGAGCCGGTGGGGAACCACATGGCAGCCCACGTGGATCCCAGGCAGCGAAACTCAGGCTAGGGAAGGGGTGGGCAATTGTGGCTCTTTTACAACCTGTGGCCTTCAACTCCCAGAATTCCTGAGACAGCCAAGCTGTCTCAGGAATTCTGGAAGTTGAAGGCCACAGGTTGTAAAAGAGCCACAATTGCCCACCCCTGGCTACGGTAGGCTGGCGCCGCGTGGGTGGGAGGCGAGGGGCGGGTGAGCCAGCAATTTAACAAAGGGTTCGGCCGAGCCCCCTAGAACCCTCAGAATCCCACCACTGTGTAGGCCCTTCTTGATCTTGAGGCCCTAGGCTGAAGCCCAGTTAGCCTATAGGAAAATCCGGCCCTTATCAGAGTATAAATTTTCCACTTCAGGCACAATCCTGATAAAATTCCTTCCATACGCTGAAATGGCAGACTATCGATTCTGTTGATAATGCATGCCAAAGGGAGTGATTTCAATGTGAATCATGACTGGATGAGAAGGATTAAATCTCCACTCTCTGGGCATTTTGTTCTAGCTAGAAGTTGAGAGAAGCTAGATCCGGGGTTAATGGAGGGTGGAACTCTGACTTGACCACAAACATGTTAACAATGTAATGTGACTGTAAAAATATTCAATATTCATTGAAAATTTTAACCCTAAATTAAGTTCTTGCTTTTCTTCCTCCTTTTCTTCATTTTAAAGCAGAAGACAGAAGTGGGAGATTTCACTTTCCCACTTGCATTAATTTCATTCAGAGAAATTGTTTTTTTGGCTTAATAACTTCTACAATATATTATCAATTTGCAAAAATAAAAAATAAATCCTTACTTGTTTGTCCATTATTGGTTGTTCCTGCTTTATGGGAAAAAATGGCATTTCTCCCCTATATTTCAAGGCTCCATTATCATAGTGAGGAAAGCCATAAGTATAGAAATAATCTTTTTGCTGAAAAACAACAGGAAGTCTACTTGCCCTCATCCTCTCTGGCCTCCCTGATACCAATTAAATACTACAGCAAGCCTTTTGCAGAAGTAGAAAGAGAAGTATTGATTCATGTAACTTATTTCATATGTAGGAATTTTTATGTGTTTAACCTGCTCATACCTAACCTTCAATACTGTCTGCTCTGAATAACAGCAATTTTGAGAATAGGCAGCGTTTCATCTACCATCCTTCAGAGAAAGGAAGTACCTAGAAAGCTTTTTCCCCATTCTCATTTCCTATTACCTGATCCTTTGAACTTGTAATGTTTAATGTTTTATTTGAGTGGAAGCTTCCAAGACGGCAGATAATTTGATCAAAAGGGAAAATAATGTGTTTTATCTAGTTATCAATTGCCCATATTTTGGGTTACCTTAAGCAAGGAGTTCAGAAACAGGTTTTGGGGCTACTTAAAATAATACATGCTTTTGTGTATTTCCACCTATTAAGACTCTATATTATTTTTTACGGTTATGTTGAAGAAGAAATAAATTTATATATTACTAAAACTCTCAGTGTTTGTCTGTTTGTAACCTTCAATTAGTTGAAATGGTGCTACAAGCACAACAATTTTTAAACCAAGGTACTTCAAATCCATTAATTTAAAGAATAGATATAAAATCTGAGACCCATGGAATTGAAATTTCAAAGATCTTCAGACCAGTTGTATTTTCAAAGTTGTGGCCACTGCAGCACTGCCAGGGTCAGCTGTGGTCATATGATCATGATGTTCAGTGCTCCCTGCTTTGCTTCTTACAAGCAAAATCAATGGGGAATCCAACAGGAAATTGGAAGTCAGTCCCACTCCTGCTGCTTTTTTGCCCACCTATGGTTATTCTGTTTATCTCTAGATAAATAAATATTAGCAAATATTGACCCAACAAGTCACAGGTTGTCTAGTATCAAATAAAACAAAGACAATTATAAAGCAAATGAAACATCCTACTTTTCAAAATGAATAATGACATTGCTTAGTTTAGCATAATTCAGGGATTCTAAAAGCTGGGGGTGTCACAAAACTGAGCTGTGAGAAATTTGAGGAAGTTACAAATATTTTTGGATTTAAATGCATAAAGAACTCATTGCTGTTCTGCCTAGTCAAGCCAGCTGTTATGTTAGGAAAGTCAGGGGCATGGTATGATAGGGCACCAGTTTTCTCTGCTCCTGTGCATTTGTACAGGCAAGAGGCCCACCCATAAATTGCAAAATCATCATTACCACCATCATTTAACATTCAACACATTAAACAGAAATGGATTGTCACGCACAGACTAAACAATTAGAGCTTGTACATAGCCACTAAGTCTTTAGCTGTCTTGTTAGAATGAAAAACATAACCTTTGTCATTTCAGGTCTTCCTGAAATTAATGGAACTGAAAATCTATAATCTGAGATGAATACTGAGCACAATAGCTTTACAATTATGCCTTCACCTATGTTCATGATTTACTATATTGATTTTTCAGTGCAGTATTATATACATTTTTATAGTCTGCCTATGAATGTCAGATAGGTTTAAGTTTCCTTCCAGATGAAAATATGATTTTATAAAAATATACTATTTGCCTCACTGAGACCCAACAAAATAAAATATTAACACATCAAGAATGGACAACCCAACAATCACTGTTTATATGTAAAAGATTACCAAATATACAACAGTAAGATATATCAGTGTATGTGAAATACATTGAGCACACACAAAAATAGAAATTCTGACTTCTCCAGTAAGAAATTGAGCCAGGAAGCTTACAGTATGTCTTATTGTTGTTCCTCTCTCTTTTTACAGTCAGCATAATAATAATAACTACTATTACATCCTTTTAACTAACATCACTTCATCTGTTATATGTTGCCAAATATACACTGCAGGGATTGCTGTACTACAAGTTATTTTAGATCAGACACTTTTTTCAGTGTTTTTAATTTCCCCCTTGCAACAACAATGAATGTCAAACTGGGATGCTGAAAAGTACATCTGTGAAAACAAATCTCTGTTTTGCTAGATCAGTAATAACAGACATATCTGGAATGTTTCCAAAAAGCATACAACTCCTGTTAATTATTGTGGAATTGCAGTAATACAGCATGGTTCCGATTTCTTTATTCTAATAGAAAAACGTTTTTAAATGATATTTCAGAATGCACATTATGTGTGATTAGATGAAACATGTAAATAGGTGTTAAATTGTATGTATTATGTTAACGTTCTAACAAGAAATAAGAGAATAAGACCGAAAAAAAGTCAATACCATTTCAATCAATGTTTCATTTACCATAAAAGTCAGTTGTTGGGTGCAATAATTGATGTTGCTTTCTGTTTTTCACTGATCCAAGGACCAAGTGAGGAGCCTGGATAGCTCAACAGACTAAAAGCCTGTTATTAACATTCAGCTGTCTGCAATTATTGCAAGTTCGAATCTCCCCAGGCTCAAGGTTCACTCAGCCTTCCATCCTTTCAAAGGTAGGTAAATTGAGGACCCAGTTTGTGGGGGCAATAAGCTGACTTTGTATAAAAATATACAAAAGGATGAAGGCTATTGCTTAACGCACTGTAAGCCGCCCTGAGTCTCCGGAGAAGGGCGGCATAAAAAAAAAAAAAAAAAAAAAAAAAAAAAAAAAATGGGAGGCAGCGCTTTCCTTATGGACCTGTAATGAGATCCCTTAGTGAACTTTAGTGAAAGGTGAGTTTGCACAAGTGATGGCCAAATATATTTATACCTTTATATATTTTGTTTATCCAATCTTCCCTGACAATATTTTTCTTCCCTCCTAACCTTCAGTCTTAAGTTGTAGCTGGTACTGGGGTTTATCAGGGAGATGCTACATATGATTACTAAGTAGCTTCTGATTTGGTGGATCATCAGTGTATTTCTTGCAATGAATTAGCAAGCTGTAAGTACATCAGCCTAGTTGTTTCTTGCATCAAGAGAACAAAAAATGGATCCGAAACGTTCTGATCTACTGGTTTGATTTCATGATCAATAAATTGATTTGGAGAACTGACTCTAATATTTGCTCTGTTCTGATTTATTTGAAACAATAGCAATTTTGATATTTTCCTTTAAATCATAGCCCTGCAAAACTTGTTGATTATTCATTTGCCCAGAGGTTGGAACTCTTCTTTATCCCTTCACCCCAGGCTCCTGGGTCCTACTCTCAACAGATTTCAGTATCCTGTTTCTAAAGCCTGCCTCTATACAGTACACTTTTATAACCTATTTCCCCCATTATAACATGCCTTGCTGGAAAATTGCCAATATGCTCTCACTGCTCTTTCACAACTCACAGAAACTTTAAAATACAACAGAGAATGATTTGGCAGCCAATAAAGTTTCTGTGGAATATCAATACTTTTGTTTAAATTCTTTACAATTCATCCTGTTGCTACTCAGATCTTTTTGTAAGCCACTATATAAATATGCTGAAATACATTTCATACTGAAACATTTATTTATTTTATTTATTTATTTATTAATCAAATTTCTATACCGCCCTACTCCTGAAGGACTCAGGGCGGTGAACAGCCAAGATAAAATACAGATAATACAAATATTAAAAAAATCCCTTAAAATTATTAAATATTTCGGCCGAAACACAGATTAAAACACCCAATTTATAAAATCACAAATTAAAAAATTTAAAAAATTTAAAAAATGGGAGTTAGGCCAGGCCAGCTTGCTGAAATAGAAAAGTTTTGAGAGCACGGCGAAACGTGCGCAGGTCCGGGATCTTCCGTATCTCTGGGGGGAGCTCGTTCCAGATGGTAGGTGCCCCCACAGAGAAGGCTCTCCCCCTGGGGGCTGCCAGTCGACACTGTTTGGCCGATGGCACCCTGAGGAGCCCCTCTCTATGGGAGCGTACTGGTCGGTGAGAGGCTATTGGTAGCAGAAGGCGGTCTCGTAGATACCCCGGTCCGATGCCATGGAGCGCTCTAAAGGTGGTAACCAAAACCTTGAAGCGCACCCGGAAGACCACCAGGAGCCAGTGCAGCTCGCGCAGGAGGGGGATCACATGGGAGCGCCACGTCGCTCCCATAACCACCCGCGCGGCCGCATTCTGGACCAGCTGGAGCCTCCGGGTGCTCCTCAAGGGGAGCCCCATGTAGAGAGCATTGCAGTAGTCCAAGCGGGAAGTAACGAGAGCATGAGTGACCGTATTTAACGAGTCCCGATCCAGAAAGGGGCACAACTGGCGAATCAGGCGGACCTGATAAAAAGTCCCCCTGGCCACGGCCGTCATGTGCTCTTCTAAAGACAGCCGTGAGTCCAGGAGGACACCCAAGTTGCGAACCCTCTCCGTGGGGGCCAGTGACTCGCCCCCAATAGTCAGTGATGGCACCAACTGACTATATCGGGATGTCGGAAACCACAGCCACTCGGTCTTGGATGGGTTGAGCCTGAGTCTGTTTCTCCCCATCCAGATCCGCACGGCCTCCAGGCACCGGGACATCACTTCAAGGGCATCATTGGGGTGGTCCGGGGTGGAGATGTACAGCTGAGTATCATCAGCGTACTGGTGGTACTTCACCCCGAAACCACGGATGATCTCACCCAGCGGCTTCACATAAATGTTGAACAGAAGGGGCGAGAGGACCGACCCTTGTGGCACCCCACATACAAGGGGCCTCGGGGTCGACCTCTGCCCCCCTGTCAACACAGACTGCGACCGGTCAGAGAGAAAGGAGGAGAACCACTGTAAGACGGTGCCCCCCACCCCTAACTCCTCTAGCCGGTGCAGCATGATACCATGGTCGATGGTATCAAAAGCCGCTGAGAGGTCTAATAGGACCAGGACAGAGGAACAACCCCTGTCCCGAGCCCTCCAGAGATCATCAACCAACGCGACCAATGCCGTTTCCGTGCTGTACCCAGGCCTGAAGCCCGACTGGAACGGATCCAGATACGACGATTCATCCAGGTACTGGGGGAGCTGTTGCGCTACCACACTCTCAACAACCTTCGCCACGAAGCGAAGGTTGGAGACTGGATGATAATTTGCCAACACTGCTGGGTCCAGGGAAGGTTTCTTGAGGAGAGGCCTCACCACCGCCTCTTTCAAGGCGGCAGGGAAGACACCCTCACTCAAGGAAGCATTTATAATCCCCTGGAGCCAGCCTCGTGTAACCTCCCGAGAGGCCAGCACCAACCAGGAGGGACACGGATCCAGTAAACATGTGGCTGCGCTCAGTCTACCCAGTATCCTGTCCACGTCTTCGGGCGTCACAGAATCAAACTCTTCCCAGATAATACTCACAAGACCAGCCTCTGTCCTCCCCGCTGAATCTACCCAGTCAGAGTCCAGATGTTCCCGAATCTGAGCGATTTTGTCATACAGATACTGTACAAAATCCTCGGCTCTACCCTCCAAGGGGTCCTCCCGCGCTTCCTGGTGGAGCAGGGAGCGGGTCACCCTAAACAGGGCGGCCGGGCGATTATCTGATGATGCAATAAGAGTGGCAAAATAGTTATACTTCGCCACTTTTATCGCCACCAGGTAGGTCTTAATATGAGACCTTACCAGTGTTCGGTCAGATTCAGAATGGCTGGCCCTCCAACCACTCTCCAGGCGTCTTTTCCGGCGCTTCATCTCCCTCAGCTCCTCGGTGAACCAAGGAGCCAGGCGAGATCGACGCCGGGTCAGAGGCCGCAAAGGCACGACCCGATCCAAAGCTCCAGCGGCCGCCCTATCCCAGGCGGCCACCAGCTCCTCAGTCGAGCCGTGTGCCAGAGCCTCAGGAAATGGCCCAAGCTCCATCTGGAACCTATCAGGATCCATCAGGCGCCTGGGGCGGTACCACCTCAATGGTTCCGCCTCCCTGCGGCGGGGTGCGGCGGTTCGAAGGTCAAAGCGAAGGAGGGAGTGATCTGACCATGACAAGGGCTTGATCACTATATCCCCTATCTCAAGATCACTCAACCACTGACCAGAGACAAAAATCAGGTCTAGCGTACTGATATCCTGAAACATATTTGTCATATGAATATCTAAATTCAACTTCAGTAGATAACTTCAGCAGAGATTGAATTCTTCATGCAAATTATAGTATCATTAAATTCTCTAAGAGAATCCAAAACTGTCTCTGCCACCATATGTACAAATCAATAAGATCCCTGTTTCTCTCAGCCAATATAAGCTACAAACACTCCTTGAGACATACATAGACCGTATTAACACAGCACGCTTAATCAACTTGCTGATAGACTCAGTGGCTGCGTTTATACAAACAAAGCTTGGTTATTTTTAATTATGAGGTTGGTCTTTGGGGAGAAGGTGTTAGTGTTTTATACAGCCTCAACTATTTGGTTCGTTTATGACTATATGTCTTCTGTGAACCCTAATATCCCTGGTAAGTCTGTTGTCCAAATTTTAATAGATAACTGCAACTCTCTCCATCTCTTACACCCCTGCCACAGATCCATCAACCACACAGCCCATTAGTGGTGCACTTTATAGTTTAGTTGTCCAGACAGTGCTAGATCAGTTCTGCTGCCTCAGGCCAGGTTTCAGAATCATATCTAGAATGCTTCCTACTATACTATCAAAATGTAATGACAACAGTGTGACATGCAGTTTCTAGGCTTGGGCAGCATTGCGTGATTGCAACATCATTGCTGCTCTATGTAGTTTGCCTTTACCACTACAATATAGTAGCATTTCTCTACCCAGCAATTGTCTACTTGCTTCTATTGAACTTGTTGATACCTAAAGCTATTCTTAAAAATTTCCTCAGTGCTCTGTATCTCTGTAAACAGCTGAAAAAATGCCTATCATTGTTTTGTATTTCTTCACAAGACCGCCAAAGGAATTAAATATTACTGAAGGGGAAAGGGGGGGGGGGAGAGAGAGAGAGAATACATGCACACAGTCTACATGTGAGTTCCTCTCCTAAGAATTGTTACTTTCCTCCCAGAAAATAAGCATCCAGCAGTTCGTTTTTCAAGATTTGCCAACATTTGGGGAATCTCACCTTATCTTGTTCTCTTATTGCTATCAGTGTTTTCCAGTCATCACTCTGGTGTTTGTATATCTGTGGAATGAAATCTGAAAGGAATAATTGCATTTACATTCAATATATTTATAATGTTTCAAGTATTTTGTCTTGGTTGCTCTTTTCAATCTCCAGATAACTGCTCCATGGTTTTAAGCTGGTTTCCTACTAAACCCTTTGATCGTGTCTTTCAAAGACTATCCTACCTGTTTTTTCATGCAAATACTATTACAAACTGCACTTTTGGAACAAATAGTGGACAAGAGGAACTATTTTTTTAGCAGGATATTAACAGGATTTCTTTTCCTCCAAGCAAAGCCTAATTAAGCAATACTTGTTTAAAAGAACGTGCATAATAATCTGTATCTTGTTTTATACACACGTACACACACATAATTACATTCAATGTATTTGTGTGTGTGTGTGTGTGTGTGTGTGTGTATACTGTATATACACACACATATATAGAAATGCCAGCACAGCTCTGAGATTCAGTTCCTTATCATTTTTATTTTTGCTGATGCAGTAAGATGAAAATCAGAGAAAGAGTCTCGCCCTTTTGTCTGCCTATGACTTAATCGCAGGGTGTGGGGAGACATACTACAAGCCTGTAGCTGCTAAACCAAAATCTAATACAGAAATCCTTGAATGGTTTTCATTTTGGGAATCCTCTAAATTAGGACTACCATCTCCATCATTCTTAGCTGGTTTAGACAAACTGCTATCTGAGGATATTTGGAGAGGTCTATAATTTAGTATATGGTACTAAATTGGAAATGTCTGTGCTAGGGATACATGTACAAATAAAAAAATATGCTTTCTCTGCAGTGAGAAATATTTCAGAGTTCAAGAGAAAAAACTATTTAGAACACATATAAATCTTTATTATGGATTTCGTATGTGTGGCTCATCCTTTTCCACTTGATATGGATCTATATTCATTCAAGGCTTATATAGGAATTGCTCGTAATTTCAGTACAATGGGAGAGAAAAGATAAGTTCTACACTTGATTAAATCTGTGAATTCAGAGGTTTTAAGCAAGGAAACAAAAATATTAACACAGCCTAAGCAGAAGAGTGCTTGCTTCATTATTTACCGTATATATGTAGCCCAAAATAGGAAGAAAATGTGGTAAGGGAGTTGATTTGGCTCATATGTTGCTATGAATATACCTAAATATATCTTGAAATAATATTTGGTTATATAGCCAGAGTAAATAAGTTTTCCCTTAAAAAACAAATGACATGCATTAAAGAATTCAAGCAATTTTATTTTTTATATTAGAATAAATAGATGTTCCAAACGGATCATATTTTTTAAAACTATAGCTTACTAAGGCTAGGTTCAAGAATTGTTTTTCAGTGGCACAGTATGTAGAATAACAATTCTATAGGCAATGACTAGAGGAGGGCAACAGATAAACAGAAAAGTTTATTCAACGACAATTTTGGATTTATCCCATAGGTGCAAATACCAGCAGAGTTGGTTACAATACTTACAAATGTGCATAGCATAATGTGTTTATTTTTCATTGTTGTATGCTTTGTATATATTTCCATATATGATTAAACTTTATTTTTTTTGCCCATCTAAAGCATTTTGTTCCTTATATGATCTTTTGAATATTCAGACATGCACATTTATTTATTACCTTGGTTTCTTCGTACAATATGTGTTTGTTTAGAAATAATGGAAAAGGGCTTTTATATGTTCCTACATTTCTGCCACTTCTATTGCCTTTGAAGTAAAATTTAAATGTTAACAGAGGGATCATCATCAACCTGAGCTGTTTAATAAGAGGTAGAGAGATAAAACATTGTGATGGCCATGTTTTGAAGCCTAAATTTGGTTGGAGACATGATTTCTGCTGGTGGATCTGCATGAACAATCACTGGCTTTGCTGAGCCCTAGACTGGATTTAGTAGTAGAGACAAGGATGCTGGTGTATACAGATATTAACATTCTGCTTAACTATACAGTAGATAATAAGAGGAACATTAATCATCAGTCAAAACTAATTGGCTGATAGTTGGTTATAAAATATGCTTTCCACAGGGTGGCCCAAAAGAACATACAGATTCAGTCCAGTGGTTCTGTTAGGAGGCTATGCATGACATTAGAACAGGGAAGAACATTAGACTGGAATGTATACACAAATGAGGGACCATTCCTTTAATGTCTTAGCCATAGTACCAATGTTGACTTTCCTCCAGGGACAACTTTCAATCTTTTAAACATGCAAATAAAAACAAAGTCATAGCCTTGGGCAGGTGGCATTTCAAAGTTTTCTTTCCCCAGAAAATGGAAGGTCATTAGGGGAGTCTGTAAAGACTTTTATGTTGTGATAGAAATTATAGAATGCTTAACAGAAGAGATCTTGACTAGAGTAAACAGTTTTGAATTTGGGGGGGGGGGGAAAGCACACGATTTAACAAGAATGACTGGAACTCTAATTTAGGCTATGGGAGTGTTTCCCATCCTTGGCAACCTTAAGTTGTGTGGACTTCAACTCCCAGACTCCCCCAGCCAGGATGAGGGAGTGGAGTAACAGACTCTTTAAGACCAACAATATTCTTCCTCCTTCCTTCCTTCCCTCCCTCTTATACTCAAAAGAGCTAAGGTGGGACTAGTTTAAGTTTCTTTCTAATGTCTTCTTATCTTAACCTTAAATGATAATTTTCTAACTGATATCACATAGTTTCTCCAAGGTTATCTCTACAAGCATAATTAGTCTGGTAGCCTTTGTTTGTTACATTAAACATAATTAGTTTGGTAAGTTTTCAAGATGCTGTTATGTGACCATTTGGAAACTGAAGAGCTGGGGGTGGGGTGTCAAGAAAGCACCTGAATTCAGTCCTTATGTGCTATGTCTATTTTCTGAGCAGACAACATAGAAGATAATAGAAGAAACAAGGAGCACTGTAATGCATCATGTTTAACACAAGAAATAGCAAACTCACTGCTGATGAGGCTAATGAGAATGGCTTTTTAATATAATGCAGCAACACCAGAGGGCAGAAGACTAGCATGAAATAAAGGGGAAACAAAGCCAGCATTCAGAATTGGGGAACCTGAGGATGTGAGAAACTCACAGTTTCACAAAGTTGGCTCCACAGTTACATGCAAAGCCAAAATAATAATAATCAGTATAAATATTAATAGAGAAACCAGAAGTTAAAAGGCAAGTTCAGGTCTCAGTGGCAACTTGAACAGAGATGGAAGAAGGCAGAGCACTAGATTTAACATACTGAAAAAGAGTACATACTGAATATCCTGAAACTGGGTCAGGGATATGGTAAGACCCAATAGTATAAAACTGAAAATCAGCATTTGCAATAGGAATTTTCTGAAAAACAGGACAAAGAAAAAGTTTAGCTGCAGTTTAAAGAAGGTAATCAGAGAGCCAGTTTAGTCGTGGTTAAAGCACCAATAGAAATTAGAAATGAGGAGACTGTGACTTTTAGTCCTATTCCAAGGCATGAAAGTGACTTTGGGTAGTCATACTGTCTCAGCTCAACTCATCTTACAGGGTTATTATGGGGAAAAGAGATGGCAGAAGATGCATTAGGCATGTTTGCTGCCTTGAGTTATTTATAAAGTAATAAAAAATCATGATTGGAAAAACATTCAGCAAGAGATAGGGTTGAATGGCTGGAGAATTCAAAGGAGGAAATATGGGTGATTAACATTTGCTGAAATAATAGCACTGAAATGTCAATTATTTTGTACTAGATAAACTGTACTCTCTTCTTTCCGGTATGGCTTTCTGACACTAAATTTCCAAGGAAGAAGAAGAAAATGTTTTGCTTCTCATCCAAGAAGCTTCATAGGTTGTGTCACAACTGATGAAGCTTCTTGGATGAGAAGCAAAACGTCTTTTTCTTTCTCAAAGAAAAAACAATCCAGGTGTGTTTTGAAAAAGCACCTTTGAGACAACTATGACCTGGATGACTAAGAATCTCCTTAGAAATTTTGACACTAAGGTTGGAAATTTTATAGGGCCTGGAAATATGTACCAACTATTATCTTAGTTCAGTAAACTTAATTTTAGGGAATTACAAAATCATATTATGCAGGTCCCAAGATGTCCATGGAGCATGGAGTTCAAATCTAACACTAGCACCCAAACCTGATACATGGGATTCCAAAACATACCAACCATCATTGGGAATTTCTGAGAAGACAGTAGCATTGTAGGAGACCAGCATCACACATAGTTAGAGGGTAACATGTTATTTGTATCATCTGTATCAGTAGATAATTAAGGATACTGTACACCCATCTCAGTGGCACTGATGTAGGTGCTGTCCAGCAATATTTCTTTGTTTCAACCACTTGTTTCTTTAATTTATCATTAGGTATTTTTTGCAGATTCCTTGTAGGAGACCATTTTTGCATGCTTTTTCTGCCCACAAATTATAATATCCCCCAAAATATTCATCTTTCTAAAATTCCTTTAAGATACTTTTTTTTTTTTGGCCAATATGAAAAGTTGCCTTACTAACTTTTCCTACCCAATTGGATCTTAATAGAATAGAATAGATTTTTTTTATTGGCCAAGTGTGATTGGACACACAAGGAATTTGTCTTGGTGCATATGCTCTCAGTGTACATAAAAGAAATGCATCCATCCATTCTATTCACATCAGCGGTGGGTTGCCCCGGTTCACACCGGTTCTATAGAACCGGTAGTAAAAGCGGCGGAAGGCTCTGCCCACCAATCCTGATGTCATCAGAATGCTTCTGCGCATGCGCAGAAGAGCACATGTGGCCCTTATTGGCTCTTATGAGTTCCTCTCACTAATTCTCGTGATTTGTAAAAGGTTTAGAGTCTCCAGATCTCTGTCAAGTCACATATCTTCTTTAAACAATTATCTTCACCAGGCTGGGCTTGGAGTAGAGGTCAGCAAGGGCAAGAAAGGTGATAAGATTGAAGTTGTTGAATGAAGCCAGATCCCATTTCCCAAACTACAGTTTCCGAATCTATTGCTGAACCAATTGTTGAGGAATATCAATTCTGCATCCAGCGAGTACAGAAGGTCAACAGCTAATTTTTTTATTTAGCAATGATTGTTTGATCTGCTCTGTAGAAACAAACATTGGGAGGGTTGTATACTAAGAAGCATGCATAGCACAGTGTATCCATTTCTCAATGGTTTAATATATGAATTTCTAGAGTTAAACTTTACATTTTT
The DNA here is from genome assembly GCF_059756535.1 of Pantherophis guttatus. NCBI lineage: Eukaryota > Metazoa > Chordata > Lepidosauria > Squamata > Colubridae > Pantherophis > Pantherophis guttatus. Next base: position 85,976,992 of record NC_142067.1, read on the forward strand.
TTTGCACAGACAGTTAGTTCCCTGTATGGTTTTTTAAAACACTAAAAAGTCATTGTCCTATCCTAGAATATCATGGCATGGTATTTCTCAAATTTCTCTGTCTTCACTCTAGACAACAATTATTCATTTAGTTTATCCATACCTACAAAATACTGTTTTCCAAAAAATGAAAATCAGAACAGCCAGGAAGGTGGGAGGCAATAAAAATATACAGGATCGGTGATGGAATTCAGCTCCGAATCAAACCTTGATCCGAAATAATTCAAAGAACTTACTGAATCCAAAAGCTGCGGGATATCGACCTGATAACAAAATACACCACAGCCCTTTGCGCAATCATAAAACGAGCGGGTGTTGAGGGTTGCGCAGCCCCAGGGCGTCTATTTGAGTCGTAGCGGACAACGCGCCAAGGTGGAGCGTGGGGACTCCAGAAAGGTCAAGCTTGGAGGGAGGGCCTAAGGCACAGAGAAGGAGGTAGGACTCGCCTTCTCCTGCCAAATTAGGCTGTAGTCACGGAATAAGGCTTAGCAATAGCAAGCGAGGATGCCGGAAGGCACGCGTGGGGCCACCCAGCCCATGAACTAGAGCCGCACGTCCCGCGGGAGTGGAGGCCTGAGGCAAGAGAACGGGCTGAGGTACCGCCGTTGCCAGAGCCAGCAAGGGAGCGCTGTGCCTCCGAGGGGTGGACCTAGGCGCTGGTTCGCGGGGCGGCTGGAGTAAAACTCGAGCGGCGTCCTCCGGCCAGCGCCAGCGTTCGAGACGGCAGCTCGCGGAGTAAAAGGCGGCAGCGGCGGCGCGAAGGAAGGAGAAATCGAGCGGCTCTTGCGCCGCTGCCCTCAGGATGTCCGCGCACAGCCTGCTCAACAGCGTCTTCTCGTGCTCTTCCTCGCCGGCGGCTGCCGGCAGTCCTCCACTCTGCTCCAAGAGCTTGTCCAAGCGGGGACTTCGTCAGACCCGCAGTCTGGACCCCGCCGTGATCGGCCGCTCCGGCGGGGAAGAAGGGACGGCGCTGGAGAGTTCTGGCCGCTCCGTGCGGGCCAAAACGACGAGCGGTCCTTCGGCCGAATATTTGGCGGCCTTTTCTTCGCGCGCCCTGCTGCGCCCGCCCGGCGGGGGGCAAAGCGCCTTCTCGCTCTCCGTGCCCAGCACGCCCCTGGACAAGTCGCCCTCGGGCAGTTTCCACTTTGACTATGAGGGCCCTCGAGGCAAGAGGCTCACGGCGTGGGAGCTGCCTTTCTTGGCGCGCGCGCCCTCAGCCTCGGCTCTCAGCGGCGGGTACGGGGGTAGCGGGGCCAACAGCATCTTCTTTTCCCCCAGAAAGTGGCTCCAGCAGAGGAAGGGACAGCATCTGCCCAGCAGTCACGCCTCTTCCTACGTAGTGTGGAAAGCCGAGGTAGGAGCGTTGTCTTTAAAGCTTAGATTAATCATTGACCGGCCCTCTCACACGGTGGGGTAACTTTTCAATTAGGAGCTATAGTGGAGCTGATGTGTTGAAGACTTAAAATGTCCTGCTTTATGAACCCTGCTGACTTTAGGTAATTATCCTCATCTGGGAAAAGGAGTTGATAATCTTGTCTCAATAAAGGAGAATATTTGTAGCTCAGGGCTGAAATAAGGGGTCTTTGGTGCTCTCTAAGGTCCATGGTTGTTTTCTTGCAAAGGTTTAGGCAAACTGCACTGATGATGGTTACCTAGCTTGGGTAATGAAACGTCTGCAAGAAAACAACCAAGCTCAGAGAACACTAAGGATCCCTCAATTTTGCCTCAGTTATAGAACAGGTTTGTAATTCTCAAAGTACCATATATGGAACTTTATTAGTATTTGAAACTTTTAGACAAATGCATAATGATCTTTGCAATCTAAAATGGATCCAGAACAGGATGGAGAACTTTAACCTGCCAGATGTTTGTTGATTCAACAGTCTCGGTTGACATGATGAATGGGTGTATGGGTGTTGCAATTCAGCCCAAGGAAGCACATGCTTCAAATACTGTACTTGCTGAGAATATTGTTGTCCCATGTTGAGTGAGGGAATGTTCATCCTTCTCCATCATAAGAGTCTTCAAAAACATATTTTATCAGTATCAGGTTTACCTGGATGTGTGCCTTAAATATGGATACTTCATTTTCCCCTCTTTCTACCTTTCTCACAGGTTTATTTGTTTAATTATGTTTAAACTTTATCCTGAGAGTTTAGTATGCCTGTATAAGAAAGTTTTTCTTCTTTTATCAAGTTATTCTTTCTTGTTGCCAGGTTGCATCTCTTTAGTGATGTAATGGCATGACTATATTCTGTCCTAATTACACATAGTTTACAAAAATAATGGATAACATAAACTTGAGTGTTCAAAGAAAAACTCACCTCCCAAAGCATACAATTAATGTGCATAAATTGCAATTAGATTATTATTGTCTAGTCACACTAAATCTAGTCAAATATATACGTTGGATTTCAAAACATTATTTATTTCCAATAAACTGAGCAATAGGTAAGTAAAATTCTGCAACATAACAAACTAATAGGAAGAAGGCACCAAGATGGATAGGAGGTTTTTTTTAAAAAAAGCCATTAAGAGCAAATCACAAATCTAATGACAAAAGAAGTCAATATATAAGTGACATTTTTTATTAATAATTTGGATAAAGAGATGGGATAATCTTATCAGATTTGCAGATGACACATACAAGATAGAATAACTAATACTACAAAAACAAAATTCAATATAATAATGACAAGCTGAAGGATGCATTGAAAATACAGAATGAAAAATTAGTAGAAACATGCAGATTTAAATTCACTTTGTAATTTATAGGACATCCAAATCCACCAAGACTCTGGGCAGCTTACAAATTTAAAAGTAAAGAACACTATTAAAAGAATAAAGATAATAGACCCTCTTTCTCCACAAAAAGTGAGCCTGGAAGGGCTTAAGAAGCACAGATTAACTGCAAGAGTATGGATGATGGATTCCTGGTCAGATAGTAAATCTGAAAGAAATCTTGGAATAGAACTTGGTTGCACACTTAATGAGTCAATAATGTGACATGGATGTAAAGTATGTAAAGGACTCAAATGGAAGAAGGATATGATTTGTTCTTTGAACTGTAGAGTACAAGTTACAAAATCATGGTCTTAAACTGCAGGAACATAATTTTCGGGTGTTAGCAAAAAATAGTAAACATAGTCTGACAATGGAGTCATTTACCTCCTAGACAATGGCAGGATCCTCTTTGTTTTGAGTATGTTTGAGCAGACCTGTATCTGGAAGGCTTTAAACTGGATTTTCTAATTTTCTGAACTCAATAATTTTAACTCCATACCTAAATGGCTCATTCCAACTATGCGAATCTAACATGCTTGATTAGCTATAACTTCTCCAGTCTCCCTGAGTTTGCACATATACATGCACCCACCAGCGCCCTTCCTCCCTGGCCTCCCTGCCTTTGCAAATATACACCCTGTGACCTCTTTCCCCAACACTCTAATGTTTGCACACACACATGCATCCAGTAATTCTCCATTTCCCTAGCCTCCCTGCACTCGCAACATGTACCCTGTGCATTCTTTCCCTGGCCTCCCTGTGCTCATACACACATGCACTCAGCAGTGCCATGCTACCCTGGCTTCCCTGCACTTGCACACACAAGTTTCCACAATTCTCCCCTGGGTCTCCCTGCATTTGCACACACATGCATCCACCAGCATTCTCCTTTCCTGGCCTCCCTTGCTCACGTACATCCAGATACGCATGCATGCACCCCACCCCCTCTTCCTCTGCTTACACACATTCATGCATGCCCTCTTTTCTTAGTCTCTTTGCACTTGCACACATGCATCTTCCATCCTCTTGCCTCAGTCTCCCTGGGTTCATGCTACACTGCATCACTCCTCTCCCCCCCACCACTTGCATGTGGACTGCACAGGCCTTCCAGGCCTCCGCCCATTGTCTGGGACTCCCTCTGCTTCCTGCTTAATGACTTTGGGATAAAACAACAACTGGGATTGCCTAGATTGCCACTGTTAAATGAGTCATGTTATCCCACACTTTATGACTGCATCACTTAACGACAGCAATTCTCTTGTCAGTTGCCATTGTAGCATTGCAATTGAGTTGTTGATTAATAAAAGTTTGCAGAACCTGCATATGTGAATTTATTTTTGTTGTTGTAAGTTGCAAAGTCGTGTCCGACCCAACGTGACCCCATGGACAATGTTCCTCCAGGCCTTCCTGTCCACTACCATCCTCTGGAGTCCATTTAAGCTCACGCCTATTGCTTCAGTGACTCCATCCAGCCACCTCATTTTCTGTCGTCCCTTTCTTCTTTTGCCCTCAATCTTTCCCAGCATTAGGCTCTTCTCCAGTGAGTCCTTCCTTCTCATTAGATGGCCAAAGTATTTGAATTTCATCTTCAGGATCTGGCCTTCTAAAGTGAATTCATTTACCATTGAGCAAAAATATTTTTTGACACAAAATTTTATCATTAGTGGCAGACAAAAAAGAACCAAGAGTTTAGGCCTATATTTATCATAAAATATAGTGCATTTCTATTACAGCAGCAGTATTGTTTCAGTAAAATAACTGGATAAAATCTATTTAATCTAGGACTTCCTACTGAGCTCTCCTTTTTGTTCGCCTCCTCTTCCTCCATTATAAGGTCAGGGGTGAATCTGCAACTTATTGGCTGAATGTGGTGCACCTCCCAAAATCCTCTAGCCTGTAATTTCAAAAAGAAATATATCCACCTGGCTTGCCTGAGAAAAGGAGAGAACAGTTTGCCACATCCTTCTGTAGCCATTTTTGGCAATGCCTTCACAGCTCTGTTCACATGGACAGAGTAAGAAGTCTTCCAGCCAGCACTGGCAAGAAGGAGAAGGAAATAGAATGGTATGGCCTCTGGCTGTGTGGAAGAAGATTGCAAATATCTGTAATAGGTAATACAGTATATGTAAGAATTTTGAACGTAAAAATATTATGAAGATGTAAATTCTTCTTGTGTTCTGCATAGACAGAATTACTTATGCATTTAGGCTAAGGATCTAATTAATTTTATTTATAAAATAAACGTAGCTCAGTTGGCCATAAACATAAATCTAAACCCTTAGTTAGGTAGAAGCATTATTTATTCAATTCAAAGGCCATCCCAAAACAACTTTACATTAGGGTAGATTAGAAAAAACAAGCAGGTAGGCATTGAACCATGAGTTTAGTCTTCAGATGGAACGAGGAAGAAAGTTCAGGCATTGATGTAAAGCTCTGGAGGCTTCTGTGATTATTTCTGTATGAACATAGGGCTGAGACTTAGTCTCCATTGTGCAAAAAGGAAAATCCAGCTGCTTCCCAGACCTATCTTTATCCTTAGACAAAGCCAATAGTAGTCTCTTTTAATTGGAAAAAAGAAAAAGCAGAGTAGGGAGGAATCAGAATGGAGATTGTTTTTGTTTTGGGTGATGAACTAGATTAAATGGAAAGAAGGACAATGAACTAGTTATTTATTAAAAGGTTTTTGTAGGATTTTTTAAAAAAGAAACAACTTGCATTTCTCTCAAGTGACAATGTTCCTAAAAGTATAGAACTTTTTAAAAGTTCTAAAATGCGTTCTTTCATTAAACATATGCTTTTTATTTGTTCATACAACTTCTTAAAAGACGTACCAGGGAAAATTATTGCTAATTATATTCCTCATCCATATTTTATTTTATTTATTTATTTATTTAAAACATTTCCCATCTTATATTGAACTCAGTGTGGTTCCCAGTCAGCAATTAAAACAACATAATACAAAAAATATATTAAAACCATAAACATTAAAAAAACTGGCAACACAGTTAAACTTTCAACATAAAGTCCCTCATAAAATCTTCACTTGAAGGAAATGCTAGGTCCGTGATGGCGAATCTATGGCACGTGTGCCACAGCTGGCACGCAGAGCCCTGTCTGCGGGCACGTGAGCTGTTGCCTAGCTCAGCTGCGCATGCGCACGCGAGCCTCCTGCCGGCCAGCTGATTTTTGCGATGCGCAGGAAGCGGGGTGCATGCGGGAGATGCATGCAAATGCATGGGGGGAGCATGGGGGGTGTGGCGTGTCCCCCCCATGGCCCGTTTTTGGGCGCAGGAGGCTGCAGGAAGGCCTACTAGGCCCAAAATGGGGGGCGAGGGGTGGGATTCAGCCAGTTCGGACTGGTTTGGGCAAACCGGATGCTAATTTTACATCTGATTCACTGAACCAGTAGGTGCAAGGACTGGCTGGCCCCGCTCACCCCACCATGCCCCTCCCAGGAGTCTCCACATGGCCCATTTTGGATGCCAGGTAAGTGCAGGGCCCGCATGGAGACTCTGGGAGGGTGAAAAATGGACCTGCTGGAAATTCTGGAAGTCTGTAAACGGGCCTGTTTCCGGCCTTCAGAGGGTCTCCGGAGCCTGAGGGAGGCTGTTTTCGCCCTCCTGGAGGCTCAAGGAAAGCCTCCGGAGCCTGGGGAGGGCAAGAAATGGGCCTCCCAGAAGTTCCGGAAATTTTGGAAACCCCCCCTGCAATGGTGCAGGAGGCCGAGTAGGCCACACCTACCATGGCCACGCCCATCCAGCAAACAAGCAGAGAACAAGGTGCTAAAATTTTTGAATCCCATCCCTTGCTTGCCCCCTGAACCCCTTGCAGGCACAGGAGTTTGGGATCGCGGACACATGCACGGGGGGTTGTGTGCACATGTGCGGGGGGCACTTTGCATTATGGGTGCCGGCACGCACGCGTGCTGTTGGCACATGAAGAGAAAAAGGTTACCATCACTGTGCTAGGTCTTTGGTGCTTTTGGGAAGGTTAGGAGGAAAAGGCCTGTTGAACTTCAGGGGAACAGTATCTATAGGGTAGGACCTGCCACAGTAAAGGCATGCTTTCTAGCTCCCAATGATGGCAATGCTAAAGGGAAGAGATTAGGAACATGGCCACTTCATCTGAATTGATAAGATGGGTAGATGTCTTTAGGGAGAGCTAGTCCTGCAGATCTTGTGCCATGTAGGGCTTCTTCACTTCACTTCTAGTAGCAGGTTGTTAGTTCTGTTCAAAGGTGTGTTTTCTGTTTGTAGACTCAATTTATTCCATACATAGTTGAAATGAGCATACTATTATTACATTGTGAATGCATAATAATAACCACTAATAACCCTACTAGGCTAATTATTTCTGCTATATTCAAGTTACTGTTTAAAAACCAAAAATTTTCATAACAGTAAAATTTAATTAGTAATGAAGTAATGAGGCTCTGAGGCTGACAGATATGTAAAGTTGCCATGACATCCATAAATACCTGAGCTTCTCCTTTTAAAAAAAATAAAATAAAAATGAAAGTAACATGTATTATAACCCCTGCCTCAGACTGCAACAGTTGGAAATCTTCATCAGTCCATGCTAAATTCCAGACATTTAATAATAGTGTGTGCTAGTTGCAGGCATCTTCTGAGATTGTCAAAAAGAGGATTTTGGAACTGCCATCAACAATGTATCTTCACATGAAAACCAAAGAGCTGCATCTATATGTCTCCCATCTAAAATGTACTATACTTTGTAATATTCTTTTGTAAGAAATGATTGTAAAATATATTTATAAAAAAGAATTTTTGCAAGACAGTAAAATAAAACAGCTATCTGATTTTAGAGTTTTGATCACTAATATTTCACAACAAATCTGATCAGATGTTCAGCTGTCTGTTTTTTTTTTTACATTGAAGTTCTTATATCAGGTAGCCTCTTTGGGGGAAAAACCAGCATACTGTTGGACTTATAATATCAATGTGAATTTTCAGCTGCTTTTTCTTTTGCAGATACAATGATCTTGAGAGAGGATTTCCCTGGTTCTTGGGGCAATTAAAAAATGTCTTTATTTTGGTTAACATAAGAAGAAACGTATACAAAGTCGAGGAGGAGAGTGCATAAAATACTAAAAATGGATATTAAATTACTGACATTTATAATATATAGTGCATAAGTATAGTAAAATATTAAGACTACTGGCTAAGATAATCGATAAATGGCTGTTAATTGCAGATGAACTCTACAAAATTACATGGAAAATTTGGATGCATTCAACATTAGTTTGATTATGTTTATTATTTAATTCCATTTATATGCAGTTTCAATTGCAGTAGAAGACACACAACAGTATAGTGAATACAAGTTAAAAATAACAGCAAATGAAGAAAAATCAGCTACAACAAAAAGCATTAAGAAACCCTGTAAAGAGTAATGTGACTAGAAATATGCCAGCTATGTTGCTGAAATGACAAAACATATTTTAAGTCCACAACAGCCAGATAATATTTGGAAGCTGCTCAGACAGACATCTCCCTAATTCACTGAGCTATAAGTATGTAAAGGACGTATTGTTACGAAGAAGCTCTCTAAAAATCACAGTACAAGGAACATAAATCAGTAATTGAGCTATGCAGACTCTTAGAATCACCTAGCTGGCTAATTGGTTCCCTAATTGGGTTTTCCATATCCTAGATCCTTTATCTGAGATGTGTTGAGTCTTTTTGTAGCTTTAAGGCCAATAGCAATTGAGAAGACCATCAGTAGCATGGCAGCCTCTCCTTAGCTTCCAATATCCTGGAAACCAGAGGATTGTCAAGGTTATCAGGGTTAAATTCATGAAGTGTTAACTTTAACCATTAATGTTATTATTGTCTTGTAGTCAACCCTGCTTTAGTGTGGAAGATAATAATTTGGATAATTTGCAAAAATTAATACTAGGAACAACATACTCCAGAAGTTATGTGGAACTAAATGGGGAGGTTCAGCTGCCACCCTCAAGTATTCAGCACTAGGGCTGGAATACTCTGCAGCAAAATACTGTGCCTCTGCATGGCTTAACAGCTGCCATATCAGTAAGTTAGATATCAGACTCAACGACACCATAAGGGTTATAAGTGGTTATATTAAAACCAACCCAATTTGCTGCTTCTGTTCTGAACCATATAGCACCGCCAACTTTACAAAGGCAAGATGCACTAGTGACAAAATACAGAAAAATTATGAACAACTCACTTCTACTCGTCCATGCCGACCTTCCTCATTTATCAACTGGAAGACTCAAATTCAGGAATCCCCTACTGGGACTTACATATCTGCCCAACAACTTTCCCAATGGAAAGCCAAATGGGTTGCTCAATGCCCAGACATATGAAGACATATAAAAGGTGCCAGGTTTTGAACTACCATGTCAGCAATGGACAATCCTGAATAGGATTCACACCTCATACAGTGTCTGGCGGGGCTCTTTGTATAAATGGGGTATAATATCCTCCCCTCAGTGTGAACTGCGGGGTCGCGCATCAAACTGTAAATCACGGAGGAGATGTGACAGTTCCTGGACTTCAAATAGCTTAGTCATAGTAGAGATATTTTCTGTTTATCCTGTGTAAAAAAAGAATATTATAGCTGATAAGATCCTTCGAGCATTTTTGGGAAGTATAAGCCACTCAATCTTGAAGCATCATATAAGACCCAACACACACACACACACATACATTATAAAATATACAGAGAGTTTGCTTTTCTGTGTCTTGGAAAACCATGTCTAGATATTTAAAACACACCACTGGGATTTAGCAGAGTCATATTCTTCATCTGTTAACATTTGGAGATTATCAAGTCTATTAAGAGCAGCTAGAGAGGACTGAAGATAAATTTTAATAGTCTGTTGGTGTGCCTGCTGTTTCATAAAGCATAACTTAATTATATGCTTCTCAAGATTACTATTCTCATGGCAAGTTTTTGTACTTCATTAAATTGCTTGAACTAGATGAAGGCATATTTAATATTAAGACATTTTGATAAATTGCTGAACAGTAAACATATCAAAATAGACTGCTGCAAAACATTGAATTTCAAAATGTTACGAATAGTTTTTAATCTGGATTTATTAATTTGTTAAAGTGGTCCTGGGAGAAATGAATCCAAATATGAAAATAATTTGCGTTATTATTATCATTATATTAAGATTGTACTGAAATTCATTTTATTATAGTATTTGTCATTAATTGTAAAGCTTGTCTTTCAGATTTCAGAACAATATGTAGAAAGATGGTACTAACACAAAGTTAGTTGGTTCATACATCCTGCTACATCATTAATCATAGTTTAGAAACCATAATGAATGTGTTCATCATTGCAAGCCAAAACCAAGACAAATGTTCAACATGATGAGTGTACCCAGCCAATTTTTGTACGTTTAGAGAATAAGGACACATAAAGTATTCGCCATTTATTATTGATTTGGTGTCGCTGTAGAACTTAGCAAGCAAACTATTACCAACTGCTATTTGACTGAAAGAGGCATTTGTCAGCTAATGAAATCAAATTATGTACAGTATATACAAGGATAGTTACTAGTAGAGACACACTTTTAAAAATTTATTCTAGAGTATGATGGGAAAAGAACTTTTAAGAGACACAAAATTACAATTAGATATTTATCTTTGCCAATAACAAATTTAACAAGGTTAGGGAAGCAAGAGATGATTACTATTCTTTTTATTTGGAACAGGGGTGGGTTCCTCCTGGTTCGGCCCGGTTCTCTCAAGCCGGTAGCGGTGACGATATGACGTCACCAAACTGGTTCTGCCCCCCCCGCGCGCCCCCCACCCCCCACATTATTCTTACCTTTTATTTGGCCCCACCCCCAATCTATTGCTGCCTCCTGAGTCCCAGCTGATGGCTAGAGGGAAAAAAACTGTTGCCGCGGGGCTTCAAAGGGCTGCCCTACAGCTGATCAGTGTTAAAAGAAAACAAATGAGTAAATCGGTGCCTGCAAAAATACATGAGTAGATCAGTGCCTGCAAAAATAAATGGGTAGACCAGTGCCTGCAAAAATACATGAGTAGATCAGTGCCTGCAAAAATACATGAGTAGATCAGTGCCTGCAAAAATAAATGGGTAGGTCGGTACAGCTCTGCAAGCACTTAAAAGCCTGGTAGACCAGTACTTCTGCTAAATCCTAAATAATTGTCACATGGCCATTGAGCCACGCCCACAAAATAAGCCATGCCCACAGAACCGGTAGTAAAAAAATTTAAAACCCACCCCTGATTTGGAACCCTATATCTGACATTTGAAGGGAAAATTTAAGGACGTAATTCCATTGCTGTTGAATTTCATTTGTATATTAAAATTTATGGGTGAAGGATACATGTGATCAAGTTTTGAATTGGGAATAACATTTATTTGGATATGGTTTTACTAGTGTCAAATAGTTAGAGCTTCATGTATTACAATAAACTTTTGAAGAAGTGTGTGCATAGGTGTGGAATTTCTGAGCAGTTAGATTAAAGGAGAGTAGCTTTTGGAGGAAAGAAATGTATTTCATATTTCCTGCCCTGTTATGATAGGGAAAGGAAATTATGGCTCTGAAGTGAACTCTTGAAGGCTAATATCCCTGATTTTTTTAAATCCTAGAAGTCACTGCAGCTAAAAGGATATTTGGAAGAATTTAGTTACATCAGAAAAAGTGTTTTTTCTCCCATCTAAATAAATCTCAGCTGTGGACCATCTTGACCTCAAAACAATCAGAACCTCTTAAAATATTCTAGATGCATGTGGAGCAGAGGTGGTATTCAGCTGGTTTGGGTGAACTGGTAGCGGAAATTTTGAATAGTTTGGAGTACCAACACATACCACCTCTGGCTGGCTGCACCCCACTGCCTGCCCGGTTGCCACTGGTCCCGCCCACCCTCTCGCTGCTGCCCCGTGCCCCAAAGTCTTCGCAATATCTTTTTCTTTCACAAGAAGTTGGAATTAATTGAGTGAATTTTTTTTTAGTCTCACAAACTTTTCTTTCCCTGCACACAATGGTGAGAAACACAAAGGAGCTGGAAATCAAGTAAGGAAAGAAATCCTTGGAGAATTTGTTCTCCTAGCCAGCACAGCCATGTGCTTCCCGGCCAGGGGGGAGAGTATTCTCCCAGCCAGTCCGGCCATTCAGCTTCCGGCCAGGGGAGAGAGCATTCTCCCAGCAAGCGCAGCCATGCAGTTTCCTGAGAGCATTCTCCAAGCCAGTGCAGCCATGCAGCTTCCCGGTGCTGTGTAGGATGCAGCTGCAGTGGTGAAACAAGGCAGGCAAGCTGGAGGCTGGGGACAGTGGGGGGGGTGCAGCTTGCTAGGCATTTCCTTCACTGCACTGTCCAGAGGCAGGCCGCTGGCCCCCACCATTTCCTGCCATTTCCCGCTTGCCTGCGCTGTCCGGGAGGCAGGCCACTGGCATCCACCATTTCCCGCTGTTTCCTGTTTGCCTGCGTTGTCCAGAGGCAGGCCGCTGGCTCCCGCCGTTTTCCACCATTTCCTGCTTGCCCGCACTGTTTGGAGGCAAGCTGCTGGCCACTGCCATTTCCTGTCATTTCCCGCTGTTTCCTGTCATTTCCTGCTTTCCTGTGCTGTCTAGAGGCAGGCCGCTGGCCCCCGCCATTTCCTGCCAGCCTCTGAATGCCAGCTGAATGCTCTGCTCCCACGCCTTTTGCCAATGGCTTCCCAGCACCACTTCTCCTTGTAGCAGAGCTCCTTGCCTTTTGAAATCCAGTGCCTCTTCTCTGGCTGTGGAGCCCAAGCAGCTGATCCAAGAGTGCTGGATTTCAAAAGCCAAGGAGCTCAGTGCTACAAGGAAAAGAAGTGTCAGGAAGCCATCGGCAAGTATCACAGGGTGTTGCTGGAGCTGAAGAGTTGTTGCTGGGCCCAGGAAGACTCAGAGGAAGCCGCTTCAACTGCCTCCTCCGTAGGGGCTACCAGCTTGGCAAATTCTTACAGCAGCCTGGCAGGTATGGTAGTCACCTGGATTTTTGCCCCCGGGTGGATGGGAAGGGGGGGGAGAGAATAGTGAGGGGGAAGGGAAGATTATTTTTTTAAATAGATTAGAAAATAATATGAGGGACTTTTGAGGAGAAAGCCCTGCACATTCGTGGTGTTGGAATGGATTATATGGCAACTCCTAGTGACTCTATAGATTTTAAGTGTTGGAATTAAGCTCTTGGAAACTTTTGGAAGTATTCACTTGTGGTGGCTGAGAGCAAAAGGTATTTAATGGTGGTACGTCAGAAGTACCTTAGAATTGAAAACAACTATTTTTGGCAACAATGCTTTATGAAAATAAAAATATTGGACCCTGTTTCCACACAGTTACTTTGTACTGTATTTTCCAATTATTTAAATAAGCTCATGTGATAACTTTTCCTACAAGCTGTTCATGTTGAGTATTTTGATAGGCTCTCTGAATTTGCAGAAAGGGTCCCCTGAGAAGGGTGGATTTGCAGTATTAAAAAAGAAGACAAGAATGGTGATTTAATTACTGATCTATATGCTCTACCAATTATCTGAGGCCTGCAGTCCTCATTTCAGCGGTGAAATCCAGCCGGATCTATCTGGTTTGTACAAACCGGTAGGGCTGGTGGCGGGAGTCTCTGCCCACCCGCTGGGATGTCATTGCATCCTGTTTTTATCCTGTGTGCATGTGCAGAAGGGGCACACGTGAGTGTAGTGAGCGTGCACACTCACATTTCCGAACTGATAGTGAAGGTAAGTGCATTTCACCTCTGCCTCATTTGTACCACTCAGAGGGCCAATGTATGCCTGTACATACCTCACTAGTTGCTTGGCAATTTATCTACTCCATCTGTATTTATATATTCTTCATGTCAGGTTCCAAACAAAAGGAACCTCCCCCCAAGAATGACAGCTCCATGCCGACAGCGTGCTGGAGCTGACACTTCAAATATATTTAAACTTTTTAAAAAATGGCTGACTTGCTACAAAGCAAAACACCATCCTCCAGAAAAATCATTTATTTCTTTATTTATTCTCCATCATTATTTTTATAAGTAATTTAAAGCAGCAAAGATCCAAATATCCCTCCTCTTCCTCCTCCTCCTATTTTCACCACCACAGTCCTGTGAGGTAGGCTGGGCTGAGAGAGGAAATGACTGGCCCAAAATCAGCCAGTCAGTTGTTAACTCACTGAGCCATTTCTGAACTTTCCTGCAATGTGAAAAAGAGAGCTATCTGCAGCCAGTGTTTTGTTTAGAAGTGCGTCCACCTGTCTTGAAAAAGCAGAAAAATCATAAGGGTAGAACTGTGCTTTGCTATGGTGGACAGGGATGCATTTGTCTGCAATTTAAACAAAATATGGCCTTTTCTGGGGAAGAAGGGCAGCTGCATAATCCCAGGAAAAAGGAATTTCCACAGAAGATCGTGGAGAATAATAGAGCTAAGAATCTGGGAGTTCCTGATCCAGAAGGATAGGCAGGCATTAGATAATCAACCAGACACTAGTAGTAGACAAATTAATAGACAAAGACCAGAAGAGCTCGGTGTCAACTCGCAAAGCCAGGCCAGGCAAGCAGGGCAAGGCAAGACGCCCCTCGATGTGAATGATGTGGAGTTCGCTATGCCCACCCAGTCATGACCAGCAAGCCACACCTGCCCAGTCACACACCCACCAAGCCACGCCCACAGAACTGGTAGTAAAAAAATTTGAATCCCACCATTGATGTGGAGGGATTATTCAGAGGCTGAATAATAGTAGACATTCTTACCTGAACCTAATCTTCATTCTTACCTGAACCTAATCTTTGCATGCTGCAAAGAGGGGGCTGCGGGGTTTTTTAAAATTGTCCTTGTTTAAACTTTTAAGGGGTTCTGGGAGGGGGGAGGGGGGTGGGATTGGAATTAGGGTTGTGGGTTTGGGGGATAACCCACTAGGGGGAGAATCGGGCTTGGCCAGGACGTTCGGCGGGGGTGGTGGGGGATCCGGAGGGGGTCGAGCTGGTCCAGACTGCGTTTCTACCATCGGTACTGTGTGTGGGAGAGGTAGATATGGCGGGAGCAGGGGGCCATATCATGTTAAGGGAGCACGCACCCGCTGTCTTCAAGCGGTAGAGTGCTCCGGCCCCCAAGGCTCCAGGGCCCGGGCCTTCGCCTGATGTTGTGCAACGCCAGGTCTGTAGTAAATAAAGCCCCCCTCATTTGTGATCTTGTTTACAAGGGGGGAGCGGACCTGGCGGGTATTACGGAGACCTGGTTGGGCCCAGAGGGAGGGGTCCCTCTGGTAGAAATGTGCCCACCAGGTTTCCACGCATTCCATCAGCCAAGGTCGCAGGGGAGGGGCGGGGGAGTAGCGGTTATTATTAGAGAAGGCCTTAGGCCGAGGGAGACCACTGTACCTCAGACAGCCGGTTGTGAGTCCCCCCTTGTGAAGTGGGGCCATGGGGTTCAGATGGGCTTGCTGATCACGTACCTGGCTCCCTGCCACGTGGCGGCAGCCCTGCCCGAGCTACTCAACGTTATTGCCGCGGTGGCGGTTGATACTCCCAGACTTATGGTCATGGGGGATTTCAACCTGCCATCCGTGGGTGAGGTGTCTGAGGTGGCTCGGGAGTTCATGGCTTCCATGACGGCCATGGACCTGACCCAACTAATTCATGGCCCTACGCACACTGGGGGAAACACACTGGACTTGGTTTTTGTCTCTGGACAGTGGTTGAGTGATCTCGAGATAGGGGATATAGTCATCGAGCCCTTGTCATGGTCAGGTCACTCGCTCCTTCACCTTGACCTTCGAACCGCGGCACCCCGCTGCAGGGAGGCGGAACCGGTAAGATGGTACCGCCCCAGGCGCCTGATGGAACCTGATAGGTTCCAGATGGAACTTGGGCCAATCCCGGAGGTTCTGGCTCACGCCTCATCTGGGGACCTAGTGGCCGCCTGGGATAGGGCGGCGGCTAGAGCCCTGGATCGAGTCGTGCCTTTGCGGCCTCTGACCCGGCGCCGATCTCGCCTGGCTCCTTGGTTCACCGAGGAGCTGAGGGAGATGAAGCGCCGGAAAAGACGCCTAGAGAGCTGTTGGAGGGCTAGTCTTTCTGAATCTGACCGAACACTGGTAAGATCTCATATTAGGAATTACCTAGTGGCGATAAAAGCAGCAAAATGTTCTCATTTTGCTGCTCTTATTGCGTCATCAGATAATCGCCCGGCCGCCCTGTTTAGGGTGACCCGCTCCCTGCTCCACCAGGAAGCGCGGGAGGACCCCTTGGAGGGAAGAGCCGAGGATTTTGTTCAGTATCTGTATGACAAAATCACTCAGATTCGGGCAGGTCTGGACTCTGACGCGATAGATCCAGAGAGGGTGATGGAGACAGGTCTTGAGACTGTTATCTGGGATGAGTTTGATCCTGTGACCCCAGATGACGTGGACAGGATTCTGGGTAGATTGAACGCGACCACATGTTTGTTGGACCCGTGTCCCTCCTGGTTAGTGCTGGCTTCCCGGGAGGTGACGCGAGGCTGGCTCCAGGGGATTATAAATGCTTCGTTGGGTGAGGGTGTCTTCCCCGCCGCCCTGAAAGAGGCGGTGGTAAGGCCTCTCCTCAAGAAGCCTTCCCTGGACCCGGCAGTATTGGCTAACTATCGTCCAGTCTCCAACCTTTGCTTCGTTGCGAAGGTTGTTGAGAGTGTGGTTGTGCGACAGCTACCCCAGTACCTGGATGAAGCGTCGTATCTAGATCCGTTCCAGTCGGGCTTCAGACCTGGGTACAGCACGGAAACGGCATTGGTCGCGTTGGTTGATGATCTCTGGAGGGCTCGGGACAGGGGTTGTTCCTCTGTCCTGGTCCTGTTAGACCTCTCAGCGGCTTTTGATACCATCGACCATGGTATCATGCTGCACCGGCTGGAAGGGTTGGGGGTGGGAGGCACCGTTTTACGGTGGTTCTCCTCCTTTCTCTCTGACCGGTCGCAGTCTGTGTTGACAGGGGGGCAGAGATCGACCCCGAGGCCCCTTATATGTGGGGTGCCGCAGGGATCGGTTCTTTCGCCCCTCCTGTTCAACATTTATGTAAAGCCGCTGGGCGAGATCATCCGTGGTTTCGGGGTGAAGTACCATCTGTACGCTGATGACACTCAGCTGTACATCTCCACCCTGGATCACCCCAACGATGCCCTTGAAGTGATGTCCCAGTGCCTGGAGGCCGTACGGATCTGGATGGGGAGAAATGGGCTCAGGCTCAACCCATCCAAGACCGAGTGGCTGTGGTTTCCGACGTTCCGATATAGTCAGCTGGCGCCATCGCTGGCTATTGGGGGCGAATCATTGGCCCCCACGGAAAGGGCTCGTAACTTGGGCATCCTCCTGGATTCACGGCTGTCTTTAGAAGAGCACTTGATGGCCGTGACCGGGAGGATTTTTCATCAGGTTCGCCTGATTCGCCAGTTACGTCCCTTTCTAGATCGGGACTCGTTACGCACAGTCACTCATGCCCTTGTCACCTCTCGTCTGGACTATTGTAATGCTCTCTACATGGGGCTCCCCTTGAGGTGCACCCGGAGGCTCCAACTGGCGCAGAGTGCGGCCGCGCGGGTGGTTATGGGAGCAACATGGAGCTCCCATGTAACACCTCTCCTGCGCGAGCTGCACTGGCTCCCGGTGGTCTTCCGGGTGCGCTTCAAGGTTCTGGTTACCACCTTTAAAGCACTCCATGGCTTAGGACCTGGTTATCTACGGGACCGCCTACTACCACCAACAGCCTCCCACCGACCAGTACGCTCCCACAGAGAAGGGCTCCTCCAGGTGCCGTCGGCCAAACAATGTCGGCTGTCGGCCCCTAGGGGGAGAGCCTTCTCTGTGGGGGCACCGACGATCTGGAATGAGCTCCCCCCAGAGATACGGAGGATCCCGGATCTGCGCACCTTCCGCCGCGAGTTGAAGACGCTTTTATTTCATCAAGCGGGCCTCGCCTAAATCTTCTCCCTTTTAAGTGTAAATTTTAAATTTTTAATGTATTTTAAAATTATGGGTATTTTAAATTATGGGTATTAATTCAGCCAAATTTATTTAATTCATTTAATTCGATTTTAAATTTTGTATATTTATGTGTTTTATTTCATGGCTGTACACCGCCCTGAGTCCTTCGGGAGTAGGGCGGTATAGAAATTCAATAAATAATAATAATAATAATAATTCCAGAACTATATTTGTTCATTTGTTCAAATCTCTCCACTTTTATGCCACTGGGTTATTTTCCTTTGAACTTTCTATTGTTTCATTGGTTTATATTGATTGAAAAGAAAAATGAACATGCTTAATTTTACAGGAATGTTTCTAAACTTTATGAGTCAATATTTTTCTGTATATTTTGGAAGACACCCACCCCCAACAGGTTTTCAGAAATACTTGCTATGATTTAAAGATGGCTTTATTTCATGCTTTGTAACTGATAAGATCCAAACGAACAAGTTTGCTATTTGATAGATGTTCACATGAATGGGATATGTGCTCCCCCTTCCTAAAAGAGGAAGTTATAAGATCATTATTGAACAAAGCCTTTATTTGACCTGAGAGGTATATACAATTAAAGATTGGTCTCAAATATTCTGCTTCTGGGAAGGTATATTTTGTATGACTCTGATTATTTGAATCTGTTTCAAGCCATCTGTTTTGCAGTGTTCACTTCCTGTCCTTGAATTGGCAAGAAAACATACTACCTGAAATCTTGGTGCCCCTAAAATATATTCTTTTTAATAATTAATTTCTGTTCAGATGAAGTTAATAGTTGCCAATGGTGCATGCATTGTGCATAGCTAGAGAAATGAACAGAAATGTATCTGTTTTGTTGGGACATATTAATATATTGCAACATTGATGACTGAGTTGGATTGTAGAGATGTTATATTTGGCCATATATAAAAAAATTGTCTTCTCATAAATAACACTTTAAAAATAACAGGTATTGTTCCTTTTCTCAAAACAAAATACAATACCACACTTGAAGCATCTCATTAACTCCAGTGGCATCAGTGAATAGTATTGGTTTCATATTTTTTTTCATTGTCTCAGTTCTCTGAAAAACTGAAAAAATATTTCTCCAGCAGGAAATGTTTTTCATTCTGTCATGTTTTTTTTTTTTAATTTGATTTATATGCCGCCCTTCTCCGGAGACTCAGGGCGGCTTAACAATGCTTATTTGCTTATTTGCTTCCCATAATATTATTTCTAATTTACTGAATAAACGTTTCAGTTGTATTCCCAAAAGTTCCTAGGTATTATAGAAATGTCAGTATATATAGCTAAGTCCTGTTTTCAGAAAATATGCAAACTTTTATAGGGACTGGAAGATTGTAAGCTACATGAAGCATGATAGATGGAGGACTAAGGGGAAATATATCCTGGTATAATTTGCTTGCGGATTAAAAAAAATAGTCCAGTAACATCACTTTGTACATATTTTATAAATTATGAATGAAGTATTTTCTCTTATTTTTTTAAAAAAAGAACTTTTGGGCCAAGCTTTCAAGTAGGGTGGATAAAAATTGGTGATTAAAAAAAATTGGATTTTTTAAAAATTTAAATTCGATTTGTTTTATTTTTATCAAATTTATTTTCATAAAATGCTTTTAGAGTAAAAATCTATCTAAAGTTAGTTTTCTATTTAAAATACATTAATAATTTAGTTTATTCAGCATGAAATGGAGCTTAGTTATGTAGCATGAGGCTGTATATTTTGCAATATTTACATTTTTGGTAAACTCATTCAATGAATCCAAGCTCTGCAAGCTCAGATAACATGCACTCTAAATAGTAAACCTTCATTTTGTTTGCAAATAATAATATTAAAGATTATAACTACCAGCAAGAATAAGTCCTTACATTTAAAGAGCACTTCTCATTTCAGATCCATCATGGCAGCGCCTGTTAGTAGGCATCCACTCACCTGCTGCCCGCCACGTCCTTCACTTTGTTGTGTCACTGCCGCATCACCAGCCATCCCATTAAAGTGAATGGGACAACAATGTGTCAACAGCAGGTCAGAGGAGGAGCCCTTGTGGGACTGAGATGACAGTTGCTTTTTAAAAATTATTATTTAAATCGAATTGATTTAAATCGAATCCACCCTGTTTTTAAGTATATTTTCATTAGTAGAATTTCTTTGTTTTTAAATACTTAATAGAGATTGAACTTGAATAGTATACTTTTTTTCCTTCTGGAATCTTGTAGTAGCTCATGAGCCACTTTGGTATAGTTGCTAAGGTGCTGGCCTGGAAACCAAGAGACACTGAGTTATAGTTTCGCCTTATGCATGAAAGCTGAATAACTTTGGACTAGTCAGTCTCTCCCAGCCCAACATACTTCACAGGGTTGTTGTGGGGAAAATAGAAGAAGGATAAAGTACTATGTATGTTCACCATCTTGAGTTACCGGTACTTACAAAGTAATAAAGGCAGGATAAAAATCAAATAAATAGCTGCATATGGAAGCAAGGATGCCATTGAATGAAAGATCATTGCTGCATTTTAAGTGTTGCCAGAGCTTTGGTATTGATATACACAAGCCTCTTTTGCAAGCATTGCTCAGCAAACTTGTTTTGTTTTAGTGATTTCATACTACTAATAATACTGCCAAATATTGTTGACTCAGAAAGGAGGAAAGGGAAAGACCCCTCATATAAGCACTGGAATACAGATCTCTATGTACTGTGTGTCTTAGATTATGTACTCTGTAATAGGCATGTATTTTTACTAATAGTAAAAGCAGATAGTCTGTGTCATGTACATTAAATAAATGAGTTCCTGAATATGTGGTTAGGTGTTTGGAGAATCAAGTTCTATTATCACACTGGTGTGAAGTCTAACAATGCCTTTTACATGCTTTGGAGTACAGTAAATCTCCCATATTGGCCATGCTGGCTCTAGCGTGTACATCTCAAGGGTACCAGTTATCACTCCCTGGATTAAAATGTAAACACTGTTGTCCTAGTTTTACCACTGAAAAAGTGAACAAATTTACCATATGTTGTTTTGTAATTGTGATGATGATTTAAGTTAAAAATATAGATTGCAGCATTAATATTTGATCTCTGTTAACTTTGCTAATATGCTTGTTGATATTTGGCTATGCTGTAATCCTGAAGTTTTTACATGGAGTTTTTACATTTCATATAATATGAAATACTACTTCCCATGCTATTATCATTTCTTCTGAAAAGAACACTTGGATCAAACAAGAGTGAAGCATAAAGGACTCTTTATAAATATTCTTGCTTTGAGATGGGAAAAGAGTGGCAATCAAATGTTGATGCATGTTCATCTCTGTAACAAACACTGACCCTTTACAGTATTCACCTGCCATTAGAAAGAAAATTCCCTTCCCTTCCCTTGTTTTAGGAATTTACAGTTTTCTAATTTTGTTTTTTGAACATTCTTCCACATGATGGAACTGCTGCCTCACTGTGTACCCACAATCCTATGGACCTAAGTGAGGTCTTGTGCCTAGATTGGGAACATGAGCTGATTAATAGCTCAGCTGCTATTCTGCTACAGAGAACTAGATATTTTTTCAGTCATTCATTTCCCCAAGCCATGAGGAAAAGCAATGAGCACACTGAGACAGGAGTGTGCTAGGTTTCTACCCAGACTAGTATGTAGTTCAAAGATTTAGGAAATTTTTGCATTGTCATTATTAGAGTATGCAGTAGATAATCTTGCAGTAGATCTTCTGAATCTTCTACCTGAATCTTGTTTCCATATTTTTTCTACAAATTTCTATTTTAATTCTAGATGAATTATAAAAAATTGCATCAGTGAAGTTTAAGGAAAGCGTTAATAGACTCCCATGGTCATGAGACTGAATGCAGTGACAGAATATTCTTCAAGCTACACCCTTGTTCATGCTGTAACTGAATTTAGTAGAATGTTACTGTTTAAAATCATGCTCATACATTGTTTATTTAACTCTGGCAGGGTATTGAGAAAGTCTCAATAATACTTTTGTTATGAGTCATGTTTATGTATAGCAGTATTAAAGTCTTGCTTTTTCATTATTATTTGTTTCTAAAAGAAATGGATTCATCTTTGTTTTAAAATTAAACTCAGTATGAAGATAGAAGCTATATTCATTTCTTTCCTGATAAAATTACAGTGAAGTCCAATTTGAAGTTCTGTACTTTAATTAAATCTTTCTTACTTTATCTTCATATAGATCATCACCAAAATCTTCCTTGTTTCTTCTCCCAGCCAATCCCTAATTCTAGCTATTACTAACAAAAAAATCATGTCCCTTCTCTTGCTTTGAAAGCAAAAAGCAATATGGTGCTATCCACATGGTTTAAATTACCTTCTGCAATCTCCTACCAATTGATATACTAGATAAGAAAGCTTTAATAAATGACATCTGGAATGTACCAGTTTCATGCCCCTTTCCTATATGAATGGACATGTGAATAAACATGGAACTACAAATGATTCTTCAAGTATATCTTTCTGTCATGAGAAACTCCATTCTATTTGTATCAGGAGATTTCTTCTTTTATCCCAGACATGTCAAACACAAGGCCCGCAGGCCAGATCTGGCCCGCAATGTGGTTAGATCTGGCCTGCAGGGCTGCCCTGGAAACAGCGAAGGACTGGCCCGCAGTGTGTCAGCACAGCTCAGCCTGATGAGGTGCTGATCTACAATCTAGTGACAGCCATCCAGTCTGGAACATAGTCAGCCTTATATCAGCAGGGCCGCTCTTGAGCCAGTGAGGAGCCGCCTCAGTCCTACTCCATGGCCATGCGCACAGGAGGTGGCAACCGCACAGAGCCTGGCATCCCTGGGGAGCATCTTGTCTCTCAGCTTATTGCACTTCCCTTTCACCCAGGATGCCAGCGCTCGCCGCCTCCTGTGCACATGCCCAGGAGGCGGGGCCAAAGTGGCAAGGCAGCCCCTCACTGGCTCCAGGGCAGCCCCACGGTTCAGATGTAAGGCTGACTATGTTCTGGCCTGGATGGCTGCCACAAGTTGTAGATCAGTGCTACGCTTGCACCAGCTCCTCCATGCCCTGCTCACTGGCCTGGCCTCGCAGCCCACAAGCCTTCCCTTTCACCAAGGTAGTGGGGTGGCCTCTCACTGACTCCAGGGTGGCCACACGGGTCAGATCTAAGGCTGAATGTGTTCCAGCCTGGATGGTTGCCACAAACCTCTCCCCACCCCTGTAGCTCAGCCACCAGCAGCGCTGCCAATCTCGCCCACCCTCCTCATCTGTTTCTGAGTGTGGAGGAAGGAAGGAGATGGGAATGAGAAGCAGGGGAGGGAGGGAGGGAAGAAGGAAGGAAGGAGGTAGGAATGAGAAGCAGGGAAGGAGGAAGGGAGGAAGGAAGGAGAGGCAACTTGGTTGAAGATGCCCCAGTGCACACAGTTTGGCATCAATCCTGGATCCATTGAGACTTGGACTCAAAGGAGAAAGCAATTTTGTGTTCTGTTTTGTCACAGACAGGATTTTATTGGCAATCCAAGTTAACATTGGTATTTTTGAATTGTGAGCTCTTAGGAAAGTATCCCCTTCTAGTGTGTTGCAAACAGTCATTTCCAATGAGGAAAACAGGACAGCAGAGTGGGGAAAAATATTTTCCTTTGCTATATTTCCAGTCTGAATTAGACCATGCAAGAGAGCCCTTTTAAGAATTATGTATTAATAGAAAAGCAACTAACTTACCTCTGTTCCTAAGTGCTAAAGCTGTTGCACATAAAAAAGAGAGGAGCTCTGATCAACTATCACAGCCACCATTTTGACAGTTTTGTGGACGCCCTCACTAAATGCAAGCATGGGATAAACTTAGCCTGGTTTGTTCAGTCTTTTAAGTGGCCACAAACTACTAGCAAAAGTGGCACTTGGTCACAAGGCAAGGAAGCATTGAGAAATGTTTTCCCTTTTGCATTTGAGCATCCAAGGACAGGAAAGGAGAAAGGGAAAGAGGAAAGACAAAAAGAGGGGAAGAGACCAAGGGAAAGAGGGGAAGAAGAAAGAAAGGAGAATGAAAAGGGATGAAAAATGAAGAAAAGGGAAAAGAGAAGGAAGGGAAGGGAGAGAGGAAGGAAGGAAGGAAGGAAGGAAGGAAGGAAGGAAGGAAGGAAGGAAGGAAAAGTGTAGGGATAGGAAGAGTAATGGTGGGGTGAGAAGAAGGACAAGGAAGAAGGAAGAGAGGAAGAGGGAAAGGAGAAGGAAGGAGGGAAGATGGGAATGGGAAAGAGAAGGAAGGAGGGAAAAGGGTAGGGATAGGATGAGTAAGGGTGGGGAGAGAGGAGGAGGAGGAAGAATAAGGGGAAGAATGAAGAGAAGGAGGAGATGAAAAATGAAGAAAAGGGAAAAGAGAAGGAAGGGAAGGGAGAGGAAGGAAGGAAGGAAGGAAGGAAAAGGGTAGGGATAGGAAGAGTAATGGTGGGGTGAGAAGAAGGAGGACAAGGAAGAAGGAAGAGAGGAAGAGGGAAAGGAGAAAGAAGGAAGGAGGGAAGATGGGAATGGGAAAGAGAAGGAAGGAGGGAAAAGGGTAGGGATAGGATGAATAAGGGTGGGGAGAGAGGAGGAGGAGGAAGAATAAGGGGAAGAAGGAGGAGAAGGAGGAAGAGGGGAAGTAGAAGGAAGGAGGGAGGGTCTGAGGGAAGTCCTGCCTTAGCACTTGGCCACCAGCAGCCCTGCTGCCCTTTCGCCATCCCCTTGCCCCCTTGTCTCCTGGTAGTCTCCCATCCTATAGCTGAGGATGCTTTGGTTACAAGCAAGCAGAGAGAGAGGGCCTCCCTCTGATCCACACACTTTGCCCTCCCCCACATACCATGAGCAACTGGCCAAGGAGAGCGAGCAGCCTTGAAGAAGAGGTAAGCACAGCGAGGCACCCCCTGGGGAACTGGGGCTGAGCTGGGCTGTGGGATCCCGGTGCCCTGGAAGCTCAAGGGCTGGGTTGGGTGCTTGTCCTCCACTTCCCAGAGCTTTGGGCAGTCTGTGCTGCCATCCGGGGGTCCTTCACATGGCCTGAAAGGGACAGTGAGATTCCTCTGGTGGACAAGGATTTGGCGCTCACCCTAGTCTTGCCTTCCTTCGCTGGAGACAATGGATCCCCCAGCCCCACCTGGGCTACCACAGCTGCCCCCTGACATGAGCAACATCACCTGGTCATGTCCACCCAGCCCCCCAAGGTCAACCACAACCCTGATGTGGCCCTCAATGAAGTAGAGTTTGACATCCCTGGTATATATGGTTTATCTCTTATGTGCCTGTTGATATTAATTAGTACCAGGTTTCCAGTAATAACCCTAGTGTTTTTTGGATTTAGCTTGGTGTAGGATATTCAGTTTCCCATATAACTATGGTTAAATCCATGTGTTGTAAATTTCATTGAAGATGTTATCTAGCTAGGCAATGAAACATCTGCAAGAAAACAACCAAATTCAAAGAACACTCAGGGCTCCACAAATTATAATTATAATAGAATCCTGGTCATTATATTGTCTAAACTCAAACATTAGATTGAGCAAAAAAACATTTATGGTTTTAGCACAAGATGTCAATCCAATCTAATGTTTCATGGTTACTAATCCTAATGGAGTTTTTATTATTTTATTTCTTTGTTATATTTAGATGCTACTTTTTATTCAGGAACTCTTCTCCAAACAAGAAATCTATGTAATAGACTATGTGTGGCTGGACCAAAGCTATGCAATAAGCTTTCACAATGAAGGCTGACTTTAACAGGAATGTCCATGTTAACAATTATATCACATTGCAGCAATGTCTATAAGGAAGCAAAGGCAAAGAGGGTCTGATTGACCAAAGCAGTATTTTTTATATGTGTTGTGATGTTGCTATGGCTCCTCCAACTAGGTGAAACTAGCATATGTTGTGGCACCACTATTTTCATCAAAATAACGAAACGTGTTTTCCTGCAAATGCACCTGCTACATTGGCTCTTCTTTTTATATGTTTTTATGATTTTATAGTTTTTGTAGTTTTTATTGTGTTTTGATCTTTCAGAGTTGTGTTCTAAGATGGGCAGTCATACAAATCTTTTAAATAAATATGTGTCTCTTTTGTAGACTCCAGGTATGTATGTATGCATGTGTAGGAGACTATCAACCATGATTTGTTGTGATGTCTGAATGCAATTGCTGGGTGAATACCAGCGTGACATGTATACAATTTATAAAACATATTTTACAAATTTGAAAACGTAAAAGTCAGAAATATTCAGTTGTAATTGCTTCACCCTACTTCTAGTTTGCGAAAGAATTTATGAAATTCTACTTGCTTATAAGGAAGATATGTATTTCTTTAGTTGTTGGTTTACATATCTCTACTGTACTTGTGACAAGCGTCAGGCCTAGCTATATATCAATTTGCCTTATTTGCAGCAGGTCTGGCATTATTTGAGCCTGTAAATTGTTTCTTTTGTCAGTTCACAAATGGAAATTCTTACTACTCTGGTGCCATAGTTATTTAGATCACCTCAAATTAACATTGTGAAAGAGTGTTGCGCTACAGTATAAAAACTTGTATAAAATAAGACTTTAACAAAAAAGTGTGGGGGAGAAACAGAAGAGAATTATGAGAAAAATGAGAAAATGAAAGAGAGTTATGATAAAGTGACAAAATGGAAGAGAGTTATGACAAAATGACAAAGATTTAAAATGAGTTAAAAATCAAATTTCATTCATAAACATATACAGGAAATGCATGCAGGTAATCCCAAGTTATGACAGTTCACTTAGCGACCATTTAAAGTTCTGACATAACCCCCCCCCCAAGTACTTATGACACAATCTTGAAATTACGAATGTTGCAGTACCACAGCAGTTGTTCATACTTACGAACTATCGCAGAGGCTCTGCAACATTCACCCTGCCTGCATCCCTACAGGCCTCCGTTCTCATCAGCAAATGCCTCCAAGTCCATTGCCAATGAGAACGGAACCCAGTAAGGTCATGCACGTCCCTCTGGGCCTCCCTTCTCATTGGTAACGGACTTGAGAAAAGGCACATGCCCTTCCTGGGCTCCCTTCTCTCCCTCAAGCAAACGATTTGAGGAGTGAAATGCAATATATGTAATTGGGATTTTAATTTTTTTTTTATTGAAAAAGTTTTTCAAATACAAATTTTTCCCCCTTTTTTCTCCCCCCTCCTCCCTAACCCCCCCTCACCACCCGTCCCCCTGTGACTTCTTCAAAATAAAATCCAACTTCGTAACAGATTATATAATATTTTACCATCCCCTTACTCCATCCCTCAAATACTGACCCTTTCTTTCTAATAATAATATTATTACATCCTCCTTTTACCATACATTTCAAAATAACATTCTACTGTAACATTGTATAATAACTTCTAATTTAGCATAATAACATTATTTTAACTCCCAATTTAGCAATAATCTGCCCTTTTTTTCCTCCCCCATACATATATCTATATATTAATATAACATTTATAATATAACATAATATAACATTTCAAAACAACCTTCCACTTTAAGACTATACAATAAATCCTATTTTAACATTTAATCTTTAATGTATATTAATATAACATTTCAAAGCAGCCTTCCCCTAAGAAGCTATATAATAAATCCTAATTTAACATTTATTCAGCTCTATCCATTTCCTCCACTCCCATAAATGTATCTCTTAAACATCCCTTTTCTTAAACTAAACAATCAATAAACTAACCTGTCTCCACCCACTTTCCTACAAAATTACCATACATAACAATTCTTAATATCTTTATTCTTCTGCCCACCCTACTAAAAAAAATATTCCCTTATATAGATAAAATCAATAACTTTAAATTTATAATCCATATAATATAATATCTTCTTTGATGTCTCTCCACTGGATTGTTAACTCCATCGCCGATATTAGGGTAACATAGCGTCCTGATTGCAACAGAATGTTCAAAAAATCCTCAGTTACCATCTGCCCCCATCAACAATAAATATCTTCATGTATATAAAAAAAGAAAACAACCACCCGAGTGACATTATAATTGTATTCCATATAATATCTGTAGTAGTGGATTTCTTCAAGATTATTAATTCCCACCATCATAATGGGGTAACAACCAGATCTTCTGCGTGCCCCAGCATAGCTCTCTTGCCATATAGCTCAGGATAAGCATGATATATTTATCAAAAAAAAAAAAAAATCCAAAATGGATAATTCCAATCCAACAATTTAAGGCCCTTTTCACATCCCAAAATTACAGCACTGCAGAGGTCTGTCACTCTCCTCAGGATAATATTGACCAATACTTCGCCTCAACTATCTTTTCATGTATTCAGTCATCTTTTAAATAACTGGCTTCACTGTTGCCTAATTTAGAAATTTTTGGTTTTGCGAGATCTATTTCTTTTTTTCTTGACTTGTGGGTTTGATCTCCATCCTAATTTCCTTTCTACGAGTTGTATATCAACTGATCGGTTTTCATTCTGATTTATAGCTTGATCTTGTTGGTTTTGCTTTTGTGACTCATATTTCTTTTCTATAAGTTGTGTATCAACTGATTGATTTCCATGCTTGTCTGTGACTTGATGAATCATCACATTAGAATCCAATGCCACATCTCTTTTATTTGTGGATAATCCAGCTGAGGTATCTAAAGAATCCAAAGGCAATTCATCTACAGAGGCCTCTGTAGCTCGATATTTTTCCTTTATTTCCAACTCCTTCTGCTTATCTTGTGTTGTGCATAAAAGTGTTGAACTCATTTTCAAAAATTTTTGGTAAAATTCTTCCGCTTTTTCAACAGTATTTAATTGATATCTTACTCCTTGATATCTCAATATTATACCAACTGGAGTGTCCCACCTAAATATAATATTTCTCTTTTTAAGCTCAGTCACAGAAAACCAAATTTCTTTCTTTCCAATAACATCTTAGGTGGTAGCTCTTTGTATATCCAAATCTTTCTTCCAAACAAATGCAGAGTAGAATTAAAAGATTTTTGTACAATATTATTTCTTATTTCTTTGTCTGTAAAATAAATCACCACATCTCTTGGCAATTGCCTTTGCTTTTCAATCCAGGAGTTTATTCTATAAACTCTGTCAATCC
Organism: Pantherophis guttatus; assembly: GCF_059756535.1. Lineage (NCBI taxonomy): Eukaryota > Metazoa > Chordata > Lepidosauria > Squamata > Colubridae > Pantherophis > Pantherophis guttatus. The sequence goes on from NC_142067.1 coordinate 86,005,864, forward strand.
TACAAAAAATCAAGTTCTGATTCACAATCTCATCCCTTCTTACAATCTCCTCCAAGAGAAATTCAATTATATTAAAATCAGTTTTCTGAGTCTGTAGGTTTAGAACTTGTTCATGTAGTTTATAGATGGGGGAATCCCCCCCCCACTGCTTGTTTGTCTAGCTTTGTAAGTCTGAACGCCATATTTCCACACAAACAAACTCTCTTAGAAAAGAAAAGAAAAACAAAGAAAGAGAAAAAAGCTTCTTTCCAAACAAGATCAATACCAAATCTCCAGGAAAGAGAAAACACAAAAGTGGAGCTTTTTCTTCAATTGTAGCCAGGAGTATTTATTCCGCTACTTTGTGGCTTAATAAGAAACGGAAGGACTTTCCCTTTTCAGCTTCCCTGCTCAAACTTCGGCAGTCGCCATTTTAAAAGTTCTTTTTTACTTTGTTCAGTATCCTTTACAAAATAAATATAAATACTTGCGATTTAGGGTCACAGGTCCAGGTCCAGATCTCATCCTCTTTACTTAGTCTGTTAATTATCTTGAAAAGCTTGTTTTCGTCGCCTTGCTCTGCAAAAAGGCAGAGGTCTCCCAACGCCCGGAGCGAACGGCGAGTGATATAGGGAGCCTCATCCGCTCGCCCCCAAGAGTAAAAAAAAAACCTCTGGGAAAGCTCTACCTACACTCACCTGCTCTATCTCACATTTCCTCCTGGAAATGGAGTTTTTCGAGCCGCCTTTCCTTTACAGGCGATGGGGCTGGCAGTCCCGAGGGACCGTCTGGCAGCGACGAGAAGCAAGCAGGAAGTCCGGGATTTTAATTTTTGTAGTAGAAGTAAGCATCTCCAAATTTGACCCTTCTGCGTTCCTTAATACTGCTTGAGTTGCATAGTTCAAAAATATTAATTTAACGTTATGATATTGAAACTGCTCTCCAATTTTAGTTGAGACAAATGAAGCAGTTGACATTTAAATTGGATTCCTTTGTGATAGCAGCATGGAGGAAGGCATTGGTGTAATGTAGGTCATTCAAAGACTAGAGTTGTAGTATGCATTAATATATATGGAATTCATTAACATTTAGTGTGTGAAAGAAACTTTATCAACTGACCACTTAAGAGAGGATCACCTTTAGTAAAGTATATTTTTATACAGCTGTTTTTATTAATATCAAAGGCCTTTTTAGTAAAACTTTAATTAGATTCATTGCTGTAATTTGAAAAAGTCACAAAAAGATAAGTTTTTTTATATGCTCACCTTGCCTTTTCATATGTTGGTGTGATGTCAGATGTTCAGAGTTCTAGTTGATAAACTGACCTCAGCCTCTCATGGTATGCAATTTGTAACAGTTTATACTGTGATTTACATTTAATAGCCCTGGACAAGAAAGTTGCATAACATTCTCAGAGACTCTTCCCAACCTGCTTACAATCTTTTTGGACTGTTGCCTTCTAGCAGAAGATACAGAACAATTAAAACTCGGACCACATGTTTTCTGAATAGTTTTTATCCCCAGAGCTATAATTGCACTTAACAATGAACTAAAGGGCCACCATCAGTGATCTGTTGGACAGCATTACTTGGTCTGTTGTGTGGATGTTTGGGTGGTTTAGGGTTGGGGAATTGTGGTAGGTGGGTAGGTGTTTGGGGATTGTTATGTGTGTTGGACCTGGTCTTTGAGTGTTAAGTGAATTTCGTTGTATGGGTATACTGTGTATACACGTACAATGACAATAAAGTTGTTAATAATAATAATAATAATAATAATAATAATAATAATAATAATAATAATAATAATAATAATAATAATAATAATAATAAATATACTGTAGTTCTAGATGGGATCTGAGTATGGTTTGATTTTGAAATAGCATCTGAGATATATATTTGATTATTTGATTATAGAACCCTCAAAAGCTTCTTATGGAACGGCTTATGCCAAAATCTAAAGTTTGTGGCTAACCTAGAAATTTTGGAGTTGAAAAACAGATTAAAAGCATGATGGTTTAATCTTCTGTTGGTTTACAAAGTAAGGAAAGTGACCTTGATGGAGATACTGTATGTAGGAATCATTGCCTACACAAAAGGGCTTAATGCATTCTTAAAGTCCAGAAACAGATAATATTTTGAAGGGGTTCAGGCAGACAGTCCCTAATTCATTGAAATTTTTGTGGAACAGCAGCAGCAGCAGTAGTTACCATAGTAGTAGTAGTAGTAATAGTAGTAGTGAATACAATGCAATCAGACTTGAAAGATTCTGTTACCATAGTCAGTTTCTATAAAAGGTTTTAACCATCCTATGGAGTTGATTCCTGGTCTGCAATCTAGTGAGCCTCTACCTAGTGAGGCTGACAGTTGTGGAAGATCCCTGGATATCTTAGCAATGCATATTACCCCACTATATTTTTTTGGTTTCTGTCTTGGCTGTTAGTGATGGAAGCACTTGAAGATTAAGGCCAAAGAAACCCAACTCCAAATTTGGCGATAACTTTCATATGGTTCCTGATTATTAACTTAATATGCAATCTTATTGTGTATGAACTGTTTTCCATCTTGCTTCACCGTCCCATTTTTCTATCTGTTAGAATAGTTTGTACATAAATACATGATTGAACTTGGCTAGGCGGAAGGGGGAGTTTGCCAAAAGATTACAGCCACAGCAGTCAGAGACATTGCTATGAATGTAATGGTTCAATAATAGAAACATTATTTGTGACAGATTGGTCTCTTGAATTTGTTCTTCAAAAATTAAGGAGAAGAAACATTTCAGGCAAATAAACAGCCTAAAAATAATAGGTTAGATTTTACATCAATCTTTGAATTGCTACTTTGATACATAAGTTTTCTCAGTCAGATACTGAAACTTGTCAGCAAGAAAATTTCTGTGAACCTTATTTTCTAACATTTTGTCTCTATTGCTCTCTTTGGTTATAATGATACTAATGTTTTATTGATTAGTCAATAGCCATAATACTGGTAGTCCTTGATTAATGACCATTCATTTACAAAGTGTTTGAAATTGCAGCAGGATTGAATGAGTGGTACATACAACCCGGCTTGAAGTTCTGGCCACTCAAAAACCCTGTAGTCACATGATCACAAACTGGGTGTTTAGTAACTGGCGGCTATCTATGACATCTTGCAGTCATGTGATCACCATTTTTTATTTTCCCTGTCAGCTCCCCCAAGCAATAACAATGGGGAAGCCAGCAAGGAAGGTCACAAGTCACTCTGGTAAGTCTTCATGACCTGGCAGAAGCCACCGCTACCCTCGTCCACTTGGGCCATGCCTCATGGGCCATCTGCGTAATCTTTCCAACCCAGCAGTAGCTGCTTACCTGCCCACTGGAGCTGCTTGGGAGCAACCTGGGACTTATAACTTCTTGCCAACTTCCCTACTGATTGCCTTGTTGGAAATCTGCAAGAAATTGTGAGAAGGTCCTCACTTAAAATGACGCATTATCCTTGTTTAACAATAGCAACCAGGACTGCCAGGATTGCTGCCAGGCTTGGTCACATAACATCATGCTTTAAAACCACAAAGCTTAGTGATGGAAATTCCTGTTCCAATCGTTGTTAAGCAAGAATTACCTGTACTTTATTGATTAGCCATTAGGTTATATCAGAATACAAAATATAAACTACAGTACAATTAAAGACCATATAATACAAACTAGGGTAAAAGGCATAGCTAAAATAATATACATTCATATTTCTGGGGCACCCCTACAATTTATCGCAGTCAGATCCACATATGCAGTTCTCAACTGGTCTGTTTTGTTCAGATAAAGGACCATACTATTTGAAATTTTGAGGTTGTGACTCTACAGGAAATATGTTGTCTTAATGTGAGAATCCTAATAGGCCATTCATGTAAATGTTCCAATATCAGTGGTGGGTTTCAACTGGTTCGCACCGGTTCAGGCGAACTGGTAGCGGTAATTTGGCCTGGGTCGCCGAACTGGGAGCTACCGCTGGCTGGCCATGCCCCCGAACTGATAGCCGGTCACTGCTCGCTTGCCTCGCCCGTCCACACGATTGCTGGGAAGCGGCTGGCAAAGAGGCGGCAGCTGGGCGGCTTCTCACAGTCACATCGAAAAAGAAAAAGCCTCCCAGACCACGACGCAGCAGGCTATGGGATGCGTCAGTCCAAGCGCGACGCAGCAGGCAATGGAATGTAATGGCAGCAGCTTTTTCGGCAACTTCCGGTAGTTTTTGGTGGCCTGAGGCCAGCCGCCACCTCTTTGAGAGCTGCTTTGCAGCTGTGGCGGATGACCACAGGCCACCGAAAACTACTGGAAGTCACCGAAAAAGCTGTTGCTGTTGCATCCCATTGCCTGCTGCATTGCACTCGGACTGACGCATCCCATTGCCTGCTGCATCGCAGCCTGGGAGGCTTTTTCAATGCGACTCCAAGAAGCATCCCAGCCGTCACCTCTTTGCCAGCCACTTCCCGGTAGTGGTGGCTGGCTGGAGGCCACTGAAAACTACCGGAGGTCAGCTTGCCTTCTGGGCTCTGGACTAGCCGCCATGGGAGGAAGGTAAGCAACCCAAAGAAAGAGGTGGGGGGGGAGGAAACAGGGCTAGGGCTGGGGCTGCTGAAGGAGGGGAAATGGGGTGACACATGTGACTGGTGAAGGGAGGGCGAGGCGGCATGCAGAAGGAGGCCTTTGATGGCCAGGCCTGGGCAGAAAATAAGTAGATAGGTAAAAGTTCAAAAAAAAATCCTACCTTTTTCTGTGGGCGTGGCTAGGGGGGTGGTCATGTGACTGAATGGCCGTGGCTGTAAGTGACGTCAAGTTGGCCACGTCCACTCAAACACATGATCACCAAGCCATGGCCACCAAGCAAGCCACGCCCACATAACCGGTAGTAAAATTTTTTGAAACCGACCACTTCCCTAGATATTGATCTCTCTCTTTCCTGTAAAGTTGACATTCAAATAATACATGTTCTATCTCTGGGGCTCCACAAGTACAAGTATGTAATGGAAGAGTAATCCACAAGAAAAACACACTAACTGAAAAGAACATCTTGATTGTCTTGGCCGCCCGGATGTCATGATAATTCAGAAATACTAGCATTTTTTGTGGAGTTATTTAAATTATATGGGTTGACAGATTTGTGGATGTTGTACTAAAAGTACTAAGGGGGCCAAGCCATAATAGGGCTTTAGAAGTTAAATAAGCACTTTAGATTAAACTTGGAAATGTTCTGGCAGCTAGTGGAAACCCACATGATAGGTTTATTTTAATTAGTTCACAATATCTGCCACCAGTTACCATGTACGATTCTATATATTTGACTGTATGTAATAGTTCAACTGGATGGTGATGAGAACATAAATTTTGCCATCTTTCTAGACACTGGATCAATTTTTGGGTTGTTGCCTTCTGGCAGAAGATACAGAACAATTAAAACTCGGACCACATGTTTTCTGAATAGTTTTTATCCCAGAGCTATAATTGCACTCAACAATGAACTAAAGGGCCACCATCAGTGATCTGTTGGACAGCATTATTTGGTCTGTTGTGTGGATGTTTGGGTGGCTTAGGGGTGGGGAATTTGTGGTAGGTGGGAGTGTGTTTGGGGATTGTTATGTGTGTTGGACCTGGTCTTTGGGTGTTAAGTGAATTTCGTTGTATGGGTATACTGTGTATACACGTACAATGGCAATAAAGTTATTATTATTATTATTATTATTATTATTATTATTATTATTATTATTATTATTATTATTATTATTATTATTATTATTATTATTATTTAATCTTAGAACAAAATGTAACTATTATATAAGGGATAATTCTGTGCTTTGAATACATTCTAACAAGCACACGTTGTATGATGTTCATGATTTTTACTTTGATGTTTGAAATGTAATTACGATAAAATTATATCATTATTTTTTCTAGCTTGACACATTTTTTACACAAATGCACAGCTATGCAGTCAAACTCCACAAATATTCTTGTATCTTAAATAGAATTTGGTATAAATAAATTCAGTTATAAATAAATATGGCATATACTATTGTTGCTATTGTTTTCCTTAGCATTTGTTCTGCACGGATGCAAGGACCATTTATTTTTTTCCACTGTGCTTGCCTAGTTCTTACAGCAAAGCCTGAGGCGACGAAGTTTTTTTTTCTTTATCAGCTAACTTGTTGCAGAACTTGATGCTAATTATGGCTGAGAGGCAGTGACTGGCCCAAGGCCCCCACCTGACTTCAGGACCTAAGAAAGGACTAGAACCTCTGTCTCCCCCATTGTAGTCCAACATGCCATGCCAGTTATCTCAGCATGATAATTTATTATTTTGCAAAACATATGTTTGGTTAAGAGAATATGGACTTGAACATTTTATTTTCTCTCTTTTATTTCTTCTTCTTGATATTTTATGTTCCTGATATCATATTTAAGCCAGTGGTGGGTTCCTCCCGGTTCGACCCGGTTCGGCCGATCTGGTAGCGGTGATGATATGACATCACCGAACCGGTTCTGCCCCCTCCCCCCTGCCCCCCGACCCCCCGCATTATTCTTACCTTTTATTTGGCCCCACCCCCAATCTATTGCTGCCTCCTGAGTCCCAGCTGATGGCTAGAGGGAAAAAACTGTTTAAACTCTTGCCACGGGGCTTCAAAGGGCCGCCCTACAGCTGATCAGTGTTAAAAGAAAACAAATGGGTAGACTGGTGCCTGCAAAAATAAATGGGTAGATCAGTGCCTGCAAAAATAAATGGGTAGACCAGTGCCTGCAAAAATACATGAGTAGATCAGTGCCTGCAAAAATAAATGGGTAGACCAGTGCCTGCAAAAATAAATGGGTAGATCGGTACAGCTCTGCGAGCAGTTAAAAGTCTGGTAGACCAGTACCTCTGCTAAATCCTAAATAATTGTCACATGACCATTAAGCCATGCCCACAGAACCGGTAGTAAAAATTTTTTAGAATGCACCCCTGATTTAAGCAAACTTTTCACCACACTAGAACATAATTTATGAATGTAATTATGATTACATTCTTTCTTAGTTAAGGGTGTATTGTAGGATAAGGTTTGATCAGACAAGAAAGCAATGGGATAAGTCGATGATGGCAAACCTATGACACACGTGCCGAAAATGGCACACAAAGCCATGTCGCCCAGCACGTGCAGCCTTGTCTGTTTGTCTTCTGGATTACTGGCGTGCATGCGCATGTGATGATCAGCTGTCCTTCGCGTGCACGGCAGTGCTGGAAACTGGTGTGCATATGTGTGCTGGCCAGCTGATCATTGGGCTCACATGCACGCTAGAACCCAGAAGTTCGGCTTTTCCAGAGTGCAGCCCTGACGAGCGCGCGCACAGTGTTTCCCCATGACCTTTTTGCCACTCGGTGCCAAAAAGGTTCGCCATCACTGGGATAAGTTGTTTTGTAAGGGGAAAAGGCAAACAACGCTTGTACTTTTAACTCATTCCTAATTTTCCAACTACAAGCATTATTCTGTACTTTCCAGTTAATTTGTTACAATTTACAGAAGATTAATTAAAGAAAAGGAAACAACAAGTGCAAAATGTGAAAAAAATTCCTTTAACAACAAATTGTAATAATGTAATTGTAACATTAAAAAACTAACAGTTTATTCTTAATTGAGAGTTATTAAAGGAGAACTTCAAGCCAATATTTTGAATGACTGTAAATTACAGGAAATTCTGAATTCTTAAAAAAGTGTTCACAATGTATAATCAATCAGCCTTGCAGTTATGTTAGTTCTAACAGCTAAAAGCTTTGAATAATGTTTTATGCTACTTTATTGACTGATATTGTCACAGTTTATTCATATCTTAGAAGCTTCATACATAACAATTTCCCATTTATACCCGTCTATTTTTCTTGTGCAGAACTACATTACAATGAAAATTTTTCATTTATGGTATCCATTCTTATACCTCTACAGAGTAGTTATGTAAATTATCAAAATAGCAGAATAGCAACAATGAAATGTAAAATATCACATTCCTAATCACATTTATTGGCTTATTCATTATATTTGTATTCTGTCCCAATTTATAGAATCAAACCATTGGAGGATTGCGAGAAATAACAGATATGCACTAGCACATAGAAAATTGAGGATTACTTACTAAAAACTTATAGATTTAATGAATGCTTTGTTTGTAGAAACTACCATAACTAATCAACAGAATAACTGAAGGCATAGCATTTTTGCATATTAATATGCAAAATTGCATATTATTTCAGGAAAATAATATGCAATTATTTTCCTGAAAAAATAATATTGTAGATGCTTTCTGTATTTTTACCCAAAACCCTCTGGGTGGTTTTCAATAAAACACACTAAAATTTAATTTGAATAAAAATATAATAAAATCCAAAATATAATCATAAATTACGCAGCAGCAAGATGATAAAAACCAAACTAATAACATTTCCAATGATTTTTGCCCAACCAGTAAATTTGGGCAAAATGCAGTGGTGGTATTCAGCTGGTTCTCATCAGTTCAGGAGAACTGATCAGGAGAACCAGTAGCTAACCTTTTGTGCAATTTGGTGAACCGGCTGAAGCTTCACCTCTCCCCTCCCAGCCACTCCTCACTTGGCCTTCGAAATAAGCACAACAGGAAAGGCTTCAAAACCATGACCTGGATGACTGAGAATCTCTACAGACATTTAGGCAGCTATATATTTATGAGAGCCAATTGCTGAGAAAAGAAAGGTGCTTTTGCAAAGTCTCCCGATTTACCACTGATGGCCAGGCTGCTTTTGAGCAATGCAACAGTTACATGCTGCAAACATCTTTATTGCATGGAAAATGCTGGCCAGGAAATGGGTGGGACATACGCAGAGGTCCAGCTTCAAGCTCCAGGTACTTAAGCTGCAACTGGCCTACACCTCCTCCATAACGCCCCCGGCATGGCCAGCTGGACACTCTTCCCCACCCAATGGCTGCAACCTCGGAGAGAAAGAAACCCTCCCTGGAGCCCAGTGGTGGCTGATCCACTTCTCCCAAGACCAGCTTCCTTGCCGTCCCCCTCTGCACCATCCTCCAGCTTGCCCACCTACCTTGCAGAGTCTGCAGGGGGGGGAAGAGAGGCTCTCCTCTGCAGCTGCCTAGAGTCTCATGTGGGCCCAGAGGCTGCCCACCTGTCCCCCCAGGCTCCTCCTGCTCTCAGATCCAGAGGCCACACCCACCCACCATGGATCTTCAGGCCTCTTTCCTCAGCAGGGGTGCTCACAATCTCTGGAGCCCTGACAAGGCCTGGGGGGGAAGAGGCGCAGGGAGCCCCTGCCCTCTATCCTGCAGCCCAACTGGGAGGAAGCCCATCCAGTAGCTCGCCTGCCCTGTTCCTCTCCCACCCGCTGCATTCCAACTGGCTTCTTGGTGAGGCTCCCAGTCAACCCCTAGGAGGCTTCTGCAGGAATGAAGCGGCAGGAGGGGAGGGGGTTCAGGCAGACCGCCTGCCAGGGATGGCATTGCCCGACCTGGGTGTGAGGCAGGTGATGGGCTTGAGTGAAAGCTGTCTGTTCAGGCGAGGCAAGGGGGGAGCAAGAAGGCAGTGGCAGAAGGAGCCTTTTGTGCTTGGGAGAGGGGCGAGCAGTGCCTGGTGGGGTGCAGGAATCAAAGCTATCTGAAGGACTTTCTGCCAATTACTGGAGTTTTAATCCCACTTTCAAAATAAAAGCCAAATGAGCAACTCTGTGACAATCATAGTCCTGCCTTAGGCATGAAAGCCAGCTGGGTGAGTTTCAGCCAATATACAGGAGGCTCTGCGTTCTAATCCTCCGTTAGGCATGAAAACTTCTTGGGTGACTTTGGGCTGATCACCAGGAGACTCTTTTAAAAAAAAAAACAAAAAGTTTTTATTGTTTTTAAAATTCAAACAAATCACTTATCTATTTAAACATTTGTAAACCCAACCTTCAACCCCCCTTCCCTCCCCCCCCAACTTCCCAGAAGAAAAACAGGGTATAAGTTTTACCAAACATATGCTAAAATATGCTAAGTTAATGCAAGACATTAAAACTCCCTAGACCCCTTAACTCCCCTTCTACAGATTATTCATCAACCTCCCTTTAAACTCAAAATAACATATAATCCTTTAGCCCTAAGAATTTTTTAAAAACCAATAACAAACACTAGTAGATCTAAAAATCTCATAATACATCTGTAGGATATTCTTAGTTCATGTACTTAATCATTTGGCTAGTCCTCCTACTTTTGTTCTCAATATTCAAATATTTTTTAAAATCTTAATACAACAATAACTAAGCCTTAATTAATCATTAATTGAACTCTCAATTCATTTAGTTAATCATTGTAATTAATCATTAATACATCAATAGTTAGACCAGAAAAAGTTAATCTTCCCTTCTTCCTTTCTTTCTGTATTTTTTCCAATCTTTCTTCCTCCTTCCTTCTTTTATTTTGAGGAGGTTTTGAATTTTAACTGGGGGTTGATGTATCTTTAAAACTTGTCCCTTTCTCGGAACCATTTCCTCTGATTTAGAGCCCCCATATCGACTCTTTTTGCTTATATAGTCAGTCAGTTCATAGAACAAAGAATTAACTTGATCAGTTTGCAAAGAAAAATCCAGTTGCTGCATTTCAATTTGTTAGGTTCAGCTTGTAGCTTACTCCTAACTTGTTGGTCAGGCAATATATCTGTTTCTTTAAGAAACAACTGAGCCACGTAATCAGGGTTTGCTGAACCCTGTAATTAGGCTACAGTGCATAAATAAGCAGCGCAGAGAAGCGTTCTTTGTTCCTGATTGTTCCTGTTCCTGTTGCTCCCTGCGTCTTTCTGCTGATTGGTGTTAGACTGAATTGTTATATGGTACTGTATACCAAGAGTTACTAAAGTCTGTTTGCTTTGGTAAGGGAAGATAATTACTGGACTGATATTACTGTTTATGACCTTGGACTGTTTTACCTACACCGAGACTGCTTATTATCTTGTATATAAAGTATTTTTCTCACACGAGCTGCACGTTTATCTCCTTCCCTGTGTGTTTCTGCTCTGCTCGTTGCATAAGCAATTAATACTTTTTACACACACCCTAACACAATTAATTGTGTGAAAGCCTCTGTCAAATCTTCTTTATCCTTAGAAACCTCGTAGGGCTGATCAGTTTCTTCTTCTTTCTGCTCCAAATTATATTTTTGAAAAGATATATCAGTTAATTCCAAAAGGGCAGGAAGAAGGTTTGAAGATTCTTGAGGGTCAGCCAGTTCCAGCTTCTCTGTTTTGGTCAAAATGTCTCCTACATTGTCATTATGCTTTCCTTCAAAAACATCCTCAGTTGCTTTTATATCCTCCACCAGTTCTATAAATTTTTGTTCTATGATTGCTGTTAGGTTATTAATAATTACAATTTGGTTATTCATGGCTTCCTTTATAAATTCTGCAAGGTCTCTAAAAAAAACCTCCTGGCTCTGTGATTCAGTTCTCCGTGTCATTTCTGACGCCATTAGAGAGCCTCCACTTTCAGAAACTCCTTCCTTGGAAGCCATATTATTTTAAAAGAATTTTTCTTTTCACAGCCATAAAGTCTCTTGAGCAGCTTTCTCAGATTTATTTGTAGTTTATCAAGCAAGATAGTCTTTTCTAGACCCAGCTCTCAAATCCAGCGGTTTAAATCCAGTCTCTGAGCACAAGTCTATTAACAAGCACTTTCATTTCCTACTTTCACTTTCACACCCACAATGAAGACGCCATTTCCAGCTCCAGCTCAGCAAAATCAAATAAAAACAATGTATCCCAGGAGTTAAGCATATACTTGCAAAAGCTTGTTCTCCTGCTTCCGTTCTGTCTGCTTTTTGAAATCAATTAATCTTCTTCTTGAAAGCAGAGTCGGTCGCCGGCGTCTGGCTCCGTTTGAACGGAGTCACCACGGATCTGGAGCTTCAGTGGGCTGATGGGGAGCTCTCACCCTCCAAGCCCCTGGAATTACTCCAGGGGCTCCCGGGGAGCTCTACCCTTGCCCACCGGCTCTCCTCTCCTTCTTCTCCCGAAGGAGAGATTTTTAAGCCGTCTGACAGCTGATTAGCGCTGTCAGAACAGCTCCAACGGAATCGCGGGGCTGGCGGTCCAAGAAGACTGTCCGCGACGCCGGCGGTGCCAACCGGAAGTCATCACCAGGAGACTCTTGAGTTTCAGTCCTGCCTTAGTACTTATTGATTGGGAGTGTGAAACTTGGAAATGTTTTATCAGATTAATGTGGGATACCAGAATTAGGGATTCTTACAGTGTGACATGGCTGTATACCAATGACTGCATCTCTAACGATCCATCTGTTAAACTACTGAAGTTCGCAGATGACACAACAGTGATCGGTCTCATTCGAGACAATAATGAATCCGCATACAGACAGGAGGTTGAACAACTAGCCTCGTGGTGCGACCGGAACAATCTGGAACTGAACACACTCAAAACCATAGAAATGGTGGTAGACTTTAGGAGAAACCCTTCCATACTTCCACCTCTCACAATACTAGACAACACAGTATCAACAGTAGAGACATTCAAATTTCTAGGTTCTACCATATCGCAAGATCTAAAATGGACACCTAATATCAAAAACGTCATCAAAAAAGCACAACAAAGAATGTTCTTTCTGCGCCAACTCAGAAAGCTCAAACTGCCCAAGGAGCTGCTGATACAGTTCTACAGAGGAATTATTGTGTCTGTCATCTGCACCTCTGTAACTGTCTGGTTTGGTTCTGCAACCCAACAAGACAGACACAGACTTCAGAGGATAATTAGAACTGCAGAAAAAACAATTGCTACCAACCTGCCTTCCATTGAAGACCTATATACTGCAGGAGTCAAAAAGAGGGCTGTGAAAATATTTACAGACCCCTTGCATTTTGGACATAAACTGTTTCAACTCCTACCCTCAAAACGACGCTATGGAGCACTGCACACCAGAACAACTTGACACAAGAATAGTTTTTTCCCAAACGCCATCACTCTGCTAAACAAATAATTCCCTCAAACTGTCAAACTATTTACTAAGGCTGCACTACTATTAATCCTCTCATTGTTCCCGTCACCCATCTTCTTCCACTTATGACTGTATGACTGTAACTTTGTTGCTTGGATCCTTATGATTTATATTGATATTGTTTCCTGATTGCTTATTTGTACCCTATGATTATCATTAAGTGTTGTACCTTATGATTCTTAATGAACATATCTTTTATTTTATGTACACTGAGAGCGTATGCACCAAGACAAATTCCTTGTGTGTCCAATCACACTTGGCCAATAAAAAATTCTATTCTATTCTACTCTACTCTACTCTACTCTACTCTACTCTACTCTACTCTACTCTACTCTACTCTACGTGTCCAATATTGTGTAGTGTGATGGAGGAAAGTGAAATTGTGGGAAAACGCCTGTTCCATGTTGGTCAAAGCCATAAGTCTCTGCCTTCTACTTGTGGGAGAACCAAAGGCGTTTGTGTGGTCACTGTAAATCTTAGACTGACCTTGGTCTGATGATCCATCAGAACTTTTTTTTTACCTGCTTAAAATGGAATTTGCAAAGGGATTCTATTTACAATTAGGAGCCATTCTGAAACCTAAACATCGATTACCAATTGATCAGCAATCTGTGGCTGGAAAGCAGAACAGCTTCCATGGGTGCCTGTTCATAGAAACCTAGAAGTCCCCACCCTTATTCACCCCCTTCATAGGTAGTCTGCTACTTACAATCACAGTTGTGAGCAGAATTTCCATTGGTAAGCAAGGTAATTTCTAAGCAAGTCATTCCTGATTTTCAACTTTTTTTGCCATGGTCGTTAAGCAAATCACTGGAACAACTGCAGTTGTTAAGAGAATCATTGGTCGTTAAGCAGATCCAGCTTTCCCCATTGACTTTGCTTGTCAGACCTGGGATGCTGCAACCATTCTAAATTCATGCCAGTTGCCAAGTGCCTACATTTTGATCACATGACTTTTGGGATGGTTGTAAGTGAGAGGACTGGTCATAAATCACTTTTGTCAGTGCTTTGAAGGATCACTAAATGAATGGCTATAAGTTCAGGACTACCTATTTATTTATTTATTTATTTATTTATTTATTTATTTATTTATTTATTTATTTATTTATTTATTTATTTTATTCAATATATATCCCGCCCTTCTCCAAGTGGACTCAGGGCAGTGCACAGCCAGACTAAAACACATATCAATACAAAATTTAAAATTATTAAAAGAATTAAATAACTGTGGTCCAAAAAATCTAAAACATTGAAACTAAAACCCCTTTGACAATTTAAAAAGCTAAAAACTAAAAAGGGGAGGGGGTTTCACGCCAGCCCTGCTTGATGGAAAAGAAAAGTTTTTAGGGCACGGCGAAAAACCCGATATCCTTCGTATCTCCGGGGGCAAATCGTTCCAGAGGGCAGGAGCTGCCACAGAGAAGGCCCTCCCCCTGGGGGTCGCCAGCCGACATTGCCTGGCTGACGGCACCCTGAGGACTCCCTCTCTGTGGGAGCGCACTGGTCGGTGGGAGGCTATCGGCGGCAGAAGGCGGTCCCGCAAATACCCAGGTCCCATGCCATGGAGCGCTTTAAAGGTGGTGACCAACACCTTGAAGCACACCCGGAAGACCACTGGAAGCCAATGCAGCTCACGCAGGAGTGGTGTCACATGGGAGCGGCCCCTCGCTCCCATAATCCCCCGCGCAGCCACATTCTGCACCAGTTGGAGCCTCCGGGTGCTCCTCAAGGGGAGCCCCATGTAGAGAGCATTGCAGTAGTCCAGGCGGGAAGTGACGAGCACCTGAGTGACTGTGCGTAGGGAATCCCGATCCAGAAAGGGACGCAACTGGCGAATCAGGTGGACCTGATAAAAAGCCCCCCTGGCCACAGCCATCATATGCTCTTCTAAAGACAGCCGTGCATCCAGGAGGATACCCAAGTTGCGAGCCCTATCGGTGGGGGCCAATAACTCACCCCCAATAGCCAGCGATGGCACCAGCTGGCTATATCGGGACGCCAGAAGCCACAGCCACTCGGTCTTGGAAGGGTTGAGTCGAAGCCTGTTACTCCCCATCCAGGTCCGCATGGCCTCCAGGCACCGGGACATCACTTCAAGGGCATCATTGGGATGGCCTGGGGTGGAGATGTACAGCTGAGTATCATCAGCGTACTGATGGAACTCCACCCCAAAGCCACGGATGATCTCGCCCAGCGGCTTCACATAAATGTTGAACAGAAGGGGTGAGAGGACCGACCTCTGCGGCACCCCGCAAGCAAGGTGCCTTGGGGTCGACCTCTGCCCCCCTGCCAACACCGACTGCAACCGGTCGGAGAGAAAGGAGAACCACCGCAAAACGGTGCCCCCCACTCCCAACACCTCCAACCGGCGCAGCACGATACCATGGTCGATGGTATCAAAAGCCGCTGAGAGATCTAACAGGACCAGGATAGAGGAGTAACCCCTATCCCGAGCCCTCCAGAGATCATCCACCAACGCGACCAATGCCGTTTCTGTGCTGTGCCCAGGCCTGAAGCCAGACTAGAGCGGATCCAGATAGATAGCTTCATCCAGGTACCCAGGAAGCTGTCGCGCCACCACACTCTCAACAACCTTCGCCAAGAAGGGAAGGGTGGAGACCGGACGATAGTTAGCCAAAACAGCTGGATCCAGAGCAGGCTTCTTGAGGAGGGGCCTCACCACCGCCTCTTTCAAGGCAGATGGCAAGACACCCTCACTCAAGGAAGCGTTGATAATCCCCTGGAGCCAGCCTCGTGTAACCTCCTGGGAGGCCAGCACCAGCCAGGAGGGACACGGGTCCAATAAACATGCGGTCACATTCAGTCGCCCCAGTATCCTGTCCATGTCCTCGGGAGCAACAGGGTCGAACTCCTCCCAAATGGCAGTCCCAAGACCGGCACCCATCATCCCGTCTGTATCTACCCAGTCAGAGACCAGGCCTTCCCGAATCTGAGTGATTTTGTTGTGCAGATACTGAACAAAATCCTCAGCACGACCCTGCAAGGGATCCTCCCGCGCTCCCAGATGGAGGAGGGAGCGGGTCACCCTAAACAGGGCGGCCGGGCAGTTATCTGCCGATGCGATAAGAGCGGAAAAATAGTTACATTTTGCCTCTTTTATCGCCACTAGGTAGGTCTTAATATGAGATGTAACCAGTGTTCAGTCGGATTCGGAGCGACTAGATCTCCAACTGCTTTCTAGGCGTCTTTTCTGGCGCTTCATCTCCCTCAGCTCCTTGGAGAACCAAGGAGCCAGGTAGACTCGGCGACGGGTCAGAGGCCGCACAGGCACGACTCGATCCAAAGCATCAGCGGCCGCCCTATCGCAGGCGGCCACCAGCTCCTCAGCCGAGCCGTGAATCAGAGCCTCAGGAAGTGGCCCAAGCTCCATCTGGAACCTATCAGGATCCATCAGGCACCTGGGGCGGAACCATCTGGTCTGTTCCGCCTCCCTGCGGTGGGGTATGGCGGTTAGAAAGTCAAGCCTAAGAAGGGAATGATCCGACCATGACAAGGGCTCAATCACTAACTCCCCTATCTCGAGATCATTCATCCACTGTCCAGAGACGAAAATCAAGTCCAGTGTGTCCTCCCGTGTGAGTGGGTCCATGAATTAATTGGGTCAGGTCCATGGCCATCATGGAAGCCATGAACTCCCAGGCCACCTGAGACGCTTCGCCGACAGATGGCAGGTTAAAGTCCCCCATGACCATAAGCCTGGGGGTCTCCACTGCCCCCTCGGCAATCACGTTGAGGAGCTCGGGCAGGGCCGCCGACACATGGCAGGGAGACAGGTACGTAATCAGCAAGCCCATCTGCCTCCCTTGTCCCCACTTCACAAGGAGGGACTCACATCCTGCTATCTGAGGTACAGTGGCCTCCCTTGGGGCGAGACTTTCCTTTACTAGAACTGCCACCCCCCCACCCCTCCCCTTGGACCTCGGCTGATGGAATGCATAGAAACCTGGAGGGCACATCTCAACGAGGGGGACCCCCCCTCCTGTCTCAACCAGGTCTCCGTAATACCTACCAGGTCCGCACCCCCCTCCTGAACCAGATCACAAATGAGGGGGGCTTTATTTACCCCGGACCTGGCATTGCACAACATCAACCGAAGGCCCCGGGTCTGAGGATCTGAACAACCCAGGGTGTGAGACGAGCATTGAGGGCCGGAGCACGCAATCGCTCGCAGACAGTGAGTGCGCCCTCCCCTAACACGATATGGCCCCCTGCTCCCACCGTATCTGCCCCTCCCACCCACAATAACTCTGGTATTAAAAGACCTTACAGAGCAGCCAGATTTTGACTAGCTCTCAAAAGAGGTAGGGTTCCAGAGGAGAAGGGGAGCCCCCACATAGAGAGAACCCCACTTTTGCTTTCTCAAAGTTTCTAGCAAGATGAAGGGATCAGCCCTCTGTACATGCACAGTGGCATGCTCTGTTCCTCCAGACCTGCATTCTTCCTGGGAAGGGAAGTCCTGCTTTGGTATGCATGGATCTTCAGTGGACATTCTCAATTGATTCAGATGGGGGCGGGAGGCAGGATCTATTGGAGATAAGCCATCTCTCTCCTTTTCCAGTCAGATTTTGGTGTCACAATAGATCTTTGCACAGATCTAGTCTACAGCTGCAATGCAGACAAGATTAGTTCTACAGCAGATCCAGCATGTAACATTCTGAGTCCAGCAAACTGGGTGTCTGATGCGGATCAGAAGTAGAGATCTATTAGATTTCCCTGCCTTCGAGATCCCCGTCAGGAGTGTTGCTGCTGGTTTTATTTGGGGCTGAAGCTATTTTTGATACCATCGACCATGGTATCATGCTGCACCGGCTGGAAGGGTTGGGGGTGGGAGGCACCGTTTTACGGTGGTTCTCCTCCTTTCTCTCTGACCGGTCGCAGTCTGTGTTGACAGGGGGGCAGAGATCGACCCCGAGGCCCCTTATATGTGGGGTGCCGCAGGGATCGGTTCTCTCGCCCCTTCTGTTCAACATTTATGTAAAGCCGCTGGGCGAGATCATCCGTGGTTTCGGGGTGAAGTACCATCTGTACGCTGATGACACCCAGCTGTACATCTCCACCCCAGACCACCCCAACGATGCCCTTGAAGTGATGTCCCAGTGCCTGGAGGCCGTGCGGATCTGGATGGGGAGAAACGGGCTCAGGCTCAACCCATCCAAGACCGAGTGGCTGTGGTTTCCGACGTCCCGATATAGTCAGCTGGCGCCATCGCTGGCTATTGGGGGCGAATCATTGGCCCCCACAGAAAGGGCTCGTAACTTGGGCGTCCTCCTGGACTCACGGCTGTCTTTAGAAGAGCACTTGACGGCCGTGACCGGGAGGATTTTTCATCAGGTTCGCCTGATTCGCCAGTTGCGTCCCTTTCTAGATCGGGACTCGTTACGCACAGTCACTCATGCCCTCGTCACCTCTCGTCTGGACTATTGTAATGCTCTCTACATGGGGCTCCCCTTGAGGTGCACCCGGAGGCTCCAACTGGCGCAGAGTGCGGCCACGCGGGTGGTTATGGGAGCAACATGGAGCTCCCATGTAACACCTCTCCTGCGCGAGCTGCACTGGCTCCCGGTGGTCTTCTGGGTGCGCTTCAAGGTTCTGGTTACCACCTTTAAAGCGCTCCATGGCTTGGGACCTGGTTACTTACGGGACCGCCTACTACCATCAACAGCCTCCCACCGACCAGTACGCTCCCACAGAGAGGGGCTCCTCCAGGTACCGTCGGCCAAACAATGTCGGCTGTCGGCCCCTAGGGGGAGAGCCTTCTCTGTGGGGGCACCGACGATCTGGAATGAGCTCCCCCCAGAGATACGGAGGATTCCGGATCTGCGCACCTTCCGCTGTGAGTTGAAGACTCTTTTGTTTCATCAAGCTGGCCTCGCCTAAATCTTCCCCCTTTTAAGTGTAAATTCTAAATTTTTAATGGATTTTAAAATATGGGTATTTTAAATTGGATATTAATTCAGCCAAATTTATTTAATTCATTTTATTCGATTTTAAATTTTGTATATTTATGTGTTTTATTTCATGGCTGTGCACCGCCCTGAGTCCTTCGGGAGTAGGGCGGTATAGAAATTCAATAAATAATAAAAATAAAATAATAATTTCTGTGAACTGACCTCTAAAGCTAAACAGGATCAGGCCTGGTTAATATTAGAATGGGAATCCACTAGAGAGTGCCTGGAAATGGAAGAGTCATCTTGTTCCATAGAACACTATAAGAGGAAGTCTACAAAGCCACCAGGAGTTGAGTTAAGGAAAATTTTTCTGACAGAACAATCAACCATTGGAACAGTTTGCCTTCAGAAGTTGTGGGAGCGTCATCACTGGAAGCTTTCAAGAAGAGACTGGAATGCCATTTGTCAGAAATGGTGAGCAGGCAACAGGGAGGCCAGGATTTGAGCTACCTAAGCAGGTGTGAGCGATCAGTTCGGTGCAACTGCACACCATACAAGCAGCGCCCTGATGGAAGTGTGGGAGTGCCTGGCCTCCCAGCCGCTCACTCACCTGGGGAGGAGGCATCGGGTTCCAGATTCGTAATAAAGAACTGCAGAGGGGTTGGATGTAAACACTTGAGTCTAATCTCCAATTACAAGAGCACATCTTGCTTCTGTGTTCTGTCAATTTTAATTTGAACATCATCATATAACTCATGAATATCAGCTTCCACATCAGTTGTTGGAGCATATATTTTGATGACTGTCATATTAAAGGATTGTTCATGAAATCTAATTTAGAACATTTTGTCTTTGATTGTATTGTAGCAAAGTATAGATGATGTTTAAGGTATGTCCAATCTTTCAATGATCATTCAAAGTTATGATGGAGGTGAATGACAGGGAACTATGACAGATCCTTGGAGTTCTGACTGTCACAGCATCTCCGTGGTTGAATGATCTGGAGCTTGGCACTTGACTCATAATTATTAGTGTCACATGGTCACATAATCACAATTTCTGACATTCTGCGCTTGCTTCCCACAAGCAAAGTCAAATAGAAAGTTGGCAATAAGTCACAAGTTGCAGTCATGTGAAGTTCTTGCTTAACAACCCATGATGTCCCTGGTTAGTGATGGCAACTGGGATTGCCAGAACAGCTACTACCAAATTATGTAGTACTGTGATATTGTGCTTTACAACTGAATCATTTTGCAATGGCAATTCCAGTTTTAATATGTCATTATCTACTGCATACTCTAATAATGACAGAAAAAGACAAAGTAGATGAATGCAGGAAATAGACTGAAAAAAAGACAAGAATGAATAGAGAAACAATATGAATAGATAGAAGAGTGAACAGGTAGTATATGTGCATGACATGACATTATATTATATCAGCAGTTAAGACTGGACCAGCAGCCCAGGTTTGAGACCTGAGCCCTGCACAACAAGGTGAGCTCCCATCCTCACGCCAGCTCCTGCCAACCTAGCGGTTCAAAAACATGCAAATGTGAGTAGATTAATAGGTACCACTTTGGTGGATGGGTAACAGTGCTCCATAATGTCATGATCACGGAAATGTCTTCTGACAGCATTGGCTCAATGGTCTTGTAACCGAAACGTGCACTGCCCCCTATAATCGGCAATGACTAGTGGAGTAAAAGCCACAGGGATTCCTTTTTATAGTACAACTTACTGGTTTGTGTTTCTATAGAATATTTAGACAAAAACACTTGACCTCCTTTAGGCTGACTACATTATTAATCTATTGCACGCACGCACGCATGCACGCACATATATTGTGTGACTGCAGTTCAGGATTGGTAAATGAATGTTTCAGACATCAATACCTGATTGAAATACTGTAGTGACTTACATATATATATATATATATATATATATATATATATATATATATATATATATATATATATATATATATATATATATATATATATATATATATATATATATATATATATATATATATATATATATAATAGAATAGTGAACTTCAGGAAGTTTAGGCTATCTGTCTCCCACAGGCACATGCTTTTTGTGTAAGAATTAAATATGCTATACTTGAAAAGAGAGTGCATTGTATATGCAGTGTAAGTAATAACATTTTGTCAAGTTCTTTGTTGAGTATTTACTGACTTAAAAATAAACTGTTCTGTGTTCTGTAAATATGGCATTTAAAATGCGTGTAAAGCCAGCAGGGCAAATTCATGTGGGGATTTGAATGTATTTATGAAAAAGTGTTAAATAATTTCATGTTCTGCAGTGAAGAAAGCTTAAGTGCATCCTTAAGGCTATCATTAGATTCTTTTAAGGAGCTGAGGATCCCTTTTGTGTCTCTTCATTTTTTAGAGACTTCCAGCTTTCTAAACAGATTCCATAGTAGGGAAGAAGATGAAAGGTGCTGCTAAGCTTTGCATTATTTATTATGCTGATTCCCTCCCCCCCACACACTTAAAAGCTTCTGAGATAGACTCCCTTTGATTGCATTAGTACAGGTAATCCTCCACTTACAATAGTTCATTTAATGATTGTTCAAAGTTACAACAGCACTGAAAAAAGTGACTTATGACTGTTTTTCACACTTACAACCGTTGCAGAATCCCCATGGGCATGTGATCAAAATTCAGATGCTTGGCAACTGGTTCATATTTATGATGGTTGCGATGTCCCAAAGTCATGTGTAATTACCTTTTGCGACCTTCTGACAAGCAAAGTCAATGGGGAAGCCAGATTGACTTAACAACTGTGTTACTAATTTAACAACTGCAATGATTCATTTAACAACTATGGCAAGAAAAGTCATATAAGGGGGCAAAACTCATTTAACAAATGTCTCACTTAGCAAAATAAAATTTGGGCTCAATTATGGTCATAAGTCGAGGACTACCTGTACTAAACATAGATTGATTCTGAAGTTTTGCATCCTTGCTATATCAGTAACTCTCTGTTAATGGAGGGGATTAGTCCCAAATCCTTTTCCCATGAATTTGTTTTTGTGACTACAAACAGAATAAACTTTATGCATTCAATTATGTATTTTTTAAAATCTCTTTGAGATGTTTCGACACGTTAAGCTAAAATGAGTTCCTTTCAGAACCTTAATAATAACTTTTGTCTTTGTGGAATAATCTTGGAACTTCATAAAATTTGCATAGCTTACAGTTTTGAGACAAATGACTAACTTTTCAGTAGATTATTGTTTGTTAAAAAAAGTTAATTGAAGAGTAGAATTCTTCTGTATTGTAACTTAACATTTCCTTTCAAATTATTCATTAACATTATAATCAAGAGAAAAAAACATGGTCATATCTGTTTCACCAGATCACTTTTGTAGCATCATAAAAGGAAAACTGCTGTAATTTTAGATGTGATTCCTTCTTGTCGTGACCTTCTGGACTGGCCACCTAGGCCTATAGCTAAGTTAAAGAGTTTATGACCCAATTAAACCCAGGTGAAGCATCTGAAGATGATTTCATTCCCCCATTTTAGGAGAGCCTTTTTAGACTTGATGCAATCATCATTATACTAGGGTTTAGACCTTTTTATGTGCATAAACAGTATTGGCTGTTGAAAATCTTGTCAGGGAGCCATGGAGATTAACAAAAATTGACTAATATGGTGACTCTACTTGTTCATAGGAATTAGCTGAGCAGACTTGGGGTGTGCATTTGAAGCAGAAGCTCTGAGATCAAGACCCCAGACAAGACTTTAGCCTAACCTTGAATCTGTTCTGTACATGCCCCTTGGTTATAATGTCAAGAGGAGGGTGGGCCACTTCTAATATGGGGTCTTTCGTGCACTCTGAACTTGGTGGTTTTGTTGCACACATTTCATTATCCAGCTAGATAACATCTTCTATCGGCATTTCTGATGCTTCAAGATTTGCTGTAAAATCAAAAAGACAAATTAGTAGAAAGTGGTTACTATTAGGGTGAGTTCTAATATTGAATTAAGCTAGGAGATAAACAAAGGTCTGGGAAATCATGATATAATCAACCACACTGGCCTCATTAGTGTGCCAGAATGTCAACTCCCGGGGGTTCTTCTCTGTGCTATTAAGTATAACTAGATCTAAACTACCTACAAATTGAACCAGATGAAATCATACAATTGTACAATGTTGATCTTTAAAGTAGCCCACATTGGTTTTAGGGGGTATAAGCTTGCAAGAATGTACTGGACCACCCAATATATATGTTAGAGTCACTGGCAATAATAAATATGAAGTTTGAGTATTGATATAATAAAATTATGTAACTGTCAAACTGATCCCACGAATTATTTATTTCTCTATGCCCAACAAAGTGGGAGGAAATATAGATTAACAAGCAAAACAGAATATGATTTAAATCTGAGCAGAAGGGAACCATTAAGGACTATAAACCATGCTTAGTGTTTTCTGAGAATTGAGTCTGTAAGACTTAAGTTTAACATGTGTATGGTTACTAGCAGTGGTGGGATTCAAGCAATTTAACAACCGGTTCTCTGCCCTAATGATTTCTTCCAACAACCAGTTTGCCAAACTGCTCAGAAAGTTAACAACCGGTTCTCCCGAAGTGGTGTGAACTGGCTGAATCCCACCACTGGTTACTAGGTTTGAAGTAAAAGTCTGATGAATATGACAGCAGAGAGAAAATGTAACCCTTTGCTGCCATAGTGTGGTTGCCTGTACATGTGCAGTCTGAATCTAGTTGTCCTAAGCATGAATGAAATTTAACTATTGTTTGTTAACTATCAAAAATCTTACTTAAATAAAAATTTATTTAAATCATATTTTTCATGTTTAGTCATTATTTTTCTTTACATTATATTAGAGAAAATATCATTAAATGATTACTATTGGTGTGTGTGTGTGTGTGTGTGTGTGTGTGTGTGTGTGTGTGTAGACTTCTGGTGTCCGTTTTCTAGTCAGTTTTTGATTCCTGGATGCTGCCTGGGCCTATAGTTGCTGTAGATGCTATAGTTGCTGTAGATACTGTGCTGCCTGTAGTTTTCATGGCAACATTTTTTGGAAGTGGTTTGCCATTGCCTTCTTTCTAGGGCTGAGTGAGAGTAATTCACCTAAAGTCATGTAGGTGGCTTTGTGTCTTTGGTGGGACTCATGGGCTCTGTGTCAGCCTGACCATCATCACTTTCCTTCAAGTTTGCTGCCAGTTGCTGTGAAAATGGGAAGAGAGGGAACAATGGGCATTTGGGAGGTGCAGGTGGCGTGAAAGTGGAATTGCTGAGAATTGATGGGGAGTTTTGGACTAAAAGAGGCCAGCTTGGGTTTTAAAATCTCCAAGGCCAACTGTCCTGGGAACTGCATGCACAAGGGCGGTGCAGAGCACCTGAACCAGACACATTCCCAAAACATCTTCCTGGCTGATGATTGGATTCTGTCTGCCTGACTACTGGGAGGGGGGTGCTGTGGGGTAATGTTCAATTTGTCTTTGCATTTGCTTCAGACCTTGCCTGACTTTTGCTGCATTCAGCTCATTCTTAATAAAAGTACCTTTTCTCTGAATCTATAGAGTCAAGGGGTTTTTCCCCCTAGGAATTGATTGGAGGCAACCCTGCATTTCTAACCTGATACTTTAACCACTACATCAAACCAGCTGTGAATTTGACGTAAGAAGCCTTACGTACAATTTTGCTTTGTATTAGTGGAGATTATAAAAAAATTACAGAAATACTACCCTAAGATTCATTGGCTAAGATATTTCCCCCCCAGGAAATGACTTACAGGTAGTTTTCAATTTACAATAATTCATTTAGTGACCGTCTGACATTATAATGGTCCTGTAAAAAGTGACTTATAACTGTTTTTCACATTTATGACCATTGCAACCTCCCCTGGTCACATGATCAAAATTTGGATGTTTGGCAACTGGTGTGTATTTATGATGGTTGCAGTGTCTTCGGGTCATGTAATCACTTTTTGCAACTTCTGACAAGCAAAATGAATGGGGAAGCCAGACACAATCCTTTTATTAATTTAACAGCTGTAGTGATTCATTTATAAATACTGTGGCAAGAAAGGTCATAAAATGGGGGCAAAACTCACTTAACAACTGTCTTCCTTAGGAATGGAAATTTTGGGCTCAGCTGTAGTCATAAGTTGAAGACCGTGTGTATTTCTTAGAAATACCTTTTTCAAAGTCTAGCTAAGATAGATGAACTAGTTTCAAGTTTCAAATTTGATTTAAGAGACAAATAACAAATTAATTTCCATTTCAAAGCTGAACCATCTTATAAAAGGTTAAAAATACAGTGATATGATATGTAATATTCCAAATATACATGGAACTTATACTGTGTACATATTATCTTAACATATTAGCCAAGAGTTTGGCTGCATTTTGGAAATGTTTAATTGTTGTTTCAGGATCCATTTATTTAAGTTTAACACTTGTTAAGCTTTATGTTGATATCCATATTCCATTTGGGAAAGTGGTAAAGAAACCATTTATAAAGATGAAAGGCAATGAACCAACTAAATTAAGTAATCATAGGGATAAACAAATGATAATCTATTCACAAAAGGAAGCATGAAAAGGAAATTGCCATAGCCTAAAATGACTGAGTGGCAATTTACAAAACTACAGAGCATTGGACCTTGCTTTTTCAGATTCTCTGACATCAATGGGATCACTCTTAATGCAAAATTAAATATCCAGTGAAGAAACAGTTGTGGGAGATAGCTCTGTTGATGTGGATTAGAAAAGTTGGTGGTATTCCTAATTGCCTTTCATTGAAAGATGAATGCATATCAGCTGAGTGGGGATAGAGCTTACTGTATATAAAATGTTATACATAAAAATAGAATGTATTTTTAAAAACACCTGTTTTTCATCTTTGCCCTTTTATGCCAGAGTTTCTGATTCAATTTACTTGTCTAGACTTTTGAAGGCTGACCTGATCCTTACTGTATTTTATCCATTTTTTCCATTCCCATTCATAAGTCTCTTGTGAGCGATCTTTTAAATATGCTGAAATCTTTGCCATCTCCGCAAAACTGGCCATCTTCAAAGTCCATTCTTCAATAGTGGGTAGAGCTTCATTTTTCCAATATTTACCTATCAATAATCTCGCTGCTGTTATCATGTACAATATCAACTTAGTTTCATCCAATGTAAAACCCTTTACTATACCCAATAGAAACAATTGTGGAGAAAATTGAATTTTTTTCTTCAAAACATTCTGCATAACCCACCATATTTTTATCCAAAAAGCCTTAACTTTCTTGCAATTCCACCAAACATGGTAATATGTAGCATCTAAACAATCACATCTCCAACATTTTGGCTGAACATTAGGATACATACAGGATAATTTCTTGGGATCTAAATGCCATCTGTAAAACATTTTATAGAAATTTTCCCTCAAATTCTGCGATTGTGTAAATTTAACATTCTGAACCCATATTTTCTCCCATGTTTCCAACATTACTGGTTCTGCAAAATTCTGTGCCCATTTAATCATACAATCTTTAACCAATTCAGTTTCTGAATCCCTTTCTAACAAAACATTATATAGCCTTTTAATAAGCATTGGACCTTTCTCTTTTATATGTCTAACCAATTCTTCCTCATGCAACATAATACCAATTTTTTGGTCCTCTTTCCATCTCAGTTGAAGTTGATTATATTGTAGCCAAGTTAGATTAAACCCTTTGTCCAACAGTGTCTCTAATGTCTTTAGTTGCCATCTGCCCGCATCTGTAAAAAGAACTTCTGTATATAAAAAACCCCCGAGTGACATTATATTTGTATTCCACATAATATGACCAAGATCCAGCCATAACGATATTTTGTAATCCCATTTGAGTCGGTGCTTCTTCCAAACTCTCATCCAAGAATCTCTAAGTATATGGCTTTTAAATACTTTACCCACTTTGTTGTCATAAAATAAGTAAGCGTGCCAACCAAATTCAAGATCAAAGCTTTCTATATTCAATATTCCAGTCTTTTTCCTTCCAAACCAATCGCTTGCTTGAGTCAAAGCTGCTGCTTCGTAATATAACTGTAGGTTTGGAAGTTTAAGGCCTCCCCTTTCTGGAACATCTTGCATAATTTTCATTTTCACTCTCGATTTTTTCTCGTTCCAGACAAACTTATTCACTCCACTTTGCCATTCTTTCAGTTGTTTATCACTTTTAAGCACCAGAATAATTTGAAACAAAAAAAGGAATCTTGGCAAAATGTTCATCTTAACTGCTACTATTCTTCCAAGTAACGAAAGCTGCAGTTTTTTCCAAGTCTCCATGTCTTTTTGTACATCTCGCCATAACACCTCATAATTATTTTGAAACAGTTTCATATTTGATTCTGCAAGCTGAACTCCTAGATATTTAACCTTTGGTACAATCTCAAAACCTGCCCTCCTTTCAAGTTCGTATTTTCGATCTTGTGTCATATTTTTAACTATCATCAGTATGGATAGAAATTGAGACTGGAAAAATTGAGAGAAGATCATGGAGATTAAATGAAAATTTGTTTAGATATGAAAAAAATATAATAGAACTTAAGAAGCAGATGAAAGAATTTTTTGAAATTAATTTGAACAAGGGTACCCCTATTGAAATTGTGTGGGATGCGAGTAAAGCGTATATGAGAGGGGTACTCATTCACATGAACTCTAAACATAAATTGAAGAGACAAAAGAAAAGATCCGAAATTGAAGCAGAAATAAAGAAAAAAGAACAGTTACTTATTAAAAATCCAACAGATGAAAGAATACGTGGTGCTATAAAACTTTTGAAAGATCAATTCCAAATGCTTATGGCGGAACAAGTTGCAACAAATTTACAATATGCAAAGCATAATACATTTTGTAATGCCAATAAACCGGGCAGATGGCTGGCCTATACATTAAGGAAGAAGCAGAGTATGCGGACTATCGACTGTATTGATATTGGAGGGAAAGAAATTCATCAACAAAAATTAATTAAAGAAGTTTTTGTGGATTATTATACTAAATTGTATGCTAAAGATGATATACAGAATGGACTTATAGAAAAATTCTTAGAAAATAAAAGAGTTACAAAAGTTACTAACCAACAAAAGGAAAGAATGAATTACCCTATAACAGTTGAGGAGATAATTGCAGCAATTAAACAACTGAAAACAGCCAAAGCTCCTGGAACGGATGGCTTGACTGCAGTGTATTATAAAACTTTGCAAGCAGAAATGGTGGAACAACTTAGAGACTTATTTTGTAACATACAACAAGGGGGTAAAATACCCCCATCATGGAAAACAGCTTATATTTCTTTGATACCAAAAGAGCAAGCAGGTCCTAAAAAAACCGGAGAACTATAGACCAATATCTCTTCTGAATAATGATTACAAAATTTATGCAAAAGTACTAGCCAACAGGTTGATGCCAGTAATTCAAGAGGTGATTCACGATGATCAAGCGGGATTTATAGAGGGTAGATATATGAAGGACAATGTAAGGCAAGTTATAGATTTACTGGAATATCTTGAGAAGAATAAACAGATCCCTGCAGTGCTGGCTTTCTTGGATGCGAAGAAAGCCTTTGATAGAGTGGATTGGAATTTTCTATTAAAGACTTTAAAAAAGATGGACTTTGGGGATCAATTTATACAGGCGGTTTCAGCAATCTACCAAGAGCAAAAGGCACAGATTATTATTAATGGAAGTTTGACAACAGATTTTAAAATTGAAAAAGGAACAAGACAAGGTTGTCCGTTATCCCCTTTGTTATTTATTTTAACACTAGAAGTCTTGTTGAATACAATACGGGATTCGAACAGCTTGAAAGGTATAGTGATAAGGCAAGAGGATTACAGAATAAGGGCATTTGCAGATGATCTGGTTGTTACCCTAACACGGCCGGTGGAATCAATAATCCAGATGAAAGACATTATAAAAGATTATGGCACAGTATCAGGATTTAGACTGAACCAGAAAAAAACTAAGATGATAGATCCTTACTGTATTTTGTTCCATCTTTAATCTTCTGGATTTTATGGAATTGTCTCTACCTACCAATGTTTCTCAGAAAATAAGACCCGGCCTTATTTACTTTTGGCCCCAAAATAAGCACTCGGTTTTATTTTTGGGGAGGTCTTATTTTTTTGATATGCAGGAGGCAGCAAGCACAGGGGCTGACGGGAGTGGAAGAGCTGCTACCGCCAGCTCCACCCTCTGCCCCACCATCTACTTTCCTGCGGCTGCAACAGCCCAAGTTCTCGGCGTGCCTCTGCCCTCCCTGCCTGCTGGCCCTGCTGCTGCTGGGACACTGGAGCTTGGGTCTTGTGCTGGTGGAGCCACTTGCAGCAGAATGCTGCAAGGCTTGTTGTGCCGGTGGAGCTGCTTTCAGCAGGACACCGTGAGGATCGTTGTGCCGGTGCAACTGTTTGTGGCTGGATGCTACATAGTGCGTTGTGCTGTTACACGTGTGAATGACTCCACCAGTGTGATGAGCCTCATGGTATCCTGCCATGAGCAGCTCCACTGGCATGATGAGCCTTGCGGTGTCCTTCCAAGACCGGCTGCACTGGCACAATGAGTTTGGCTGTGAGCGGCCACAAGTGGCTGCAAAAGAAGTCGGGCAGTGGCACAACAGGTGTCAGGGCATGGGAGGCCTGACTGCAGTGGTCCTAAGGTAAGCGGGTGCAGGGCACATGGGGCACCTCCAACCCCCTACCCCTGCCCTAGGTTGATTTTTATACCTGTGCCTCACCCCATCTCATACAACCAGAGTGGGTGGGGCTTAACTAGGCTTATTTTGGGGTAGGGCTTATATTAGTTGCAGGTGGGAAAATTGGGCTAGGGCCAGGGTGGATTTGATTTAAATCGAGTTGATTTAAATCACAATTTAAATCATGATTTAAATCACTAGTAAAAAGGCTTGATTTAAATCAACTCGATTTAAATCATAATTTTTAAAGAGCAACTGTCATCTCTGCTACTCCTTTGACCCACTGTTGACTCATCGATAGTCCCAGTGTTGCAGAATATACAGCCTCATGCTACATAACTAAGCTCCATTTCATGCTGAATAAACTAAATTATTTATGTATCTTAAATAGAAAACTATCTTACGATAGATTTTTACCCCAAAGGTTTTTTATTAAAATAAATTCGATAAAAATAAAAAAAAATCTGATTTTTTTGATTTTTTTTAAAAAAATCATTGATTTTTATCTACCCTGGCTAGGGCTTGTATTCAGGGTAGGTCGTATTTTCAGGGTAACACAGTACTTTGCACTGTTGGGCTTGGATAAATCCTGCTACAATCTTTCTACTATAAATGTTTTGTTGGCCTATTCTTTTACTTAATCTCCTTTGGCAAGAAAAGATCCATGCATACACTTAAAAATAAATTAGTGGTTGCAAAAAATCCAGTTAACCTCAGGAAGGCAACATGGCATTAATGTTTTCTATATGTATTTGTTGCCAACTAGTCCTAGTTCAGGTTTTTGCATCCTAAAGCTGCAGTTCTAGCAGACTCCCCAAAGAGCTGGCCCTTCAGTTTCTCTTCTGGAATCAGATCAAAATGTTGGTCATAGAATGAAGGGCAACTGTTACCTATTTTCCTGTGCGCTGCTCCCACTATCCAGGAATGGGTTAATGCTTCAGCCTTTGGCAAACAACTGAGTGTTAAAAAGTATTAAAACAAAGGACTTCCCCTTTCCCCTCTGCCTAGCCACACCCCCACTCCCATGATACCCCAGTCTTCGCTCAGTTGTCTGGCAAACGCTGAAGTGTTTCTCAGGAGCTCCTGGTTCTAAGGTATTTGTTCTCCTGCTTCCTTGTTTTTTTCTGTCTTTTTTTCCTTTTCCCTGCCTCAGGGACGCATAGGACTTTATTTTATTTTTGAATATTTCCTTTCCCGGGGTTTCTTTAAGTTCTCTGCCTTTCTTTTTACCGCCGCTAGCAGCGGCAGCGCTGATCAGCTGGGCGTCGGATTCGGAAATCTGAGCCGCCCACGCAGCGCTTTGTTTTCGCCCCTAGCAGCCGGTGCCAATTTCAAACTTGCTCCAAGCCCCAGGAAGAAGCAGCAGCTGCCGCGTGGGGCGAAGAGGAGAGCGATCGGCCCGGAATTGCGCCAATCACGCCAGAGAGCAGCGTGCAGCCGCGGTTCGCCCGGCTAGCCCTGCCAACAGCCGCTGCGCTACAGAAAATGATCCCTTCAAGCAGCGATTAGGCACAGCAGCTGCCTGGACCCTCGGGCCTCCAGCATAAGACCGTAGCCGACAAAAGGCACCCGGCCCCGCACCACGTGGCGCCCACCATCTTGCAGACCACGTGGGCCGCCATCTTGGGCCGAAATTTGCTACCAGCTCCCAGAGGCTCAGCTGAGCCATTTCCCTAGTGCGGTGCCTTTTGTAATAAGGGTTACCTGGTGAGACCTTCGGGCTCTCAGCGGCTCTTATCTCATCTTGCGAAGCGGATTGGGCAAGTCTCCGCAGAAGCTCACAAGAAGAGAGGGGCGGCCTTACTCACAACAGCCACCATGTCTGACTCCCCTTTCTCATCAGACCCTGAGCTGGAATTGAGCCCACCTCGCAAGGGGGCTA
Organism: Pantherophis guttatus; assembly: GCF_059756535.1. Lineage (NCBI taxonomy): Eukaryota > Metazoa > Chordata > Lepidosauria > Squamata > Colubridae > Pantherophis > Pantherophis guttatus. Next base: position 86,037,358 of record NC_142067.1, read on the forward strand.
AAGCGTCCAAAAAGAGTACCCGGAAGAGGTCTGATGCATCTGGCCACAGGTCCAAATCGGGGACGGGGCTGATCTTTCAAGACAAGGACGCTCAAAGACACCATCAGGCGCTAGAGAGGCAGTGCACCAAGGCCCAAATGGTGCTGGCTATGTCACCCACCAGGGGGCTAAGGCCAGAAGACGCTGCTCCGCCCACGCCTAGGGGGTCAGTCTCAGCAATGGCCAGCCCGACAGAGTTAACACAGACCCCGGCGACCCCGGTCCTGACAGAGAGGGGCCCTCAGAGGGACGGAACTCCCGCCCCTGCCCGGAGTGAGGCGGCACCCTTCTCACCTGCAGGCTCATCACGTAGCCCAGGCACGGCCGCAGGAGCGCAGGGGGGCCCCCTACCACCATCACAATTGGATTTTCAAGCCATGTTCTCAATGGCTCTTTCATCCTTCTTGGCCGCCAGCTGGCAGCAGGCACTACCACCTCAGCCAGCACAGGTCCAGGGGTCTCACCAACAAGTCCGGAACAAGACAACGGCCCCCTTAGCACAAGAATCCTCCTCCGAGGAGTCAGACCAAGCAGATGACGCCCCAGAAGACATCGAATTCTCAGAGGATGAAGGGCTAAACCCGGACACACCCGCCTTTACTGGACTATTCCGACCAGCGCTCTTTAGGTCGCTCCTTCACAAGGCGCGACTCACGACTAACCTGGGTGTTCCGGGGGACGTAAACTCAGCCCCACCTTCCACAGCGGGGCCACACGATGCCCTCTTCAAATCGTCTAAACAGGAAAAGGACAGCATCCCCTGCCCACAGCTGTTTTCCGATGTCATCCAAAACGCCTGGGGGCAACCAGCATCTCAAACTACACCGAGCAGCCTGGACAAGAAACTCTACTGTTCGGCTCCAGAACTGGAGGACTTTCTACTCCTCCCGACTGTAGACCAGCCAGTCGCAGCGCTCTCATCTCCATCGTTAGTCTCCACAGAGGCTCTGGATGGCCTCAAAGCCGAGGAGAAGAGAACGGAGCAGGCTTTTCGTAAAACACACCAAGCAGTGGCCTGGGCGATCAGAACATCCACAGCTACATCCTTTTTCAATAGAGCGGCCCTCATTTGGCTACGCCAGATGCAAGAGAGACTCCCTCTGGAGGACACCAGGCTGCAACAAGATATCAACAAGATCATTGCAGCCACCAAGTACGCCTCTGATGCCTCCTTGAACTCGGCAAAGTTCGCATCAAGGGCCCTAGCCTCCACTGTCACGACTAGGAGGCTGTTCTGGCTCCGTCCCTGGAAAGCGGACCTGAAGGCTAAATGGAAGCTGGCCGCAGCTCCCTACAAAGCACCGAATCTGTTTGGAGCAGCCCTGGACCCAGTCCTTGTGGAGGACAAGGATAAGAGGAAGGTGCTGCCATCGGCTTACCGCCACCAAGAACAGAGGTACTCTCCATACCCAGTTCAACAGCCCTTTCGTCCGGGCCCAGGGCCCAGGGGGTCCTTCTCACACCGCTCCAATTACATGGGAGGCGACAGATCACACAACAGGCATCAGTTCCGAGACCGGGGCAGAAACCAGCAATCCAGAAGACCCTTCCGGGGGGCAGGCTCCAAACCCGCCAGAAGAGGGAAGTGACTCCAAGACCGAGGGGCCCATAGGGGGAAGACTGCGCCTCTTTCGCCAGCAATGGGCCCGGTCGACATCGGACTCGTGGGTAAGGCGCACCATCTCATTTGGACTATCAATAGAATTTGCAGGGCAGCCACCTCAGCGCTTCGTGAGGTGCCCGGTCCCACAGTCCTCCGAACTACAGGCCCTAATGACCCAGGAACTGATCCACCTTCGAGAGATCAAAGCCATAGAGACAGTACCACCAGGCCAACAGGGCTCCGGGTTCTATTCAAGCCTGTTCCTAGTCCCCAAGAACTCGGGGGGCTGGAGGGCCATTCTGAACCTAAAGAAGCTGAACCTATCTGTGCATTATCACAGGTTCAAAATGCACTCGCTTCAATCGATTCTAGCGGGAGTGAGAAAGGGGGACCTTCTCCAGTCAGTCGACCTTCGGGAGGCCTATCTCCACGTCCCCATTCACCCGGACCACAGACAGTTCCTGAGGTTCGAATATGGGGGCCAGCATCTTCAGTACCGAGCCATGCCCTTCGGTCTGTCGTCAGCACCCTGCACCTTCACCAAACTGGTGGCGGTGGTGGCAGCCAAGCTTCGAGCCATTCCGGTCCGAATCCTCTGCTACTTAGACGACATCTTGATACTCTCATCGACTCACGACCAAGCGGCCAGAGACTCACGCCTAGTCCTCGAAGCCTTTTGAAACCACGGCTTTACAATCAACCTCGAGAAGAGTCACCTTCAACCGTCCACGCGGATTCTCCACCTAGGCGCAGTGATAGACTCCTCCAAGGGTCAGGTCTTCCTATCCCCGGACAGGGTCCAGAGTCTCCAGCATCTGACCCTCCAGATTCTGTCAGGAAGGAAGGCCTCTCTTCTGCAACTATCGTGCCTACTGGGGAAGATGGTCTCCTGCTTCGGCATCGTTCCGTGGGCACGCAAACACTCGAGGCCCCTCCAGTGGTTTCTCCTCCCCTTCCAATGCTCGGGGAGGTCTAACTCCAATCGCAGGGTTCGCCTCTCCCCCAAGGTGCACCTCTCCCTCAGATGGTGGACATCCACCGCACTCCTCAAGGGCTCAGAGTTCCTGGAACCAGACAGACTGGTCCTCACCACAGACGCAAGTCTTCGGGGGTGGGGAGCCCACCTGCTCAATGGGGTGGCACAAGGTCAGTGGTCCACGGGCGAGCAACACAGCAGCATCAACCTGCTGGAGCTCCGGGCGATCAGATTAGCCCTGCGCCATTTCCAGACCACGGTTCAGGACCAGCACGTACTGGTCCTGACAGACAACATCTCGGCCAAGGCCCACGTAAACAGAGAGGGAGGCACGAGATCTCGCAGCCTGATGCTAGAATCCGAGGCCCTATTCCACTGGGCGGAAAGGCATCTACGCTCGATCAAGGCAGACCACATTTCAGGGTCAGCCAATGTGAGAGCAGATTGGCTAAGCCGAACAACGATAGACCAGGCGGAATGGCAGCTCCACCCCCGCCTCTTCAGGAAGCTCACCTCCAGGTTCGGGAGACCAGTGGTGGACCTGTTTGCATCTCCAATCAACGCCCAACTCCCTCAGTTCGTGACGCGTTACCCAACACCACAAGCAGAAGACCACGACGCCCTCCACTGCAAGTGGCCGGCAGGCCTGCTGTATGCCTTCCCACCGGTCCCGTTGATCCCTCGCCTGGTTCGAAAGTTACTGGCAGAGAAGACCGACCTGCTCCTGGTGGCTCCAAACTGGCCTCGAAGGCCGTGGTTCGCCGACCTGGTGGCCCTGTCGGTAGAACAACCATGGGTGATTCCACCACATCAGCTTGTACTACGCCAGGGCGAGGTCAACCACCCAGAGCCTCAGTGGCTCCAATTAGCCGTCTGGCACTTGAGCGGGTCATCTTAAAGAAGGACAATCTGCCTGATAGCGTCGTCAGCACGATCCAGGCGGCCAGACGCCCGTCAACAACTCGTATCTACGAGGCTTCCTGGAGGGCTTTCTGCAGTTGGAGTGCCGGGCACCATGTGGATCCCACCACGGCTACGATTCAAGACATCTTATTGTTCCTGCAGTCAGGGTTAGACAAGGGGCTGGCCCCAGTGACCCTAAGGTGTCAGACCGCAGCCCTATCGACGGTCGTCTCCTGCGCACCATACCGGACTCTATCACATCACCCACGTATCAGAGAGTTCCTTCACGGGGCAACAAACTTACATCCACCAATGGGTGCACCGCTACCCATCTTGGGATCTGCCTCTAGTCTTACAGGCCCTGACAGGCCCTCCCTTCGAACCACTAGACCTAGCCACCCTCAAGCACCTGACCCTCAAGGTGACCTTCCTCCTAGCGATCACCTCAGCAAGGCGAGTTTCAGAATTAGCAGCTCTTTCCGTGCGTAAAGACCTCTGCATTTTCAAAGCCTCCTCGGTGGTCCTCCGGCTGGACCCGACCTTCATCCCAAAAGTGAACTCCTGGTTCCACCGAGCCCAGGAACTCATTCTGCCGGACTTCTGCCCGTCACCAAAGGACCACAGGGAAAAACGCTGGCACACCCTGGATGTCCGTCGGGCGATTCAGATGTACATACACAGAACGGCGACCTTCCGTCGCACAGAAGCCCTCCTGGTCTCCTTCAACCCAGCATCTATGGGCTTGAAGATCTCGGCCCCCACGGTCAGCAGATGGATCAGAGCCTGCATTGAGCTAGCTTATGACTTGAACTCCAGGCCGCTACCGGGCAACATCCTCCCTCACTCCACTAGGAGCGCGGCCACTTCGGCAGCCTGGGCTACCCAGGCCTCTATTGCCGATATCTGCAGAGCAGCGACCTGGTCCTCCGTGTCGCCCTTCATCCGGCACTACAAGATTGACACTTATGATTCAGCCGAGGCGGCGTTCGGTCGCCGGGTGCTCCAGCAGGTCGCGACGGGAGTGGACCCAACGGGCAGTCAGCCTCCCGCCTGTTGTGGCCCCGCCTTCTGAGCCTGTCCCATCAGAGGAAGAAAGCTCCGAGCATGAGGAAGAGGAGTCAGCCAGGCCTCCCTCTCCAGGCCCCTCCCCTCTGGCATTGTCTCAGGTGCCAGCCGAGGGAGAGGAGATCAGTAGGGAGACAGCTGGCTCGGATCAGAGTGACGAAGAAACATCATTCCTGGACGCACGCCTCCGAAGGCGTGATAAATGTTTGCAGCAGCTTAGGAGGCGTGCTAGGGATTAGAACTGAGTCACTGGACCACACCCCAGAGACTATATAATAGAGGGCAGTGGTCAGTGATCCTTGTGACGAACAAAAGTAAACCTTGGATAGTCACTAAAGCCTCGTTCGGAACTGCGGAGAGAAATATTATTTCTGCTTGGACTTTTTGCACGTTAAGTACCTTATCTTTCTGTTTGTGAAAATAAAGGCATTTGGCAGACGGTGTGTCTATCGCTGCCAAGTGGGAGATAAGACCTGGGTGCGTTCCAAAGTGTTTCCTTAACCCTCGGCTGGCTGTGTTTGTGTGTGTGTGGGTACGGGGACAGATCACCGCCCAGGAGATTTAAGCTTGGGTATATCCCATTCCTGGATAGTGGGAACAGCGCACAGGAAAATGGACGTTGTCTTACCTGAACATCCCTTTTCTGGGCGCTGCGTACACTATCCAGTCCCGCCCGTATATGTTTGGGCTTCCTGCCCGGTGGGAATTTTTCCCATTTTTCAGTTTGAACATGTTGAATCTTGTTGTTAATAAAGTTATGGTTATTTCTTCATCATGATCTTGTCACGGGTTGTTCCTTTCGCCACACCTTCGCTCAGACTGGGATATCATGGGAGTGGGGGTGTGGCTAGGCAGAGGGGAAAGGGGAAGTCCTTTGTTTTAATACTTTTTAACACTCAGTTGTTTGCCAAAGGCTGAAGCATTAACCTATTCCTGGATAGTGTACGCAGCGCCCAGAAAAGGGACGTTCAGGTAAGACAACGTCCATTCTTTCTCTTTTCAGAACAAGTTCCCCTATATCAAGAAATCCTTCACAGGGATATGACAGGAATCCGGTCTAACTCTATTTGACTTGTTCAGACAAATTTAAATTATTTTGCTCATATTTGCTTTTGTCCCTTAGTTGTTCTTTGTGCTTAATATGTTATATGTTCTACTTTTTCTTGATTTTTGTATTGCATATTTTATCTTAGTACCCAGACAAAGAATGTTATGATTAGGGCATGATATAAATATGAACCATAGATTTGTATATTCTCCAAAAGCAAAGCAGGACAAAAATAAAAGGAACAGAACACAGAGATTCATATATTAATTAAAAAATGCAATACATGCTTAAAAAATCAGTGAAAAAATACAAGAGAAAAAAATTAAATATAGAATATAATATATTACAACAGTAAACAGTTACAATTCTATGTAAATTATCTAATGCAAATATTGTGTGTGAGTGCGTGTATATTGTAGCTACATAAGTATTTTTATTTATTGTATGTAAATACATATAACTATCATGTTTTTAGCCTACTTTAATTTATATAAATAAGTCCCATATTTCATTATAGCAATATCACTTAGATTTATATACCACTTTACAGTGCTTTACAGCCCACTCTAAGCGGTTTACGATTAAAGGATAATATTGTCTTGAATTACATTCCTAGTACATGGAATTTGACAACTCGACAGTGTAAGTGGATTGGCCTTTCCTTTATAATAGTTAAAATAGTTATATTGCAACATTGGAAAGATAAATATATGTCCCCATTTATTCAATAGATTGAAGAGCTGATTACACTTGCTACCAGTAAGAGGATTGCCTATAGACGTAGACTTTGTATGAGTAAATATAATGGAGCCAAGCATGACTTGAAGAAGTCTTTAAATTATTCTATATTAGTTATTCTTTTTTGTATATTAGTGGATTTAATTATGCTCTGCATGGTTGAAAGAAATAAAAGAAGTGGAAGATAACAGATAAAATAGAGACAAAAACAAAATAATAAACAGTAACAGTAACAGAGTTGGAAGGAACCTTGGAGGTCATCTAGTCCAACCCCCTGCTCACGCAGGAGACCTGTACTAGGGATTTGAACCGCCGAACTGCCGACCTTTCTGATCGACAAGCTCAATGTAGGAACCACTATTAGGCCAAGTCAGGGTGGCAAGAATTTATTTACATAAATTTATATAATCACCAGGAGTATGGAATTTAATTTCCTTGTATTCATTTTTTAAAAAAAATTAAGAGCAGTTATATGTAATACCATTTTGCAGCTTGTGTGTGTATATGCACGTGCACAAACTGGATGTGACATAAAATTTAATAACTGAAATGTATGTCTTAATTTTTATATTATTATTAGCATTGGTGGTCCAGGCCGTTTTTTTCAGGACCACCAAGAGTAAGCGAAACAGGATTATTTCATACTCCCCAAGCCTTATAATCTTTTTTTTTTTAATTGCAAAAGTTTTACAATTACATTTTCACCCCTTTTTTCCCCCCCACCCCCCCCAAACTTCCCAACCTCCCTAACCCTCCCCTCCCCCCAGACTTCCCTATAATATACTCATAACTCGTAAAAAAAAACACACAAAAAAACCCCCTTAATATGACACTTATGTATAAACTTGAACCCCTCCCTCCCCTGTATAATTTTTCTTTTTACCTCATTACATTAAAATATTTCTAAAACATTATTTTCAAATAAAAGCTATTTGATACTTTCTAGTTTGATATTTGTTCTGAACATATTCTATCCATCTTTTTCATTCCCATTCATAAATCTCTTGTGAGCAATCTTTTAAGTATGCTGAAATCTTCGCCATCTCTGCAAAACTGGCCATCTTCAAAGTCCATTCCTCAATAGTGGGCAAAGCTTCATTTTTCCAATATTTACCTATCAACAATCTTGCTGCTGTTATCATATACAATATTAGTTTTGTTTCACCCGATGTAAAACCCTTAACTATACCCAATAAAAACAATTGTGGAGAGAATTGAATTTTTTTCTTCAAAACATTCTGCATGACCCACCAAATTTTTATCCAAAAAGCCTTAACTTTCCTACAGGTCCACCAAACATGATAATACGTAGCATCCAAACATTCACATCTCCAACATTTTGGCTGAACATTAGGGTACATACATGACAACTTTTTGGGATCTAAATGCCATCTATAAAACATTTTATAGAAATTTTCCCTCAGGTTCTGCGACTGTGTAAATTTAACATTCTGAACCCAAATTTTTTCCCATGTTTCCAACATCACTGGTTCTTCAAAATTTTGTGCCCACTTAATCATACAATCTTTAACTAATTCGGTTTCTGAATCCCTTTCTAGCAAAACATTATAAAGCCTTTTGATATGCATTGGACCTTTCTCTTTTATATGTCTAACCAATTCTTCTTCGTGCAACATAATACCAGTTTTTTGGTCCTCTTTCCATCTCAATTGTAATTGATTATATTGTAACCATGTTAGATTAATCCCTTCGTCCAACAGTGTCTGCAATGTCTTCAGCTGCCATCTGCCCGCATCTGTAAAAAGAACCTCTTTGTATAAAAACCCCCCGAGTGACATTATATTTGTATTCCACAAAGTATGACCAAGATCCAGCCATAGCGGTATTTTATAATCCCATTTGAGTCGGTGCTTCTTCCAAACTCTCATCAAAGAGTCTCTAAGTATATGACTTTTAAATACTTTATCAACTTTGTCATCATAAAATAAGTAAGCATGCCATCCAAATTCAAGATCAAAACTTTCTACATTCAATATTCCAGCCTTTTTACTTCCAAACCAATCACTTGTTAAAGTTAAAGCTGCTGCATCATAATATAACTGTAGGTTTGGAAGTTTAAGACCTCCTCTTTCTGGAACATCTTGCATAATTTTCAATTTCACTCTCGGCTTTTTCTCGTTCCAGACAAACTTATTGAGTCCCGTTTGCCAGACTTTCAATTGTTTATCACTTTTAAGCACCAGAATCATTTGAAACAAAAAAAGAAATCTTGGCAAAATGTTCATCTTAACTGCTGCTATTCTTCCAAGTAGAGACAGCTGCAGTTTTTTCCAAGTCTCCATGTCTTTCTGCACCTCTTGCCACAACACCTCATAGTTATTTTGAAACAATTTCATGTTTGATTCTGCAACCTGAACTCCTAGATATTTTACCTTAGGTATAGTCTCAAAACCTGCCCTCCTTTCAAGCTCATGTTTACGATCTTGTGTCATGTTTTTAGCTATCATTTTAGTCTTTTTTGGATTCAGTCTAAAACCTGAAACTTTACCATAGTCTTGTATAATGTCCTTCATCAAGATTATTGATTCCATTGGTTATGATAGGGTAACAACCAGATCATCTGCAAATGCCTTTATTCTATAATCCTCTTGCCTTATCATTATGCCTTTCAAAATTTTTGAGTCCCGTATTGTATTTAGCAAGACTTCTAGTGTTAGAATAAATAAAAGTGGGGACAACGGACATCCCTGTCTTGTTCCTTTTTCAATTTTAAACTCTGTTGTCAAACTTCCATTAATAATGATCTGTGCCTTTTGCTCTTGGTAAATTGCTGAAATCGCCTGTATAAATTGATCCCCAAAATCCATCTTTTTAAAAGTCTTTAGTAGAAAATTCCAATCCACTCTATCAAAGGCCTTCTCTGCATCCAAAAAGACCAGCACTGCAGGAATCTGTTTATTCTTCTCAAGATATTCCAATAAATCTATTACTTGCCTTACATTATCCTTCATGTGTCTGCCCTCGATAAATCCCGCTTGATCATCATGAATCACCTTTTGGATTACTGGCATCAACCTGTTGGCTAATACTTTCGCATAGATTTTATAATCTGTATTCAAAAGAGATATTGGTCTATAGTTCTCTGGTTTTTTAGGACCGACTTGTTCTTTTGGTATCAAAGATATATAAGCAGTTGTCCATGATGGGGGTATTTTACCCCCTTGTTGAATATTGCAAAATAAATCTCTGAGTTGTTCCACCATTTCAGCTTGCAAAGTTTTGTAATACACTGCGGTCAAACCATCCGTGCCAGGAGCTTTGGCTGTTTTTAACTGTTTAATTGCTACTATTATCTCCTCCTCTGTTATAGGATAATTCATTCTTTCCTTTTGTTGATCAGTAATTTTTGTAACTCTTTTATCGTTTAAATATTTTTCTATAAGTCCATTCTGCACCTCCTCTTTGGCATATAGTTTGGTATAATAGTCCACAAAAGCTTCTTTAATTAATTTTTGTTGAAAGATTTCTTTCCCTCCAATATCAATACTATCAATAGTCCGTATACTTTGTTTTTTCCTCAATGTGTAAGCCAACCATCTGCCCGGTTTATTAGCGTTACAAAATGTATTATGCTTCGCATATTGTAAGTTTGTTGCAACTTGTTCCGCCATAAGCATTTGAAATTGGTCTTTCAAAAGTTTTATAGCACTGCATATTCTTTCATCTGTTGGATTTTTAATAAGTAACTGTTCTTTATTCTTTATTTCTATTTCCAATTCAGATCTTTTCTTTTGTCGAAACAGTCTATGTTTAGAGTTCATGTAGATAAGTACCCCTCTCATATAAGCTTTACTTGCGTCCCACACAATTTCAATTGGGGTACCTTTATTCAAATTTATTTCAAAAAATTCTTTCAAATGCTTTTTAAGTTCTGTTGTATTTTTTTCGTATCTAAACAAGTTCTCATTTAATCTCCAAGAACGTCTCTCAACCTTATCCATCTCAATTTCTATCCATACTGGGCTATGGTCAGTCAAAGTTCTTGGAAAAATCTTTGTTCTTTTTGTCTTGACAAGTAAGTCATCTGACAACAAAATGAAGTCAATCCTAGAGAAGGATCTGTGTCTGTCAGAAAAAAAAGTGTAGTCCAATTCTTTTGGATTATGTATTCTCCAAACATCTTTTAGTTCCATATCTTCTTTCATGTCAAAAAAGGTCTGTGGTAATCTGATCCTAGACTTTGCCAAACTCTTTTTATCTAATTTAGAATCAATTACTCCATTCCAGTCTCCCATAATTAAAATAGTTTATAAGCCTTATAATCTTGATGAAAATCTTTTTCTGTCCAGCAGGCAGGGGTGAAATGCTCCCAGTTTGGACCGGATCACCCGATCCGGTAGCGATGGAGGCGGGTGGTTCGGAGAACCAGTAGCAAAAATCTCCGCCCCCCCCCATGCCCAGCTGAGCTGCACAATCATCAGAGGCTTTTTTTTTACTTTTAAAAGCATTTTTTCTACAACTTCTGCCGAAAAAATGCTTTTAAAAGTAAAAAAAAAAAAGCCTCTGATAATCACGTGGCTCGTCAAAGGCATTTAAAAGAAAAAAACCCTTTTTTTCTTTTAAATGCTCTGACAATCCCAGCTGAGTTCCCTGATCGGCAGAGGCTTTCAGGGAATTCAGCTTGGATCGTCAGAGCATTTAAAAGAAAAAAAGAGTTTTTTTCTTTTAAATGCTCTGACGATCCCAGCTGAGTTCCCTGATCGGCAGAGACTTTCAGGGAACTCAGCTTGGATCGTCAGAGCATTTAAAAGAAAAAAAGGGTATTTTTTTTTAAATGCTCTGATGATCCAAGCTGAGTTCCCTGATCGGCAGAGGCTTTTTAAAAAAGCCTCTGCCGATCAGGGAACTCACCGTGCCTTTTGAAAGCATTTTTTTACAACCTCTTCGTTGAAGAAGTTGTAGAAAAAATGGTTTTAAAAGTAAAAAAAAAAAATTGGCCATGCCCACCCAGTCACATTACCCCTCCCAAGCCACGCCCACAGAACCGGTAGTAACAAATTTTAGATTTCACCCCTCCAGCAGGCCTACAAGTTAAAGTTATATTTGATTGGTTTGTATACCAAATAAATCCAACTAGAGATTTAGGAACATGGACAACTGCTAGTAAATTTCACTGTTTTGACATGTAATAATGTTTTTTGGATACAAGATTTTAAGAGATGGTTGCAGAGACTATACTGATTTTGCCAAACTGTTCTAGATAGGAAAAAAAATGCAGTAATCAGAATTTCTGAGGAATGACATTTTTTTAAAATGACCATTTCCTATATATTCTTATTGGCATAATCTGTTTTCTATTACATTCAGATTTCATAAGGGTGGCTTACTTTTCGCTAAACTGTTATGCCACCTGGAACATAGTTTGGTTGCAAAAATGTGACTCAGATTTGAATGTGACTCCTGACACTAGGTGAAATATAACAGTGACATAAGGGCTTGAAACTTTACCACAGCCAAGTTTTCAGTGGTTTATCAGTATCGCTTTTATTATTAAGCATAATATTTATGATTTAGCACAGTAGTATGTAAATATTTCAATTTGAAGTACAACTAATCATTTTGAGCTTTGGAAATGTAGCTTCTGTGCCAAGCCTTTGACGTTCCATCAGCTTCTCTCAGTATTCCCATCTTCATGAATTAGAACTAATAATGCTAAGGCAAGAAACAGGTTCATTTTATTGAATGACAGTCACTCTATTACTGTGCCTAGATAGTGGCTTTAGTGGCTAGATAAAATGCACGTCTTTTTGGCAAACATAATTGCTCCAGTATCTGCTGTATATCCTGCAAGGTCCTTACTTGTATGGAGTTTCATATCTCAGATCAATTTTGTCATCCCAAACATAAGAACACATATTAAAATATGTCTTGAAAATTCAGAAATACATTTATTCAGGAGCTGTTCAACTGAGGTTTCAGCAGTTCCATCTGTCTCCAAATACTTCTAAATATTTCTAAATCGAAATTTCTAAATCTATCTAAATTTAAAATATTTTGTGAATTATAATGGTATAATGTCCAAAATTATATTTGATAGCTGATGATTCCTCGTTATCTTAAAAGAAAACCTGAGAAAAGTCTGTCTCCCCTTTTTTTGGTAATAATGAGTCCAAAGGCATCAATGTAATTTTTTTTGTGCTCCTTGAACCAGATTCAATATGCAAGCATTACATATTTAGACCATTACAGTGTATTTAGATAGCTCTGGTTATCATTGCCTTAGTTTTTGGAATGAAGAAAACTATTCAAGTTGTCGGAAGAAGAAGTCTGGTTCCAAGCCGGGTGAAAGATGCTGGAAATAAAATGGAGGCAAGCTGCAGGAAAGGAATTCTCCGTTTGTTTGGTAGCCAGAAACTAGTGACAGCAGCATGTTTCTGGGGTGGCTGACAAAATGGGGTTGAGAGTAGGTAGTTTTTATACATTCTTTGGGGCTTTCTGATTGAGATGACTGTTCCTATGTAAGAACAGGCATCTCAATCAGAAAGCTTAATATTTTAATAGCTGTTGCCAAATTCCTATGTGGTCATGTACGGGGTCATGGCTGGCTCTACAGGCAAGAGGGAAAATGCAAATCTTAGGTGTTTTGTTTGCCTAAGTAAGAGATGACATTAATCATGTTCAATTCACTGTAGGGCTATGAGATCTAAACTGCCAATCTGTGGATGACCACTAGATGGAAGCTGAAGTACATAATATTCTAACTTTTTGATGCCATTTAATGGATGTCTAGGTTTATTTAGGAGAGTTCTGTTTACCCTAATATATAGGATTTGAATCTATATTTGTATATGCACCTTTAAGGAACGATAAATTCATGTTAAAAAGAAAAGGTGTGATCTATTTCTATATTTGCTTTCCAAAGAAAGTGTTCAAGAAGACACTAATGTATTGTGCTACAGTATATTTTTTATATGAAGAAAAACTTGGAAATGCTGTTACCAGCCTGTGTTACAATTCTCAAAACAATTAAACAAAACAGCAAACAGGTTAACTTATTTTAAGGAAGATCTGCCTTGGTGTATAAAACAGGGTGGTTGCAATTACCAGAACAAAAAGGTCATATGAGTAAGACAACTGGATAACAGATCTATTGAAAATAAATTGTGAGTGGAGAGAATTCAGCTTTACTTCCTTTGCTCCTAACATTGTTTCTCTCTTTTAAATATAATTGTGTCTAAATTTGGGTTTCTACTGGAGGAATGTGGGTTCAACACTCTGAGTTTAGAAAGGTTAAGTTCCATTAGACGTTTCCCAGCATGCTCATAAATCAATGAAAACATGCTACTCTTTGTAAATGAAATGTATTTAGAAGCTATGGGGGGGGGGAATAATTACTATTTAAAAGAATGAAAGACAATTTTTATAAAATTCTGAAACAGCGTTTCTCAGAACTTGCTTTAAAATGATAGACTGAGAGGGTTTTCGTGACTTGAGAAACTGACAGTAGAAGAATCCTGGCCAGATAAATGGGCAAGAGTACAACTTTAGTAAATTCCTAAAAACAATCCCAAGAGGGTAACTTCCAAAAATAGTATTGCAGGCTCCAGAAATCTAGCACGGGTCAGAAAAAGAAGTTTTGGAAGGGATAAAAATGAAAGGATTTGCATTCCTCTTCTTAAAGTAACAGATTGCAATGGAAGCTATTCTTATTAATCCATTATTTATAAATAATAGTTCATGAAGAACTGTAACTGGCGCACCAGCCAAATCTGGGTTTCTTTAGCCTGAGCTGACAGTTTAGTGCTATTTTATAGAAAGTGGGACCAAGTTCTAACAATCATTGGAACTTTATTAGTATGTTTTTGAACAGCACAAACTGCAGATCATTAGGTTTTACTCTGAGCTTGTTTTTTCATCCAGTGTTTGAAGCATCTCCACAGCCACTCTGGGATGGTAATACGTAACTGATTATCACAGGTGTACTGATTCATTATACTGATTATTTTTTCCAGGATGTTATGTAGTTGTTAAGCAGCACAGGGGGAAAGCCAGGCCTTGGTATTGGAATGCCCAAAAGATCAACTGCCCCTTCCCCAGGGCTGTCAACTGGGCCACCATAAACCAGTGCTCTTATGATCTCTTATAAGTGGTCCAAAAGGATTCCATTATTGATGGAATCAAATATGACCAAGAGGTCCAAAGGGATCAAAAGATGTAAATACCGGCATCCAGATAATAATACCTTCCCCATACATATGGACAGTGCTGTCTTAGCCCATGTCCAGATCCGAATTGCATCTCAAATGATCTAATAAATGACTATAAATGACTCTATGATTCCTCTATACTGTAGCTGATGTATCACTATCTTCTCCAGAAACTTCCCAATATGGTAAATCAAGAAATAATCTCTTCAAGAAGGATGCACTATTACTTCATTCAAGTTTGAAGGTGCTAGAAAATATGAAAATAAACAGCAAGTGGGAATGTTTCTTTGAAATAAACATTGTAAGGAAAATAAAAAATATATAATACTTGAAATTATAAAAAATAATAGTATAAACTACAGTTGATGTGAAACTTGTCATCACTGCTTGCCTTCCAAATGGAAAATGCAACCAATCTCACAAAGTTCTTTGTACCACTTGATCCAGATTCTAGAGCTGCCTGTGTTAGACTGTGCCTCCTCTAGCTTAGGACTTTTACCATTGCATCTACATAACCAACAAGAATTGTGGCATTGCTTTCTGTATTATAATGTGCACAGTTATTGAATGCTCTTTGCATGGGAAAGCATTTTAGGGATGATGTTCACCATAACAATAGCTTATTGAGAGCAATTTTTATTTATTAGGACTCTTCAATGACCGATCAGCCTTGTACTTTGATAAACATCCTATCTGACAAATTACCCTGATGGTCTGACTCTGACCCTTTCTGATCTGGCTTTCTATTTGTCTTTGCCCTCTAGCATCTCAAGTATCACCTGTTTGGATATACATACATATGAATATGTAAGTTATACATTTGCTACTTTGTCCATCTTAATTTATTATTACTGTAATATAATTAATTACATACTTCTATCAAAGTTTGGATGTTGCTGCATATTTGTGGTGCCTGAATCTTATCTGTCCTCTGTAGAATGTACAGATGGAATCAATGGTAAAAGGATAAAAACAAGCCATGTTACCTGGATAAAAGAAAGTAAATACTTGTGAGAAAAATTACAGTTTGTCTGATTTTCATTTTATTTTTCATATCAATTAGTGCAGTTCTCAGATGCCCTCAAGTGGAAATCAGATGCACTGCATATGCCTTAAAAGCAATCATGAAATGTTTCTCCACACATCTTCAAACTGAAATAAACAGCAAACAAATGTTTAACTAAAGAAGCAAGTGCTCCCTAATTTATGTTGTTCTTAGTAAATCTATAATATACTCAAGATTATAAGTATTTTTAAAAAAATATTTCTTCTCATAGTAGTTGTTCCTTTGTATGAAATACATATCTGTAGATCGGATACACTTTCTGAACTACAGTAATATTCATTCTCTCACTCACCCTCACTGTATGGCTGCTTTTTTATCCTTTATTGATCATTTGTTTTTAATAATGCCTAATAGGAGGCTAATGCCTAGTAGGAGGCTAATGCCTCCTACTAAGGCAGCATTTAACATCCAGCTGCCTGCAATTACTGCGAGTTCAATTCTCACCAGGCTCAAGGTCGACTCAGCCTTCTATCCTTTCTAAGGTGGGTAAAATGAGGACCCGGTTTGTGGGGGCAATAAGCTGACTTTGTATAAAATATACAAAAGTATGAAGGCTATTGCTTAACGCATTGTAAGCCGCCCTGAGTCTCCGGAGAAGGGCGGCATATAAAAATAAATAAATAAATAAATAAAATTTTAAAAAAATTGCTAGAAGCAATCTTGAGAATTTTTATATTAGAAGGATAAATCTAACCAGTGGTGAAATTTAAAATTTGTTACTACTGGTTCTGTGGGTGTTTTTTGTTTTGTTTTTTTACTTTTAAAACCATTTTTTCTACAACCTCTTCAGCGAAGAAGTTGTAAAACAATGCTTTCAAAAGGATCTGCCGATCCCAGCTGAGGCTTTTTTAAAAAGCCTCTGCCAATCAGGCAACTCAGCTTGGATCGTCGGAGGCATTTAAAAGAAAGAAAGGGTTTTTTTTCTTTTAAAAGCCTTTGACGATCCCAGCTGAGCCGCACGATCATCAGTGGCTTTTTTTTTTTTAACTTTTAAAAGCATTTTTTCGGCTGAAGAGGTTGTAGAAAAAATGCTTTTAAAAGTAAAAAGAAAAAAGCCTCTGATGATTGTTTATTTATTTTATTTTTTATTTCCAATTTATATACCGCCCTTATCCCTGAGGACTCAGGGCAGTGTACAGCCAGAATTAAGACCATGAAATACAAATATTAAAAACAATTAATATATATATAAATTTGGCCCCAAAATTAAAAATCACAAACCAATTAAAACATTTAAAAATTTCTTCTTAAGCCAGCCCGGCTTGCTGGAAAAAATGGGTTTTAAGGGCACGGCGGAAGGCACTGAGATCTTGGATTCTCCTTATCTCTGGGGGCAACTGATTCCAGAGGGTAGGTGCCCCCACAGAGAAGGCCCTCCCCCTGGGGGTCACCAGCCTACATTGTTTGGCTGATGGCACCCTGAGGAGGCCTTCTCTGTGGGAGCGCACGGGTTGATGGGAGGTTGTCGGTAGCAGCAGACAGTCTCGAAGATAGCTAGGCCCTATGCCATGGAGCGCTTTAAAGGTAATGACCAACACCTTGAAGCGCACACAGAAGACCACCGGAAGCTAGTGCAGCTCGCGCAGGAGCGGTGTTACATGGGAGCGCCATGCTGCTCCCGTCACTACCCGCGCTGCTGCGTTCTGGACCAGTTGGAGCCTCCGGGTGCTCTTCAAGGGGAGCCCCATGTAGAGAGCGTTGCAGTAGTCAAGGCGAGAGGTGACAAGGGTGTGAGTGACTGTGCACAGGGAATCCCGATCAAGAAAGGGCCGCAACTGGCGAATCAGGCAAACCTGACAAAAGGTCTCCCTGGTTACAGCCATCAGATGTTCCTCCAAGGACAGCTGCATATCCAGGAGGACTCCCAGATTGCGAGCCCTCTCTGTGGGGGCCAAAGACTCATCCCCAATAGTCAGTGATGGAGTCAACTGACTATATTGGGATGCCGGGAGCCACAGCCACTCAGTCTTGGAAGGGTTGAGCTTGAGCCTGTTCCTCCCCATCCAGATCAGCACAGCCTCCAGGCACTGGGACATCACTTCAAGGGCATCGTTGGGGTGGCCTGGGGTGGAGATGTACAGCTGGGTGTCATCAGCATACTGGTGGTATCTCACCCCAAAGCCACGGATGATCTCGCCCAGCGGCTTCACATAAATGTTGAACAGAAGGGGCGAGAGGACCGATCCCTGCGGCACTCCACAGATGAGAGGCCTCGAGGTCGACCTCTGCCCCCCTACCAACACAAACTGCGACCGGTCAGAGAGAAAGGAGGAGAACCACCGTAACATGGTGCCTCCCACCCCCAACTCTTCCAGCCAGTGCAGCATGATACCATGGTCGATGGTATCAAAAGCCGCTGAGAGATCTAACAGGACCAGAACAGAGGAGTAACCCCTGTCCCAAACCCTCCAGAGATCATCAACCAACGCAACCAATGCCGTTTCTGTGCTGTGCCCAGACCTGAAACCCGACTGGAACGGATCTAGATAAGATGTTTCCTCCAGGAATTGTGGAAACTGTCGCGCGACCACACTCTCAACAACCTTCGCCATGAAGCGAAGGTTGGAGACAGGACGATAGTTGGCCAATATTGCCGGATTCAGGGACGGCTTCTTGAGGAGAGGCCTCACCACTGCCTCTTTCAAGGCAGCGGGGAAGTGACCCTCAGTCAACGAAGCGTTGATAACACCCTGGAGCCAGCCTCGTGTAACTTCCCGGGAAGCCAGTACCAACCAGGAGGGACACGGGTCCAGTAAACATGTGGCCGCACTAAGTCTCCCCAAAATCCTGTCCACATCATCGGGAGTCACAGCATCAAACTCCTCCCAGGTAACATTCTCAAGACTATTCCTCATCACCCTGCCCTGATCTACCCAGTCAGAGTCCAAATCCCCCCGGATCTGAGCGATTTTGTCATACAGGTATTGTCCGAAATCCTCCGCCCTGCCTTCCAAGGGATCCTCCCGCACTCCCGGATGGAGCAGGGAGCGGGTCACCCTGAACAGGGCAGCCGGACAATTCCCTGATGACGCAATAGAGGCGGAAAAGTAGTTAAACTTTGCCGTCTTTATCGCCATTAGGTAGGCCTTAATATGCGACCTTACCAGTGTTCGATCAGATTCAGCGAGACTGGCCCTCCAACCGCTCTCCAGGCATCTTTTCCGGCGCTTCATTTCCCTCAGCTCCTCAGTAAACCAAGGAGCCGCCCGGGATCGGCACCGGGTCAGAGGCCGCAAAGGCACGACTCGGTCCAAGGCCCCACCAGCCGCCCGATCCCAGGCGGCTACCAGGTCCTCAGCCGAGTCATGTGCTAGATCTTCAGGAAATGGCCTGAGGCTCAGCTGGGCATGGGGGGGGCGGTCAGCTCAGCTGGGCATGGGGGGGGGGCAGAGATTTTTGCTACTGGTTCTCCGAACCACCCGCCTCCATCGCTACTGGATCAGGCGATCCGGTCCAAACCGGGAGCATTTCACCCCGAATCTATCAGTCTTACCTAAATAGAAATATGCATACTGTGACACAGTAGGCTATGTTTGCATGATGAGCTCTCTACCTTCTGGATAAAGATGTGTCCCTGCTGTGATTATGAGCATAGAGTTGAACATGGAATGCCTAGAAAAGCCTGATGTTTGGGGACTATTTTGGCTGAAATGATATTGCAGACCATGGCTGTTTGGGACTAAAGCTAACTCATTCTAACTTCAATGCTGTTTGAATTTGGTTCTTATCATGACATAACTAGATGCAGTTAAGCGTGTGTGCATCTGTGTGTGAGAGAAAAGTGCTGATTACATATAGTTGCAGACATTGCAAAAGGTCCTGCTCATATATAATCACACCATTTTAAATTTAGGGCAGTTTCATTTTGAAAAGTTCCTGAACAAGTGCTAGTATACCCTTCCATTTCCCGTGCAATTCTTGTGTCATATAATTATTCACAAAAATTGTGGAGAGATGGTTACTTTAAATATTAATTTATTTTACACCATTTATATACTATAAACTATGGCTTATTTCTAAAATCCAACCTAAAACCAAATTTCATAAAAACATTACAATAATAATATAGTTAGCTATTTATACTAGGATAAAGCAGTTGCCCAAGGCCTGATAGCCTGTTTTCAAAATGCTGTATAGAAAATAATAATTTTCTATAAACTTATTTCCTGAAAATTAAGAGACCTTTTTACTTCCATAATGCCAGTGTGATGATAGAGAAGGTTTCTACTGGATCTTCTCACTTACATGATCTGAGAATCTATATCAGGGAGTCAAACTCAAGGCCTGCGGGCTGGATCCGGCCCACAGAGTGCTTAGATCTGGCCCGTGGGGCCGCTCTGGAAACAGGAAAGGATTGGCCCGCGGTGCCTCTGCCAGCAAAAATCGAGCCTGGGAGGGCTGCACCCCCCCCCGAGCTCCGTTTTCTCTGGCAGAGGGCTGCAAGAGGCCTCGCAGCTGAAAATGGGACCTGTGGGGAGCTGCGTGTAGTCCCCTGAGCTCCGTTTTTTCTGGCAGAGAGCTAGCAAAACAAACTAAAAATGAAACAAAAGGAGAAATGTTTCCCATTTTGCTTTGAGCATGGAAGAAGGGACAGAAAAGGAGAAAGGGGAAGAGGAAAGACTAAGAAAAAGAAGGGAAAATGAGAAGAGACCAAGGAAAGAAAAATACGGAAAGAGGGAAGGAAGAAGAAAGGAGAAAGAAGAGGGAAGGAAAAAGAAAGAAAGGGAGGGAGGGAGGAGGAAGGAAGGAAGGAAGGAAGGAAGGAAGGAAGGAAGGAAGGAAGGAAGGAAGGAAGGAAGGATATTATAATGAGAGTGAGGGAGAGTCTGAGGGAAGTCCTGCCTTAGCATTTGGCCACCACAGGTGCCCCCCGACATAAGTGATGTTGAGCTGGCCATGTCCACCCTAGCCACTCCCACCCAGCCACATGCCCCCCCAGCCTCCCTGAGGTCAAACACAACCTTGATGCAATTGAGTTTGACACCCCTGGTCTATAGCAAGCCCTCCTGAAAGATTATACTTGAAGCAGATGGTCTCTCAGGTAACTGACATCCAAGTCATCACAAACGTAATGGATAATAACTTACAATTAAATTGTACTCGAAACTCTTCTTCGGGGTACAGTGCTACCCAGTCTCAGACCTATGTTGGAACTATTATGGCTCTATTTCTGAATAGGCCACTGCCTCTCATTCATCCGTTTTAGATCTTCATAGTCTATAGACCTCAGGTTAGGCTTTCCATTGTACTTCTTTCTTTGAAATTCTGTGAGGATGTAATTTTATAGTTAGGTGTTATCAGCATATTGATGATACCTTATTCCGAATTGATAGTAATCTATTCCACCAGCTTCATGTAAATGTTAAATAAGATGCTGACATGTCTGAGTCATGTTGCAAAGTGTAGTCTGGGCCTTAATCTATCATGTTGTACGACTATCCACATCCTAAATAAAACTTTTTATATGTACTAAATTTTTAAACACAAAGTAAAATAATTACAAAGAGTGGTTTTTCTTTTACGTTGAATCATATATAATCATCGAGTTCATGAAATAATGTATTATATATTTAACTTCCTCATCCTGTCCTATTTTATTGCCATATAACAGCCACCTGCAATTCTGTAAGGTTATATAGAGTACAAATGTTACAAAAATGTAACTTACATATTATTAAAACTGCTGCTTAATGGTAATCATTTTCCAATGCTTCAATTTTAAATCAGTAGCAGCCAGTGGTGGAATTCAAATAATTTAACAACAGGTTATGTGAGCATGGCTAGGTGGTTATGTGACTGGGTGGGTGTGGCTAACTCAATGTCACTCATGTCAAGGGGTAGCCTTGCCTGGCCCCTCCCCTCCCAGCCATTCCTTGTCACACCCAGCCTCAATGTATCTATAGTTCTGTAAAAATGTTGTTCACCTTTTTTCAACTTTATTATCTGCATCTACATACTATAGATGTAATTTCATGGACCACTGAAAGGAGGAAATGGCTCACATGCTTTGCCCAAGAGTGTGATAGGCAACAGGTGTTTAAGGGGCTGCCACAAAGAAGTGGGGGGGGGCAATGTATTTTCCAAAGAAGCAGAATGCAAAACAAGAAGCAATGGATGGAAACTGAACAAAGAGAGAAGCAACCTAAAACTAAGGAGAAACTTCCTGACAGTGGAACTGCTTGTCTCCAAAAATTCTGGGTGCTCAATCACTGGAAGTTTTTAAGAGAAGACTAGACAGCCATTTCTCTGAAATAGTATTGGGTCCCCCCCCCCCATAAGGTCCCTTCTAAGTGTTATTCTGTTATTCTGACACCTTTCCCAGGCCCTCTACTCAGATTTTGGTATCCTCAGTTTTCCTGCCTGAGCAGGAAAATACAGAGCAGGAGGTTGGACTAGAAGACCTCCAAAGTCACTTTCAAGTCTGTTATTCCTGAGCTAAATACCTAAGACCCTCATTGGGACCCTATTGCTTTTGCTCCCTCTGGACTAATGAGTTAAGAAGCTGCCTCTAGACATTCATTTTAATAAGATTGTTCAACTGCAGTTGAAAGTTCTTCATGTCTCCTTACCCTGAAGACCCAATTTCATTTGGAATTTAATCCCAAACTGATTGCCCTTTTAGCATTTCTCTTGTCACTTCTCCAAAATGCACCCCCAAGAAGCTACATCCCTCTCCCTCCCTCTCCCTCTCCCTCTCCCTTTCCCCCCTCTCTCCCTCCCCCCCCTCTCTCTCACACACACACTCAATTTAAGCAAATTACCTTCTCTTTGAGACTTTAGAATCATAGGCTAGAAGAAGGTACCTTGGAGGTCTTATAGTTCAACCTCCTGCTCAAGGCAGAAGACCTCATATATATTTGTAGGTTCGCAGATATCCCGGCTTTGGCTGCAAGAACTGCAGGCAGCCTTCCCAGCCACACAATTCCTCATCCCGCCACTCCATGCGAGGTGAGAGGCCCAAGAGAAAGCACCTGGTCTGGGCACACAGCCCTTCATGACGGAGCCCTTCCGGGGGAGCAAAGCATGGCTTGGACGAACTGATCCATCCCAAAGGCAAGCTCCAGAGCAGTGGCGGTGGCGGCAGAAGGAAGAAAGCGAGCTCCAGAGCAGCAGCGGAAGGCAGAAGGTGAGCTCCAGAGTGGCGGAAGGTGGCAATGGAAGGCAAGCTCCAGAGTGGCTGCAGCAGCGGTGCTACAGAAGGGCAGGTGGATGTCCCGGGGCTGTGCATGTGCACTGTAGTGGAGCAGCAGTCTCGGCCCCAGTGCAGCATCTCCCCCGAGGGCCGCCTGTCCACCCACTGGCCAGCCCGGCCCAGAAGCGGCCTGTCCCCCATCATGGGCTGGATGCGGGACCCGAGGCAGAGGGGAAGAAAAGCAGGCAGCAGTCGCCTGGAGGTCCCATGGAAGTCGAGCGAGCCCCATCATGTCCCCCCAAGGCCCTGGGACATCTGCCCGCACTCCTGGAGCACTGCCACCATGGGCGCTAGCCCCATTGGGATCTGAAGGACAGGCCCAGAGAAGCGGTAGGAGACTGAGGGAGAGGAATGGATTGAGGTGGAGAGAAGCAGTAGGAGGCAGA
Source organism: Pantherophis guttatus (assembly GCF_059756535.1). Classification (NCBI taxonomy): domain Eukaryota; kingdom Metazoa; phylum Chordata; class Lepidosauria; order Squamata; family Colubridae; genus Pantherophis; species Pantherophis guttatus. The sequence goes on from NC_142067.1 coordinate 86,060,542, forward strand.
GGGCAAGAGAAATGGGAGGCTTTGAAGACAAGCGCCCTTCCCAGCCCTGCTTCTCTGAGGGGGCACCAGGCCACACTTACTTCTGCCTCGAGGCTTTTGCTGCTAGAGAGGGTGGGAGCAGGCAAGGCAGCTGGGCGAGTCTAGTCTAGGTGAGCAAGGAGGAGCGGAGATCAGCGCAGGAAGGCAGAGGTAGAGAGTTGGGCCGTGGCCGCCACGTGGTAAGCAATGGCGGAAGGCATGCAAGCTGGCTGGGCCACATGCGAGGCAGCTAGGCCAGGATTCGGGGCTTGCTTGCAGTCTCACCCAGGCAGATCAGGGCTGGGCTGCGGGGAGAGTGCTGTGTGGGATGCAACCACGGCGGCGAAGGCAGGCAAGCTGGCTGGCCCACAGAGACCGTGTGGTCAAGGCAAGCAAGGGAGCCAGATAGAGAGCAGCAGCAGCTATGCCAGGAAAGCGGACAAGATGAGGAATGACTGGGTGGGGTAGGGCGGGGCAGGACCAGCACAGAATTTTTATAACATCTGGCCTGAACCAGCTGAATCCCACCATTGGTGGCAGCTATTTTTAAACTCTAGTACAGGTAGTCCTTGACTTACAACCATGGTTGGGACGGGAACATCCATTGTATTTCTGTATACACCCTACACATTCTTAGAGACTTGTAGTTTAAAACAGGAACATTGTTGTCTCCTGGCAGGAAAAATAATACTTCATGTCTTTGTCCTCCAGGGCCATTGTTAAATGACTATATCTGCTAAATGATTATTAAGAAGTAATAATAAGCAGGTATCCATGTCTGTGTGTTGATATGGGGAAACAAATAAACATGTGCTTTTAAAATCTGTTTGAAGGATTGCAACTTATATTAACAGCCTCTTCTGAAACACCCAAAGTCAGAAAAAATAAATGCATTCACTGATAATTTTTGTGAATGAACCTTTCAGAATGACTTTGCATTTAGATGTCTTTAGTTTATTGTTCTTCTTCCCTCTCCCCACAATCCCTCTGGTGAACCCTTGCAAAAATAATTTTTAGGGAAAAAAGACGAATATACACAAGTAATTAAGGGTACTACTTAATTGGGAACAACTCTATCTTTCTCTGTTTCTCAGTGAATTATAGGAGCATGTTCTGACATTAGGATTATAAGCAAACATAACAATCAGAGACAATTTCCTGTTTGTTGAGATGACCAGTAATATGATACATTTGGCTCGTTCTGTAGCCAAATATGTTGTGTTCAAATATTTCCTAACCTCAAAGAATCAGCTTGCCCTTTCCTTCCTGCAGCTTTCTCTGTGACTCATTGTGTATCCTATATTACATTTTTAAAATGTCTATGAACCATGATAGTACAGTGTCCCTTGGAAAACTACTATTATTCATCATAAAGCTTCTATAATTTTCTAGATGTAGAAAAAAGAACATGGGAAAGAGCAGGAAAACAAACACTAGAGCAATTGTTGCTTCACTGCCAATAGTGATAAAATAGTTTGCTCTAGCCTTGTTTTCTTCATTGAAGGTAAAGGATGCAGCCTTCTAATGGCTCTTAGTCATTGTGTCAGACCTGCCCCAATCTGATCTGTTAGGAAAGAAAGAGAGGCCCTCAACTCCATTTGGTTAAAGCAAAGGGTTCATTTACTAAAGGTGTTGGTTGCAGTAAAGTCAAGCCAGCTCTGAAATCTCCCACATTTGATAGATACAACAAAGGTTTGCTCACAGCCCATTCCTCCCCCACCCCCGCCGTGATCAGTCCATTTCCAGCCAACCAATGCTCACGAAGATGTTTTGAGAATGCTGAGATGTTTTGGGGGGTAATAAGCATATTTCTTAGGATGCCTTGCTGTGGGATGTTGGTACAAACAGGATCTGGCTGCTCTGGTCCTTATCACCTGCCATTCCACCCCCTCCCTATTCCTCATCACATACACACAAAGCTTTATTGCCCTTTCATTCCTCCCCTTCCCTCTTTCATCTCCCCCTTCCTTTTGATGGCAGGATCCCATGAGGCACCAAACCGAACCAAGCAGAGCTGACACATTGTCTTGTCTTCTAAGCTGTATCTCTTTTCAGTTTTAGGTGTATAATAAAAGTGCATTGACTTTTTCATATTTATTTCTTTGAACATTAGTTTTATGGCCACATGATGATGCTATAGCCTGTTTAATTGAATTGGTGGTATTTACATGTTACAGTACACACACCATAGCATAGTCAGGTCTGGGTTTAGAACAACTCCCCACTTCTGTAGAATTGTTTTAGATTGATAATGCAGTAAACTTTAGTCTTATGATTAGCTATATTGGGAAAACATAGAACAAAGAATTAAGGTTGACTTTTTGCATCAGTGAGAATCTAGAATGATATTTTTTGATAGTTAAAAATACAAAGTTAAAAGATAAACAAACAGAAATAGAAAATTACAAAAGGAAAAGGCTCAGAAAGAAATACATGTAAAAGTAGAGAAAAGAAAAAAAGAAAAAAGTAAGAAAAATAGAAAATAAATTACTTCCAACTATTTTTGGTACAGATGTATAAGAATACATCACATTGTTACTCTGTTTAAAATTTGTGTATGTTATTTTAATAATTCCATATAATACTAACATCATATCCCCAAATCGGCTTTTTATTTCTTTCAGTTTGTCACAAAAAGTCTAATAATGATTTCCAAATAGAAATAAAATTTGCCAAAGTCTTTTCTTTCATCAAGGCTACCAATTTTGCCATCTTCTCTAATTCCACCAGTTTCATCATCCATTCTTCCATTATAGGTATTTGTAAGTCTTTCTACGTACCTTTGAGCATATAAGTCTCCCTGCCGTTATCATATTAAAGCACTCCATTGGCATAGGACTTAGTTATCTGCGAGACCGCCTGCTGCTACCGACAACCTCCCATTGACCTGTGCGCTCCCACAGAGAGGGCCTCCTCGGGGTGCCATCAGCCAAACAATGTAGGCTGGTGACCCCCAGGGGGAGGGCCTTCTCTGTGGGGGCACCTACCCTATGGAACCAGCTGCCCCCTGAGATAAGGAGAATCCAAGACCTCGGTGCCTTCCGCCGTGCCCTTAAAACTTTCTTTTTTCATCAAGCCGGGCTGGCTTAACATATTTTTAAATTTTAAATTTTTAATTGGTTTGTCATTTTAAACTGGGGCCAAATTAATATATATATATTTAATTGTTCTTAATGTTTGTATTGTATGTTTTTATCTGGCTGTACACCGCCCTGAGTCCCTTGGGAGAAGGTGCGGTATATAAATTTGAAATAAAATAAAATAAATAAATAAATATGTGAAGTCATATTGCATAGGTTAACCATTTTTGTTTAACTATCATTTCCCTTCTAAAAAAGTCTTCTTCGAGTGACAACTATAAAGGGATTTTAGGAGGCAAATTTTCATTATACCTATTCCATATTCTCAATATGGCAGGCCTACCTACATGGTTTTTAAAGTCCATATTCACCTTAAGTTTATCCTACCACAAATAACTATCCAAATCTAAAGTCACGTCCTTCTAATTCCAATATCCTTCTATTTCTTAAGGTCACCCACTCCAGAGTAACAGCAAGCTGCAAAATACGATTTCAGATTGATAACCCTAACCTCTTTCTTTAATATCCTGTAAGAGCTTAAATTTAATTCTTAGTTTCTTTCCTTGCCAAACAAATTTGGAAATATCTTTTAGCCATTGCATATATGTTATATCAGTCATCAGTATAGGTAACATCATATTACCTATAACAATCTAGGTAAAATTTTCATCTTGATCACAGAAATTCTTCCCAACAACGTTAGTTGTAATTTTTCCCAACTAAGCATATTTAAAGGTCTCAATGAGATTTCCCATCTCGTTTTTTTATTTTTAAACCCATTATCTTCTCATGTTGTCTAATGTCCCTATTCAAACAAGAACCAAAATAAACAAAGGAGACAAAAAACAATTGTATATTATCCCTTCTGAATATCACATGATTTAGTCAGATCACCATTAACTAATTCAAGCTCTTTGTGAGGTACAGTTGCAAGAAAAAGTATGTGAACCCCTTGGGATTACGAGGAGTTTTGCATGAATTGGTCATAAAATGTGCTCTGAACTTCATCTAAGTCACAACAATAGAAAAACACAGTCTGCTTAAAATAATACTACACAAACATTAAATGTTGCCATGGTTTAATTGAACATAACATGTAAATATTCACAGTGCAGGGAGGAAAAAGTATGTGAACCTTTGGACTTAATAACTGGTTGACCCTCCTTTGGCAGCAATAACCTCAACCAAACGTTTCCTGTAGTTGCAGATCAGACCTGCACAATGATCTGGAGTAATTTTGGACCACTCCTCTTCACAAAACTGTTTCAGTGTAGCAATATTCTTGGGACGTCTGGTGTGAATCGCTCTCTTAAGGTCATGCCACAGCATTTCAATCGGGTTGAGGTCAGGACTCTGACTGGGCCACTCCAGAAAGCATATTCTGTGCTGTTGAAGCCATTTTTTTGTTGAATTACTTGTATGCTTTGGGTCATTGTCCTGTTGCATCACCCATCCTCTGCGGAGCTTCAGTTGGCGGACAGATGGTTGTACGTTTTCCTGCAAAATGTCTTGATAAACTCTGGAATTCATTTTCCCATCAATGACAACAATCTGTCCAGGCCCTGAGGCAGCAAAGCAGCCCCAAACCATGATGCTCCCTCCGCCATGTTTTACAGTGGGGATGAGGTTTTGATGTTGGTGTGCTGTGCCTTTTTTTCTCCACACATAATGTTGTGTGTTCTTCCCAGACAACTCAATGTTGGTTTCATCTGTCCACAGTATATTTTGCCAGTAGTGCTGTGGAACATCCAGGTGCTCTTTTGCAAACTTCAAACGTGCTGCAATATTTTTTTTGGACAGCAATGGCTTCCTCCATGGTGTCCTCCCATGTACTCCATTCTTGTTTAATGTTTTCTTTATTGTAGATGTGTCAACAAAAATGTTAGCATGTGCCAGAGATTTCTGTAGGTCTTTAGCTGACACTCTAGGATTCTTCTTTACCTCATGAAGCATTCTGCGCTGTGCTCTTGCAGTCATTTTTACAGGACGACCACGCCTAGGGAGAGTAGCAACAGTGCTAAACTTTCTCCACTTGTAGACAGTCTGTCTTACCGTGGACACATGAACATCAAGGCTTTTGGAGATACTTTTGTAACCCTTTCCAGCTTCATGCAAGTCAACAATTCTTGATCGTAAGTCTTCTGAGAGCTCTTTTCTGCGAGGCATGGTTCACATCAGACAGTGCTTCTTGAAACCAGTAAACCCAAAACAGGTGTGTGTTTTTAAAGGGCAGGACAGCTGTCAGCAACACATCCAATATCATCACACTGATTGGAGTCAAGGTTGGCTCACTCCTGGCTCCAATTAGCTCTTGGAGAAGTCATTAGGCTAGGGGCTCACATACTTTTTCCTCCCTGCACTGTGAATGTTTACATGTTATGTTCAAATAAACCATGGCAACATCTAATGTTTGTGTAGTATTATTTTAAGCAGACTGTGTTTTTCTATTGTTGTGACTTAGATGAAGTTCAGGGCACATTTTATGACCAATTCATGCAAAACTCCACGTAATCCCAAGGGGTTCACATACTTTTTCTTTCAACTGTATATATTGACTTTATTCCATGAAGACGATTCTCACCAAAATTCCTAAGTTCCAGAACTTAGGAACTAAACAAGAATGGTATAGAATGTGAGTAAATAATATTTTGTTTTGCTGTCTCATTATTGTCTGCTGGTTTTTATACTGTGGTTTTGTACTTTATTAGGTTTTGCAGAATTTTCAGGAACTGTGTTAGAGCCACCTTCTTTGAGTTGGGCAGCCATGTAACTATAAATATTTTCTTTTAAAAAGTGACTTTTGTTTTAAACACTTTTTTAAAAAAAGTATATATAATATTGTAGGGATCCCCAACCCCTGGGGCGCGGTCTACTATCAGGCTATAGCCTGTTCAGAACCGGGCCGCAGAAGTGGTAAGTGCGGGCATGCAGGTCATGGGTGGGTTCTAAATTTTTTTACTACCAGTTCTGTGGGTGTGGCTTGTGGGGGGGGTAATGTGACTGGGTGGGCATGGCCAACTTTTTTTTTTTTTTACCTTTAAAAGCATTTTTTTACAACCTTAAGAGGTTGCAGAAAAAAAATGCTTTTAGAAGCTTCTGATGATCAGGCAAGTCAGCTGGGATCGCCAGAGGCTTTTAAAGGCATTTTTTTCCTACAACCTCTTCAGTTGTAAATGTAAACTTGTAAATTTAAAAATGCTTTTAAAACCCTCTGAGATCCCAGCTGAGCCGCGTGATCATCAAAGACTTTTTTTTAACTTTTAAAAGCATTTTTTCAGCTGAAGAGGTTGTAGAAAAAATGCTTTTAAAAGTTTTAAAACTTTTAAAAGTTTTTTAAAAATGCTTTTTTAAAAAAAGCCTCTGATGAGGTGGGCGGGGTAAGCGAGCGGCGACCAGGCCGGGGACCGGTTCAGGGGTGTGGCCAGCCAATGTTATTACCGGTTCTCCGAACTACTAAAATTTTTTACTACTGGTTCTTGCGAACTGGTGCAAACTGGGAGCAACCCACCACTGATGCAGGTCCACTTGCATAAATGGAGCTGTCACTGCTCATGTAGAACTATCCCCTCTACCCCCGATCTGCTGGTCTGTAAAGCCAGAAAGTTTTGGGACCGCTATAATATTGTGACAAGGGTCCTAAAGAAACTTTGGGGTTGGGTTTCTCACAGCTGATTTCTCCTCTGTGCTCCTTCTTTGTATTTTTTGAGACAACAATATTTTCTACCTTGCCTGGGTCTCCCAAATAGAATCTTTGCTATTCCATTGCTTTGCAAAGCAATTAAAATACAGTTTTCTTTGCCTCAGGAAATATTTTTTTAATATTTTTGTTCATTGTGTTATAGAAAGATTCAACATTTAATTATTTCTTGAAATAGGAGACAAGGGAACACTTCTTTAAAAGTATTGCAAAAACAAAAGGGAAAAAGTTTCTTGTACTATTTGTCCTTTCTTTCTATTTTCTCACCATTATTTGTTTTTTCACTCTGCTTCTGTTCTGTTACCATACTTTCCAACTTACTCATTAGGTCTTGAACAAATCCCTTGAGACTTCAGAATGGGCTGGCTATTGAGATATGGCTGAAATTTGGATCTTTGTTCTTTTAGGTCTACTGAGTCAAGTTCAGTAATTTACACTGCTATATCCTGTAACATCAAACAGTTATTTGTCAGATTGACAGCACTTATATGACAGTATGTGTATATTTTATTTTTATTTGAATGTGGGTGTATCTTCTGTTTTATTGAATGATAAACCAAACAGAATTTTTACTGAGTAAGAATCCAAACAGTTACTGTGAGGGAAGAGCAGAATATTTACATATTTAGATACTTAAAAACTGAGTACATGGAAATTTAAGTATAGAAAAATAGGACATATTCAGGAAAAAATATATGATGACCTTACAAAAGTTTGTATATGCATATGTTTAAAAGAGATTTTAAAAAACTGCCACCTAATGATGCCAATTTATGATGCTTCCCACCAAGGTGGCTTTCTCATTATTTGAGTGGGACACCTCCTTTCACTAGATTGGTTTAACAAAGATTATAGCCCTATTCCTGCAACCAATCCTAGACATGCAATTCACCCCATAAAGTTTTCTTATCAGTTTTGTTTGGCACCACATAAGCTCACCAACTGAGTCAAATTGTGGGAAGAAATATCCATCTGGTTCAGGGGTGAAATCTAAAATTTTTCCCTACCAGTTCTGTGGGTGTGGCTTGGTGGGGGGGTGTCCTGTGACTGAGTGGGCGTGGCCAACTCGATGTCACTCACAGCCATGCCCACTCAGTCACAAGACCCCCTTCCACCAAGCCACGCCTACAGAACCCGGTAGGAAAACTTTTTAAATTTCTTTCTCCCGTGGCTCCACCCACCCGCCCCATTCCCTAGACTCCTACTGCTCACCTTTCTCCCGCAGCTGGCTGTCAGGGAAGGCAAGTGCCCAAAAGGTACCCGAGTCTCTCACTCTCCTTTTTGAATGAGCCGCTCTGGTCCATGCGCCGGCTGCGCAAGCGCACAGTTTATTTAATTCAGCGGCAGGTTGGATGTGCACTTGCGCAACCGGCGCGTGGACCAGAGCGGCTCATTCAAGAAGGAAAGTGAGCGACTTTCAGGAACTTGCCTTCCCTGACAGCCAGCTGCGGGAGAAAGGTGAACAGTAGGAGTCCGGGGAATGGGGTGGGTGGGCGGAGCCTCCAGATGCCATTGCTACCGGTTCTCCGAACCACCGGCCATCATCGCTACCTACTCGCCCGAGTCGGTCCAAACCGGGAGCATTTCACCCCTGATCTGGTTCAGTTCCAAGCTGGGAGAAAGTCACTGGAGACAAAATGGAGGATGGAGGATGGAGGTTGATTGAAAAGAAGGTCCATTTATTGATGAACGTAAGCACATGTTTGTGGTTTTGGTGCAGCTGACAAAATGGAGTTGAGAGTGGAGGATTTTTATACCTTCTTTGAGCTTTGCACTTGAGCTTCCTGTTCCTGTGCAAGAACGTGTATTCTGTTGGCTGTTGTCAGACTCTCATAGAGTCAAGTAGGGGTTATATAGGGGTCATAGCTGACTCTATAGGCAAAGTACAAATCCTAGGTGTTTGTCTGAACTAAGTTCGGTTGAAGCTTGGACTGTTTTGAAAGGGTGTTGGGCAATTCCTATTGTGGCTTAATGTCTTTGCCCTGTGTTGGATCTTGAGTGAGGGCTAATCCTACCATTCTGCATTTGTTTCAAAATAACCTGTCTTGAATGGATTACCAATTCTGCATTTCTAAAAGGTGGCCTCCTCAGTTTGGTTTCTGAATAGGCTGGCCCAATGTTTCTTAATGGACAAAAAGTATCTGCTAGGGCTATTAAGAAAAGGTGGGGGTTGCTTTTTACCTCTAAAAAGAATGTTTCTCCATTTCTCCCTTTGGGAAATATAATATTCTGCCTTTTTAATATTTCCCAAAATATTTCATTCTTTTAGGAGAGGGGTGGGTGCTAACTTTCTACAAAATCATCCTTAGGGATTTACATAGTTCCCACCCATCTTCTCGTAGGGGTCCTTGTTTTTCTGTGAGCCTTTGGCCCATAAGATTATTGGCATGTTTTCATGGCATTGTCAGTATCTTCCTTGTTATCTAACAGGCAGCATTAGGCATGATTTGGCTATTGTGGCAGTCAGATTTCAGAAGTACTTTCTGTGCTACCAGATGATGTCAGGGAATTTTCTTATAGAACAGCTTAGTTTTATCTGCTTTTTATGATTGTTTTCTTGAAAAACAAGGCAGACAAAGCTTGCAGCTGATTTGATTTAGGCCTTTCTGCAGTGTAATTGATTTGATGGAGTTAGTTTAACTAAGTGCATGACTGGCTTGTTTTTGGACTAAATTTAACTCTTGGAAATTTACTTGATTGGCTCAATTGACTTCTTTTTATTTTCCCACAATACAGCAATTTTCTTGCTGAGACAAATATATTCTTTGAACAAGGCTTATATTTTATAAAATATTTGCTATATAATGTTACTTTATAGAGAAACCAGAATTTTTCTAAGGTTCCACTAAATAAAATAAAGTAGAATTCCCCACAAATTAAAACCAGGCTAAGTTATTAATTCTGTTTTTTGGAACACGGTTACTGACACTGTGAAAACACTAGAGGGCAAGATCACTATGCTACTACAAAGAAGAGAAAAGTCTGATTATTGTATGAAGTATTTCTCTCTCTCTCATTCTCTCTTTCAGTTTTCAACTTGAAATATTTCATTCTTTAAAAAGTTACATAGCATATAGTTACATAACATTTAGAAGGTGGCAAGATAATCGCAACCAAGCCCTATTTGCTTTTGCTCTATTTGAGGTTAAATATCTGGTTCATCTCTTACTGGATTTTAAAACTAACAAAATCACAGTCTTTAAGAATACCTGGATTACAGTCTGATGGTACATTTGTTGACATATCTATAACTGTACAGTAGGTAAGTATTTAGAAAGGTAACCTCATGAGCTGCTCCCGTTACTCAGATATATAGCTCACTGATAGTCCTTGTGAATAAATATCCTAAGCTTTCAACTCCTAAAAATCTTGGAAAAGGTTTACCAGTGTTAATCATCTCAGCTATTTTTGATGAACATGCTGTGAATTTACTGATCCTCCCTTTTAGAATAATGTCATTGATCCATCTGGCCCAGTGTTTTTCTTTCTTAATGATAATTATCTAAAATTCTGACAGAATACCTCCAGCCTTTGCACCCTAAAAGAGTCTGTGTATGTGGAGTACAGGGGCAGGTTTCAAAACCCATTGCTAACAGTTCGCTCGATCCGGGGCGAACCAGTAGCAACCCACCACTGGAGGAGTATGAGATTTTAAATCTCTTAATTTAAGAACAGTATCTGGTAAGCAACAATGCATAGTTAAGGATGATTTGGTATGAAAGAGGCAAAATATGTCTATCATCTAGCTTAAAAAAGGCTGTATTAACTGAACCAGACCCACAATAAAGGAATTGGCCTAGGTCACAATTGAAGGAAAATGGATACAAACAATGATAAAACATTCAAGGTTCTTCTGTAGATTTTGCACATTTACATTTATTCATCAAGAGTATTTTATGGAGGAGAAGATTTCATTCCACCTTGATTGCCCAATTTCAGGGCAGAGTTTATTCAATAATCACATAATGCTGGCCATTGTATTTATATGGCTGCCTGAAAAACCAAAAAAAATATTTTACATCCATACCAAGCTGAAAGAAGTACATCCTTAATGGTAAGAAACTTGATTTATCAATAAAAAATAAATTGGGCATAATTTATTCAAACAGCTATAAAACCTTTTGAGCTGTGTCCTCTATCAAAATCTGAAATATTGTTTGCTATACCTTGATGGGAAAAAATGTTAATTATTGAATTCAGATTAAAATACTTCCTTGATTTAGTATTTGGGAAGTGCATATTTGAAATACTTGAATATGAAATAAATCAAGAACAATGTTGAACAATGAATAGATTTCTCATTAGGAAAATTTAATAATTTCATTATAGAGGTAGCAAAAAATTGGGAAAAGAAAGCATTATAGAAATAGATTTACTTATCCATAATTAATTAAATGCTAACTGTTTGTAATTATATAAACTATATACAGTATTATTTATCAAATTTATGCCTTGTCATCTTGCTTATATAGTCCAGGCAATTTATAAAAAATTGAAATGAATGTATAAAACATAAAAAAAAAATTGAAATTCCTAAACTCTGGGACAATGGGGGCAAAACACATTACCTAAGGACTGAGGTATATATACTATTATGTGTAATGTAGATATATACCTTTCCCACATTCTACAGGTAGTTCTTACTCACAACCATTCATTTAATGGCCAAAGTTACGACAGCACTAAAAAAGTAACTTATGATTGGTTTCCACATTTATGACTGTTGTAGCACCCCTAGGGTCATGTTATCAAAATATGGATGCTTGGCCACTAGTATGCATTCATGATGGTTGCACTGTCCTGGAGTTGTGTGATTGCCATTTGTAATCTTCCTAGCTGAGTTCTGGGGGGAAAAGTCAATGGGGGAAGCCAGATTCACTTAATAACTACTTGATTCATTTAATAACTGCAGTGATTTGCTGAACAGTTGTGGGGAAAATGTTATAAAATGAAGCACAATTCATATCATAGTAGGAAAAGTAGAGTTAGGGTTAGGATCAGGATTAGGGTTAGAGTTAGGGTTAGGGTTATTAAATTATTGATGTATTCTGGTGTTTTGGCTGTAATAGACAATAAAAAGTGCCCAGAAATTGCACTTAGTGAAAAATGTGGCAGCTTAAATTGCTAACTTAAGGCCAATTGGATCGTATATAAAATATATGATCTCTCACTCATTCTCATTCTCATTCCCTTCCTCCCTCCCTCCCCTCTCTCTTTCCCCCTTTCTCTCTCTCTCTCACACACACACCTATTGGATGTTTAACAAGCACCCTACCCTCATTGTCATTCTGCATGGAATGTTGCGCTGGAGCACAGAATTTACAAGTAGCATTGAAGCGGGCCTTTTAATAAAATCATAGAATCTTACGGGTGGAAGACACATTGCATATCTTCTGGTTCACCACCCACTGTACTTCGACCTTGTGGGTATGTAAAGTCCATACTTTGGATATTTCATTTGTTCTGAAATTTTTTTAAAAAAAATTCTAAACCCAAATTCGGTTGGGGGCTTTCCTGCCAAGATTGGTATCTTCTTAGATTTCATAATGATTTTTATATCTTTTCACTGTTAAAGCACGACCTTCTGCAAGAATCACTTGAGAAAAGGGCATGATATGAAGACTGCTTTTCTAAACAAGTGCTAAAATAACAAGAGTCATGATTTCTCATTTTGTAAATTGACTCCCAAAAAAGGCACTATGTTCTAAGTTTGTAGCTCATTCACTGTTGCTGGTTAATCTTGTAAATGGTCTGGAACAAAGTGTCCTAGTGGGCTTTCCACTCTATTTGCATCTCATTTCTGCCCCTTCATGTGGATTCAGTGATTATAATAAAATGTTTTAGAGAACTAGATTCTTCATTTTACATTTAAATATCCAATAACCTAGGCTTTATAAATGTAATTAACTTCAGAAAAATGTTCCAATAAAAGCACACTGGGTATTAAAACTATCTTTCTACAAAAAAGCAAAATTGACCGCACTGGACACATACAGCAGTTGATTTTTCAGATATTTAGTGCTAATGCTGTGTAGCCATTAGTGTTTGATATATTTGTGCCAAACTCTCATTTTGCAGCGATTAACATCATTTAAATTTTGTAATTGAGAACTCCAATATTCAGAATACGTAGTACAAAATCCATAGTAGGATTGATGCAAAACCTATGTAGTCTATATTATTAATACCAAAATGTTTTCAAAAACAAGTGAGAATTTTGGTTATTGGAGATTTATATAATTAAGATTCCTGAAAATTTCTACATCCAACTTGTAAATTAATTATATTAGCATATTTCTTCAGGCTTCTCTAATCCTGATCAAACTCCATTCTTACAACACAGGACATGTGGATAAACTATATTTTGTAGAAGTTATATTCTGAATGATTATTACATTTCTTAGAGAAACTGATAGATAAAAACCCATAAACATAAATTAGTTTCCATTAAGAACCCAAATAACTTTTGTAGATGAAGATAGCATGTCTACTGACAGATGTGTTTAGGGCTCCCCAAATTACATTTATTGCTTTCTGGTAATAATTTCCTCATGTTACTTGCATGCTTATTTTTCTTCCATAATTCCAAGACGTATTTCCAAATTTCTTTGTTTGGACCTACTGGAAAATGCATTCACATGTTCTCATGCTCACAAGTGAAGCTGAGTTGAGGAACAATCAGGATGCATAATGTGGAGGAAGATTGGATATTGCAAACTATCTCTCACATTCCTGAGGCAATTATGAAGACAATCTTTGAAAATTCACAATGGTACAACTTATATATGATTTAAAAAAGACATATATATTCTTTTTTTTAGTTTTAAAATAATTTAAACAGCTTTATTTTCAAGAAGATTTATACATAAATATTTTAAAGTAGTATTTTGGGATAGCTTAACAGCATGCCTAATGATATTGGTAGTAAACTGATCGTAGAATTGTATGTATTTATAAAGATCTGCCTTGAATCAGAATCTGTTTAATTCCTTATTTAGAAAGGGTTATTTGAGAAGATATGAACATATTTTAGATTCCTCTGGTTTTTTTTAGGAGGCTCTGGAGTACTGAAGGCTGAATTTATTGACATAGCCCACATAGCAGTCTCTTCCTCAATTGAACATGTTAATAACATATAATAGCAATGAGAAAATGTTTTTGTTTGTGTGTAAATGTGAATTTTAATTATTTTTTTAAAATTCAGTCTAGATACATATTCAGGAATAAGAACTAAAATTCAGTGTATGGATTTCTTGTCTTGTCTAGCTTCCCCAAGTTTTGCCAACTATAGGTTTGTTGTCACAGGGCAATTTCCCCTGGTAGCTTGAAATTGCTTTTCTCTTATATTGGAGGCAGGCTGGAAATTGCTGATCAACTGGCAAAATGCTGGCCCAATGTTCTGACCAGACCTTGACTATCATGGACTATTGAATTCCTTGATTTCTTTCCATCCTTATTAGAAAAGTAAGTGCCATTCATTTTTCTTTTGGTGGCTATGTCATTGAGGACATTTTGTTTCCATTTGTGTAGTCATAGAATCATGATTGTTGACATCAACTAGTCAAATTCCTGCTCACTATAGAAGTTCTCCAGTTCATAATTTCATTGTTCTTGTCCTCATTTAGCTAGAAAAGAAAACTGGCATAGTTTGGTCAATTTCAACTTTGCCTTTGCTTTCAGTTTAAAAAATGCCAGAGGATATATCTATTCCCTGTCTGGTCTCCATCTTGCAACATTCTTACTAACTGCTTACTAACCCACTTGAGGTTCTTGTCTCTGCCATTTCCCTGTCTTAAAGCAGTTTCTATGAGAATGAAAAAGACAAAACAAAACACAAAATGAAAGGTCCACTGTTTTACTGGTTTAGCTATGATCTGGATAAAATGAAAACAGCAATAATAATAATTTAAAAAAACACCATCATTTCATCCATCCAGCAGCCAAACAAAATGACCTTGGTGGACAGTGACCAGTGACTAGAGCAAAAACTCATGTGCACACTAGATACTACCTACAATGAAATGCAGCAATGCAGACAGCCCATACAGCACAGAGTGCCATTTGTGCAAGGAAGAAGTTGGAAAACATTCTGAGTAATCTATGTGGGTCAGATGGGGATGGAATTCCTTTCATAGAGCAGGTGACAAGCATGATGTACGGGTGAGCTTTTAACAGAACCAAGTTTTAAATTTGATTAGTGTAAATGGTAGATTTTAAATTACTTTTGCATTCATTTTGGAAATTCCATTTTTATTTTAACTTAGGGTCTGGGGTGGGAATGTGGCTTAAGATCTAAATGCAAAACTTAAGCAGTTACTATCCTAGTAGAATGAACAGAAAGGTAATGTATATGAGAATTACCATGCTATTGCTTTAAAAATTGTGGAATTACATATATGAAGCTACATTAGTTCTGAAGGTAGCTACCATTAAAGAAATTTGAATAATGTTACAAAGATGTGTTGATGAATTATTTAAATATTATCATATATTGGGGGACATATCCAATTCTGTAAAATAAAGTAAAGAATATAGAACAACCAGATCACACATCAACAAATAACAAGCAGGATGCATATTGTATGTTACCTTATAAGGTGAGTTTATCAACAACATAGTCACAGTGTGAGGGAACTTTAAAGCTTTTTTTTAATCAAGTTTTTATTATTTTTTTTAAAAAAATTATGCATATTGTGTCAATGGCGTGATGTTTGAGTATCATACATTTCAATACATATAAACATATTCTTAATTATTACATTCCATTTTCCATATTTCATATTATTTACTCCTACCTTTTACACAAAATTTTAATTTTCATATAAATATTAACTAGTATGCAATAACATCTAAACCGATGTGCTTTAGCATCCGTATTATCTTCTGTAGTATAGCCCTCAAGGAAACCCTCAAGGAAAAAAAAATACGAAATTGTCTGTCTGTTTTCTTTTCTTCTGTACACCATATTTCACCCATTTTTGCAACATCCCTCTCCTTTCCTCTTCTTTCTCCTCCCTCTCTTCTCTATTCCCCTCTCCTTCTCTCTACTTCCCTCCTTCCTTCTCCTCTCCTTCCCTTTCTCCTTTTCTCTTTCTCCTGTCCCCTATTTCCTCTCTCTTCTTCTCCATTTCTATCTCCTTCCCTTTCTACTCTTCTCCTCCCCTCCCCTCTCTCCTTTCCCCTCTCTCCCCTTACTCTTTCTCCCTCCTCTCCTATTCCCTTCCACTCCACTCCATTTTCCTCTCTCTTTTCATTGTTCCATATAATATTGTCAATACCTATAGAATATGGTGTATTTTCAAATTAATATCTCTTTCCACTATCCTGTTTCCCCTAAAATAAGACATCCTCTGATAATAAGCCCAATCGGGCTTTTGAGTGCATGCACTAAAATAAGCCCCCCCTGAAAATAAGCCTTCCCAAAAAATATTTAAACGCATGTGAGCCGGTCCCTGCCATTTCCTCTGGTTTCCTCCACGTGCCCCAAAATAATACCCAGGAGCCTGGATAGCTCAACAGACAGAGCTCTGTAATTTAACACCAGCTGTCTGCAATTAAAGTAAGATTGAATCTCACCAGGCTCAAGGTTGACTCAGCCTTCCATCCTTTCTAAGGCAGGTAAATTGAGGACCCAGTTTGTGGGGGCAATAAGCTGACTTTGTATAAATATACAAAAGAATGAAGGCTATTGCTTAACGCACTGTAAGCCACCCTGAGTCTCCGGAGAAGGGGGGCATATAAATCAGATTAAAAAAAAAAAGAAAAGACCTGCCTGAAAATAAGGCCAAGCACTTATTTCGAGGTTCAAAAAAATATAAGACAGGGTCTTATTTTCGGGGAAATACGGTATAACCATACAGCTTCTTTAAATTGCATTCAAAAATCAAAGAAACAGACTTAATTACTTACACATATATTGTTCATCATCATCATCATAATTATACTATCATATAATTAAGGTTAATAATTAATCTTCATGTTAATAATTTTATACATATCATCATTCTAGTCACATATATATATGTAACTGCAATATTATTCTTTTAATACTAACATCACTTCATTAATCAAACAGCATACCGTCTAATTATCAGTTTCTTACATCCTCACATTTCTGCTACTGCAAGGTTTCCCCAGCTGAAGTCTCCTCCAATTCTCTTTCGGCCAACTGTTCAGAGCCATTAATCAATCAAATATATCGAGGGGGTTGGGCCATACAGAAAGAATGAATTAGTTTGAATTACAAAAATAAAAATACAGAAAGGAAGAGTAAAGGGGCCAAGAATAAAAAGACAGAAAATTGTAGTTGAATGGAGATGATAAGATCCTCAAAAAGACAGATGGTTTGTAAAGACAGAAATGTTTGGAAGAGTACTGCATAATGCATGGTGTTGGTATAAACTAAATTTACCTACATTCCCCATTCTTATCTCTTGCCTTCAATTTATTTGGCTTATTATTCCTTATTCCCTTTCTCTGCTTTGCATAATGCACTTATTTCAGAATGGAATAGTATAGTGGTAATGAAAAGAAGGTGGGTCAAAAAAAAAAAGGCCAAAAAAGTTAATTTGAGTCCCAAGAATTACAAAAGCATTATAGTTAATATTGGCATGCTCTTATATCAACAGAACAGTAGTATGGTATTATAATTTACAGCTATAATAATACAAATATCTCTAGATTTCTTATAGGCTTCATCTCGGATTGATTTTTAAAAAAAATTAACATGGACTTCTCTCGCCAATCTGTGTCTTCTTATATAATTTGTTTGTACACGATAAGTTTCTTCCAATTGTCCTTTTATTTCTTCTGGCTCTTTTTGTATCATTCCTGCAATAATCTCCACCATCTTTCCTTCTAAATCCTCATTTTTTTCTTCTGGAACATTTTGAAAACGCAAGAAGTATGAGGCCTTTTCCATTTCGAGCATGGCCAAGGAATCTGACATTTCTTTGTTTAGTTGTAGGGTTTTTTGTTCCATTGCTTCTACTTTTAATTCCACGTGATCTATTTTTGTTTCCGTTTTCCTAATTCTCTGTTCATTTTCTGCTATAGAATTTTGAATGCCCCCAATTTTATCCTTCATGGTCTTGATATCTTCCTTAACTTCTCCTAATTCATTTCTAATCTCTGCATGGAACGTTCTCATTTCTTCCTGATTTTCAGCTATTTTTTCTTGTGTTTGAAACAGTGTTTCTTGGATCTTTTGAAACATATCTTGTATTACATTAGGTGCCATTTCCAGTTTTTCTTTTTCTTTTTCTTTCCCCATCATGCTATCTATTGTTTTTTGTTGTGAGGAGGAAGGAGTCATTACTAACGTATTGTAGTAGGTTGTAGGTTTTTTCCCTGTCTTTGTTATGGTGGATGTTGTAGACATTTTTAATATTCGTGTAAAGCTTTCCAACCTTAACATCAATTATTAAGTTATTCCTTAATATCTCTTTTCCCCTCCAAATACTACTTATACACCGCACAACTTATATATAGTTATATTATATTATATTGCCAGTTATCCCAATTGAGCAATTAATTCTTATTCACAGTATAAATCTATCTACTTATCAATCAAGATTTTAATTTAATTTTCTTAATTTTCTAATCAGTAATCTTTCCAATTACCCCCTTTTTCAATCAGTCTATCTCAGAGATACAGTCAACTCATCTGTTATTTTGTATAAAAATCAGTCTTTCACTTTAACAATAATTCCTTGTCTAACTACAATTTCACAATACAATTTATAGCTATAAAAATATTGTCAACTTATATATTTCTTTCAAATATTAAACTTATTAATTAATTAAACAGTTCAAAATTAATAATTCACTTAATTTTTATTTTCTTTAGTCCTTATTGTCTTCTTGCTTTACCTCTCTCAATCTGTTCTTTCACAGTCAAAAAAAACGCGATCTGTGTCCATCTCAGTCAGTTTTTTTTTTTAATTCTTCTCCCAGTAATCGGATCTCTGCATTCAGTTTTCAAATCTTTTTTTTTTAACTTAAGTTCTTATTGTCCAAAGTTATTTGTAAATCCAAAGTTCGAAATCCAGACAGGTCTTCTGTATCCGTGAAATTCACCACTTAGTCCGGTATTTCAGTCTCTGCACTCAGTTTTCCGATGTTTGGGGTTTGAATCAGTTATAATTCCCAGGTTCAAACGGCTTGTCTATATCCACAGAGTCCACAGGCTGCTCCCTTTGCTCAGCTGTAAAAGTCCGCACTCACACCGCTTCGAGCGCTATTTCTCCTTTTCTTATGTTTGCTTAGTCATTCTATGGGATTCTCTCTTCCACGCTGTAGTTGTTTCCCCCTTTTTCCTTTTCCTCTTGTATCACTGCTGTTGTAACTCACTTGTCTTCTTCTGATTCGATCGCGCGTCCCATTTGCCGCCTCTATTGTAGGTGATCTATCTGACAGTCACTCGGATTTGCTTCCACTTTTTGCTTCGATCTAGGCGGGCGCCATCACTCCTGTCCGCCGATAAGGCCGACTTCTTCTCCACCAATTTAAGAGGTTGATCGCTCGACCTCCCTGATGACAGCGCAACACCAGGGGGCTTCGCGAATTCCTCTTTCGTTTCCCGATCCCTCCAAGTTCGGGAATGCCCTTAAAGAGCAATTAATGAGGAAATTTGGGTTTCAGAGACGGAGCCTCCGTTTCCTCACCCATTCGTGATGACGTCACCGCCGGAAGTCCCGGCGGTGATCTATAATGAAAAAGAAATTATAATTTTAAAACAGATACCCTGAAGAGTAAGAAATCTACGACAACAATATCAGTTTTTAACACAACTATTGATCAAATATAAGATAATGTATAGATGGCTGCCAATAGAGGGGATCTTAATTACGTGGGAAGACAAAAAATATAAAATAGACACTCTAGAAAAGGCAAGAGAATTTCATAACACACATTTTAGACTAGAAGTAGAACAGGAAAGTAAGGAGGAAACAGATAGTAAAAGTCAAGAAGAAGAACCAATAGAAACAAATGAAGAAAAAGAAATAAGACAGAGGCAAGAAAAAGAGAGAGAACAGAGAGAAGGTGCAAAACCTAGGGAACGGATGGAAACAAGAAACACAAAAAAACAGATACAATAGGCAATGGATGAACAGATCAAACTCTTTTCGGTAAACATCAATGGCTTAAATGCCCCAAAGAAAAGGAATCAAATTTTCACAAAATGGCGAAAATTAGAAGCAGATGTGATATGTCTGCAAGAAGTACACATTCAAAAAGATTATCAAAAAATCCTAGAAAACCCCAAATTAGGAAAACTATATTTATCTCTGGCCCCAAAAAAGAAAAAAGGAGTAGTGATTTACGTAAAAGAAAAAATACAATCTAAACTAGTCTATACCGATGAGCAAGGTAGAGTGGTGATGGTTGAATTAGAAAGAGGAAAGAGGAAAATGTTAATTGTAGGGATTTATGCACCTAACCAAAAACTACAGGTTTTTTTTAAAGACCTACATATAAAATTAGCAGAATTAGAATATGATGATATTTGTGTAATAGGGGATTATAATGCAATAGTAAATGCAAAGAAAGACTACAAAACTGGGGGGGAAAAACAAAAGAAAAAAGAAATACTTCCAAAAGAATTTTTTACTATGGCTGAAGAACTAAACTTGGCAGACGTATGGAGGGAAACACATGAAGAAGAGGCCCAATACACCTTTTACTCCCATCCGCATAACTCCTGGTCAAGACTGGACATGGCATGGATGACCCCAAATATCAAAATAGAAGTAGAAAAAATTGAGATAGGCACAAACCAATGGGCAGACCACAATCCACTATTCATAAATTGGAAAGGGGAAAGAAGACGTAAGAGATGGACAATGAACCAAAGATTATGTAAAGAAAAAGAATTTAATTTGATGTTAGAAAAGGAAGTAAAAATATTCTTCCAGATAAATAAAATAGAGGAAACCTCTTTACAAAACACATGGGATACTTTAAAAGCATATATAAGGGGCCTAGTAATAGCATATACGAGGAAAAAGAATAAAGAGAAGAAAAAACAATTAGATAATTTAGAGAAAGACCTAAAACAAATAGAACAAAAACTCCAGGAAAAGCCCCAGAACAAAGCAATAAGAGAAGAATGGGAAATGATTAAGCATAAATTGAATTTGATAAACCAAATAGAACTAGCCCAAAAAATAAAAATGGCGAAACAAAACTTATTTCGAATACGCAAATAAAACGGGCAGATGGCTAGCCTATAAACTGAAAAAAGAACAGAAAAAAAGAATGATATACCAATTGAAAGATGATAAAGGAGAAATTCAACATAGTAAAGAGGCCAAAAAAGAAATTATTAAGAAATTTTATGCGAACCTATATAATCAGGGGAAAATAGAGGAAGACAAAATAAAACAGTACATAGGGAAATCAGGAATGCCAAAAATCACAGAACAACAAAGAATCACTCTCAATAGGCCAATAACCAAACTAGAACTAGATGAAGTACTGAAAAAGCAAAAAAACAATAAAACACCGGGACCCGATGGGCTACCGGTAGAAATATATAAAACAATGCAAGAAGTATTGGGAGAGAATATGTTGCGATTATATAATGAAGCTATGGAGAAAGCCAAAATACCAAATTCATGGACAGAAGCCATAATAACAATCATTCCAAAAGAAGACACAGATCTCCAGTTAATACAAAACTATAGACCTATTTCATTATTGAATGCCGATTACAAAATATTTCCAGCAATCTTGGCCGAAAGGATTAAATCAGTATTAAATACATATATACACCCAGACCAAAATGGATTTCTGCCGGGACGCCAAATAAAGAACAACATGAGAATAATACTTAATGCTTTAGAATATTATGAATCACACCCGGAGAAGCAGGCAGCGTTGGTTTTTCTTGACGCCCAAAAGGCCTTTGATAACCAAAATTGGAAATTTATGATTGAACAACTACAAAATATGTAAATTGGGGAAAAATTTGGGAAAATTATAGCAGAAATCTATACCAAGCAATCAGCAAGGATAATTATGAATGATGACATAACAGACAAATTTAATATAACAAAAGGAGTCAGACAAGGCTGTCCACTTTCCCCCTTACTATATATTCTATCATTGGAAATCCTGTTGAAAAAAATTAGAGAAGACCAAGGAATTGAAGGTTTAAGGATTAATAGAGAAGAATACAAAGTTCAAGCCTTTGCTGATGACTTAGTGTTTTTGACAGAAAATCCTATGGAATCTATACCTAATTTGTTCCAAAAAATAGAAGAATTTGGAGAAGTGGCTGGACTAAAAATCAATAAAAGTAAATCAAAGCTAATTGTTAAAAACCTTACGGAAATCCAAACAAAAGATTTGACAGATAATATACAAATTCAAACAACAAAAAAAATAAAATATCTAGGAATCTGCTTATCTACAAGAACATCAGCAATTAAAGAAAACAATTATGATAAATTACTAGAACAAACAAAGAAAGACTTAGAAAAATGGGAAAATTTACACATTTCATTCCTAGGAAGAATTTCGGCCATCAAAATGACTATATTACCTAAATTTTTATATTTGTTTCAGGTCACCCCAATTAAAATAGATAAACCGTTTTTTGAAAAGCTGAATAAAATAACATCTAAATTTATATGGCAAGGGAAAAGGCCATGAATAAAATTTAAACTGCTTCAGGATACAAAAGATAGAGGAGGAGCTGCACTCCCTGACTGGGAGATATACTACCAAGCAGCAGTACTATCGTGGGTCAAAGATTGGATAGAATTAAAGGACTCTAGAATTTTAACAATTGAGGGACACGAACTTCAAACTGGCTGGCACTCCTTTATGTGGGATGAGAAATACAAAACACATTCATATTTTAAAACACATACAATAAGGAACTCACTATTACAAATTTGGCTTAAAATTAAAAAACAACATTATATGAAGATACCAAATTGGCTAGCACCGGCTGAATCAATTAGGCACCCAAACTTAACAGATAAGACAAAAATAATTAGATATAAAGATATAATTGACTATCAAGGCAAACTAAAGACAAAACAACAATTGGAGATAGATTTACACAGAGGAATAGACTGGTGGACTTACACTCAAATACAATCCAAATATAGAGAACATATAAAAACATATGAAATTTATAATCAAAAACAAGAAATAGATAAAATTATATTAGATTCAGAAAATAAATTAATTAGTAGAATTTATAAATTTCTCCTACGCTATAAATTGGAAGAAGAGACAGTCAAAGAACGATGATCAAGTGGGCTCAAAATATCAAACACACAATACCTTTGGAAAAATGGGAAAAGTTCTGGCAGGTAAACCTAAAGTTAACGAAAGCAACGGCGTACAAGGAAAACCAACTGAAAATGTTTTATCGGTGGCATATGTCTCCAACCAGATTGGCAAAAATACAACCTAAAAATAGCCCAATTTGTTGGAAGTGCAAAAAGGCACAAGGGACTTTCTATCATTTATGGTGGACGTGCCCGGCAGCAAAGAAATTTTGGTCTAACATCAAAAAATGGTTGGAACAAATAACAAAAACACAGATTGAAAAAGAACCAGAAACATTTTTATTAGGAATATTTAACAAATCATACCCTAAGGATATCAAATATCTTACAATCCACATATTAACTGCTGCAAGAATAACCTACGCAAGAAATTTGAAACAAGAAAAAATACCAAGTGAAACAGAAGTAATAGGGAAAATTTTAGATTGCGCTGAAATGGATAAACTAACCAAAGAATTACAAGAAAAAGAAGAATCAGACTATTATAAAATATGGAATAATTGGTATAATTGGTTAAAAATTAGAAATATACAAAAAATATAGGGGATATATTACCGATTGATACATATATATGTAATAAAAAATATTATTAAAGAGAGGTGAAGGAATATATTATAAGTAGAATTGTAGAACGTCACTCTGAAAAAATGCTTAAGAAGAAATTACACTCTTTTTGTGTATATGTTGTATAAATGTTTGTTGTGTATATGTTACGTATGTCTTTTTTAATATTTATATTCAATAAAAACTATTTTAAAAAATAATACAAATATCTGTTAAATCACATGTCTCCTCATTTAAACTGCAATATATCTGTTGCTTTGATTTTGTTTTTATAATGCCTCTATATGTGAGATGAAGGAACCATTTATTATGAACATTCTGGAAGAAATGTCTATGTAGATTCTCAGTCATCCAAGTCATGGTTGTTCCAAAGGTGCTTTTTCAAGAGGCAACTGGACTTTCTGGTTTTTCTTTGAAGATGTTTCACTTCTCATCCAAGAAGCTTCTTCAGCTTTGACTGGATGGTGGGGAATGGAAGGATTTATGCTCCTTGCAGACAGCTGGTCATTTGCATTCTTTTAGCAAGTTGTTAAGATCATCTGAAGTTTTATCTGTGTCATCAGGATCTCCTGAGTGGTGCAAATAGTTGTGGAGCCTTCTTGGAACTGTTGAAAGTACTGTGTTGTAGATTGGAGATAGATGATGTAGTATCCCTCACCCTCTGTTGAGAGAGGGCTGTTCAATTTTGACATAGATGGCCTCTTTGGCCCCTCTTTCAAACCAGCAGTCCTCTCTGTCCGAAAAGTGGACTTTGCTGTCTACAAAAGAGTGGCCTTTGTCTTTTAAATGGAATTTAAATTCTGAAGAAATGTATGCTAGTAATATGCAATCTAGATATGAATTTAAACTCTATTTCATTCATAAATTCACTAGTTGCACTTTAAGAAACCAACCTTTCCTCTAACCTGTATTTGTGCAGTGGAAATAAGGCAAGTCCCTGTCTCATGAGTTGTTAAACTCAAAAGCTAAAATCCTATTTTAAGTTTAATAGAGAATTGTTAATATTGAAAGGCCTTGTAACATTAGATTTTCCACAGCTAACTGTAAAGCTGCACATGGCAATAAGTTATTTAAAATAAAGCAGCAAGGGAATGCCTCAGTAATGAAAATACAGGAAATTTCATTTTGCAAATTCTAATTGGTACCTTGAGTTATCAAACTAGTATTACATCTCCATCTAACTATACCTTGCATTTTATTCTAAAGTTAGCTTAGTATGCATTAAAAATTCAGGATGAAGCTCAACAAAGAGAATTACAGTATAGCTCCACCTTTCCTTCTTTCTTTTAGCCACTGCCAACTCTGCATATGCCATTAAAATTAAATATTATGTTTTTAAATCAAATTGGATGTACAATTAAGTAGTAGACAGTAATAAAATTATATAGGAATTAAAACGGGATTAGATAAAATTGTGAAGAATAAGGATATCAATGGATAACAGTATCAATGTGTTCATAGGTTGTCCTCTACTTATGACTGGTCATTTAGCAACCATTTCAGAGTTATGACAGCCTCAGAAAGGTGCCACCTAAATCACTTCCTAACTTTGTAAAAAGTTGTTCTGTCCCCATCATATGATTGCATTTTGAGCATTTGGTAACTGGCTCGCATTTACAACTGGTTGCGGCATCCCACAGTCACATAACCATGATTTGTGACTTTTTTGTCAGTTTCCAGGAAATGGGTACACACAATCGCATGATTCACTTAATGATTCTGATTCAGACTTACAACTATGTGATTTCTTTAATTATCATAAAACATGGGTGCATTGACTTATGAGCATCAAGCCCTATGACCGAAATTCAGTCCCAATTGTACTCGTAAGTCGAAGACTATGTCAGGGTTCCAAGTAACAGCCCATATGAAATCAAAACAAGAGCCTTGGTAGTACAGGGGTTTAAGGCACCCTGTTATTAAGCTTATTAAGACCAGCTGCCTGCAATTACTGCAGGGTTCGAATCTTGCCAAGGCTCAAGGTTGACTTAGCCTTCCATCCTTTCTAAGGTAGGTGAAATGAGGACCCAGTTTGTGGGGGCAATAAGCTGACTTTGTATAAATATACAAAAGGATGAAGGCTATTGCTGAGCACATTGTAAGCCGCCCTGAGTTTTCGGAGAAGGGCGGCATATAAATCAAATTAAAAAAAAAAAAAAAAAACTCCAAGGCACGGTTCCTGAAAGTATAGATTTATTAGGCATGTCATATTGGTACAGCTGGTGAAAACCTGACTCTGAAGTTCCCCAGGTTTTCCCTACCCAGTCCAAAATCCAAAGTTCTTCCCCCATCACACACAATCAGGTCTCTCTTTTCTGCACCTTCTACTTTTATTCTTTGTTAAATATCTATTAGTTTTGTTATACTTGTAATTTTTAATAAAATTACTACTTAAAAAAGAGAGAGAATACTGAAAACTAAGCAGGTTTGCAAGAACAAAAATATTATGGATCATTGTGCCAGAATATTGTTTAGCAATTCTTTTATGACTGTAGAGTGACATTAACTCCTTTTCTACCATGTTTTGATCTATGTGTCCAATCAATGCATGGAAAGGAATATGTCCTGCTATCCCTAAATGTACTTCCCAAGGCAGAGAATATGAAGCAGCTTAATTCATCTTTCTCCAATTCTTTCTGGACAGTGAATTGTGAAGAATGCCATTCTCAAGACTTAATAAAGATGTATGTAAAGTTTCTTCTTGAACTGTTTTCACTATATGCATAGCTGCTGTCAGCTTGGCAGTTTATTTGCTCAAATGTACAATCAATACTGGAGCAGAAATAATAAGCCACATAGTTTGCTTCAATAATTCAGTTGGCTCTAATCCACTTCTTCAGTGATTACCAGACAGTTTCCAGTAAATATTGATGTAAGCTCGAAGTTGACTATTCTGTAAGCAGGGTTTCCTCAACATTTACTGAAGCTCAACTGACCTAGAAGATTTTCAGCATGTGCTGTAAATACTCCATGCTGGTTATCTTCCATGCATGCTGCAGACAATTCTGCAATGTTTGCTGAAGTTGCCCAGAATCTGGAAACTCTTCAGCTAGTGCTCAGCCTTCTTTCCAAGTGCTATCCAAAATGCTCCCATGCTGAATGGCTTCAGAATTGTCCACAATATGGGCTGATGTCAACCTGCATGGAGGGATCTTCAGCATCCACCAAGAGGGTTGCAAAGTGTGACTGGATTTGTGTATGCATGCTGTGGGGAGTTATCTGCAGATACTGTATTTGCTAAAGTATTCCATCTTGAAATCTGCTTGATTTCACTGAAAGTCCTCTAGGCTTGCCAGTTTACAAAATTAGATGTATGCAAACAGATCACTAGTGTTGGAAGGAAGCAGAAGGCGAGAAATTAATGTGCAGAACACAGCTGCCAGTAGCTTGTTCAACCATTTATTTAACTGAAATGCCCTAGTTATGACCTTTAGACAGCTAGTGCTGTAAAGACCAGGCAGGTGGAAGAGGTTGCCCTACTGCCCCAGTTATTCGCTTCCCAACAAAATAAACTATTGCAATCAGTCTCTGGATGCACTGGAAGATGCAAACTTAAACTAGATACATTAAACAAGCAAATACATTTGATAATATCAAAAATTGCAAACACCACACGTAGTACATATGACAAATTATTGTACAATTTATGAATGCTTGTGATGATGAAATTAAATTAGTATTTGGGAAAATTTGGGCATTTACTACTTCACTATTTTTTATATCTGAACAGAACAAAAAGAAATACTTATTTTCAAAGTTGTGTCTCTAACTTGGCATTAAATTTTAAGCAATATGTGTGCAGCATGAGTCAAGATTCTGTATTGTGATTAATGTGGATTACCATATGTTTAAAGTGGCTATTTTGAAGTATTATGGGAAATTTAATTGTGATAGAAGTTTTCAGTCAGTTGAATATGGAGGTTTAGAAAATATATCCATGGTTTTGTATGTATTCAGGGTCAGATTTATAAGGCAGTAATTGCAAAGGAGATGAGCGACACAATTGTCTAGAGGTGAAGACGCTTGCCTCTCACTTGGAAAATTGAGAGTTCAATCCTAGGCAGTGACAGATGTTTTTCTATCAGGGCGCAAAGAGAAAATATCTGCTGTGAACTCTGTGTAGGCATCAGGAAGGGCATCCAGCCAGTAAACACTCAACTTCATTCAATTGCCCCAACTCCACCCCAATAAAAGCGATTACAGAGTCTTAAAAAGAAAAAAAAATTGCAAAGGAGATCATAACTGTCTGAAATGATGATTTTGTTTCTTGTCTGTACATCTACATTCCAGGTTTGGGTAAAAGCAGAATTAAAAAATGGTTTGATGAGTGTACCATGTCCTGGAGTTGCTAAAGCTCCAGTTAACTTGTGACATGGATAAATCATTTTTTACGTAAATGCACTTCTGCCTAGTTGAACCAAAGTCATGTGTATCAAATTAGTGTTGCTGACAAGGGTTATGCTATTTCCTCTTAGGTAACGAGCATTAGTCATCAGTTTCGATTCCTGGAAGTCAAAATGAAAACAAGATGCTTTTAAGTTTGTAATGAATCCAGTTCAGTATTTTTTGTAAGAGGGACTTGAACAGCATGTCAATACTAGGGGGAAAACCCATATGTTTTATAATACCCTCTTGCTGTAAAACTTTTTTCCCCTCCCCTGGAGAAAACGGTAGCATTTTAAGAGCTTATAAACTTTTTTCTTAGAAATATTTTGTCATTACATGTCCCAAAGGTGCTTTTTCAGGAGGCAACTGGACTTTCTTGTGTTTCTTTTGAAGACATTTTGTTTCTCATCCAAGAAGCTTCTTCAGCTCTGACTGGATGGTATGGAATGGAAGGATTTATATTCCTTGTAGACACCTGGTCATTTGCATTCTTTTAGAGAGTTCTGGAGGCCATTTGGAGGTTTATCTGTGTTCTCAGGGTCACCTGAGTAGCGCAAATCAGTGTTCTTGGCTGCAGGATGTTTTCTGCCATGTGTCCCTTCACTGTTGAAGACAGGCACAGGCTGTGTTGTCTGCATCTCAAACTGAAGCACAGATGGTTGCTGTAGTCTGCAATTTTTTTGGAAAACTGTTCATACTCCCTCACCATTTGAAGGGTGTTCATCCCAAAGTGCATGGCTAAATGTCTATGGAGATTCTTAGTCATCCAGGTCATGGTTATCCCAAAGGTGCTTTTTCAGGAGGCAACTGGACTTTCTTGTTTTTCTTTTGAAGATGTTTTGCTTCTCATCCAAGAAGCTTCTTTGTTTCTGATTGGATGATGAGAAATGGAAGCCAAGAAGGCTCCACACCAGGGGTGGGTTCTACTTACCTTTAGTACTGGTTCGCAATGGGAGCACGCACAGAAGCTTCTGCGCATGCACAGATCGTCCATTATGATGTCTGGGTGGGTGGGCAGAGCCTCCCACCGCTTTTACTTACAGTTCACAAGAACTGGATAGAACTGGGAGCAACTGACTGCTCCACACACATTTGGACTACTCAGGTGATCCTGAGGACACAGATAAACCCCCAACGACTCTCTAAAAGAAGTCAAATTACCAGCTGCCTACAAGGAATATAAATCCTTCCATTCCCCACCATCCAGTCAGAGCTGAAGAAACTTCTTGAATGAGAAGTGAAGTGTTTTCAAAAGAAAAACAAGAAAGTCCAGTTGCCTCCTGAAAAAGCATCTTTGGGACACCCATGACCTGGATGACTGAGAATCTCCATAGACATTTTGTTATTACAGTATGCTTGAACCAGAAGTAATTGAAATATAGAATAAAAGTTTATTAGAACAAATAATTACTTTCATGTCTTCCTATGACAAAAGTTAACATCTATATGTAAAAGTCTTCCTGCAAAAATTGATACAATTGTTAATATAAGTAAATCAATACAAAAGAATCTTGGATGTTTGATATTCCAATCAAATTTTGCAGTGGAAAGTAAAACTTCTAGAGATATTATTATGAAATTTGCAGTGCTGAAACATTCTTTCAATTTCTGATAAAAAAATTATAACAACATAATTACTAACTTGCTCTTCCCTTTTTTCCTTAATACTATCCATATGGTATCAGTGCCTAATTGACATAGCCCAGTAGGAACATAAAAATACACAAAAATTTACTGTAACCGGCTTTGGTAAACATGTCATTTTATTATCTAAATTTGACATTTTTAGACTTTCTAAAAACAAAGATCTCTATATGATGTACAGAAGAATTAAACATATTAAAGATACAATGAGCAACTGAATATATGAAGCCAATATAAAGCTCAGATACATACTGTTCTTTAGAAAACATAAATGTGTCCAGCTGCTTTTTTTTTTTTTAAATCACCACTTGTCATGCCATCTAGCCCACTGTGGTCACAATTAATGTAAACTTCAGCTTTCTGGAAGCAAATTAATCTTAAATTTTGGTTTATTAAGTAGTTTGAACTGTTCACAGCTGAGTTTAACAACAGTTATGGATTTGAAAGCTGTTTTACATTTCTTCCATGTGGTAGTTCTAAAAAAGCAGGTGAAAATCAGGAAAAAGTCCAAGGGAGGAAAAAGTCATTCCATGGGAGTGACATTTACCTGTGGGGGCCATGGGGGCCACTAGTGAGAGACCTAAAGGGAGCTGGAGGAACTGGAGGAGAATTGAGTGCAGCAAGATGGAGCAAAAGGACTGGATGCTAGAGCAACTCATAAAGTTCCTGAGGGGGGCTTTTGGTAGTCTCAAAATTGAAGAAGCCCTAGCCTGAGCAGCACATCCCACTGACCAGCCAAATCCAGCTACGGCAAGAGGGGGAAACTACCTCTGCCATTGCAATGGCAGCAGCAGTGAGCCCCTTGGCAACCATAACTGCCCCAGCACTTGGCCCTACAGTCCAGCCTGCCCTACAGTCCAGCCAGTCCACATAGTAAAAGTGCCAGCAAGGTGGAGATTCTTACAATCTAGACAAAATTGGGGCTGAAATACATTGGACCTTTCCCCATCAAAAGGATTATTAACCCAGTAATTGTAGAATATGAGCTACCAAAAACGCTCAGAAGTGTACACCCAGTATTTTATTGTATCCTGCCGAAACCAGAAATCACATCTTCATTGCTTCCCAAATTGCAACCACTTCCCAACCCTATTATGTTCAAGGGAGAGCAGCACTTTGAAGTCAAAGACATTTTGGACTCTCACATATATCGGGGGGAAAACTTAGTATTTGGTAGCCTGGAATTACTTTACCCCCCTCAGAAACTGAATGGGTCAATTCCCAACATATTAAAGCCCCCAAACTGCTTTAAAAATTCCATGACTGATACACAGATAAGCCACATTTTAACTGTTTGCTAATTGAGAAATGTTGTGTATCTTTCCTTTCCTTCTCTTTTTTCTTTTGCAGGACTAACGTCTCTGTCAAGGGGGCAGAATGTCAGTTCAGCCTGGCTTGGCCTGGGGGCCTCACAGGCATCCTGCCATCAAAAGAAGAAGGGGGAGGAGGTTGAAAGGGCAATAAAGCTTTGCGTATACCTGATAGGAAATCAGGAGCGGGGGGAGGAGCGACAGTTGAGAAGGACCAGAGCACCCAGATCCTGTTTGTTCCAGCATCCCATGGCCAGGCACCCTGAGAATTATATGAATTATCCCCAAGCTTCTCAGAGTTCTCAAAACATCATGGTGGGCTCCAGTTGGCTGGAAACGGACTGGTCATGGGGGGAGGGATGGGGGCAAACCTACACCTTATTTTGTATCCAGCAAGCGCAGTAATTTCAGAGCTGGCTTGACTTTACTGCAACCAACACTCTTAGTAAAAGACTCTTTTGCTTTAATCAAATGGAGTTGAAGACTTTTCTTTCCTAAGGGATCGGATTGAGGCAGGTCTGACAATAATGTTCTCATTACTTCCTCCTTCCAAGCAACACAGTCAGTGGTGGGTTCCTCCCGGTTCGGCCCGGTTCTGCCGAGCCGATAGCGGTGACGATATGATGTCACCGAACTGGTTCTGCCCCCACCCCCCAATTACTTTTTATTTGGCCCCGCCCCCAATCTATTGCTGCCTCCTGAGTCCCAGCTGATGGCTAGAGGGGAAAAAACTGTTTAAACTCTTGCCGCGGGGCTTCAAAGGGCCGCCCTACAGCTGATCAGTGTTAAAAGAAAACAAATGAGTAGACCGGTGTCTGCAAAAATAAATGGATAGACCAGTGCCTGCAAAAATACATGAGTAGATCAGTGCCTGCAAAAATAAATGGGTAGACCGGTACAGCTCTGCAAGCAATTAAAAGCCTGGTAGACCAGTACCTCTGCTAAATCCTAAATAATTGTCACATGACCATCAAGCCACGTCCACAAAATAAGCCACGCCCACAGAACTGATAGTAAAAAAATTTAGAACCCACCCCTGAACACAGTTATGTCACAATATAAAATTTGGTTTGTGGTGATAAGTTTATCATCATTTTGCATCTTCTTAAATTAACAACCATTGGTGACTGCCATCATCATCCAGAAGAAAAGAGCATTAATAGTTATAGTGAATTCTTATTTCTACAAATTGAATGTTTTTCTATTAAATGTTTTTGTGTACAATATTGGTGAAGGCTTTAGGCTTTGTTACCAACCATTACAAAAGACTGAAGAAATATAATATATAAAGATTACACTATGAACAGCAGCACAAATTCTTTCATTTACATTGTGCAATGACTAAAAAAAGAAATCACAGAATTCATAAATAAATTTGCCTTTTGCTGCACTTTTACAGCACCACCATGTGCTGTAGAAGATAAATTGCAAATTATAGTTTTTCAGAGAAAGAATAGTGATTACAGATAGTTCTTGTTTAACAACCCTATTTGGGACAGAAATTGTCTCCCTAGGTGAAGTAGTCATTAGGCAAAACATCACCTGACCTTACTATTTAGCGACAGCAGTTCTGATAGTCCAGATTGCAGTTGTTAGGTGAGGACCTTATGCTTCTCCTGCTCTGCATGAACTGCTGGCTCTGTCCCACTGTGTCCTTCCCAGTCAGGCCTGGAAAGCTCTCTTTGGCAGAGGAGGCCCTTCCACTTTTCCCTGCTGACCTCCCTTCACCTCCCCCATCTCTGCTCTTTTGGTCACCCTGCACTTTGCATTCAGTCTTTTGGGCTACCTTTCATTCTTCTGTTCCTTCCAGCCTGCGTCTTGAGGTATTGCGAAGGGCCAGCAACTGCCTCAGCCAAGTATGTCTTGTCAGCATTAGGAGGAAGAAGACAGCAAAAATCAACTGAGGATAGCGGGAGGCAGTGAAGTGCAGGGCAGAGTACAGGGAGGGCAGAGATGGAGGGAAATAGGTGAATGGTGCAGAAGCACAATCTTCAGAGACCAGTGGTAGTTACCATTCGTTGTGCCACCCAACTTCAACCAATCATTGAGCAAATAGTTGTTAAGTGAGGACTGTCTTTAATTAACAGACAATTTAACAAATTAGAACCAAACAAACCAAGAAACGAAGGAGAATAAAGAAGTACTAGATTTAAACTTCAGCATACCTCAGAAGGAAACTTGCCTTCATGTTGACAGAATACAGTCAGCTGCTTTTAAGTGGCTTCATTCTAGTATTCTGTGCTGTATCAACTATCTAGGCAACTCTTGCTGACTTATGGAGCCTGGCATGGATGCCTGTTTATTAGCAGCAGATATATTTGCTCTGGGGTAACATTACCCTTTAAGATTTCAGGAGGAGGCTATATGAATTTCCGGAGCCAATGTTACATTTGTTCTGTATCTGTTAATATCTCTAAGCACAGATTTGGCTTCAAGAAGCTATTTTATTTTTCATTAGTGCAGATGGATGTAGATATTTAGAAATAATTATCACATACAATTAGCACCAGTAAACATACATCGAATAGAATAGAATAGAATAGAATAGAATAGAATAGAATAGAATAGAATAGAATAGAATAGAATAGAATAGAATAGAATAGAATAGAATAGAGTTCTTTATTGGCCAAGTGTGATTGGACACACAAGGAATTTGTCTTTGGTGCATATGCTCTCAGTGTACATAAAAAGACAAGATAATTGGTCAAGAATCACAGGACACAACACCCAGTGTTGGTCATATGGTACAATAAGCAATCAAATCATACAGTATCAATACAATACAAGATTAATCTAATTTAAAACTTGGAACAGCTTTCACTCTCATTGCTTTATAAAATAGCCACATTTAACATTACTGTTGTTCCCAAAATTTAAATAACCTTATTTAAAAAGAAAAATCTTTTAAAAAAACTGTACTGCTATAGCTTCAGAAATTCCTGCCTGGTGTGTGTGCGTGTGTTTTTAGCAATGTGTCTGCAAGAATTGCATGGATGTTAATACTTGAATTTCACAAATCCATGACCTTCACCCCCTCCTTCTAACACCTGATGATTTTAGCTCATCACTAAAACAGTGAACATGAGGAGTGGTTGAAGAGAATTTAAGCCTGACTAGGGAATGCAGAGTGAGTTGATCTCCCCATTCCTTATCTTTTTTGATTCCCCTTTTAATTCCCCCTTTAAAACCATTTTGTGAATTTGTGAATTCCACAAATTAATTATTAGCCAAATTAATACATGCTTTTTTTTGTCTAGTCTAAATTATCTTCCAATATCTTGATGGGAAAAAACTCCCTGTCCATCACGTGATCCATGATTCTAGGCATCTTGATTATGTTACCATAGTCACTCATTTTTCAAAATAAAGATTCCCAGATATTACATATGCTCCTTTCTTGCAAGGAAGATATTGGCGGCCACGCTCATTTAGGCTGTCCTCTTTTTCTTTTCTTTTTTTCTTTCTTTACATCCTTTTTCAAATGTACTGACCAGAACTATTCTGGATGTATCATAATTAGTATAAGGGGCACTACAGTGTTGGCATTTGTATTTTTAGTCAATTTCCTAGTGATCACTAGATTTTTTTCAAAATGACATCATTGTTAATCATTATAAACCCAAGATAATTTTCCATGCTGAACCTCTCAGATTCTATTAGTGCATATGAGAAGTTGAAAGAAGGGGGTGTTTCCCCCTCAGTAAGCAATTTATAAAATATGGTATAGAACATATAGGAAACCAAGAAAACAAATCTACATAACTGATCATAATTGTTTAATGTAACTGCCAAATCACTACCCTTCTCTATATTGATTCCTATTATAGTCCTTTCTTCATTAGGAACCATTGAGCAAAAATTTTTTCTTTCCAATAGACTCTAGTGACTAGAAGTTCATCAGTCACCAGACCTATGACACCTATTAATCTCAACAACCAATTAATTATCTACCTTGAAATCTTTCTCCCTCTTCTGTTTGTAGCAACAAGTGAAAAATTCATCTCTTAAGTGACAGTTGCTACAGACATTAAAGCATTTGAAAGCAAAGACAGGTTAATTGAAGTCTTCTGCAATAACTTTAAAGATTATATTTATATCTAATCTATCTGTTTACAAAAACATTTTTATTATAATTTTTACAAAAACTTGGATTGTTGATATCAATAGCTCAGTCCTGAAATCATTATCCTTATCAGTAAATGTATATATTACTAAACGTCTCATGTCCGTTTGATTGTAATCTTTAATTGGGCAAAATGGTGCAGCATACGGCAATAATTTTTGAATTGATATATCTCAAATGGTCTGACTTAGAGAATGTTTCCAAAATCTAGGATTCCTATTTCCTGTGGGATTAAAATTTGGCAAAGTTGTGCCTGCTTCGATGCTGTTGTGATCACCATCAAATGATGCTCACTTGATCATCATTTCCAGCACTCTGCCAGTTTCCTACAAGGAAAGTCTCGGCTCCACCGGTCTGCATCTGGGCGTTAAATGTTGAAACACCAAAAATGGAATACCAGCTTGGACAATCAACGTTTTATTTCCACCAACCGGCACCAGGAAACTCCGAGTTCACAAAGAACGAAATAAAGTCAGCTCTGAGCATCCCAGTTACACAGCTGCCTTTAAAGAAACCGCACTGACTGCACCCCCCCACTCCCTTAATTGCTTAATTGCCTCCTTAAGTGCCTCCGTAATTGCTCTTTACAGCTGGTTTCAGTTCTTGAGCGGATGCAGCGTTTCTGCAGTTGGTAGCCGGGTTTCGTAGTCAAACTCTCTTAATTAGGTGATGTATTATCGCAGCCTAAACGCATCTAAACCACTACATCATTAACAAACAAGCCTACCCATCACCATCCCTAAACCCAAGTAGTGTGTGTGCTCATTCTCAGCTGACATGGCTCCATCGAACTGCCTCTCCCTCCAGTGAGTATGGCGAGCAGAGCAGAATGCGGGCTCGACAGGCAGCCTCCCTACTAAATGCCCTCCTGAAAGAGAGAAGAGTCATTAGTAATGTCCCTCAAGGAGCATGCTGTGGTTTATGTGGATATTTTCTGTGAAATCTACGTATCAACCGAAGGGCTTTAATGTTTTTTTCATCCACCCATGAGGATTCCTCGTAGGGATATCCTTTCCATTTCACTAGGTATTTTAACTTTCCCCTTTTTATCTTGGAGTCTAGGATATCCTCGAGTTAATATTTGTTTTGTGCAATCAGCCCCAGACGGGATGTGGAAGGGATATGTTTCACCAATTTAAGGAGACTACTGTGAAACACTGGGTATATCTTCCCCAGTAAAGAGGGAAGTTTCAGTCTCATGGTCACAGGGTTAATGATCTTAGTTATAGTGAAAGGGCCGAGGTATTTTGGACTGAGTTTTTTACACGGTACCCGTAGTTTAATATATTTGGTAGACAGAAACACCCGGTCCCCCACCTGGAATGGTTTGGGTTCTGCTCTCCTTTTGTTTGTTTGCCTTTTATACTCCTCCTCCGCCATCTGTAATGCCTGTTTTACATTTGGCCAGCTCATGAGGATCCTATCAGCCCACACAGCCGGAGATGTTACCCCCGCTATTTGGGTGTCTAGTTCTGGGATGGCCGGGAAGTCTTTTCCGGTTACTACATGGAAAGGGGTTGAACCAGTACTCCTGTGCATGGCATTGTTGTATGCCACTTCAGCAAAAGGTATAAGATCAGCCCAATCAGACTGTTGATAAGAGACGTAGCTCCTCAAATATCGTTCAATCATGGCGTTAGCTCTCTCAGCTGCCCCATTGGTACTCGGATGGAAAGCTGAACTTAGAGCTTGGGATGATCCTATTGATCTTATAAACGATTGCCAAAACCGAGAGGTGAATTGTACTTCCCGATCGGAAATTATCCTCCGAGGTATACCATGTAAACGATATATATGATGGATGAACATCCAGACTAGTCTTTGTGCTGACGGGTGGCCCTTACTTGGTATAAAGTGAGCCTGCTTTGAAAAAAGATCAATAACAGTCCATATTACCGTTTGTCCGTTGCTCTCCAGGAGGTCGACAATGAAATCCATGGCAATCTCATCCCATGGCCTGCCGGGGTTAGCAACTGATTGCAAGAGTCCCAGTGGTTTTCCGGTCATGGTTTACACATGGCACATACCTTACAGGTTTTGGTGTATTCATCAACGTCTCTGCGCATTTTAGGCCACCAAAACTGCCGTTGTATTAAATGTAAGGTTTTAAGGAAACCAAAGTGTCTGGCAGGCTTCATATCATGACATTTTTTTAACCACCTCAACCCTGATAGCCTCAGGAATATATAGTTTGTCATGTCTCCAGGCGAGACCATCCCTTGTGTGTAGTAAAGTTTTATTTTTCTGTATCCACTGGTCTGTTACCAAAGCCTGTTTTATTAGGTCATACCATGGGTTTGTTGTTCCAGCGGGTGATATCTGGCCTGCTGTTTGTGACGCTGGTACCATAGCCTGTATTATCTCTTCTTTTTGCTGTCATACTGGGGCATACGTGAAAGCACATCAGCCAAAAAATTCCTCCCAGCGGGTATGTATCGTAAGGTAAACATAAACCATTGGAAGTACTGTGCTCATCTAACCAGTTTAGGTGACATGAGGTGTATAAAGCCTCCAGGTTTTTATGGTCCGTCCAGACCACAAATGGGAGTTGTACTCCTTCAAGCAGATGTCACCAGGTTAGTAATGCCCAATGTATAATGAATGCTTCTTTTTCCCATATAGCCCATTTCCTCTCTGTAACCGTTTCTTGGATGTGTAGGCACATGGTTGTAACTTCCCCTCAGAGTTCTTCTGGAGTAAAACCGCTCCAACAGCTACATCGCTTGCATCAGTTTGGACTATAAAAGGAACAGTGGAATCCGGATGTTTCAGTATGGGTTCGCATGAAAACAGGGTTTTCAATTCCTCGAATGCTTGTTGACATAATGGTGTCCACATGACTAGCTGACCTGGCCGAGGTTTTGTGGTACTGGGTTTTGTTCATAACAGGTCTGTTAAGGGCAATGCTATACAAGCAAACGAAGGTGTGAATTGCCTGTAAAAGTTTGCGAAGCCGAGGAAACTTTGTAATTGTTTCTTCGTCTTCAGGGTCTGCCATTCCAGGACAGTTTGTACCTTCTTGGGATCCATTTCCACTCCCTTTCCTGATATACGATATTCCAGATAATCAATTACCGTTTTGTGGAACTCACATTTCGACAATTTGATGAATAGTTTAGCGGCTAACATTTTTTTCAGTACTTGGTGCACTAATCGTATGTGTTCATCCATATTCTTGGTGTAAATTAGGATGTGTCCATGTATACTAAACCCCCCCTATAGAGATGTTCATGGAGAACCTCGTTTATTACCTGCATGAAAATGGCAGGAGTGCCTTGTAGACCAAACGGCATTACCCGGAATTGATAACTTCCCAGGGGACAGTTGAAGGTCGTCTTCCACTCGTCCCCCAGTCGTATGCGTACCCCGTAGTATGCCTCCCGTAAATCTAATTTTGTAAAGATTTTTCCGGTTGCCAAAGTGGATAAGAGGTCTTTTAACAAAGGTAGGGGATACAAAGGCTCTACACATACTCGTTCAGGCCCCTGAAATCAACACACAAGCGTAGCCCACCGTCTTTTTTCTCCCTGAAAAGAATGGGGGCTGCCATGTGGAACCTGCTGGGCTGAATAAAACCATGTGCCAAGTTCTTATTGATATATCTCCGCATTTCTGTGAGTTCCTTTGATGTCATAGAGTACATGCGAGGTTTGGGCAGTTTGGCTCTAGGTATTAATTCTATGGCGCAATCGGTTGGCCTATGGGGGGGTACTCCTCACATTTGGTTTCGTTAAATACCTCTGCTAGATCTTTGTACACTGCAGGGAACTGTCTTCTGTGTCGTGGGGTGGTTCGTTATGTTCGGCTTTGGCATGGTCTCCTACAAGGGGATTGGGACCCGTAGCTAGTTTGAGCCGTCTAACCCCCCCTTCCTGCCATATCACTGGTTGCCATTTATCCAACCATGTGAGGACTAAAATCAGGGGTTCGCTTATACGATCCACTACCACAAAACGTATATGATCCCAATGTTCCCCTATTTCCAATTTGAGAAGTTCCGTGACGTGTGTAGCTGGAGCACCCCCCAGTACCAAGCCATCCATTTGCTCGAACCGTATAGGTGTTTTCAAGACTATCACCCATATACCAAGGTCTTCCACCACAGAACGTCTTATCAAACAACGTGTGCAACCAGAGTCTATCAAGGCCCCCTGGTTTCTACCCACTCCCATGTGGGTATTCCGGATCACTACCGGGATTACAAATGGCTGCACAGGATCACTCACCATCAGATCGTGTGACTCGTCACCGTCACTTTCGCCATGCTCCTCCGAAAACTGGCCCTTTTCCTCCTCACTGGAATGTCCACCAGAACATCCATTCTTTCCTGACGTGGAGCCCTTTCTGGATATGTTATAAGTAGCCAGTTGCGTCCATTCTGCAGTGGATCCAGGCCGACTCCTATCTCTTGGCTTCTCTCCCACAGGAGGGACTTGCGGTCCTGATGTCTTTAGGGGTGGTATAGGACATTCAGTCGCTCGGTGCCCTTCCTGGTTGCAACGGAAACACCTGAAAACCGGCCTCCAGCCCGGTCCATCAGATCTCATGAAAGGTTTAGCTGGGACACTAGACACCCTCATTGGCGATGGTCTATCAACTACCTTGGGTGAAAAGACTGGTCTATCCTCTACTTGTGGTCTAAACTCCCGCAAACCAACATCCAGTTCTATCACTGCTTTGAACCAGTCTGACAGACGAGGTGGTAACCCTCTATACATACACGCCTGTTGCAACTCCCTGTCTAAACCCAGATAGAATTGGCGAACTAATAGGCGTTCAGGCCATG
Source organism: Pantherophis guttatus (assembly GCF_059756535.1). Classification (NCBI taxonomy): domain Eukaryota; kingdom Metazoa; phylum Chordata; class Lepidosauria; order Squamata; family Colubridae; genus Pantherophis; species Pantherophis guttatus. The sequence goes on from NC_142067.1 coordinate 86,100,457, forward strand.
CCTGAAACGACCAGCAACTTTCTTAAATTCCTTGATGTAGTTCTTGGCTGGTTGGCCCCATTGTTTAATGGATACTATTTCTCCTTCCACAGCCAGTGTTCTAGTATTGTCTTCAAACCTAGCCCTTAAGCTTTCTAGGAACATACCAACATTCGTTAGCTCCCTAGTGTGGTCACTATGCAAGTCAGCCACCCAATCCGCTGCCTCTCCGGTAAGAACTGTGGTAACTGTCCACTGAGAAGGGTAGAACCGTCCGTAAAGATCGAAGTGACTGATAACCTGGCTTAAGAACAAAGCAATTCTATCGGGGCTTCCATTGAAACAAGCCTGAATGGGAGGTGGTCCCCAAAAGAGAGGTTGTTGAGGTGGCCACATGCCCGCAGACCATACCGGTAGTTGCTCTGTAACCCGTGGCCCATCCATCGGTCTGCTAGCACCTCTAGATGTACTCCCTTGGGTGTGTCCAGTCATTGAACCCTGTCCTGGTCCATAACCCCCATCCCCCCCCAGTGCAGAAAGCCCACCAGGGGGTTGCTTTGTGCCCTCTTTCCAGGAGGTTGGTTCCCGCTTCAACTTTGGACTGGTGAGGCAGAAACGGGTGTCAGAGCCTGAACTCCCTCCCCCATTCCATGTACCTGAGGTGTCCACCCCACTGCCCAAGGTTGCCATGAGGGGGCGTCCCTACAGCTGGCCTCTCCAAACCGATCTCTCAAAGAATCCGTGCTGGCTCCAGGACCGGTGGCATAACTCCACTCCTGGTATTCATCGTCTGTCCACCTCCGTTCCCAACCCTGGAAAGTAGCCTCAGATGCTGGGGTTGGAGTCCTGCTACGAGGCTCTCCCAGCCCCGTTAATGCTGAGCTATGTCACCAGTGGCCAGAAACAGACTGCTTTGCTCCTTTCTCCGTTTCCTCTTGGTTCTCTATCAAAGGGTCTGTGGGTTGGGGTTTCCTCTTTTTGGGTCGCACCACCCTAGTATCACATTCATTCATGGTTTAGCTCCTCCATCGCCACCACCTCTTTGCTCTCTTCCTTTTTCACAATCTCTGATGCAGTCACCTCAACTCCTTCAGCCATGGCTACTTGCCTCTGGACATCTCGATAAGAAGTGGGGTTGTGTAGAGCTGACTTTCTCTCGGCTCCACGAGTCCGCATCTGGGCGTTGAACGTTGAAGCACCAAAAATGGAATACCAGCTTGGAGAATCAACGTTTTATTCGCACCAACCAGCACCAGGAAACTCCGAGTTCACAAAGAATGAAATAAAGTCAGCTCTGAGCATCCCAGTTACACAGCTGCCTTTAAAGAAACCGCGCTGACCGCACCCCCACCCCACTCCCTTAATTGCTTAATTGCCTCAATTGCCTCTGTAATTGCTCTTTACAGCTGGTTTCAGTTCTTCAGCGGATGCAGCGTTTCTGCAGTTGGTAGCTGGGTTTCGTAGTCAAACTCTCTTAATTAGGTGATGTATTATCGCAGCCTAAATGCATCTAAACCACCACCATCCTTAACAAACAAGCCTACCCTAAACCCGAGTAGTTTGTGTGCTCATTCTCAGCTGACGTGGCTCCATCGAACTACCTCTCCCTCCAGTGAGTATGGCGAGCAGAGCAGAATGCGGGCTCGACAGAAAGTCAATGAAAAATCTGGGAGGAAATCACAAGCCACTCCCACTCACAGAGACAATCATCTACTTATGCAAAACTTTTAAAAGAACAATGAACAGCACATATTGATTAACACTTGTGAAGGAATATCATGCGCAGACCACGCCTGCCCCAGCTCTACAAAGGCAAAAAATGTCGCAATACATCGCGATACATCACGTGATGTGATCAAGTTTGACACCCGTGATCTACTTCATTGTCATCTCATTTTGGGAAGCTAGCCATTATTTATGAGCTGTCTGACTTAGTCTAGCTATGTCGGTGTAATGCAGATTTAAAGCTGACCAGCTGCTGTAAGGCTGTAAACTGAGATAATGCAATGAGAATGAGTCAGCAGGGTTATCACTTTAAGACTCTGTCTATATAGGGGTGGCCATGTGAGGGCGCCTCTCTCTCTTCATGTTTTATCTCCATTGTAATTCTCCGTGTATTTCTATCCGTGTGTGCTTCCTGTTATAGTTGAAGATTGATTGATTGATTGCCTGGCTTTGCTTAGCATGTGTGTGTATGTATATATATATAACTTGTAAATAAACCACTGTTTGAGAAACCTCTGTGTACTGTATTTTGCTCCTGGGTGTCTCAAAATAGTGGTCACACTGTGCACACTCTGACAAGCTAATACTTACTTTTCTGGAAAAGACATGAAATTAATTCCATTATTTCTGTCTCAATTTTCCACAGGCAGTTCCGTTAAATTTTAAAAAGTGACATCATTCTTGAAAAACCTATTGCTCCTTGCATATTTTCTGCTCACCTTAGCTGTATGAAATTTGACAAATTTCAGATAGATAATGGTGAATATTATATGAATATTATTCTCACTTATTCAAAATTATCACAGAGTATTCAAAACACTGTTACAAGAATTTCTACCACAAAACATCAGGTTTTGGACTGTAGAATGAAACTCTGTGCCTCAAGTTTTACAATATTTACAAAATTCTTACAGATTTCATCTTACTCTGATAAAAAAAAGTTACAACCACTTATGTTTTCTTATGTTAGATTATTGGAGAATAGAATACTGTTTTTTAATTCAGGGTTTGGGAATTAAAGGGTTATTTGTATTTGTTGGACCAGCAGAATAGGCAGACAGCATTTCTGGAGGGTAGAATAGAGGGCATCACCCTCTATTACTAATCCCTAATGTAATGATATGAGGGACTGACTATGGGAGATAGGAGGAAGAGCTGGACAATAGTCTGATAAATGAAATATGAGTCTAAAGGAGGAGGAGTGGAGAAATTGTCCCAAAAGGGACAATTTCCAGGAGAATAAAAATATGAGAGGGGTACTTTCAGCCTTGCAAAATTTTATTAATTTAACCTTACAATAAAGGTAGACCTAATATTCATTGTCATCTTGACTATTTGAAGGGCTAACATCAGTCTTGCAAATCTGAAAGTAACTCTTCTTTCCCTTTTAGTCTTCCCAAAACTAGGAAAAGTACCTTTTGTACTCAACTTCCTTCAGATTCCAATTTCAGTTATTGCATTCAGAGGTTGTTTAGGCTATGGCTCTTCTTGTCTCTCAAAGTCATATTCAGATACCATATATAATGTGTAATGAATGTGTAAAAACCATTCAACTTCAAAATGACCTATAGTTGTATTTTTCTTCTCCACTTCTAAAGTACACTTCCCTGTAATGTCAACTTGAGTGTTTTTGTCCATTTGGGTGAGAACATTTTAATTACCTCTGCAGTTTATTGGCTATTTTGCAGATGAATAAATAGATACAGTATCTATCATATTAAATCTTACTAGACTATGAATAAATGAAAACATGACATCGGAAGGAAGAATAATTTTAGGGTCTTCCACATGAAATGGAGCAATAGGTAAACAGTAACATGTAAAGTAAAATCTAAAATATATCTTCAAATGTCAGAATATCATTTTTTGTACTTTATAGTGTTTTTTTTTGTGGGTAACTTTTTAATTAATTCAGTTCAATAAATATACCAGGAATTTTGAGTGAATTGAAAAAGCTAAGCCATTTTGAAAAAAAATTAGAATTAAAATTACTAATTTACATAAACATGGTTATACTTAAAAAGTTGAGAATTTGCTTTGCGGTGAATATGATTGAACCTACTGCTTATGTCCTGTTGCATTGCTCTTTTTATAAAGATGCACAATTACATGTTATAACCCCATAAATAAAATATTGTTAATCTAGAAACGCTGCCAGACTGCAGACAATGCAGAAATAAATTATTGCTGCCCTCCAGGGTTTTATTAAAGTTTCCATGCGATTTCCTGGTGCTGCCCCATTCAAGTACTAATTTGGCCTGAGCCCAAACAAGTTCAGGCAGGTGCTATCAACTTCTAACATCCAACTCAGTCTCAGTGAATTCCTTAAATTTTCTTGAGAGAGAAAGAAAATTTAATATTTTATTGAAGCAGTTCTGTTTTCCAGAATATACAGTTGACCATCATGTTTTGGATATTTCTATATGCTTTATGTTATGTTAAGAATGAACAATTTGACTTCTGAGTTACCAACATTCATGTATTTTTTTTACTTGGCTTTTATCATGCTTTGGACTTTTTTTAATATGTTCCAGATGAACGGAAAGACAGAGAAACTAAGCATCCTAAAGGGAACATAACCCTTCAACAAAAATAAACTGATACAGTTCCAAATACATTTTTTGTTTTCTAAGCTCTCTCAGATATGAATAGAATGACATTCCCAGGCTCTAAGGCTGTGTGTTGCAGTACTCAAAACACAATAGGAAAAGTGTCCATTTTTGGAAGGGGTTGTTAAAACAGATTCCTAAGACCAATATTGCCGTTGGCTTCAAACAGTTGTTCACACCCTTCTGGCAGGAAGGTCCTGAAGTTCCTGCCAAAAAGCTGGTAAAGGTGAAAGGAAGGTAAAAGGACAAAAGGTTCTTTAAGGAAAAAGGGACAAAGAGAAATCTTACAAACACCAAATTAATAAACAGGCAATCTGAATGTATATGGGACTTTTAAAATTTCCAAAGGAACAGCATTAAAAGTATATAGAAACATGCTAAAGTTAGAGCTTTTCTAAATTTGGAGACAATTATTTGATTTAGATTATCTTGCCAGCAGAAAAAGTAAAACTGACTTCTCAAATCTACAGCTCTGAGAAAGCCAGCTGATCCAGCTAGTCTTTCAAATCATGATGCTGATGGCACTCCCTGCCATCATCAGAAGTGCATTCTGTAAAAACCTATATACCACATTTTCTACTGGTAATCTCCAAGATGAGCCAACATTATCAAGCAAAGTTGAAACTAAAAACACATAATATTAGCCAATAAGCCCATAAGATAGAAAACATATTCATACTCTTCACTATCGCCACTCCAGTCTCCTGGTAGAGAACTACTTTGAGCAAGCCCAAATTTGGATTGTATACTCTCCAAGGAAACAATGAGTTATACAATCCCATCTGAGGTCCAAATACAAGGTCCAAGTCCTCGATTTACGACCACAATTGAGTCCAAAATTTCTTTTGTTAAGTGAGACATTTGTTAAGTGAGTTTTGCCCCATCTTATGACTTTTCTTGCCACAGTTATTAAGTGAATCACTGCAGTTATTAAGTTAGTAACCTGGTTGGTAAATGGATCTGGCTTTTCCATTTACTTTGCTTGTCAGAAGGTCACAAAAGATGATCACATGATTGTAGGACACAGCAAAAGTCATAAATATGAATCAGTTGCCAAGCATCTGAATTTTGATAACATGATCATGGAGACGCTGCAAAGGTTGTAATTATGAAAAATGGTCATAAGTCACATTTTTCAGTGCCATTGTAACTGAACAGTCACTAAACGAACTGTTGTAAGCCAAGGACTACCTGTACAAGTTGTGCAAAAACTTCATCTGAGAATATTTTTAGCACTGCTGGTGTAAATAATGCATCTCTGCAAAGATAAAAATGTTTCAAGAGCTGTTGTTTTTTAGCATCTTGGACAACAAAGTTCAGATGTAGCCTATATTTGCCAGAGAGAGTAATATTATACCTGAATATTGAAAGGTGTTAACTTGCTCTATTGGATATCCATTCAGGTGCCAGGAATGAACACTCAGGATCTTGGCAAAAATTAGGATCTTAATCTAGCTGAGCTTCAAAGTATCCTCTTTATAGTGTGCAACTAAACAAGCAAAAGTCAATTTAAACTTAGTAGCAACACTGCATCATCCTCATTCAGAAGGATCATGAATTGTTTACTCTGCAGCTTCAGGAAATAATGGCCTTTTTTGAGAAAAACAGTACTGTGAAAACAATGAAACAATTATTGATAACAGCGACAAACAATATTTGGTGTAAATCTTATTATAGCTGCTTAAGGCCTTCCAGAAAAATAAGGTTAATCACTTTCAGAAGAATGAAAGTCATTGCCAATTAAAAATAGCTTCTTGAGAGAAAGCAAAAATAAATTGTTTTTTCTTAAGATGATTATCATTATTATTTCCTTGACTTTGTGAGAATCATTACAATGAAGTTATTCTTTTAATTTAAAAGGAAAATTAAATGCATTGTTACATCCTGCAAAGAGTTCATCAGGACTTTCTGGGGATAATCTTAACAATCTGCAACAGCCATCTGACCACAATTACATAAATCATAGTTATGGATCAATATATTAATAGTTGTAGCAATAATTACTGTACCTTTTTGTTAAAATATAAGGCTATATTAACACTAATCATAACATTGTTGATTGAGTTTTGGCTTAATATATCAGCCAATATCTTTGTGCATAAGCAAGAGTAAACAGCACACGGCTGGTGTGATGTGTGAATCAGATGATACCATAAGTGAATTAGTTTGAACTGATATTTGGAAGTTTTCTAAATCTGCTTCTGTTTTGGGACCCACACCAAAGTAGGAATCCCTTGATGTGACCTCAGAAAGCCATCTATTTTCTAATTTATAGCCCAACCATGTTGTCCATGCACGCCCTTTATGTGTACTAATCAAATATTAAAACTGATAGCTATTTTTGTATCCAAAATTAACATAGTAACAAAATTAACATAGTATGGTAAAAAATGTTTAGAATCAGCACAACTGCTCATATATAAATTGTTAAGTATAAATGCCCACCATTCACCATCCCAGGTATGATAAGGGTTAACTCTACATCCACCTAGATCCTCCCCTGACCCCTCCTTACCTTAGCTCCGCCTCCCAGGTACTTAAAACATGGCCCAGGAGTCCAGGGGCCACTTCCAGCCAAATACCTGTAAAAGAAACATTGATCAATAAAGAGCATTGGTTCACTGCATCCTGTGTTTGGAGTTATTGGGTAAGATCCTAGAAATCAGTCACACGTTGGTAGCAGAGGATGGTTTACCCACAACTCACAGAGATGGCAGAATCAAGAACCCAGACAGAGGCAGAGAAAAGAATGGCCACCAGAGCCTACATCAAGCAGATGAAAGAATTGCAGGCTCTCGAAGGTGCCACAGCAAGGACCACCACAACAGAAGGTGATGGAGACTACAACCCGAGTCCACAACCCAGGGACGAAGGGCCAAGAGAAGAAATCTACTACTGCGAAAGGGCAGAGCCACCAAGCAACGAAGAATTCCGATCCACCATCCTGGAGATGATGGAAGCGACCACCAGCAAAGAGGAGCTCATCGTGAAACTCCAAAGCCTACTTGAAAGCAATGGAGCAGCGATGAGCATCCAGCAACAGAGAAAAGAAATCCCCAGCCCAGCAAGAGGAAGGTATCCCCAAGCTGAAGCTCCGGACGTAGAGGATTTCATTTCCGCGCCATGCTCTCGGCGGCCATCTTGGAATGGCCAACAGCCAATGGGAAGCCGAGATTCAAATCGAATGGCGGGAAACAGCGAGAACCCCAACTTCACTGGGGAAGACCCCCAAAACAACATTCAAGCAAGATCGTAAGCCTGCGGGGGCTCACCCATCGAGCCCGAAGCAGACGAATCGATCAGAAACCTGGTTGCAGCACTCGGCTCAACACTCAAGCCCCCAGGAGCCAGGAAGAAACAAACCGACGCTCAGCACCCCCAAAAGAGCAGCAGGGTAGCCACCGGAACCCTTGCAGCACACCTGCAGACACCACGCGGGACAACGCACCCCAAAAACTACACCCAAGACCCGGCTGCCTGCAGGACTGAATACCGGCAGGATTCGCACTCGCCACCCGCCGCACCAACTTCCCTAGGCTGCGGAATGAGGAGAAGAAACAACGACTCACCAACCATGCAGCCTCCACCAGGCTTCCTGACCCATCCAGAGGTCCTCCAGCATCGCCCAGGATCCACCATCGCCACCGCTGCCGCTGCTGCTGCTGCTGCGCCGCCGAATCCGGGAGATCCTCGACTTATGACCGCCACCGCCGTCTCCAGGGATCCTCGACCTGCGACCGCCTCGCCTCCTCGCCTTCTTCCACTTTTCACCCAAGATGCAAGGGCCCAGCCATGGCATCCGATGTCCAGGGAGGGCTACGGGCCCGTCAGGAGCGAGCCCAGCCCCCCACCGGCAGGCCTAGGCCTAGGCCTGAGAGCAGCAACAAGGAGCTCCTCACCAGACGACCTCCGGCGCGAAATGAGCCTCGCCCATGCCCAGTCGCCACCTACAGGAAGAGAAAGGAACATAGAGATAAGTACAAGGAACATAGAGATAAGTCAGTTCAGACTGGCAACAAGCATTCCCCCAGCATATTGCGAGTTCACTCACATAAAGAACCATGGACAGCACCAGACTGTAAGTAACATAACTTTTACTGCTGACAATCACAAATTGAAATTAGATGGGTCCAATCTTTTGGAGTGGAACCACCAACTACAAATTGCTTTTCTGAAAGAAAATATGTTGTACTTATTTGATGACCCACCCAAGAAGCCATGGACTTTTGAGATTGACTGTTTGCACCACAGGGCTTACTATCTGTTAATGTCTAGCTTGTCAGCCAGCATTTACCCCAGTCTTGGCCGCCACTTAACCGTGGCAGAGATACTACAAAAAATACTTAATTTATTTTACAGTAAGAGTACAGCCACTACAACCAAAATATCCAGGGAATTTTACTCAGCCAGGCATAAGGCAGGAACACCCATGGGGGAGCATATACTCAAGCTAAACACCACCAGGGCAGAACTCATACAAAGGGGGAAACCATTTCTGATGATAGCATGAAAAGCATCATCATAAACTCCCTAGACCACAGTTGGAAAAACTTTATCATGCAGCTGGATAGTCTCAACATAGAGCACCTCTCTTTAGAGACATTATCCAACAGGCTGATAGCAGAGGACAGCCTGAGAAGGGAACGCTCATCAAGCCACAGGGAGAGCAGACCAATAAAAAGGGTAGACTTCCAGACCAGGGACCAAGATAAACCAGAATGTTTTAACTGTGGGTCTAGGAATCACTATAGGAGAGATTGCCCCAGAAACCAGAAGGACAGGGACCACAGCTACCGTAGGGAAAGGCAAGGCCGCAAACCAGGTTACTCAGACAGGCGCTCCCCAGAAAGCAGGTTCAGGCGCAGGGACTCACCCAACCCCAGGGACAGGAGAGGATATAGGGATAGCTCCAGGGATAGTCAGACTGGGTCACTATACAAACTTAGAGACCATCAACACCCAAACACCCAGGCAAAAGGAAGGAACACATGGCTCATTGACTCAGGAGCCACCAACCACACCACCAACAATAGGAACATACTGGAGGCATTCACGCCTAAGGAATACCACATCAATGTAGCCAACCAGAACAAGGTATTGGTGAAAGGAGAAGGGAGCGCACACATAGATGGAATAGAGAAGATAGAGGGGGTACTATTCATCCCAGAAATACCCCACAATATTTTAGCAACGCTCAAACTAAGTAGAGACTTGGGCATTGAGACAACCTTCAGGGAAGGGAAAGCATATATGACCAAAGGAAAGAGAAGTATAGGAAAGATCATCATAGAAGGGGGACTCACCTACTTAGTACCCCAAGAGCACTCAAACACTAACTCAGAAAGTAACGAGAAAGAGACAAGCACGCCCACAGAAAATAGAGGGGGTGAAGGAGAACGCACTGCAGGAGGCAAACCCACCACAAACACAACACACAAAGGGAAACCACACATTGGCAAACCCATTCATGATGGGTGCGCACACTTACTACACAGAAAATTAGGCCACGCTAGTTTCCCAACGGTACAAAAGATGAATGAATGCTCAAATGGCTTGCCATTAAAGAACTGTAAAAATTATTTGGAGTGTTCTGTGTGTAAATGTTCGAAAATCAAAATCAAACCAAGGCCCAAGAAGGCCTCCCGCACCACCAACTCAATATTCCAATTAGTTCACATGGACGTGGTGGGACCCATGAGACCCTCTATTAAATACAAGAAGAGGTTCTTCCTAACCATAGTCGATGACTATAGCCGTTACGGATTTGTATACACCCTCAACCACAAAAGTGAGGTGTTCCAAAAATTCAAAGAGTTCTACAAAAGGGTAGAAACTCAACATAACGTAAAAATAAAACAAATCATGACAGATAGGGGCTCAGAGTTCCTATCAAGGGACTTCTCCAATTGGACAAAGAAGCACGGGATACTACACTTCTCCTCTTCTCCATTTTCGCCATTCCAGAACGGAGTATCAGAACGCAAAAACGGCGTATTACAAACAATGGTAAGGTGCGTCTTAGAAGACGCTGGACTAGGGCAACACTTCTGGGCAGAGGCACTCACATATTCAAACTACACACTGAACAGAATATGGTCAAGCGTAGTGAACAAAACTCCCTACGAGGTCATGTACAATATGAAGCCTCAAATAGCACACCTGCACATATTTGGGGTAACTGCAGATGTACACATACCCAAACAGTTAAGGAGAAAAGGGGACAAAGTGTCAAGGAGACTAAGATTCATGGGGTATGAGTCCGGAACCAAAGGTTACAGGTTCATTGACAAAGACAACAGATTTGTCGTGTCCAGATCAGCTGTGTTCCATGAGAACACAAACTGGTCAAGAATACACCTCAATGAGGTACTGCCCGGGCAAGAAACTGATGACAATGCTAGGACCAATAACAAACCAGACACAACCGAAAGCGAGACACACGAGAAACAAAAATGCAAACACAAAAGGGTAAACACCAAAGAATGGAAAGAGAACCACCCCATCCTAAAGGTAAAAATAGATGCACTCACTGAGAGGGAGGCCCAACACATGCACGACTCAGAAACAATACCCAGCAGGCCCATAAGACACAACAGAAACAAACTACCTAAGAGATTCGACGATTACATACTCTCAATACACACAGGCACCACAACACCCAACTCCTACGAGGACATCCTTAAGTTACCACGAGAGAAAAGGGACAGATGGGAGGAGGCCATAGATAAGGAGATGAACAGCCTGAGGGAGTTGAACGTGTATACCCCATCCAGAGTGCCAGAGAACAAAGTAGCCATTGGGACTAAATGGGTTTTCAAAGTCAAAGAGCTAGAGGACAATAAGAAACTGTACAAAGCTAGGCTAGTAGCACAAGGGTTTGCCCAGAGATACCCGGAGGACTACACTGACACGTACTCACCCACGGTCAGGGCAGAGAGCGTAAAAAGCGCTCTAGTAATAGCCACAATCCTAGGGTTAGAAGTCTACCAGTTCGACGTGCAGACAGCCTACCTCCACGCGAAGCTAGATAAGGAGATCTTTGTCAGGGCACCCCCAGGGAGAAACACACAAGGGGAGGACACGTGGTTGCTGAACAAAAGTCTGTATGGGTTGAAACATACAGTAAACATCCGGTAAGAGGTGGTACGAGTGCCTAGCGAAGATCCTTAAGGACATGGGGTTCACAGCCACCTCCGCCGACCTATGCTTTTTCACCAAGAGAGAGGGCACATCCATAGAGTACGTACTCATCTACATGGATGACATTTTATATTGTGGTCAGCATAAACAAAATTACGATGAGTTTGCCAACCAGTTGGGGAAACATTTCGCACTAAAGACTCTGGGAAAGGTGACCTGGGTGTCCAGATTGATAGAACTCAGAAGGGATTCAAGATCTCTCAAAAGGAGAAAATACTGGATCTGTTAATTAAATGCAACATGAAGGAAGCCAAGCCATGTGACACGCCAATACATATTGACTTCCTGAAACACATGAATGAGGAAAGCGAGACCTTCAAGGACAATACCCTCTATAGGTCTGTTGTTGGGTCACTACTGTATATAGCTAATTGGACTAGACCAGACATCCTCCTGGCTGTCAACCTGCTATCCAGACATGTCAGCGATCCAAAGATGTATCACTGGGAGGGGGTAAAACGTGTGCTCAGATATCTAAAACACAGCATGGACGCATGCCTGAACCTAGAACCAGACATGTCCAAGGAACCCATACTAACCTCCTATGCAGACGCTGACTGGGCAGGCAACACAAAAAGTAGAAAGAGCACATCCGGCTACGTATTCCTCATTAACGGCTGCCCAGTACACTGGTACACCGGAAAACAAAACCTGGTAGCCACCTCCACAGCTGAGGCAGAGTACATCTGCCTCTCCAAAGCAGCCAATAATCTGACATGGTTTGATGATCTACTTACCAGCATATGGACCGAACCGGCCTACCCAATAGTAATACATGAGGACAACAAAGCAGCCATAGACATATCCATGGCAGAAGCAGTAGGCCAAAGGTCCAGACATATAGACATTAAGCATAAGCATGTCAGAGAATTAACGAACATTGGTTTTATTAAGGCTGTACATTGTGAGACCGCTGAGTAAGCCACAGACATCCTGACCAAACCTCTACCCAGCAAACAACATGCTTACCTTACGTCTAAATTAGGGGTACGGGTACAGAACACGCAAGCAGGTCCAACTGTTGGGCATTTAGAGGGGGATTTGTTAAGTATAAATGCCCACCATTCACCATCCCAGGTATGATAAGGGTTAACTCTACATCCACCTAGATCCTCCCCTGACCCCTCCTTACCTTAGCTCCGCCTCCCAGGTACTTAAGACATGGCCCAGGAGTCCAGGGGCCACTTCCAGCCAAATACCTGTAAAAGAAACATTGATCAATAAAGAGCATTGGTTCACTGCATCCTGTGTTTGGAGTTATTGGGTAAGATCCTAGAAATCAGTCACATAAATTAACTTTCATTTAGTTCTTTTTCATTTCTTGGGGGAGGCTAATACTGTGAATGCATCCTCCAGATCTTTGTTTCAGCATTGTTGCATTCTGTAAGTTACAGGCTTGAAGCTTAAGTTACTGTGTGGGAGGGTTGGTTTTGTTCCTTTTTGTATGGCTTGCCGTGTGTGTGTGTGTGTGTGTGTGTGTGTGTGTGTGTGTGTGTGTGTGTGTGTGTGTGTGTACACAAATACAAATAAGCCTTTAATTCCCAAACCTTGATATGTGTGTGTGTGCGTGTGCGGGGAGGGGGGTATTTTCTGTGTTGCTATAAATAAATGTTTGTTCTTAGATTCTCTTATGTGTGGATTATCTCAAAACTTTCAAGTATTTCTTACAGCTTTTACTTTATTATAAATAGAGAAATGGAAGGAATATAATCATTTCTTCATAAAAAATTATTAACACTGAAATTAATTGATCTATTTATGATTCAAAGAAATGATAACATCTTTGTAATCATTATGTACTTTTTCAAAAATTGCCTGAAATTAGAAGTTTACAGCATTGGATGTATGTTACAGTAGACTTTTGAATGTAGGAACAAAATTAAGAACTAGGTAAGGCTCCTTAGACTCCCAAGTTGAACTATAAGCTTCTACTCTATGCTAAATGTGCAGTGTCAAAATATTATCAGCAACTTTTTCCCTCAGCAAGGCATGTGGTTGTTGAGAAATCCATGCAATTTGTGCATATGGTGTAGTGAGATTAATGATGGTTCAAACAGTTAAGCATACCAATTCTATAACTGCATATATTACAATGAGTACCTAATATTATTGTAAAGTTTGACAAAATAGGAAAATCAATAGGCTACTAACAAGTTTAACAAGGAATTTAATGAGGGTAAGGAGAGTAAGAATGACTCAGGTTTAAGCATATAATTTGAAATTAATGTCTCTAAACAAATGTAAAATTAAGAAAGGAAATACATTGTTCATTGGTGAGGTGTTTGTAACTCAGAATTGTTTCCGAGTCCTGATCTGTGAAGTGAAATTCTTCACTTCAACTGTGAAGTTGCATGTGAAACATTTTTGAAGTACTTAAGGAGCAGAAACTTGTGATTATCTTCTCAATGGTTGATTCTTGATAACTCCTGAGAATCTTTTTTTCCGTTTTGAATTTCTTCAGCACTTTTACCATAGGAAAAAGCCTCTTACAGTCTTTCAGTCCCCCACAGTGATCTTAAAATCATAGAAGTTGGGGTCCCAACATAACACAGAAAGAATCTCTGCAAAATAGTTATAAATAAAACTTAGACAGTCAGAATAGGAAATACCTGTGAAATCTGATGGATGTAGCAACTAAAAATATGGTACCTTAGGATACAAGTCATTTATGTTAACACCTGTATAAGGGATCAAGCTGCTTATGAATGGTAAACACAGAACCTGGATGGATAGGTGCTTCATGTAAATCAGGGCTGTCAAACTCCTGGCCCATGGGCCGGATATGTCACATGCTGGCCATGCCAATGCCCGGTTTAGCAAAGGGGGGAAAAGTTCCAATACGTCATGTGACAACACTGTGACGATGTGAGTTTGACACCCCTGATGTAAATTAAAGTAGTTTAAGTTGTCCATGAAGTTATCTATCTGAAGGATTTTCTCACTTAGAACATCTGACTTAAAAGCCTATTTTATAGCAATAATTATCACAAATTTTAAAAACATTCTTGCAGGTATAGTTCTAAAAGTTTCTTTATTATGCTTTGTGTTGTCAGTTGGCTTTTTAATTTGATATGATAGTCTTGTCCTAGTCATTTCTGTATCTTCATACTAAAATGTTAACTGCATTCCTTGTTAACTTATATACGTGGCCACTATCTGATTCCTTTTACTCAAGTCTTGAACAGACTTGCCTATCTGGAACACACCCTACTTTCACCTTGACATGCCACCAGGTTGTAATACATCAGTAAATACATTGTACATTCATGTAGTTGCTGCCTCATTCAAACTTTTAAAAAAATAGATTTAGATTAGGTTACCATATTTCTGGCTGGAAATTCTACTAAAGAACCTGCTTCTCCCCCTCCCCTCCCCCCCCACCTCTCCATAATCATGGGTGAGCCTGTTCACACCTTAGCTTTTTCTCCCTATGTGTGTCAATGCTAAGCTGGCAAGAATATATTCACTGTATCACTGTATCTACCATACTCCAGGTGCAGATGTTGACAGTCCTACAAGATACGCCAGACTAATAAACTACTGTCATATAGGTCAGATCAGACTAAGAAACCAATGGCATATAGGTAACGCCTACTTTTATTGTAATAGCTATAATAACAATTTTGCAAGTTTAATGTGCTCCCCCACACCTGTATGTTCATGTGAACTAGGGTGAGATGTTTTCTCAAATTAGACACACTTAAGCCTTGCTTATCTGACCATTGCTTTGGGAAGTGGTCTTCCTCCTATCCTTGAGTGCCATTCCTTTTCCCTTTTATAGAGGTCTACTTACACAGCCTGCCTTCATTCAGAGGACCAAAAACTTACTCAAAGACTTGCTTTATGCTTTTTCAGTACATGCCAATTGAGGAGATGTATAGCAGCATGCCCATTGCAGGTCACTAATTGTGTAACTGATTTGATGTCTTGGTAACCTAGTGGTGGTGAAAAGATAGCAACAGAAAGCAGCAACCTGCTGGGCATATACGTAAAACAGTCTTTATAGAATTCCAGAGACAAAAGCAACACAGAAGAATAGCATATTCTTAAACTCCAAATATAAATCAGTCAAGCATCCAAGTCCCAGAATGTGATTGCTCTGCAGAGAATATAATTTGTTTTCAAATATTATTTGAATTATGAAAACATATATTATTACATAATTATGTAAACAATAAGTTATGTTTGCCTGAATCATATCTGATATGTGACATGGGTCTTAGTAAATAATAAAGAAAGCAATGGAAATGATTCAAGAATATCCTATCCTATTCCCAAACTTGTAAGGTAGTTTCCAAACATGACAGCAATTCTACATTAGTAGTCAGTTAATCTTTAACAATGGTAGAGTTTTTAGGGAGGAGTACCAGTGAAAGGGAAGAAATTATTTTCCCAAATGAAGGATAAACAAAAGTACTAAATGTCTTTTGTGTAAGACGGACTTGATATTTCCTCTTAAAGGAAAAGGACTTTACTGAATGAAGTAGACACTAAGATAATTTCTCTGAGGCTTGTACAAATAACTCACATGATTAATCAGGCTTCATAAATTGCAAGATGATTGGATCAGCAAACAAGACTTGAGGAGGTCAGTAACAATGTGATATCAACCTAATTTTTTCTGCTATGTTACCAAGATCCATAGAAAACAGAAACATTGTTTCTAACCTGGAAAAATGGCATAGAAAGCTTTTTTTTTTTTAAAAAAAAAAACCCAACAAAGATCTAGCTTATACAGTATATAATGTATACTGAATGGGGTTTTAATGGGAATTTTAGTTTTTATTGTTGAATTTTAATTGGACTTGTTGTTTATTGTTGTGAGCTGCCCTGAGTCCTTGTGGAGAAAGGGCGGCATATAAATCCGATAATAAATAAATAAATAAATAAATAAATAAATAAATAAATAAATAAATTACACTGTTCAAAAAAATAAAGGGAACACAAGCAGAAGACATCCGAGATCTGAATGAATGAAATAGCCTTATTAAATACATTGTTCTTTACATACAGTAGTTTATACACTGCTCAAACAACTAAAGGGAACACAAAACTACTGTATGTACCGAACAAAGTATTTAATAAGGCTATTCATTCATTCAGATCTCGGACGTCTTCTGTTTGCGTTCCCTTTATTTTTTTGAGCAGTGTATTTTAAAACTTATCAGAATAGCAAATGATTGTAGCCTAGTTACATAAACATGAAACAAAATCAAATATATTGATACCAAATTAAATATCTTGTTCTCTGTATTTCATCTGATTTTTTTAAAAAAACTGTTATTTATTTATCTATGCTGGTCAAAAGAATTTCCTTAAATGTCTTGCTAATTATCTGGATATAATTTGCTTGTAGAATATACTATGTCAGGGGTGTCAAACTCAAGGCCCGTGGGTCAGATCTGCCCTCAGAGTGCTTAAATCTGCCCCTTAGGGCAGGCCTGGAAATATCAAAGGACTGGCCTGTAGTGCCCCTGTCGCCAAAATGGCCCCCCCTTGGGACCTGTTTTTGGCCTCCCTGGTCTCCAGCAGCACTCTACCAGCCAAAAACAGGCTGTATGCAGCCCATTTTTGGCCTTCCCGACATAGCCCATTTTTGGCTAGCGGAGTGCTGCAGGCCATGAAGGCCAGAAATGAGCCATGGGGTAGCGCACAGTCCCCCCCGTGCCCCATTTTGGCGGGCAGTGTGCTGCAGGAGGTGTCTGCCCCATCTCCCCCCCCCCGTTCCCCTCCCCGCCAGCCAGTGGAGAACTACAATGCTGATCCAGCCCTCGAAGAAATCCAGTTTGACACCCCTGCACTATGTGTTGATAGTGCATTACTTTACCTTGCCTCCTTAGCAACTTAAGATCTTAAGAAAAATACTGAGGTTTCTCTTATTCTGTACTGCTGTCCTTGGAGTGGTATTGGGATTTTAACTCTGATTCATTGCATTTTGGCCTGGTAAATATTGCTCATTCAAGTCTGTAAAATAAAACAAAAACCAGAGGATGCTTCTTTAAATTTTTTACTTATAAGATATTTGCATTAAGCAATAACTTGTTTAATGTATACTGTTAATTAGTATTTACTTGGGTTTCAATATTATGAACTATTTAAGTAAGATTTGAAAGGGAAATTAGAAACAGAAAATCCTCGTTACTAAATATCTTACAATTTTGCACAAAGTAACAGCATTAACAGCTGTGGAACTGTGCACAACTTTAAAAAACAAGAACAAAATATAGCTCTCAGAGTTCAGTTTGGTAGCCACTCTGCATTCTGGCTTTGCTTGAGTACTCAAATTATTCCCAAAACTTTGTTGAGTGATTATTCATCAGAGGAGAGGGGGCAGGGAAAATGAAGAAATTAAAACTAGTTATTAGATTTTTCATTGGTATATGTCTATCAGGTGTGAAAGACCTGGACCATGCATGAAATACCCTGTTTTCCCCAAAATAAGACATCCTCTGATAATAAGCCCAATCAGGTTTTTGAACGCATGGCAATAAGGCTAAGTGCTTATTTCAGGGTTCAAAAAAATATAAGACAGGGTCTTATTGTCGGGGAAACACAGTATCAATTTAACTAATTTATTACTAATAGTGCCTAGATAAAAAAATCTACTCAACTGGTAGTTGGCACTATCTTGGCGTTAGATAATGGTCAATGGAATTCAAGATGGGTTGAATTTATGTGGTTTGTGGCTACATAAAGACTCTAGGCTGATTCCTCTTTTGACTCTGCCTACAATTTCTATCACTCATATAGTGTCACTGACTAGTATTTTTTAAGCTTTCTAAAGAATTTACTTTTAATTCCGGAAGACCTTTTGCCAATGATAATGCCTAAAGTTGAATTTTTCCCTTAGTTCTTGTTCTATAATTTAAAGACCTTTGAATAAAGTTTGATTTCAGAAATTATATTTTATTAATTATGAATTATATTGCTAATACCTGAAGAAATGAAGTAAAAGTTGAAACAAAGATATTTTCCTTAGTTTGCAATTAATTGTAAATATAGAGGAATGACAAGCAAGATTGATATTTTCTAAATTTCTAAAATGGTGATAATCTTGTAATTTTAATTGTTCTCAATTGATACTGTATATTTGATATTGTGTTTTTATTTCTTGTTGTAGAATATTTTTGTTAAGATATTAAAAATACTGAATCCTGAAGAATATGTTGTTACTATTCCAAACTATGAACAACTATGCATATATGTGCTATATTGAATTGAATAACTTTATTGATTTCCTGTTTTATACATTATATAGGCATGGTCAATATATGTTCCTTTTATATTTTAATCTCATATGGTGACAATTTGTAATGAATGCTACTGTATTAGCTTTTGGCTGACTTTGAATATTAAGTAAGATTCACTGTTTTCAGTAAATGGATAGAGAACTCTCTGGAAATGCCATAACTGATGAATAAACATGGAAGCAGATAAAACAAATATATGTTTATTAAATTTATATGCCACCCATCTCACTGTCAGGCGATTCTTATAAATTCATAAAAGCAGAGATAGAAAAAAAAGATAGACATAAAAACATTAACAGTAAAATTTGCAGAAATTAAATAACTTAGAAACCAGAATATAACAGGGTGTGGGTGAGATATTCCTAGTTCACTAATCATCTCCAGCAGGGAACACCTCCATTGGGACCTCAGGTCAAATGGCAGAGCCAGTTTTAAAGCTCTTTTGGAAGGCCTTGAAGGTGGAGCAGATCTTACCTTGAGGGGTACAGTATTCCAAAACCTGGAAGCTGGAAAAAAAAGAGAGCATACAGGTATTCCTCAACTTATAACAGTTCATTTAGTGACCACTCAAAATTACAACGGCACCAAAAAGTGACTTATGACCATTTTTCACACTTACAACCATTGCAGCATCCCCATGGTCACATGATCAAAATTCAGAGCTCAGCAACTGGTTCATATTTATGATTGCAGGGTCCTGGGACCATGTGATTGATCACCTTTTGTTACCTTCTGACAAGCAAAGTCAATGGGAAAACCAGATTCACTTAACAACCATGTTATTAATTTAATAACTGCAGTGATTCAGTTAATAACTGTGGCAAGAAAGGTAAAAGGAGGCAAAATTCATTTAATAAATGTCTCACTTAGCAACAGAACTCTTGGGCTTAATTGTGGTTTAAGTCAACTGGCAAATTACTTCTGCGTGATTGTCCTGAAAATGGTAAGAATGCAGCATCAGAAGTTGAGAAAAGCTTTAATTTTTCTTCACACTGCCTAAGCCTTGTACCTTGGGACCATGGTCATTATTCATGTCATGCATTTTAGAAGTTTGTGATTTGCATATGAAAATACACACTTTAAATAATGTTAATCCATAAGGTGCTCTTTTTTCATGCCTTTGTCTTCACTCTTAAAGACTATCTGAACAAGTCCATAGTTTTCATGGCAACATTTTTCAAAAGTTGTTAGCCATTGTTTTTTTCATAGTGTTGGCAGAGAGACAGACTGGCCCAAAGTCCCTTAGCTAGTTTTATGCCTACAGCAAGACTAGAAGTCACAATTTCTTAGTTTTTACACTAATGCTTTTAACTGTTATACCAAACTGGCATAGGAATTCTGTAAAAAGAGCTAATAAGCCTTTTCTGTGAATTGATCCAAGATCTATCATTGAGATAATTATTGATAATAATTGAACTCTGAACTATTATTATTATTATTATTATTATTATTATTATTATTATTATTATTATTATTATTATTATTTTATTTCTATACCGCCCTTCTCCCGAAGGACTCAGGGTGGTGTACAGCCTATTAAAAACACAAAAATATACAGACATCAATTAAAAAGTAATTAAAACTATTAAATAATTTCGGCCCAAATTAAAACCCAAAAATTTAAAACACCCAATTTAAAATCATTTACATTGATAGCCTGGCCTGGCGGAACAGCAGGGTCTTGAGGGCACAGCGAAATACATGGAGGTCGGAGATCTTGCGCAATTCCGGGGGCAGTTCATTCCACAGGGCACGAGCTCCCACAGAGAAGGCCCTCTCCCTGGGTGTCGCCAGCCGACATACCTTGGCCGATGGTACCCTGAGGAGCCCCCCTCTGTGGGAGCGGACTGGCCGGTGGGAGGCTACTGGTGGCAGAAGTCGGTCTCTGCCTAAGAGAGCCATGGAGCCATGGAGCGCTTTAAAGGTTGTGACTAACACCTTGAATCGCACCTGGAAGACCACTGGGAGCCAGTGCAGCTCGCGCAGGAGAGGTGTCACATGGGCACAACGAGTTGCGCCCATAACCACCCACGCGGCCGCATTCTGGACCAGTTGGAGCCTCCGAGTGCTCTTCAAGGGGAGCCTCATGTAGAGAGCAGTACAGTAGTCCAGCCGGGAGGTGACCAGGGCATGAGTGACCGTGTGCAAGGCGTCCCGGTCCAGAAAGGGCCACAACTGGTGAATCAGGCGACCTGATAAAAAAAAACCCTGGCCACGGCCGTCATATGCTCTTCTAAAGACAGCCGTGCGTCCAGGAGGACACCCAGATTACGGGCCCTCTCTGTCGGGGGCAAAGATTCACCCCCAATAGTCAGCAATGGCACCAGCTGACTATATCGGGACGCCGGGAGCCACAGCCACTCGGTCTTGGCAGGGTTGAGTCTGAGCCTATTTCTCCCCATCCAGACCCGCACGGCCTCCAGGCAGCGAGACATCACATCAAGGGCATCATTGGGGTGGTCTGGGGTGGAGATGTACATCTGAGTATCATCAGCGTACTGATGAACTCTCACCCAAAACCACGGATGATCTCACCCAGCGGCTTCACATAAATGTTTAACAGAAGGGGCGAGAGGACCGACACTTGCGGCACTCCCCAAGCGAGGCGCCACGAGGTCGACCTCTGCCCCCCTGCCAACACAAACTGCGAGCGGTTGGAGAAGAAGGAGGAGAACCACCGCAGCACGGTGCCCCCTATTCCTAACCCTCTCAACCATTGTAACATGACACCATGGTCGATGGTATCAAAAGCCGCTGAGAGATCTAATAGGACCAGGACAGAGGAACAACCCCTGTCCCGAGCCCTCCAGAGATCATCCACCAATGCGACCAATGCCGTTTCTGTGCTGCACCCCTGCCTGAAGCCCGACTGGTACAGGTCCAGATAGATAGCTTCATCGAGGTACCGGGGAAGCTGTTGTGCCACCACACTCTCAGCAACCTTCGCCACAAAACGAAGGTTGGAGACCGGACGGTAGTTGGCTAATTCAGCCGGGTCCAGGGGTGGCTTCTTTGAGGAGGGGCCTCACTACCACCTCTTTCAAGGCACCCTCGCTCAGAGAAGCATTTATAATCCCCTGGAGCCAGCCTCGTGTAACCTCCCAGGAGGCCAATACCAACAAGGAGGGACATGGGTCCAATAAACATGTGGCAGCACTAATCTTACCCAGAACCTTGTCCACATCCTTGGGAGGCACAGGATCAAACTCCTCCCAGATAATATTCTCAAGACTGGCAAAGTCAACTGGCAAATTACTTCTGCGTGATTGTCCTGAAAATGGTAAGAATGCAGCATCAGAAGTTGAGAAAAGCTTTAATTTTTCTTCACACTGCCTAAGCCTTGTACCTTGGGACCATGGTCATTATTCATGTCATGCATTTTAGAAGTTTGTGATTTGCATATGAAAATACACACTTTAAATAATGTTAATCCATAAGGTGCTCTTTTTTCATGCCTTTGTCTTCACTCTTAAAGACTATCTGAACAAGTCCATAGTTTTCATGGCAACATTTTTCAAAAGTTGTTAGCCATTGTTTTTTTCATAGTGTTGGCAGAGAGACAGACTGGCCCAAAGTCCCTTAGCTAGTTTTATGCCTACAGCAAGACTAGAAGTCACAATTTCTTAGTTTTTACACTAATGCTTTTAACTGTTATACCAAACTGGCATAGGAATTCTGTAAAAAGAGCTAATAAGCCTTTTCTGTGAATTGATCCAAGATCTATCATTGAGATAATTATTGATAATAATTGAACTCTGAACTATTATTATTATTATTATTATTATTATTATTATTATTATTATTATTATTATTATTATTATTATTTTATTTCTATACCGCCCTTCTCCCGAAGGACTCAGGGCGGTGTACAGCCTATTAAAAACACAAAAATATACAGACATCAATTAAAAAGTAATTAAAACTATTAAATAATTTCGGCCCAAATTAAAACCCAAAAATTTAAAACACCCAATTTAAAATCATTTACATTGATAGCCTGGCCTGGCGGAACAGCAGCGTCTTGAGGGCACAGCGAAATACATGGAGGTCGGAGATCTTGCGCAATTCCGGGGGCAGTTCATTCCACAGGGCACGAGCTCCCACAGAGAAGGCCCTCTCCCTGGGTGTCACCAGCCGACATACCTTGGCCGATGGTACCCTGAGGAGCC
Organism: Pantherophis guttatus; assembly: GCF_059756535.1. Lineage (NCBI taxonomy): Eukaryota > Metazoa > Chordata > Lepidosauria > Squamata > Colubridae > Pantherophis > Pantherophis guttatus. The sequence continues at coordinate 86,123,389 of NC_142067.1, forward strand.
CCCCTCTGTGGGAGCGGACTGGCCGGTGGGAGGCTACTGGTGGCAGAAGTCGGTCTCTGCCTAAGAGAGCCATGGAGCCATGGAGCGCTTTAAAGGTTGTGACTAACACCTTGAATCGCACCTGGAAGACCACTGGGAGCCAGTGCAGCTCGCGCAGGAGAGGTGTCACATGGGCACAACGAGTTGCGCCCATAACCACCCACGCGGCCGCATTCTGGACCAGTTGGAGCCTCCGAGTGCTCTTCAAGGGGAGCCTCATGTAGAGAGCAGTACAGTAGTCCAGCCGGGAGGTGACCAGGGCATGAGTGACCGTGTGCAAGGCGTCCCGGTCCAGAAAGGGCCACAACTGGTGAATCAGGCGACCTGATAAAAAAAAACCCTGGCCACGGCCGTCATATGCTCTTCTAAAGACAGCCGTGCGTCCAGGAGGACACCCAGATTACGGGCCCTCTCTGTCGGGGGCAAAGATTCACCCCCAATAGTCAGCAATGGCACCAGCTGACTATATCGGGACGCCGGGAGCCACAGCCACTCGGTCTTGGCAGGGTTGAGTCTGAGCCTATTTCTCCCCATCCAGACCCGCACGGCCTCCAGGCAGCGAGACATCACATCAAGGGCATCATTGGGGTGGTCTGGGGTGGAGATGTACAGCTGAGTATCATCAGCGTACTGATGAACTCTCACCCAAAACCACGGATGATCTCGCCCAGCGGCTTCACATAAATGTTGAACAGAAGGGGCGAGAGGACCGACCCTTGCAGCACTCCCCAAGCGAGGTGCCGCGAGGTTGACCTCTGCCCCCCTGCCAACACAAACTGTGAGCGGTCGGAGAGGAAGGAGAACCACCGCAGCACGGTGCCCCCTATTCCTAACCCCCTCAACCGCTGTAGCATGATATCATGGTCGATGGTATCAAAAGCCGCTGAGAGATCTAATAGGACCAGGACAGAGGAACAACCCCTGTCCCGAGCCCTCCAGAGATCATCCACCAATGCGACCAATGCCGTTTCTGTGCTGTACCCCTACCTGAAGCCCGACTGGTATGGGTCCAGATAGATAGCTTCATCCAGGTACCGGGGAAGCTGTCGTGCCACCACACTCTCAACAACCTTCATATAAATTCATATAAATATGAAGCACTGGTAGGAACTTCAGAAATCATTTAGTCCAATCCTCTGTAAGTGCTGTGATCCATTACTACAGCATCCTTGGCAAATGGCTATGGAGCCTGTTAAAATGCCTCCAGCAACATTTGTTGAACAGCTCTTACTATCTGAATACTTTAAATTGATATCCAACCAAAATCAACTTCAATGTAACCTAAATCCATTGTTGCTTATTTTGCTTTTTATAAAATTTCTGAACAATTTCACGTCATCCTCTAAATGACTGTCTTACAAGGACTTGAAGACAGCTGCTCATAACTTCCCAGAGGGTTTTTTGATGATTTATTTTCTTGGCTGTCCACAATATTCTCAGGAGTCTTCTGCAACACCAAAGTTCAAAGGTGTCAATACTCTTTCTACCTGCTTCTTCAGAATCCAGTTTATGCTTCCCTAGAGCGGTACAGGGAAATTATGGCTTGCACAATATGAATTTTTGAGGGTACAGGCACATCATGACATTGAGTATGTTTTCCAAGGTCTTCATGGCTGCTCTACAAAATGCTAATCTGAGGCCATTTCTCAAACAATTGTTGCTTTGCTACTGATAGTTGTTTCTAAAAGGCAGAAGCTATTCACCTCACTGTTACCTCCACTGACAATTCTACAGCTGTTCTATCTATTCTGTATCCATTGTTATCCTTGATTTTATCTTGTGTTACTTTGTGTAAATCGAAAAATATATCCAATCTAATCCAGTATAATCTAAAAGTAGACAATCTACATTATAACATATGAAAAGCCTCCCAACCTTAACAGTTGCTTATATAATGTACAGCAGACAGCCTCACACTACTTTCTTTCCCATAAAAAATGTAAACATGGTATCTGCCAAGTTTTTGCAAACATACCTGTGGAAACCAGATGAAATCACAATAATTAGATCTCAGAAGAACATACTTTTTCATAACAAATGTTTTATCCTGTTGAGTTTCAAAACAGCCATTTTTTCAGGTTAACTAAGGCTTTCTTCCTTTCTTTTTAAATTTTTTATCACTTTGTCAAAAAAGCTATCTAAAACAGGGATAAGCAGATTAGCATTTTTATATCAAAGGCCAGATTAATATTGGCCTTCTACGAACAGTGGCGTCAAAGCCAGAGTACAAGAGGCAATGGTGGCAGGGCCATTCCTTCTTTTGCTATCTTAATAGCCCTTTTGTTTTATGTCTCTTTTGTTTGATTTTCCTGAATTTATATAAACCACAATGTGTTTGATAGTTTTACCTTACAGTATCACATGAACTTACCTGCTAAGTTTTAAAAGAAGATAGGTTGGTATCATTTATAAACTTAAGTTTCTTTATTTTTATTTCTTTTCTGTATATAATTTATAGAACTTTAGCCCTTCTCTAAAACAAATGTGGATAGATCTCAATTTAATTTTCAAAAATATCTCTTGAAAATATGAGTACCATCCTGTTGTTCTAAAAAAAATAGATTTTAGGGAATTATTCACCTATTATAAATGACTAATTAAATATGAATAATTATGAATATATTATATAAATATAGCATATATATGACAATAGTAAATATTGCATTTTACATAGTCTTCTTGATGTAGGATAGTCCAAATAGTGTCTTTGCATACTGACTCCATCTTTTTCTTGAACTGTAACATTAGCAAAGAAGAATGGCATGATGTTTGCCTGCATTTATTGTATGAAATATTTGGTTTAGATGGAAAAGGTGGTAAAGAAGTATATACATAGATGCCATGACAGCTATAGCACAACAATCTAATATATTTTATCCTTTTCTTTACTTTACACAAACAATCTTACATCTAGCTGACATCAGAATTGTTTCTGGTAGATAGATGTTTTAGTCCTTTCTGGGCAAATTTCTCTCTTTATTGGTTTCATTAATCTTAGACTTTTGACTGATTTTAACATACTGTTCCAAGGGAATTCTTTTCAATTGTTTCTCCTTTCCAAAATAATTTTTGGTTTCATTCTGTGAAAGCCAAATAAATATGTATATTCAGGAACAGTGTAAGTACAATTCTTGGGGGGGGGTGGCGTGGCAGGGGAAGGCTAAATTCTTGAGATAAGCAGTTGCCATTATATTCCACTAACAGGTTCCACAAAACAATATAATAAGCAGGGAAGGACATGGAGCTTTCCAGATAGCCCCTCTCCCAATTTGTTATTTTCTAGTTTCTGTTGAAACATTAGGAAAAGAACAAACCATCTATTATTGCGTTGATTTTCTCCTGATATATGGAATTTGTAGTACATTATTTTCCTACCCATAAGCCTTTCTCCAATTCTGAATTGACTATTGTCTGAAGGTCTTTGAGTTGACATGAAACTGTATTAGCATAGTTCATACAACCATCCCTATCTTCTTTTTAGTCTTTCTTACTTGTCATCTAAATTCCCTGAAAGGTAAAGGTGACAAAGTCTAATAGAATTACTCACTTTGAAGGTGTCCCATGGACAATGTCAGAATAAAAGATAAACACGACTTTAACATCATTACTGCCTTGAAAGAATAATTGGATCTGATTTAGATGTGTGGACTGAATAGTCTCATAATGTGGGTAGACAGATGGAATACAATATGTGTTTTGATGAGGGTTTCAGATGGATCACTTGCTCGAATTGAGATAATCGGGGATGCATTTTTTTTCCTGAGGTTCCTTCCTTTTCCTTCCTCTCCCTTCGCAAGTTGCTGTCGTTTTTGTTTGTTTTTTGGTGAAAGCAAAAAGGTGTTGATTTTCTGCCACAGCTCAAAGAACGGTGTTTCCGCTGAACGTCTGGTTCGTGCAGTTGTTACGCTCAGTCTTCCTATAGCGAAGCAAAAAGTGGCAACCTAAGTCTATAGTACGATAACGTTCAAGTAACGAGAAGCTGGTAAGTGGTCTTTGGCTGGGCGAGGGACAGGAGTTTTATGTTGGCTTTCAGGGCAGGCTACCTGAGGAAATCGGATGCCATTTTCTTCTTTCTATCAATTATCGCCAAATAATTCGCTCTGCCAAATCTCCCACATTAAACAAAAATTCTGAGGAACAAAAAGAAGCTCCCTCCTTCCAGCAGCTGTCGAAGGAAGGCGGCTTTGCGAGCCCCCGGCGCCTTCCTATCTCTCGCTCTCCCCTCCCTCTCCAAACTGCTGGGTAGCTAATCGTCGCCGGGAGAAAAATCAGGCCCGCCCTCTTGGCCCCACTTAGGCGGCAATAGCGGTGGCGGCAGCAGTTGTAGCTGAATCTCCAAGCCATCCAGACTTTGCGGTGTATTAGCCATCTATAGAGCCGATTTTTCGAGGCGATGCGGTTCGTGTTGACGCTGCGAGGCGGCGGAGGCTGCTGTCTCTGAGGAGCTTCGCGGGAAAGAGGAGAGGCCACTGCTGGCGCGGGAGACGGTCCCGCCAGCCATGCTGCAGCGTCGGGGGGACCTGGGGGGCTACCCCCAGGCCACAGCAGACCCGGTGTTGTTGAACGCGAAGCCTAAACTCTACTATGCGGTGAGTGCTGTCTCCTTTCCCAGACCAAGCGTCACTAGGCGCCAAAATAACGGGGGTGGGTGGGCTGCTATGGCCTGTTCAAAGGGTGGAGTGGAGAAATAAATGTTCCGAGGTAGATTTATCATACCCTTCGCACAGGCTGTTGCATCACTTGCGTGCATTCCGAACCGCTTTGGTGGAAGGGCGGGGATCAGATTGGGGGCGGGTCTCTTCCCTGCAGAATTTTGGAGTGTAACGTGTGAAGCTTCTATCTCGGTCCGGAATGTATTTCCTCTCTTGGGGCTCTTTTAAGAGACCGCTACTTGCAGTAACGTCAGTTGGATCTCTCATGCGCACACCTGCAGTTGGGCTGTTGTGGACCTAATGCTTAAACCTCCCCCTCTCTCATCTATGAGTTGGAGTCATTTTTAGAGGGGGCGGGAAGAGCGTTTTTCATTTTTCTACCCAAGACGTTGGGGAGGACAAAGTGCTTCGGAGAAAACAATCATTTTTCCTTTGTGAGCGCGCTCAGTCTGGGCTGGGTTTTTTGTTTGTTTTTAGTTTGTCTGTCGCATCTCTTCTTCCTCCTCTCAGTTTCACAAGACTAGTCTATGAGGAGCTGGCTGAGTTATTTATACAATGTGGTAGTCTAATGCTTAAAGGAAAGGGTTTTGAGTAGTTCCTCATGGGCATAAATCATTTGGGATGCCCCATCACAATGTTGGAAGAAACATCCTTCTAGGTTCTGCTCCAAGTGGGGAAAACAGACACTGGAAACATGGAGACTGCTTGGAAAGATGGTTTAATGGTGGACAGGATCACATGGCTTGAGTTCCTGAACAGAAAAAGGGGAGATACAGCGAGTTTTTCAGGTTTTATGCTGTCTCTGGCTTTGAACTTCCTGGGGCCCAGAAAGAGTACTCTGGTTGTCAGACTCCCAGGGGGTGGGGGTCTTGCTGGCTGATGGTCACATGTGCTTCCCAGGTCACATGTGGTGAGTCTCTGCTGCTATTGTGTAGAGGGCTAATCCTATCTTTCGCAATTCCTACTATGGCTCTGCCTGAAGGAGGCAGATCTTTGTTATGTAGAATAGACTGGCCCAGGCCTTAATGGCCCATTGACAAAGGGTGGGGGCAGGAAGATGGGAGCTGCTTTGTCTGTAAAATATGCTTCTCATATTTCTGCCTTTTTCATATTTCCTAAAATATTTCACTCTTCCAGGAAAGGGGTGGGTGCTAACTTCCTACAATCCCTACTCTTTTTTTTTTCAAAACGTGAGTTTTGAAACAAGTTCTTGGCAAAAGATTAAAATTGATCAGATCAGGGAGCCTTAATGGGTGCTTTTAATTGCTCTAATGCAAAGGGGAGGCATTGATAGAGGCAACAGAAAAGGATTCCTTCAGTGGCTCTTGAAAGCTTTCAACCATGAAGGTCTAGCAGCCAGGAGAAAAGTTCTTGTAAAAATTTTACAGTATCCAATTTTCCATGCCAATTAATTTCAGACTTCAGATATTACTTTCTGTGAGCTTCCAGTCAGGTTTCAAGCAAGCACATGTCCCAAAATTTTTCACAGCCATGATTTTCCTTTAAATTACAGGCTGCCCATTTCATGGGTTGATTACTGAACCTGCCCTAGCTCTTTATTGCATCCAGGATTTGTGAGTCCAAATTGAGGTTAGCCAGTGTACAATATCCATTCTTTTTTTTTTTTTTTTGGTGTTACACATGAGCCCTGGGATTTCTACTCATGAGACCACCAGTGCAATATATCTTCCTTTACTGGGCAACTGGGCAGCATCATTTGAGTCACAGTCAGGGCTTGGGTTTTGGAGATCACTTTTCTGCTATCTCTTCAAGTGAGGGAATTGCCTGAGGGGTATTGCTTCCTTCCCCATCGAATTAGCAGGGAGATAAGACTCCTTGGGCTTTTAGTGCCACAGAGCAAAAATCAACCTAGGAGAAGCTTTGTGTGGAGGTAAGTGAAGGGAATAGTTTCAATCTAATTCTGAATAGTGTGTGTCTCTCTGTGTGTGCATGTGTATGCAGCTACTTTTACAATACAGGCAATACAAACATTTTGGACATATTTCTCCTCTCCACCAGACAGAAATCTAGAGTGTACATAACTTGCTGTGGCAGTCACTCCCAAATACAATTCTTACAATAAACTGATTACAATATAAATGAGACAAGAAAGAAAACCTTACAATGAATTTCCACCTTCCCCCCATAGTCTTTCCAGCTGTCTTCTGGGAATTGAAAAGAGTCTTTTGGTCTTTACTTGTACATCTCAGGGTCTTTTCTTTCATGTCTGCTGGGTAGCATGCTTGGTGGTAAGGCTGGTCAGTCAGGCTTGGAAAGGTCTGCTCCACTCTGGTTGCTGTGCTGACTTTCAGTGGAGGCTGGATTCAAACCCAATTCCTGGTTCAAACAGATGGAGGGTCTCCTTTGGAGGCAGCATCTGGATCCATGTGCTCTGCTTCCACAGGTTGCAGAGTCCTTTGTGCAGGGCTGAAAGACATTAGAACAGGGTCCCCTCCCCCTTTTTGTGGGTAATCTTCCCAGGAAAGGCATTGTAACAGGATTACAGATTGGGGGGGGGGTGTAGATAGCTTGCAGGCAGAGTTTGAAAAGAAACAACACAACAGTATTGCAGTTACTAAACAGATAATGCAGTTTCAACAAAATGGAGACACAACAGATGAGAAAGAAAAAACTGGATTCACATACTTCAGGAAAGAGATGAACAGGTAAACCCATTTAAACACATACAGTAAATGCAAGACTGATTTTTTTTCTTGTAAATGAACTTAAAACGTTTCCTCATAAACTTGAGTTGTTACTTTAAGATACAGAGAGGAGGAGAAAAAAAAACAGAAATGAAATGAAATGCTCTCTTTAATCTGTGTTTGTTGGCCAGACAAACACAGGGCAAAGGCTCTTTCTTTCTTTTTTCTCTCTCTCCCCCATTTTCATTGCTTCAACCTTTTTTTTTTTTCTAACAATTTAAAATTCTTGTCTCTAGAGATCAGATACATTTTACAGTTACAATTACCTCGAGGGCGCACAAAGACTTAGACACACACACATAAAACAAGGAAGACAAAGAGAAGAAAACAGAACTCTGAGATTTCACACACACTGATCATTCCCACATAAATCTCAGTTAAATTAGGGAAGGCACAAATCTTAAACATACCACGTGGTTGCATAGAAGACAGAGAGACAAACAAACAAACAAAACAAACAAACAAAACAAACAAAATCCCCAACATTCCTATTTATATATTTCCCTTTTCTTTTAAGTACCTTTATTTAGCCAAATTTGTCTCCCGGTGTTGTCTCTTAGCAAAGCCCATTTTTGACACAATTTTCCTAATTTCCTTTTATCCATGCCCCTCAATATGGGCACCCGCCTGGCGTCCCAGGCCGCGAGCACTTCTTCCACAGGGGTCCCCGCCACCCGCGAACTATCGCTACCCATGACCCTTTCCTTTTCTCCGGAAGGATCACTTCGACTTAGCCGGGTGGCACGCCGTCAGTTTTCAGAGAAAAAGCTCTGGGAAGGACTTCGATTCCCTTACGAAGTATGGGCCCCTTCCTCTTAGGGAATCGCCGTAGTTTTTCGGATCCAAAAAGGGGATCCGGGAGGACCTGCTGACCCCTGCAGCCAGGTGTGGGCACCTCCTCTTACGCACACACACGCTCGCCCCGTGTCTGGGCTGGACAAAACCGGGTTTCCCTTTCACAATTTATTCCCCCCCTTCACACACTTGGCTTTCACTCGGCTTCCATTCCTTTTAAACACAAAGTTCCACATTTGGCAACCCCCCCTTGCTTTCTCTATCCTACCGATCATGGCTCGGTGGAGCTAGCAGTAGGCAGAGGTGCGGCTAGAGGTCACTCAAAGAGGTGAAATCAGACTGTTTTCCAGGTGGAATCCCACACACACACTTCCTCCTTTCCTAACAGAAGGTCCTGTGCTCTGGCAAAACCCCCATGCTCTCCAGACTGTTAGTCTTTCTGCGGCTAGGAAATGCACAGAGAAAGCAAGATCCAACTGTGATTGGGAGAAGGGCCTTCACTCACACACATGCAGACATACACAAATTTCCCATGCTTTTCCATACTTTAAAATTAAAATTTAGAGGTACTCACCTTCTTTCCAAGCAGCCTTTGAGCTCAAACTCAAAACCCCTTTAAAACCTAGTTCCAAATGGCCAAGGTCCATGAAAACCTACCCACAGACTCAATGGGTCTGCTGCTAGCAAGGGAGGCTTACCTGGGCCTGGTCCATTGGTTAGGTTAGCTTGGAGTCCCGCTGGGTCGCCAATTGTTGGAAGAAACATCCTTCTAGGTTCTGCTCCAAGTGGGGAAAACAGACACTGGAAACATGGAGACTGCTTGGAAAGATGGTTTAATGGTGGACAGGATCACATGGCTTGAGTTCCTGAACAGAAAAAGGGGAGATACAGCGAGTTTTTCAGGTTTTATACTCTCTCTGGCTTTGAACTTCCTGGGGCCCAGAAAGAGTACTCTGATTGGTTGTCAGACTCCCAGGGGGTGGCGGTCTTGCTGGCTGATGGTCACATGTGCTTCCCAGGTCACATGTGGTGAGTCTCTGCTGCTATTGTGTAGAGGGCTAATCCTATCTTTCGCAATTCCTACTATGGCTCTGCCTGAAGGAGGCAGATCTTTGTTATGTAGAATAGACTGGCCCAGGCCTTAATGGCCCATTGACAAAGGGTGGGGGCAGGAAGATGGGAGCTGCTTTGTCTGTAAAATATGCTTCTCATATTTCTGCCTTTTTCATATTTCCTAAAATATTTCACTCTTCCAGGAAAGGGGTGGGTGCTAACTTCCTACAACAAGCTGTCCTAATGCAAATTTAACATAAGTCAACTCATAAAATGTATTATGCGGGCAATGTATTTTTTACTCCACAATTCGGAATAATTGTTTTTATGCCTGGAATTATAATGGCAGCTATAAATCCTGCAAGCTGCTGCAGAGATGTACAGCAACAATTCTTGGAAGGTCTGAGCCGTCATAGCAACCAAAACACCTTTTCTTCCCGTTAAGGATGAGGATCAGTTACACACACACATAGACAATTTTGCTTTGTGACTCAAAGTGGAAAATGATGAACAGTTCAGATGAATACATATTGCTCCTTCCAATCACTGTTGTCTCACTTTGATCAGATTCTTTTTATTGCCCTTGCTTGGAGCTAGAAGGCAAGTAAACCTCTAGTCTCTTCACCATTTAGTATCATATTTGGAATGAATCCAGTGACTTAGGGAAGTATGCAAACTCAGAAAAAACAATTGACTTTTGCAGAGCAGTTCTGCCAGTTTGTTTATTCTATGTATATCCTCTCTTGGTAGGGTTTATAAGGATGGTACATTGGCTAGAGCAGGGATGTCAAACTCAATTTCATTGAGGGCTGCATCAGGGCTGTGGTTGACCTGGGGTGGGGGCAAGCGGGAATGGCTGACTGGGTGAGCATGGCTGGTTGGGTGGGCGTGGCCAGCTTGACACGATTCCCCAAACTGCTGGCATGTTTCCTCTTTGCATTGGGTAAGACTGGGCCGAAGCGACATGGGCTGGTCCCTTATATTTTCCAGGACAACCCCTTGGGCCAGATCTCACCACATTGCAGGCCAAATCTGGCCCACGGGCCTTGAGTTTGACACTCCTGGCCTAGAGAATGAGCTCTCTCCTTGAATGAGGAGCTGAAAAGATTACAAGAGGTGAAATTACAAAATATTGCAGGAGGAGGTGAAAAGTTTGAAAGAAACTACCAGTATCTTTTTTTCCATGCTGTATTGGTAGTAAGGAAACATAGGAAAACCTTTCATCTCTCATGTCCAATGGGAGAAAGAGAACACTTTTGGCAATCCAGTTAAATTCAGACCCTCTCATGCTTGCAGATTCCCAGGGCATTATATATGATAAGCAGCTCCTGTCAGTCTTATAAGTAGGTCTAAGAATCATGTTAGTATCCAAAACATCTTAAGTTTTCCTATAATTTAGGATGATTTTTTTAGTGTTGTTATCCTACTTTGGTTTTAATTGATATAACAATATAACTTGGGCTTAAAGTGAGGCATTTTTCTTAAAATTGTAAAGTATTAATAAGTCTTTGGAGTAAAGCTCACTGGTAACAATTAAGGGTATTAATTTTTCATAAAACCAATGTTTTTAGTATGTACTAATACCCAGTGCTTGTTGTCTTGAATAACCTGAACTCATCTTGTATATGAGTTTAAGTTCAGCTCACTAGGGAATGCATGAGGAAAGCTAGAATATTTTATCTTCAGTTCTTATGCTGAAATCACAACAGCCTGTTTCACAAAATATGCATTATACAGCATCAAGAACCTTGGAAATATTTAAACTAGACATTCAAATAAAAATATATCCCTAAAAACTGATACTAGTATGCTACACGGTAAAAAAAGATCTGTTAGCTGGTGTTGTTTGTCAGGGAAGAACCACAGAAGTGAAGTTACTTTGATTTTCTTTGGATGGAGTATTTGGGAACTTGGATGAGGACGCCAAGAGCCCTGCTCCATTTTCCTACAAAGTAGTTTGTCCTTACTAACAGCACAGTGTGGGATGCTGGTTAAGAGATACTGACATTAAGCCAAGCTCAACATAACATATGTTCTTTTAAACAGATGCAGAAATTCTTGTGAGTGCTATAGTACCTTGATTCATAGTGACCTTTTACAGTATTTGTCCTTTCAGTATTCCAAATGCAGCGCAGCAACTTTAATTTCTAGTTTTTTAAAGCTTTATTTCTGTATTTTCAAGATTTAAGGAATCAACCAATTGCATTGAAGCTTTATGCATTTCTCACCTCTCTAAACTGAAGGATGACTCATTGGTACTTAGTATTGTTAATAAGTTCTTTGTTATTTTTAAGCTTTTAGTATTATTAGATTGCATTATATGTAGGTCTGAGGAAGTTGGGCAGTTGACAAACCACTTCCTTCATACCATTTATACTTGAGGTTTTGTTTTTTTTTAAAAAAAAACAGCTGCTTATCGCTGTGTAGTTTGCTCCTTGTAGCCATATGTAAATATTAAAGTAGCTTAACCATATGTAAAACTTGTTGCTGTTATCTTTTCTGGTTTAATAATACAAAACATCACTTGAAAAAGAACGTGACAAGTCAGGTGTGTTTAATAGTATTGGAATTCAGCTATTTGATTTGATATAGTCATATCCCTGTTTAATTTGATTCTAATTCTCTACATATGATAGATAGAAAGTTGTTTTCTCCATAGAGTATCATTTGAAGAGTGAACATAATAAATTGCGCTCAATGCAAAATCATGTCTTTAATGCCATTAGAAATAGGTATACAAATACATAACGCATCTTTCTTTATATGGAAGAATCTGTGGAGAGTTGAAGTTAATCTCTTAATCCGTTTAAAATTTTAATCTTGAATAATGGAATCTAGCAGTAAGTACTATTTTAGTAATGGCAAAAATAGTTATTTTTAAAAAAAATAAGTTTGCTTTTTATTGTTTGTTTTTATTCTACATTATTCAGAGTCACATTTGTTAGATGGGCAGCTATATAAATATGAGTAATAAATAAGTACTCAAATATTCAATGTTGAAAAATATTTTAATACTCACTGACTCAGGTTACTATGTTAGAATAGCCTTTAAAACTTGTTTATGTTGATACAAATGTCTAATAATTGGACTTTTTAGTGGAAAAGCATTAATTTAAAAAACATACATTTATCCTTATGCATGATTAAGCTGTAATAAAATAGCTAAGAGCATAAAGTATTTTCTACATACCTTGTGTGATGGATGACTAGTTCAGATTTTCTTGTCCTTTGTCTAAAACAAATTAAGTTACTCTTGTTATTCTTCTTCTCTGCTGGTGATGAAAAGTAATGAACAGTTCATTATCCCAGATTTATATTTTGGACTTCTATGAAAAGAATATCTACTTTACTATCAGGGATATTTTTTTAAAAACACATATTCGTTGTACTCTTAAGGTATACAAACTAAGTACTTCAATAAAATAAATGTCAATCACAAATTAATGAGGGTATAAATCTAACAAGTGTAAATAAAAGACTACTAAATTTGGAATGTGAAAATCAGAAGAATTAAGAGTTTTAATATTTCTTTGCATCATCTAATGACTGGATTTTTTGCAGTACAGATCTTGTAACTCGATAAACAAAGTTGACACTGACATTTCATTTATTTAAAACATTTGTGTACATTTGATTACATTGCCCAAGCATTCAACATCTTATTAAAATAAAATGGCAATTTAAGTTAGGATTATATGATTATTTTTATACATAAAAACCATGTAAATATGTACATCACAGTTGAAAAGCAGACCACCCCTAAAAAAACATCCTAGCCCTATCCACATGGGACTTGCAATTCTATCTTCAGCCACCCTTTATGTTAAGTGTGGATGTTGGTCACCAATAGACTGCCAGTAGAACATTAATACAGTATAATAGCAAGCTTCTGCCTATATTCTTCAAATATTTGGTGAAGGGCTGCTTGCTGACTCTGAGCCATTTTCTATTAGATGTTAATATTTGTCCAGGTACTTCTATTTTATAATTCATAAATTGAAAATCAATTGGCCTACTTAAATCTATGTATATTGAAATGGTGGATACAGGGAAACCTTTTTTGTAACTAAACTTGGACTTACTGCATAACGCTGTTATACAGTATATTTCCAAAGGAATTATTGCTTAAGAAAGTTCAGAATTTATTCATTAAGCCTGAAGTCCTTTTCTATATGGGCATGTGATCAAAAAGTATACTTTTCTTTGTGAGCTTGTCTAAAAAATCACCTGATGGCATCACTGTAAGCCAGATCTAAACTCTGAAGGATGTAGCCTTTATCAGAAAACAGCAGAGTAATGAATCAAATTACTATTAAACTATGTAAAGAGGATATGCCACCTATATTATTTTGATAGTGGGCTTGGCCTATTTTTCCATTTTTTATTTTTATTTTTTTTATTTATATGCCGCCCTTCTCCGGAGACTCAGGGCGGCTTACAATGCGCTAAGCAATAGCCTTCATCCTTTTTGTATATTTATACAAAGTCAGCTTATTGCCCCCACAATCTGGGTCCTCAATTTACCTACCTTAGAAAGGATGGAAGGCTGAGTCAACCTTGAGCCTTGGCGAGATTCGAACCTGCAGTAATTGCAGGCAGCTGGTCTTAATAACCAGCTTAATAATAGGGTGCTTTAGACCACTGCACTACCAAGGCTCTTATTATAACAGAATTTTAAATTCTGTTCAACAAAATTGACTACTAATTAACTTACATATTATTTCCCCATAATGAATATCACATGTTCACATAATTCCTGTGTTCAGTTGCTTAAAACACTGGTTCTCAAACTTTTCTTCATCCTGAACCCCCTTTAAATACCTTTGGTGGCCACAGACCCCTAAGACTTGACTCAAGATTTAAATCATAACATTTCTTCAAACCTTTGTGGATGCTCTGTGATGACATCGCGGCCCCCCCAACGGTCTGCGGACCACAGGTTGAGAACCACAGGCTTAAAGGTCTTAACAATTGTTTGGGAAATTGCTATGGTTTGTGTAACTTTATTCTAAAAGAATGAATAAAACAATTTGTGGTTGTCATTATTAATGAGATATTAATAACTCAGGATTTACTCCTCAGAGGACTTTTTTTTTTTTTTTTTTGCAATAGAGACGTTTTGAAGATTGTGGGAAGAAGAAAAATGATGGAAAACCTTTAAATGGGGACGTACCTTCCCTTTGGTAAAGGTTGCCAGAATTAGTTATTATTAGTTGGTACAGATAGTCCTTGCTTAATGATTGCCCTGTTTAGTCACTGTTGCTGAATAAGTAACCTTACAACTAGTCCTCATACTTATGGCTGCCACAATGTCCCTGTGATCATCAAAATTTGGGGCCCTTGTAACCAGTGGGCATTTACAGCCATTGCAACATCTGGTGGTCAGGATTGCCATTTGTGTTCTTCACAGTTGGTTTCTGAAAAGCAAAGTCAATGGAAAAGCTGGCAATAAAATCACATATTGCAGTCACATGATGTCTCACTTAACAACTGTAACATCATTGATGTAACGCTTGCCCATCCCAATTGTGGTTGATAAGTGATGACTATTGGTGTAATGTTATTTTAAGATGAGAAGAAAATGGGATAGTTTTTTCATGGTATTAATTTAAATGAGTAAATTCCTGGAAAATAATTCAGGCATCTTTACATTTTTATTGTGAATAAATAGTATGCTAAAAAGTGCTGGAATAGTTTATGGATTTATTTATTGTTTGATAAACAATATTTATTGATTGATAAACAGTATTCCCATATCCTAATGCAGACTTTGAAAAAATGTCATGAGAAACTTTGAAACGAAAACTGTTTTTATACAGATATGTATTTCTGAATGCTATTTTTGTTGAGGGTATATATGATTTTTGGATGGCTTCAGTGAGTAAGATCTCAAAATTGCTCTTAAGCTAATGGTACTGTGAAATACTTAAATGCCATTATGGCTTGAGTGTTCTTTCGGTTTCCATCATTATTTGAGCTCAATTTACTTTAAGCTAATCTTAGTGTAAGCCATATTCACAGGAAAAGTAGTATGACTAATCTCTTCCATGTATTCAATTCCAGTTTTCTCATAGATACAGCCTCTTAGTATGCTGTGCCTGTGAATCAAAAAGCTCAATCTAAGATAAATAAGTAGACTAAGTGCTGTTAGCATTTAGGAATGATACAATGAACAAGACAGTCACAATTGTTCGCTGTATTATGTCTTTATGATCACAAGAGATATCAAGCTATTGTCTATGATAATCTGCAGTTCCATTGAATTTGTGCAATACAGGTTTTGTGTCTGAGATAAAAAACAAAGCTTCATATACAGGCATTAGAAATTCAGCTGTAGTGTATTGAAATCAAATTCATAGAATTCATCTGTAGTGTATTGAAATGCACTTGTACTTGCCTCCAGAAAAGAATGGGATCAGTCATCATTATAAGCAAATGAATTAATACATACAAAATAGGTTCTTAACTTAATAATAAATATATTACTATTTAAAAGATTGAAATTTTATGATGCATGTTTATAATTTAAGAAAGTTTTGAACTTTGTGAATTTCTATTTCTACAACTTTCTGTAATAATTTATAACATACTTCATCATTTCATCTCATCTTCAGTAATGTACTTTATTAACAATCTCTGTTCCTATATTTTACTTATTTTTTCTTACATACTCTATTTTTCTTTTCACTTATTCTCCTTTCTCCTTTTTAGTAAACTCACTTCTTTATTTGTGCTTCAGTCAGGTATTTTATGTACCATTTGCTGATATTTTTAAAGTATCAGTTCCGGAGCCATAAAACAGTACACTGAGCCCCACTGCACTGAAGGGAGGGGAAGATAACCAGGCATAGGAATGAGCCGAGATTCAAGCCTATATTGTTGCAGTAAGGATGGCAAAGCATAGTTCAGTATTATTGTATCCACAGAATCCTGTGGATTGTTAACCATTTGTTTTGTGGATAAAATTGTTCAGATTTGCTGAACTACATTATCAGAAAACTACATTATCAGAATTAAATAAGTTGATGGGATCGTGTTCTGAGATACTATATTAGTTTTTTCAGAATAGATTTTGAGGAAACGAACAGTCTTTTGTGATGCCAGTTCTGCAATTTGTTGGCTTGGGTTTATTTATTTAAAACATACATGTAACCACTCATCTTATACTAAATTTGGGCAGCTAACAATCAAGAATGAAAACAATATTAGTGATGAAGCAACATTGAACTATATTAAACGTATTAAAACCATAAATATTAAAAACGGAAACATGGCACCACCAAGTTTCTGACATACAATCACCTTATCCTATCTCAGTGCTTGGGGGATAATCCAAGTCTTCAGTGCCTTTCAGAAGGCTAGGAGTGTAGGTAGACTTGTTGATCTTCAGAAGGACAATTATTCCAAAGGGCAGGAGACTCCCTCAGAAAAGTTTCCTAGCTTAATAAAGTGGCAGTGTTTAAGGGAAGAGACTAGGTGCATGAGCATCCTGTCTAATCTGATATGATGACTAGATGTCCTTAAGGAAAGATGGTCCTCCAGGGAAACTGGCTTTGTGCCACATAGAACTTTAAAGGTAATAGCAACATTTTGAACTGCACTAGAAGGAAACTGGAAGCCAGAGCAGCTCACGCAACAGAGGTGTTAAATGGATGAACCTAGGGGTTCCGATCCTGGCATGTGCCACCATTTTCTGGGGCATTTCTAGCTTCTAGATGTAGAGCACATTGCAGTAATCCAAAGTTATCACAGTTGCCAAGGGGGATGAGGGGAAGGGATCTGGAGATATCAGCTATTTTGAAAAAAAGTGCTTTTTAAACCTTTACTCAGAAGGCTTGTTTGGATCCACTAATCTTCACTTGAGGTTGGGGTGAATAGAAGAAATAGAGACATAGAATTGGCAACCTAGGAACATACTTGAATGTTCTGGTCAGATAGAAACAGCATCAAATAAGTATAGTTCTCTCTGCCAGGATACGTCTTTAAAATGAGATAGATAAATGTCATATAAAGTTCCCTGTAAGGAGAGCACAGAAGAACATGTGGCTGAGACTTCATGGAACTGTCTCCACATGAACATATGTGCTGGGAGAGAGACTGTTGTCTGTATATAGTAAAGCTGGAACTGCAGAATCTGCTTACAGATCTTGCCTCGAAATATGACATATACACTTTATCATAGAAGCCATAATTCAGTTCAGCCATTTTAGATAAATATTGACCCTTCTCACCATAGGACCTTATGATGGTTGGAAATTAAGATGCTATATGTCAGTGTCTTTCCTGAAATGGGCAATTTTAGTTGGTGGGGGACACAAACTTGTGCCTGTCAGTGGTGGGATTCAGCCAGTTCGCACCACTTCGAGAGAACATGTTCTGAGCAGTTTGGCAAACTGGTTGTTGGAAGAAATCATTAGGGCAGAGAACCGGTTGCTAAATTACTTGAATCCCACCACTGTGCCTGTCCCCCATTCTATTCTACATATATCTACATAAAAATGCTAGGACAAGTTGTCCATCAATTTGGGGTTAACTGGTATTAGTATGTAGCATTAGTCTACTGTAGTATATTAGTACAGTGGTATTAGCCTACTACAGGTAGTCCTCGACTAACAATCACAATTGAACCCAAAACTTCTGTTGAGACATTTGTTAAGTGAGTTTTGCCCCATTTTATGACCTTTCTTGCTACATTTGTTAAGTGAATCACTGCATTTGATAAGTTAGTAACCCAGTTGTTAAGTGAATCTGGCTTCAAAAAGTTGCAAAAAATGATCACAGCAGTGGCCATAAATATGAACCAGTTGCCAAGCATCTGAATTTTGATCACATGATCATGGGGATGCTACAAAATGTGGAAAATGGTTATAAGTCACTTTTTTCAGTGCCGTTGTAATTTTGAATGGTCACTAAATGCAATGTTGTAAATTGAGAACTACTTTTTACTGCCATTCAGGAGATTACATCCAAATCTTGACTTGCTGTGCAGGACTAGACATGATAAAAAAAGGCACAGAATTACTCACAACTAGAATGAGGGGAACTCTAGTATCAGGGTACCTTCATGATATGCTCTAGATAGGGTGGCACATTTCATGAAGGAGCATGTGTTTCTCCTGGTTTCACAATGTCTACTGCACCAACGAAGAAGGCAGTGGCAAGAAGAGTCTTTAGCCAGCTTGGATTAATTTCCTATTTGCAAATAGCAAACTGCACATACTTTATTGGACAAGGAGATAACTGACTACTATGACTTATCCCTTATAATCTCTTAGGAAGGGTACAGCTACAGGTAATCCTCTGTTAACTACTATTCATTCAGCAATTGTTTCAAAGTTACAGTGGCGCTGAATGAATCGTGATTATGAGTAGTGCTTGAAGTTGTATCCAAGCACTCCTGCAGTCACATAATCATCATATGGGGGCTTGGCAACCATCTTACACTTACAATTGCAGCATTCTGCAGTCATGTGATAGTGATTAGTGGCCTTCCCTGCAACTTCCTGCAAGCAAAGTCATGGGGAAGATGACAGAAAGGCTGCAGGTTGTTCAGCTAATTCTTACCTACTTATGTATTTTCCCCAACCCCTCAATGTTTGTGCATGCCTTCTACTACTTGCACACCTTCCCCGAGCCTCATGCTCATGCCATACCTCCTTGGCCACTTGTACACTCTTCCCTACCCAGCAGCACTCATGCATGCTTGTGACCCTCCCTACGATTTGCTCATTATCTTCTACCTGGTAACAGAAGCCCAAGCCCAACACGCTTCTCTCTCCTCCTCCATCCTGCAACACTTAACTGCCTGCCAGCCTGTTTGTGATCCATCAGGGAATTTCTCCCAGCTTTCCTATTGACTTTGATTGTTGGAAGCCAGTAGAAAGTTGAAAATAGGGGCTCTCTTAGCAATATATGATCCTTGAGGACAATAGTGGGAACAGCAGGGGTTGATGTCTTTAAGTGATATCGTCAATGACATTGCACTTCATGATTGCATTACTTGGGGATGGAAATTCCTGTCCCTATTGTTGTCATGACTGAGAACTACATGTATTTTCTTTGCATGAAGCTGCTTATGAAAATCACTTAGAAGATAAAACAGAATGACAGTGATAAGAGAGCAGGGGTGGGCAATTTTCCCAATGGACCACATGAGAAACTGGGACTGATATGGAGGGCTGAACCAATAGGGCTGTGAAGGTGCCTATGCATGCACACATCCATACGTAAATTGTAAAAAAAAATAGTCACCATCGAAATAAAAGCAATCCAGATAGGCTGGACCAAGGCAGCCAAAAGACTGGATGTGGCCCGGGAGCATAAAATACCCAGGTCTGTATTAAATGGTTTGCACCAATTATTGGCTGGCTTCTAATTAATAATAATAATAATAATATAATAATAATAACAACAACAACAACAACAACAACAATTTTATTTCTATACCACCCTTCTCCCGAAGGACTCAGGGCGGTGTACAGCCTATTAAAAACACAAAAATATACAGACATCAATTAAAAAATAATTAAAATTATTAAATAATTTCGGTCAAATTAAAACCCATAAATTTAAAACACCCAATTTAAAATCATTTACATTGATAGCCTGGCCTGGCGGAACAGCAGGGTCTTGAGGGCACAGCAAAATACACGGTGGTCGGAGATCATGCACAATTCCGGGGGCAGTTCATTCCACAGGGCAGGAGTTCCCACAGAGAAGGCCCTCCCCCTGGGTGTCGCCAGCCGACATACCTTGGCCGATGGCACTCTGAGGAGCCCCTCTCTGTGGGAGCGGACTGGCCGGTGGGAGGCTACTGGTAGCAGAAGTCAGTCTCGAAAGTACCCGGATCCTAAACCATGGAGCACTTTAAAGGTGGTGACCAGCACCTTGAATCGCACCCGGAAGACCACTGGGAGCCAGTGCAGCTCGCGCAGGAGAGGTGTCACGTGGGCACAATGAGTCGCGTCCATAACCACCCAGAACACCGCATTCTGGACCAGTTGCAGCCTCCGAATGCTCTTCAAGGGGAACCCCATGTAGAGAGCATTACAGTAGTCCAGCCGGGAGGTGACCAGGGCATGAGTCACTGTGCGCAAGGCGTCCCGGTCCAGAAAGGGCCGCAACTGGCGAATCTGATAAAAAGCCCCCCTGGCCATGGCCGTCATATGCTCTTCTAAAGACAGCCGTGCATCCAGGAGGACACCCAGATTACAAGCCCTCTCTGTGGGGGGGCAAAGATTCACCCCCAATAGTCAGCGATGGCACCAGCTGACTATATTGGGATGCCGGGAGCCACAGCCACTTGGTCTTGGCAGGGTTGAGTCTGAGCCTATTTCTCCCCATCCAGACCCGCACGGTCTCCAGGCAGCGAGACATCACATCAAGGGCATCATTGGGGTGGTCTGGGGTGGAGATGTACAGCTGAGTATCATCAGCGTACTGATGAACTCTCACCCAAAACCACGGATGATCTCACCCAGCGGCTTCACATAAATGTTTAACAGAAGGGGCGAGAGGACCGACACTTGCGGCACTCCCCAAGCGAGGCGCCACGAGGTCGACCTCTGCCCCCCTGCCAACACAAACTGCGAGCGGTTGGAGAAGAAGGAGGAGAACCACCGCAGCACGGTGCCCCCTATTCCTAACCCTCTCAACCATTGTAACATGACACCATGGTCGATGGTATCAAAAGCCGCTGAGAGATCTAATAGGACCAGGACAGAGGAACAACCCCTGTCCCGAGCCCTCCAGAGATCATCCACCAATGCGACCAATGCCGTTTCTGTGCTGCACCCCTGCCTGAAGCCCGACTGGTACAGGTCCAGATAGATAGCTTCATCGAGGTACCGGGGAAGCTGTTGTGCCACCACACTCTCAGCAACCTTCGCCACAAAATGAAGGTTGGAGACCGGACGGTAGTTGGCTAATTCAGCCGGGTCCAGGGGTGGCTTCTTTGAGGAGGGGCCTCACTACCACCTCTTTCAAGGCACCCTCGCTCAGAGAAGCATTTATAATCCCCTGGAGCCAGCCTCGTGTAACCTCCCAGGAGGCCAATACCAACAAGGAGGGACATGGGTCCAATAAACATGTGGCAGCACTAATCTTACCCAGAACCTTGTCCACATCCTTGGGAGGCACAGGATCAAACTCCTCCCAGATAATATTCTCAAGACCTACCCCTGTCTCCCTCCCTGGACTCACCCAGTCGGAGTCCAAGCCTTCCTGAATCTGAGCGACTTTATCATGCAGGAATTGCACAAAATCCTCAGCACAACCCTGCAAGGGATCTTCCCGCACTCCACCCCAAAGAAGGGAGTGGGTCGCCCTAAACAGAGCGGCTGAGCGGTTCTCTGCAGATGTGATAAGAGCGGAAAAATAGTTAGATTTCGCCGCTTTTATCGCCACTAGGTAGGTCTTGATATAAGACCTCACCAGTGTTCGGTCAGAATCGGATTGACTAGTCCTCCAAATGCTCTCTAGGCGTCTTTTCCGACGCTTCATCTCTCTCAGCTCCTCGGAGAACCAAGGTGCCAATTGAGATCGGCATCGGGTCAGAGGCGCAAAGGCACGACACGGTCCAAAACTCTGGCAGCCCCACTATCCCAGGCGGCCACCAGGTCTTCAGTCGAGTCATGTGCCAGGGTCTCAGGAAACAGCCCAAGCTCCATTAGGAATCTTTCGGGGTCCATCAGGCGCCTGGGACGGAACCATCTAGTCGGTTCCGTCTCCCTGCAGCGGGGGGAAGCAGCTGGAAAGTCCAAGTGAAGGAGCGAATGATCTGTCCATCGCAAAGGTTTAATGTCTAAATCCCCTCTACCAAGATCATTCAACCACTGACCAGAGATGAAAATCAAGTCCAGAGTGTGTCCCCTGTGTGAGTGGGGCCTTGAACTAACTGGGTCAGGTCCATGGCCGCCATGGAAGCCATGAACTCCCGAGCCACCTCTGACGCCTCACCGGTGGATGGCAGGTTGAAATCCCCCATGACAATAAGTCTGGGGGTATCAACCGCCACCCCAGCAATAATGTCAAGTAGCTCAGTCAGGGTCGCCGCTACGTGGCAGGGAGCCAGGTACGCAGTCAGCAAACCCATATGCAACCCATGGCTCCACTTCACAAAAAGGGATTCACATCCGGCTATCTGAGGAACAGTGGTCTCCCTCGGACAAAGACTTTCCCTAATAATCGCCGCCACTCCCCCACCCCTCCCCTGAGCCCTTGGCTGATGAAATGCACGGAAACCAGGTGGACACATATCAACAAGGGGGACCCCCCCCTCCTGGCCCAACCAGGTCTCCGTAATACCTGCCAGGTCCGCACCCCTCTCCAAAATAAGTTCACAAATGAGGGGGGCTTTATTAACAACCGACCTGGCATTACACAACATCAGCCGCGGACCCTGCGCCTGAGACTCTGCAACCCAGGACACGAATCGCGCATTGGGGGCCGGACTGTGCAATTGCTCATAAACAGTGCGTGTGCACCCCCGAAGCATGATATGGCCCCCTGCGCCCATCATACCTGCCCCTCCCACTCATTATTTCAATTACACTGCCCTTCCTATCAGACTCAAGATTCTGGATATTACCTATGTAGCCCTTGATAGCTTGTGTCTTCATTACATCCATGCCTTTCTGGTCAAGGCATACCCTGTTTCCCGCAAAATAAGACATCCCCTGATAATAAGCCCAATTGGGCTTTTGAGGGCATGGCAATAAAGCCAAGCGCTTATTTCAGGGTTCAAAAGAATATAAGACAGGGTCTTATTTTCGGGGAAACACACTACTTGCCTTCTGTCCCAAAGGTGCATTTTTCAAGAGGCAACTGGACTTCCTGGTTTTTCTTTGAAGACGTTTCACTTCTCATCCAAGAAGCTGCTTCAGCTGAAGAAATCCAGTTGCCTCTTGAAAACACAACCTTTGGAACACTTGTCTTCTGTATTTATGCAAAGTGAGAGGGCGTGCTACAGGTTCCATTTCCCAGGTGATAAGAAGGATGGCATTGTGGAGCTAGCTTTCGTAGTTGTAGCTCCTTAGTTCTGGGGTACCTTGTTCTCCTTTAAGGTGAGGGTGACTCATTATTTATTCTCATTGAGGAAAGCAATAAAGCAATTCCTGTTTTGTTTGGAGTACGTTTGGAAAGGGCTGCATGAAGCGAAAAGCATCTTATTGGGAAGGAAATGATAGTGATTTATGCATTGGCCAACACAATATATTATTGTTTATTTCTGTGGATTGATACATTTTATTATTTTATGGATGTAAATTACCTAAACTATGTAATGTGTGTTTATGTGTTCACATATTTCTGAATTTGAAAGTGCTGTCTTCTTGCATTCGTTTCATTCAAATCATACATTTTCACAGCTCTATAATTTGTGCTTCCAGTATTTATTTATTTATTTGAACTTTTTGTATGGAGAAAACATGGTACATTTGGTTAGGTAATATATAAAGGTAAAATATTCTCCAAGTTGGAGATTGAGTCATGATGACATATCTCCAAATAGCAATGGAATGGGAAATGTAATATTGTTACTGCTTTCTTATTCCAGGATGGTTGGCTCATTTGTGTGTTTTTTATCTTTGATGTCTAATCTATAGCATTAGGATTTGCTGTATGTCTTCCATATAAATAATAGCCAGGTTCAACCCTGCTATGTCTTTCAAGATATGCTATTGTTGTCTAAATAGTGCCACCTCTTCACCTTGCATAGAATATCTCAAATTAATTTGTACTCTCTCTTAATACTTTTTGTATTTTGCGGTTTTGCTACCACAATTAAATATTCATACTTTTTGAAATAATAATCCTCTTACATGTTTGACTGGAGTAATTTGAGTAATATAAGCTTCCTCTATAAGTTTCATAACATCTTTATATCCAAGTGTGTGTGTGTGTTATACATTTGTGTATCTGTAAATATATATAAAGATTATGTTTTAAAAAAGATAAAAACCAGTTTGGTTTTACTTGGAATTTATATACATACCAAAGAAATTTTCAAGACATTCAGAAATGTCAAGACTTGAATCTGGTTATTTTAGATACAATACATATTGTAGCATAAAACCATTCAGTATGACCTGTTGTTTTAAATGGGTCATGTTTATTGCTTTTTCATTAGTAGTGCAAAAATATTCTGTAATATTCTGAAATATGAAAAAGCAATAAACATTTTGTAATGTTCTGAAATATTCTATATTCTGAAATACAGAAATAGTCTGTAATATTTCTGTCTAAATATGCCTATCCTAGTCTGCATAGGCAATTAATATTGTATTCATGCATGTTAGTTGTATGGCACCATGATCCAAACTGGTGAAAAGAAAATTGAAGTTTGCCTTTACAAAAAAGCTATATTGTCTGTTTTCTCTGAATGGCAAGTGCAAACCATCAGATTCAGACCTGAAGAGTTCCATTAGCTACTTTATTGCTCATGCCTAATGTAGTTCACAGGAATCTTCCCAGACTGGTAGTTTGTAGCTGGGCTAGACTAGATATTAAGTTCAAAGGCATTCAAGGATGATCAAATCTTGTCCTCTTTTACCTATGTAATGACTCCAGACTAATTCCCTGCTTGATTCCTTCCCCCTGACTCAGCCAGGCTTTTTAGCAGTATAATTTAAACAAAATTATGGGGAAAAGGATAGATCTTTTCTAGATAGGCATAACTATAGTCCTTTACCCAAGATACAACTTTCTAGCAAGTGATTTTTTTAAAAAAAAACTTAACACAGTTTATGGCCTTTAGCCATAAAAAGTATAGGTATATATGTAATATACAGCTTTAAAGCAGAACATCATATTCATGATGTTCCATGCTACATACTCTTTGACCATGCACATGTGCTTATAATATGAGTAAAGTAGATAGGGAGTATTTTTTCATATTATGTCAGCTAATCTAGCATTATATCACACTACTTTTCCTTGATGTTAAACATGTGAAATATACAATAGTAGAAACAAAAAGTGTGTTTTTCAGTGCTTTAGCTTTCCTCTGTCTGCAGCAGGAATGTAGTCACAGACGGCAAATCAAACGGATGTATACATTAAGGTGCATCAGAAGTCAAAGAAATAGTTTATATATCTGAATATATTCAAGGTAAACATGACCCATACTTGATTTCTGCAGATGAAAACTGATACTAAGTCTTGTTCTTTTGATAAGTATTATTTTAGTTTGGATTTAACTGGATTAATTCCAGTATTTTAATTGCATGTTAGCCTTTTCCTGTATTTCTTTTTCTAGTCTAGTAATTCATCTTGTATTTTGTAGAAATATATGAAATATGACTTATGTATACACTTTAAACACAGCTGGACTCTTTAAGGTGACAAGTGCTGCAGAAACTAGCATCACAGTTCAAGCACTTGAAGGAATTTTTTTTAGACAGAAGCTATGCAACCTTAAAAGGGCTTGTTTAAATTTTTATGATGTCTATGTGTGTGCAGGATATGTGAAGTCTGTAAAAACCCAGCAAACTGCTCTTAAAGTTAAGAAATCACTCTTGTGTTGTATGCCAATAAATATAAACCCTGTATCTTATTAAATCTGAATTTTGTATTGAAAATGCTTTCATTTTGTTTAATATTCTTGTTATTTAAAAAGGCAGGCATGTCAGAAGAAAAAGAATCTGTACAACCTTGACATTGCCATCATAGAAATTCAGATGTAAACAATACCTTTTAAGGTTATATTAGAAGTACAAATAGTTGTTGAGGCTGTATATGCTCTGTAAATCGTCAAATGAAATAATATATGAAAGACTGAAAAGAACTAAAAATTGGAACATAATACATAGCACTGTTAAAGTGTTCTAGAAGAAGTCAATATCTTTTAACTGTTCTAAAAATAGGTACTTGTGGTTAAGAGAAAATTACGTTCTTAAGAATTGATAGAAGAATGAGAGTAGCCAGTTAAAAGGAATCAATTTAAAATATTGAAACTTCGTGGCTGATTTTTTAAATTAAATATAGCATATAGGAGACTATGGGATCTTGAATGTAAGACCCATTTAGTTAAACCTGAGCTACCCTTAGATTGGTTTAAATCGTATTGGAGCTATAGTTGAGCAACGTGTGTCAAATTAACTGAGTGTTTCTTTGAGAAAAGAGACTGGAATTTTCCAGAACGCTGCTACTACACTCCAGCATTGGGAAAATCCTCGTATCTGACAGCAACTGAGAGAACTTTTTTTACTACTTAACTTCCTACTCTGTGCTCTCTCCACGCCCCCTTTTGCACACGAATCCCCAGTCTTTCTCTCAGTTGCTGACAGACTGAGAGGGTTTTCTCTGTGCTCTGAGTATTGCGTTAGGTTTTTTTGGTTATTTTTGATTAGCCCCCTTTTTTGTTTCTGGTTGGATTTCGGTCAGGATTAGGTTTTATTTTTCTCCTACGAGTCAGTCAGCTGTTCGTCGGTTTCGTGCCCGGGGATCTGGGTCGTACCGGCTTTCGCGCCTCTGCGCTTGCTGTCGCCGGCTTCTTTCCCTGCGGGGCGGATCCGGCCGGATTTCCACAGCCGGTGAGATCGGGGCTGAGCGGATTGCTCCCCGACTGCCGTGTTTGACCATCAAGCCAGAGCAGAGGCGTTTCCAAGGAGCGGCTACCGGCGCCCTTTACATCGCTGCGTGGCTTATCCAGCGGCCGTCCCGTCAGGCTTCTGCGGGCGGCGCTGCGGCTATCGGCTTGCTCGGCCTCAACTCGACCGCCGTGAGTGTTTGTTGGGGGGGTGCGGCGTGGCTTTCGGTTGCTCGCCACCCTCTCGCCGTGTGGCAGCCGGCCAGGCCATCATCCCTGAGTGGCGACCGGGTGAGAGCGGTGCCAGGGGAAAGCTCTCAGTCATCTTGTGGAGCGCGGGCGGGCCGCCATTTTGTTCCTACGCCACCACCGCGCGGCCATTTTGAGCATTAGGGTGGCTGCCATTTTGGATTACCTCGTGGCAGCGCAGACCCTAATTAAAGGGCCGCAGCCTTTTCTCTGAGGGCTTTGCTTGCTGAGCTTCAGCCCCGTCTGGGCATAAACACAGTAGGAAAGGGGGGGGCGTTTACAGACTATCGCTCACCCCTTTATCGCCTCTTTGTGTAGGGCCTACCCACACACCTGGGCAGAGAGCGGGGTTTCCTCTTATTTGGCGTGGCAGGAGTGCCATCACTGCTTGTTGGGTACAGAACATTGCCCAGAGCTATATTCAGGCAATCAATCAATTAATCAAGCAAGCAAGCAATCAAGCAAGCAATCAATTAATCAAGCAAGCAAGCATTCAATCAATCAATTAATCAAGCAAGCAATCAATCAACCAATCAATCAACAATCAATCAATAAATAATAAATATTTCTTATAATAATTATTATTATCAATCAATCAATCAATCAATAATAAATAACCCGCCTAATTGGTCCCGCCTGGGGCGTTCTCACCATGGCGGACTGTTCGTTCTCCTCAGATAGTGATCAGGAGGTCAGCCCTGTCAGATCTACTAAGTCCCGCAAGAAACAGTCGGGCAAACGCTCTGCCTCTGGCGGTCACAAGTCCTGCCACTCTAAAGCCTCCGCTGCGGCCGATAAGGATGCTCTCAGGCGTCATAAGGCGTTGGAGAAACAATGTGAGAAAGCCAAGCAAGCATCAGCTTCTTTATACAGTTGTGACACGGGATCCGCCCAGCAGTCTGTTCCTGTTCCCGACGGTTCGGAGCGGAGAGAGGTCCTATCCGCTTCCTTGGCTTGGCAGAAGGCTGTGTCCCAGTCGATGCCTGATGTTTCCTTAGCGGGTCTAGAAGCCTTTCCACCTCCTCGGCGCCAACCTTCGGCCACCTTCACGCCCACAGCAGCGGGCCTCCGAGCAGTGGACAATCCTCCGCCTCCTTCACAGTTCGACTTCCAGACGATGCTGTCTACGGCGTTAGCTTCTATTATGGCGGCTGGAGCACAAACAGCAGCCCAGACATCCGCGGCGGGGACTTCTTCAGGCATGTTGGCCACTTCGGGGTCCCACAGGGCTCGCTCCCCCTCGCCTCGTGAGTCTGTTTCGTCTGTGGGTTTGTGCCATGACGAGGAGGGCCCTGAAGACCTCAAATTCTCCGAGGATGAAGGACTGGTACCTGACACTCCGGCCTTCACGGGCTTGTTTCGTCCCGCACTATTTAAGTCTCTCCTTCACAAGGCTCGTTTGACTACTAACTTGGGTTCTGTGGGAGCACAACCCCCGACAACCCCGTCTGAGACCGGTCCTCACGATGCCTTATTTAAACAAGTCAAGCAGGAGAAGGACTTTATTCCGTGCCCTCAACTGTTCACGGATGTTCTGCAGGCACCTTGGGCCCAACCAGGGTCGTCCACTGCGCCAAGCAATCTAGACAAGAAACTGTTCTGTGTGGCGCCCGAACTTGAGGCTATGTTGAACTTGCCCACAATGGATGCACCGGTGGCGACCCTCACTTCTCATTCGATGGTTTCATCTGACCCGCTGGAGGATCTAAAATCTGAGGACAGACGCACTGAATTGGCTTTTCGTAGATCACATTCAGGCCGTGGCCTGGACTGTTAGAACTGCCACGGCCACCTCGTTCTTCAATAGGGCCTCCTTGATCTGGCTGCGTCAACTTCAGGAACGGCTCCCTGCAGAGGATACCCGTTTGCGTCACGATATTAATAAAATTATTGCAGCCACAGAATACTCGGCGGACGCTTCGCTGAACTCTGTCAAGTTTGCATCTTGGGCGTTGGCGACATCTGTCACATCGCGACGCCTTTTCTGGCTGCGGCCGTGGAAGGCCGATGTTAAAACCAAATGGAAGTTGGCGGCGGCCCCCTATAAAGCCCCGAACCTGTTTGGTAATGCATTGGAGCCGGTCCTTGTTGAGGACAAAGACAAACATAAAATTATGCCATCATCCTTTCGCAGACAGGACAGGCGTTATACTCCATACACGCAGCGTCAGCCCTTTCGTTCTTACTCGGGGCAGGGAGGCCCCTCTTCTTACTGGCAGTCGTTCCAAACTCCAGACCGCTTCTCAGACAGACAGCGTTTCAGAGAGTGTGGCAGACCTCAGACCGCTTCCAAGCGCCCCTATCGTGGGTCCACTTCTAGGCCCTTTAGACGGGGCAAATGACTCACCGACTCCGGGACCAGTGGGTGGACGTCTCCAGGCCTTTCGTCATCAGTGGGCCGGGTCCACTCCGGACGAGTGGGTGCGTCGCACAATTTTGGAGGGCCTTGCGATCGAGTTCACAGATCGGCCTCCATGATGTTTCATCCGGTGTCCAGTTCCCCTGTCGACAGATTCGCGCAGCTTGATGGTGGAGGAGATAGCACACCTGCTGGAGATCAACGCGATAGAACTGGCTCCGTTAGACCAACTGGGGACCGGTTTCTATTCGATCCTGTTTTTGGTCCCCAAAAATTCTGGCGGGGTCAGAGGTATTCTCAATCTCAAGGATTTGAATCGAGCGGTACGTTACCATCGTTTCAAGATGCACTCTCTTCGGTCCATTCTGGCATCAATTCGCCAGGGGGACCTAATGCAGTCGGTGGATTTATGAGAGGCCTACCTGCATGTTCCAGTGCTTCCTTCGCATCGGCAGTTTCTGCAATTCGAGTATGCGGGCAGGCATTACCAGTATTGTGCGATGCCGTTTGGTCTTTCCTCGGCTCCCAGGACTTTCACCAAACTGGTAGCAGTGGTGGCCGCGTCTCTCAGTGCCGTTCCGGTGAGAGTGTTATGTTACCTGGACGACATTCTAATCCTTTCCTCGTCCAGGGTACAAGCGGCGCGAGACAGGGACAGGGTGCTTTCGGTCTTCCGAGAGCACGGCTTCTCCATCAACTTGGACAAGAGCCCTCTCGTCCCCACGACCTCAATTTTACACCTCGGGACCCTGATAGATTCCGAGAAAGGTCAGGTTTTCCTGTCTTCAGAAAGGGTGAAGAACATCAAGTTGCTTTTAGACCAAGTCCTGGCCCGGAGGAAGGCACCTCTATTGACACTATCGCGATTGTTGGGGAAGATGGTCTCGTGCTTCCGCATTGTCCCTTGGGCACGCAGACATTCCCGCCCGCTGCAATGGCTACTTCTCCCGTTCCAGAGGAACGGCAGTTCCAACTCGTCAAAAAAAGTGCTCGTGCCTCCACAAGTCAGACTGTCACTACGTTGGTGGAGGTCGCCGGCCATCCTGAAGGGATGCAATTTTCTGGAACTGGACCGGGTCGTGATCACCACCGATGCCAGTCTCCATGGCTGGGGAGCCCACCTGGGTGCCCAGGTGGGCCAGGGACAATGGTCTCCAGAGGAACGTGTACAGAGTATCAACCTTTTAGAACTTTGAGCCATTCGTCTCGCCCTTCTGCATTTCCGGACGATGGTTCGGGGTCGTCATGTCCTGATACTCACTGACAATACATCCGCCAAAGCGCACATAAACCGGGAAGGGGGGACGAGGTCACAGACGTTGATGCTCGAGTCGATACGTCTGTTCAATTGGGCGGAGAGACATCTGGAGTCAATTCTCGCAGACCACATTTCCGGGAAGGCCAACACCCGAGCGGATTGGCTCAGCAGGGAAGTGATAGACCAGGCCGAATGGCAACTGCTTCCCAGTCTGTTTCAGGAGGTTTCTCTTTGCTTCGGACGACTGGTGGTGGACCTGTTCGCCAGTCCGGCCAACGCCCAACTTCCCCGGTTCATCACTCGGTATCCGGCTCCATCGGCGGAAGACACAAACGCTCTGTGGTGTTGTTGGCCAGCCGGTCTGCTATACGCTTTCCCTCCCATCACGTTAATTCAGCAGGTGGTCCGGAAGATGATAGCGGAGAGGGCGGAGATGTTACTGGTGACGCCGCATTGGCCGCGCAGACCGTGGTTCGCGGATCTTGTGGAGTTTTCGGTGACAGACCCGTGAGTGATCCCTCCTCATCGGATCGAGCTGTGTCAGGGAGCCATTCGTCATCCCGAGCCCCAGTGGCTGCAGTTGGCCGTTTGGCATTTGAGCGCGTCATCCTAAAGAAAGGCCGATTGCCAGACACGGTGATTGGTACGATTCAATTGGCCCGCCGGCCATCCACGACGAGGATCTACGAAGCCTCATGGAGAGCCTTTTGCCATTGGTGTGCGACTGCCCATGTGGATCCAACGTCTGTGACGATACAGGATGTTCTCATCTTTGCAAGCGGGATTGGAAAGGGGTTTATCTCCTGCCACTCTCAGACGTCAGGTGGCGGCTCTGGCCACTGTGTTATCCTTTCCGCCGTACACTTCCCTGTCTCATCATCCGTGGGTGAAGGGATTCCTTCATGGAGCTACGAACCTGAGACCACCTACTGTTCATCGTTATCCTTCTTGGGATTTATCTCTGGTTTTGCAGGCCCTCACGTTGTCACCGTTTGAGCCACTTGGTTCCATCTCCCTTAAGTTTCTGTCGTTCAAAGTTGCTTTCCTGCTGGCGATCACATCGGCTAGGCGCATTTCTGAGCTCGCTGCATTATCAGTCAGGAAAGACTTGTGCATTTTTCATGCTAATACAGTGGTCCTGCGGTTGGACCCTGTGTTTACGCCCAAAGTTAATTCATGGTTTCACCGGACGCAGGAATTAGTTCTTCCAGACTTCTGTCCGTCACCGAGACATCACCGTGAGGTTCTTTGGCACACTCTGGATGTGCGCAGGGCCTTGAGACATTACATGCGTAGGACGGCGTCGTTTCGGAGGACGGAAGCCCTTTTTGTTTCGTTCCATCCTGCATCCATGGGTCAGAAAGTGTCGTCGGCCACGATCGGTCGTTGGATTAAGGCCTGTATTGCATCTGTTTATGAGAAACAGCGTCGTCCTGTTCCTGAGAATATTTTACCTCATTCGACTCGGAGTGCGGCGACTTCGGCCGCCTGGGCTACCCAGGCTTCTGTGTTGGACATCTGTAGGGCGGCTACTTGGACTTCTTTGTTGCCGTTCATAAGACATTATCGGATCGATGCTTACGCCTCGGCTGAGGCGTCCTTTGGGCGGCGAGTTTTACAAGCAGTGGTGTCTGGGTCTGCTGAAGGGACTAGTGTTTTGCCCGACCCTGGAAGTTAGGCTTGGGTATGTCCCAATGCTGGAGTGTAGTAGCAGCGTTCTGGAAAATGGACATTGACTTACCTGAATGTCCTTTTTCGGAACGCTGCGTATACACTCCATTTCCCTCCCTTTCGTTATGTTTGTTTGTGGTTGAATGTTTTAATAAATTTGGTTGTGGTTCACCTCTTGTGTCTTCGTTCAAGACTGGGGATTCGTGTGCAAAAGGGGGCGTGGAGAGAGCACAGAGTAGGAAGTTAAGTAGTAAAAAAAGTTCTCTCAGTTGCTGTCAGATACGAGGATTTTCCCAAGGCTGGAGTGTATACGCAGCGTTCCGAAAAAGGACATTCAGGTAAGTCAATGTCCATTTTCTTTTAGTATTTTCTGTGTTAAATCCTCAAGGGCAAGTAGTCCTCAATTTATGATAACAAATGAGCCCAAACTTTCTTTTGCTAAGTAAGACAGTTGTTAAGTGAATTTTGCCCTATTTTACTGTCTTTCTTGCTGCAGTTGTTAAGTGAACCACTGCAATTGTTAGTAACACGGTTGTTAAGTGAATCTGGCTTCCCATTGACTGCTTGTCAGAAGATTACAAAAGGTGATTGCATGATCCCAGAACACTGCAACTGTCATAAATATGAGTCTGTTGTGGCCTCCTTTTAAGATGGCTGCTGCTCGATAAGGTATTTTTCCCCCCTCTCTCTTACTGACAATTTGCTGATTTCACTGCTAAAGCTGGTTCTTTGGCAGTGCTGCTCCCTGGTTTTGAAAGGGAGTACTTAGGAATCCACCAAGGTGACTTTTGATAATTGTGGATCCAGTGGGGAAGGGGGTCTTGAAGATTTCAATTCCCTCTGGAAGCGATTGAAAAGTTACTGGGTGTATCCATCTTCCTGTCAAGCAGTTTCATTTTCTAATCTTTGCAGAATTTTAACTTTAACTTTTTGACTTAGTTTTATTCAGCTTTGTGCTTTAAAAGTTGATCAGCAGCCAAATACTGATTTATTTCAACCCCTAGCTGGACTCTTAATTGCTTTTTATCTTTTATTTCCTTCTGATATATATTGTTCTGGATAGCCTCTGTCCCTTTCATATAGAAAATCCGACAACATTTGGGAAGGTGGTGAAGAGACATTAGATTCTCACCCACTGGATTCTGTATTTTTTTGAATTTGCAAAATACCTATTTCTATTGATTTTTTTTTATACTTTTGGATTGAAATGTAGAGGGTGTGTGTGTGTGTGTTTGTGTGTTGGTTGGTTGTTCTTTGTTCCCTGATTAAGTTCCACAGATTAAAATATCTGAACAGTGTATGAAATCTAAGAAAGAACAGTGGAAATATATGCAGCTTCTAGCTCGTTTTTTCTTATATAAACTTGATCAAACTTTAATGATTCTTCAAAGAATGTTACAACCTGAAGCTTTAACTTTGGATAAAGGTAACAAAAGGACTTTGATCCAGTTCCAGATCAAAGAGATAATCTCACAGTTGAAGAACCAACGAAGTGGATTTCATTTGTTGTTTAGAAGTTTAAGTCTGTATATTTCTCCAACATTAGGGCCTCAGCTGGAAGAGAGGGAGACAAATTCCTTTCCTTTATGAAGGAATCCTTTTTCTCTATGAAGACAGAGGGAGACTGGATGGATTTATTACATTATTACATTAACTGGTAACTACTTCTGCTTGCACTCTGACTCGAAGATAGACATATTCTGGAGACTGAATTTACTACATTTAATTAAACAACAATTGACAAGAGAGGGTATTAAGAAACAAACATGGATGTTTGATCCACGACAATCTATTTATAACTTTTGGGATGATCCGGGATAGTCAAGATGCCATGGTAAATTTTCTACTAATGGATTACAATAGCAACTTGTTAACAGAGAGATTTGAAACTTTAACTTTGTTCTGTTTTACTATTATTGTTTTTCCTGTTAAGTACTTTGTCACTAATATAACCTATAGAAGACAAGGTTAACAAGGTACTAATAGATTTAGTAATTTAAAAAATTTGGGAGGGCCTGTTTCGCAAGGGGAGGGGAATTAGAGTAATATATTAATCAGTATTCAACTAGAGGGGATAATATGTGTATTCAGGTAATCCCCAGGTTACGAGAGTTCCCTTAGCGAACATTCGAAGTTACATGATAAGCGCCCCCTAGCGTTTATGAACAAGTCCCGAAATTATGAATATTGCAGCACCATGGCAGTTCTTCGCTCTTATGAATGACCCCAGAGGCTCTGCAACATTCTCCTTTGCGCTGCTTGGAGAGTCCAAGCATGGGTTAATTTAGTCTGATTTGTCAGAGACTGAGTTGGAATTTCTTTGGCCACGCCCTCTCCTTCCGGCCGAGCCCCAGGTTTTCAACTCAGTCTGATAAGAGGGACTTGTTTTGAGTTGGCTCCACAAATTTAATCAATTTAAATTGGAAATATTGGTTATTTAAAAAAATTTTTTAAAACAGCTCTTTAAATTGCGGTTTGGCGAAGTGGAGCACAGAGAGAGAGTCAGTGCTGCGAGCTCAGCCTAGATAGCACTTGGAGAGCTACGGAGGCAGCCATTGCCACATGGCCAAAAAATTTACTCAGGAGGAAGCAGAGCTTCAGACGGCCAGGGCAAAAGCTGGGGAGACCAAGGCTTCGGTTTGTTTCCCTTTTGGGCTTATTGAGAGCCGTGGCTCAGCTGGGAGAGTGCTGATCGGGAAGCTGATAGCCACCATTTTGAGGGCAGCGGCCATTTTGTTTGCAGCATTTTGCAGCACTTGGATCGTTCTGGTGGACCAGGCAACAAGGATTCTGGCTGGAAATCACTTCTGAGACCAAGTCATCACATTTACACGCAAGTAAACCATGTTGCCGGTTTCCAGGCGTCATTTGGGAGCATTTAGTGACCGTATTGCCTGGTTCACATCCCAGCACATGGAGTGCTTATTATCAGTGCTATTGTTGCTGCTGCTGCATTATTTTCTGCCTTGCAGGCATTTTGCACTCTAACAAGCTGTGTTGTTAGCTTGGTATCGTGTTGAGAATTTTGGCCTGCGCAGTGAGTACTTAGTTCAGTTTATTCGAAGTTCTTTGCATTTCTCTTACCTGATTATGGCTAATTCTAGTGATTCAGAGGGTTCTTCCCCTAGTAAGCATCAGGCTGAGTGTTCCCAGTCTAAGAAACCTACACTGCGCTCCAGCAAGGCTGCTTCTAGTTCCCAAGCCAAGCATTATAAAACATCTTCTGCTGCAGCTGAAAAAGATGCCCAAAGGAGGCAGAAAGCCTTAGAAAAGCATTTTGCAAAGGCTAAGCAACAGTTAAGGGGCCCCACATCTCCAGAATCTTCTGGGAGTCAGTGAAGGCCTTCTACTAACTTGCTTACAGTTGCACAACCTCAGTTGCCTTTAGAGGATCAGCCTAATTGGTCACCTACTATTACTCAGGATCCTCAGGAATTTTATCCTGAACCTCCTCAGGCTAGCCTTGATCCTGATCCTGTTAGTCATGCTTCAGGCCTAGTACAGGGACAGGCCATTAGGCACTCTGCTCCTTCTGCTACTTTTACGCCCACAGCAGTGGGACTCCGCCCCTTAGAGCTTGCAGCTTCAGGATTGTCTGCAGAATTACGTTATGCTATAGTGCAAACAATTACCCAGGGCATTGATGAAGCACTGGCACAAAGAAGGTTGTCTGCACCAATGAATACAGTGCCTTCAAGGCATGCTCCTCTGCATCCCACTTCACATAGGGAAAGGAGTTATTTTGAGGAATCTCATCATACCACCCATTCAGTACACAGCGAGGCTTCGCTGGAAGAGGAGGAAGAATTGGGAGATTTTGAACTCTCAGGTGATGAAGGGGCTTCACCAGACAAACCAACGTATTCTGGTTTATTCCGTCCCAGTCTCTTTAAGACATCATTACTCAAGGCTAAGATGACAGCTAATATGGGACGCATGGAGAGTTCCACTGTAGACTCTGTGGAACCTCAGGATCTTTGTGCCACCCTATTTTCATAACAAACCACAACACAGGAAGTCATTCCTTCCCCAAAATATTTTCTGGATGTCATACAAAGGCAGTGGGACCATCCTGCTTCGGTGCCCACACCTAGTAGCATGGATAAGAAAATGTTCACAACTGAACAGGATCTTGAGGACCTTCTTCAGGTGCTAACTGTTGATGCCCCTTTGGCTAATCTGGCTTCAGCTGCCATTCTCCTTCAGACACAGCTGAGGGTCTAAAAACTGAGGATAGGAAGGCGGATTTATTCACCCATAAGACCCACCAGGCAGCAGCTTGGGTAATTAGATCTGCTCCTGCTGCTTCCTTCTTCTCTAGAACTTCGCTCTTTTGGCTGAA
Organism: Pantherophis guttatus; assembly: GCF_059756535.1. Lineage (NCBI taxonomy): Eukaryota > Metazoa > Chordata > Lepidosauria > Squamata > Colubridae > Pantherophis > Pantherophis guttatus. The sequence continues at coordinate 86,160,039 of NC_142067.1, forward strand.
GCAAATGCAGGCCAGGGCCTCTCCAGAGGATACCCGGTTTCAATAAGATATCAGTAAGCTCATCGCTGCAACTGAATATACAGCAGATGCAACTATTGCTGCAGCTAAGTTTGCCTCTAGAGCCATGGCATCCAATGTAACCTCTAGACGGCTGTTATGGTTACACCAACGGCAAGCTGATATGAAGTCAAAATGGAGGTTGGCTGCAGCCCCCTTTACAGGGTGCCAGCTGTTTGAGGAGGTGTTAGATCCTATACTAGTGGAAGGTAAGGATAAGTGTGAAGTCCTACCTCAGGCGGCTAGGACAGAAGGTCTGCTCCCTACTACCGCAGGCAGCCCTTTCGGAATACTGAGGCGGGATTTTCTGCCTCGCAATACCACAGACAGTTTTCCCACAGTTTGGATAGATCACAGGACAGATCATCCTTCAGAGACAGATGCCGACAACCCCAATCCAGACGCCCCTACAGGGACTCAGGGGGGTGACCTTTTTGCCATTCCAAATGACTCATGGGCCCAGATTCCCATTGGCAGCAAGTTGAGGATGTTTGCCAACCAATGGAGAAATACCACCACGGATGCGTGGGTACTGCAGACTGTCAATATTGGACTAACTCTATCAAACCAGTTCCAGTGGGGCAGAGAGGGTTGGGGTTTTACTCCGTGCTTTTTCTAGTGCCCAAGAGTTCTGGAGGTCAAAGGGCTATCCTAAACCTGAAGGACCTCAATGTTCATACACAATACAAAAGGTTCAAGATGCAATCCCTTCACTCAATTTTGGATTGCCTCAAACAGGAAGATTTTTTAACATCGATAGACCTCAAGGAGGTGTACCTCCATTTGCCCATAAGGTTGTCCCACAGGAGGTTCCTCAGGTTTGCATTTGCAGGCCACCACTGGCAGTACCGGGCGCTTCTGTTCGGTCTCTTATCAGCACTGTGAACCTTCACCAAGCTGCTGGACATAGTTGCAGCTCAGTTGTGGGCAAGGCCTATCCTCCTACAGTGTTATTTGGACGATGTTCTGATTCAGTCATCGTCTCTCAGACAGGCAGAAAGAGACCTTCTGGTTACGATTCGATCTCTCCAGGACCACGGGTTCACCGTGAACTGGGAGAAAAGCCACCTGACACCATCTACCAGGTTGACCCATTTGGGGGTGGTGATAGACACTTGTTTGTCACAGGTATTCCTCTCTCAGGACCACAGAGACAGCATAAGGGAAATGGTAGGACAGGTACAGGCGTTACAGTTAGTGCCCCTACTCCTCCTTTCATAGTTATTAGGGAAGATGATTTCTTGCCTAGCAATAGTTCCATGGGCTCATCTTCACACAAGGGCCTTGCAGTGGTTCCTTTTACCCAGTCAGCAGTCAGATCACAGCAACTCACTGCGCAAGGTCAAAGTTCCTCAACGGGTTCTTCTTTCCCTGAATTGTGGAAGTCGGCGGCCATGGAGAAAGGATGTTTGTTTCGAGATCCTCCCAGACTTGTGCTGACGTCGGATGCCAGCCTCTTCGGTTGGGGGGCTCACCTGAATTCCAGCGTGACACAAGATCAATGGTCCCAGCAGGATTTGCTCAACGACATCAATTAGATGGAGTTGAGAGCGGCACATCTGGTGTTACGCCACTTCCAGAAGGAGTTAGACAATCAACATGTTCTTCTGTTGACGGACAATGTCACTGCCAAGGCGCATGTCAACAGGCAGGGAGGCACTCGGTCCAAATGCCTCATGAGCAAAGCGCAGAAGTTAGGACTTTGGGCGGAACGTCATCTGTTGTCGCTATGGGCGGAGCACATAGCCAGAACTTCCAACTCCACAGCGGACTGGTTGAGTCGAACAACAATTGACCAGTCCAAATAGAGACTCCACCCAGACATTTTCCATCACATAACAGCCCGTTTCGGGGCTCTGGTACTGGAGTTGTTTGCCAATCCGCAGAACACGCAAGTACCTCGATTTTTTTCCAGGTATTGGACACCAACAGCCGAAGGGACCAACGCTCTTCGTCGCCCATGGCCGACAGACCTCCTGTATGCTTTCCCTCCCATTAAGCTGATCCAGAAGATGCCTTCCTCTGAAGCTCTGTTCCTACTGACAAAGGCTTTTTGAAAAAAGCTGCTGAAGCCTACAGGGACACAATCCTCAAGTGCTTTGCCAACGAGAAAGGAGGTCCGGAGAGCCATTCACGGCCTTCAAGTCCTCCTTTTTTGTTGAAGGAGGCCTCATCAAGTGGATCTCTGGTGAGAAAGGAGGCCAGAAAACCATGTGCAGGCCTCCTGGCCTCCTTTTTCATTACCAGAGGCCTCGTCAAGCCCTTTGCTGACAAGAAAGGAGGAAGTAGGCAAAGAAACAGGCTGGAGACAGATCTTCATAAGGTAACTCACCAGGCGCAGCAGGATGGGGGGATTCAATTATAGAATGCGTGGGTGAAAGCAGGGAGTGATCTCGTTCAAGGTACGAGTTTCACTCTCACAAATCCTCAAGTTATGAATGGAATGGCCATGCTCCATTACATTTGTAACTCAAGGACTACCTGTAATATGGTGTTGTTTTTTTGATGCACCCTTTTAAAATGTTCTGATTATTTTGTGTTTGTTTTTTCTTTTATGTCTTTTGTCTTTTAATTTTGTTCTGAATATGAATATATATATGAATACCTGTACAGCTCTGAAAGATTATATTTCTCTCCATCTTCTTTTTAGTTGGAATTTGTGAATGGAGCAAACATTGAAAAATCACAAGCCCAGGATCAAGATTTGTAGCATCCATGTTCATTGAAACCATCAATGTCAGTGGCTTGTGGATCCACTTAATAAATCCACCCTATAATTAATTGCCTAGCTAATAGGATGCTAATTTTGTCAGCTGTTTCCTAAAGTGAAGAAATATGTCTCCAACATAAAACATCTAAAGTTGCCAATTATAAAATGAGAATAGGCTAATCTGCCAAGATTCTTAAAATTCTGTCACATTGTGAGTTTGGAATTTTCCTTAATGTAGTTTCAGATTGCCTACTTTGCAGTTCCTGTATCGTCCCTTTTCTTCTTTGTGGCTCAATATACACATTTTTTCAGTCATCTGGTACTTTTGTATTAGCCAAAATTTTCAAAAATAGATAATAGGTTCAGTAAAACAACATCAAGCTCCTTGAAAGCTGATTTAATTTAGCTGGTCTTGTTGGAATTTGAATGATCAGTCAACAGTCTTTATGTTTCTGTGAAGTCATGTTGCAAATCTGGTCCTTCAGCTAGCTTATTATAATTGTCTTGTGGAATGTGTATTTTCTACTTGAACAATCAAATCAATAGTTAATTTTTAACTTTGGCAGCTATGTTGCCTATATATACAGGCTATCTCTCTATCCCTCCCTCTCTCCCTCCGTTCCTCCCAAGAAATATAGCACAGAGTAGACTATTTTTACCTCTGAAGATGTTAGCCATAGTTGCTGGGAAAATGTCAGAGTAACCAGATAGTTAGGCCATTCCCTATTTGCCCGGAAGCTCATCACCAGCAATTTCTCTACATGTTTTAATTATTTTGAAACTATGAAAAATTAAACTCTGTCTGAACTATTCTACTTTTGATACTGAATTAATTCTTGAATATAGTTAACTTTTTAATGGAACCATTACAGATGGTATGTCTATAATATGAATACTAATTAATATTGCCTATGCCCTAAATAATTTTAAGAGTTCTTGCAATGTTTCTATTATAAGATTAGTTTCATTTTTAAATCAAATGCAGTGTAACATTTGAACATCATTTATTTTAGGCAAATATTAACTTGTTTTCTTTGTTGAATTTTTGTTCACGTTGAGGTCTTAAGAAATGTTAGAATTTTTTGGGATTGTGCCAAAAGTGATATAAGTATGCTAAATGATCAGCACTCTTCCCTTATGAAGTAATAGGTTTTAATGAAAAAAACATGCTGTTTTGAATGAACTATAAAGTTGTTTCTTTAAAAGTTTCCAGTATTGAGGTCATCAGGCATTTATTACAATAGACCTATGACCTTTAAAGTATGTTCTTAAAAGTAGTTTAAAGCTTTAACATCAAAAATACAACTAAGCACGGTACACTACTTAAAACAATTGCAAAAAATTATTATTTCCAGACTTTCAATCTAACACTTTCAAATTCTTGTTTTGATCTTTGAAAGTTTTTAAATAAATACAATCAGAAGCATAGTATAATATACACACATAAAATAACTGTCTGAAGTTCAATGCTTAGTCTGAGTAAGAAGTAATTTTTCAAATTGTTCATAATAAGGAAGCTTGAATTTACTTATTTAAGCAACACTGATAAATTTGTACGTTGTTTCAGATTTAGTTAAACCATTGATCAATATAGTCCAGCAGTTGTAACAGATTAACAGAGTTGGAAGGGACCTTGTAGATCATCCAGTCCAACCTAGTCCAAGCAGGAGAACCTACACCATTTCTGACAGATGGCAGTCTAGTCTCTTCTTGAAAGCCTCCAGTGATGAAGCTTCCACAACTTCTGAATACAAGCTGTTCCATTGGTTGACTGTTCTCACTGTCAGAAAATTTCTCCTTATTTCTAGGTTGAATCTCTCAATCAGTTTCCATCCATTATTCCTTGTCTGGCCTTCAGGTGCTTTGGAAAACAGGTTGACTCCCTCCTCTCTGTGACAGCCCTCATGTCAGGGTTCTAAGTAACACCCCCAACGAAAGAAAATTCCGAGGCTTGAGTTTCCGCAAAGTTACATTTTATTAGAGGTGCCATATTGGGACATCTGGGAAATCTGAATCTAAAAGTTTCCAGGTTTTCCCCATCCAAAGAAAAGTTCAGGTCCCTGCCCAACACAAGTCCATCACATGGTCCAATCAGACATCGTCCCAACTGGAGATACCTCCCAGCTCCAGTGTCCCAGGTGCAGGGCAAGTTTCCTTAACTTCTTGAGAAAGGAATATTATTATGACTATGTTTCACCTATATCACTCCACACAATCCCCCCTCCCAGTTTCCTATAGTAGTAAACATGATAGGTCTGAAGGCCTAATACAAAAGATGGCTTCCAGGCCTGACACCTCAAATATTGGAACACTGCTATCATGACTCCCCTGGTCCTTCTCTTTACTAGATTAGCCATGCCCAGTTCCTATAAGCTTTCTCTGTGGCAGCACCTGCCCTCTGGAATGACCTGCCCCCTGAGATACGCACAATATCAGACCTCCGGACTTTTCGTTGGGCCCTGAAAACACACTTATTCCATCTAGCCGGGCTGGCTTGATCCCATCCTCTCAGTTTTTAATTGAATTCAGTTTTAATTGGGTTGTTTTAAACTTGGGCCAAAATTATTTAATTGTTTTTTAAATTGTTTTTTAAATTTTATATGCTATGTTTTATCTTGGCTGTATACCAACCTGAGTCCCGCAGGAGAAGGGTGGTATAGAAATAAAATAAAGTGAATAAGTAAATAAATAAATAAATAAATAACCATTCTTCATATGTTTTAGCCTCCAGTCACCTAATCGTCTTTGTTGCTCTTCTCTGCACTCTTTCTAGAGTCTCAACAACTTTTTTTATAGTGTGGTGACCCAAACTGGATGCAGTATTCTAGGTTTGGTCTGACTAAGACTTTATAGAGTGGTATTAGTACCTCACTTGATCTTGATTCAATCCCTCTGTTAATGCAATTTAGAATTGCATTGGCTTTTTTGGCTGCTACTGTACACTGCTGAGTCATATTTAATTGATTGACTCTAAGACGGACTCTTAAGATCCGTCTCAAATTACTGCTATTAAGCCAGGTTTCACCTAATCTGTATATGTACTTTTGGTTTTTCTTGCCTGTAAGACGTTACTTTTTTCTATGTTGAATTTCATTTTGTTAGATAGGGCCCAATATTCAAGTCCATTTGGATCTTGCGCTTATCATTTAGGGTGTTGGCTATTCCTGCCAGCTTAGTGTCATCTGCAAATCTAATGAGTTCCCCTTCTATTCCCTCATCTAACTCATTTATGAAGATATTGAAGAGTACTGGGCCTAAGAGGGAACCTTGTGGTACCACACTGCTTACATCCCTCCATGTAGATGACTACTTGTTGAGTATGGTTTGTTAGCCAGTTACAAATCGATCTGATGGTGATGCTATCTATCCCACTTTTTTCTAGCTTACCAAGAAGTAGGTTGTGATCTATTTTATTAAATGCCTTGTTGAAGTCTAAGTATACTATGTCCACAATATTTTGCTGGTCCACTAATTTAGTCACTATGTTGAAGAATGAAATAAGATTGATTTGGCATGATCTGTTTTTAACAAACATCTAGACTTCTAGTTATTATTTTACTCATTTCTAGATGTTGGCAGATCTGGTTTTTTATTATCTTTTCTAGTATCTTCCCAGGTATTGATGTTAGGCTGATTGGTCTATAGTTTTCTGGGTCTTGTTTTTTCTTCCCTTTTTTGAAGATAGGAACCACATCAGCTCTTTTCCAATCCTGTGGTAGTTTTCCAAGGATTTAATGAGCATCCCGTTGAATATTACTGGACTATCAAAAAATATAGGAATAAATTTGGAGTGTTCTGATTAAAAGTAGATATTTTCACTGCTGAATTGGTTCTCCATTCACAGAAGCAATAGGCAGCTAATTAAGTTAATGCAAACCTTTAGAGACTTGGGTGTGCTAATGAGAAAGACTTGTGATATTTGGATAAATTTGTACTTTTGCTTGCATTAATTGGTGTTAACGATAATAAATGCAAACTTCATATTTAAGAGTATTAATGGCATTTTCAGTTTTAAATAAGTTTGTGTGTACTCATTAGAAATAATTATAGTGAATTGCACAAATTGGAAAGAAGTATCTTGAAGCTTTTACAAATATCAGTAAATATATTTTATTGCCACATGCAAGCTGTATGCAGAAATGTGTGTGTTTTCAAGTACTATCATTTTAAAATAACCATAGTATCCCACAGATATGACTTGGCAGTATTTTCTATCTAACCTGAACGAAACAAAAATCCTCACAATTAGGAATTAAATTTAGAAATAATAAATTTATTGGTGATATATAACAAGATAGGCTCCTAAAATATATACAAACAGTACAAAAATAATTACAGGTAGTCCTCAAATTACAACTGTAATAAAACCTGCCCACGGTGGTCGTAAGTCATGACAGTCATAAAGCAGGTCATCTGACCAACCTTATTTTAACTACATAACTAGAATATACTTCTTTATTCATTTTGGAGGATCAATCAAATTGAAATCACTGAAATTATTAAGCTTATGATGTGGAAGAAGTGGCATACAGAATATATTCTGTTAAAATGACAAATCTGAGGTTTTACAATCAATACAGAATTGGCCAAATGAAAATATGGAAAAATAAGGGGTTATAGAGAATAAGAGATTTTTATTAAAAATTCATTTTAATCAATCAATTGATCGATTGATAGAACAGCAGTTGTGATATATAATACCAGATTCAAATAAATTATTTCTTATGTGCTAGGATAGTAATGGAATTTAACACTTATTCCCTTTGTGTGAAAGAAACTGGGAAGTTGATCTGGGAAAAACAAATATATCTATGTTGCCCATAGTGTGTTCTTAAGTCCTCCAAGATCCTACTTGTGATCACTGAAATCAAAATTACTTGCCAGACTATGTTAAAAAATAATACAGTATTAAAAGCTCATCAAGCAATTGGGAGAAGTGACAGCAGCAGTGAATGTGTCAATTTTAATTTTTAATATGGTACATACTGATACATATAACGCACACAAACAAAAGTTGTTTGGGGGTCCTCCATAATTTTTTTGAGTGGAAAGGGAGCCTAAAAGAAGAAAGTATAAGAAACACAGTTCTAGATAAACTGGAGAATTTCTATCAGGATGTATGCAGGAATTATATTGAAGATTATTCATTAAAGACTTGAATGACTTTTGCTCAGTATTGAGCAAAAAGTTTATTTATTTTGATTTATTTGGCTGCTCCTTTTGCCACATCAACTCTGGATGGCCAACAAACTCAAATGAAAACTGCAGTATAAAGCGTTAAAGTTTGCAATACTAATGCATGATTCCAAACAAAAGTAGTAGCCAAGAATAAAAATCAATATAATATTAACCCACCTTGGCGTCATTAACTTAATGACCTCCATTTTGGAGCAAATAGTCAGTTTTTTAATGCTTTTTAAAAGACCAGCAGGGTCATGGCCAGTCTGATCTCAGACACGGCAATAGAAGAAAGATAGATGCAAGATGACATTGTTTAATTGATAGGACCAGAAGCATGCTCCTTATCCTGGATATAATGAATGGGCAGAGACCATTGGAGGGTGACACTCCTTCAGGTTCACTGACCTCATAAAGAAACATTCTTGTTCCTTTGATGGACTTATAAAAAAAATACATTTGCGGGCAGGGGTTTGACAGATAGTTATACCTAAACAAATACATTTTCAGAAAAAATAGGAATATTATACAATTTATAGGACCCAGATTGTTGGGGGCAATATGCTAACTCTGTAAACCGCTTAGAGAGGACTGTAAAGCACTGTAAAGAGGTATATAATCTAAGTGCTATTGCTATAGAGAGAATATAGGCTTAAACAGTAAAATAAAACCTTGCTACAATTCAGTGTTGCCAATTAAATAGTTAATTGTTAAGCATTGGAAATTTATCAATTAA